>NC_133752.1:75813410-77063410 GCF_036562045.2 Rhinolophus sinicus
CAGACATACAGACCAATGGAATAGAATTGAGAACCTAGAAATAAACCCACTTATATATAGGCAAATAATTTTTGACAAGGGGGCTGAAAGCATACAATGCAGAAAAGAAAACCTCTTCAATAAATGGTGTTGGAAAACTGGAAAGCCATGTGCAAAAGAATGAAACCAGACTGCTATTTGTCACCATACACAAAAATTAACTCAAAATGGATCAAAGACCTAAATATAAGACCTGAAACAATAAAATGTATAGATGAAAATATATGTACTAAACTTATGGACTTTGCTATGGAGAAGGTTTCAGAATTTGACCTCAAAGGCAAGGGAAGAAAAAGCAAAAGTAAATGAATGGGACTATATCAAACTGAAAAGCTTCTGCACAGCAAAAGAAACCATCAACAAAACAAAGAGGCAACCAACCGAACTGGAGAAAATTTTTGCAAATAGCACTTCCGATAAGGAGCTGATATCAAAAAATATATTAAAAACTCATACAAATCAACAACAACAGAAAACAATACAATTGAAAAATGGGCAGAGGTCCTTTTTATCTTTTATTGCCTGTGCCTTACCTATTTTTTATTTTAGAATAATCTTTGATTTACCTCAATTCCACCTTGTCATTTTGATAGACTTTTGTGCATGGTTTTGTTTCCTCTTTTTATTTCTCTGAAACATATCAGACAAAGTTATTTTAAATTTGTTTTTGTTCATTATATAATTTTCAGTCTTTGCTGACCTGATTCTGTAGTCAGTTGATTCTGTTTATTTCTGTTTATAAATGCTTTTAAAATTTTTGTTATTTTTCAAAATTATGAACTCACTACTTATAACTTTTTTTTTTTTTTTTTATGGGACTTCCTTAAGGACTGAGTTTAAAATAGTTTTCTCCAGAGAAGATATTTTTGTTGTTATTCCCAGGCGACTGAAGGTAACAACAACTTTTAAATCTTAGATTTCTGTTTGGCCAAATGTGGTATGAATTCTGACCCCAAATCATTGTAAGTATAGGCTTGCCACTGGGCAATCTCCAGAGAAATTATTTTCATCTTTCTACTTCACCAGAGCCAAAGTTAATATAAGCATGTATTCCAAACCTCCCTCTCCATGAGGAATTGTTTTTGCCCCAGAAGATCAACTTACGAGGAGCCAGTCTTTATACAAATGTTTTCAATCCTATATCTCACCAAGCTCACGCTCCATATTTTGTGTGCTTTTTATTTCAACATATAGTCCATTAAACCTAGGTGCTCTGTAGATGTTCCAATCAGTGCTAACTTGTTTCTCTGCATTAATATTTTATTATTTTTACTGACCAAGGAATATTTAATTCTCAAGGAGAATGAAAATGTGCTTAAATTTGGGATTTACTATTTGATAGAGCCCCAATAATACAAAGGCACATATTAAGTTATAGATTTCTAATAGAGTAGATAACTTCAAAGGTGATGGTTTTTCTTGCCCTGTAAAAGCATTCATCAGTTTTGTTTCTAACCTAGCAATCTTATTCTAATTTTTTAAACATGCTAATAAATCTTAATTTCACGGATTCCTTCATTTATGGTGTAAACACATTTTTATATATAGTCATTTGAATTTGTATGAGCATCATGTTTTCACGTATTTGAAAATCATATTTTGATAGAACCATCCTTTCTATTTCATAATTCAGGGGTTTTGTCGGTTGGTTGGTTGGTTTGTTTTGGAAGTATCTATATTAACGTTCTGTTTCATTTCTTCAAGGAGAAAAGAGTTATGTAACAATACAAAACAAAAATATTGGTATAGATTGACACATTTAGTTTTTTTGTTTTTTTTTGAGCATTTTCTGGTAATGTTTGTTAGTACTAAAATAGTTTATTGACAAACATTAAATGTTCCTATCAGAAAGAATGTTAACAATGAGAAGGACCGTACAGAAGACGAGCTCAGCTCACTACTTTTGCTGGCTTTGAAGTGCGGTGTTTAAGATCCCCCAAGTAAGTGGTGCTGGAGTTATAAACAGAGCCCTGGTTTTCTGATTTCCATTCAACCATACATTCATTATAAGATTTTTTTAAAATAGTGATTCTGGATTCTGGATTTATCTGAAACCATAAGACTGTTATTTTTAGTTACCTTTCAATATGATTATTCTGTAATGTGATGTTTTTTTAATGCTACTATATAGAAGATTGGCTCCTTATCTGAAAACTTAGCATCTAATTTTATTTGTGCAATACTTTTGTCTTCAGTAGGAAATAATTTATACCATGTCCACAGTAATTGCTGTATACTGAAAGATGATTATTGTTTGCTGTTTTTGCTACATTAAAAAAAATATTCCTATGAGTCAGTTTTCTGGTCTACTAAATGCCAATACTTTGGGATATTGAAAGGTTTATGACACTAAATGGGGCATTTTCCTGCAACTGATTAGATCAAGGTATCTGTTGCAGATTTTAGATCATCTTCTTTATGACAGATTTATTGAACACCTCAAGAAACTTGGCATGAAGACCCTTGAATGCATTCAGTTGTAAAGCTAAATACGAATGTTGTGAGCCTTAATTTTGATGGCATTTTACATAGAAGAAAATAAAACCCTTAAAAATACATAGGAAGAATAAAAATTTAAAGTTTCTGAAGCTACCGGATACACTTTGTTCTGGCAAATTTAGTAGCAATTTACTAGTTCACAGATATTTCGTTACTTAGATGATTATACTTGAGCTTCATTTCAATTTCTTTTCCGTACTCAGTAAATTTTTGTCTCATGAACTTTGTATTACAGTCTGTGCTTTTCTATGTCTATTCTGTTTCTATGCTTTCCACATAAATGTTTGATATATTTTATTATCCTAATTTGTTTTACCCTTCTGGTTCAGTTTCCATATTTTATAAATATTTTTGTTTAGCATAATAAGTATCCTTTCCTGATTTAAGCCACTCTAGTTTTTTTAAATATCTAATTCAAAGACATACTAGAAAGGAAATCAAATAAAGATTAGTGCCTATGAAGCTCTTTTATTTGAGCTAAAGACATTAACTTCATAGTAATAAAAGCTCTTCTTCATGATGAGATACAAGAGTACAAATGATGATTACTTGCAAGAGTGTGATTCCTAAGCAAGCATCTCTTAACACTCACTTTTGACTCATTAACAATAATCAGAAAGCGCAAGGCATAAACTAAACATTTTGGAAGCAATTTTAGCAGGGCTAAGGTCAAAAAGGTTTCTAGAGATTACTTCTTGGAATAGTTATAAAAAGAGATTAGAGAAGTAATGAGTAAAAAGAAGCACGTCTGCAATAGTAGCATACTTGCTACTTTGTTTTTAATGTAATAGAATTTCAGGCACTTTTCTCTCTCTTTCCCTCACCGTTGTCAGGTACCACAGAGTAATGTTGAAAAAAGCTATAGTGTGACTGGCTGGGGTATGGTCCTTGCCTCATTACTTACTGTCTTTGTGACATTAAGCAGGTTACTTAACCTTTCTCTGCTTAGTATCTTCATCTTTAAAATAGTGAAATTAATACCTGCCCCATGGGGTTATATGAGAATTAAATGAGATAATGCATGTTTGATAATTATCAGTGCTGTTTACCAGATATTTCTGGCTCTCTCCCCTTGTAGTCACAGTTTGGACAATTTCTTAGCCCTCTTAATGATTTCGCAAGCCATTTGACTAGTTCTATTAACCTCTGAGCGTTTAAAATTCTCTTTCCAGCATAGAAACTTGACAATGTTTGAAATGGTGGCTGCTCCTTTGTCTTTGGTCTCTAGCATAGTAAAAATGGTCTCTCTGTTGGTCTGCAAAGGATATGTAGCATGAGTGATAAATCATTCTTGTGGAAAGCCACCAAGATTTTGGAGATGTTTTTGAGTACAGTGTAACATGGCCTATCATGACACAGTCAATACCTGAAATACTAAAATTTTGCTTTACATAAAGAATAGAAACTCTAAATGAACATTATTATTGTTGTTGCCATGATTCCTCTGTTATAAACCTAGAACCTCTGAGACAATTTCAAAGGCCAAGTCTAAATTAAAGCAGAATCTAGACATTCATAGGCAGATTGTGGAATTATAAGATACTTAAGTCAGCCACAGAATTATTTTCTTTATGGCTCCTATTTAGCAAAATATCAATCCATATTTGAAATTTAATAATGTTTGAAGATATTTCATACTAAATCATTCTAAATGAAAGTATAAAATTTTACAACTACTTTGGAGAAAATGGGCAATTTAGTAAAGTAAGAAATGATTATCCCAAAAGACCCAAGCAATCCGGTTTCCAGGTATCTACAGTCTGTACCTGTTCATGAATAAAATTGTGTCCTGACAAATTTTTCATAGAGTCAAACTTCTAAAGCAAAAACCCAATGACTGTTTTCTAAAGTACTTAACATAGCATTCACATAATACATAATTTGGGAAATTTAACAGAAAAAAATAAACACAAGCACAAAAATCTACAAAGTAATGAAAATTTTGCCAATGCTCACTAATAGAAATTAACAAAAATAATATAAGATGATATAATGCAACATGTGCTAACTAAACAATTGCATAGATAATCAGGTGATTATTCTGAATTATTCTATTCAGCTGCATTACAAGTGGAATAAAAAATATTTCTTAATAATTTAAAGAAATGAGCTATACTTCAGACTTACATCATTTTATAAAACTCTTCATGAAGTCAAAATCTTATAAAACAAATAAAATCATCCTATCCTATGTTTTGTGGATCCCTTATACATATTTCTTTTGTTGGCCATTTCATTAATTTCCACCCATCTTTATATATGTCCTTCAATTTCCTTTAGGTGTAATTTGCTACTGTTTTTATATATTTTTCATTTTAGTGTGTTATCCACTTGCTTTTTTAAATGCATTTGATGTCAAAATTTATCTCTATTTACTAATATAGCTGCACTCAACAAGTTTTGATCAGTAATACTTCCATTATATTTCACTTCAAAATGTTTTGCATTTTTGTAGTTATTTCCTCAAACTCCATAGTCATTTTAAAGTGTAATTTTTCCATTATGATAAAAATATATTTAAGAACATTTAATGTTTATGTTATACATAATTAAAAATATACTTTTATGGCTTTTTAAATTTAATTGTATTGTAGTCAGAAAATGCAGCAGTATGATGAAATTACTTAAAACTTATTGAATTTTAATCTAGATTTTAAATAATCTGTTTCTACTTGAACATCATGTATATAGTCTCTATGTGTTGGTAAGGTATGTGTGTATTTATATACTTATACATACACATATAGATATATATTCCTATACACCTACTTTATAGTTTTGTTAGTGTTTGCTACATGACATGAAACATACATTTCTGATATGAATATGTTAAAATATCTCATTGTATGGTATTCTTCATTGCATATATCATTCTGTCACTTCATGCTTCATATATTTTAAAATTTTGAAGCTTTGTAAAAAAATGCATGCAAAACATTTATTTATAAATACCATTATTTCCGCATGTCTCTTTTTATTGCTACGTACTCTTTTTACCTATATTTATGCTCATTATATGTTACATAATATTGCATTACTAACTTATCTTATTTACTGAGTTTACATGGTGTATTTAAAACCCATTATATCAATAATTTAATGCCATTTATTAGGTCTACCTATTTTAATAGTACACACGAGATCTGACAATTACGTTGGTGAACTTGTTGCAACGATGTTGCTAACCTTTTTTGATATCAGAGGGACTGATTATTTATTATGAATTTATACCAACTGGACAAACAGTTAACCAAGTTTACTATTTGGAAGTGCTGAAAAGGCTGAATGAAAAAGTTAGACGACCTGAACTTGTCGCCAACAATTCATGGCTCTTGTATCACTACAACGCACCAGCTCACAGGGCACTGACTGTGAGGGAGTTTTTAGCCAGTAAACAAATAACTGTATTGGAACACCCTCCCTACTCACCTGATCTGGCCCCCAATGACTTCTTTCTTTACCCAAAGCTAAAGGAAATATTAAAAGGAAGACATTTTGATGACATTCAGGACCTTAAGGGTAATATGATGACAACTCTGATGGCCATTCCAGAAAAAGAGTTCCAAAATTGCTTTGAAGGGTGGACTAGGCACTGGCATCAGTACATAACTTCCTAAGGGAGTACTTCGAAGGTGACCCTAGTGATAAAGCAATAAGGTATGTAGCATTTTTTGTAGGATGAGTTCGCGAACTTGATTGCCCAAACTTGTAAGTAAGTAGACTTATTCAGCCTAACTTATAACCTGTGCTTTTTAATAGATTATTTTATTCTGCTTATGTTGACTGTGTGTGTGGCAGTCACTTTGTGGACTTAGTAGAAGAGAAGTTGCTGTGAACAACACAACTGACTGACAGTTTCTAAGTGCCACGCATCAGTATCTACCATGGGAGTTACTTCAAGGTCACTCATTCTCCCCTGGACTGTTCCCAGCCAATGACTGCATGTGAGTGGGCCATCCACACCCAGCACAGGATTCCTGCAATGGACAACTCTTGCTTGAGGTATCACCAGGGGCCTAGCCAAGACTTTCTCAGAAGTGAGCTACAGTCTGTCTCTCTTCTAACCCAAGCCTCCCTTTTCTCTGTCCTTTCACATGAGTTAGTCTTCAGCCTGTGCAAATCTCTTTATGCTTCACAAACAATCCATCAATAAGCCTCGTGTGTCTAATCTTACCTTGGCATCAGCTTTTTAAAAGACACAAACTGCACATGCTACTAATATATGAAGACTAATTCATACCTAGTAGCGTGTGCTTTTTAAAAATGCTATTTATTTGCCTATTTGTTTTCCCTTTTCCCACATCTGGTTGGATTGATAAAGTTTTCTGTAGCACACATTTATTTTCTTCCTGTATTTGGAAGCTGAGACAAGGAGTGCTATTAATAGTTTTCCCCCTAGTATCTGTTGTTCTATTCTTCTATAGTATTATAAACCCCAATTTTTATCTGGCTAACTGGAAAAGAGAAGAATGAAAAGTGTCAATCTCATCTAAGAAGTATAGACATGCACCTAAACAGAAAGTCACAACTCAGAACAAGAAAAATAATGCTAAAGTTTCTACAAAATATTTTGAACTAAAATATGCAAAGGAAGGGTTTTCTCACTTTAAAATTATTTATTCATTTAATATATCTATGAGTTTTCTATAAATATTTTTTAACTAAATAGGGAGAAATAAAACTGTCTTCAAGGTAAACATCAAGATGACATAAAATTTCTTTGTAATACTAGATGTCGGAATATGATGAAGCAGCAACTGCATAATTATGAAGGGAAAAAATGAAGGTTTGACTTAAGAATTTTATAAATAGCCAGGTCTGTACTTCATGTGCAAAGGCCATTTCAAGAACATTCAGATATGATACAGCTGACACTTATGTAACTTTCTTGGAAAAGGTATGTAATGAAGCAATCAAGAGTGCCAAAAAAAAGAAAACTAAATTAAGATCATAATATGTGAATGCATGGCCAGAAATTACAGGCAATTTTGAACATGCATTTATATGTAAGAAATTTTCATAGTTACAAAATATATGGTATCAAAGCCCAGAATGTAGAAGTGGGAGAAAATGCAAGTTGCCTGATTTAGATCCTTGCTAATTTTCAGGAAAATATAGTTTGAAAAATACTTTGGAAATCTTAAAAATAACCTGTAATTAAATTGATAAAATTGTCCATTAATCTATTCAACCAACTAATGCTAATGCATATTTATTATGTTTTTATTAAATGCCTAATAATGTCCAGTTGCTAGAAAGACCAACATCACAATTCAGTGAGGAAAACTGACATAAGCACTTAATTATAAAGCAGAGTATAAATACGCACAGCATACTGGGGAACACCAGAGCATAAAGGCTTGTTTGAGGATGGTCAGGGAATTGCGATTGCAGTAAATGGAATTGAAGAATCATTGACAAAATAAACATTAGCCAAACCAATATTAGTAAGCAACAGAGTACAGGGATCTCTTTTCTGAAAGGTAAAATATACAATAAAAAAGTATATAGAGAGGCAAGAAAGTGCATGTAGAGCAAACAAAAGCAGATTGTTGATTCTAAATGGTAAAGGGCAGAGAGACTGGAAATTAAAATGGAGAAGCCAATCAGTAGAAGGTCTTGTATTCTCAAGCTTTATCATGTCCGTTATCACAATAGTGTGTAGTTCTAATGGAATAAGACACTGCACAAATATAAAATGTGTTGGCAAGAAAACAGGAAGCATAATAGAAAATGACAGAAGTAAGCCTGAATACATCAACTTAGAAAAAAGCATTCAAATACGCTAAAATGTCACAATGGGTTAACAAATAAAATCTAATTTTATACTGTATACAAGGTTAACCTAAAACAAAGTGTTGTAGAACACTAAATAATGAATGAATTCACAGGGACATAGCTATCAAGCATGTGGTCACACAAGCAAGGGTGGTAACATTATTTTAAGATATAATAGGTAATAAATATAAATAGACTAAGGAATCAAAATAAGACAGGAGAAAAAAACAAAATATATAAAGGAAACTTGAGAAAGGAAATAATAGATAAAATTAAAAGCAGAAACTAATAAATTATAGATAATAGATAACTCTAAAAACTATTTAATATTAACAAAGACCCATACACTATAATTATTTTCTTGAATTTTAATCATGAAATAAAAAGGAGAAAAACAAATTACTTGGATGTTAGGAATAAACACATATATCCTTTTATGAGTATTATTTATAATTAAATACTAGAAATTTAAAAATACAAATGAATGGACTGAACAGATGAAAATTTGTGTCAGGAATCCTTAACTTCCAAATTTATATCTGAGACTTGACTCTATGAACAACAGACCCAATTACCCACTAAGTAATTCTATTTTAATTCCTAGAGGCAATTCTGAGTCCATTTGTTCAAGATGAATTTATCACCTTCTTCTACCTGTAAATCCTTGCCCCCTGGCAACCCCACAGCCCCAGCTCCAGCACATTTATCACAAAATTGCCCCACCTCCGTGCTTTACTTACTTTAGAGCATATCATCAGCTGTCCAGTAGACTTGGTTTATAGGCGGGGATTGTGTCTAGTATACTATTTTATCAAGAATGGCTGGCATAACTGATCAGTGTATTATAAAACAAATAATTGTTTTCTCAAAAAAACAGGTTAGCTATTAAAAGGAATTTAAACTGGTACACACATTTTTCTTAAAGGCAAATTGGAAGTAAATAATAAAGTGTAAAATTGAGCATATCCTTTTATCTGTATTTTCACTTCTAGTTCCTTTAAAGATAGAGATAGAAACATATATATGGAAAGATACAATTTTCACATTGTTAGGAAGGGGACAACAGGCCTGAAATAGAATCACTTATGCTAAGCCCCATGTCAGCAAATCGAGAATTAATACCCACCCTAATTATAGTTTCAGCCTCTCCCTGGAATGTACCAGTAGCCTTTACCCAGTCTCCTGGAATTATCTGTTCAGCACTAGTGAGGTCACCCACTTGAAAAACCCCTTCCATCTCCCTTAGGAGCGGGACTTTGCCTGAAACAATGCATTCTTTGCTAAGAATTTCCTTTTTCAGCCCTTTTCTCATCTATGAACACCTTTTTTAAATTTACACCTCAGCAGAGCTCCTTCCTGTTTACTAGATGTGATGTTCCGATTCATGAATCAGTGAATCTTTAGATTTACTCAGCTTAATTTTGTTTTTTAACAATATTTTACTAACAAAATTATGGATGCAACCCAAATATACCACAATATGATCATAGATGTAGTAAATTAAATATTTTATATCTTTATGTAAAATCTTAGTTGGTCTCAAAAATCGTATATGATGATATGTTAGAAAGGCTCATCATGTATTGTCAAGTTAAAAAAAAAAAGGATGTATATATAGTACCATCTTAATTTTTAAGTATATTTATTGTTAAGTATACAAAACTATTTTTAGGAATATAGTCAACAAAATCTGAACTTCTACAATGTGCCAGGCACTCTGCTAAGTGCTGGGGACATTTCAGATGCATAAAACCCAGGCCCAACCGTTGGAAACTGTATATCACTGCTGAGTTTAGCAATGATTTATTAATGAAATGGGTAATATTTGTATTTAAGCTAATTTTTATGCATGCATGAGTGAACTATCAGTCCTCTTGAAACAGTTAGCATCTGGGGAAAAGGAGACAGACTGGCTCTATGTCTTCAGTGAATACTGATATGTTAATACAGCCTTAGCTCACTATCCATTTCAATCAGATTGGCTGAGATTGAACTCAGTCTCACAATCCCCTAGTTTTGTAACTTGTACAAGTTTTTTTTTTTTTTTTTTTTTTTAACCTCTCTAAGCTCCTTTGCTATTCAAAAAACAAAGAGCTAAATAAATATTAGCTAAATCATAAAATTTTAACAAATAATGAGTATTTAGCATATTGCCTATTAGATCCCAATTTCTATAATTGTATTACTCTCGAAATGTATTATTAATTCCTAGAAAGAGAATTGAAGAGAAAAGAATAGAATGTGAGGTGAGATAGTCAAGAGCCATCAATGGAGAAACTTTGGAACTAGATTTGACAGATTATGGGATAGTAGATTCT
The DNA here is from genome assembly GCF_036562045.2 of Rhinolophus sinicus. Lineage (NCBI taxonomy): Eukaryota > Metazoa > Chordata > Mammalia > Chiroptera > Rhinolophidae > Rhinolophus > Rhinolophus sinicus. The sequence goes on from NC_133752.1 coordinate 75,824,045, forward strand.
GCTAAATCTGGGGACAGAGGATGATATTACTGAAGATTTCTTAGAGCAGATGATATTTTACTTTGGCCTTAAAGATAGGATTTTGCTATGTGAAGAGTGGAAAAAAGACATTTTCATGCATACGTGTCATTTTGGTAAATAATGCTATGACTAGATCATATGCCATTTTGTGGATGTTTTATTTATTTATTTATTTATTTATTTATTTATTGTTTTATTTTCTTTTTAAGATTTTTCTTAAAAATATAGCTAACGTACAGTATTATATTAGTTTAAGGAGTATACCATGGTTATTCAACATTTATATACCTAAAGAAGTAATCACCGTGATAAGTCCAGCAGCCATCTGACACTACTATGTCATCACAATATTATTGACTTTATTCCCTATGCTGCACATTACATCCCCATGTCTTATTTGTTTTGTATATGGACATTAGACCTCTTATTCCCTTTCTCCTTTCCCCCTTTTAAATTTATCAATTACAGTTGACATTCAATATTATTTTATGTTAATTTCAGGTGTACAGCATATGATTAGATATTTATATAATTTAAGAAGTGATCCCCCTGACTAGTCTAGTAGCCATCTAGCACTATACATAGTTATTACCATATCATTGACTATATACCCATATGCTTTACTTTAGATTCCCATGACTGTTTTGTAACTACAAATTTGTACTTTTTAATCCCTTCAACCCTGCCCTTAACCCCTCCCATCTACCACCCTAACAAATCAAGTACCCATCTGACACCAAACATAGTTATTACAATATTATTGACTATATCCCTTATGTTATACCCTATATCCCGTTACTATTTTGTAATAACAAATTTGTAGTTCTTAATCCCTTCTCCTTTTTTCACCCACACCCCCAACTCCCCTCCCATCTGGCAAACATCAAAATGTTTTCTGTATCTATGAGTTTGTTTCTGTTTCTGTTGTTGTTGTTAATTTTGTTGTTAGATTACACATGTAAGCGAAATCACATGGCATCTGTCTTTGTCTGTCTGATATACTCCACTCAGCGAACCCATTCCCTCCCATGGCTGAGCAATAGTCCATTCTTCATTTCAGTTATTGTACTCTTCACTTCTGACTCGCTCTTTTTATAGATTCTACATCTTTCTTTATGCTTATTATCTCTTTGTCGAAGTTCTCACTCATTCCTTGAGCATCCTTATAACCGTGTTTTGAACTCTGTCTCTGGTATGTTGCTTGCCTCCATTTTGTTTAGTTCTTTTTTGGAGTTTTCTCCTGTTTTTTAATTTGAGGTTCATTTCTTTATTTCCTCATTTTGGCTGCCTTGCTGTGTTTGTTTCTATGTATGAGGTAGATCTATTGTGTCTCCCAATCTTGGCCAGGATAGTCTTATGTTGCAGGTGCCCTGTGAGACGCTGACAATCTCTCTGGTCACCAGCACCAGGTGCTCCAGGAGTGTCCCTTGCATGGATTATGTGTGCTGTTCTGTAATAGTTGAGCCTTGGTTGCTATTGGCACGTCAGTGGGTGTGATTGACCCTCAGGCTGATTGGCCATGGGGTTTGGCCACATCTATAGTTTACGGGCTGCTGTGGGGGGAGAGAAGGGGTCGGGGCTTACCCTACTGAGTGGGATTTGCCCCAGTGGGCTCTGGTGCATGTTGAGACCACCATTTGTGTGTGCCACTTGTGGGGCTAATTAGTCAGTGCTCTGCTGTGGTCTGAATCCAATCTCTAATTATGTTGTTCTGGGGCCTCTTGGGAAAGGCCCCAGTGCGGGTCCAGGTCAGCCACACTGCCTATGACTGGTCGGGGGCTACTTGGTAGGAGCAGCCAAGCAATCTGCAGTTGTTTGCTGCCTGTGCTACACCTGGAGGTGCATGGGAGAGGCCATGCTGTGAACTGAGGATGACTGCCAGCACTATCAGGCCTCCAGAACCTCTGCAAAAACCCAGGACACCCAGAAGCCTGCTGCCACCTGCCAGCTCTCTTAAAATTCAACCACTAATAAAGCCTCATGTGGTACTTGAGTTAAGTGAGTCGGGGTCTCAGGGAGTCATTAGAGTGGGAAGAGTTGTGGTCACCACGTTAATATAGACTCTGGTTTAGTGCTAATGCTGAGCCTGGAGTGATTTAGCAAAAGTCTCAGAGCACACAATGTCAGTCACTGCCCACCTGGGGGTCCGTGGGACTCCAATAGTTTCCCTAGAAAGAGTGCAATGGGGACTTCCTGTTCTTGGAGAAAATGCCTCCAGCAGTGGAGTTAGGTGAGGTGGGGTCCCAGCTGAGTCAGCAGGGTGGAGCTTCGGAGCTCACCAGGCCAATCGGACTCAGATTTGGCCTGTGGGGGGTGGGCTCAACATGGGCAAGATGGTGCTTGCCTGTCCGCTGCATGAGAGAAGGACCTCTCACCGGGAAAATGTCAACTGCCCTCTAGTCCTCCCCCTGAAGCCACATTCCTCAGTCTGCTCCCCGTATGTCTCCGAGTCACCGCCCCACCGCTGGAGCCCAAGGTAAGTAAGTGCCTGTGAGTGAGTGAGTCTGTGCACGGGTCGTTTGAGAGGATGTCTGGCTTTCCCAGTCTTCTCTCTCACCCGAACAGTCAGAACACCCACTGTTTTTCACAGCCAGATGTTGTGGGGGTTCCCCTTTCCAGCACCAGTACTCCAGGCAGGGGAGCCTGGTGTGGGTGCCTGAGGTCTCTTGCTCCTCCGAGGGGAACCTCCCCGGCTGAGGTATCCCTCTTGATTTTCAGCCACTATAGGGAGATTTGGGGCCCGTTCCACGTCTCTGCCCCTCTTACCAGTGTCATTGTGGCTTCTTCTTTATATTTTTAGCTATAGAACTTCTATAACTAGATATCAGATGGTTCTCCAGGTTGGTTGTTCTATCATTTAATTGTGATTTTAATGTGTTCATGGAAGGATGCAGGCACAGTGTCTATCCAGTCTGCCATCTTGGATCTCTCTTGGATGTCTTATTTAAAAAGATGGTTTTAGGACATCTTTGGTTTAAAAAAAGATAATGTTTATGGTACTGTTACTGGTTGTGGGGATGGAGTCCCAGATAGCATTTTCCAGGCTCTCCACCTCATGTGGAAATGTGCTGGCTCGGGTAGTAGATGGCCATCAGCTATGATCAGATGGCCATCAACTGTAACTAGTTGGCCATCAGCTGTAACCAGTTAGCCATTAGCCACTAATGTAACTGCCATGGCTATGCTAGCAGACGTGGATTGTGGCTAGCAAGTGCTGTTGGCAAGTGGATTGTGGTTTGCGGATAGTGTTGATCCTGGTTTCTGTGTCTCTCCCGGCCACCAGTGAGACTGGGGTGCAGGGGGACCCCTCACTGGGGTGCTGGCAGATGTTTGCTTTTGTGTCTCGACCAGCCGCCATTGAGAATGTGGTGGTGTGACTCCCCTGTCTATGGCTCCGTTGTTGTTCCTTTTTGGCCTCACCATATTCTGTGTCCATCCACCGGGAGCGGGACCAGAGATCCTGCATTACAGTGATAGTATTGACTTTTCCTTTCTTTTTAAAGTTTATTTTCTCCTTGTTTCTCTTATCGTCCCTCCTTTGCCCTAACTTACCTTGATTAACCTAAACCTAAGGTTAAAAAGTTGAAGACATTAATAATTCTCTAGGACCAGAAATTGCGGGTGCTAATTCTCAGCTGGAACTTGGGAAAATGGGGCTATTTGCCATTCTTTATGGCATGAAATCTGGCTTCAAAATTTAGCACAAAGCAGGTTCCCTGAGTTAAGACTACTGGTAGTGGTCCAGGAAAACCCCCCACCTTTACTGTCTGCAACTTTTCAAGTAAAGTATTTCCTTTGATGATAAGCTTGTCCTCTCAATTAGTTGAAGCCTGAGTGCCTCAAGGTAAAAACCTGGTTTATAGAGCAGCAGTTTAAAGTTTGGCTCAAAAGCTCTTTTGGAAATAGAATGTGTGACTAGCTTTTAGCAGTATAACTTAAAAGGTTTGGTAGATAATTTCTGCTTGGGTCTCACAACCCTTGAATGCCTGGTCACTCCAGATTAAGATTCATGACTAAAGTTTTCATAGCCTTTTAAATGAAAGAGGTCCAGGGCTCACTTTCTCTGGTACAGCCTGAGAGAGTTTGCTGTTGTTCAGAAACAAAAGCGTATACAGAATTGCCATTTCTCTCATTGTCAGAGGAGGCAGGTCCTTTTCTTAGGGACTTTTAACCTTCCACACAATGCTACTCATCCCACCTCCATCCTCTTCTCAATCTGGAGCTGTACCTTCCGAAATGGATAAAATGAACCTGGTATCCTTTGCTTGTTTAAGCTGGGAATGTGGTTGACAGCTTTTAACATGGTGTTCAATGACCCTTGACTCCAGGCATTCACACCCTTGTATAATACCCTCCTCTTGAGTGTAGGCTGGATTTATTGACTGCTTTCTATCAAAAAGAATACAGGAGTTATGTAATGTTATCTCTGTGATTAGAATATGAAAATATCATGGCTTCCATACATATGAATGTCTAGCAGAACCTAAAAAGCATAGGGCACATATAAGGTTATATCTCATCAGGGTGGGTAGGAAATATAAAATCTCTGAAGAACAGAGAGCAGATATAGGTGCATAACTATTACTACAGGAGTAGGTTTAATTCTGAACATCTGAATGTGGAAGATGATGAATAAGTATATTTTAATTTACATTTTGTATGTTTATCTGTTCCATAAGCCACACAACTTCCTGCTATTGCAAAAGTCAATATATTAACTTTTGTAAACCTTAGTTATTGGATCTGTAAAATGAGGATCAGGTTGCCTGAAACCATTTTAACAATTTTGTAAGGATCAAGTAATATGTGAGGAAGCACATGGCACTCTCAAGATTGATGTGGAGATTCATCTGGGAATCAATAATGGACAAGATATTGTGTTAAGTAATTTTATTGGATTATTTCCAGTCTGCTTACCTCAATTTCCATATAAGGCAATTTCAAATACCCTGTTACAACTTTGCCCTCATCATGTCTTGGTTAGTAAACTGGAATTTAGTTCCATCAATTTTGTGTTATAAGTACAACCTTATCTTTGTTAGGGACTTCATATTAATATGTAAAGTCTGGTAGCTCAAGCTGAAAGTTACATAAGAGCCTGGAAATCTTTTCATTTTTTTCTAGACTTTGATGCTACATGATGCCAGGGCTGTATGCAATCCAACTGTAACAATTATTTCTGTTTAAGATTCTAATTTCAGTCAGGACTGCTCAGCTTGTCAATGAAGTCCATTAGTGTCAGAAGCCAACACAGTTACTTTTGAGCAATAATAGCATGTAATAGTGTTTTAATATCCTAGGGAAAGTAGAAGCCTCTATGGCCTTATTAATAAACACAGATTTATTTATAAATTTATTAAAGCAAAAAACATATGGGGACTAGAAGAGTGCTTGGCACATGGTAAATACTGTCTATTGACAGCATCTAGAGATAAATAACTGAAAGTGCATTGACAAACATTATTTTCCAAACTGGGGTACTTCTGAGAGTCAAAGTGAGATCTATCTATAAAACTGGCATCAACAGAGTCTGTCCCAGGTAAAACAAGATGAGATGTAAATTCATGTATGTATATAATATATATACATACATATATATATATATATATATATATATATATATATATACATATATATATATATATATATATATATATATATATATATATATATATGTTTTTTGTGATCTATGTCTTTTGCTTATCAGACAATTACACTTTATGGAATCCAAATAATTAAATAATTTGGAATATTCCCTTTAGGGTTAGTAATTACACTGATGGCTAAAAAACTGACATAGATTTTCAGGTTTTCAAAGGCAGCTCTATATTAATCTAGAGTAACATGATTTTTGTAATTGAGCATCACTGAGCATTTGTAAAATTTCAATGTAAAAACTGTTTATAGAAAGCTCAACTTCAATCTTTGTACAGTGTGTATTCATGGTTAAATATAACTTTATGAGTTAAATATAAATTTGCAAAGCCAAAAGCTATTTTTAATGTTCATTATTAGTTGAATCAATTTGAATATAGGCTTCTTGGGGCTTTGTAATCAGATTGTTCAGAGAAACTATTGTTTCAGATAAAAATAAATTTAATCTTTCACCTCAGATATTTTTTTGGGGGTCTTTATTAGTCAATAAATTTTTTCCCAGGAAAAATAACGCATGCTAGTCAGTGTTTATCCTTATTTTCTTTTAAAATTATTGTTCTTGTTACACAACTTGATGGATACTTTTGCAAGTGAAACTTGGAAAATTATATTGGTTTGGGATTGAATGATTTGAGAAATGGACAGTTATTTCATGACAATTTTGGTAAATTGCAGCCTGGATATTACCTAATTAAGCAGCAGTTTATAACTCTACTTCCTGGAAGGGAAATATGACACCCTAGTCTTTTAAATCTTGAAGCTTTGGAACTTAAATATTACCAGTTTCATTGAAATAAGCATTTGAAATTTCACTACCTGCTACTTCATGGTTGCAGTTTCAAGTGGTTTCCAAATTTTGATTATGAAAGGCAAACACAAGTAGAATTATCAGTGACATTAAAAGCTTAGTTTGTATAATCAACTGTGATCACAGTTTGATGACACTTTACTTTCTCAAATATCACTTTTTCAGTCTCAATTCTATCTCAATTCTAATGATAAGATTTCCATTGTTGCCCATCTTACTCTTGCTCTTTAAAATTATTCCTTTAATACAAAAGTACATTAAAAATCTTCACAGAGCAATTTATTCTACTCATGCCATTTTAATTATGCATTTCTTCTGCTTTTTACTAAGAAGATTGTACTGTTCACCCTTACCTGAAGTAGCAACATCTCCACAATAACATTTCCTTACTAGAATCATCTTCTTTTGCATAGAGGAGTTCAAAGCAATGAGTTATTTGCATGACTTGAAAATTTCATCCTGAATTCATTACGAATCAGTTGACTTCTTAGTATTGAGGATATGTGGATAATTGCAAAATGCTCTACTTATTTTAAACTACAATCAACAATAAAAATCCACAATGTGTTATAGCTCATGTATTTAACATTTATTTAACAATTATTATGAATTAAGCACTATTTTAAGCACTTTATGTGTTAAACCAGGAGTTGGCAAAGTATAGCTCATGGGTCAAATCCAGCCTCACTGTTTTTGTAAACAAAGTTTTATTGGACCACAGCCACACCTGTTAATTTTCATAATGTCTACTGCTGCTTTCACACAATAATGACAGAGTTGACTCATTGCCACAGAGACCATATGGCTGACAAAGCCTAAAATATTTACTTTCTGGTCCTTTACAGAAAAAAATTGCCAATCCCTTTATTAAAACTTTTGATCTTCTTGACGACCCTGTAAAGAATCACTTTTATCTTAGTCTCTATTTTAAAGACGAAGAAAATAGGACTGCAAGAGATTAAGGAACTGGCCCAAGATCATATACTGCTAGTAAATGGGAAAGCAAGAATTAAATCCAGGTGACTGGCTCCAGGGTCCCAATCTCAACTATGTTAAACTGCATCTCAAATGGAGAATTACATTTGCTCCCTTTGAAGAAGCAATTACTCCAACATATTTCTATGAACAAAATTGGGCATTAATTGTTATTCTCCAAAGCATAAAATACCTTGCAAGTGTGGACAAATGTGGATTTTAAGACTAAACCTCTGGCCACTTTTATTATTTGTATTGACTTCAGATAGTAAAATTCACCACATTATAAATTTTCACAATAATATAAATCATAACTTCTATATTGTTCTCTATACTATATACTAGAGTCATAAAAATTTGATATAAGTGATATGTATGATATATATAAAGTTTAGTTGGTCTAAGAAAAATAACAATGAATAAAGGGCTTATAAAGGGATTGTGTGTTCTCAAATATTTTCTTGTCTTTACAGCAGTTACAGGAAGCATTTAGAAAGTGATACTAATTAGAAAAGATAGTAGATAATCCTGTCATCAGGACCAGAGTTTTAGATAACAAGTATAACTTTTGGGGGGATGCCTTATCAGTACTTAAACCGTTCATCCATACCCAATCCCTATGAAAATTAAATTTTTGCAATACAGATCAGGTTTTCTGCAGCTGCCAGCACATGATGGACTTCCCAATAACAGGCAGGACAAATGTTCTTTTTCACACTTGGAGCAGTGTTCCTATGGCAACACTCCCGTATGCATTCAAATGAAACTTCTTTTTCCCTTTAAGAATCTTTCCCTTTTCTTCTCCCTACCTAACGTTTTTCATTTAAAATAAGTACCCGATCTTTAAGAGGCTAAAACCTACCAATGGGCCTCAGTTTTCCTCTCCATTTTCCTTTCCTATGTGATGTTTTGAAGGAAATCACTCATGCACACACACACACACAAAATTTCACTGGACATTGACTTTCATATTTATTGTATCACATGAAGAATAGTCAGAACTAGCTTTGGACAAGAAAAATGTTAGTGAGGCCCAAACTTAATTCTGAATTAAAAATTTGAGTCAGAAGTTAGGTTGTGTGTTTTTTGTGAACACGCAACAATATACTAGGAGTTCCTGTTGTACAGTCTAAAGATTAAGAGGTATAATATGGGCATCGTGCTGAGAGCAGACTGTGTTGTGCACATTGTCAGCCTTCTTGATTTACCATCAGGTGATTCGTATATTAATAAGGCACAGATTCTGCCGTTAGTAGCTGGCATTTCATAAAGGCATAAACCATTTCAAGTAGATAACTCCTTACGGGGAAATCTGGCCTGGGCGAATTTTTTTTTCTTAAATTAGTTTATTGGGGTGACAATTGTTAGTAAAGTTACATAGATTTCAGGTGTACAATTCTGTATTACATCATCTATAAATCCCATTGTATGTTCACCACCCAGAGGCAGTTCTCTTTCCATCACCATATATTAGACCCTGTTTGCCCTCTTCTAGAGCCCCGCCCCGTTACCCTCTGGTAACCCTTGGTAACCCCTAAACTATTGTCTACGTCTATGAGTTTTAGTTCCTTCATTTGTTTGTCTTGTTCTTTTGCTGTTTTCAGTTTTATATACCACATATCAGTGAAATCACATGGTTCTCTGCTTTTTCTGTCTGACTTATTTCGCTTAGCATTATAATCTCAGGATCCATTCATGTTGTCACAAATTGTACTATTTTATCTTTTCTTACCGTCAAATAGTATTCCATTGTGTACGTATACCACAACTTCTTTATCCATTCACCTATTGAAGGACACTTTGGTTGTTTCCATGTCTTGGCCACCGTAAACAAAGCTGCAATGAACATTGGAGCACACGTGTCTTTATCTCTAAATGTTTTCAGATTTTTTGGGTAGATACCCAGGAGAGGGATTGCTGGGTTATATGGTAATTCTATTCGTAATTTTTTGAGGAACCTCCACACTGCCTTCCATAGTGGCTGCACCAGTCTGCATTCCCACCAACAGTGTATGAGGGTTCCTTTTTCTCCACAGCCTCTCCAACACTTGTTACTATTTGTCTTGTTGATGATAGCCATTCTGACTGGGGTGAGGTGATATCTCAGTGTGGCTTTTATTTGCATTTCTCTGATGGTTAGTGATGTTGAGCATTTTTTCATATGTCTCTTGGCCATTTGTATGTCCTCTTTGGAGAAATGTCTTTTCAGGTCCTCTGTCCATTTTTCAGTTGGGTTGCTTGTTCTTTTGTTGTTGAGTTGTATGAGTTCCTTGTATATTTTGGATATTAGCCCCTTATCGGAGGAACTGTTTGCAAAAATCTTCTCCCATTCAGCTTGTTGTCTCTTTATTTTGTCGATGGTTTATTTCAGCTTTTACTTCCCTTGCCTTTGGAGTCAAATTCATAAAATGCTCTTTGAACCCAAGGTCCATAAGTTTAGTACCTATGTTTTCTTCTATGCAGTTTATTGTTTCAGGTCTTATGCTTAAGTCTTTGATCCATTTTGAATTAATTTTGGTACATGGTGACAGATAGCAGTCCAGTTTCATTCTTTTGCACGTGGCTATCCAATTCTCCCAGCACCATTTATTGAAGAGGCTGTCTTTTCTCCATTGTATGTTTTTTGCTTCTTTGTCAAAAATTATCTGTCCATATTTATGTGGTTTTATTTCTGGGTTCTCAATTCTATTCCATTGGTCTATGTGTCTGGTTTTCTGCCAATACCATGCTGGTTTGATTATTGTTGACATGTAGTACAAGCTAAAGTCAGGGAGTGTGATACCTCCAGTATTGTTCTATTTTCTTAAGATTGGTTTGGCAGTTCGGGGTCTTTTGTGGTTCCAAACAAATCTGATGATTTTTGGTCCTATTTCTTTACAAAATGCTATTGGGATTTTGATGGGGATTGCATTAAACCTGTATATTGCTTTGGATAATACAGCCATTTTAGCTATGTTGATTCTTCCAATCCATGATAACAGAATGTCTTTCCATTTATTTGTGTCTTCTTCAATTTGTTTAAAAAATGTCTTATAGCTTTCAGCATATAGGTCTTTCATATCCTTGGTTAAATGTATTCCTAAGTATCTTATTCTTTTTGTTGCAATTGAAAACGGAATTTTTTATTTTTTCCTCTGGGATTTCGTTTTTAGTATATAGGAATGAAATGGACTTTTGTACATTGATTTTGTAGCCTGCAACTTTACTGTATTTGTTTATCATTGCTAATAGCTTTTTGCTGGAGTCTTTAGGGGTTTCTATATATAGCATCATGTCGTCTGCAAAGAGTGACAATTTAACTTCTTCATTCCCAATTTGGATGGCTTTTATTTCTTTCTCTTGCCTGATTGCTCTGGCAAGGACTTCCAATACTACGTTGAAAAGCAGAGGTGATAGGGGATAACCCTGTCATGTTCCTGCAAAGGGCTGCAGTTTTCACTGTTAATTATGATACTAGCTGAGGGTTTGTCATTTGCCTTTATTATGTTAAGGTATTTTCCTTCTATACTCATTTTATTAAGCGTTTTAATCATAAATGGATGTTGTATCTTGTCAAATGCTTTTCCAGCATATATGAATATAATCATAAGATTTCTGTGCTTTATTTTGTTTATGTGATGTAGCATGTTGCTGAATTTGCATATGTTGAGCCATCCTTGTGCCCCTGGGATGAATCCCACTTGGTCTTGATGTATAATCTTTAAATGCATTGTTGTATTTGATTTGCTAGAATTTTGTTTAGGATTTTTGCATCTGCATTCATCAGACATATTAGTCTGTGATTTTCTTTTTTTGTGTTATCCTTATCAGGTTTTGGTATAAGGGTAATGTTGTCCTCAAAAAATGAGTTAAGGAGTATTGTCTCTTCTTCAGTCTTTTGGAAGATTGTTAGTAGGACAGGTATTAGTTCCTCTTTGAATGTTTGGTAGAATTCACCAGTAAAGCCATCTGGTCCCAGACTTTTGCTTTTGGGAAGGTTTCAGATGACTGATTCAATTTCCTTACAGGTGATTTGTCCATTTATATGTTCCAATTCTTCATGATTCAGGGTAGGAAGGCTATATGTTTCTAAGAACTTGTCCATTTCTTCTCGGTTGTTGAATTTGGTGGCATATAGTCCTTCATAGTATTCTTGGATGATCCTTTGTATTTCTGTGGCATCCCTGATAACTTCCCCTCTTTCATTTCTGATTTTGTTTATTAGTGTCTTTTCTCTTTTTGTTTTAGTGAGTCAAGCCAAGGGTTTGTCAATTTTATTAATCTTTTCAAAGAATCAGCTCTTGTCACATTAATTTTTTTCTGTTATCTTTTTGTTCTCTATTTCATTTAGTTCTACTCTGATTTTTATTATTTCCTTTCTTCTGCTGACTGTGGGTTTCATTTGTTCTTCTTTTTCTAGTTCTTTACATTGTAAGGTGAGGTTATTTATCTGGGATTTTTCTTGTTTCTTGAGATAGGCCTATAAAGATATAAATTTCCCTCTTAAAACTGCTTTCGTGGCATCCCAAAAATTTTGGTAGGATGTATTTTCATTCTCATTTGTTTCTATGTATCTTTCAATCTCACCTCTTATTTCTTCATTGACCTGGTCGTTCTTTAAAAGTATGTTGTTTAATCTCCACATATTTGTAGTTTTTCCTGCTTTCTTTTTGCAGTTGATATCCAATTTCAAAGCCTTGTGATCAGAGAATATGCTTGGTATGATTTCAATCTTCTTAAATTTGCTGAGGCTAGTTTTATGTCCCAATATATGGTCTATGCGTGAGAATGATCCATGTACACTAGAAAGAATGTATAGTCTGATGTTTTAGGATGAAGTGCTCTATAAATGTCAATTACGTCCATTTCATCTAATGTGTCATTTAGGGCTGCTATTTCTTTATTTATTTTCTGTTTGATTGGTCTATCCATAGCTGCCAATGATGTGTTTAGGTCCCCTAGTATAATTGTGTTTTGGTCAATTTCTCCCTTTAGTTCTCTTAGTAGTTGCTTGGTATGTATTTTGGTGCTCCCTGGTTGGGGACATAAATATTGATGACTGTATGTCTTCTTCTTGTATAGTCCCCTTTATCATTATGAAATGTCCACATTTGTCTCTTGTTATGTTTTTTTTTATCCTGAAGTCTGTTTCATCTGATATAGGAATGGCTACACCTGATTTTCTCAGGATACCATTTGCTTGGAGTGTCAGTTTCCACCCTTTCATTTTGAGTGTTTGTCCTTGTAGCTCAGATGTGTCTCTTAGAGGCAGCCGATGCCTCTAAGGGTTTAGATTTTTGATCCAATCTGCTATTCTGTGCCTTTTTATTGGTGAGTTCAGTCCATTTAGATTTAGGGTGATTATTGATATGTGAGGATTTCCTGTCATTCTATCTTTGGTATTCTGGTAAATCTGTGTCTCCATTGTTTCTTAGCCTTTTTGTTGCTGTCTATTATTTCTGTGTGGTGGTATTCTATGATGTTTCCCTCTGTTTCTTCTTTTATTATGTTACATATTTCAGTTCTAGATTTTTTTTTGAGTGGTTACCCTTAAGTTTATGTAAAAGAAAGTTTGATATTAGAGTATTCCATTATCTTCAGCACGCTTACTTTCTCCATTCCCATATTCCGGTTCAGGACTTTACTCTCCCCCTTTTCTGTTTTGGTTGTCACAAATTATCCCTATTTATGCTGGTCGAATAGCCTCCTTCAGCATTTCTTGTAGTACAGGTTGTGTGCTAGAAAATTCCCTCAGCTTCAGTATGTCTGGAAAGGTCTTTATTCCTCCTTCATATCTAAAGGATATCTTTACTGGATATGTTATTCTTGGCTCATAATTGCTCTCTTTCAATAGTTTGAATATTTGATTCCACTCTCTCCAGGCTTGTAGAATATCTGCTAAAAAAGCTGACGATAATCTAATGGGCTTTCTTTTGTAGGTTACCGTCTTCTTTTCCCTGGCTGCCTTGAGGATTCTTTCTTTGTCATTGATTTTAGTCCCTTTGGTCTCTTTCTTTCTTTCTTTCTTTCTTTCTTCCTTTCTTTCTTCCTTCCTTCCTTCCTTCCTTCCTTCCTTCCTTCCTTCCTTCCTTCCTTCCTTCCTTCCTTCCTTTCTTTCTTTCCTTCCTTCTTTTTGTATGTTTAAGTCATTGCTATTCATACAACTATAGGAGTAGCTTCCAGAAATCCTTTACTACCTCAGTGTCAATTCACCTGTTTTCAAGATAAGGGGGTGCAAGGCCAGAGGTGGTATTTTATAGGAATGTGCCTAGGACACCTGGGACAGGAAGTATGTAGGTAGAGAAGAAGCAACAAAGTCAAAATATTGAATGAAATCTATCTTTGAAAAAATATTTCAAATCTTATACATTTTTTTAAAAACTTGATATTTTTAAGCCTTTTATTTATTTCTTTTGCCTGACTGCTCTGGTGAGGACTTCCAATACTATGTTGAAAAGCAGAGGTATTAGGGGATAGCCATGTCATATTCCTGTATGGAGAGCAAAGGGCTGCAGTTTTCACTGTTACTTATGATACTAGCTGAGGGTTTGTCATATATGGCCTTTATTATGTTAAGGTATTTTCCTTCTGTACTCATTTTATTAAGTGTTTTAATCATAAATGGATGTTGTATCTTGTCAAACTCTTTTTCTGCATCTATTAATATAATCATATGACTTTTGTGCTTTATTTTGTTTATGTGGTGTATCACATTGATGGATTTGCATTTGTTGAACCATCCTTGTGCCCCTGGGATGAACCCTACTTGGTCATGATCTTTTAAATGCATTGTTGCATTCTATTTGCTAGAATTTTGTTTAGGATTTTTGCATCTGTATTCATCAGAGATATTGATCTGTAATTTTCTTTTTTTCATGTTATCCTTACCAGGTTTTGCTAGCAGGGTAATGTTGACCTCACAAAGTGAGTTAGGGAGTATTGTCTCTTCAATTTTTTTGAAGAGTCTGAGTAGGATTTGTATTAGATCCTCTTTGAATGTTTGGTAGAATTCACTAATGAAGCCATCTGTTTCCAGACTTTTGCTTTGGGAAGGTTTCGGATGACTGATTCAATTTTCTTACTGGTGATTGTTCTATTTAGATGAATGGATAAAGAACTTATGGTATACATACACAATGGAATACTGTCCTGCATAAGAAAAGATGAAATAGTACTATTTGGGACAACATAGACGTATCTTGAGATTATTATGCTAAGTAAAGATTATTATGCTAAGTCAGACAGAAAAAGAAGAGAACCGTGTGATTTCACTGATATGTGGTATATAAAACTGTAAACAACAAAAGAACAAGGCAAACAAATGAAGAAACAAAAACTCATAGACACAGACAATAGTTTAGTGGTTATCAGAGGGTAAGAGGGGAAAGGGTCTCTACAAGAGAGTAAACGGGGTCTAATATATGGTGATAGAGAACGGACTCTGGGTGGTGAACACACAATGTGATATATAGATGATATATTTCAGAATTGTACACCTGAAATCTATGTAACTTTACTAACAATTGTCACCCCAATAAACTTTCATTAAAAAAACAACAACCTTATTTTCTAATAGTTGACAATAATCCTACATATTTACGTGATATTACCAAAAATAACTTAAAATAGTTTAAAATACATTTTTCTAAACTCTCTCTATATAATAATAACCAAAATCAAATTTTGTTCAACCATACAAGAATAAATACAGAATTATCTTCCCATTTTCTCTAGAGAGAATGTTATTAAAATTGTTGTCATATGAAAGGTATGCAGAAAAAATAATATAGGGGAAAACATTAAAGAGACAATTAATATAAAACTAGTATGCTTTTTTTCTGGATTTTGTGGTATTTGTGGTATTTTTCTTTAACATCTCTGTATGCATTTGTCCTTTGCATTCTTAAAGTATATAATTTGTTGTGATTTCTTTCCTCAATGTAAATAAATATTCACTTTGGGTTCAGCCAAGGGTTGGCATCTTCAGAAGCAGGGGCAGACAGTGCTCTCTGAGGTTTGAAACTTTGAGTACCCCTTTGTAGAAAAAGTATACAGAATTATGCACACCAAATTAGGTAGGAAAGTTCCAAGTGAGTCTTTCTGAAGGCGTCACGGAGGAAGTGAATGTAGATCAAGGAAAGAGGAAAAACAGAAGGAAAAGCCCATACGCAAGCTACAAGAGTCAGGTCACGAGTCAAACTCCAAATTTCTGATTCTAAAGCACATGCTCTTTCTTTGTATCTCTCTAAGCCTCAGTCATTACATGGGAAAGATTGGGGGTTGGGTATGAATTAGATCATCCTCCATTCAATTTAGCTACAATCTCAAAATGGGTAACATAATATCATTATCTTTAGAGCATAAGAAAGGTAATAAGATTTGTAGAATTATGAATAAAAATAAACTTGTCTGATGTTTAATTCTAAAACAGTTCTTATTCATTATGTAATCCACATAGCTAACAGCTTGCTTCTGAAATATTGGTTAATTGTAAACATGTCTCACAGTTAAAGATATTACTTATTAATAAGAAGGGATAGTTACTTTCAAATACATTCTTTGACAGAGCTTGGGTTAGATAACAAGCTTGAGAAACTTTAGAACAAAATAAAACAAAGTAAAAATAAATTACCAATTAAGATTTATATTTTTTTCAAAGCAGCACAAAATTATGACATTAATTCTGATGTAAGCTACTTGTGCTTTAAACATCTTAAATTCAAGTACCATGAAACCTTGTTCTCAGGCATATTCCAAAACATATTCCTCTCATATCATGACTAAAACAAACAGAAAAACCACCATATATTTCATTGATGCATTTCTGTGAATCTTTATTTGTGATGTCTCCTTGGAGATAGTGATTTTAGGCATTGTAAAAGAAAATCAGGATGAGGAGAGTCATAGAGAGCTGTCAATCTTTCAGCCAAAAGAAACCCGCTAATAGCTAATGTGCCTGAACCAGCTGGATTATACCTATCATAAGGTTCATTACTTTCTGAAGGGTGAGAGCTCCTATTTCACCTGAATGAATTTAGCTGCATTACCAGCCCAAGATCTGTAAATTGCATTTAAAGTTCGAATAGCAACCAAGGCAAAATAATTACAGTACCTAAAATAGTACAGTTAGTGATTGCCACAGTTCTGAAGGTCATTTGGAAAGCAAATGAAAGGAATTAGGCTATTAGTGTATATATGAATTGTCTTCCAGAGTATTGTGTACTCTTTCACATTTAATGGACCCCCACCTGACCCATTTGCCCATGAGCAAAAGGAAACCATCACTGATGATTAGCACATGTGACAAAGACTTCTTCTACTTTCATATATATTCTCTTCTTCTTTCCTAAGTAAGAGAAGTCTTGCATTTTTAGCTAAACACATCTATCCCAGAATAAATCTGTGTCTCAGACAACTTTGCAGCTATAGATGTGCCCATAAAATTCGTTCTCACCAATGAGATGTGCGTGCAGGTAATTTATGCACCTTCTCCATCCTGCTCTATTTTTGCTCTTGACTCCCTGGAGCATCTCCGTTCTGGATTTGGTAGTGGGCCATCTTAGAACATGTCAACAAAGGCAATATTTTAAAAATGGCAGAAAATACAATGCACAGACACCCCATCAAATCAGCCCTGGGTTGCATAAACTCAGACTACCAGATAAGAAAGAAATAAACTTTCCTCTTGTAGAAATTTCTATTATTTGTTATCTTTGATGTAGCAGCAGAATCTATATCCTACCTTAAAAAAATAACTTTCATGATTCTGATTAAACACTTTTCTAAGAATATGTATTTCCCCACCTCTCAGAAAAGGACTTCCCTTGAAATCTCCATCCCTGTTTAACTAGTGATTCCACTCCTCCTGTAATTAAAACAGGGAATCTCTACTCTGTGTGTCCCCTAGATGTCTTTCTAATTGTAATATTAAACAAAGTATTCAACAGATATAGATCACTTACTTTGTATTCAGTACTGTGCTAGGTACTTCAAATGCATAAACATATTCAGTACACCCAGCAGTCCTGTGATAGCAAAACTGTAATTATTCTCATTACAATCCTTTGACCAAGATAATATTGATCTTAAATATTTGAACTAATATTTAAATCTATGCAGTTGAATTGTGGAGTTTTTTTATACAATTATAAGAGTAGTATACTGCCTCTGATTCTTAAATTCTGCTTACTCAGACTTTTTCTGAAGTATATTTTCTTTGGGATTTAAATTCATTAGTGAACAAAACAGGGCTCAATATATGCAGCTTGGACACTTATTGAATAAATTATATGTGCAAGGCATGATGCTTAGCACATGATAAGCACGCAATATGTTTTAATGTGGGGGTATTTTTATTTTAGAAATTGGCAGATGACACACATCAGAGTTTGTTTCCTTTGGAGAACCTAATATTAGCATACCACTTGTTAGGAAAGTTAAGAAAGATTGCATAAAGTTTTTATGGTTAAAAAGATCATGTCTGGCTGAGGATACAAACATGTAATTATAACATAGGAAAATATAAGAATATTATTAAAATTTATAGGTACAAAGTTGAGGAAGCAATATGGCAGAATTAAAAAAAAAAAAGAATACCTGACACATGACATCTGAGCTAGATTCTAATTCAAAATGGGATGAAGAGTTGGTATTAAATTTTCTATGTGTTTGTGATAAAATGACTGATTATCAGTGAAAGCTTCAATTCTGTTTGTTCTTATTCATATATTAAGCTATGAGGCAAACTTACCATAACAGGAGAATAAGATGGTTATGTTACATACATATTGGATCACTTGATAAGATTTCTTGCCCATAAATATCTTCATCACTTCTTGATAGTTCTAACTTTAAAGATTAATTTCCTGGAGAACTGAAGATTCTCTTATTAAAATGCAAATATATCTGAAAGTCATTTTCTTGTAACATCTTATCAGTTGTTGGTTTTGAAGCTCTGACTGATTGGTAGTCCACATAACTGGCCTCCTTGACCCAGAACTGTAATTCAAGATAATCAGCCCTTTGGAAATAATGGTGCCCTTGGTTTAGTATGGAAAAGAAAACTTCAATCAATACTTCAAGTGTCACACCATATAGTTAACCTTCCTCATTATTCCTCCTTTTGTCACATTTGTAATCACTAATACCAAGTACTTAATCAGGTCTAGTGGCATTTGCCCCATCAAGCTTTATACAGCAGACTTTATACATTAAACAATGAAGTAAATTTCATAGCAATAGCTGGTAGTCTAGCCTTCATATATTTAGTGTTTAACTGATTAAATAGTTGGTTTTCAGTGATGACAGTCCTGATATTTAAAAATATTTACTTAAAATTCATGCCCAGTAGATTGTCATCCTGTCTTCCTTTGGCCAGTCCTACTCTAAGATTGCCATGTTTCCTTGGTTCCTCAACTCCTCTGGACTCAAATTCTCCACTGCTGTCTAGCCCTGTGATTTGGACACTGTTTCTCAGACCTATTCAAAGTTGACTGCTAGCTTGCTGACCTGAGCTTTTGTACATTGTCTGCTCTTGAATTTACCATTACCATGGTCCATTAACTCAATGGACATACTCATTCTTTGCTTGACTGTCCAGAGGGTAATTATCCACTCAGTGACCACCTGTCAGCAGTCATTAAACTAATTAGACCCATCCACCATCATGTCTTGAATTCCTCCTATAAACTTCATCTAGTTTTGTTCCTTGAGACCTGTATCTAAGTATAAATATTAATTTATTAATTACAAGCCCTCCTAATCTAGTTTTCTCCATGGCCTACTCAGACCTAAAGTTTAAGGGTGGGGAAAAAGTGACATGCATCAAAGATGCCAAATAAAGAATAAACTGGGCAAGTGAATGGGATGGTGTGATTGGCATTAGAATGTGGGAAGAGGAGACAAATCTTGAAAGAAGAGACCATTTCTTACTCCACAATTTTGCCGAGGCCTGTACGATACCAGAGCAGCTTGGAATAATCTGGCATACTGCATTCTATAGGTTGAATAGCTTCCTCTGACTAGTATGACAGGGATGAACTATTGAACAAATGTGGACAAATGCTTCTTCACAATGGAGCTGTGCAAGTGTGAAATTGACCACTTGTATACATAAATTTCACAGCTAAAAATAGCCTCCTGACCACTGAGCCTACATGGTTCAAGGGAGACCTGACTTGGAGCTCTTGATCCAGTAGGTAACATAAATGCATTTAAGAAAAGCCACTTAAATATTTTGTATTTTAGGTAAATTATTACAATATCCAAATTCAAGTTTTGTATATAAGGACTAAAATAAATGAATATGTACTGTTTCTAAATTTGTCTTTTGGTACAACAGATTAGTCATCAAAATGGGTTGACTGCCTATGAAATAATTTTTAGATTCGATCAAAAAGTAAATTTCATAGCATGACATATGTTACATGTTTGTAAATTTTTATTTTGGTGAATCTGGACATTGAACTTCAGAATGTTGATGGTCATTTGCCCCACTGAAAGGGAGTAACAGGTTTATTTAAATGCTTTATTTCAACATACTTGTCTTTTATGACATTGAACAACATTTGAAGAGCCAAGCAATATTTTCAGCTTCAACTTTTTGGGAAACAATAATAAAGAAGAGAAATTGTTCAATCAGTCTTGTTTCGTATTTGGCTGTTCTGCATAGTTTTCCCTACATCTACTAAATGTTATGCATTTACCAAATTTTATTCATCCACTTGCCGATTGATAGATACCTAGATGGTTTTAAATCTCTGCAACTGAAGTGTCATGATGGTTGATAGCCTCATAGGAGCTCACTTGTAAATCTTGGCAAAATTCCTTCTATCCATACCCAGGAGTAGGGTAGGTGAATAATAGAATTCATCTATACTCTATTTTCCTAAATGCTGCTAGGTTTCATCATATAATGGCTTCCCTGTATTATACTGTTGCCAGCAGTGCATGAGGATTCCTATTATCCCACCTTCCTACCAATAGTTGCTATTATCAACCTTCTTATACATTTTTATGGATTTGCCAGTCTGATGGGTAAGGAGTTCTCTCTAGTTTTTTCACTTTTACTTTCTCTAATTATTAGTAAGGTTATTCATGTGTATTTCTCCTTCTAAGAATTCTGTTTTTTTATATTCTATTTCTCTTCTTATACTGGCTTTTTTTTTTCTTTTCTGTCATTTTTCTGTTTTTTAACTTCTCTGTGTTTTACAATAAAATATCATCAATAGAGGTAACCAAAACCTGTCTCTTCTTTATAATTTGAAGGAAGATAACCTCTACATTCCCAAAGCTATGCTCTCTACAGCCATACATCGGGGATGTTCTATGAGACATTATGTACTAATTTGTAATTAATGGAACTTTCAGTAGAATTCAAGACCAAAAAACATTGACTTTGATTGACTCAAGAAAATGTATTAGCCAATAAGACTACATTAGTATGTTTCTCAGGATTTAATTTTCAATCAACTATATGATATCAAACACATTTAAAACAGCAGATTTTTCTCCTCCTCTCTGGAAATATTTGTAGGATTTCTGGCAACTAACTAAGGTTCTGTTCTTATATTCAAGGACTGTGACACTCTTAATAGAAAATATAAAATTGCAGCTAACAGTGGAGTCTATTATGTGTCGTGGCCTCTCTTAGAACAATTGTTTATTAAAGCAGTCAACAGATAAGAAGCAGTGTAGTAGATTGCAATGTGATTTTTTAATCCAGATCTTACACTTGCATTCACACCTAATGAGCTCTTTAGAAAGAACTGGTTTGTTTCATTAGAAATCACTTTATAGGAACAATCTCATTAGAATAGCCTACAGAAAGTTCTTTCATACTTCCCAAGGTTTCTTGAGAGATATTGGTAGTCAAACACAGATTCAATTTAAATGGAATTTAGTTATTGAGCCAAAACAATTATAGGCAGAAAATAAACCTTGTGTTGTAGATCACATTTGAAGAGGAGCTTATGAATCAAAGTAAACATGTTTTCTTTTAAACTAATCTTGAAAATTCAATTGTCTACACCCATGCTTTTGGCACAAAAATTTAATGTTTATGGAAACTACTGGAGTACTGTGAATATAAACTAGCATCAAGTTTCAGGGCCTACACTTACTAATCTTCTCAATGTCTTGGTGAATGGGGAAGGCCTTCACAGGATTGTTTTAATCAGTTCGGGCTGCTATAATAGAATACCATAGACTGGGGAGGGCCTTAAACAACAGAAATGCATTTCTCACAGTTCCGGATGCTGATAAGTGCAAGACCAAGGTGCCAGCAGATCCAGAGTCTGGTGAGAACACTCTTTCTGAGTTGCAGAAATATCTCTCTCATTGTAGTCTCGCATAGGTGGAGAGAGAGATGTCTCTATGCTGTCTACTCCATAGACAGTAATTGTTATAGTCTCAATCCGGTTAAAATATTAGTTTAGGAAGTTGTGGTTCTAGGGGGCCTAGGCAAGCCCACTACTTTTCCCCTTTTAGAAAAAAAGAAAAAAAGTTTGTTTTTGTCTCCCTCCTCCCTGTTTGGTTCCAGTTGCAATATGACAAGAGAATTAGAGTAAAATGGTCAGTAATTTTTATCAATGAGAAATTACTATACTGAAAAATTCATATTCTGCCTACTTACTGTTGCACAAATAACATACTTGTAATAAGATAAAGTTGGAATGTATTTATTCATTACAATATACTTATTGAGTATCTACATAGATGGGAATAGCATGATGACAAAAAACCTACTCTATTTCTGTCCTTGTATAATTGAACATGTAGTGAGAGAGTATCCTGGATTAAAGACTGTTTCCCCCAAATTTATGTCCACATAAATGACCTTATTTGTAATAAGAATCTTTGCAAATGCAATTTGCTAAGATGAGGTCATATTGGATTAGGGTGAGCCCTAAATCCAATGACTAGTGTTCTTATAAAAAGGCCATGTGAAGCTACCCAGGGAAGAAGACCATGTGATGATGGAGAAAATAATTGGCATTTCCATAGTTGGAAAAGTTTATGCCGCTAATATGTGAAAGGAAACTGTTCCCAAACTATCATAATATTATCCTCTATTAATTTTATTTTAATGCAGACTGGAAATTAAAGTAGTTGATGATAAAAACATAAAACTCATATTTCTTTAGGAATTTCTGCATTGTCATCTTAAATGCAATGCAAATACACAATAGGACTTTTTCTAAATGCTTTCTAGATTTCTTTTATGCAATTCAATTTTAATCTATTGATTTTAATTTGTGTTCAGTACATGTCCAAATGTGAGGTGACATTTAACATTTATGAGAGGACCATCAAAAAGTTCTTTACTGGGAAAAAAGTCCTCTAGTGCTTACTCACAGGCAGTCTGTCTTCCCAGCCCTCTCCCCACTCTTAATACCTAGAATTCTCAAAGTACATTTTATTGACATCCAGTGAAAGAAAGGCAGTCTACTGATAAAAACACTCAGGGTCATTTACCATCTGGATATTCTTCCATGGCTTACAAAGTGTGCAGTTTCTTTTTTGGCATCAAACATATTTTTTTTTCAGTGTCAAAAGAGGATCTTCTAGTAATATGAAAAAATGTTGCCATTCATACAGAATCTAAAGTGTCAAACAGAGAATATACATTCCAGGTTATTTACCCAAATTAAGCAGTTTGAAGATTCTAGAAAGCTGTCTGTGTACATGTGGCTTATACGTGGGTGATGCAGGAGGAAATAGAACGGAAAGAGAAAAGCAGGTCATACCAGCCTGAATCTGCCACAGGTTTTTCAGCACTTTTCTCCAAATTTGGGGTTAAAAAATCTAATCAATCACTTGTAAGTTTGTAAAAAGTCTTAACTAGGTAAAACACTTCCTCTTTTTAAAGTTATTTATATTTTAAAAGTAGAGTATTGTAAACAATCTATTTTGAATGCAGTGTGCTTCGTACTAATTTTGATGTGTTTTTAAGTTGAAAATAAGGAGCACGTTGAAAATTTGAAAACTGAATGCTAATGTGGTATCAGTGAACATGGGAATGCAGAATGCACAAAGGCAGATGAATGTCAAGACTAAGAAACATCTTTGCATGAAATCTTTAAAGAATGACTCTGTAAACATGGAGAAAATGAAGCAGAAAAGCACAAAAATCCTGAAGATTATCTGCTTAAAAAGGAATGCACTCAGAATTTCTTTCAGTTGAAGGGTTGAGGAGGGATTGAATCGAATCAAAAGTCACTTGTATAATAACGTAAATAATAATATTTGACATATCTAGACACTCTAAGAAAACAATTACTCTAAGTTATGGATTAATGAAAATGCAACCATTTAGCTTCATCCAAGCAGTCATGGTTAAACAACACTCTAGTTTTTGGCTAGGCAAGCTCCACGTGCAGTCCCTTCTTTTCTTACTAAACTTCCCCTCTCTTACAACACATGTTTCTCCTAAAGAGGCCTTGGGGATAACATGTTAGTTGCACAAACAGCTTCTTTCTCTGGGGATTTTTATCTTTTATGGAGGTTTGTTTTATTGCTGTTTTTTTGTGTTTGTTTTGTTGCTTTCATAGGCTGACTCATTCTTGTCTGCCAGGACCAAATTATCTTGGGTGCTAAAATTACTCCCTTGCATTATTCACTTTGCCTGCAGTGTCCAAGTCATTCTCATTTACAAGGGATGCTCTTCCTGTGCAAGACTCACCACGGCTATTATTCAATCTTAGAGTATTAAACAAGACACTAAATTTGAATGTTACACATTAACATTAATTATCAGGAGTAGCAATATTTTTAAAAAATCAGAACTAATCTAGTTTTTCTTTCTCCTCAATTGCTCCCATTGAGTAGTAGATGCTCATTTTTGAAGAGTGAGCTGCTATCTTGGGTCGTCAAGAGGGCTGGACTGGGCTCCAGTTGTAGCTTCTGAAGACGCAGCTTCCTTCCTAAGGCATCTTTTCTATTCTCCTGAGTCATCTAACAGTGCTCTTTCTTCTGATTATCACCTCTGGCCAGTGCTTCTTCTTTATCTCTGACAGAAGACTTGCAATTTATCAGTAAGGGCAGCTCACATTATTGGAACATTATTATAGCCATAGAGGATATAACATACAACTGTTAATTACTTGGTTAATTAGCTTTGCCATAGAAAAAGCTAATTCCGTGATTTAAACATTTCAGTACCTTCATATAAAATATTTAATTAGATTCATAATTTTGTAAATTATAAGGTAAATAGTCATATTTTTGAAAAATCCATAAAGATATATCTTCGTTGCTTTTGTTTTCTATTTCCCTTTATTTCCTTAACATGGATGAGCTTTTAAGAAGTTATATTTTCCTTGTGTCACGTGGGTATGCTTATTAGAACTTATAATTAAATATCTCTTCAGGTTTCTAACTAAAGGAGCTTGAAGCAATATAGCAATGCACCCGATTTCCATTAAGTTGTCTTGCTCACAGCTTTTAACATAAACAGAGTAACAATTTTTCCTTGAGCAATTCAAATTAGTTTTCTTCAATTTACAACTTCAAAAAGCTGCATATGAAATTCATATATGACCTGCTGGCTAGTCAGCTGTAAATCCAGAGTTTTCTAAGCAATTTAGATTTTATGTTATTTGACAATTAAATTTTATTTTAATCTTAAAATGTGTTTGTAAGACCGAGTATCCAAAAAATTTTATGCATGCAAAGATGTTATCATTATCCACATTAAGGAAATACCTTCAACAAAATGCCATAGTCCTTGTATCCAATTAAGGTAAAAAAGACATTTTATACTGTCATTTATTTCTTAAAGGAGAGTTCTAAGGAAATAAAATTTGAGAGCTAACATATCTGAAGGATAAAATGTATATCCATAAATTATTTTAAAGCTGTAAGTGCAGATGTGAAGATTTTATTAAATTCTATGTAAAATTTGAATATTTGCTTAATCACTACTTTTTAAAATCACTTTACACATATTTTGTTGAGTGCCTACTATACTAAACATAAAACCCTTAGTTCTTACAATTGTTCTTCTGATAACTAGTAAAAAAAAAAGCTGGATGATTTTATGTTTTATATATTTATTTTAAAATACAATGTCCTGAACTATGAAATTTATTTTGTAGCACATTACTTATACAAACAATTTATTAGACTTTCATCCTTTAAAATTGAATTAAATACAGAAGGTGCCAAAAAAATGTATACACATTTTAAGAAAGGAAAACTGTATTAAAATTGTAATACTCAATATATACCTATAACAAAAGATGAATACAAGTCATGTTTGACTTCTGCAATTGCAAGAGGTGCTCAAAGTTGTTACCATCAGTGTTCAGACACTTCTGATTACGGCGAACTACTGCTTGAGCAACGTTGACCAAAGTGTCCACTTATATACATTTTTTTGGCACTCTCACTATTTAGAGCATCCTTGTTTCAAAGTATTTACAAATATATAAGTAAATATTTCTTAGAAAATATTAGGGGGATATGAAGTATAAATAAATGTTATTTAAACCAATTTCTAGTAAATGCTTCAATAGACAAAGTACTGGAATAACTTGCCCATGTATATTTTTATCTTTTCACATCTTTCTTTTATTTTTCCTCAGTAAATCAGCTGCCAGTGCTAGTTTAAGATTAAGAAACACAATCTCCTAGAAGTCCTGATTGTTGAGTTACATTAGTGTTATTCATACAGGTATCTGAAAACTTAGGCAAACTTTCTCCCTTCCCCACAAAGTCATCCGTAAGGCTGGATCACTTTGAAATATCTATCATAGTTACTTTCCTTTCCAACCAATTAAGTAGAACACCTCTGTAAAAATAACACACTTCCAGACTTTGGACTATCTGATAAATCTATGAAAATTATACAAATGTAGATAATTTTTCACGGCTTGGCGTAGAGTATCAAGATGTTTAATAAAGCTCAGTATCTTCCTTTTTTAATGTTTGGATCCTTAAAAGTGCAAAATGTCAAATGCTATGAAGTTAAAATAGAATCTGAGATAAGGCTGGACAAAGGGCAGACATAAGCAAAACAATCTGACCCTCTAGGGTAAGTTTTTCTCTGCTTATGACCCATGGGTTTTTGTGGTTTGTTTGTTTGTTTGTTTGTTTAATTATGAAGTTTTAGTGGGATGTAAAATGGACTAATGAAATATGAAAGTGTCTGGGCCGAGGGCAGGCAGCCCAAAGACATCCCACAATGGCATGTTGATTATTTTGAATTAGAGTTACTTAGCAAACAGCCCATGCAAGAAGAAAATCCTGACTTCGCTGTCCCCCTTAAAGCAGGAGATAAGTCTCCTAGGTGATAGATGCCCTAATCTGCTCCTGAGGGCTGACAGACAACTTGATCACTAGAGTTAAAGGAGTCTAGAGTCCAAAAGCTTATGTAACAAACCTTGTGAAGCCTTTGCTAAGTTATTACCTAAGCCCAAACTTTGTTTATATTCCTCACTAAGAAATACTCAGACTTTGCGTAGATTTCTTTTTAATGAGCACTAACATTCTTTGTCCTGTCCATTTCTCACAAATTTACTGTTTCTTTGTCTAAAAAGTATAAACATGTGCCTTGTTTGATTGTCTCTTTGAGCCTCAACTTTTGACCCGAGCATCATGTTGTGATTCTCCTGTGCACACATGTTAAGTTGGTTTTTCTCGTTAATCTTGTTTTGTGTCAATTTTATTATTTTATTAGGAGTTCAGCTGTAAGAACTAAAGAAAGGTTAGGGGAGATTCTCCTTATCTCTGACAAATGCTACTATATTTGGTATTCGTTATAGCATTTTGTAAGTTTCTCCGAGTTGAGTTTGGCCTGTGTAAGGCCTGTCTTACATTGCACCAAAAATTTCATGTAGACAATCAGGTTTCCAAAAATTCTAAGTACTAATCATATCCATCACTGCCAATACTAAGCCCTTACACAATATTTTTATTCAAAAGTGGAATAGCAAAGATTTAGACCACACCATGAAGTTCATAATTTACAATGGTATCACAATTAACTTCATCTCTCAAGGGACTATGACAACTTGGAAGGCTACTAGGCTGGATTGAGAAAAAGAGTGATTATGGCTCTACAAGTGAATATGAGAATAAAAGAAAATGAAGTACAGAGAAAAAAGTGTACAAGAAAATCTCTCTCTCTCTCTCTCATATAAACATGAAAACAGTTCTCAAATATTGTCTTTTACTCTGACTTCTGAATCTTAAACTAAGGCTTGTTGCCACAAAAAAAAATATATTTCTTTAACATTTGCTTTAAAATTTAAACTTGACACAAAGTTTTTAATAGTTAGAAATGTAAGGAAAGGAATGTAAAAAACTAAGGAGTCAAATAATTTAATCAATATATTTTATAAAGTTTGCATTTTAATTAGTAACATCTCATTGAACCCAGCTGTCGTGAGTTTGTAAGAAATATCAGACATGTTTTCACCACTGGAAAAACAGGGTGTAACTGGGGATTAAATAAATATCTGTCAGTCAGATTTTCTTTTCATCTTTGGCACTGGGACATCATTAGAACCTATCATAGTATCTGTACAAATTACAGATATGAATACATTGATATGAAAGGGGAAGTAGAAGGAAAGAAAACTGTTGGAAGAAAAACTTAAAGTATGAGATTTTGCAGGGAAAATCATTCAACTACCTCTTCCAAGGACAAAGCAGAAATAAAATGGAATTAGAAACTTAAGTCTGAGATTAAGACAATATTGTTTATTTTTATAGACTAGAATAAAAAACCAACAGAGAATTTAAAGTCCCATTCTAGAGATTACTTAGGAGTGAAAAAAATTGTCAAGCACCTATTTTAAAAGTAATTTTGCCTAAGATGGAAGAGATAGACTGAATAAACTCTCAAGATCCTTTTTTTCCAATCTTTAAATAATTATTTAAATGAAATTAAGAATTAAATGCCTGCTTTGACTTGAGAGATATTAATGCATTGATCTGGGCTTTGTAACTTAATATCTATGTATATTAATCTATTTTAACTAATGGAAACAGAAAAAAAATAAATTGCAAAACATGTTAATTAGATCAAATATCTCACTATATCTTGGATAGTTCTAAGATCTAGAGGTCAAAATGCAGAAGGAAGAGAAATGGAGTGGAAGAGAATGAAAAAGAGGTGTCTCATTCAGAGTTGAGCTTTCAAATGTGCATGCTGTGAATGAGGGACTAAAGGGTTATATTTTACTGTGATGAGAATATACTTTAGTTGAAAACCTTTCTATGGGTCATTATAACTGAACAAAGTTGCATTTCATCTGAATGAAGATTTTATATTTTTATTATGACCCAATAGTAGCCATTTTAAGTTCTAAAAATTATCTTCTGAATAGCAGTGACAATTAATTGAAATTGTAGTCCTTACAAATGAATAGGTAGCACTGACTTTGATTCACATCTTTCACATTAATTATCAAGTACATTTTTTAAAAAAAGTACAATATTTCGAGATTCTTCTTTAGCCATCACCTGTATTAGGGGCTGATATTGAAAGAAGATAATTTCTATTTTTAGAGCTGTATCTGCAATAGACACAATTAATTTAGAATTTCACACTTAAAACGTCTTGGTAGTACTTTACAATTTGATTCTGGGATGAGTTTTCTTTAAATTAACCTGATTTCATTGTTTTTACTATGTGGTTAGTTACCATGATAAATTATAACTGAAAACAATAATAAACAGAATAACTAGAATTTGAGAAGAGAAGTTGTAGGAAGGGGCAGGTACTTGAGGAAGCTGTGCAGGTAGCGAGGACATTAAACTGATTTACCCTAAATTCCAAGGACATTAGACTGATTTACCCTTAATTCCTTTTGGTAATGGGGTGTGAGTGAGTGTGTGTGTGTGTGTGTGTGTGCGTGCACATACACCATGTATATTTTATCATTAAGAATACCTCCCATAGAATGTTCTCTAAATGTGCATGGAACAATATATCCCTTAAATTAACTCTTCGCTTCAGCTGAATTTCCTATATGCCTACTAGGTAAGAATTCTGCTTCCTTTTTTTTTTTTTTCCTCTGCTTCTAACGGTCCTGGTATCCAGGTGTCACCTCATTCACTCATTCCTACTATTATTTACAGCCTGCACTGTTCACATCTGCATCTGTTTATTTTCTTTTGCGCAAAAAATTCTCTACGTTCTTATGCTAACTGCCCTACTGTAGCCTAATATTTCTGCTTCAAATACAAAGTCACCAACTGCTATTATTGATTGTTCTGTGCCAGCCATTGTTCTTAACCTTTACAAGTATTCTCTTAATGTTCACAGAACTTGTATTAGGTAGGTGTTATTAGCATTTTTAATCTATAGTTGAAAAAAATGGAGAGGCAACACTGTTTAAGTAACTGGGCCAAAGTTACTCAACTATTAAGTAACGGAGCCTGGATTGGAAGAAACCCAGAAACAGTTTAATTTCTTGTTTCTGCCTGTTCTACTGCACACAGTTCTTACACCGTCTGCTTTGAGAACATTGAAAACACACTTTTAATAGAAGGATCAAAAGTTCAAACTTGGCCGATGACTGAGACCATGTGTTGTAGCCTTGAACCTGAAAGAGTGAAGTTGATTTCTGACATATGAATTCAAATCATTGACCTGCCAAATGTAGCATAATACTTTCAGAAGTTACACTCTACTTTCTGCTAAAGATCACTTCCTTGTTATTGTTTTCACCATGTTCTGCTCATTGTTGCTGTTTTCAATACTTCTCTTATTGCCCGTCTGCTAATGCTTCACTTCAATTCCCAGACCGATTAACCCAACAAATTCTCTTAGCTAAATGCCTGAGGAATGTGAGGTGATTTTATGTTATCATTTGAAATTGTTTTTATTATTATTTTGAGAAGTCAGAGAAGTCTGGAATTTAGAACATTGACTTTGGAATGAAAATCTATGTATTTCTAAGTTTGATCTGCCATCAAGTGCTGGGTGACATTAGGTAGATGACTTCTCTGAGATTTAACTCTTATTAACTTTATAAAACACAGCAATATCTAGCCTACCTCACAGGACTGTTATAAGTTTCAAATTCAATAGAGCACACCGAAAGCAGCTTAAGACCTCACAAAATTTTAGTTATTCACTGGGACTGTTGTCCTGTTATAGATTATCTTGGCTATGCGATTCTATTGATATTAATCTTTGTCAAAAAACCACTATCTGAAGATGAGTTTTTATGTACATGCTGCATTAGAGTATCTAAAACAATTAAAGGAAATATATAAGCATAAAGTAATCTTTCATTGCTGTTTCTTACAATGAAGACGGCAATAAGATGACCCCACTGCTTGGCCTTCTGCATCTATCTTTTAAAATATTTACTTATTTATGTTTAATTAATATTTTTTATTTTTCAATTATAGTTGACTTTCAATATTATATTAGTTTCAGGTATGTAGCACAGTAGTTACACATTTATGTAACTTACAAGGTGATCCCTCCGGTAAGTATAGCCTCTACCTGACATCATACATACTTTTTGTCTAGATGTGGGTTGCCTCATTTCATTTGTTTACTAGAAAGTTGTGAAAGAATTGTGTTAGTTCAGGAACTTGGTTTGGTTTGCCGAAATAAGATCCAAAGTTGCAAAAAGCCAATGTTAAGTGAGTTAGCAGACAAATGGTACTATCAGAACACTTGCAACTGTTGTGTTCTGTTCCAAGTGGAAACATTAACTATTGCTATGAGCAGTTTTACAGGTATGTTTTATTTATGTGTTATACTAAATCGCAGTTCAGTCACATTACCTTGCTATTCAAGAACAATTATCCCTGGATACACTGAACTCTGCAGACTAAATTGAACCATCTGTTATATACATAAACTCTGAATTCTTTGTAATGTTTTCAACTCAGAAAAAAAAGTGAATGTTTACCTTTAGTGAAAAATTTTGGTGATTTGCAACAGTCATTTAAAATCTGTTTCTATAAAGCTATAGTGTATGTAGAACAAACGGTTTCATGAGTGTGCTAACTATGCTTTGAAATTATCTCTTCTCTAGTGTAAGAATGATAGAAAACTCCCCAAACAAGTTTAAAAGATGTCAGTCTTAACAGCCCGGCTATTGGTAAAAACATCGCCATAATAGAAGCTCACTTTGAAAATTTTATTAAAACAGACACCTAAGGAAATAAATATGATGTACCAAGAGAACTGTCAAAATTAAGGCAGACATAAAGAGCCATGATGTACAGTGCAAGAAAGATTAGGTGTTGGTTGGAGGGTTGAAATGGGAAGTCACTTTTTAGGGTGGACCCTGCAGCAGGCAGCTCAGCAAGCATGCAAAATAACATGATTTAATGGGGAAGGGAAGTTATTAGAGCTGAGGCTATCAAGTGGGGCATTGACAGAGAAGCCAGTCTTGTAGTTCTCCCAGGGCTCTCATTCAATTAAGGAATCTATCTTTTCACTTTGCTTTATTGTTGTCCCCCTTTTTTTTTTTTTTGGTTCAGTCTGTATTTATGTAGAGCTCTGGTAAGAATGAAGATTCTGAAAACATTTTAACGACATTTTCATATTCTGTTACAATTTTTAAAATTAGCCTCCATTGCTTCACTCTTAAGATGAATTTGATTTCCAACACCCAGTCCCACTCTGATGGCAGTTACCAGCTATGTAACCTCTTCACCAAAAACTTGAGACTTCTTCATACTCACTAGTCTCCAATAAGCCCTTCCACACTCATTGTCCTTATAGCACTAGCCTAATTTGGACTTCAAAATCGCAAACAAAAGTCACTCTTCTCCCACATTATTGCTATGATGGATCCATGGCTCCTCTAAGAATGTTGGAATCCCTCCAGGTTATAACACAGGACTTGAGATAAAAATCCTATCTGCTCTAGAATTTATTTCATGTGGAACAAATATGGAGACCCATCTCAGAGACATCCACTCATGACTAAACCCTGTTACTTATCTCTGAAAGGAAAATTCCCTCTTTTCAGAAAACAAACAAAAAAAAATCATTTTTGCTTTTGCTTCTCATTGTTATAAATAAATAAATAAATAAATAAATAAATAAATAAATAAATAAATAAAATATCTGATAGACATTCTTTTTACAACTCTACTTTAATTTTTATGAAAAATCTTGTGACGAGTAAGATATATATGCTTTCTGGCTTCTCTTCTCGTAACTTCAGTTTTCCTGCTGTTCAAGCCAAAACTCTTGGATTCATCTAACATTCTTTCCATTTCCCACCACTGTTATCCAATCCATCAATAAGTCTTTTCTGTCTTTTCTTTCAGAATATATCCAGACTCTGACCAGTTCTCAACTTTCCACTTCCGTATTCTGATCCATCCTCTTCCTGAACCACTATATTTTATAAACTGGTATTCTGCTGCAACTTTTGCTCCATACTTAGTCAATTTCCTGCCCTGCAGTCCCTGTTATCCCTTTTAGACCAAGTGACTTCGTAGCCCAGATTTCTTCACTGGTTTCATACTTTACCAATTATAACATTAAAAAATTTTTACATTACCAATGCTCTCTCCCTAGCTGCTCTGTACACTCTCCCCTTTTCATACTCAAGTCACATTGACCTTTTGGCTGCTTCTAAGCATGCCACGCAGGCCACCACCAATAGCTTCTGTACTTGTTGCTAGAAATTTACTCCTCCAAATATCTGCAAGTTTCACCTTTCACTTCCTTTAGGTCTCTCTTAAATGTCACCTCATCAAAAAGACTTTTCTTCATTTTTCTTTATGAAACAGTACCTTTTCACTATTTTCATCAACTTACCTGGGTTTATTTTTCTTCACAGTGATTATTGTCTCAAGATGTGATATACGGTATGTCTTCTTATTTATCGTTGTGTTCCCTCCATCACTGTTACATCTTCCATACTCTAGAAAGTGTACACCAGGCACACTCTAGGTTCTCAGCAAATATTTGTTGAGGAACAAAACACTCTCTGAAGCCCTTCTTGATTTTCAAGATCATTTTCCCCCTGAAACCATAACCATCAAAAGAGCTTTTTCTTATAAAAACATTGACTATGTTCTCGCAAATCAAATCATCTTAATTTTCAACACACAAGAGTTTACAGAAATCTGTTTCAGAAGTTCTCATTACTATTATCTTTAACATTTAATGAGCATCTCCACTGGGCTTGGCATAATCTAAGCATTCAATCTAGTGCTAACTCATTAACAGCATACGTTCTATTATGGTCTCCATTCTTGGCGCAAATGCAAATAAATGCTCTTTACCATATGAATACTGCTAGACCATTGAGGGAAGGTGGAAACAACAATGGGGGGGAAGTGCAAGAAATAAAAAGTTTCTGTATGCTGAGAAGACTACAGAGACTGAGAAGACCCCTTCTGTGTTTATTAGGGGAAAATCCTGTTCCAGTTCTTAGTTTTCTACCACTGGAGAGACAAAAAGTTACAGCTGCCAAAAATCCGAGCTCTAGAAATTAAGTAAGAATGAGTCTGACGCAGCGGATTTTTGAGATGAAAAATAAAATAAAATAACCAAAACATTTCTTTGCTTGTATTCTCCACACGCTGCTCTAATTTTACCCAGTACTTAATATCTTTAAGGATAAAGGCATATGTTCATTCATGA
The DNA here is from genome assembly GCF_036562045.2 of Rhinolophus sinicus. Taxonomy (NCBI): domain Eukaryota; kingdom Metazoa; phylum Chordata; class Mammalia; order Chiroptera; family Rhinolophidae; genus Rhinolophus; species Rhinolophus sinicus. The sequence continues at coordinate 75,858,064 of NC_133752.1, forward strand.
TGTTGAAGGTAGTTCACGATTGGCTGATATTCAGCATGTAGTGAAACATTAGAGTCCATTACTGACAACATCTAACCAGAAGAAATGTTGGCACTGGCACTGAACTCCCTAATTAGCTTTTGGGGATTGGAGTGCAAAATTAATGTATAGAGAAGTGACAATTAGTCTAGATAAAAATTTTCTGGTGTTCTATTTTATTAATATAGCTCATCTTTTACTTTAAAGCCAACTTGGTTTTATTTTTACTCTTTTTTGTTAATAAACTGTGAGTGTGTCTTGTAATGAATAAACCCTCAAACCATCTGGCAGTTGTCTCATGGTTCATTACGAGCTATGGGCCACTCTGTGAAATTGCCTCAGGTGACATTTAAACTAGTGCATGCAGAAACATCACTTTTTATCACTGAGATCAAATTTTGGGAAAAAGAGAGCTCTCTGTCTTGACATCAACATCTAAGATGAAGATGAGGTTAGTCAAATAATAATCCAACCCAGAATTCTTGTTTTGGGGTCATAAATAACAGTTCTCTGCATACATATCTATGTGCTTTTACGTGCACTGAGGAGATAATGTTTACACACTTGGGTTGTTGTGATTTCTAGAGCCCTTTTTATTTATTAATTATTAATTATGTATTTCCATATTACCACATTGTTTTGTAAAATCCTATGAATATTTCATGGGGATTAGGAACTGGGAGTCTAAAATGGCATTATGACATGCTTTCTGGGATGAAATTGTACTGCTAGACACCTCATCATCATGGACACGTGAATTTCCAAGATATGTTACCACGAATTCCATTTTTGGTTCTGATCCTCCACTTTTAATACCATGCTATCTCCTATGCATATTATTTCTTCTTGGAAAAAATAACAATTAATGCTCTAAATGGCAATCTGTCATTTTCTTGTCAGTTAATGATAAGTTTACTGTGGCTGGGAAACTGTGGAAACTACATTGTCAAAGAATAAAGCTTAGAAAGAAAAGAGCATCCAAATTGTTCCCAAGCACAAATGAGATATATTAAACTCATAATTCCATTCAGGCAGATCATGTCATAATTCCGCTACATAGCTATGAGATACATCCACAATCCAGGAAAATGAAAGCAGCCTGCAAAGAATATGTATGTAAATGATATTTTAATGTTTTTTTTTTTTCCAATGGAAATAAAGTCTTTAAAATTATGGTGTTATTACCAGAGATAGAGCATAACTTTGCTTGACTGATGAAAGTCAGAGGACAGAGCATTTAAAGAAATGTCTCTGGTATAATGAGAATTAAAAAGCAATTATGAATTTTCAAGGAAGGAGGTCCTGACAAAAATTTTTCTCTTAAAATTTTACTAGATGCTTAGAAACTGTAACTTAATAAGCTCCTCAAGATACTGAAATACTTGCCCATACACTTCTACTTTGATTTATTTTGTGGGACAAAAACCTGAAATAATTATAGTTACAAGAAACATTGGTAGTTTATTTTGACCATCATTGTGCAGCTGATTTACAAATGATGATAAAACACACATGCGAGGTTAATTACAATAATTAAAACTATTTCAGAGTGAAAATAATTTTCAAAATAAAATGCAAGAAGACAGATGTATTAGTTTTAATCCTTGTTCTATCATTTCTTAATCACCTGAGCCTAATTATGTAGTGTGTGTGTGTTTGTGTGTGTGTGTGTATGTGTGTGTGTGTGTGTGAATGTGAATGTGAATATGGGTATATCTTTTACTTATTGTCATCTTAATATTCTTCCCCAAATGCAAATCTAAGCATGCTGCACCCACAGTTTCCCTATAAGGTAAAATCCATTATTATATTAGGGCACTTGTCTAAATCTGGTCTACTTATATAGCTTCTTCTCTTGTCAAATCTTGAACTCTACTTAACTATTTTATTTTTATCAAATGGTGGACTCCCATCCCTCTGGGCCTTCCTTAAGCTGTGTCATTGCATGGACTATCTGTCACTTTTCTTCATTTATTTATCTGCCACCCATCCTATAGAATTAAATGTATTTGTGACATTCCAGAATCCCCAACGTGTCCCTACTATGTTTCACAGCACGATGTATGCTTAGCCCTACTATCTCACTATATCTAACTATACTGTGATTACCTGTTGTATCTCTATCAGATTCTAAGTTCTTTGAAAGGGAGAAAAATACATTAATCTTTGTATTTTTCCTTAGATGCAATGTTGAAAGGAAGCACATAATAATGCTAAGAAGTGTTTGATTCTTTTTATCTTCTCTAATCTCCAAACATATTTTAATATTATTTCCAAAATCTAATGCTAACTTTAGACATAAACTCCACAAGTGTGGCACTGCATTGAAGATCTTCTGTTTGTTTATTTTTGATGTACTTATTGGTGTTGCACCATTCACCCTACTGTGTCAGAGAATGAACATTAAAAGCCAAATACAATTCATAATGTGCAAAAACTGACCTAGTTTACAAGAAGAATACAACCTTACATGAATGTTTTATGTGGATTCTAAAAGAGCTTTCGCTTACACTTGAGCTCATACCTCTTATTGGTGGGGATTAGTCACAGATGGAGACTGCTGCCTGAACATGACTGCTGCCAAGGACGTCCTGCAGAGATCACGTTTCTAACCTATGACTCAGTTAGAGATTACCAAGGACAGGAGAACACAATTTCAAGTACTTGGCTAAGGGTACATGTCTGTGAATTACATGGGTACATGAGAGCGGGCTGCTTGTTTTCTTCAAAACTATCAAGCAAATACCTTTGATTATTAGCATCTACTCATCTTGAGAAGTCAAATAGAACAAAGCCAAAACTCAGACAGAATCAGAACCTTTAAATTACCTTTCATAATTAGGCTGCCAAATAAGATGAGAACCGTACATAAAGGCATTTCTGAAAAAAGATGTACATACTGAGTTTCTAAGGAATGATAACGAAGTATTGACAGAGAGATGTGATGGAAGTCCTCAAGTAACTCATAATAATAGTGTTGGAGAAATCATATATCCTTTAATTGAAGAATCATTATGAAACAATGCATTTTATGAGGATAACCATTACAAAATACATTTAAGTACAAAATGCATTCGAAGATACTCATATATAAAGGGAATTCTCAAAACCTGTCATTAGATGGTCTATTTTTCTCTTTATTTTTAAGAGTACAAATCAGTACAATTACATAGAACAAAGACGTATGGGCAAAAATAATACATTTCATGCTCACATACATGTACACAGAATCAAGTTTTGTACTGCTGCTGGGTAAATCTCCAATATAATGGATCTTCTAATGATTCTTTCCCACTTTCTTCAGAGGGCTGTTAAGGGCTGCTATAAATCCTTATTCTCAAGCATAAAACCTAATTACTATCATAGGTTAGGAATCAATTTTTCTATTCCCTCTGTGCCACAGTGGGTTATTATACAATTAGCTACATAAAGGAGATGTCATATTTTATCCCAAAGCATTTAATCTTGTCCACAATGAGAAGCAGCCACATTATTGTTGGTCAGTTGTGCTGATGTGAGTCTCTTATTTACAATTGTGCACAGTATCTGTGTGTTGATGCTGTACGTATGATTGGAAAATAGATCTTGGGAGATAAAAAGGAACTACAGACATGATGATGTCAAACATCACAAAAGGATGTTGCAAAGAATACATGGCACATGCTTGGAAAAGTTCTGAAATGAACCTCTATCTAGAGCTTGACTCTTTCAGTCAATGTCTTACGTCAGTGTTGAAAAATTCAAGACAGTATCTCTTTAAATATTGCTTCTTCCCTATTCTTGTTCTCTGCTTCTTGGACATCAGAATAAAACACGTTAGATCTTTCATTAAGTTGCATGTAGCTATTACACTCTTTTCTGTTTTTTCTCCTCTTTTTTCTTTAATTTTCAGGCTTTGGTCTGGATGTTTTCTATGGTCTTATTTTTCAGCTCAATAATCTTCTGTTCTTTTTAATCAACAAAGTCATCTATTAATTTCTTCATGTTAGCCATCATACTTTTTAGTGCTAGAATTTCCATTTGAACCTGTACATATGTTCTACTACTCGGGTGAGATTCACAATATTTATTTTCTCAAATTTATAAATTGAAATTATTTTAATGTTCATATCTGAAAATCCCCATATCTGGATATGTGTGTTTTTTTTAATTGTCTATTTTCCCATCTTTCTTTTGATTCTGTCTTCAGGCATGCTTTGGTAAAGTTAGATCATTGCATAGGAAAGCACTATAGAAACTCTAGACGATGTAATCGTCCCCTAGAAAGGGTTTTCTTTTGGAAGTCAATCAAGTAGAACCAGATTATCTTGCACCGATATGAGAGTAAATGATTTGAGGTGGGGTTTTAAATCATTGAGGTCTAATCTATTTCCAGTTTACTTTTACTCTTAGACCATCTTTCAGAGGTTGCAAGTGAAAGTCTAGAACCCTTTCTCCTAGGTTGGCTCTGCACTCACAATTTTATCTCCTCAGCAAACCAATAAATATTGCTAAGAGCACTTAGTTTTCCCTTATACTTGGCTTCTTGACCTCGTTTTTTATTCGTGTTCAAAGCTTCAAGCACGATGAGGAGAAGAGTAGAATGTATTGGTTCCTTAATTCCTATCTGTACTGATAGCCCAGAACTTTAGTTTTTGTCTCCTAGTCTTGGGGGACTGACAGATATTTTGAGCCACTGCTTTTTGCTCAATTTTTGGGCTCTGCATCATTCAAGAATCAGCAAATGCCTCGCTTAACTTATTTAAGATATATTTGTTCTTTCGGAATTTGGCCAATCAAGTATTGACTATCTAGGTTATTCTCTAATGATTTCAAGCAACATTTTTTGTTGTTTTTGTATTTCACACATCATGTATGGTACAGCTTTCACAGGGAGAGTGGTCTTATAAATAAAATCTGTCATAGTCAGAAGTGGACATTATATCAGCCTCTCTTTAAAGGATTCTAAATAAAATTCTTGATTTAGAAGTATAAACAAAAACATTCAAAATGGGGTGGGCATGAGAAATGCAAAGAAGGGACAAAGATTCCTGGAAAAAGAGCTAAGTGGGGAAAAATAGTTTTAAAATGCTTACAAACAAATCCAATGAATATTTTAAAGGTGTTTGAAAAAAAAACAAACAATTGAAAACATAAATATTTGTCAGGTGTTTTGCAATCCAGTCAAGTAAAATGGATTGATTTTTATCTGTAAATTGTTATTGACTGTGAAAATCAGCTGGTTTCTGTTGTTAGAAATCAGAGCAGAGTGTATTAGACTGAATAAATGCGTTGCCTAGTAAACATGCATGGTGTTAAATTGCATTCAACTGGTGAATAGTTTAATGATTTTTCTCCCTAAGATGGGGACATGTAAGTGTGTCTAAAATGGTCTGCTTTACTTAGTCAAATTTGTAGGCAGAGAGTTTATATGCCTCACAAAAAGATAAGAGAAGCCATAAAAATGATGAGGCAAAACAGATATCCAAATGGTAAAAGTGATCTAATTTATCTATGAATATTTAACTGAAATTAATTCTTAAATGATCGATCATATTTTGTGACAGCAATTGTAACTGCCTCTATGCATGAGTTAGAGTCATTCATTGTAGTGGTTATAAGATGATCAATGACTTGGCTTTCTGACAAGTGAAATCAGAAATGTATTAAAATTCCTTGTGCCATTCATAACATAACTACCCACGGACACATCAGGCATCCGGAATTGTCATGTATAAATCACAAATTAATTTTAATATAACTTTCTGAAGTGTTGTCGACCAATACTTTTTAGGTGCCCTCTGCCTATGTGACCAATTAGCAGTGTGAACATGTGAAAAATGTGCAAATCTATCAGGGAAAACGTCTTCCACTGTTGCAAGGAAAGATAGTGATGCATATAAAATTATTTGCTGAACAAAATTGACTTAACATATGAATGTTTCTGGCATTTGGTAGGTACTGAGACTACAGAAGCATCAATAAACCACTCAGCCCTTCTCTCAAGAAGATTATAATACAGAGGGTGCTGAAAAAATGTATACACATTTTAAGAAAGGAAAAATCTGTATTAAAATTGTAATATTCAATATATATAGATAACAAAAGATGAATACAAGTCATGTGTACACAGTTTTTTGGTACCCCCAGTGTAGTGGAACAGCAGATAAATAAACCAACAGAAAAGGTAAAATGTGATAAAAGCTATTCATTTATTTCCTCAACAAATCATTCTTGAGCAATTTTATGTACTAATATTAGGTTTATGGGAGTGAACTTTAAGGTACTAAAGTACATAATTTATAAACATGAAATATAGTAAATATTATGATAGATATTTGCAAAGTCCATTACAAGATTTATGAGGAAAGACATTTAAAACACATTGTAGATTTAGAAAAGGATTATCTGTGGAGAAGGAGGTGTTAGCTCAATTACATGGTAGAATCAAGGTGATGGGACTCTCCAGACAGAGAAGGGAGAAAATATAGAGTGTGGTGGTTTTGTACTGTGGCAATTTAGTTAAACAGAAACTACGTTTTGTAGAATCACCTTCCCTGTATGGTTAGGGTTGGACACAAGGGAGTCAGGTGAGATTTGAAAGCTACAAATGAAATAGTAGCCATTACTTACAGAAGATGAGTGTGAGTCCCCGCACACTGCCAGAGTCTGGCATATTTTTGCTGCTCCACAGGCTTTCTCATTGGTGTGCTCATTGACGCACAGGTCCTCTATCTGCTATTGGATCTCTACCTTCAGTTTTTCCAAGTTCTGGGCCAGACACATCTGCAGCTCTGGGTTGAAGGGCACCTGCAGATTACCTATATCATTAGAGTTAGGGGCATGTTCTCATTTGTTCTTGAGGGTACCAGGTTACCCTCTACAATGGTCCTAGTTTCTCTTTGAAATTTTTTCTGTTTTACTTAGAGCTTTTTTACTGACTGTCCTACTACTGACCAAGATAATTTCAGACCCACCCCAAGGTACACAAACAGTTCATTCCATAGACTTGTCACCAGTTGTTTTTCCTTGATCCAAGGCTTAGATCAAGGATTTTTTTTAATAGCCTTATCTGACAACTATAAATAGGTGATGTGGCTGAAAGAAAGGGTGAATGTGGATAGTAGCAGGGATTGAAGACAGAGCTGAATTCCATTAAAATCTATTGTAGAATAGGATGTATGTATAGGTTTCCACTTTCTAAAAATCTCATTTGCTGCTTATGAAAATGGATTGGAGTGACCAGATCAAAGGCAGAAAAGAACAAGTAGATTAGACTGTTGTATATTTAAGATGATAATAATTAAAATTTGTACCCAGCTAGTGGGTAGTGGAGAGAAGGAGAATGTACAGAGACAAGGACAAATGAATCTTTATAAATGTTTTAAAGGATATCTGCGAGGTCTGATAATTAAGTTTGTGAACTTGTTACAACAATTTGGCTGACCTTTTTTTTGATATCAGAGTGATTATTCATTATGAATTTGTACCAAGTGGACAAACAGTTAACCAAGTTTACTATTTGGAAGTGCCAAAAAGGCTGCATGAAAAATTTAGACGTTTTGAACTTTTTGCCAGTAATTTATGGCTTTTGCTATGACAGTGCACCAGCTCACACGGCACTGTCTGTGAGGGAGTTTTTAGCCAGTAGACAAATAACTGTATTGGAACACCCACCCTACCCACCTGATCTGGCCCCCAATGACTTATTTCTTTACCCAAAGAGAAAGGAAATATTGAAAGGAAGACATTTTTATGACATTCATGACCTCAAGGGTAATACGAAAACAGCTCTGATGGCCATCCCAGAAAAAGAGTTCCAAAATTGCTATGATGGGTGGACTAGGCACTGGAATCAGTGCATAGCTTCCCAAGGGGAGTACTTCGAAGGTGATATTCAGCAACAAGGTATGTAGCACTTTTTCTAGGATGAGTTCGCAAACTTAATTGTCAGTCCTCATATACTCCTTTTTGTCGGTAGCCTTTGCACTAACAAAGTTTTTCCAAACCTAGGTCCTTAGCTGCTTTTCAAACTGCCTGTAAATCATAATGCTGTAAGTGTTTGTAAAACAATAAAGTAGCATAGAATAGAAAATTCAGAGTGCATTACAAAGTGAACGTAAGTACAAGTACAGCTTATAAAACTTGTTCAGTGTAAGTATACGTGTATGTATACTGAATTAAAATATGTTTTTTAATGTGTTGGTCAAGAACATTTGAAATCCTTTAGTTATGGGGACCCAAATATTTAGACCTCCTCATGAAGTGCCCCGTTTTTCACAGTGGGCTTTTGAGAAGGTGGATCTCAATAATGTAGCAAAGAAAAAAATAAAGAAAAGAGCTACATACAGTGAAACAAATATTGCTATCTTTACATTCAGTGAAGACAGAGGACAACTATTGTCAGTTTTTTATTCTGAAGAAGTATTTAAATTGCTTTTTCTGTATTGAACATTTGGTAACCATGCCATGTTTCCATATATTAAAAAGGAATAAAGACGTTTAAAAATTAAAAAGGTAATATGCTTGCTTTCAAAACCAAGTATATATTCCCAAACTCTTCCAAATCTGTTATTATCTTATTTGTGTTTCTGGGTACATGGATTGAGTAATCAATAAAATCAGAATTTTTTTCATCTATATTCTCATAGAATTTTTGTCTATTTCCTTCCCTTTGCTGAGTTGAAAAGTAGCCATTGTCAGTATAGCTAATGGTTACTACAGCATCTTAACAAATTATTATAATATAAAGTATGTTAAAATATCAATCAAAAATAATTTAAATTTTAATAGTGAACTATTCAGGTAAATATCCCATGCAGTAATCAAGGTCAATTTGCAGTCTATATTAGTAAATGCATGTGAATCTCCCCATAATGACAGATGATATCTTTAAAAGGCATTGGTGTTTGTGTTGAATATCTTCCATTTGCCCTTTCTGATACACTGTTCCACTTTGTTTTCCTAGTCTGTGTCCTGAGGTAGATGAGTATTATAGTGTGTGTATACACTAAATTAACAGGGCTGCCTTGTTCTCGGGCTTCTAGTTGGGTTAATCAATAGATATGTAGAAAGGAGATTTGATAGTGGGAGGAAAGTGAGGTAGGGTACATTTCCCCCAGACTCTGCCTGCTGAAATGGCTTCATTCTTCCACCAAAGCCTACAAATTCTGTAGAGCAGGTTTCTCAATGGAATGGTTGGGTGACTGCTCTGCATATCAGTAGGTAAGGAGGAGTGATAGATAAAAGGTAAAGCATGCCTGTTGATGATGTGTTGTGGAAGACATGGGGACAGTCAACATCAACAGAGGATGTCCTAGGAATGTAATGATTATGGCCTAAAGAGTTCAAGAGAAAACATGGTTGAACAATCTATTTTATGTTTACAGTATTACATTCCAAATAGTAAATTTAAAATGACCAGAAAAATGAATGATCATTTACATTTTCCTGCATAATATCAGTAAGGCTTGGATTTGAGAGTCATTAGATGCACATAGTCATGGGTGACATGATGGAGGATGAATAATGCAGTACTATGAGTAAGGGTGTAATCAGCATTAAGTAAATGGCACTGGGAAATTGCAGAAGCACGAAGACCCAATTGTTTCAATACAAATATCATTTTGAGTAATAACAGTATTGCTATGCTTTTTTCCTTGTGGTTGGAGGTATGAAATTAGCCAGGCAGCTTGCATTTGAAAATAAAGAACATCAAAAGATAGCTCCAGGTCATGAATAGAAAATAATGGTGCCTAAACAATATAAATAATTTTTATGTGTAATAATTGGAAAGTAAACAAATATGTAAGTATGCTTCTCCTCCCATCATTCTAAATCTTCATGGATATAGGCCATGATGTGAAATGTTTTAAAACCAAATTGTTTGTATACACAAAGGGCCTCACAAAAATATTTGCTTGGGTCTGCATATCCCACAGGAGATCTCAGTCAGGATAGGGGTGAAACCTACCACTGTTGAACAAGTAAAAGCGGAAGCAGAAATGGGGGGTCACTAAATGGAGACTCACTAAGACTCCAGTGAGCCCTGTTGAAAAACCACCATCTTTCAGCATTAAATTTATTTCTAATCTAGGTTGAGGAATGCTGCAGGTTAAGACTTTCCCTTCTATTAATTAAAGTAACAGTACAATTGTTATATATTACTGGATCATTCAAAATTTGGAAAATATAATTCTGTACTAATTTTTAAAAAAAATCAAGCACCAAGAAAAAATGGTTTTACAAATACTGGTTATTTTCAAAGACACAAACTATTTTTTTATTATTTTAATGAATTTTATAATTGTATAAGTTTAATTACATCTACTTTTATTAAATTATTACAAGTTCTCTAGGTTTAGTGATATTGTTTTACTTTGATTTTAAAGCTAGGATACGATCCTTGAAAATGACAAAAATATCAAAAGTATAAGAAAGTGTCATTTTGGTCCTGCCTGCCAAGAGTTATTACCAATAATTGATCACTGCATTTTATTTGACACTTTATTCTATGCATTATCAGGATGCCTTTTGAATTTTTTAAAATAGGAACAAAGTAGCAGATGAAATGTACCAAATGATGCATTTGGATTTAATTTAATAGCATGATAAATGATGTTTTTCTGATATAACATAAAACATAAACAGTCAAAAAGCTTCAGACTTTCAAAGAAATGCTCATTGGATCTCCAAATATTCAGGCAAAGATTATTTTTAATGTAAATGTTTCTATTTCTATGTAAACATAATATTTTAGCAAAGAAGTACACTTTTACTTATTTGAAAATACATGGATATGAAATCAAGCTGTAGTCATATTTTCTTCCAAACCATTTAAATAAATTTACCTCTAAATTTTATGTTAGACATTTAAGCACAAAGATGTGAAAACCACAGAAATTAAAATAATATTTTTACAATAACTTATGCAAATATTGTCATTTAATGTGTTCATTCAACTAAAATTGCCTGCAATTTCTCATATGTATAAATCAATGAACAAATCTAATACTAATTTATGAAGTCACTCCAAAATAGTTCATAATTTTTAGGTACATTTTGTTCACTATACATTACCCATTACTACAAAAATGTAAAAGAGATAATTCTATATAAATCTCATCTTTCTACCAATAGGTGGCACTAAAAATATGTATTTATCAACAGTAAAGTCCGTTCATAACTATATTGAATGTGCCCTTTGTTTATAATGCAGTTTCAGCTGTGAGTTGAGTCAAGATCACTTATCAATCATAAAATTACTCTGATGTGAACAAGGGTTTTGTTATGCAAATATAATGTAAAATGTTTACAATGATGGAACATTACGTCAAGAATATTTCACTTTGCTATTATAAAATTTTATGGTACTCAACTAAAATTATATTTTATTTAGTAAATTGGTTGTCATATTTTTCTGTATAATACCATCATTATTATTATGTTCAAATTGTCATTTGTACTTTAGTCTGGGACGTTGATGCTTATCTGAGTAAACAATGCACATGGAAGAATTTTGCAGAATTCAGAAGCATTTTGGCTTTGCTTAGAATGTTTATAAATATATCCTCTGATTTATAAGCTTAATAAAACTAGGAGCAAATATCTGAGCATTTGTATTTGTACTAATTTTATTAGTAATGCTCTTGACTTTATCCATGTGTACACAGTTAACATTCTTCACCTTCCAGTAAAATAAAATTCTGACATCTCAGTCATTTAGAATCCTTTTAAATCTAGTTCATTCAAGAGATTCAACAACTCACAGGGAACAAAAACAAAAAAATCTTACAACATTCATTCTGCATTTTAAACAGCAGTTTTATTAAAATGATTTATTACCATAAGACAAATCCTAATGATATTCCTATTTTATAACTGTATTTTATTCTGGGCTTGCTTGGTGTGATTTATTCAGATTCCCTAAGAAAATCTGAACCACTGTGTAGCTGTAGCTATTATGTAGCAAATGCATTTTACATTATAATAATAAAGATACATTTTTCATAACCAAACTTTCCTATAATCAGATATTCTTGAGTAGTTTCAATGTTTTTATTGGATCCCAGTGAAGTCTCATTATGTTGTACAATTTGTCTGAACGATGTATCTCTGATGCCTACTGTTTTCTGCTCTTTAAGCCTGTGTGGGAAAACAAACTTACCTGACATGGGGCTTTACTTAATTCTATTTCCATTGTCTCATCTATGATCAGAGATAGCTCAATATGAAACCTTTTTCTTTCTCCTCTTTGCTAGCAGGAATTCAGCTTAGTTTTCTTCCTTTTCTGAGCTTCCAAACTTTATTTCTGGATGCCCTCAACCTACACAACTACCTGTGGAGAATAATACACACTCATCAGTTCTCCATCTCTCCCCTGTTCCTTCCTGGATCATCCTCTTTTTCTCAAACCATCATGCTCACCTTGAATGCTTTTAGGGTTTATAGAATGAAACAGGCATAAACTTTAATCACTATTAGAAAAAAGCTTAAAGAAAAGGTATTTGTTAGTTTAACTTGTAAATGCAGTAAAGGATTTAGACATAGTCAAGCATGGACACATTTAGGATGATGTGGTAACCAGTCTCCAAGATGGCATCTGATGATCCCTACTTCTTGGAATTCACATCCTTGTGTAGTTCCCTCCCACATTTCACTAAAGTCGGTCTGTGTGACTGATAGCATACAGCAGAAATGATGGTACGTCACTACCAAAATTAGGTTACCAGAAGACTATGGCTTCTGTCTTGGGCATTCTCATTCTTGTTCAATGCATCTCTGTGACTTGCTCTGGGGAAAACCAGTTACTATGTTATGGAAATACCACTTGGGGAAGAAATGAGGTCTACCAGTCAGTACATCATGGGAAATGGAAGCCTACCAAAAAACAATGTGGGTGAGCTTGAAGCAGATATTTCAGCCCCAGTTGAGCCTTGTGAGAAACACTGAGCCTGAAACATCAGCTAAGTCACTTCTGGATTCTTGGCACACAGAAGCTAAGAGGAAATAACTGTGTGTTGTTTCAAGCCACTAAGTTTTGGAGTAATTTGTATGCAGCAATAGGTAACTAATCCAGATCCCAAATAATATTATCAGACTATGCAATCATGAGCTGCCTCTTCAGTACATAGATTCTATCTCAGGGATCTGTAAACTACAACCCAATGGTCAAGTCAGGCCTACCACCTGACTTTATTTTGTGAGTAAAGTGTTATTCGAACACAACTACTTCAGCTTGATTACATATTGTCTATTACTGCTCCCCTGCTACAACTTCAGTAGCTAAGAAAGAGGTCATATGGCTCACAAAGCCTAAACTTTTTTTGTTTTTCTACATTGTGGGTAGTATACACCTTGGCTTACATCTTTCCAATTTAGTAGCAAAGGCAGAAAAGAAAAAATCCATCATAACTGGACAGAAAAAGTTTATGAGAGAACCCTGATTTACCTTGTCTTGGGTTATGAGCCTTTATGCCGACAATGCAGACAGGTGGAAATGTTACTCTAATTGGCTGAGATTAGGTCATGTGACTATTCTTAGTTTTAGAGGAGTAGAATGAGAGCTACTCCAGCCAGATGAAATTGGTTTCCCACAAGAAAAAGATTTTATTACGAGAAGAAATGTGTCAGTATATAGGCATCCATAGTGGGAGGTGGAGAAGTAAAATGAGATGCTCTCATGAAAACTCTATAGAAATACACTACAGAAAAAAATAGCCACTATAATGAAAATGACAAAGTAATAGGTATTTCAGAAATGCTCCAAAGAATCGTGAGCTTTATCCCAGAAGGCTACATGAAATTCCCTTTCTTGGTAGAAAAAGGCCTTCTGTTCTCTCTCTTTTTGTTCCTGAGGATGGAAGTCATACACCTCTCATCTCCTTTTTCTTATCCTTTTCATTTCAGGTAGACCTGTTCCTGAGTTACATTAGGATAGGGAACAACAGGCATCAATCAACTCTAGGCTATGCAAGTCCCATAGTTCATGTGTAGGTTTGGTAAACTTCACACATAGCTCCACAATATTAATATTAAATCCTGTAATTATTATGATGATTTCAGATTCTCATACATTTTTTGGCAATTTCTCACATAATTTTCAGATAAAAACTGTGATAACATTTTCCTGACACAGTATCTCTGATCCTCCTGGAAAGTGCTAATTAGGATATAAACTCTCAGGAAAATCCAATCATTCACCCACACATCACCTGGTCCAACTAAGGCACATAATTTAGGCACACTATATGGGTTCATTATTTCTTAATAAAATGAAAAACTCACACACTTAAATGAGGTGAAACAGCAAAAACATGGACTTTGGAATCAGACCAAAATCTTTGTTTCACCATTTACTACCTCTGGCACCTTAGATAAGTTAGTTGACTTTCAAACTTAATTTTTCTCCTTTGAAAAAATAGATCTCGCAATGGTTACTTTGCAGAGATATTGAGATTGCATAACTCAAATTGCTTAGCACATAATAGACACTCAATGAACATTAGGATCTTATAGTCTCAATATTGTTTTTAGCTTCTGTAATTTAACTATCTGACAAAGGACTGTGAATATTACATTTCTATGTTATAAATAATGCACAGTTAAGTTCAATTATAGCAGTAGTGTATACCTACACGAAAAATGTTATTAAGGATCGGAGTTTTATGGGAAAAACTGAGTTTAATTTTCTTCATATAAAATATTCACAACCCCAATTAAGTTGATTGAACTCTAGTTAATTCTGTCTCAACTGGATTAATTGTGAGGAGTGTTTCAAGCTATGACCTATTCATTGATTAATCTTTGACCTAAATATGGTTTCAGAGCTCAGTGCAGACATAAGGTGGCTTAATACCTTAAGGACAATTGTTTTCCACTCTCTTAATTTTTAAACTGATCACAGTTGATAGTAGATTTTCCTTTACCACTATATTCTGGATTAAAATGACCACCTCTCTCTGGCATTATTTCATTCTGTAACAGGGTCAATATATTATGCAGTAGAGGAATTTCTTTTATTGCTAAGGAAAAATTAAAAAAAATGTCCTGGTGACTGTGGTGCACTCAGTAGGAATAAAAAAAGGAGAGAAAATGAAGCCCTCATCTTCAATTTTTATAATATTTGATCAAATATTCAATTTTCAATTTGATTTCTAGATATCCTCTTTTGTTTTCTTCTTTCTTGTGCAGGTTCCATGCTCTCCTCTTTTTTTGGTTTTGATTTGCCTTCCCTGAGTTGCATTCTTGACTCTTGAATTTTTCACCCTTTATGTTTCTCAGCAAAGAGCTCCTTCCTCGATGCTCATTGTTTTGGTAATTTTTACAATGTTGACAGCTACCTAGAAAACTCTGGAACTCTAATATCAGTCCTGTTTCCTATCCTTCCGATCCGTTTACATGTATCTCTGTTTAAACACATGGCAGATTCCTACAGAGCTTATTGTCTGCATTAACATGATTTTACTATTCCACTATTATCATCAACATAATATACTTTTCTAGGAAATTCTTGGCTAGGAAGAGAAACGTAGCAAACTTTTTTATTGTTTATTCCAGAAAATTCTGAAAGATCTATTGATTCTTCAATAAAAAGCTCGAATGGCAGATTACATCCTACAACTCCTTGCGGCAACATCCTTTCCTTGCTATGTCCACAAATCACCGTTACACCCTGATCCTTATCCAACCCTAACCAAGTCCTGAACTCCCCCACCCCAGATGTCCATTCTGAATTGAAAGACTCACCTTAAACTGGTCTTTAAAATCTCGCAAATATGAAAGTTTTGCCTTTTTTTCTCTAAGATGCTGCTAAGACTGTGAGGAAGTGCTCTCCTGGAGCGCAGTGAGCAATACATTTAGCTTTGCATTATCAACCTGTTTTGGTGGTATTTTGGGGATCCCGCAGCCAACACGCCTAAAACCAAATGAGTATTTCTCTGAGTAGCTTCTGCTTTTCTCTTTATCACATTATACTAATGGAAGATCTGACTTCAGTTTCAGATTCTCTGGCTTGTTTTATGGATTTGAAGTAGTGCACCATGTGATAAGTCTATACTGAAAATAATACCAGATCATAGGTATTAAACTCATACTCCTTCAAAAACTGTGTTATGAACTTTACCTTGCTTAAATAATTTAAATACTTACCATTAGTCTTTTCTCCCTGTAAGTTGGTGTGTTATAACTTCCTGTTTTAAGTCTTCTATTAATGAATAATATATACTGCTATCAACTTTCACCATTAGCAGAAAAGAAACAAATAACATTTTTGCTTCTTTCTCTCCCTAACCATCTATGTCCAATCATTCTTCAGATCCTGTCATTTCTATTTTGTAAGTATGAGTTTGACCTCTTTTAATTTCACAGCAGCTTCAATAAATTTTATCCCCACTAGCTACAAAATTATTAATTTTGCTCCCCTGACTTTAGAATAATTGTTAACAAAATTAATGCTACAAATGAGGTGAGGTTTTTTTTTTTATGTTACTTAATATTAACTTAAATATATTTTAGAAATCACAAATATTTCATTGATTCAATGGCTAATAAGAGCAAACATATAAAGTTTGATTGGGAATAGCATAATAGACCCAGATGCTGGTCCTATAAATAAAAATGTATGAACAGTACCTGGCCCATAGTAAAAGTTCAACAAATGTTTGTGGAATAAATACATAAATTTAATTTGTGAAAATCAGGAATTGGCTCTTGTAACATGCATGGTCTACCCCCAAATCCATCCACAGACCCCATTCCTCCTTGTTAAGAAAATCCCAACTTTTAGTATAACACATCATAACCAGGAATAAAGGTCCTCCCTTGCAGTCAGCTGTTGGCCAGATGACTAAGTTTCACTCAAGGATATGCAGGTAAATACATCACACAGAAATATGGGAAGCCTCATTAATGCATAGACTTCCTCCAAAGATTAAATAAGCTAAAGGTCAATAAGGTTCAGGACCCCATTTGCATGGGCCTCTTCTGTAAGTTATATATTTGCAAATAAATTTTCAAATTATCCTGACTTGAGTATACCATTTATTTTCTACCAGGCTCCTGACTGAGTCCACACTTTTCAAATGTAATTCATGATTTTTAACCTGATTTATCTCTGCATCAATTTATTGAGTTTAATCAGCAGGGTCGCTGCTTGCATTTTAGCTTTAGTTTCTAATTTTATAACTTTTGAAATCTCTGTGCTTAGTGAACAATCAACTTTCACTGCCTGTTATGTTTGAATCTTTTGACAATTTTGCTTATCATGTTTGAGACAACAGGTGGATTATTTTCTGACCAATTATATGCTATAAGTATCTGAACATTCACATAAAAATCACTGATAAGAATATCCTCTAAATCAAACAAGTACGGTAGTATCATCATGTTAATTAATAGTAAAATGCAGCCAATGTAGCATGCAGCACGCACCATAACGTAATGCATTTTAAATGGTACGTGATTATAGCAGTGACTGAAAATGAACCATAGAAATAAAGTAGTTAATTACAAATTTAGAGAAACATTCATGAGCAAAATCCATTCCTTCAGAATTAGATTATTCCTACACTAAACAATTCATTAATGAGAATTGGCAATTGCTGAGTAAGCTAAAGTAGAATATATGTGCAAGGCCTGCATCATGGAACAATTAGACGATGCCAGAGAAATAAAAGAAAGTTGCCCAGAAGATCTTAAAATTTAGTTAAGATGAAATTGGTAACATATTTAAATAGGATAGAATCTGAGTTACAGTGTATGAAAAAGACTATTATAGATTGATAGATATTGATCATTATCAGTTCAAGGAATAAAATAGAAAGAATAAAAAAAAGGAGACTGAAGAAATTTATAACTAATGAGTGGAAACAAAGATGGGAGAAGGAAGAAAATTTTTGTAGTTATAAGAAGCAATAAGTGCTTTTTTCTGCCTGCTCCCGGGTCCCTCTGAGCGCTGCTCCGGCTGCATCCATCGCACACACTCCCAGCTCCTGCTAAGCTAGCGCACTTCCCCCATCCCTGTCCCCAGTTGTCTTCTTCCAGCTGCCATCATGATCATCTCCTGGGACCTCATCAGCTATGAGGAGATGTTCTCTGACATCTACAATATTAAACTAAGAAAACACCTAATTTCTCAGTTTAGTTATATTTTCTCTTGGTCTGTGCTCAGTGTACAAGAAAAACAGCTGTCACCCCTCTTCTGAATAAAATCTCTTGGGACAGACTGTGCCTGGAGGTGGAAGGGAAGATGGTCAGTAGCACAGAGGGTAACACTGATGACTTGCTCCTTGGTGGAAATGACTGCTGAAGGCCTGGAGGGCGAAGGTACTGAAAGCACAGTAGTCACTGGTGTCCATACTGTCCTGAACCATCATTTGCAGGAAACCATTTTCACAAAAGAAAACTACAAGAAGTACATCAAAGATTACATGAAATCAATCAAAGGGAAACTTGAAGAACAGAGGCCAGAAAGAGTAAAACCTTTTATGACAAGGGCTGCAAAACAAATCAAGCACATCCTTGCTAATTTCAAAAACTACTCGTACCAGTCCTTTCTTGGTGAAAACATGAATCCAAGTGGCATGGTTGCTTGGCTCAACTACCGTGGGGATGGTGTGACCCCATGATTTTATTTCAGGATGGTTTAGAGATGGAAAAATGTTAACACAATTGGCCATGTGGATCCAAACTTTGTCATCATAACGTCTGCTTTTCATCCACACACCAGGACTAGGACAAATAGAACTGATGTTATCTTGAGCTCTTCGTTTATTTTGGCCTTGATTTATTTACAGCAGAAACGTTGTTTTTAAGAAAAACACGTCATGTAGTTTGTCTAAAAATAAAATGCATTTAAACTTATTTGAGAGAATGCCTCTTAGTTTAGTTCGTATTTAAATCCACCCTGTGTAGTATTCCTGAAGAAGCTAGAGCCTGGTAGACCACTACTATAAAGCATAAGACTGTCTTCAGAATAACTTCTATAGTGAAAACTACTTTTGGGACTGGAATATAAAAAGCAAGGATCAAAAGTCTTAATTTGGAGTTAAAGTGAAGGGAAAGACCATGCTCACAGCACAGCCAACATTTGAAGTGGATTCCTTAGACATTTCATTATCTACAAACGGAAGTAGATAATGGTTAACTCTGGAAGAGATTACCAAAAGAATAAAAAGAGATGAATACAGTTGGAAGCAAAGTACTGTCTGAGGTTCTTTATCAAACATCAAGTTAGGACCAAGTTCTAGAGAAATCTGGATGTCTCCTGGAATTGTGTAATGAGCTTTTGTCACATTCCCTTAGAATGGGGTTGACAAGCTGGCTCATCCTGCCACCTTTTTTGTATGACTTTAAGGCAGTGTTTACATTTTTAAGTGGTTGGGGAGAAAAATCAAAATAGCTTATGGGACATGAAACATGAAATCAAACTTTATGTCCAGTTTTATTGGGACACTGCCATGTCTGTTTGTTTATGGATTGACTTGCTCTGGCACTGGAAGAGCAGAGATTAGTGAGAGACCCTTAGGGCCTGCAAATCCTAAAATAAACGTGTGGCACTTTACGGGGTGCGGGGGAGGCACGGGGAGGAGAAGTAATTAAGCATAATCAATACAATTGTAAGTAAAGAAAAATTGTGCTTGATCTGCTTTCCTGATTCCTTAAATTTAATATATACATTAAAAAAAAAACAACTTTGAGTTTAAACAAGAGATACTAACAATAAAAATGGAGAAAATTTGAAGTTTATTTTTCTGAAAGTCTCATTCTTACCTGGCATTTAAAATTAGGAATTACTTATTACTCAAAAAATATTAAGTCAAATTTTCAACTTCTTTGTAGCATATAAATCAAAGCAATTTGGGGTTTTTCTTTTGAAAATGTTCTTTCTAAATTCTTTTAAATTCAAATTTATTGGAGTGACAATGATTAGTAAAATTACATAGATTTCAAGTGTACAATTCTATAATACATCATCTATATATCACATTGGGTGTTCACCAGTCAGAGTCCGTTCCCCTTCCATCATCATATATTTGATTGACCCCTTTTGTTCTCATCTATTATACCACCTCTCTACCCCTTACTCTCTGCTAACCACTAAATCATTGTCTGTGTCTATGAGGTTTTTTTTTTCTTTATCTGTCTTGTTCCTTTGTTGCTTTTAGTGTCATATCCCACATGTCTGTGAAATCATATGGTTCTCAACTTTTTCTGTGTGACTTATTTCGCTTAGCATAATAATCTCAAGATCCATCCATGTTGTCACAAATGGCACTATTTTGTCTTTTCTTAGGGCAGAGTAGTATTTCATTGTGCATATATACCACAACTTCTTTATACAATTATCTATCAAAGGACACTTTGGTTGTTTCCATGTCTTGGCCAATATCCAAATTATGTAAGGAACTCATACAAGTCAACAACAACAACAAAAAAACAATCCAATTAAAAAAATGGGCAGAGGAACTGAAGGGGCATTTCTCCAAAGAGGACATACAATTGGCCAATAGACACATGAACAGATGCTCAACATCACTAATCATCAGAGAAATGCAAATAAAAACCACACTGAGGTATCACCTCATACCAGTTAGAACGGATTTCATCAAGACAAATAATAACAAGTATTGGAAAGGCTCTGGAGAAAAAGGAATCTTCATAGGTTGTTGGTGGGAGATTGGTTCACGGCAGATTGGTTCAGCCGCTATGGAAGGCAGTGTGGAGGTGCCTCAAAAAATTAAGAATAGAATTATCATATGACCCAACAATCCCTCTTTTGGGTATATACCCCCAAAATCTGAAAACATTAATCTGTAAAGATGTATATGCTCTGATGTTTGTTGCAGCTTTATTTACGGTGTCCAAGATATGAAAATGTTCTAATAATTTACTGACTTTATGAATTTATTTATATTGAGAAATTTGTCCTTGAATCTGGATCATTTCCTTTTAGATAGCTCATAGGTTTTGCCATCATTCAATTTAACATTTATGCTAGATTAGAGTACAGGTGCTACTGTTTATATTGGAAATCATAATTTTTACTACAATAATGCAATTATACTCAAAACTTGCAATGGAATTCCATGCTGAGCATGAAATTAGCTTTTATCACAAAGATATGATTAAAAAATGTCCAGTACCAGAATATCTGAAGGCATAAAAATGAATATGCATTTCTCACAGATAATAGAGCAAAACATTTTCATTTTGTGAAAATCTCTACTTATAATTTGGACTTCATTTGTACACTTATTTTAAATAATTGATATCATCACAGCTTTCATTTTTAATTAAAACAAACTTGCAAGTAATCATCAAGGTCCAAGACATATACTTTTCATGAAATTGCTGTAAATGTATGTGAAATTGTATCTTAAGAAAGAGCAATCAGTAATTTTGTCTCACCTTCCCTTTCCTTTTTTGTATCAAAAGAGACAGTATGGTACAAGAGAAACAGAAACAGAAATAGATATCAGACATGAAGAAATGAGTAAGAGTCCCAGTCATGACTTAATTTAATATTTGGCTTGGTTCATATCAAGTAACTTCTCTGCACTTCATTTTACATATCTCTAAAATTATAGAATTGGGGTAGGTGATAGTGAAGGTGATACTTTGTGAAACTCAGCAAGTGACGCAGGTTGGGACCAGAGTTTAAAAGGTAAGAAAGATATCTAGTCTCTCTCCCACCAGTGGTTTGACTTTTAAGTCAGTCTTCATACCTGTACTTCCTCTATGGGATCCTTGACATTTAAAGCAGTGTTTTTACAGTCATGCTAAATAACTGGTCTCAAATGGCACTATAAACCTATTTACATTTTATGCATGGTGCTAAGTATAAACCCATTCAGCAGGGTTCAAAAATAACAGCAAGCCCTTTCCTCAGTTTTCTCCTACAATTAGTGTTATATGCTTTCTTTATCTGTTATAGCTGTAAAGTCAAGCCCTACTTTAGAAATGCTTTAATATTTTAACCTCAAATATCTTCACCAAGGTCAGTGTCTAGTCTTCGAAAATTGTGGAGAGAATTATGTCAACACAGACTTCATTCCTTGAGACTAATTAGTAGATTAATAGGCAATTTTAATTCACAAAAAAGTTGCTCAAAAAGAATTGGGAGAGGAGGAGAACAGGTGGTATCAAGAATTTATTTTGCAGAAAATTGTAAGTTGGCATTCTAGGAAATTCTCAGCTCTATTGTAGTGGAATTCCTTACAGTGTACTGGGAGCACCATTGTGTTTTTGCTTCCTTATCATGGTAACTTTTTTTTTTTAATTAAAATTTATTGGGTGACAATTGTTAGTAAAGTTACAAAGATTTCCATGGTAACTTTTAAAGTAACGGCACCAACACACATGTCATTTACCACCATAGGCACAATGTGCACACGTATAAGTAACTGAATAAACCTGAGGTTTATAAAGAGTTTACATATAACTTAATGTGGTCTTATATATTTAGCAAAAATCTTCTCTAAAACCTATTACTGGCTTCAGTCTTATTAATAAGATTAAAATTAAGAGAGAGTAGTTAAATGCTAATTCCTAGGCAAGAAAATATTCACTTATTTGTAGAGTTAATTTTAATTAGTTTAACCTATTAGTTTCACCATGTACTGTTTGATGGAATAACCAGAGAAGTGATGAATGTTAAAACTATGACACTTTTTAATGGATAATAAATCTTTAATTGAAAACATAATAATGAAGCTTAGTATTCATGATATTGGATTAATTCAGAGTTCATGTTGCAAGTACATATTTTCTTTATAATCAATTCATTTTGAAAGGTTTTTTTTTTTTTTGTTATTGTTTCAATTCTCTCAAACAGTATTAATTACTTGAGACTAATTAAAAGGGCTATTTTGATTTTTCATTATGGAAAATTCAAATGGCAAAATACATGTCGCTAATAAGCATTCATTCCAAATATGATGATTCTTTTAAGATATGCCTTCATCACTTAAAGACATATTAAATGGCTTGTGAGGAAGGATTCACTCTACATGATCTATGTTTGAAATTTCTGTCTTCTGCCTAGGAAAGGAAGTGAAATTTTATTGGGATAGTAAAGAATTTAAAAAATTAAAGACTTTTCCTAAAATTAGACTTATGCCTATTAGTAAGCTCTCTACATGAAGGCATGTGTCAAGATGAAGATTTGAGCATGGATACAATTGAACACCATTAACTTACAAAAGTTACATTTTGGCAGTGATTACAGGGTTTGAGAACAACTTTGACTTTTTTCCTTCCAAACCCCAAATATTGTTGTTAAAATGCTAAGTCTGAAAAAATATGAGGGAAAATATCAAATAATACTTTAAATGTTATTGTAATGTATTACTTAGTGAGTAAAATAATTCTAAGAGCAATAGGAAATTCAAAGACTAATTCTAGTGCTTCACAATTGGTTGGAAAAGAGGGAATTAGGAATATCAAAATTACTTTGACAAACTTTTTCTGAACCATAGGTGCACTATTTCTCCTGAAGGCCCTTCTCTCCATTTGACAACCATTGTCCCATTCTTACAATCTAACATTTAATTATCTTTATAGAATAACATCCAAATTATAACTTCCTTCTCATTAACCGTCTACTGAATATTTTTAATCAAATTTCAACACGTATACAAACTTTCCCTCTGACAAACTTAAACTTTTATCTCTGTCCTTTGTGTCTTTACTCCTAGTTCTAACATGTGGAGCCATTGAGACTATGGATTATTTCACTTCCATTCCATTATGATCATGCTTGAAAGCAATTATCTATTGTCAACTAAAGTTCTACTTTGTATTCATGTTTAGCTGGTGATTAGATAGATCACTAATGAGTGGTACCAGGGAACTTGAATGTTTATATTTTGGGTGAGGAGATTCACCTGTTGATGTTAAGGAGAAAAAATAAGATGACAATGTCAGAATCTAAATGCTAGCCTGAGTGAATCATTGGTTTGACCTATAGAGTCCTTCTGATATCTTTTAAAAGACATGCTATTTAACAATGTTAGTCAAGCATCTGATCTAGAATTTAACCTAAAGGAAATATCAGTTATATTAATTAATAGAGTCAAACCTAAAGGAAATGTCAGTTATGTTAATTAATAGAGTCAAAGATACAGTTATGTTAGAAATAATTGGTTGGCATAAAGAAATCAACCTTTTCTTAGAGCAATGTCTACTGAGTCATCAACAAAATTTTATAGATATTCCAAGATTCTCCATATTAAGCAACAAAAGTTTACAATTTATGAAATACATGAAATATATATATATATATATATATATATATATATATATATATATATATAGTTACATGTGATACTAAGTGTTTTTAAAGTATTTTCATTTTTGGTGCTAGATATTGAAAATATATTTTAAGGAGTTATGTACATATCCTAGAAAAGCAAGTTTCTCATTACATAAAAATACAGATTTAATTGCAAAACAGTGTGGAAGTTCCTCAAAAAATTAAAAATAGAATTATCTTATGACCCAGCAATTCCACTCCTGTGTATTTATCTAAAGAAACCCAAAACATTGAGTAAAAAAGATATATGCACCCTGTTTTTACTGTAGCACTACTTACAATAGCCAAGATATGGAAATAACTGAAATGTCCATCACTAGATGATTAGGTAAAGAAATGGTGGCACATTTATACAGTGGAGTATTACTCTGCTGTAAAAAAGAATGAAATCTTACCATTTGCAACAACATGGATGGATCTAGAGGATGTTATGCTAAGTGAAATAAGTCAGATTGAGAGATACAATACCACATGATCTCACTTATGTATTGAAAATAAAGAACAAAGTAAACGAACGAATAAAACAGAAATACATGTAGACTTATAGATACAGAGAACAAACTGATGGTTACAAGATGGGAGGAGGCTTGCGGGGCTGGGTGAGAAAGGTGAAGGGATTAAGAAGTACAAATTAGTAGTTACAAAGTAGTCAGGGAATGTAAAGTACAGTATGGAGAATATAGTCAATAACATTGTAAAAACTATGTAGTGTCCAATGGGTACTAGACTTATCAGGGAGATCACTTCGTAAATTATATGTGTCTAACGACTATGCTGTACACCTGAAACTAATATGAAATAATATTGAATGTCAACTCTAATTTAAAAAAAATGTAGTCCTGGGATATAATATACAGCATAGGGAATAAAGTCAATAATATTATAATAACTATATACAGTGTCAGATGGGTAATAGACTTAGTGAGATTATCACTTTGTGAGGTATGTAAATGTCTGATCACTAAGTTGTTTTGTACATCTGAAACCAATTTAAGAAAAGTAAAGCAAAATCTTTTAAACCCATAAAAAATAACAAAAACTACAACACAATTTAGTCTATGTTTATAATATGCAACTGTTGTGTTTCATCACTGTGCGATATTTTCCTCTCTTTACACTTTACTCTTTGTTCAGAATATAGGAGATGGATTTTAGACTTGAAAGAGGGTTATAACATACAGTTATGTGATTTGGCAGAGTCAGCTTTTATGTCCACTCATCTCACTTGAGGCTAGCAGACATCACTGCCCAAATATTTGTTTTAGTTATTAGAAAATATATATTAGAGGTCTGTGGAGAAAAGTCAGCTAGGCCTGAAATTGTTCTAAGCTTAGAGTCTTGCCCCAAGGAATTTTAAGTCAATTTGGATCTATTCTATGCATTTGTAGTTTCCTTCATAACACAGGCCTGATAAATTTTTTATTTTTCTTTATTCCTTAATTAGGAGGATTAAATTGGAAGGTTCCTCTGAGGCCTCTGGCAGACTGTATGTTTCAATATGGCCACGACAATAATTCTCATCCCTCATGCTCATCTGCCATATAATCTTGTCTCTGCAAAATGCAGACACTCAGGACATGGACAGAAAAACAGTTGTATATGTTATGTGTTAAATGTTTTAGCTATTACGTGACACTATAGTAGATCACACCTTGACATTCTGAGGCCCGAGTCTACCTTTAAAAACATTCCTTTTTAAAACAAGTAAAGCAACCACAGAGAACCAGCAGCTCCCAAGATACGGTTTAACAGGGGTCTTGAAAAGTCCTCACCTTCTACATCCAGGTAGAGCAAGAATAAGGACATTTACTTTGGAAATAGGAGCAGGAGTTTAAAAGAGAGGAGCAACTGGTGTAATTTCTCTTTTTTATCCATAAGCTCAAAAAATGTGGGTCTCTCTCATTTTTATGGAATTTGATGGAAGGAAGCATTGAATTTCTCTTCAATGTCTATGGTTTGAAAAATAAATGCCTAATTTAGTGAAATACATGTGCACAGGCTAAAAAAATGAAGAAGCATACTTGAACATCACCAAAGTTAATTCAGAAACCATTCAGCAGCAGTTGAACAGATTTTACTTGCTGCCATACTATTTTGTTCTCGGTTAGAAATATATAACATTTCTAATAAATTTTTTCTTGGACACCATTGTTAGGCACTGTGTAAGATTACAATGAATTAGGAAGACATGACCCTATCTTTCTGTGGCTGACATTGTCGTTGGGAAGATAAAAATTGAATTAAAATGATAATTTGTATTTGGAATAAAAGCACTGGGTTCTGTGATTGTACAATAAGGAGCCATAGCTAAGTTGTAGCTTGGAGGAACTTTTTTAATGATAGTGACAAATAATCAGGAACAGGAAGGATGAGTGGGCATTGACACAATCAGGTTGAGAAGAAGACCAGAGAATTCTAGTCAGAGAGAAAAGCATGTGCACAGATCTTTCAGTGGAAGAAAGCATGGCGCATTTGAGAAATTTAAGATGGTCCAAGATGGCTTTGAAATAGCAAACCAGGGAAGAGGTGAGAAATGAGGCTACAGAGAGAGGTAGGACAATATAATGCAGGGATATTTAGACTCCTTTAAGGATCCTGTACTTTATCTGAAATACATGGAGAAGCCACTAAATGTTTTAAATGGGAGACTATTAAAACTAAGTTTGGTGTTTGTTTGCTTGCTTTGTTTTTTAAAGATCAGTGTAGTGCACAAGAGAAAATTCTCAGAAACGGTTTTAGTTAAGTTTTTCAGAATAAGGTAAGAGGTAAGAGATAAAGGGGGCTTTGATTAGGATGAAGAGCAGATAAGAGATGCTGAAGCATATTTAGGGTAGAAAATTAAAAAGACTTGATAATGGATTGGATGAGAGGAGTAACAGATATTGTGCCCTCACAGATGAATCACAGATGAATTGTTTTCTTGGAGGTTGGTGCCTTTTACTGAGACAACGGATCAAGAAGTTTTCTGTGTTGTTGAGTTTACAATAACTGTGATCAATTCAAGTAGAGATTATGACTAATCAGTAGATAGATAGGGGATGTAAATTCGATTGCCACCAGTACGATATTTCATACCACAGAAGAGGTTGAATACGAAAAATGAGATTTGAGGAAGGCTTGAAACTGAAGCCTATGAAATACTAAGATTGAAAGATTGGCTGGAAGATAACAATGGGTTAATTCCCATTAAATTTGACAGCGTATATAGTATAGTGGCTAGCAGCACATAATCTAGAACTAGCTTACTTGGGTTTGAATTGCTACCGTATATAACCGGTAAAGAAAGTATTTGACTCACTGGGACCACTATATCTTCATTTCTAAAGTGGGGATAGTAATAGTGCCTACTTTATAGGAATTTTATTAGTAATTTACTGCATGTGTATATTTAGACAGTGCCTGTCACATAATAATTACTTAATAGGTGGTAGTGATTATTAGGGTGACTTCATTTCCAAAACTGATGTGTTCATTCATTTATGACATAAATACTAAATGCATGCTAATTATACCAGGCATTGGTCTGAGTGCTGGGGATAAAGTATTTATCAATACAAACAAATCCTTGTGTTCGTGGATCTTACGTTGTACTTAAACAACTAGTCATTTGATGTGCTATTTTTGGTTTTATTGATTTTAAAAAGACAAATCCTGCCTTAGGGACTTAAAAAAGTAATGCTTCTCTCTAAAATCCAAATTATTACCAGTGAAAGATACTGTCGAAGAAGACCTGACGTTACCCAAGAGTTTATTTCACTGTACTGGCTTATTATAAGCACAGTAGACACACAACAAACTTCCAGGCAGGCCCAACTTAAGGACTTTTGTTAGCAGGCCAAATCTTAAAAACCTATGCTTCTTTGTTGTTTGTGTCTGTTTCATCTTAACATTGCTTTGTAGAGTAGATTATATGATATTGTGATCTATCTCAGTCAATAGAAATTATAAATTTGCTTAGCTATATTTAGATGCTGGGTGAGCCTCATTAACTTTATTATGTATCTGAGGGAGTTATGTACTGTGTGTACTGTGTTCTCTTACATGTAAACTCTGCTCTATCCCCTTCAATACTTCTTGATGTCGAATAAACATGTTCTTTTCTGAAACGCTTTAAAAATGTTAATAATTTACATGCAACGTAACCTTTTAGATTTCAAACGGCCCTTTCCACCTTGACCAAACGCAAAACATATTTAAAGTGCTAGTTATTTTTAAACCCAATATTTACAGTAATAAAATGATCTGCTTTATCTCACCTTGATTAATGTGGCCAGGCTCATACATTCATAATTATGAATAATTACACCCTATCATTCTAAGCTAATTCTCACAGGAAAGTCATAGTTGTGTGTAACTGTTAAGCTTCTGGTGGTAGCAAATGGGGAAACTTTCTTGCTTCTTCTTAAACTAATATATTTCTCTCCAGTGTTTTGAAGGACATCAAAACATAATTCTGATACAGACACAATAAGGAAATAGAAAAGACTGCATTCTCGTTTGTTATCTGCAGCTAGTTCTCCTCTGGTCCTACTCATTCAGGTGGTTTTACAATGAAACTATTATAACTGGAGAGAAATGAGGAACCCAAACTTTAATGATTTTCAAAGTAATCTTGACTTGGAACAGGAACCAAAATCTGAAGGTATTCTGTGCCATACAAAAAATTATTTTATGTTTCAATTAATAATTCTTTTCACGATTTTACATAAATTTGTAAATTTTTTGTAAGATACCTCCTTATTAAAAACTAATGATATTATTATAGTTTCCACTTATTATTATATGCCAGACACTGTGCTAATGACTTTATCAACATATTTAACTTAGAATATAAGTCTCCTGAGGACAGGGAAGTTTATCTGTTTTGCTCCTTTCTGCCTCTCTAATACCTATGATAGTCCTTTAGTCAGTTGGAACTCAATAATTATTTTTTGACTATGTGAATTGAATCCTCATAAAACTACCATGCATGCACGAGGCATTACTTGCCCCACTTGACTGATGGGGAAACACCTGAATGAGTTTTAGCAACTTGTTGCGAGTCCTTTAGCTATGAAAGGAGTTCAAAGACAGGCCCTGGTTCCTTGATTCCTGAGCCTATGTCTTAGTTTTCCTTTGCCTCCAGTGTTCCATATATAACACAGTAAATATTTTAAAGCCCTGAAAGCATCTTTAGAATAATAGTATGTTCACATGAGTTTCATTCTATGTTTTAAGTTTGCAGTGCAATTATCAATCATAAATGGAAGTTTTTAAAAATATATATCCCTGGGCCTGAAGCATTCTTGTCATTACTTTGAGGAAATTGTATTATTAATGATAATTTATTTTGAAATAAAAGCAATGAATAACTCGCTGAAGGTCTGGTATTTCCCAAAAAGGGTTTTCCCCAAATTGGTCTGTTTTCATTTCAATTGAAGGCAGAAAAATTTTTAAAAGAATAGATATGTTCCTTAGGCCTTATATTTTCTTTCCAGTTTAGTTCTCCAAAGAAACCCAAACATAGTTATATCTTGGAGACACTACAGGTTCAGTTCCAGACTACTGCAATAAAGCAAATGTCACAATAAAGCTAGTTACATGAATGTTTTCATTCCCCAGTTCATATATGTTATGTTTATTCTATGCTGCAGTCTGTTAAGTATGCAATAGCATTATGTCTAAAAAAATGTACATATCTTAATTAAAAAATACTTTCTTGCTAAAAAATGCTAACCATCATCTGAGCCTTCAGAGAATCATAATCTTTTTTGCTGGTGGAGGGTCTTACCTCAATGCTGATGCTTCCGACTGATCAGTGTGGTGATTTTTGAATATGGAGGTGGCTGTGGCAATTTCTCAAGATAGGAAACAGTGAAATTTGCCTAATCAATTAAATCCTCCTTTCATGAATTATTTTGCTGTAGCATGTGATGCTGTTTGTTAGCATTTTACCCATAGCACAGCTTCTTTCAAAATAGGAGTAAGTCCTCTCAAAACCTACCACTACTTTAGCAACTAAATTTATGTAATATTCTAAATCATTTCTTGTCATTTTAACAATCATCACAGCACCAGGAGTAGATTCCATCTCAAGAAACCACTTTCTTTGCTCATCCATAAGAAGGATCTCCTAATTAATTAAAGTTTGAGTATGAGATTGTAGCAATTCAATCTCAGCTTCTGATTCTCGTTCTCTTGCTATTTCCACCACATCTGCAATTACTTCCTCCACGGAGCCTTGAACCCCTCAAAGTCATCCATGAGGGTTGCAATCAACTTCTTCCAAACTCCTATTAATGCTGATATTTTTACCTCTTTCCATGAATCACAAATGTTCTTAATGGCCACTAAAATGGTGAATCCTCTTTAGAAGGTTTTCGATTTCCATTGTCCAAATCCTTCAGACAAATCACTGTCTTTGGCAGCTATAGCCTTATGAAATTCATTTTTTAAATAATAAGACTTGAAAGTTTAAACTACTCTTTGATCCATGGGCTGCATAAAGGATGTTTTGTTAGCAGGTATGAAAACAACATGAATCTCATACATCTTCATCGGAACTTTTGGTTGATCAGGTACATTATCAATGAGCAGTAATATTATGAAAGAAATTGTTTTTTGTTTGTTTGTTTGCTTGTTTGTTTGTTTTGAGAAGTAGATCTCAAAAGTGGACTTAAAATATTCACTAAACTGTTTTGTAAACAGATGTGCTGTTATTCAGGCTCTGTTTTTCCATTTATAGAACACAGAACAGAGGCAGAGTAGATTTAGCATTATTCTTAAGAGCCCTATGATTTTCAGGATGGTAAATGAGCATTGGCTTCCACTTAATTCACTAGCAACATTAGCCTCTAACAAGAGAGTCAGCCCATCTTTTGAAGCTTTAAGCCAGGCATTGACTTCTCCTTTCCAGCTATGAAAGTTCTTGATGGCATCTTCTTCTGACATAAGGCTGTTTTTTCTACATCCAAAATCTGTTGTTTACTAGCCACCTTCATTAATTATCTTTGCTAGATCTTCTGGATAACTTGCTGCAACTTTACATCAGCACTTGGTATTTCACCTTATACTTTTATGAAGACAGCTCTTCCCTTAAACCTCATGAACCAACCTCTGTTACTAGCTTTAAACTTTTCTTCAGCAGCTTCCTCAGCAGCTTCACTTAGCCTTCATAGAAATGAATAGAGTTAGGGCCTTGCTCTGGATTTAGCTTTGGCTTAAAGGAAAGCTGTGGCTGGTTTGATCTTCTATCCAGACCATTAATACTTTCTCCATATCAGCAAAAGGCTGCTTCACTTTCTTATCATTCATGTGTTTGCTGAGCAGCACTTTTAATTTCCTTCAAGAAGTCTTCCTTTGCATTCACAACTTGGCTAACCGTTTGTGGCAAGAGGCCTGGCTTTCAGCATATCTCGGCTTTTGGCATGCCTTCTTCACTAAGCTTAACCATTTCTAGTCTTTGATTTAACATGAGAGATGTCTGACTTTTTTTCTCACTTCAACACTTAGAGACCATTGTAAGGTTATTACCTGGCCTAATTCAGTATCATCGTGTCTCAGGGAGTAGGGAGGCCTGAGGAGAGGGAGAGAGGCAGGAATAGCCAGTCAGAACACATGCGACATGTATTCATTGATTAACTTCACCATCTTATACGAGCACCATTCATGGCACCCCAAAACATTACAATAGTAGCATCAAAGCTCGCTGATCACAGATTATAATAAATATAATAATAATGAGAACAACGGAAATACTGTGAGAATTACTAAAATGTGGCACAGAGACATGAAACAAGCATATGCTATTAGAAAAGGGGGGCCAGTAGAATTCTTAATGCAGGGTTGCACAAACTTTCAATTTGTAGAACAGGCAGTATCTGTGAAGTGCAGTAAAGTGAAGCACAATAAAATGAGGTGTGCCTGTACTATTGTGTAGTATATGAAAGCCTATATTTTTCAGTACTCAAGTCCATCTTCTCAAGAAAAGCAATACAACACTCACACAAGAAGGTCATCATTTGGACGAATGGCTTAACCAAACAGGAATAGGGGATGCCCTCTCAATATTTGTCTCATTTATAGACACATAAACTAATCTCTCTCTTTCTTTCTCTCTCTCTCTCGCGCTCATAAAAACAAGCTATTATTAGAGGAGTTATTCATGTCCTTTGTTTATAGAGCTGCTGAAAAACCTAATTGATTATTTTTCTACAGTGTCTATTTTTTTTAAATGTATGACTACTTTTGAGGACTCTAAATTCATTTTTTCCCCTAAAGTTACCAGCAGAACATAATGTTTGCTAAAATGATTCTATTCCCAAATGAAGAAAGATTGAGCATTATGGGAAAATGATGCATTGCACATCCATCAATCAAAAACTTTCATTCAACTTGAAAATTTCACAATATCTAATTTCAAGAGCAATGTTACTGAAGCATGCAGTTTTGTGATTTTTAAATTGAGAAAGACAGTGGACTCTCTGAGCTGATATATAATGTCAGTGTTTTTCTGAAATAAATAAGCATTTCAAAAGGCTCAAAGATAATGATTCTCTTCCCTTGGAAGCTACATGGTCTATGTCCAATATATTTTTAAAATACTTTATATTTATTTCATTCTTATTCTGTTAACAGTCACATAATTTCTAAGCACTGTAAAACTACATATGAACACTGAAATATTTTAATTTACAGTATTTTATTGCAGCTTTGGTAATTATGCACCTGTTTATTATTATTTTAAAAGAATTCTAGGACTACAGAAGTAAAATAATTTTCTGGTATGATTCCCTTCCTCCAATAAAGCCAATAGCTAAATTATACCAACTAGGTAATTATTTATCTTATTCTCAAAACACTTTGAGAGAGAAGCCTAATCTATATCCTTTGCTAAGCATGATTTATGTATTTTTTTTCTCCAAGGAAAACTACCTAATACTCCTTTCCAACTTTCTTTCATATCACTAATTTTCCACTTGGTCAAACCACAATTTTTAATGTAATGTCAGAAAAAAAATGAAGTTGTAGAAATATAGTCCTCTTTTAGAATATATTTATTCTCCAATCTCTTTCCACAAAAGATATGATGTTGCTTACGTATAACACAAAAGATAACTAATGGTGGAATTTAGATTAAAAAACAACAACAATGCACATACATTTAAGAAAATAATAAGGCTGAGAATCAGATTAGCATAGAGAATTAGAGAATACATAGCAAGTGAGCCTCAGCAATAGCTCTAAGTAGGTCCCAAATATGCTACATACTTCACAGACTGACATTAGAAAAAGCTCACTTTTATTTTTTCCAGCTTCCAACTATTTTTGGCCATCTCTATGCTATGTGGTAGGCAGAATTTTGAGATAGCCTCCAAAATTCTTCACCCTGGTGTACCCACAACTTTCCTTACTTATTCAATCAAACATTGATCTAGGTGTTGCTATAAAGAGATTTTGCAGATGAAATTAAGATCCCAAATCAGTTAACCTTAGAATTGGCAGATTGTCTTCGTGGGCCTCACCTAATCACATGAGCATTTTAAATCTGAATCTAAAGGTCAGCGATAGAGAAGTCAGAAATTCAAAGTGTGAGATGGATTCAACATGAGGGAGATTCTTTGTAACAAGTTTTGAATATGGAGGGTAATCACATGGTAGAAAATGCAGAGAACTTGTAGGAGCTGAAAATGGTCCCTGGCAGGTAGTTAACAAGAAAGGAGACTTCAATCCTACAACTACAAGGAAAATAATTCTGGCAACAACCTGAATATGCTGAGAACCATAGATTTCCCTAAAGCCTTCAGACGTGATGTCTTAAACTGCTAAGTTGTGGTAATATGTTACACAGCAATAAAAAAACTAATATACTATACAACTTCCAGACCACTGCTCCCCACTCACTCTTGTAGTGCAGCGTACGTAGAATCGCTTTTTGCAACAACAACAAAAAAAAAAACGAAAAAAAAAGTCTTGTTTCCATGGGTTCTCTTATCTCATATGCATCCAAAGTTGGACATGACTCCTCCTTAGATTGTTCAACTTTCAAAAGAAGATGTTAACCCTAATACCCTCCCAGTTGACTTTTATGTCCACATAGTTCTGTCTTTAAATAGAAGCATGAGATACCTGCATTTAGGGACTTGTTAAGGAGAAAAATATAAAATCTCAGATTCTCAACATTCAATGAAGGGTAAGTCGAGAGAAATAGTACTCTTGAAGATTATCTGAAATCTTGACTATCCCTTTCTACTCCTGAATGATCTTAAGCTGTCCCTAAATTAGACCTAACATTCATTCACTACATATGATTTTGAACCTTCTACACTTAAAATCACTTTTAATAAACTTTGCTTTAAACTCCAGTTGGTTTATCTCTGAGGCAATTTCAGCACCATATTTTCCATTTCTATACTCTGTACATCAGTCTTCAAGGACCTGTGTTGACAGAAGTTTGTTTATCTGCAATTCTTGACTTCCAAGGTTGCCCTGGGCATTAAGACATAACTAACAGATTGTTGAAAATGGAGCTTGAAAGATGAGAATGGAGGCTATCAGAGCTCAAGTTTGAATTGTGTACCTCACTCCTCTTCACATATTTTTTTGTCAAACCTTAGTCTCATGTTCATACTTTACTTCAGGAGTAGCTGAAAAATGTAGTTATAATTGTACTGTGAACTAAAGAGAAAAGGAAAATGAGTTTGACAACTAGCCAGTCTCTGTTCACCTCTTGAAAATGAACAGGAATACACAGCATGGTTTTGTCTTGATTTCCTCACTCATATGTTTTTTTACAAGCCCTAATTTCACCTGTTACTTTTATTTCACCTAATTGTATTATGCATGTTTTTAAGTTGCTTTAAGTTTTTTTGAATAAGGTATAATATGAATCAAGCATCAAACTTCATAGTCTAGGAGATGAGACCAGTACTTATTTCATAGGCTTTCTGTGAAAATTCAATGGTTTATTACATATATTGTACAAATAATAGTACTTAATAGTATATGAAGAAAATGATAGTTTTCTTAATTTTGTTATTATTTACAATAGCATAAAGAATAAATAAAAATGATTGCTTAGAAGGGAATTTTTCCTAGAGTTAAGTTCTAAGACATATGTTGCTTCAGAAAATGTGTATAATATTCTTAGCAACAATCAATATGGCCGTGAGTTTCATAGAGCCCTTATTCATAACATCCTCTATTGTAAGTCAAAGATAGAAACCTAAAGCCCATATCATTGGAAGCAATGTTAATGGGATCAAACAATAAGGTTCAGATTTTTCATATTCTAGCTGGATCTTAGAAGGAAATTTTGGATTCCTATATACCCTGTTTCCCCATAAATAAGACCTAGCTGGACCATGAGCTCTAATGCATCTTTTGGAGCAAAAATTAATATAAGATCCGGTATTATATTATATTATATTACATTACATTATATAAGACCCGGTCTTATATTATAGTAAATAAGACTGGGCCTTATATTAATTTTTGCTCCAAAAGACGCATTAGAGCTCATGGTCCGGCTAGGTTTTATTTTCAGGGAAATATGGTAAATGAAATCCTTTAGACATTCTGCCATTAAATCAATTCTCACAACTAGAATTTTGATGAGTTAAACAACCAAGAGTTTGAGGTTGTATTTTCTTATAAGAATCTGAAAAACACATATTCCATGTTATTACTAAAAGACAGAATTATATTCTTCCATAGTCAACTAAGAAAAGGTAGTTTGACTTCATATACATAGAAGATTATCTTATCGTTTCTCATTGATTAGTTTTAATCATGTTTTCAATGGCACCAATAATGCTGAACTGGAGAAGAGTTAATGCTTTATATTAGGAATAGGGCAGAGAGAACTATTATACTACGTGCATTGTAAATACATCATTCAAATTAATTTTCAGTCCCTGAAACAGTATTTAAACTCAAGATTGACATAAAATCAATTAACAAGGGAAAGTCAGTTTGCAACTGTTATATGTGGCCTTATTACCAATTGCATTTTGATTTGCTGTACTGTATTACTAGCATGGTATTACTTTCCTCATGGCCATTTCTACTCTAAGGAAGGTTTTACCAAGCCTTAAGTCCACATCGTAGAGGGAAGGAACAAAAGAGAAGGAAATGTCCAACATCCACAAACCCATAAGAGCAAATTTTAGACGAGTAAGAAGACCAAACTTCAAATTCACTGTTATTTCTTATAAAGAATTATCTACATGTATTCGTTTATATTATTAAACAAAACAAAATAAAACAAAAAGACCCACATTAGTCCAATTAGATATTTTAGGATAGGTACATACAACTTTTGCATCACATTTAAAAAAAATAGCTAATGTAGAAGACAGTAAAGAGGGTCAAATATATGGTGATAGAAAGAGAACTAACTCTGGGTGGTGAACACACAATGTGACATATAGATGATGTATTACACAATTGTATACTTGAAACCTATATAATTTTCCAAATAAATGTCACCTTAATAAATTTAATAAAGATTTTTAAAAGGCTAATGTAAACAAGTAAAAAACAGAAAATAGTAGGAACATTTCATAGTCTAATTTAGAATTGACATCAAGAAAGACTAATGCATTAAGCTTATATTGTTTATAAAATAATGACGATGAATGTTACAATAATTGTCATGAGACTAATCCAAATGCTTAACTGGTATTCTTTCTGAGGCAATTACCTGATTCTAATAATCTACTTCCCAGATATGTATAGGAATCCTATCAGTGTGTAAACACACCTCACATCTGACTGCCTGTTTATGTGCTAAGCATATAATGCACTCTGCATTATACTGTTTACTTCCTATTGTTATTTTATATTGTGTCCATATCATCCAATATCATATGAAGAGTTGTAGATTATTATCATCCAACAAATTGGGGAGCATTGTTAATCTTTGATTTCTTAGTCTATTCAGTGATGGACCTACAATAAAATTAAATTTGCCTTTTCTATAGCAACATCATAACCTTCTCCATTGGTGGCAAGTTATCGAGCTGGGAAAGAGATGTGTATACTTCTGCATTAATAATACACCACTGCTTTGTCTATTGCAGGACTTTTATTTTAAACAAATAGCATCATGGCTTAAATGTTCATGGTATGATTGTAAAGAACAGAACTCATGTACACTTGAGGATGAACTGAGGCCTCATCTGGATGTTTTTTAGTGGTTTAAATCACATTCTCTACATTTTACTAACTGAACACTACTCTTCTATGAGTCCTCTTTACTCTTTTCTCATTCAAATTGACATTAAAATCAGAAATACTCCACATAACAGTTTTTGACTCTACATATGTATCCTGAATTTCTACATTGAACGTTTAAATGGGGAGAACAGTGGAAGGATATTTGCAGAAACAATTGAAAAATGATTAATCCACTATTTGTGGTATTTCCTAGGCACTGAAATACTCGCATATGATTAGTACTCATTATGTTCTAATGAGATTAGCATTAGTTTTCACATTTTGAAGATGACTATATAGAAATGCAGAAAGATGAAATATGGACATGAGATTGTATAAGCAATAAACTTTAAGCCAATAGTTTTATCATCACAAAAATGGCACAAATCACCAAGGCAATTACAAACATAAATGGAGGACATACAAGTAAAGAGAATATTCATTTTTCCTAGATACAGTCTTCAACAATGGTATCTACGCAATGCTCATTACAATTTTGTTAGAAATTCTTTATGAGTATAAAAAAAAATCGAACTCAACTGTCTGTAGTCAGATGTCTGTTGACATCTCAACATCATTTCCACCAACTTCTCTGCACTCTTCTGCATTAATAACACTGGATGTTTGGAAACTACATTTTCTTACTTTTTTTGCCAGAAAGATTCCTACTATGTTTGATCATGAGAGGACTCATGTGAGATAGGAAAGGAGGAAGAAAAGCAGGAACCATTTTTAGGCAGCATCTTTAGGCAATGCAGGCTCTAGCAGACATGAGATTTTGTAGCGCTTTTGGCCATTCCCCTGGGAATCAGCCTGCTCAGGTCTGCAGGTGGTAGAGTTGTTCCAAAATGCCCAGGTGCCCGATACCTTAAAAGCTAGCAGCAAACTTAAAGGCTAGCTGCAGATTTTTGCATTCTTCCAATTTCCAATAATTTTTTAAGCACTAATTTATTTCAAAATCCCTTCCTTATGAAATATCTTCAGCTGATTTTTTTAACTAAATCCAACCAAATATACATAGTGCGCCATTTAGCGAACTTGTCAAATGGTTTTCTTTTTTGTACGCCATCACTTTTACAAATAAATGAGTTCTTGCCTGGGCCCCACGTGGCCCCCAGGCTTTCTTTTAATGTTTGAAGCTATTCAAGTGTCAATTAAAATACTTATTTGGAATTCATTTTTATTTTCTCATTCAAAGCCTAGGGTTCTGACAGCGTGTTCATTTGACCTGTCCTTTCCTAATGACCTAAAGTCCCTAATTGCCTGGTCATATGCAACTCATTGCTACATATTGCATTTGACAGATTAATTAGACAGATATATGCCCAATCTCCACGAGACAAAATGTCAATGATCGTGGGTCTATCT
This sequence comes from Rhinolophus sinicus, assembly GCF_036562045.2. Taxonomy (NCBI): domain Eukaryota; kingdom Metazoa; phylum Chordata; class Mammalia; order Chiroptera; family Rhinolophidae; genus Rhinolophus; species Rhinolophus sinicus. The sequence continues at coordinate 75,896,939 of NC_133752.1, forward strand.
AAATTAGATCGTGGGCCCAATCTAATTTCCATTTTATGCAGAGACATTTAAGTATAGATATCCAGTATCTCATCAACTAATCTGGATAGGGCACACAGGTAATAATGTATAGGCAATGTAGGATGTGGGTATCATTTATGTCATTGAAAAGTGAAAGCACCATTTGAGTTATTGATCCTGAAAAAGTAATGCCTATAGGTGGTTTTGTAACTTTCTTGAAGTTTGCTTTATTGTAGTACACTGAGAATAGAAGTCCCAAAATAGCTTTTTAGAATAGTCTTTTCTAAAAGAAAAGGGAGATATGAATCATAAAAACCTCTTCCTTGTAAAAGTTAGTTTCTTTATTGATCTTTCTGAGTATTTTCAACTAAGAAGTACAAGGAGTTGAAAATAAGTTCTAGAAAGATGTAGTGCACCCCAGAATAAACTGTCCCCAAACAAACATTTGCGTAAAGATGAAACACAGCAAAACACAACTAAAAACAACAACAAAAAAACCCTGGCGGCATTAAAAATAAAAGTTGTTTACAGATCTATTCCCCTCACCAAAGTATCAGTACCTGATCAATTTCAAGTCTCTCCAATTCTAAGTTCAAATTGCACTTTCCTAGGTACCATGTTTCTGGAAAATAAGACCTACCCGGACAAACAGCTCTAATGCATCTTTGCATCTTTTGGAGCAAAAATTAATATAAGACCGAGTTTTATTTTACTATAATGTAAGACTGGGTCTTACATGATATGATATCGTATGATATGATATATAATAATATAGTATAATATAATATAATTTCGGGTCTTATATTAATTTTTGCTCCAAAAGACACATTAGAGCTGAATGTCCAGCTTATTTTCGGGAAACACAGTAGTGGGTTAAAAAAATTGATAAGTAAACTTAGCCCCAAATTTTTTAAGATAGCTTCAAAAAATACAACTTGGTACTGTCAAAATTATCTATATTCATTTCAATTGTTTCATAAAAGCAACATTTTTATTAGGATTTTATAACAGCCAATACAATTTAAATCAAAACTGAAACTCTATTGGTTTTTATTTTCTTTCTTGTACTAAAATAGCCAGTAGCAATTATAATGCTGGCCGACATTTATTGAACACCTGCAGTCTGCCAGGTGTTTCATATTATTCATCTCATGTGATACTCATGGCAGACCTGTGAAGTAGTAATAATATTTAATGACCATTGCACAGCAGAGAAAACCAAGACATAGATAAATAAATACTTGCACAGGATCATACATCTATGAAGAACAAAATGCAGGATTAGAACAGGAAATATAACAGGGTTTCCATTATGAAGCATTACAACATATTTCTACTCAATACATTCATGATACCAACCAGTACTTTCCTCATTTGCAGTTATTGGATGATTAACAATAAAATGAGTCAATCTAGTAAAGATTTATTGAGTATGTACTAAATGTAAGACATTTTACCAGATGCTGATGAGAAAAACCTAGAAGTTTACTGTCCACTCATACTACATAACCGGGAGGTTGTAATTTTAACTTCCATATTGTGGACACGTAAAATGTGACCCTGCTTTCTTTATTGTCTAGCCAGATAGGATACCTTTCTAGTCCATCTTGTATTAGTTCCCCCGGGCTATATCTAATTGGTCCAGAGTCAGGAAGCTAATATGCCTGAGACAATCAGTGATATTTTCTAGGAATGGAGATTTGGACTTGGGCATTCTGACTCTTTGCTTCAAGAGATGGCATATAAACCCAAGAGACATTGGTAGCACTATATTTCTGCTATTATTCTTGGAAATAGCTTGCCTGAAGATGAAAGATGAAGCAGACCAGCAGTAAGAAACAATATGAAAATGCCAATCAGTGCTTTATTTTCAATTGTTTCAAAAGCAGACCCAGCTGCTTTCTGTCTGTGAGTTCTATGAAACACCCTTGTATCCTATAAAAATGTTTTCATTTTTACTTAAGCTAGTTCAAGTTGGGTTTCTGTTACTGTCCATCCAAAAGTTTCTATTAACAGCAGAGAAAATATAGCTTTTCAAGCCATAATCACCTGTACCACTAAGAAGAACTTTACCTAATTTGTGTTTCCAATATGAGCATTTTGAATACTTGAAAGTATAAACCAAATTTGTTTAAGTTAAAAATCCATTAGCTTTCTACATAAGAGGAACATGGCTACTAATCAGATTTCTTAAATTTTTGTTCAAGGATCTCCAAACTTGGAAACGAATATACTTCTCCATTCATCGTCCTCTATTTCCTACCAATTACTTAAACTCCAGCCAAAAAACAAAACATACAAAAACAAACAAACAAAAAACAATTGTCCTCATCACCAAAAAACTTTGTTCCTCTCAACTAGATTGACATTCATTAATATGTTCAATCTGACATGCCAGAGGTTTATTCTGATCTGTCAATGTTCATGTCATACTGTTTGATAAATATTTAAAATTTCACCTTCAACTTTCACAAGTCTGATTTGTTACGTGTGTTTCCATCCACTTAGTAAGCCCTTCTGTAATTGTCTCAGTGGCAAATTCCCACTCATTGATTCATTTAACAAATATTGAGCACCTATGAAACAGAAAGTGTTTTATTCATTTGGGAGATTAGTGAATGGCTTTTTTGTTTTAAGAAGGTCATTTGGCTGTGTGTGGAAGACTCCAGAAGCAAGAGTGAGGCAGGGAGACTATTTAAGGGACTGTTATGAGAACCTAGTCAACACCTGATGATATCTAGGATGATGATAGTAACAATACAGCTGGTGAGAAATAGTGTGTTCTAAGGTAAAGCCAAAATTATTTGGAATTTAAATATCACTTTTTCTATGAAGTCGTCCATAACTCTACTCTACAAGCAGAGTTATTTACATTATCACATGTACTAACATGATATGTTATTAACTTCTCTGGTCTTTATCAAATTGTCATGTAATTAAGTTGTAAATGATTGACTTTCCACCCAAACTTCATAATTCAGACATCTTACAATTTTTATTTTTCTTTCTCAATGTCTAGCACAATGCCTAACTCATAGCATGCAATCTTTCTCAAGAAAGGACAAGAAAGAAATTATATGGAAATAAATAATTTATAAATTGAGAATATTGTTTATATGCATTTACTGATACTATCTATCTATTAATTCTTATCTAATACTTAGAGTTATCTAATAGTAGTCTAGAAGACCAAGAATTAATAGAAGATGTTTATTTTATATATATGTATATATATATATATATATATATATATATATATATATATGTGTGTGTGTATACATATATATATCTTTTATATAGTTTCTTATATATAATAAAATATTATATATATACATATATAGAATATATCTATATAAAGAAAATATGCATTGTTCCGATGGCCAGTTTTGCAATGATTGTCAATCCACTGCATTATACTGGCTAAAGAGCAAAAAAGAAAAAGAAAAATTTGGTAAGACATTTTCTCAGAAAAAAAACCCTGTTGAATTACATGCCTAAATTATTGGCAATCAGAAGTCAACAATTTATTCTAGTCATGCTATCTTTCATAATTCATATGGGGTTGAAGTGGCAGCATTGAGTAATTAAATGAAGTTTGTTTGACTGCCTTTCAACACGAGTGATCTGCAGAACAGTATTTATTAGCAAAAACAGTTACTGCTCTACATGAACTAAATATGGTGGCACCACATTGTGGTAATGCAGGGAAACATTACAATATGTGGATATCTGAGAGGTGGCAACTTGCTATTGATATCTAAACTCCCCACTATCTAGAGGTTGAAACTTGTTTCTAAATTTAACTCAGTTTGTGACAATGAGAAAAATTGGCTCCCGAAGTTTATAGGAGAGTCACCAAATACAAAGAAAAAGAAGTAGCAGAAATTATTGTCTGTGGTTCAGGCAAGCACAAAAATATACATGCAGCATCCCTTAGATCTCAGTGAAGTCCCTGGGAAAGGTGCTGATAGCAGAAACAAACAAACAAACAAACAAACATCCACTGCATTGTGATTTTTAATTATTGATTTGATATCTGAGATTTATTCTTTTCCCAGAATAAATTGTCCCTAGACACCAACGCATATCTTAAGAGTATTCTGAATTAAAGAGGTGCCACACGATGTGTGTTTTAGTACAATTCATAACACCTTTGCCTTTTGTTTCATAAAATATCCTATACCTCTTTCAATAGTGATATTTTGGAATTATCAGCAAGGCATTTCCCCTTGATTCCTACTCAACAGCTACAAAGGGGTATAGACAAACAAACAAACAAACAAAAAACAACCAAAAAACAAACAAACAAAACACAAACAATCTTAGGATGATTATCATCTGTGCAATGCATTTAATTCACTTCTGCATATTCACACAGATCCACTAGCCCAAGACCTAAAATAAAGTATCAAGCTTAATGCAAATCAGGAAGTCATCAAGTAAGGTTTTAAAATGCAAATCAATATAGTTGCTCTTTGAGCTGAAAATAAATCAATCACTTTACTCTCATATTGAAGATTTACCATGTACAAATGGGAAAGGCTAAAGATAATTTTGCTGGAGGATATCAACTTTTTCAATATTATTTTCAACTGTAATTCCTAATGTCTCCTGTGGTTGTCAGTGGGGAACTCTGAATGAAAAATTCATATATTCGTAATTCCTTTATAAAGGCTGCTTAAAATTCTTTCCATTAACTTGTTTGTAATATGAAAACTTTTGTCATAAAAATTATGATTTCATATGAAGAGTATTCTAAGCACCTATATATGATCACTATTATTATCTAGATATTATAATTCCAGACTTCTTGGGCATATATAGTGTATGTATGAATTATGTTCAACAAAAATTGGATTGTATTCTAAATACTGTTTTAAAATCTGCTCTTTAAACTAATATATCATAATTTATGTCAATAATTGTGTCATCATTTCAACAGTTGCATAGTACAAAAAGTGCATTAAAAACTATCCAAAAATTTACTTAATTTATAATAATTAATACTTGTAAAGTATTCACTAATGTCAGGCATTGTTTTAAGTGCTGTACACAAACTACTTTATCCTGTTGTGGTCTTTACAACAATAACATAAGGCATATTACTCCTGTTTTAAAGATGAGGCAACTGAGGAACTGAAAACTTAAGTCATCTGCCTCAGGTCAAACCACAAATAATGAACCTATGGTTTTGTTTTCAGTTATTACACTGCATTGTCAATGTAAAATCCAACACAAAGTAGATTGAAATGCAAGCCCTGACACCACCACCCCATCCAAACAAACAGACAAATGAACCTTATTCTCAAATGGGTAATGAGAGAGAATTATGATATCCTCATTATCCTTGGCCATGTGCTATTGTCTACACCAAGAGAATAATCACCTAAATTTAGTAACTTTTGACAGTCTCATAAAAAGAGACAAGTACCCCTATAGCGCCAAACTGGAGGAAGCTGAAAATTTGTACTGGATGATAAAATAAACAACGAATATACCGTGCTTTCTAAAGGTCTGCTGAAGTGAGCAGCGCTGAGCTATATTTCTTGCTTTAGTAAGCATTATAGACCCATACAACTCACATGCTTGAATTACTACACATGTTGTTATTAATTGATAATACTGAATTGATACAGCTATAAATTACTGAATACTAATTTCATGTCAGAAACAGTAGGTGCTGGATATGCATGAGAAATGTGAATCTCACATACTGTATTAAGATAGTCTTAGTTAATTCTCACATACTCATGTGGGGCAAGAATCAGCATTCCTATTCTACACTTAAAGCTCAATTCTTAAAAGTGAAGGATAAATCTCCCATAAGATTACAAAGAAAACAAAACTCTAGTTTGTTCTAAAATGCCAACTGCTCTCTTTAGAAGTAGAAACATTCAAATACCATAAAGAGTTGTAACATTTCTACTGAGTCTGGTGATTTTAGTTCTACCATTGTTTTAATTTACCCGTGAAATACTGTAGCATAATTATATCCATTTAGTCACTGAACAAATGCTTGTGAAATACCTACTTAAGACAATCTTTTGCTTAATTGATCATGAACTAAAGAGTCCTATAGCAATTCTTTCAAGTGATATCAAATTTATTTGCTTAAATCATCTTTTAGATGATGAAATACTGCCCATAATATTATGTTAAAATGTTCCAATTGATCTTTTATAGATCTGTTTAAGACACACTTCTGTCAATTACATTTCTATTGAAAAAATAAAACAGGGATTTAAAAATAAAAGTTATCCAAAAGAAAAAAATTCTCTTTTTGTAAATTAAATGCTCTGAACCTTATTTACAGTAAATACAGTCCTACTGTATATGCATATTTTCATATCTTTATAATTTCACAAAATGTATTTACATTGAAAGTCTAGTAAAACAAATGATGGTTATTCTACCAACATACATACATACATATATATATATATATATATATATATATATATATGGCACACATATATATATACATACACATACATATGTATATAGATGCATCTATATATACACATATATATGAAATAATGTTGTGAACCAACAACTTCCATTCTTATTATATAACCTATATATTCATTTAGTTATCTATTATCTATATAAATAAATGGAGATTAAAACATGGATCAATTTTAAAGGGAAGCTAACTTCTATTACATGATCTAAAATAATCTTACCTTCTAATTACTTGCATTAATTTTAAATCTGTAGTTTATGAATCAAACAAGCTGTTTGGAAATGTTGATGATAGAAATTCCACCAATGAAATTTATGCAAAAATTTTCATTTTGTCTATAATGTTCCCAGTGAAAATTCTTTGATTTCTATCAAGCTCTAGAAATAAAACATGATAAATCTAACAGATCTGAACACTTTTCTCTCTTTAATCATCCCAGAATTTGTTTATGTCATTAGATTTAGCATGGGGCTTTTTTCTTTTCTATATGCTCTTCCTTTATTATATATAGAGTTTCATGTTTTGAAGAAAATTTGTGATCACAATTGCTGGTTACGTAAAAATATTCAAAGCACTACTAAGTTTGTTAATATCTGAAATAACTTTTGTGGGCTAAAAATTACACAACTTCTCTGAGTTCCAATTGTGACGTATGCCCTTATCTCAGCAGTTATTCATTACATACGAATTTTTACTGCTTTGGATACGTATTAGTAGTAAACTTTTACTCAGTTTAAAGCATACATCTGCCATTGACTATATATATTATCCAGTCTCTCCATGTAAATGTCTGAACCAGGGTCCAGTTTAATGACAGTGTTTTAGGACTGGTAGTTGAAAAGTCAATCTTCAATATAGATTTTTCTGCATAAGCATCATTATTTCTATAATTTTAAAAATCAGATCAACTAAGTTCTATATCTTGTGTAAACTTTCTGGACCAATAAAAGCAAATATACATGAAGGTTTTTATGTTAAAATGTTTCCAATGATCTTTTTACTCTCAGATGAAGCAAATGACAAAATCTATGTGTTTGTTCAGTTCATCATTGACTCTAGCACACATACCTCTAAGGGAAGTTTTATGCTTATTTTAGTTTGGTATGCAGCTTAGATCAAGTAAAAAGAAAATAAGTTGTGAAACAAATTAAACCTCAAAGCAATTATGCAATCAAAGACCTTACTCTACACTCAGCTTTTTGTCCTTTAAAGTTTTATGTAAACTTTTAACATATATATATATAACATAGCATGGAAGTTTTTAGTTGCTATGCACTTTAAATGTAAAGGCTACAATTTTCAGGATCAGATATGTCTATGATTCATGAGGATCATTTAATTTTTGCTAAGTGAAACAAAAGAGAAAGTTGTTTTAATTTTATTAGTTATGTTTTAAACTATTCATAAATTTCAGACAATTTTTTAAAAAATCCTTTAAATTCTTATAACTTAACCAACTGGACAACCTTTCTGAGAGGTAAAGGAATGTATAGGATTGAATGAAGAACTCTCATATAGCTGTTTCCAATAGCACACAGACAATAAATCCCATGTCTGGGTTCTCCATCTAAAGCAAATGATCAAAATAAATCTACTAATGAAGGCACTAAGAAATATTTTCAGTATGCAGTAAACATCTTCTACTTCTGAGATGGATCTAATACATTCTTCTCTGCTCTATAAATATTATATTTTATTCATCTTTGTGATCAAAATTTTACTTTCCTTCTACAGTCCTTTCCAAGTCAAACAGTTTCTGCACAAATCTTTAGTTATTAGGAAGAAAGACTAGAAATCGGACTGTTTAGCATTAAAATGTTCTCTCCCATTTGCTGATTGTCAGATATATGACAAATAATGGAATCTCTTTGTGACTCAGTGTCCTCGAAAGAAAAATCAGGATAATAATTTAGCTAAATATTTCACTAAATATTAATTTAGCTAATAATTTAGCTAGTGTACTTAATAATTTAGCTAAATTATTATCCTCATTTTTCTTTTGAGGACATTGCAAGATTGTAGCTCCCAGTTCCTGTTACTAAATATATAAATTGAACATATAAATTCAACAGCTATTTTATTAACTTCTAGTGTAATGATTATTTTTGATAAGGAAATGTATTTGTTTGGAAAATATATTGATAAATCTCTTGTGAAATATGAGCAAGGTGTTCTTTATGAGAGTAGGAGATCAATTTATTTTGCTTCTGAAATATTGAAGGAGAGAAAGGAGACCATGAAAGAAGAGAGGGGAAAAAAAAGAGAGTGTGTAAAATATAGGACTTCATGGAAAAATAATCAGTGGAGTTTCCTGTTTACTGTATACAACACTTAAGGACCTGGGGTGAATGGTGCTGAATTTTAAGTAATTTGATTGCTATAGTGTAAACCTTTCCCTAATTAGGAGACCATCCCAACCAAATATTCACTAAAGGCTAGTATATTTTTGAATGCTTTGTATGACATGGTTTATTATTTGGCTTCATGAAAAAGGGCCACAATTTTGAGACATATGAAAAATAGACTGTCTTGCAAAGGATCGAGAAGGTAGTCAGCCCCAGGTATGAAAAAAATCCTAGGGATCGCTTTGGATTTCTATGGAACACAGTACTGGGAATTTTTATTAATCATATCTTGACCTCCTGGGAAGGGAGAGGGGCTGGAGATCTTCATGGCTACATAAAGGAACCTCCATAAAAACCCTACATGACAGGATTTGGAGAGCTTCTAGGTTGGTGAACACATACACTTGTCAGAGGGCAAAACCCAAACTCCAAGGGGACAAAAGCTCCCATTCTCAGGAAACTTTCAGACCTTGCCCTGTGTACCTCTTCATTTGGCTGCTCCCTTGTATCCTCTATAATATCCTTTATAATACTGGTAATAGTAAGTAAATTGTTTCCCTGAGTTCTGTAAACCATTGTAACAAATTATCAAATCTGAGGAGGGGGTCATGGGCACCCCTGATTTGTAGCCAAGTCAGAAAGAAGTGTTAAGTAATCTGAGGACCCATTATATGCAATGACCTCTGAAATGGAAGGTAATCTTGTGAGACTGAGCTTAACCTCTGGGGTCAGTGCTAACTCCAGGTAGTTAATATCAGCATTGAATTAAGTTATAGGACAGTCAATTGGTGTCTACAGAGAATTAGAGTATTCCTTGGTGTGGAAAACCCACACATTTTGTGAATAGAGGACAGTTTTCTTTATGCAAGTTCTCACAAGCTACCGTGTTTATCCGAAAATGAGACCTAGCTGAACGATCAGCTCTAATGCGTCTTTTGGAGCAAAAATTAATATAAGACCTGGTATTTTACATTATATTATATTATATTATATTATATTATATTATATTATATTATATTATATTATATTATATTATATTATATTATAGACCCAACCTTGTATTATAGTAAAATAAGACCAGGTCTTATGTTTTTTTTTTCTCCAAAAGACACATTAGAGCTGAAGGTCCAGTTAGGTCTTATTTTCAAGGAAACACGATAGTAGAACAAAGAGAGCTAAAAATCCTCAACCTTCCCTTCTTTGATGTACAGGATAGGAATCTACAGATTGAAGAAAAGTACTTTGGAGCTAGTGACTTTTCATTTTAGTTTATATCAAGGACAGTTTTATGAAACCCAAGGAAAGGAAGGATTCTATATCTTCTTAGAAAAAAATCAAATATATTATTTAAAAAATAATAGTTTTGAAACTCATTTAGAATAAATTAATTTCTCATTTAGATTAAGTAAGAAGCTCTTTAAAAGGAAGTTGATCCTTTTGGTAACAATCTGTGATTCATAAAAATTTGTTGAAAGGAAACCAGCCATAACATAGAATGAAAGCCCCTGTTTCTTATGTATGCCCATGAGTATACATGCATACTTACAGAATTCCTTCTCTCCCTTCCCGCCCATCGAAAGTGGAACCAATAGACCCATAGTTCAAAACTTATTCATCTTCACCACAGAGGAAAATTGTCTAGATGATAAAATCATTGCCTACCTTGGGCTGTTGAATAGACAAGATGCCAGGATAGACAAAAAGACTGATAGTTTATGATTCTAAGTATATGAATTGTATTTCCCCAAGAAAGAAAGAAAAATATAACACCTTAAAGGGAGAGTATTAAGGAGTGAGAAAAAGAATGGTGTCAATAAGAACCAAGGAAATGCATTCTGAAGACATAAGCAACCTGAAAGAAAATTTCTCCTATTTGTGAAATACAATAGGAAGTAAACACCTTATTCCATTTCCTGTTTGAGCCTGTGACAAAGGATCAAATTATAAAAATAGACTCATATGAATTGTAGATATTACCCAGTATCAAATTTACTAATAATTCCTAAGTTATAAGCAATTTAAAAGGTACAGACTAAGCAGGGAGAGATCTGATACAATGAGTGTGACTCCCCATTTTTTCCCCTCCTATATTGGACTCACACTGCTTGGCTCAGAATGAGAGATGAAGTAATCAACATATGTAAATTACCTCATACTTCAGGGAGGATTTAAGTTATGAAACATTACCATTTTTATACCCAGATAGTTGTGCAGCTTACATGATATTTTTCCAGGAAACCATGCCTTATAAATCTATAAATTTTAGAATTGTTTACCATAAGTAATCCTAAATCAAGGACATCCTGCTATAAATGTTCCATAAATAAGTCCTTTATTTCTAGCAAAAGCATTAGTCTGTTTAATAATTAATTTGGTTTTCAGCATGCTAGAGGCCAACATTCTTGTCTTATCCTGTAGTTTATTAAAGAGGTTATTCCACTGCCCTTATTTAGGTTAATGAAAGAACAGGCTGAGCAAGGAAGACTTTTTCTTTCTCTCAAGGTCATTTACTGTCCTGAGAAGCTCTGCCATTACATAATTGCTTATAGATTTCTTAATCTTCTTTTGTTATACTTATCTACAGTTATTGAGGTGAAGTCCCTTTACTGGGACCTATTACATGGTATGTCCTGTTCAAGTATTATCCAATTAAACACATGTCTGTTGGATGATTTAAGTGTGGGCAATTATGTGTGCCCTGCTACTTCTCTGCTTGTAAGGTGTCCTCCAATAAAGAGCATATTATATTTACATTGCATGATGGTGATTTTGTAGACCTCTGTTTCCTTTTTGCCCAACAATTATCAGCTGAGCATTGGCATACACCATAGTGTGGACTACTAAAGTAAGGAAAATTGGCCCATGGTTTAAAAACCAGTTAGAAGCATAATACCTGTCCCTTTAACCTTTTCCTCCTCTGTCGTTAGAGAGAGGAAATTTTACCACCAAGATTACATTCATAATGAAATTTCCATAACCAAAAGTTAAAACTAATAATGCCTAATAGAATAACAGTTATAGTGAAATTATTCATTCAAGTATTTATTGAGCCTCTACATGTATATGGCAATTCAGGTCCAAAAAAAATATCCATTGCTACAAGAATAAAAGGGGTAGGGGTTCTGTCATTCTATATTCAAGTTGTATTTTTCCATTTGTAGGACACTGAAGGATGAACATATGATAAGAAATATAGTATCTCAGAATCATTTGGGCCACAACTTTTGAGAAGATTAGATTTCCTTGTTCAAAAAGAAGAATGTACCTGTACTTAATTTTTTAACTGGCATAATGACACAGTATCTTACATATAATTCTTCAGTAAAATTTTATTAATTCAAAAATATAATAACATATCTGTCAATCATATTGGCTTGAAAATATAATGAAGGTAATTTAAATACAAATTTTCAAATATTTCTAGTATTTACTTTTGCACACATGAATTATACATCTAATAATATTTGGAGTTTTCTAGGTATAATTATTGTAGAATAAACATGAAAATTTAGAAAGTGTCTCTGGGCTTCCCTGGGCTAAGTTTCACTAGTAGTGATTTATTAAAAAGTCATGGGCTATACAATAATCCAACAGAATGAATATTTTGAAGGAAAAGCACTAAAGCCCTGGAGACCAGAAAGCAAATGCTTCAACAAAGGCCAGGGCATTCCCCAGAGGCAAGAGATCCCAGGGTTACAAACTGCAACTCTATATGTTACCCCACCCTTATATTTACATTAAGAATTTTAAAGATAAATAAAATAGAGGAAGAAGCTTCAGATCTTAGCAATAAAGTTATTAATACACAAGACTTAAAATAAAATGTAGAGTCAACTTTCTTAAGGCCCACACTGTCACTGTCATGGAACTTGTGTGATATTTAGAATTCATGACTAATATCAAGTGTCTTTATGAATGATTTTTTTTTATACAGCAAAGGACTTCAATGACATATGACAATAAATATTTACTTTTATGTAGGCATCCATAGGTTAGCTGGGTGGTGATATTGATCTGGCCCAGGCTTAGCTTATCTGGGCTAAGCTTATTCATTTATCTGGGGGCAACTTGTAGTTCCATTGAGTGCTTGTTAATCTAGGATGACCTTGACATGGGTTTCCCATCTGTGCTCCATGTGGTCTCAGATCCTCCAAGTCTAGCCTGGGCTTTTCATTGTGTCACAGATGGTTTGAGTAGAGAAAATAGAAATGTGTGAGTCCTCTTGAGACCCTATATCAGAAATAGCACGGCATCACTATGCATCAATCTGTTGGTCCAAATAATAGTTATCCCAGATTCCAAATATGAGATGTAGGGGAGGAAAAATTATTTTTGTAATTACTCTGCTATGTTCTCTGGCTGGGACCCTGTTAACTGAACTGGCATGCAAATGCATTTAATGTAAGTTTTATGTGACCCAGGAGACCTCATAGGGAAATGAAGACCTGAATAAATGGTTAAATCTGAGAATTTGTATATTAGGTTTGATGAAAAGTGGAAACTTATAGGGAAAATGTGATAGGATGAATGGATATAAACTAAGGTTAATAAACTTGTGGAAACTTAGTAAGTCTGTTCACTTGGATTCCTCTGAGTCTCTCTATCTTCAGAGATAAGTATACTTCTTTCCTCTTGGCACCTCTCACAAGATGATCTTATAACCTCCTTCAGGGGTGAAGCAGAGGTCAAAGAGTCCTATCTGCATCCGTCTTTTTTAAATTCCTTCGTTTAAAATAATCACTATACCAAGGTGACATATTTTAGGGTAGTGTGATCTGAATCCCATCAGAGTTGATTAAATGTTCCAGGGCAAATATGACATACATGAAAGCCATTAACTAGAACCATCGATATAATCAATCCACCAAAATGTCCACATTAGAAAGTACAAAAATGTGCATAAGCCTCATGGTATATAACCAGGGGATTTATTGAGTTTCTAACTGTGATTATATTTCATCTTGAAAAGTCCTGCTGCATATCATTTTCTGCTGAAGCCAACATCTAAAACTTTTTAAAGGCACAATTACTAGGTCTCGTGGCACTTTAGAGGTGTTGTTACCTAAATCCACCATCTGTTGTAAATGGCAAGAGGAAACCACAACTCTTCATCTTGGAAATACACCAGGCAGCCCCGATAAGCAGCAAGGTAAGGAGAGACTCAAACAGATGTTAATGAGAGAGAAGCACATTTTGCAATGAATTGAAGCACCGAAAATTCCTCCCACACCAGGTAAAGAAAGATAAGAGCGGCAGTTTAGAAAAGACGGCATCTTCCCAGGAGGAGGGAGTCGTGTGCTTTTTGAACTAAAGCCAAAATCATAAATAAGAGTGGGGTTCTGTAATAAATGTCAGGTCATTTTTATTTATTAGCCACTGTTATTTATCCAAGTTAAAATTCCTGTGAAGCAGCTCATATTTCCTTTCTGCGGTTGATCCAAAAACACATTAAATTGTGGGAGAGGGGGAGGAAGAAAAGGTATTTATCCAGTCCATCCCACAAAATCAATCCCTTTTTAAATCCATGTCAGCAAAACTATTAGAGAAACCCATCATTTGACTGTTTGACTGGTTGTTTTTATTCACATGACCTCAGTGAAAAACAACAATTAACGTACATTGAGTACAGAGAGAAAAAACGGACCAAAAAGCCTCTCAACTCTCACACACAAATAGATAGCACTAGGTTTCAAAAAATATCTACCACCAAAATTAGTTGAAAGCTTAATGATTTTTAAAAATGTACTTTATTTGCTGTCAAAGTTCACAGCTTATTAGTTGATGTGAATATCAACTTCTTAAAGAAGTAGTTATATTCAGAACAGTTCTGTGAAAAAAATTTAATTTAGTCAAATGTTTTAGAAGCCATTTCCAACCCTCTGCCTCTCTTCTGACCCAATGGTTCTTTATTGTACTTCATATTCTGGGTTCCATCCTTTGGATTGAGCTCATTTTCTTGTCAATAGCTACTGGTAATGACTCCAGACACCCTCATCTCTCCATCTTATGCCTCCCATATAAGAAGAGTTTACCTCAATATCTAAATGCCTCCTTAATATTCATAGAAGATAGTGAGAAGAATAGTGAGGCTATCCATGGTTTGTTAGCAGGTTCTTGGCAACAAAACTTTTATACGAAACCACTGGAAACAGCTAAAAAGAAGTAGAAGGATAGACTTGTTTTCCATACGAGTGCTAGTTAACTGGTCTGTTGTCCTGGAATATATCACAGTTGTTTACTCTTGAAAACCTAGACAGAGTTTTACAAACTCATGGTCAATATCCCTTATAGTCAAGAAATCACCAAATCCCGGTTGATTCAACTCTGAAATATGTCTCAAATTTAGTAACTTTTTTCTATCTCCCAGCCTACTGCGTACGTTCGGGCCCAGTTATTTTTTCCCTAGACGTTTCATTAGTCTGCTGCCTTCACTATCAGCCTTTAGCATTGCTCTCAGCCCAAACTCTAATTTAGTATTCATGCTTCTGTCTAAGTTATCTAAATTTATTTTAAAATTTCATAAGGAGCCTTTTCAGTTCTTCATTGCTCATAGGACAAAACGTGAAAACCTTGGGTATGAGAACCATTGATTAGAGAGTTGAGAGAACATATTTTATTGCGCTGCTATGTGTAAAGCTCTGTGCCAGCAGGTGGTTCCTGACTACAAAACGAGTTCGCCATTACACTTGCCCTTAGGGAGTGCATCTACGATGTTTAGATGACCAGAAGATGACTTCAGTGTTCAGTGAGCTGACATGAGTGCTATGTCAGCACTCATGTGCTCAAGAGCCATATTACCTTTTTAAAAAATGCAGGCTATGTCAAATACTGGCTATAAAAAAATTGTTGGAGAGATGCATTAAGTAAACTTCATTACTGAAAATAAATTAAGAGTAATATTATGCCTAGCTTCATAAGTCAACAACCTAAATTTAAGAGAAGTAGTTAAGAATTCATGAAAGTCTCCTGTAATGGAAAAAGCCACTCAGGGAAATTCATATATCTGTTGAGAACATGTACCATACAGCTGTGGTCTCTGTCTTACATCTGTTACCTTACGGAGAAGTCTAAATCTCTCTCAAGCTGGAAGTTAAAGGTTGTGATTCCGAGTCATAAATTATCACCAATAAACAAACAAACAAAAAAAGAGGGTGAATTTAACTTAATTGCACATGAAGGAAAATCAGAGTCAGAATAAAAAAATATGTAGATCCCTTCAAAAAATTATCAGGGTACGTCATGTCCTAATTTTTGTTTAAATTATGTGGACTTTATGAAATGTATGTTTTCTGCCTTTAAAATAGAGTTCTAATTCTATATAAAAATAAATGAGTAGTTGGAAAATTGTTTTATAGTCTCTTAATTTTAGCTGAACACTCTAATGGGCAGTTGAGATAACTGGATCATTAGGCCACTTGTAAAATGTGAATTTACATTTTGAGACAGTCTGTCTTCAGGGACTATGGCAGTTTATGAAGGAAGAATAATATTTCAGTTGATCTGTATACAAATAGGGCTGACAGCAATAATAACACCACGTTGGAGCAGGACTGACATAGGCAGCCTCAGCTACCAAATAGAAATACTTGGTATAAACTTTATATGAGGAGATCAAAGGAAGGTCAGGCTATCAGGATGCATTCTCTTCAAACAACTAAAGGAACTAGAATCATCACAAAATAATTCAATTAAAAAAACAAACAAACAAAATAAACACAAAAAACAACTTAAATGCCAGCAGGTGGTTC
The DNA here is from genome assembly GCF_036562045.2 of Rhinolophus sinicus. Lineage (NCBI taxonomy): Eukaryota > Metazoa > Chordata > Mammalia > Chiroptera > Rhinolophidae > Rhinolophus > Rhinolophus sinicus. The sequence goes on from NC_133752.1 coordinate 75,913,495, forward strand.
CGGACTACAAAAATGACAATTTGGCATCCAAAAAATGAGAAAAAAAAAAGCGGTAAAAACTATTTAACATTGGTAGATGGGCAAAGAAGAAAAAAAAACAAAAACTGTCATTAAGGGCCTCTATTTCTCAACTTGGCATCAGAGATATATTCTATTTATAATCACTCGTTGTTGAGTATCCATTTTTAAAACATGATTTCGCAATGCAAATTTATTTCCTAACTAAAGCAGCACACACACACATTTGGATCATATTCACATGCTTTTAAAAAGCAAAACTATTAGTTGATAAATTATGAACACACAAACACACTATAAGCAAACACACTTCTCTTTTTTGTTTGTTTAGTTTTATTTTTTAAAGATTACTTTTGGTTACCCTACTTCCCTTCTCTAGTTTCATTTAATCTTACTTCAAATGTCAGTTGAGTCTGTATGCTCCCCTGGCTTAGGGGTAGCCATGTGATTTATGCTAAATTCATATTATTGTATTTCCTAGGATTTGAATCATGAGTGAAAGATACAACAAAAACAACATCTTCAACAACGAAAGTGTTGAAAATGATTGCTTCTTCAGGGCCTGAAGAGATGTCCATTTAATTCCTATACTTTATGAGTTTGTTCATAAGTTTTATCTTCAATTCTGTGATCACAAATGATTCTTTAGAGGTTCTTGTTACACTCAGGCTCATAGTACTCCCACTAATTAAAAAACACATATAGAAGATGAAATCACAATAAAAAATTAAAACCGTATAAGGAGCATAAACCTTATAAGTAAGAGTCAAAAGATACAACAGATGAAAGGATTAACATCCCTATTAGCAAATCCTTCCTGCTCTCCTTTGAAATACACTCAGACTCAGCCTACTTTTCACTATCTCCACACTATTGTAACTGACCTCACCACATAATCTTTCACCCGGACCTTCGTAATAGACAATAATCGGTCTCCCTGCTTTCATAACCTGTCTCACACCTGGCTGTGAGCAGGATCCTTTTAATCTGTGGCTTGATGGCTGTAATCGGTTTGGGAAAAATTCTCCCAGAGACATTATCTTCCAAATGTTGCTTCTACCCATTAATACTTTGACTCTGGAATACACATTACAGGTTCTCACCATGTCTGAAAAGTCTCTTAAAATCTTTTTAGTGTTTTCTGTCATCTCAGATTTTCAAACTTCCACCTGGATGTTTTACCTTGTCCAATATTCCTGCTCATTAACCCTCTCTTGCTATGCCCAATTTTCTGTTGAATCCTTTACTGAGATCTTCATTTTTAATTGTGTGGTTTTTTGTGTGTGTGTGTGGTAGAATTTTCATTTCATTTAAAAATAGTAGAATTTTCTTAATAGTGAAGCTCTGTCTTGTAATTTATTTTGTTGAATGTAATAGTCACAGTTACTTTTTTTTATTAGTTTTTGGTGCACAAAACAATTAATAGCTAGACATTTGTCATTTATACCTCTCACACAGTGACAACCCTCCTCACCCCATCCACTACCCCTCTGACATCGCACACAGCCATTCCATTTCCACTGTCTCTATTGCTAATGCTGTATTCTGTTTCTTGTGACTATACATATACATAAAATTATAGTTGACATTCATTATTGTTCAGCTTCAGTTTCAGGTGTACAGTGCAGTGATCAGGCATCTACATCATCCCTGAGGTGGTCTCCCTATTAAGACAACTATCCATCAAATACCCTACAAAATCTTTACAACATTATTGATTACATTCCCCAAATTGACTTTCGCATCCCCGTGACAATCGTATGGTTACCAACTGTGTTTTCTAATCCCCTCACCTTCCCCCTTATCCCCATGCCCCCTCCATCTAGCAACCCTCAGTTTTTCCTCTATGTCTCTGAGACTGTTTCTGATTAGTTCATTCACTTATTCTTTTCTTTAGATTCCACACATAAGTGAGATAATATGATATTTGTCTTTGTCTGACTTATTTCACTTAGCATAATGTTCTCTAGGTCCATCCATGTTGTTGCAAAAGATAAGATTTCATTCTTCTTTATGGCTGTGTAATACTCCATTGTATAAATGTACCACAGTTTCATAATCCAGTTGTCTACCAATGGACATTTCAGTTGTTTCCACGTCTTGGCTATTGTGTATAGAGTCACAGTTATTTTAAAATTCATACTTTATAACTCCAATAACTGGGTTATCTGTGAATCTGTTTCTATCATCTCCTTTTTTCTTGGTTTTGTTTCAGGGTGACTATCATAATCCTTGATTGAACACTGAGCACTGTGTATAAAAATTTCCAAGAATCTGAATAGTGTTATCATCCTCTATGGGTAGTTTACCTTGTCTTCCAGTAGGCATTTAGAGTTGGGGGAGCTCGTTAGTAACTAATCTGACTTAAGGTTAAGCTTCGGTTTTGTTAGCTTTGTCTACATCTCGTTCAACCAACACTAGTATTTTCAACAGAGAGACTATGCTGCTTAGTAGAACTCTTCTTCCTTGGAGGAGGTCTCAAATTCTAAATGTTGTCACTTCACTATCGGAAGACATTCAAAAACACTGTTCTGCTACTTAGTGTTTTTCTGCTTTGATTAGATGGATGTGAAGTGTAGAAAACAAGAACAAATTAGAGCCTGTGAAGATGGGCTGGAAACCACATTTGAACTGGAACTTAAGAAGACAAGTTTCAACCTGCTTCACTGCTTCAAGTCTCCAGTTTCAAAGATGGCAGTGTTTAACAGGCAATGCTGGCACTCTTCATTGCCTGACTCATCACATATCTGGTACAGGAGCTGTAGAATCTATAGAAGAAAATCTGCTGTGTTCTGAAGTCACTGCAGACCTGGCTATAACCACATACCAACAAGGGGAACTGGCAGATAATGAACACATTTACATGAGCTTCAAAATTTCCTTGTGCCTGCACTGACCTCTCTCAAGTAACGAAAAGATAGATAATTGCTGCTGCCCTTCTACCTTCCTAACCTTGTGTGGAAGATCTCTTGCGGTCCATAGTATCAGTGAACAATGAAGGGAAAGGAATTCTGGAAAATGGATTCTCAATTTAGCTAAGTTGCTACAATACAAGCACACCATAGTCCATCCTTTATCAACCTGAATCCACTTACATCTCCTTTATTAATACTTAACATTTAAATAAAGACAATAGCAAAGCATACTTTTGCTAACTTGCAACTCCCTCGTATAACTGAAAATATGTCAACTACCCCCCTCCAAAAGGACTCAAAGTCCCTTTATTCATTTTTGGGTGATGTTCATTCTTTCTCTAGCGAAGACATACTCCTCCTTTGATATCTTGTAATTTTAATTTTGATATCTAAGAGTAACTGTTATTAACACATCTTGTGATAGATAGTAGGGAAATAAAAAAGAGGAAGAGAAGAAACTGGATAATGTAGATATATCCAGGTTAGAATAAGTAAGAAACACTTACATCCATTCATATCTATTACAATCCTACTTTGGACAACAGTTCAACAGCTATATCTGATATTTATAACTTTCTTCCATTATCTTTTTTTTTTTTTTTTTTTTGCATTACTCAGGTAACTTGGCTTGTCATGGTTCTTTGCCTTATGGGGAGTGATCCAAACCTTCCTTCTTGAAGTATATGGACCATCATCAGATCTGCTTGAATTATGTTACTGTAGCTTTCCTTTGACTTTAATCATGGACATAAGAGTACTAAGAAACACACAAGGGGATCTTTGGCATTACAGACATAATTCCTTCTTATCATTATTGTGTAGAAAAAACAAATTCTCTACATTGTAATAAAGGTCGATCATCACCACCAGTACAGTAAATCCCTTTATTGCCTCTTCATTCACTGGCATGAAAAGTCCAAAGTTACCCAGTAGCAGTCTCAAATTCAGTTTAACCAAGTCATTGACATTTTCTTCAGTGGAAACTTTCTTCCCTTGCACATACAGAATCTAAATTTACAAGGAGAGGAAGCAAAAATTTTGCTTGAGCGTCAATGTAGATAACAGAGGGAAGAGCCACTCCTCTTTCAGTCCTTTGCTGTCCTCTCATGGGTGGCTACAGGAGAAAGAACACCCTGTTGACTGCTGATATGTCGGAGGATATCATTCGATCTTTGGAAGGTGTTGCTACCACCTGATGCATAGCTGACCTTTTAAAAGATGTGCCAACCTGCTCCTAGCCAACATGAAGTAATAGGGGCCAGATAAACACTTCCTCTTGAAAATAAATTTTTAAAAAAGACAAAGGGGAAAAGTAATTTTCAAGACTTTATATAGCAGTGAAGGATAGTGATCCCTGGTCTGTTTCTATTATGTAAAACTGTCTCAAAGTTTAGGTTTATTGATATTTAAATAAGGATCTAAAATCGATAACCTCAAGCCAAATAAAAGTGACACTTGGATTATATATAGTAGTGAAGAATGGACCATTTTGTCACCTCCCCCAGTCTATTATAGTGTCTATCTATACAAACAATTACCATTACTATTCATTCAGTCAATAAATGTTTTCCAAGCATTTTATTTTTGTAAAAATTGTGCTGAAAGTGATACCAAAAGAGAAAGTAAGCCTTCTATCCTAAAGGGGAATACTCAAAGTGATCTTTATTCTTGTAAAAACTGTGAAATACCACACCAGTCAGCTTCAAAACCACATTGAGAAACTACTAGTCCTTGAATTGTTTTATTCTCTTTCAGAAACCTGTGAAAAGGAAACAGTATCAGGGAGTTAGCTCTTGAGTTGGACTTTCAGAACATACAGACATGAAAGCACTCAAAATTCTCTGTTTGTTTCATCTTTGGGACTAAACTACCAGAAGAAAATTCACTAATAATAGTAATTATATTCTATGTTCAAAACTATTATGCTTTTTTCTTGAAAGTTTTTATATTGTGAATACACAAAGGTATACCGTATAGATTTTCCATACTCAAGACATCTTTGAACTTGCTGAAAATTCTCTTTTCTTCCCTCCCTGCCTTTTCCCAGAAGTAGCCAGGAGACTGTTTCATGACTATCCAAATAGAATAGACCCATTCAACAGTCATAAATATTTAATTGAAAATCTATTATGGGTCAGATACTATTCTGGACTCAAGGGATACAACAGTAACTAAAAGTATGAAAAATCTCTGCCTTCATGGAACTTATATCATCATGAAAAGAGACAAATGTTTACATAAAAATTAGAAATAAAGACTAGAAACCCAAATTTACTAAAATATGATTGAAAGGGAGATCTGTTTTTTTCAGAAAGAGATAAACAGTATGTTTATTGAATGAGTTAAGACAAATAAACTTTATAAATATATAATAAAAGGCTCAGTGGTTAAAATAGATGGTAAGCATTATTAAAAGAAAATACAATTGTGCTATCTCAACTGGCTTACACATATGAAAAGAAATTTTCAAAGAGCAATTTCACAGAAATGAAAACAGTTTTTTTCTTATAAACAAGCCACCATTTCTTGACTCAAAACTGACATCTTTTATGAAATTCACCATGTCACATAGTTGTGAGATGACAAAGAGTAACTCACCTTCAAAGTGCAAGTAAGTCTATTTACAACCACAGAAATAAAGGTAATAATGAGGAGAAAGGATTTTTAAAATACATATGAAAATTAAAAACATTTGGGGTACGATGTTTTGGTTATATGACATAAGAGAAAAAGTGGTTGAATTGCAGATGCTGATTTCAGCTATGAATACTGTATAATGGGATCCAAGATCTTTAAAAGCTTGCTTGCATTGTTTTCTACTTACATAATGCTCTGGAAATTTCTGGTAGAAATTACAGTGTCTCAAAGAGAGAAATGCATACTAAGCATGTCTTGCTACTACTTCATGGATGTCATAGGACCATTTTATGGGTTAGAGTTGGTGTAAAACTCCATTGCCTTGAGTTGAAAAAATGAAAAAATGAATACTGTAAAAGAATACAAATTCTCCAAAGCACATGCACTCCTAAATATTTTGGTAATTACATTCATATTTAAGAATAACCAAAATAAAAAAGAAAACTGAAAACATTTCCCTTTCCTTTATTCCCTATGCCTTGTAGACTCTGCAGTTGACAGGATCAATTTTTAGAGTTGAAAGAGGTCTTGGAGATAGTCTAGTCCACTACCCTCATTGAGGGCCTCTGATTTTCCCAAGATCATGCAGCACATTAATGACAAAACTGAGACTAGAAACCAGGTCTTGACTCCTAGCCTAGCGTGCTTTCCAGCATATCATGCTACCTCTTTTTACAGGATGATTCACTATAAATGAATAAATGTACAATTACAAATGCTGACAAAGCTAATGTGTTTCTAAGAATTGCAGGGGATTACTGCAAAGGATTGCTAGAAAGAAAAAGATTTTCTCCCATCTACCAAAAATATCAAGCACCATCACTCTCAGGTTTTGTAGTAGTTCTTGTTAGCTTTATGTCAGCCTGAGGATTGTATACCTGGTAAAATCTGGGCCCTAACACAATGACAGTTCCTAAAAGGTAAAGGCAGAGGCAAAAAGGGAGAGAAGGTAGACATAAGAAAGAAACAAAGACTTAAAGAATCCAATTGGCTTAGAGATGGGCATTCTAACACATGGTTAATTATTATATCTAAATATATATTTTTAGGACCTAAAAGGGTGATCACTGAAATCCAATCAAAAAAAGAACATTAACAAAAAAATTAGAATTGAAATTAGATGAGCCAAATCCATTTGGATCTGCCTCTTTCTTCCATGTTGCACATTTTCTCCTCCATACAGACTATTTCTAAAAACCTTTGTATAAGATCATTTGAAAAGTAGCTTTCTTGTTTCTTTTATTCCCTGGTAAGTTGATTTAGAATATTATTTTCACCATTGCTCTGTGAGAAATAAGTCTCTGATTTGTAAAAGCACAATAATTTAAATACTTTAATATGTAGTTTTGTAAAACCCTAGTAAACACAGGTTTATATGAGACAAACTGAGACCATGGCCTTGACTGTGGTTCCCATGATGTGATAGATAAAAAAACAAAACAAACAAACAAAAAAAAACCCCACACACTCAGCAACAAAATAAATAATGACAACAAAACCTTCAAATGATTCAAATATTTTATATTTCTTCCTGTAAGCTATTCCAAGATGCTACTCTGTCTGTCTGTCTGGCCTAAGTTCATTTGAATGACCTAAGAATTTGTTGCTTTTACAAAAGGATTCACCCTTAGTTTGTTTAATATGTTCTTCTTTTGCATTTGAAACTGGATTTAATTTCAGTGTACATCATACATTATATTTTTCATCTACATGTGACAAAAAAAGCTTACCAGAGATTTAATTAGATAGAGGAGGTTAGATTTTTGGGAATACTGTTATCTCCCTTTCTCTAGAACCTGTAGAAGAAAGTAACATTTAAAACTTGGTCTGGAAAATGAACTACTTGGATGAGAAAACTCATGAATTACTTATGGAAAGAAAATCATATTGTTGGTAAAATGAGTAAGTAATTTATTATGAACAACAATGACACTGAATCTTGTTCTGAGAAAACAGTAACCCACCCACCAGGACGACTGTCAGTCAAGAGCTTAGTAACTTTTAACTGGACATTTCTTTCTTTGTCTATTTTAGCAATCATATTTCTGAACACTCTTTCCCATAAATAATTCTACCAGGACAGAAATATTTAAATTGATCTGTTAGAGGCTTTTTGCCTTGTGGCAAGATTATAATAATACTTTAATGTGTACTTAGAAAAATTATCCAAAAAGACAAAAGAAAGTAAAACCTAATACGAATAACACTGAGAAGACTAAAATTAACATCCTTTGGCCCTCGTTGAAACTGCTCTCTTAGACGTTAACTCAAGAATACTCATTAAAAGCAATCAATAAGATTTTTAAATCACATAATGGAAGAAAATTTGATCTCTTTTCATAATTAAAAAATCGTAGCCAACTTTTGCCACTTGTTAATTATTATTCATGAAATTATTTCACTCATCTCTCTGAAAAATTAGACAGCTAGATAGAAATAGATCTTTACTGCAATGACACCTATTCATTGGCAGTGAGAGTTGCTGAAAAACAAAAAGGAGGGAGGCATTTGTTAAGTGGACAGTTGGCCATTTATGGTGTTTTTGCTTCCAGATTATTCCCAATTTACCTGTTAAGCCATATTATTTTACCACCCTCAAATCATATACCTCTGAAATCTTATATCTTAAGGAAACCAAAACCTCTGAAGGTATATCAGTCTCCTACACATACGAGCTCTGAATAATTAAGTTCACAAATTTGTTGCAACAATGATACTAGCCTTTTTTAAATTTAATGTAGCAGAGGGATTATTCATTATGAATTTGTACCAAGTGGACAGACAGTTAACCAAGTTTACTATTTGGAAGTGCTGAAAAGGCTGCGTGAAAAAATTAGACAACCTGAAATTTTTGCCAACAATTCATGGCTCTTGCATCACGACAATGCACCAGCTCACACAGCACTGTCTGTGAGGGAGTTTTTAGCCAGTAAACAAATAACTGTATTGGAACACCCTCCCTACTCACCTGGTCTGGCCCCTGATGACTTCTTTCTTTACCCAAAGATAAAGAAAATATTGAAAGGAAGACATTTGATAACATTCGGGATATCACGGGGAATACGATAACAGCTCTGATGACCATCCCAGAAAAACTCACTTAAAGGGTGGACTAGGCACTGGCATCAGTGCATAGCTTCCCAAGATGAGTACTTCGAAGGTGACTGTAGTGATACTCAGCAATGAGGTGTGTAGCACTTTTTCTAGGATGAGTTCATGAACTTAATTACCAGGTAGACTTAAATGCACTACCCTAATGCATGTTCTTCAATCCTTACTAGAACTTTGTCCCTATAGTATACACTGTCTAGCCCATAATATTTTTTCTAAGAATTCTCCTGCCCCCTAGTCAGCCCTGTATATTTTGCAACAGAGTCAACAATGCTAGTCAGTCACTTGGCATTAGTACATAGAAATTCAGCAATTCATGTCAGGAGTGTTTAGTTACAATCACAAGGAGAAACAGAGAAAGGTGGTTTACAGAGAGAGATCAGAATGAAGAAATGGAGAGAAACATAGATGAGGTCCATCCATTGTTGGACAGAAAGGGAGAGTAATCGTTTTCTGAGGCATTTCCATTTCCTCTGCCCATTTCCTGAAGAGGCCTTATTGTACTTTTGCCCCTTAGTAATAATAAAAATAGCTTCCTTACTGCTACAACTAACAATGATAATATCAAGTACTTATTGAGGATTTGCCATGAAACAGGCAGTGTCCTAAGCACTTCATATATACTAACTGATTTAATCTTGTATTAATTTAGTGAAGTAGTTATATTTTATTACTCTTATTTTACACATGCAGTAAATGAATCATAGAGATACAAAAAACATAAAAAATGCTTAATGTTCCATTGGTGGAATAAGGATTTAAACTCAGGAAATCTAGTTTCAAGGTATTTGCTGTGTTCTTATATTCATTCAGTTTTTAATTGTTTCCTTTTGCAGATTTCTATTACTTAAAACCAAAAGATACATCTGCTTTTAGATACAATGGAGTTTTCATACAATAATTTTACAAATCCACCTGGGGAAAAAAAGACAAACTGTATAAAATAACTACGTAGAACACTGGGCATTAGACAATAAAGACGTCTTACTTATAGATAAGAAACAAATGAGACAAGATCAGCAATTACTAAGGCACACATTTACGAGAAAGTTTTCAAGCTGTGGTTCAGAAAGGGAAAAAGCAAGACTGGTGGATGCTGCAAGTTAAGGAGACAGAACTGACAGTTCAGGGAGACAAGGACAGCAATGGTTTGCAGGAACAGTGCTTATAGGGTTAGAGTTGAACAGAGAGAGAACTCTGGAAGTCTGAAGTGGATCCTTCTGTAATATTAAGCAGAGTACTTCTCAGCACATGTGTGTGAGAAATTAGCAGAGGTCATGCAAAGAATCACCCAAAATAATGAGAAGGAACTAAATTAGAAGGAATCTAAAGCTCACACTGTGCAGGAATAATGCCTGCTACTTATTCAGATGGAAAAGCCTCATATTCATGCAGAATTGGGTGGTATATCCAGAATGAACACTTGTCAGTAATGGGGAGAAATGACCTCTAGACAAATTACTGCTTTTGTCCCACCTAACACACATTAAAAGCAAGACCCAAAAGGCTTGGACTATTTACAAATAACTTAAACAATTCTCAGAAAAAAGCTCAAGAAAATTTATATGACTACAAAAACACCCAGCACTCAAGTGAAAATTGCACTCAATAAGGCAAAATATACAGTGTCTTGAATTGGATAAAAAATTACCAAGCATATGGTGGTAATGTAAACTGGTACAGCCACTATTGAAAACAGTATAATATTTCCTAAAAAAAACCTGAAAAAATAGATCTACCATATTATCTAGCAATCCCACTTTTGGGTATTTATCTATAGAAACAAAAACACTAGCTCAAAAAGATTTTTACACCCCATGTTCATTGAAACACTATTTATAATAGCCAAGAAGCAAAGATATAGAACAACCTAAGTCAACAGTGAAACATAAAGAAAATAATCATACATACATATATATTACTCAGCCATAAAAAAGAATAAAATCTTGCCATTTGTGACAACATGGATGGACCTTGAAGGTATTATGCTAAGTGAAGTAAGTCAGACAGAGATAGTTGCCAGAGGTGGAGGGAGTGGAGGTGGGAGAAATGGGTGAAGGGGGTCAAAGGTACAAATAAAATAAATAAGTCATGAGGATATCATGTAAAGCAATGGTGACTATAGTTAATAATACTGTTTTGCATATTTGAAAGTTGCTAAGAAAGTAAATCTTAAAAATTCTCATAAGAACAATTTTTGTAAGTATGTAAGGTGATAGATGTTAACTAGTCTTACTATTGTAATCATTTTGTAATATTTACAAGTAGCAAATCATTATGTTGTATACCTGAAACTAATATAATGTTGTATGTCAATTATACTGCAATAAAAAATAGATTTTTAGAATTACCAGGCATAGAAAGAAGCAGGAAAATATGACTCATAATAAAAAGAAAAATTGATCAATCAAAAAAAATTCAGAAATTAAACAAAAGCTAGAATTATCAGACAAGAAGTATAGCACAGTTATTGTAATTGCATTGCACACAATCAAAAAACTATAAGAATGGTTGAACATATTAAGTAGAGACACGCAAGATGTTTCTTAAAAAGAGCCAAATCTTATTGCTAAAAATGGAAACTGTAATGACTGAGATACTATCCACTGGATAATATAAAAGGAGGATTAGATGTTGTAAAAATTAAGTTAGTTAACTTGATATAACAATAGAAACTGTTAAAAATAAAACACAGAATGAAAAAGACTTAAAACATTGAAAAGAGCATCAGTAAGCTGTGGGACAATTTCCAGCAAATGGAGTCCCCAAAGAAGGGGAGAGAAATTTAACAATATATTTATTGAACTAATGCCCCCATACTTTACAAATTTGATGAAAACTATAAATGGACAGACTCGAGAAGGTTAACAGACTTCAAACAGAAGACACATGAAAAGAAAAACAACAAAAAATACACAAAGGCAAAAATCTAATCAAATTGCTCAAAACCAATGACAAAGAAAGAAAAATCTTAAGAGCAGCTAGGAAAAAAGTTACATACAGAGGAACAAAGCTAAGTATAACAAAGATTTCTCATGATTAAAAATGCAGGCAAGAAGATAGAAGCACATTCTTAAAGTATTAAAAACAAATTAAAAAGTCAAATAATAATTCTACACCCAGAGAAAATATGCTTTAAAAAGTGAAGATGAAATGAAGAGTTTTTCAGACATACAAGAGTTGAAAAACTTCATTTTCAGATGTGCCCTACAAGAAATCTTTTTTTTCCTTTAAATTAAAGTTTATTGGGCGACAGTTTTCAGGTGCACAATTCTGTAATACATTATCCATATCCAGATAGCAGTCCAGTTTCATTCTTTTGCAAGTGGCTTTCCAATTCTGCCAGCACCATTTATTGAAGAGGCTGTCTTTTCTCCATTGTATGTTGTTTGCTTCTGTGTCAAAAATTGTCTGTCCATATTTATGTGGTTTTATTTCTGGGTTCTCAATTCAATTCCATTGGTCTGTGTGTCTGTTTTTATGCCAATACCATGCTGTTTTGATTATTGTAGCCCTGTAGTACAAGCTAAAGTCAGGGAGTGTGATACCTCCAGCATTGTTCCTTTTTCTTAAGATTGCTTTGGCTATTTGGGGTCTTTTGTGGTTCCAAAGAAATCTGATGATTTTTTGTCCTATTTCTTTAAAAAATGTCATTGGGATTTTGATGGGGATTGCATTAAATCTGTACATTGCTTTGGGTAATATGGCCATTTTAACTATGTTGATTCTTCCAATCTATGAGCACGGAATGTCTTTCCATTTATTTGTGTCTTCTTCAATTTCTTTTAAAAATGTCTTATAGTTTTCAGCATATAGGTCTTTCACATCCTTGGTTAAGTTTATTCCTAGGTAGTCTATTCTTTTTGCTGCATTTGCAAAAGGAATTGTTTTGTTTGTTTGTTTGTTTGTTTGTTTGTTTGCTTTTTCTGATATTTCATTGTTAGCATATAGGAATGCAGTGGACTTTTTTAAGTTGATTTTGTAGCCAACAAAATTACTGTATTCGCTGATTGTTTCTAGTAGCTTTTTGGTGGAGTCTTTAGGGTTTTCTATATAAAGCATCATGTCATCTGAAAAGAGTGACAATTTAACTTCTTCATTCCCAATTTGGATGCCTTTTATTTCTTTCTCTTGCCTGATTGCTCTGGCAAGGACTTCCAACACTATGTTGAAAAGCAGAGGGGACAGCCCTGTCATGTTCCTGAATGTTGAGCAGATGGCTTCAGTTTTTCATCATTAATTATGAGATTAGCTGAGGGTTTGTCATATATCGCCTTTATTATGTTAAGGTATTTTCCTTTTATACCTATTTTATTGTTTTAATCATAAATGGATGTTGTAATTTGTCAAATGCTTTTTCTGCATCAATTGATATAATAATAAGATTTTTGTCCTTTATTTTGTTTGTGTGATGTATCACATTGATGGATTTGTGGATGTTGAACCATTCTTGTGCCCCTGGGATGAGCCCCACTTGGTCGTGATGAATAATCTTTTTAATGCATTGTTGCATTCGATTTGCTAGAATTTTGTTTAGGATTTTTGCATCTGTATTCATCAGAGATATTGGTCTGTGGTTTTCTTTTTTTGTGTTGCCCTTACCAGGTTTTGGTATCAGGGTAGTGTTGGCCTCATAAAATGAGTTGGGGAGTATTGTCTCTTCTTCAATTTTTTGGAAGAATTTGAGCAGGATTGGTATTAGATCCTCTTTGAAGGTTTGGTAAAATTCACTAGTGAAACCGTTTGGTCCCCGACTTTTGCTTTTGGGAAGGTTTTGGATGACTGATTCAATTTCGTTACTGGTGATTGGTCTGTTTAGATCTTCCAATTCTTCATGGTTCAGCCTAGGAAAGCCATATGTTTCTAAGAACTTGTCCATTTCTTCTAGGTTGTTGAATTTGGTGGCATATAGTCTTTCATAGTATTCTTGGATGACCCTTTGTATTTCTCTGGCATCTGTGATAACTTCCCCTTTTTCATTTCTGATTTTGTGAATTAGCGTCTTCTCTCTTTTTATCTTAGTGAGTCTAGACAAAGGTTTGTCAATTTTGTTAATCTTTTCAAAGAGCCAACTCTTTGTCACATTAATTTTTTCTATTGTCTTTTTGTTCTCTATTTCATTTAGTTCTGCTGTGATTTTTATTATGTCCTTTCTTCTGCTGACCATGAATTTCATTTGTTCTTCTTTTTCTAGTTCTTTAAGGTGTAACATGAGGTTATTTGTTAGGGACTTTTCTTGTTTCTTGAGATAGGCCTGTAATTATATAAATGTCCCTCTTAAAATTGCTTTTGCTGCATCCCAAAAATTTTGGTAGGATGTATTTTCATTGTCATTTGTTTCTATGTATCTTTTGATCTCTCCTCTAATTTCTTCTTTGACCCAGTCCTTCTTTAAAAGTATGTTGTTTAATCTCCATGTATTTGTGTTTTTTCCTGCTTTCTTTTTGCAGTTGATATCCAATTTCAAAGCCTTGTGATCAGAGAATATGCTTGGTATGATTTCAATCTTCTTAAATTTGCTGAGGCTGATTTTATGTCCCAATATATGGTCTATCCTTGAGAATGTTCCATGTACACTAGAAAAAAATGTATAGTCTGATGTTTTAGGATGAAGTGCTGTACATATGTCAATTATGTCCATTTTGTCTAATGTGTTATATAGGGCTGCTATTTCATTATTTATTTTGTGTTTGGATGATCTATCCATAGTTGTCAATGATGTATTTAGGTCCCCTTGTATAACTGGGTTTTGGTCAATTTCTTCCTTTTGTTCTGTTAGTAGTTGCTTCATATATTTCGGTGCTCCCTGATTGGGGGCATAAATATTGATGACTGTTATGTCTTCTTGTTGTATAGTCCCCTTTACCATTATGAAATGTCCATCTTTGTCTCTTGTTACCTTTTTCACCCTGAAGTCTGTTTCATCTGATATCAGTATGGCTACACCTGATTTTCTCTGGATACCATTTGCTTGGAGTGTCAATTTCCACCCTTTCACTTTGAGTCTATGCTTGTCCTTGTAGCTGAGATGTGTCTCTTGGAGACAGCATATGGTTGGGTTTAGTTTTTTGATCCAATCTGCTACTCTGTGCCTTTTTATTGGTGAGTTCAGTCCATTTACATTTAGGGTGATTATTGATATGTGAGGATTTCCTGTCATTCTATCTTTAGTTTTCTGGTAAGGTTGTGTCTCCATTGTTTCTTTGCCTTTTTGTTGTTGTCTATTATTTCTGTGTGGTGGTATTCTATGATGTTTCCCTCTGTTTCTTCTTTTATTACTGTATATATTTCAGTTCTGGATTTTTTTTTTTTTTTTGAGTGGTTATCCTTAAGTTTATGTAAAAGAAAATTTGATATTTCGAGTATTCCATTTTCTTCATCACGCTTACTTTCTCCATTCTCATATTCCAGTTCAGGCCTTTACTCTCCCCCTTTTTATGTTTTGGTTGCCACAAATTGTCCTTGTTGATGGTGGTTGAATAGCCTCCTGTAGTATTTCTTTTAGCACAGGTCTTGTATTAGATAATTCCCTCAGCTTCTGTATGTCTGGGAAGTTCTTTATTCCTCCGTCATACCTAAAGGATATCTTTGCTGGATATATTATTCTTGGCTCACAATTTCTCTCTTTCAATAGTTTGAATATTTGGTTTCACTCCCTCCAGGCTTGTAGAGTTTCCGCTGAAAAATCTGATGATAATCTAATGGGCTTTCCTTTGTAGGTCACCGACTTCTTTTCCCTGGCTGCCTTGAGGATTCTCTTTGTCGTTGATTTTTGACAGATTCAATACAATGTGTCTTGGAGAAGATCTGTTGGGATTGAGGTAATTAGGTGTTCTATTTGCTTCTTGGATTCAAGGATCCAGTTCTTTCCAGAAATCTGGGAAGTTCTCCTGAACAGTTTGTTTGAATGTATTCTCTGTTCCCTTCTCTCTTTCTTCTCCTTCTGGTATGCCCATTATTCTTATATTGCTCTTTCTGATGGAGTCAGAAAATTTTTGTAGAGTTCTTTCATTTTTTTTAGGTCTCAAGTCTCTTTCTTCTCCCATCTGTGCCATTTCCAGGTTTCTATCTTCGATGTCACTGATTCTTTCCTCCATCTGGTCAACTCTACTACCTAAGCTGACTATTTCATTCTTAATTTCTTCTATTGAGTTCTTAATCGCCAGAAATTCTATTTGGTTCTGTTTTAAAATTTCAATCTCTTTGGTAAAATGTTCATGTTGTTCTTTGATTGTGTTTCTGAGTTCATTAAACTGCCTTTCTGTGTTTTCTTGCATCTCGTTGAGTTTTTTCAGAACTGCAATCTTCAATTCTCTGTCATTTAAGTTACATATTTCAGTATGTTTAAGTTCATTTTCTGGAGACTTTTCACTTTCTTTCTAAGCTGGCTTGTTGTCTTGGTTATTCATGGAAATTACTGATTTATTATTCCTCTTCCTAGACATCTACAGGAGTGGGTTCTGCAACAGGTTGATAGGAAGAGGTCTTTCTTTTGTTTTCCAGTAATTGTTGGTAGAATGTTTTATTTTCTCTCCGACTGCAACCTTTTTTTTCTCTCTCACACTGTAGTGCTATGTTTTCTCTGCACTATTACAGTTTCTTACACAATGAGGGGATTCCCTGGGTGACGGGCTTCTCCTCTATTTACTGTTCACCTGGGTCACAGGATGCAGTGTCTGTGTGGGTATGCAGAGAGCTTTTGAAGTTCCAAAGCTCTTCCTGCACCAGATTCAGAGCCTGTGTGTTTCAGCAGTTCTGTTTACTCCTGCAGGGATCCACCCAGATAGGTGGGCACATGGGGGGGCGGTGAGTTGTGAGAGGTGGCCCAGAGCAATAACGGGGACCACCACCACAGCCAGCCCTGCTTCCATAGCTCCCTTCCTTTTGCTGGAACTAGTTGGGCTGTGAATCTGTGTCTGCAGACCACAGTTCTCAGAACTGCAAATATTCTGTTCTTTTGATCTGACACTGCTCCCGTTTCGCTTCTAGCACTGGGCAGATGGGGGCATGGCGAGCTCTGGGAAAGCAGGGAGGGGGCAGCTAGTCTCAGTGCCTAAGGCTTTGTTCTCTGCAGCAGTGAGGGCTTAAACCACCATTCTCAGCCTTCTGCCTTCAGTCTTTGTTCCGAGGTCTCTGCCGTGAGCGTTGGGTTCAGCCAAGTTATATGCTGTCCCCTCAGCCCTGTGGGCCATAAGCTTAGCCCTACAAGTCCGAGTTCTTCTGTCTCCTGCAGCTGCAGTAGTTCTGGGATGCAGGGAGCTTGGAGCACTGAGCTAGGTCTGCGTCCTGCGCCTGCGCGCCTTCGTCTCCGCACTTCTCCCTTCCCTCCTTCCCTGCTTGCACAATTTGCCCACCTTTAGGTGAATTCAGTGTTCAGCCTCTTCATCTTGCCTGTCTGCTGTGCAGGGAGTTCTTTGTGGAGTTATAGTTGTTCAATTTGTTGTAAATTCTAGGGGAGATTTACAGAGGCTCACCTCATGCCACCGTTTTGATGACGTCTCTGAACATGAGTTTTTACTTAAAATATATCTTGAAGGACTTTGCATATCAGTACAAAAATAGCTACTCATTGGTTTTTATCCACATATTATACATTATATGGATGTATCATAATTTATTTAAGCTCTCCTTTTGTTTGCCATTTGGATTGTTTTATTCTTTGGCTATTACAAACAATGCTGCAACAAATAAACTTAATATATTTTATTTTGCATATGTATAACCACATATGTAGATTAAATTCCCAGAAGTGGAATTGCTTTTTCAAAAGTTGTGTGTTTGAAATTTTGATAGATGTTGCTAAACTTCTGATTACAGGGGTTGTACCAATTTATACTACCACTAGCAATATAGTATTAAGGTCTCTGATTTCCTTAACTGCCTTGTCTAGAGTGTGTTCCCAAACTTAGGGATATTTATAAATCTCAAGCGTGAATAATATTATCTCAGTGTAGCTTTATTTTGCATCATTCATGACATAAGAGAGGGTTCATGTCATTACCAATAATGTGCTTGCTTTTTTGGTGCCCTGGACACCTGCTTAGCAAGTTAGCCCTGAATCAGGCTCTGCTTCAATTAATTTCTCCTTTTTTTCCCCATTTGTTGCTACTATTTCTCACAACTCTCTCCACTTTTAATTTCTAATTTCTGTTTTTATAGCTCCCTGTCTCCCTTTGGCTTTGTGCTTTGTTAACTAACCAGAACATAAAGGTCCTTGGGGGTGGCGGTGGTGGTGGTGGTGATTTTACAACAAATCAGTGTGTCACAAAATAAAATGAATAAATCTATTGGTATACTTTCTAATGAAATTTCTAAAACTGAAAAACCAAGAGTATTTGGCATATACCTGGACAAAAAAAAAAAAAAAAAAAAAAGATAGAAAAGATATTTGACAGAACCGAGATAAATCTCAGCTCAAGGAAAATTATTATTTTAGTAGGATTAACTCTGTATTAATGTAAGATTTTATACTTAAATATCTTGACTTGAAATATCTCTTTTCTGTCTCTCTTCCTCCCCCTCTCTCCCTCTTTCCCTTTTTTTCCCTCTTACTAACTCACTCCACACTGTGCCTCACACAAAATTAGGGAATATAGAGACAATTGACTGAGGAACTTAGTCGAAAGTAACCATTCTTGGGCAGCAAATTTAGTGTAAGAATTGAAGAAAATGAAACAGCATTTGTAATCTGCAGGTTTGGAATTTGTTTAAAAAAAAGAAAGAAAAAAAGCACCTATATTATTGTTATTATGATGCAATCAAATATCCTGGTTTCATATTTATTTATCATTAATTTCTGGCTGAGAGCCTTAACATGTATAACAAACTGGTTCTTTCCATTCTGCCAGAATAGCTGTTCATCAAATTGAATTATGAAAAAGTAGAATTGTCTCTAAGAAACTCACTCTTACATTTTCTGCATAACTGTTACTCTGCCAATATTCAGATAAATTGAAATCTCCCATGGGTAACATTCTGACTTTTTCATACCTTTTTTGATCTATACAGATATTTCTCAATTTGATTTCACTAAAGTTTTTGCAGATCAATTGGGAACCAGAAGCATCTTGTTACCTTTTCAACATTAAATTTTATCTAGATAGTAAAGATAATCTGCCAGTCAAGATGTTATATATCCATCTATCTGGCAATTCACAGCTTTCATCACAGACCCTGCCAGAATGTCAAAATCCCTATGTCAGAGAATATAACACTCGTTTTAAAAATGCATAAAACTTTAAATGTCAGTATTCATAAAGCCAGAATACACTTATATCTTTAAGTCAGAAACACGTAAGTTTCTAAGACCCCCGAGTACCCTGAGCATGAGTTAGGTGGGTGTTGGGTGCGCTGAAGTATAGTATATGTGAATGAGGGGGAGAAACCGTGATGTTGGCATGCTTGACTTGTATTTAATCCAGTTCCTTCCCTGACTCCTGGTCCACGCCTTGAGAAGGCAATCTAGACAAATATTTTCCTCGGCAACTTATTCCACCCTCCTGTTCTTTTCCTAGTTTTGAAATGGCAATGAATGCTGTCAGTACAGCCTTCCTTTCTAAAGAAGTCTTATTTGTCTTTGTTGTAGTTTGCAAACTTACCCTCAAGAAAAGAGCAATATTCTTATGACCACCTGGGCAACAGACGGAGAGAATGCGGATTCCCTCCCAGCCTGGAACTTTTCTATGTATTCACAGCATGATATTTGATTCAAATTTTCGTATAATAAATATTTATGGACCTGACTTAATACCCTCCAGGTATAGGCTTCTGAAGAAAAGGTATGATTATTACCCCCAGAATTCACTACACGTTGCCATGTAATATGTAATTAATGTATAAATCTGTGTTTATTGAGTTAAATAGTTAGGTTTGATTGATAACACCTCATTTCACTTTCCTAGATCATTAATTTTCAACTGAGTAATCAGCAATGTATTGATGCATATATAAATTTGCATCTATAATCACATTTAACTTATTAAGGATTTTTTTTAGGTTGAACTTAATTATTTCATAAAATAGTATAATAGAATAAGGAAATTAAGTATTCTTTGGGAACTAAACTTGAACTCAGCTAATGTGATTAAATGTTCTATTAATGCCCCTAATTTTTTTATTAAGTTATAATTGACATATAACATTGTATTAGTTTCAGGTGTACAACATAATGATTTGATATGTGTATATTGAGAAGTGATCACCACAATATGTCTACTTAACATTCGTCGCCATTCGTAGTTACAACAAATTTTTTTTTTCTTGTGATGAGAACTTTATTTTTTTTCTTTATTTATTTTTCTTTAAAGTAAAGTTTATTGGGGCGATAATCGTTAGTAAGGTTATATAGAGAACTTTATTTTTAATATTTTTTTAGTTACAACTGTTAATCAATAATATTTTATATTAGTTTCAGATGTACAGCTTAAAGGTTAGACATTTATATAATTTACACAGTGATTCCACCCAATTAGTCTAGCACCCACCTGGCATTACACATAGTTGTTGCAACATTATTGACTATATTCTCTATGCTGTATTTTACATCCCAGTGGCTATTTCATAATTACCAATCTGTACTTCTTAACCCCTTCACCTTTTTCACACAGCTCCCTAACACCACCATCCCTCTGGCAGCCATCAATTTTTCTCTGTATCTATGAGTCTGTTTCTGTTTGTTCGTTCTTTTATTTTGTTCTTTAGATTGCACATATAAGTGAAATCATATGGTATTTGTCTTTCTCTGTCTGACTTATTTCACTTAGCATAATACCTTCTGGGTCTACCCATGTTGTTGCAAATGGTAATATTTCATTATTATCTTTTTTTGTGGATGAGTAATATTCCACTGTATATATGTACCACCTTTTCTTCATCCAATTGTCTGTTGATGGACACTTGTATTGCTTCTATATCATAGCTATTGTAAATAGTGCTACAATGAACATAAGGGTGTATATACCTTTTTGAATTAATGTTTTGGATTTATTTGGATACATACCCAGAAGTGGAAATGCTAGGCCATAAAGTAGTTCTATTTTTAATATTTTGAGGAACCTCCAAATCTTCTTCCATAGTGGCTGCATCAATTTGTAATCCCAGCAACAGCGTATGAAGGTTCCCTTTTCTCCACATCCTCACCAGCACTTTTTGTTTACTGTTTTATTGATGATTGCTACTCTGACAAATGTGAGGTGATATCTCACTGTGGCTTTAATTTTCATTTATTGATGATTACTGCTGTTTAACATCTTTTCGTATGTCTATTGGCCATCTGTATGTCCTCTTTGGAAAAATGTCTATTCTGATCCTCTGCCCATTTTTTAATTGGACTTTTTGATTTTTGGTGTTGAGTTTTATGAGTTCCTTATACATTTTGGATGTTAACTTCTTTTCAGATGTATCTTTGGTGAATATCTTCTCTCATTCAGTAGGTTGTCTTTTTGTTTTGTTGATGGTTCCCTTTGGTGTGAAAAAACTTTTTAGTTTAATGTAGTCCCATTTATTTTTTCTTTTGTTTCCCTTGCTAGAGGAAAGGTATCAGGAAAAAAAAATTGTTAAGAGCAATGTCAGAGAGTTTACTGCCAATGTTTTCTTCTAGGAGTTTTATAGTTTCAGGTCTTATATTTAAGGCTTTAATGCATTTTGAGTTTATTCTTGTATATGGTGTAAGAAGGTAGTCCAGTTTGATTGTTTTTTTGCATGTATCTGTCCAGTTTTCCCAACATCATTCATTAAATATACTGTCTTCACTCAACTGTATATTTTCGCCTCCTTTGTCATAGCTACACGACCATATATGCATGTTTTTGTTTTTGTTTTTTTTCTGGGCTCTCTATTGTGTTCCATTGAATTATGTGTCTGTTTTTATGCCAGTACCATGGTATTTTCATTACTATAGCCTTGTATTATAGTTTGGTATCAGATAGCATAGTACCTCCAATTTTGTCATTCTTTCTCAAGATAGCCTTGGCTATTCATGGTCTTTTGTGGTTCCTTATAACTTTCAAGATTATTTGTTCTAGTTTTGTGAAAAATGCCATTGGTATTTCAATAAAAATTGCATTGAATCTCTAGATTACTTTGGATAGTATGACTATTTTAACAACATTAATTCTTCCTATTCATGAGCAGGGCATATGCTTCCATTTATTTGTATCTTCCGTTTCTTTCACAGTGACTTACAGATTTCTGAGTACAGGTCTTTTATCTCCTTGGTTAAATTTACTCCTAGGTTTTTTCTTTGTTTTTTGTTTTTTCTTTTTGATGTAATTGTAAATGGGGTAGTTTTCTTGATTTCTCTTTCTGATAGTTCATTATTGGTGTATAAAAATGCAACCAATTTCTGAATGTTTATTTTGTATCCTGCTACTTTACTGAGTTCACTTATCAGTTTTAATAGTTTTTGTGGCATCTTTGTAGTTCTCTCTATATAGTATCATGTCATAAGCTAATAATGACATTTAATTTCTTCCTTTGCAATTTGGATCCTCTTATTTCTTTTTCTTGTCTGATTGAAGTAGCTAGGATTTCCAGTACTATGTTGAATAAAAGTGGTGAAAGTGGACATTGTTTTGTTCTTGATCTTAAGGAGGATGTGTTTAGATTTCCCTCATTGGCTAAGAGCTTAGCTGTGGGTGTGTCCTATATGGCCTTTATTATGTTTAAGTAGGTTCCCTCTAGTTCCACTTTGGTGAGACTTTTTGCCCTAAATGTTGCTGGATCTTGTCAAATGCTTTTTCTGCATCTATTGATATGATCATATGATTTTAATCTTTCATTTTGTTTCTATAGGGTATCATGTTAATTGATTTGTGGATATTAAACCAAACTTCAATTCCAGGAATAAATTCCCCTTGATCATGTTGTATGATCTTACTAATGTATTGCTGAATTCTGTTTGCTAATATTTTGTTGAGGATTTTTGCATCTATGTTCATCAATGATATCAGCCTATAATTTTCTTTTTTTGTATAGTCTTTGGTTTTGGAATCAGGGAAATGGTGGCCTTGTAAAATGAGCTTGGGAGGCTTCCCTTCTCTTCAATTTTTTGGAATAGTTTGAGAAGGATCAGTGTTAATTCTTCTTTGAATATTTGGTAAAATTCACCTGTGAAGCCAACTGATCCAGGACTTTTGTTTGTTGGGAGTTTTTTTAATTATGATTCAATTTAATTGGTAGTAATCATTCTGTTCACATTTTCTATTTCTTTTTGATTCAGTCTTGGAAGATTGTGTGCTTCTAGCAATTTATCCATTTCTTCCAGATTCTCCAATTTGTTGGCATATAATTGATCATAATATTTGCTTATAATCTTTTGCATCACTGTGTCACTCATCCTCTTTCATTTCAGATTTTATTTATTTGGGTACTGTCACTTCTATTTGGGTCCTCTCACTTTGATGAGTCTAGTTAAAGGTTTATCAGTGTTGTTTTCTCAGAGAACTACCTCTTGGTTTTATTGATGTTTTAAATTTTTTTATCCTCTATTTTATTTATTTCCACTCTGATCTTTATTATTTCCTTCTTTCTACTCACTTTAAGCTTTGTTGTTGTTTTTTTTCTAGCTCCTTTAAGTGTAAAGTTAGATTGTTTATATGAGATTTTTCTTGTTTCTTGTGGTACTCCAGTATTGTCTGAATTTCCCTCTTAGGGCTGCTTTCACTGTTTCCTATACATTTTGGGTCATTGTGTTTTCGTTTTCATATGTCTCAAGATATCTTCTGATTTCCCCATGGATCTGGTTTTTGACCCATTCATTATTTAGTAGCATGTTATTTAGCCTCCATGTGTTTGTGTTTTGCAGGGTTTTTTGTTCTTGTCATTGATTTCTAGTTTTATACCATTGTCAGAGTAGATGCTTGATATGATTTCAATCTCCTTAAATTTACTGAAACTTGTTTTGTTGTCTAACATATGGTCTATCTCAGAAAACATTCCATATGCACATGAGAAGAATGTATATTCTGTTGCTTTGGGGCGGAATGCTCTAAATAGATCAATTAAAGCCATCTGGTCTAGTGTGTCATTTAAGGCCACTGTTTCCTTGTTAATTTTCATTCTGGCAGATCTGCCTATTGGTGTCAATGGGGTGTTAAAATCCCCTACTATGATTGTATTTTTGTTGATATCTCCCTTTATGTCAGTCGATAATTGCTTCATATATTTAGGTGCTCCTATTTTGGATGCATAAATGTTTACAACGGTTATATCCTCTTGATGAATTGATCACTTTATCATTATGTAATGTCCCTCTTTGTCTCCCGTTATAGCCTTTGTTTTAAATCTGTTGTGTCTAAGTATTGCTACCATAGCTTTTTAAAATATTTCCATTTGCACAAAATATCTTATTTCATTCATTTACTTTGAGTTGGTATGTGTCTTTCAATCTGAAATGTGTCACTTATAGACAGCGTATGTATAATTATTGTTTTCTTATCCATTCAGCTACCCACTGTCTTTTGATTGGAGTATTAGTCTTAAAGTGATTATTGATAGATACATAGTTATTGTCATTTTATTATTCATAGTTATGTTCTCCCCCCCCCTTCTTAAAGAAATTCCTTTAAAATTTCTTGTAATACTGATTCCGTGGTGATGAACTCCTTTAGCTTTTGTGGGTTTTTTTTGTTTGTTTGTTTTTTCTAGGAAGCTATTTATCTCTCTTTCAATTTTAAATGATAGCCTTTCTGAATAGAGTAGAGTTGGTTATAAGTACTTGCCTTTTATGACTCTCAATATTTTGTGCCAGTCCCTTCTGGACTGCAACGTTTCTGTAGAGAAATCAGCTGACAATGTTTGGGAGCTCCCTTATAAGTAACTAGTTGCCATTTTCTTGCTGCTTTTAAGATCCTCTCTTTGTCTTTAACCTTTGCCATTTTAATTATAATGTATCTTGGTGTGGACCTGTTTGGGTTCATCTTGTTTGAAACCTTCTATGCTTCCTGGACACGTATGTCTATTTCCTTTGCCAGGTTAGGAAAGTCTTCAAGTCATTATTTTTACAAGTAGGTTCTTACTTCCTTGCTTTCTCTCTTCTCCTTCTGGTACCCCATGCGATGCAAATGTTGTTATGCTTGATATTTTCCCAGAGGTCTCTTAAACTATCCTCATATGTTTTATTCTTTTTTAATTTTTTTTCCTGTTCTGATTGGGTGTTTTATGATACTTTGTATTCCAAATTGTTGATTTTATCCTCTGCTCCATGTAGTCTGCTGGTAATTCCTTCCAGTGAATTCTTTATTTCAGTTATTGCATTCTTTATTGCTGATATTTTTATTTTTTATTTTTATGATTTCTATGTCCTTTTTTTATGCTTGCTATTTCTTTGTTGAAGTTCTCACTGCGCTCATTGAGAATCCTTATAACCACTGTTTTGAACTCTGTATCTGGTAAGTTGCAAAATGGAGATTTTATTTAGTTCTTTTCCTGGAGTTTTCTCCTGTTCTCTCATTTGGATATGTTTCTCTATTTCTTCATTTTGGCTGCTTCTCTGTATTTTTTTTTTGTTTTTATTTGTTTGTTTGTTTGTTTTTCTATGTATAATGTGGATCTACTATGTCTTCCAGTCTTGGCTGGGTAGCCTTATGTGGTAGGTGACCTGTGGGGTCCAGTGGCACAGTCTTCCTGATCACTTGCACCAGGTGCTTCAGGAGTGTCCCTTATGTGGGTTGTGTGTGCCCTTCTGTTATAGTGGAGTCTTAATTGCTATTGGTGCATCAGTGGGTGGGATTGACCCTCTGACTGACTGTGGGGTTTGGCCATGTCCACAGCTTCTGTGCTCCTGTGTGGGGGCGGGGGGAGAGGAGGAGGTGACTTACTCCATGGAATGGTATTCACCCAGAGAGTCTCTGGTGTCTGCCATTTGTGAGGCTAATTGGTAGTGCTCTGCTATAGTTTGAAGGTGACTGCTGGGCATAATGGTTTTGGGGCCTCTTGGAAGAGGCTCTAGTGCTGGCCCAAGTCAACCACTGCCTGGGACTAGCCCAGGACTACCTGGTAGGCGCTACAAAGCAATCTGTGATTGGTCAGTGCCTGTGATGAACCTGGAAGCAGGTGAGAGAGGCCACACTGCAAACTGAGGATGGCGGCCACCAGTACTGTGGGCCTGGGGTAACTCCACAAAAATCTCTGGGCACCCCGAGTCCTACTTCCACCTGCCATCTTCCCTAAGACTCAGTCACTGATAGAGCTTCATGACGTAAGTGACTTAGTTGAGACAGGGTTTCAGGCAGTTACCAGGGTTGGGTTAGTAGTGTTCATCAGGTTAATGTAGATTTTGGTTTGGTGCCAGTGCTGAGCCTGGACCTACTCAGCAAAAGTCACAGCATGCTGAAGCCAGACACTGCTTGCCTGGGCCAGCAAACCCCCAAGAGTTGTCCACGAAAGAATGCAATGTTGGTGAGGCTGACTGCTGTCCAAAAGGAGTCTCCTGCATTTCGGAAGTTAGGTGGGGCACAGTCCCAGAGAGTCACCAGTGTGCAGTGAGAGCTGTTTACCGGGTCAATGCAGATTCAGTATTGACCACGTAAGGGAGGGCTTAACACTGGAAAGATGAAGCCCACCTGCTAGCTGCATATGAAGAGGATTCTACACAGGGAAAATTGTGGCTCTCCCTCCAGTTCTCACCCCAAAACCAGTCTCTCCCCATATGTTTCTTAATCCTCCCAAATCACTGTACCTCTGCTGCAGCCTAAGGTGAGTTTCTGTGAGCAAGTTGTGTGTGCCCTGCAATGTGTGCAGACCATTTAAAAGGATGGCTGGGTTTCCCTCAGCCTTCTGCTTCACACAACAGTTGGAATCCCTCTGTTTTTCACAGCCAGATGGTGTAGGGGCTCCTATACTCTGACTGGGGAAACCAGTGTGGGCCTGGGGTCCTTTCCACCTCTATGGGGGACATCAATGGCCAAGATATCCCTTCTGATTCTCAACCACTACACACATCACACATGTGTGGGACTGTCCCTTTTTGTATCTCCACCCCACCTACCAGTCTCAATGTGGCTTATTTATGTCCCCAGTTATAGAGCTTCTTTTTAGAAGTTTACCTGAAGTTTAGACTTCAGATAATTTTCCAGGTTAATTGTTCTTTAATTTTGTTGTAATTTTAATGTAATCATGGGAGGACGCAATCACAGCATTTATCTACTCTGCCATCTTGGACCCTCCATCTATTTAAGAATTTTTGATTATCAAATTTTATAATTGCTTATAATTTCATATTAGCTTTTAAGATATAAAATTTGTGTATGTTTTATAATATATATAACATTTATTTTAAGAGAACATGTATAATATTTATAGATAGATTAATACACATATTTGGAGGCGTGTACTCAGATTTTCATTATTGAAATCATTACAAAATCATAAAAAATTGGAAACGTCTGTTCTAGAATATGATACATGATTAAAGTGAGGGTTTGGGCTTCCCAGAAGAGAAAAATTTTGTGGGAACATTAAAACAATATTTAGATTTTTATATCTACTCATTCTTCTTTTCCTGGGACAACAAATGGTAAAGGGTTGAGTCTGAAATTCAAAAGGAATTCAGATTAACTTCGTCACTTAGAAATATGTATTACTAAGTGTAAGTAATATGCGTTATTAGGATTTAAATTTTCTCTTTGCCTTTCATGGCTTACTAGCTCATTTCCTTAGTATGGTTGCACCACAGTTTATCCATTCATCTATTAATGAATGTTTTGGTTGTTTCTAAGTTTTGGCAATTATGAATAAAACTGCTGTAAACAATATTGCACAGGTTATTGTGTGGCGATAAGTTTTCAACTCCATTGGGTCAATACCAAGGAGAGTAATTTCTCTTTTTGTTTGTCTGTTTCTTCTGTAAATATTTTATTATGTATCTCTAATAAAATATTTAAAACCATAATCATAATACAAACAAAATGAATAATGATCCACTAATATTATCTAATGCAAAATGTGTGTTCAATTTCCCCTGATTATCACAAAACTTTATTTTCATTGTTGGTTTGCTAAAATCAGTATCCAAAGTTTACTGATTTGGTTGATATGTTTTTTTAATAATCTTTTTTTTTAAATTGACTTTCTTATTTTAGACCAGTTTTACATTCACAGAAGAATTGAGGAGTGTAATTTCTTGATCACATAGTAAGAATATGTTTACTTTTGTATGAAACTACCAACCTGTCTTTGAAAGTACCATTTTTCATTCCACCAGCAATGAATTGGAGTTCCTTTTGTTCCACATTCTCTCCAGCAGTTTGAGTTGTCAGTGTTTTGAGTTTTGGCCATTTTAATAAGTGGATAGTGGTATCTCACTGTTTTAATTCGCATTCATCAGATCGCATATGATGTGGAACATCTTTTCATATACTTGTTTTCCACCTGCAAACCTTAACTGGTGAGATATTTGTTCAGATCTTTGGCCCATTTTTTAACGAGGTTGTTCGCTTGTTTTCTTATTGTTAAATTTTAAGTGTATTTTGGTTAACAATCCTTTGTCAAAGTCTTTCACAGAGCAGGAGTTTTTAATTTTAATGAAATCCAACTTATCACTTAGTTCTTCCATGGATCATCACTTTGATGTTGTATCTAAAATTTTATGGCCAAACCCAAGATCACCTACATTTTCTCTTTTTTTATCTTATAGGAGTTTTAAAGTTTTGTGTTTTACATTTAGATCTATGATCAATTTTGAATTAATTTTTGTGAGGGGCACAAGATCTGTATCAATTCAATTTTTTATATGTGGTATCCAATGTTCCAACAAATGTTTGTTGAAAGACCGTTTTCTTCATTATGTTTCCTTTGCTCCTTTGCTCCTTTGCCCAAGATCAGTTGACTATATTTGTGTGGGTGTTTCAGGTCATTTAATTTTTATTATAAACAATCAGTTTATTTAAAGCCTTTGGATTTCTTATCTTATTCTCTTAATTATAGATGAGAATATTTAGGCCTAGACTTTTTCTAGAACTCACCATAGCCAAGATGAGAATCAATGTTTTTAACTTCCAGTCCAGTGATTTTTCCACACGTGTTTAATTTTTAATCCGAATTCCTTTGTTATAAAATTTATTTTTATGACCCAGTATTATTATTCAAACTTCAAATATTAATCTACCACAAATATAAACAAAATAACATTACATTGCTTTGGTTGGTGATTAAATATTTCATTCAGGCTGGGGTGAAGGGCTTCCATTTTTCTAATATAAATAATTCCATAAAGTCTTTGATAAATTAAAGCAAAGTAGGATCATAGAGCTCATTGGAAGATGCCATACATAGTCTGATTTCATCATTTCTAGTTGCTGTTCTTCTCTCTGATTGATATATGTGAATTTCAGCTCTTTGTGTAAACTTGTATTTGAACAGCAGCAACTGTTCTTTCTTCTCCTCCTTTATCTTTAGATTACTAATCATCCCCAAGGCAACCAAGGCCTTTAGTTGAACAGAAAGTCATGTGGAAGGAAAATTTTAAAGCAAGTCACAATTATACATTTCAAAAAAATGTATCCCTCTTGTACTGACGATTCCCCCACTTATGTGCTCCTACTATGGAAGTTGTCTTCATCTTAATGCCTCCCACTTCTGAAATCTAAGTCTCCCAATCTTTGATGGTGTCTTTGTACTTAAGGTGAGTCTTATATATACATATATATACATATATATATATATATCTCCTATTTTTTGTTTAAAATCTGTCTGACAAATTGTTTTCTAATTGGAATCTGCAGTATATCTACATTCACTACAATTATTGATATGGTTGGTCTGCCATATTACCTTTTCTTTCTTTCTATACTCTCTGTTTATTTGATTTCCCTTTCTTGCCAAGAGCAGTGCATGACACATTGTTGGCATTCAGTTCTTATTTATTGTCATTTCCAAATAATCACTAATTCCTTTAAACATAACTCTTTAACATTTTAAAATTAAGCTGCTTATCTCAATCATTATTACTATTTCCTTCGTTCAGCAATTTCCAGATCCTGCTTGATTACAACAGTAGACTTTGATTTCCTGCACCTGCTTTTGCCTAAATTCACCATATGACAAGCTGCATGATCTTTACAAAATGCTAGTTTGAATGTGTCATCTTCCTATATAACCACCCAATGGCTAAACTTTGTACTATCAGTTTCAGAAAATCCTGAATTACTTAAGTACCATAGAGCTCAAAAGTTTCTCTCTTCCGATAAACTCTTCACATCCTATACAACAGATATATTGAACTACATCATGTTCTTCACACAGAATGCTATTTTTCTGCTTTGAGCCTGAGAATACCCACATTTTTCCTTCTTAGCCCCTCCCCCCCAAAAAAAATCTTCTCGATGTAACCTTCTGTAAATCATCTTCCAAAAGAAAGCTAATCATTCCTTTCTTTGTTCTAAACACTTTCCTTCCATAGATGTCTATTTTAGCATGCCATGTTAAATCACAATGGCTTGAGTGTTCCTTTTCTAAACAATGGTATTCTTCAGGACATAGAAATGCATGTTACAAGTGAAACTCTTGAAACATAATAAGCATTGTGTAAATAGTTATTGTTGCTTACTTTCTATAACCAAAGCATGACACTTAGCAGACAGGAGGAGCTCATTAATTTGTCAAACAAATGTTTCTATGCGTGTATGAATGAGTAAAGGGTAAATAAGCTAAAATGTGGAAAATATGTACTAAAAAAGGAAATTACACCAGATGGTAACAAATATTTGACTTCATCTTTTGGGATCTCAGAGGCAATATCAATGCTAGCATGTACTCCTGAGAATCTTTCTTATTTTCCACAGTTTTTATTGAAAATGTCTTTCCCTTAACCAATATCTAGAGTTGGAAAGCAGCATAGGGCTCATGACAAATTTTTAGAGAAACCTATCATAGTTAATATTGACACAGCACTGAAGACTTGTTCAAAATAGTTGTCAATTAAGTATAAATGAGTGTAGGAGAGAAAAGAATAATTTTCCCTCTTCCTGTCCAAGTCCTCAGCTGGCACCCCTATAACAAAACAAAGATTAACAAGAGAAAAACAAACGAGTTTGTTAATGTGCATACTTCATGTATACATGAGAGACACCCAGGGAAAATGACTAATTCAAATTTTGGTTAGAACTTGAGTTTCTGTAGTATCTTAGCATAGGAACAATAAAGTTTTTGACAAGTGACAAGACAAAGGAAAAGCCCTTGAGGGACAGCAAATTGTGAGAAGGCAAATATATAGAAAACTAATGGTAAAGACTAGTTAGTAAAGTTTGTTATACAGATTCTGCTGGTGCTCTTTCCAGGCTCATAAGGTCTAACGTTGTCTCTGGTGAGACAACTGGTAGAGAAAGGAGGAGGGACTTCTTTGAAAATGTATGTCCTGCTTTTAGACAAATAGGAGGAAAGTAGAGAGATTTTCTTTCGTCTGCTTCTCAAATACCTTCAGCTCAAAATAATTATTATGCCAAATTAGCATATTTTGGGATATCACACTCTGCCATCTTTCAAGATAAATTGTTAACCTTTTTTGGACATGACAACACATTTTAAAGGATACGTCTATTTATTTTATATTTGAAATTAATTTTACAGTTGTCTATTGTCACTAGATCTTAAGTAATACAAAATTCAATACGCTTGATTCAGCTGAGTGTAATAAACTTAAGAAATCTTTTCGTTAACAAAACAGATAAAAGTAAAGATAACTTCAAATTCATTTAGTACACACACACGTGCGTAGTTTCCTTCATCATATGATTATTAGACTCTTTTGGCTGACTTACTGTTGATCTTTGCATTCATGAACAGATAGAATAACATTCTCTATTTTAGAACCTGCTTGTTGAATATGAGCACAACATAAGCTAGAGCAGTAAGTCTCTCTAAGGAATCAAAATGTTTTATTAAATAGAAGTCTTTGTCACTTTCTTGGCTTTATATAGGTTTCTCTTTTTCTACAATGCCAATGTTTACAGGTCTATGTTTATGATTTTTCAGTGTAGGTCCACACATATCTAAAACCCAACTTATCTTCCTCATGTTTATCTTTATCTAGCATTGCCATAGCTAGCAGATTCTTATTTTTGAAGGTAAAATATTCATGGAAAATCCAAGTGATAGGCATGTTCATTTTTTCTTAAATTTCAAAGGATTCAGATTTTTTTTAAATGCAAGATAAAAAAGGAAGACATTATAAAGGAAAAAGTTGTGGCTGAAGTAGAAGCCCCAAGCTGAGGGGAAAATGAAAGAAGCTGGACTCTGAAGTCCCTCAAAAAGAACTTAAATCTCACTTCTGATCTCTGCCACTCAATAGCTGTGTTATGTAAGGATAGCTACAACACTCCTTTGACACTTAGTTTCCTCATCTATAATAGAAAGTAAGGATAATGGTTCAAACTTGTTGAAATTATATGTTTTTATCATGAAACAACTGAAACTATTAGTCTAGAACCTCAATAGGAACAGAGACCATGTCTCCCTCAGTCACAACTGTGAGTCCAACAGTTAGCACATACATGGTGCTCAATAAATACATGTTTAATAAATTGGAAGAGTTATGGTGAAGATTGATATTACATTAACCAGCCCATTTGTAGGCACTCAAAATTCATACGTATTTCTCTATGATTAATTTGAGTTGGCCCTTCCATGTGTTTCACTTTTTCCATTTTATTAGAATGTTTCTCATTTGTTGAAGGTGGTATCTTGCTGAGTTTGTTAGCATGTTTGGACATGATTACACATTTTAATGGGCAACCATATTTATTTTATATTTAAAATTTATTTTACAGTTGTCACTAGACCTTCAGTAATACAAAATTCAATAGAAAAAGTAAAATGCATCAGTGATAGAAGGGGAGATTTTCAAGGATTTTCTTTAAAATTACTCTAGTCAATATACTGTGTGCTCAAAAATAACTGTTCAACATAAAGCTTTTTTTATTACCTTTATACATCTGTAGCTCATGGGAAGCTTACAAGTCTCCAGGCAGATTATGGCTCTGTGTAAATGAAGAAAAGAAAATTAAAACTGTGAGAGCTTTCCATCTCATGATCAGCTCTGTTTAAAGAAAAAAATAAATGGCTTTTCTTACTTATATGTCATAGAGAAATAGATTTAAATCACTAGAGCTGTGTAATATGAGCCACGTTTAGAAACTCAGCAAAACATCCAAAGAAAAAACCTTCATTAGTAAGTAGCAGCATCTGATTGACACAGCTATCCTAAACTGTCTACATGCTTCACTTACCTTAAATTGTAGCGCAGATCTCTCAAAAAGTTAAAAAAAAATGCAGAAGCTTGCTTTGACATCAACCCTTAAGGATTGGTTTTACATTCAGTTCCTTTGTTAAACATGGTTATTTGCCCTCATCCTTGAGTTCTTTCTTCAAAGATGTAACTTACTTAAATTTGGAGAGAATGAACTTACGTCATAATACAGGTAACCCTCTTATAACACAGTTGTTAAGTTCCTTAAAAATGCTGTTATGCAAATCCGTGTTATACGAAACAAAGGACTAGGACAAAAACGGGGTTAGGTTTTAAAAATTAAAAAAACAAAACATACTATCATATTTTTATAATTAAGAGAAATATCTTTATTAAAGTGACTTTCACCAAAAGTATAACAAATTAATATATATTAAATAATATTTTCTTCATCATCACTACTAAGCACCATTAACCGACGGTGTTTACTTTTTGACAAGATGTCTTCATTCTCTGAACTTAACACTCAATGAACAAAATGGATTTAAAATTCTAATAAGTTTTAAAATTTGGCAGCCAAATCTGATATGACATCCACGCGGCAAATGAAAAATGTCCAATGAGATATCTTTTGCTCTTAAAAGCTCTTATTACGCTCCATGTTGTTCAGAGATATCTCTAATTCTCAAGCCACTTTAGAGTGAAATCGTATTATAGAAGTGCCATGTTATACAGGGGTTACCTGTATTCCAGGATAGAAAAGGATTAAAAACAGTTATTGAGCCCAATCTCCAACAGTTTTTTTAATGGACTCTATAATAATAGCAACATAAGATAGCACACATTTGCATACCTCTAGAGAGGGCAAACTCGCTATTTGTCAAGGCAGTGCATAGCGTCATTGGATACTCACGTTTCAAGGAAACTCACACTTCTATTGAACTGGGATTTTCTTCCTTTTGATTGCTGATTAATGCTAAAAATTTCCATACATAGCCATCCAGAACAAATTTAATATTTTTCTATAGTACAGAAGAACACTCTTCATAATGCAAAGCAATGTCTTGATAAAGACATGTCTTCGGTCTAAATAAAATTATTTTACCAGTTTTTTCTACTTGATCTCAAATGATATGCATATAAATATTGTACTCTAGGATTGTCTGTAGTGCATATAACTAGCAGTATCTATAAGAAATTTCTCTAATTAATTATTATATTTTTAAAAGGGAATGGTTTCATTAATTTACTTTTCCAATTTGCATAATTTGTGACGAATGGAAACAAATGTGTATTGATGATTTTCAAGCAATATAATACCTGTGCATGCTAGGCACTCTTTTAAACACTTTACAAATTGTTTATATTGGATTCTCATAACAATCTACAAAGTAGATACTTTTATGATCCCTATTTTATGGTGAAAAAAATGAACATTTATGAATAATTTGTCCAAAATCATATAGCTAGTAAATACTCAAGCTGAGATTTGGATATAAGTCCTCTGCTTCCAAAGCACTTCCTCTTAACCAAACAATCTTATGAGGTAGGTGCTCCCAGTCTCATTTCACAAATGTGGAAAACTGAGGTAGACAGAGAAAATACTTTTGACATGATTGTAGGGATCTGGAATCCAAACCCTGTAAGAAAAAAATTTGAAATGCAAATTAGTAATAATAAATGTAAAATAAAATTAAAGAAAAGCTGAGCTTCTACTAAACTTCATCAAACTTAATCGATGAATTAAATCTAGTGATATTAAGAGTATAGATAAGGTCATTTAGCAGTTTGTGACTAGATTCACTAACTCAATAGCTTCCACCTCCCTAGTAATAGAATTTAAGTTCATCTACTTGTGTTTTTTTTTTAAACTCTAAGTCAATGGGATCTACTGAAACATATAACTCACATTGGTGACATTGTTTCTACATTATGTTTTAATTGCTGCTTCCAACATCTCTCTTGACTGTTGGTAGATGTTTCTCTTCTCATTTCTTTAATGTACCTGTCTACTGGGCCCCATGCTCTTGTTCAATCATTCACACGATAACAACGGTCTGTCCTCATTTTGATTCACCTAGAAGTGTCTTTTTTCTGTACCTCACAAATTATAGATGCTTTTGTCTCTAGATGCTTTTGTAATAATAAACTGTTTGAACAAGGAAAATGCCTTTTCTACCTCTTGTAGTATTATGTAACAGAGTAACTTTTGTACTGTGTAGAGGACAAATGTTGACTTTGTAGCATCAAATCACAAATTTGAAATTCACTCTGGGAAACACTGTAAGTCCACTCTTAGACTATGAGGGCTCAAGTGAAGCTGACACCACTTTTAACTCACAGAATGAGAACATGACTGAAACTTACGAAAGTGTTTCATTTGTAATGGAAATATGAGTCAGGACAATGGAACACTAAAGAATTTTGGTAGAATGTTATGGGAAGAGGTCCCTTAATTTTTCTCTGAGATCTGGAATTTACGAACCAAATAAACACTATCATGTTGTCACACGACAGTTGAGAATATAGACAAGAAACTGCAAAACAGAACTAAAAATTGGAAAGAAATCCTGTCTGATAATGATGTTTGAGCCCTGAATTGAGTCATTTCTGAAGCCTACACACCACCAGGTGGTTCTGGTATGGTTATTATGTAACTTGCAGCAAAAAAAGTCCCCAATATCTTAACCTGTGATTCTCAGAAAACCAACACTAAGGCAAATGCGTATTTGCCACTACCTTATTAAAAGTGCAGTTCAAGGAAGCAAGAGTGAGGAATAACGAAAATGAGAGGGAAAGAAGAGCCAACCTGAGGCCACTAGGGGTGAGCAATCTTGTAACTTGGCATCTTCTTAGAAGTTAAGATATCACATGAACTATATCTCAGAACAGTCCACAGTGATGGAAGGTGTGGAGAAATGAGATTGTACATATAACCATCAGCTCCTATATTCTATTGGTTAAAGTTTCAGCCCATGGAGAGTTATTATCCCCATATTTCTATGTTGAAAAACATGAGGTTCAATCATGGTCCCAAGGTATCCCAAGCATTTACATCGCCAACTTCTTTTTCCTTAGCCAAACTTTAGTCAGGCTCCTCTAAGCCTTTTGTTGACAAGACCTTATTCTTGGGCCTTGACCTCAAGACCAAGAATCCTACTAAGTTAGTTTATGGAGATATCTGCATTTTCAATATCTGCTAATTCCTGATATGTGATCATCCACAATATCTGATCAAATTCCTCATACCCATATTTGTTAGGTTATATCTGATCACCCTGGCCTGCCTTTAGCAACAAGCCTGCTAAGTCAGTTTAGCCAGAAATCCCACTTTAACCCCAGTGTTTCCTCCTAGAAATTTTCCATCCACTGACCTCGACCTCACTTATTGGCTATGTTTCCAGTATTAAGCCCAGTTCAATACTGAGGTCTCTTTTTCCCTATTGTAATTGCCCCTGAGTAAAACGTTTTTGCCACTTTACTGTCAGGCCCTGGTTTTTCTTTGCAACATTAACAGGAAAGTCTAGAGTGGAAGGTAAAAGTTTTGGTGATATATTGTCATGTGAACCTTATTAATGCTGATCAATGTCCTCATTTAGCTTTTTCTGGCAGTGATGGCTAGAACAAGAGTCAAAAAGCTCTAAAAGGGTCTGAAATG
The DNA here is from genome assembly GCF_036562045.2 of Rhinolophus sinicus. Taxonomy (NCBI): domain Eukaryota; kingdom Metazoa; phylum Chordata; class Mammalia; order Chiroptera; family Rhinolophidae; genus Rhinolophus; species Rhinolophus sinicus. The sequence goes on from NC_133752.1 coordinate 75,950,015, forward strand.
TTTCCCAGCGAGTGCCTGACACATCTATGCACCCTAGTTATTTAACTCTTATAGTTTTATTACATGACCCTGGGGGGGGGTCTCCATAGAATTTCCTGGACTGCTAAAGTCGCCATTCTTTCAAGTTTACTTCATAAGCATCTTCTTTGTAGGCCATATAGGAATATCGCTTGACAAAGCGTTGAGTAGGGATTGGTTTAAGTAAATGTTGATACTACTCTTTCAATCTCTGGTCTCTTACAACATACTAATATATTAAGACCAAGAAACAGGTTTTCTCACCTTTGACAGTTTTTGTATTATAAACTTTATTGTTCAATAGTCTAGCTTCCTCTAAGACCTATCCCCTAGTCCTCAATTTCATAAAGCATATGTGTACTGTGTTTCCCAGAAAATAAGACCTACCCTGAAAATAAGCCCCAGTTAAGATCGTCAGCCAGACGGATGCATTTGGTACAGTATGATGATGCTCCAGAAGAAGATGACATGACTGTATTTAAAGAAATGTAGATTGTTGTACATGAAAAAATAAGACATTACCTGAAAATAAGCCCTAATGCATCTTTTAGAGCAAAAATTAATATGAGACCCAGTCTTATTTTCGGAGAAACACGGTATATAATTAGAACTTGATTTTGAACAGGTCTCATCCTCCCCACCCCCGACCATGGAACTCTGGCACCCCATGAAAATCACTGTTTTTCCCACCTGTATATGATAGACAATCCAAAATTTGGCCAGTTTTCCATTGCATATGTAATTTTAAATAGATAAAAATTAAAATATAAAAATAAATGTATACAGTAAGGAGAATAAATCACAGTAATAAACCAACAAATATATTGAATAATTAAAGTAATTGACTAGACAAAAATGTAAGAAATAACAATTTGGAAAGAATTAGAAAGGAAAATAAAGACAAATATCATTTAATAAAAGTGATACATAAAGCAATAAACAGTTTATTCTCATCATTCATGGTAGTTATGCTCTATAAAGTCACCATAAAGAACACTGAATTAGCAAATACTAAACCATAGGGAATACTGAACTAGGGGAAATAAAACATTAGATTCCTTTGAGTCTCTAATCACATTTTTGTCAACCAATCACATTTTTGTCAATCAATGTATAAATTTGTTTTAGGTGTATTTCTGTTTAAAGACACCTTATTTAATAGACATTGCTGATTGCTTGAACTCATAGCCAATAGCAATACGACTTATACCAAAATGAAGCTTATCTAACACACATCTTTTCTCAGAAAGTCTTATCGTAGACTTATTGCACTTGTAGATGGCACTCTAGTACTATGCTTGGGGCCATTCTAAACAGCAAAATCACCAATAAAAAGCACAAAAATGTGGAAATCCTGGCACTAAATAGATCAGGTAGGCACTTGTTTTCATTTTGAGAGTTAAAGCAAGGCAAAATATTGCCCTGTTGGAGTGCAGTTGGGAATGTGAGCATCTGGAAATTCAAAATTTTATTTCTTTTCTTTCTTTCTTCGCCACTCTATCCATGTCTGCAAATAACCAGAAAAGCACCATGAGGATTATTTGGGGGGTTACAAATAAATATTAGTGAATTGGCAAATTTGCAAACATGAAAACTGTAAACAATGAGGATCTACTGAAATAAAGTAGAACGTTATAAATTAAGGAATTTGAAAATGAAGAATCCAGTGATTTCAAAGAAATCAAGAAATGAGGCATCTGTGAAAGGTGTGTGGAGGCAGCTGTCTTAGCTTTGGATAAAGAACTTAGAGGCAGAGAGAAATAGCCTTGGCTCTGTTTAATTCTTCTGCCTTAAGAGAGTGAATTGCTGAGGCTAGAAGAAGGACTACAGTAAGAGAAGGGCAAGGACCTAATCAATACACCATAGCAGCTCATACAGGCAGGCCTATTTGAAGCTTTACATAAAGACACATGAAATATTATCCTGGAAAAAAAATTAATGCTTTACCTGCCTTGAATTATATACACTTTTAATGTTGTTTTGAGATTTTCCACACTACTTGAGTTAAGATGTTCATGAATATTGTATTCATGCTCAATTTACCTATTTCAGGTAATTGAGACATACTCCTTTGGGTGGAGTTATTTCTTCTTCTGGAAATATATACTTTCTAAAATTGGTAAATGGTAAATATTTGAGTAGAGTCTAATATATATTTAGAAGCACCTGACCATGCAAATTATCAAGAGAACTGCACTGAAGTTACAAAGAAGTGTGTAGCATATAATACATTCTCCACTCTATTTATTTTCTCAGTAGGTGTAGTACTTTCACATTAAGAAATTGAAGTAATCACTGTACTCTGTTACTGAAGCATCCTTATTAATTGAATAAAGATATATTTTTATGTTTTAGGACACAGTAATGGCCTTATCTGCCTAGTTTTTATGTTTTTATTAATGAAAGCAAATTGCTTTCAAAATACTTTAAAAGATACTAATGACTTTTTTTTCCTCTGGCTTACATCACTATTGATATAAGCTATTCATGGGTAAGTTAAATGTTTTACATTCTTGGTTTACAGTAGCCACAAAGAACATATTCACAAATATGTAAAGTGTTTGATACAGTGCTTGACACACAGTAGGGATCAATACGTGGGTGTGATTAAGAAGCCAGATTTAATAAGGTAAATTAATTTTTATGTTTAATGAAAAAAATTCAATGATTTTTGGAAAACTCTTATTTTATGCATATCAAATTGATTGGTAAGAAGAGGGAAGTTAACTCTCCAGGTAAAAGATTTCAGAAGTTCATTCTATTCAAGTTTATATAATAAGAAGAAAAATCAATCAAGAAAAACTTTTTAACAAACCAGAATTTTGAACACATTCCATTGAAAAAGGAACTTGCCAAGAAATGCAGTTACAATAATATAAGGAGTTACTATGATGTTGATTCTGTGAGAAATCTAAAGATCGAAAATACCAAGAAATGCATCAATGTACTGAAAACATTTTAGAGAGTATTTTTCCAACCTGTCAAAGTAGCCAAACTGAAGACAGTTTCTGTAATTTAATAGGAAACGAGTTTTGCACTTTCTCATGTATTTTCCTAGTTTTTTTCACCATATTTAGGCTAGCATTTCTCAGGCATATAACAGTGGTACTACTACCATATTTCAGAATTAAAATTAAAGTTATTTTGTTATCATATTAAAATATACCCTGTTTGCCGAAAATAAGAGCTAGCTGGACAATCAGCTCTAATGTGTTTTTGGAGCAAAAATTAATATAAAACCCAGTATTATATTATATTATATTATATTATATTATATTATATTATATTATATTATATTATATTATATTATATTCTTGGTCTTATAATAAAATAAGACTGCATCTTATATTAATTTTTGCTCCAAAAGATTCATTAGAACTGATTGTCTGGCTAGGTCTTATTTCAGGGAAACACGGAAGTAATATTTTGATTAGTTGCTTCAAAACAGAATGTCATAAGTTTAGAGCTGAAAACAACTTTTCATCTTTAGTGTTGGGATTGGTACACTTTAATAGAATGCACTTGAAATTGAGGTAGTTTGCACAGGTTTTTAAAAGATTTTTATCTTCTTAACGCCTCTGTTTCCAAAGGCAATGCATTTAAAAGGTTAACAGGAGTGCTCAATAATCTAAGGTCAAAACCTTAGATAAGTTGATCTATGTTCTAGGATTTTATTAATTTGACCTCAAAGGCAAGGGAAGTAAAAGAAAAAATAAATGAATGTGACTATATTTAACTTAACACTTTCTTCACGGCAAAAGAAACCATCAACAAAACAAAGAGGCAACCAACCGAATGGGAGAAGATATTTTCAAACAACTCCTCTGATAAGGGGCTAATACCCAAAATATATAATGAACTCATACAACTCAAACAAAACAACAAACCAATCAATTAAAAAATGGTCAGAGGACCTGTACAGACAGATCTCCCAAGAAGACATACAAACTGCCAACAGATATCTGAAGAAATGCTCAACTTCACTAACAATCAGGGAAATGCAAATCAAAACCACAATGAGATATCATCTCATACATGTTAGAATGGCTATCATCAACAAGACAAATAATAAGTGTTGGAGAGTCTGGAGAAAAAGGAACCCTCATACACTGTTGGTGGGAAGGTAAATTGATAAAATCACTATGGAAAACAATATGGACGCTCCTCAAAAAATTAATAATATAATTACCATATGACCCAACAACCCCATTTATGGATATCTACCCAAAAAATCTGAAAACATTTATCTGTAAAGGTACATGTACCCCAATGTTCATTGCAACATTATTCACAGGGTCAAGACATGGAAACAAGAAAAGTGTCCTTCAATAAATTATTGGATAAAGAAGATGTGGTACATATACACAATGCAATACTACTCGGCCATAAAAAAAGATGAAATGCTAAGCAAAATAGACAGAAAAAGTAAAAAACCATATGACTTCACTCATATGTGGGATATAAAACTGAAAACAACAAACGAACAAGACAAAGAAACAGAAACTCATAGACACAGACAACAAGTTAGTGGTTACCGAGGCTAAGGACGGAGGGGAAAAGGTAGAAGAAGGAAAAGGGGGTCAAATGTATGGTGATGTATTATGTAAATATACACCTGAAACCAATATAATTTTACTAACCAATGTCACCCGCAATAAATTTAATAAATAAAAAAATCTATACAACATTTTTCTGAGGAAAATAATAGAATTTTAAAGTTATATTGATTCAGATTCATTTTGATACACTTATAAAAATAAATTCATGCTCAGAATCATGATCATTGCAGGCTCAGAAATATCCTTAACTATTAAAAATATATTTAATGTTACATGCCGTCTAAGACAGAGAGATGCATATATATATATATATATATATATATATATATATATATATATTTAGAGAACTCTTTAGCAAGTAATGCCTGCATAACTGTTAACAAGACATCAAGATAGTAGAGTCTGAATTCTTGAGCATTCCCAATATTTACTGATACTTAGATTTAAAAATAAAAATGTTAACTGATTACTTACTTCCATTCATCTGAAATTCTATCTAGTTTGTTAAAATATATCATCAGATTGTAAATAATAGACATCGATGTAGGCATTCATTTTTTTTTCTGGAAATTTGAGACCCACAATTTTCAAGATGGGCAGAAATTTATCAGGTGGTTTCCTAGCTCCAACCCAAAAAAGTCACTTCTTTTACTGAATGCTGGCATCTCCTGACATCTCAGTCCTTCTCTATCCTTTACTAAAGACTCTCACCCCCTGTTCACTGACACCTTCTTTCTACTGCCCCACAACTGAGATCAACATGCATGGGGCATTGAACATTGAGGTCCACTGAAGATCCATTGAACATAACTCAATTTTTTGGTCTTTTCAGTTAACCACCAACCTACACTCAATTTTACCCCTTATAACTATAGTATAGTCTTTTTCTGAAAAATGTCAATTTTTGGTCATCATTTCCGTTCTTCATCTCACTGCACTACTATCCCACTTTGAGAATCATAAAGACAGTGACTTTTACAGTAAAGATTACAGTTTTATGTCCTCAGTTCCCTCTGAACCCATTCCAACTTCTATGGTCCTGTACCATGTTTATTCTTTTGCAGACACCTATAGTTCTTTCCTTAGCTCTTCTTTTCCTTTCTCACCTGATAAAATTCCAGCCCTGGTTAAATCCAGGTATCTCATTTCTGTGTAGCCAAACATTGTGGTAGAAAAATATACAGAAGTTTTGACTGAATCACTTGCAGTTATGACCAAAAATACCAAGTGATGTACACTACCAGAAAATATTACTGCTCTTTCCTTAAATATTTATTTTCCCATAATTTGTGACTACTACTTACATGCTCTCTTATTCTTAATTCTTGTCACTTCCTGCTCTCCTAAATCTCAGGAAATGATTTTTTCTATATTTCAGGTGAGATGAGCTATTTTTCTTATCAGTTTTAATGAACTATTGATAGCTGCGTCACATACTCTACCTTTCCTCATGCAAGAGGTCTTTATGCTTCCCACCCTCCTCCCCTTTATTTTGTCCTAGATTTCATACCTTCTTACAAAAGCCAACAGTCAATTCTCTGACTCACCTTACCCAAACCCTCTTCAATATTTGACATGGATAACAATTTCCTCCTTTTAATACTTTCTTCTCTTGAATTCCAGGATGTCACTTTCTCATGGGTGTCCTTTTTATCATTGGGTTTTCTCTTGCACACGCTTTTCACTGTTGGCTTTGGGTCTTTAACAGGCCTCTAAATACTATAGTAACCAGGGCACTGTATTTAGTGTTCTACCTTTCTTTTTCTACATTCCCTCTCTAACTTATTTTATCCAGCTCAACAGCTTCAAATATGATTCTAAAATCCGGTCATATGACTCTAAAATTAGTCAGAAACACATATAGTAAGATGGAGTTTTCAAGTAGACAATTATATATATAATCATTCTAAAGAACAAATCAGTTCTCCCCTGATGTTGATGAGTTCAGGTTACTTTGACTCTTCCATACATACATTTTTTCCCCATAGATTTAGAGATTTACCTCTGAAAAAATTAGAAAATATTACAAAGTTAGTAGTAGGAAATCACGAATAGTGAATGTAAATATTTCTGTTACATAGATTTATTTTATCAGAAAAGCAAGTACTAATAATTGTGACATTATTAGTAACAATAGTAACAATTCTATGTACTAATTTTAATACATACGGTTATCCTCATGTTACAGAGGAATAACAAAGACTTAGAAAGCCTATGTAAAACATTAAAATAATGAAATTACTAAGTGGTGAGCCATGATTCCAACAAAGATCTGTCTAATACCAAATTTAAGCTCTTGATGCCCACATTGTTTTTCATGTAATTAGAAAAAGTTGTTTTCAGAGGGGGAAATAAGAGACTTTTAAATTAAAAATATATATATAGATAGATAGATTATATCTATATCTATATCTATATCTATATCTATATCTATATCTATATCTATATCTATATCTATATCTATATCTATATCTATATCTATATCTATATCTATATCTATATCTATATCTATATCACCTATCTCTATCTATCTATCAATCTATCTATCTAACTATGTATATAAAGTGCTAGAATTATATTGACTGTTACTTCTCAGCTACCTTCATTCTTGTAGGCTTGGTCATGAAAAACCTGAATTGCAGCAGCAGAAGAATGGGTAAAAGAGATTAGGGCAAAAGTGGATGGGATTGGAAGATTTCATCTGACTGTTAATACAACCTATTTAAAAGTGAAGGGAGCATAGCAATGTAGTATGGGCCCTAAATTGACTTTGATGTCTACATGGCCGAATCTCAAAGGGTGGTTCTTGACCCTAGGTCCATGTAAACTGTAATATCTTTCCATCTGTTGAAATATTCTGGTAGAGAGTTCATTAGTGTTTAGTCATTTTCTTCATGTAAGACATATCAATTCTTACTAGATAGGTTTGTAGCTATTTAATTATGTTTATTTTTTTCTATTATAAATGACACTATTATCTTCACTATTCTATTATTATTGCTTGTATATAAGAACATTGGGTTGTGTGTGTGTGTGTGTGTGTGTGTGTGTGTTTTATTACTAGGCACTTTACTAAACTTTTAATAATTCTAAGCATTTTCCATTTATTTCCACTGAATTTTTATGGATCAAGTAATGCTGCCTGAAAATAATCATGATGATTTCTGTTTTTATTAATTATTGCCTAAAATGCAATAAACACTGCTACATTTTAGCTGCTAAAGTTTTCTTCAAATTGTAACTCATTTAGCCACATATAAGTCTTATGTTGACTTTGTCTTTTCTGTCTCCTTTCTGTATTCATATATCTCTCTTTATTAAATTAAATTAATTAAGTTGACATTGGTTAGTAAAATTATATGGGTTTCAAGTGTACAATATTATCAAATTATCTGTATATTGCACTTTGTGTTCACCACCCAAAGACAATTCTCCTTCCATCACCATATATTTGACCCAGTTTGCCCTCATCTGTCACCCATCGTCCCCCTTACCCTCTGGTCACCAGTAAACTGTTGTGTGTGTCTATGAGTTTTATATCCCATATATTAGTGAAATCACATGGTTCTCAATTTTTTCTATCTGACTTATTTTGCTTAGCATAATAATCTCAAGATTCATCCTTTTTTTGCAAATGGCTTTCTTTAATATTTCCTTTACCACAATTTTTGTAGAAAATTTCATAATTTTATCCTACACATATATTGTTCCATGTTTTCAACAATAATTATTCTCTCCAATTTCGATTTTCTGTACTTCATGCATTTTTAGTTGTCTTAATAGTTTTCTGAACCCAAGCAAGGTTTTCCATTTTAGAATTTTCAATCCGTTCATTCTTTATTGCTTCCTATATATTTTTATTCATCCTAGTGATATCATCGTACAAATTTCTACAATTTTCTCTTTATGTTTTTAGTGAAATAAATCAAAAGAATTTATCTTTTGTATACGTTACTGTACCTTCATGGATAGGATACTATTGTAGCAGATTCCATGGTGGTTTATTTTTTTCAAACTAAAAACATCTTATCTAGTTCATGAGAATACCAATGTTTGTAAAGCAATGAAAGGGAGTAAGTAAATTATCTCTTGCCCAACAAAATAGATGACATCTTTCACTTGAGTGGGAATCAAAGCTATTTTGATCACCACTGTATACCTAGTGCCTAGCAAAAGTGTTCAATGTTCTTGAATACATGAATAATAAAATCTCATTCTCAGTTAACTGAAGAAACAATTGATATGAAATAGTTAAAGTGATGAAAAGCCAGGAGCTATAACCAAGATTACTCTACTCAGCAAAGTGATCATTTAGATTTGAAGAACATATAAAGAGCTTCCCAGATAAGAAGATAAAGGAATTTAATCACCACCAACCAGTGTTACAAGGAATCTTAGAGGGTCTCATGCAGATTTAATATATATATATTAAATTTATTAATAATATATATATATATATTAAATTTATTAAGTTGACATTGGTTAGTAAAATTATATGGGTTTCAAGTGTACAATTTTATTATATATATATATATATATATAATAGCAATAACTACATATCTATCAATAATTACTTTAAATGTAAATAGATTAAATGTTCCAACCAGAAGAAAGGGTAGCTGAATAGATGAGCAAAACAAGACCCTTACATATGCTGCCTACAAGAGACTCACTTCAGATCGATAGACACACACAGATTGAAAGTAGACAAAGAAGGACCCAGTATTTCCACTTCTGGGTATTTATCCAAATAAATACAGAACACTACTTCATAGGGACACACAGTTTCATATATTCATTGCAGCATTGTTTACAGTGGCCAAGATGTAGAGGCAGCCTGGGTGTTTGTTGATGGGTAAATGGACAAAAAGGAGGTGGTACATACATACAATGGAATATTGCTCGGCCATGGAAAGGAATGGGTTCTTGCCATGTGCAGTGGCATGGATGGACCTGGAAGATATCGTGCTGAGTGGAGTATGTCAGACAGAGAAATGCAGATGACATGTGATTTCACTTATATGTGGAATCTAAAAAATAAACAAATAAAATAGAAACACACTCATTGATACAGAGAACATTTTAATAGTTGCCAGATAAGAGGGGGTTAGGGGGAGTGGGTGAAATGGGGGAAGGGAATTAAGAAGTACAAATGTGGTGTTACACAGTAGTCATGGGGATGTAGGGTATAGCATAAGGAATGTCAATAATATTTTAATAACTATATATGGTGTCAGATGGGTCCTAGATTTGTTGGGGTGATAAATGGGAGGGGGTTAGGGGCAGGGTTAAAAAGGTGAATGGATTAAGAAGTACAAATTGGTAGTTACAAAATAGTCATTGGGATGTAAATTAAAGCATAGGGAACATAGTCAATAATATGCTAATAACTATGTATACTATTGTGTAGATACTAGACTAGTCGGGGATCACTTCTTAAATTATTAATGTATATAAATGTCTAACCACACTACGTTGTACACCTGAAAATAATACAAAATAATATTGAATGTTAACTATAATTGAAAAATTAAAAAACGAAGGTAAGGTAAGGGGTAGTAAGCGGTTCAAATTTCCAAGTATGAAACAAATAAATCATGGAGTTGTAGTGTATAGTATTGGGAATACAGTCAATAATATTGTGATAACATAGTATGGTGTCAGGTTGTTGCCGCACTTACCATGGTGATAGCTTCCTTTGGTATATAAATGTTGAATAATTATGGTGTACACCTGAAACTAATATAATCTTGTATGTTAGCTATATTTTAACAAAAATCTTAAAAAAAGGAATCAATTGATATGCACAGCTTGTGGTGTAATTAACAGTATCTATCAGGCATTCATCTTTACTGAGTTGAGGTAGACTCTCCCCCTTTTCTACTGCATAGTTCTATGACCATGTGAAGGTAATAAACAAAAACAACCAACCTAGATGCACGCGCGCGCGCACACACACACACACACACACACACACACACTCACACACATTAAATCCCAACAATCCCTGTCATGTAGACCTATTAAGGCTTTCACTGAATCCTTACAGGGCTTTACTTGTGAGGATTTCATTTCTCTGTATGCATTGTACCACAGGTAGGTCTACTGTTTTTATTTTTGTGGACATTGTAGTCTGAACATTTGGAGCCTAAGAGCAGAACCTAAACATTCAAAACCTTACATAATGATGGCAAGTTTTCCTCGTTATTTCAACGCGGCAGGAATCAAATAAGAAAATGTATTTAAGCTTGCCACTGTATCTCCCCATGAAGCTCTTTTTTTTAACAGCGAGTCTTCCTGGACTCAAAGAATTTGACCAAACATGTTGATTTTTGGTGATGTCACGAGTTTCTATCTTTTTAATGTTTTCACTTTTTTCCCCCTTCTCTGTTTTGCCAGAAGTTCAAAGACTGCTAGTCGTACATTTTTATTTTGGAAGACATACATGTGTTCTTTAGGATTATGTGACTACTTTGAGATGGCATCTTCTGCGATTAAAGTAGGCCCTAATATACTGTTACATATGTGTAATATTTTCTCAAGGACTGCATAAGGACTTAGAGAAGAAATTGCAGTTGTCCCCAATATCAGTTTGCCTTTTCTGTTCAACCATATTAATATTCGTCTTTGAAAATAGCTGCTCCACAGCAAACCTGCATTTCCCAGCCTCCCTTTTTGTTAGCATGACCAAAAGATTAATTGCAAAGGAGATAGGTGGAGATTACCATGTAGCAGATTTTCTTAAGAGAACTTTCTTAAGAGATAACTGGCATACCTTTGAATTTTTTATTCTTTAAGTCTCCCTACATCGTACTGCTTAGAGCATAGATACCTGGAATGTAAATGTCAGCCTCCTGACCTAAGTTATTGCAGCCCATAGAGCAACAGGATTGAAGAAGTCTAGTTTCTTGAGTCCTTAGAGTATGAAGAGGACTCATACTCATTTTCTGGAATTATAATTTAATATTGTGTAAATTATTTCATGTTTAATTTACAAATATATTAGCAGTAAGTTTTTGTGTGGAAGATGATAGGGAATAAATATAAATAAAATACTCATTATTAAATGCAAAAAATATTGCTATTAAAAATAAAAATAAATATTGCCTTGGAATTTTATGCAGTAGAATTTATAAGTTGTAGACATCCTTTAGAAGTTAGTTTGGGCACAGTATGGTGGTATAGCATTTGAATGCTTCTTGAATAGAAGTTATTAATTGGAATCCCATTTAGTCAGAACTTGTGATAATTTGAAAGGAACTCATCATTACCTAGGGAAAATGGCTTTACTTTAAAATTGACAATATAAACATTGGTAACAGGTTTCCATGCATGATTTTCCATGTAAACAAAGATATTCTAGTATCTAACTTCCTTCATCTACCAAAAACAGGTCCCCAAACACCTAATTTAAGCAATGTTTGTTTATGCTTGAGTTCCTGTGTGGCCTGGATAGGAAGAAAATTCAGTTTCTTAAGAACTAGTCCCTGATGAAAATATTTTAGTATTTAGAAAAGTTGCATTTTAAGCCAGGTACATCAACAGAGAAAATTATCAGAAATTTTAGCTACTTTTCAAGGAAAGGCTCTCACATTGTATTAGGTGAAACAAAGTGTAACCTAGGGACTTCTGGCTCCATCTGGATGGTACTTGCAGATGGAAGTGAGAGTTGGAAGTGCCAGGAGGACGCTGCTGAGGTTATGTTGCAGCTTCAGTTTTTAACTCCTTAGTTAGTAATTGGTAGAGTAACTTAAAATAGTCTTACCTATTTCCATCAAAACTATACATTTACTCATGGACCCAATAACTCCACTTCTAAGAGTATTTTCTATTGCATATGATTAAAATGCATTTGAGAGTTTATTAATTGATCTTTAGTCATAATTCTAAAGGATTGGTAACAACCCAGTAACGTTAATATGAAACTGATTAAGTCAACTATGAAATAGCCACACAATGGATTGCACTGCAACTGTTAAAAATATGAAGGAAAGAAAAATAAGGAAATTCTCCATGTACTAACGTGAATAGATTTCCAAGATATTAAGTTGGGCCATATGAAACTAGTGAGCCAAATATGATAATATTTGGGCAATTTTATGTGGTTCATGTTACTAATTCTAAAAGAAGCAAATCAAAAACAAGAAGATACAGACAATGCATATGTTATGCTAACTTTTGTCAAAGAGGAAGAAATTTATGATTATGTATGATCATATTTCTGTGGAAACAAAACATTAATAAGACATTGTAGGTTGTGGAGTGGGAGGGGGCAGGGGTGAGAATGAGGATTTTCACTGTAAATATTTATATATTATTTCATTTTTTAACCAAGTGTATGCATTACTTATTTTTTAAAAAACACTTTATTTTTGCCTAATTTGGGCATAACTCAGCTACCTGCATTCTTTTTTGGGAAGAATTGTGTTATAAATCCTAAATAAATATGATAAAACAAGAACCGAGGTATTAGTTGCTTCCGAGATGTCCCTTGTCTAATCAAATATTCATTAAAATAGCTTTTTAAATTATAAAAGGCCAGAGCTTTTAAATGCCTTACTTAAAAATGGTACTCTCTTAAAATCATTTTATGGTTTAAAAGTATGCATATGTAAGTCTTACTTTTCAGTATTCATGACCGAGAAATTAAAATATTTTACTACAGCATTGATATTATTTTTTACAGCCTCATAAGTCTCCCCAGAAAATGTTGAATGCTATCTTTACATTTACTACACATGTAGACTTTACAAGGGTGCAAATGTTTATTAAGAGTAAAATCTACTGCATTTAATGAGCACCTGCTGAGACTGTGGGTCCATTTTGTGATGAAACATTTTCCAGCTACTTATTATAATTTGCATCATTAAGACTTTTCAACTGCTGTTTCTATAAAATGAAAAACATTTTCTTAACCCACTTTGTAAGTGTTTATAATACCTGCTGATTTGTAGCTGTGAAGGCATCATTTATTATATTCACAGGTTTTTTATGGAGAAACAGGCTCAATGAGCTTTTCTAGTGACATTCTTTTTCATTTGATCGTATCATTCTGCACCTAGTGCATAGAGCATTTGAATTAATTCAACTGAAAATGTCTCCCTATACACATGTTTTGTGAGCCATCTAGATACCTAAATTTTTATATCTAGAAAGAAAATAAGTGGAAGGAATGGGGAAAAGTGTGAAAGTTGTGAAAGGCGATGGTCGTTCCTAAGTATTAAATAAACAACAGTATCTTTTACATCTGTTAGACCTCGAATTCTAGATGCTTAACTTACATGAAAATAATTTAATGCTGTTTAGAGACCTATAAGGTCTTTATGAGGTACCTACTATTATTAACGATCTTAATCATTATGCTATAAGAAATTACCAAACAATTAATGGAGTATGCACTGCACTGATTGAGTATATGAATGAACAGATGAATAATTTAAAGAATGAATGAATAGCAGTTTAAGGCAGTGGAAAGAAGAATACTACACAGCAGATTAGGGTCCAAGTCCAGTTCAATTATTTCAGATTTGTAGTTGCCTCACCTCACAATTAGCTCTTTGGACTATTGGATTCTCCCTCACATTTATAACTGCAAGGATTATATGATTCCATAGATGAGGATAAAATTATTTTTTTTCCTCAAACCCAAACTTGTCCCCTACTATCAGTCTTATTAGAAAGATTACAAAATGGATTGAAAACATCCATTTTTTTACTACAATAATTTTACTAGACTACCCATTATTGTTCTGGGCTGTGCAATGCCAAAGGAACAATAAACAAGGCATGGCATCTGCACTCTAGGAAGTTTGCGTAATTGGGGATTTATGAATCATTAGGATGGGGCTCTCCCTTAGCAGAGTGTCCAAGGAACACACAGGGGTAGCTAAACAGCCTGAGGGGTGGGTAGGGAAAGAGGAACTTTCCTGGACAAGAATTCTTGGCTGAGTTCTGAAACATACGTAGAGCAAGCCACTAAAGAAGAGGTAAAGCACAATGCAGGAGTTAGCAAATGCAAGATCCAGAGGCAAAAGAAAGTGGGTATATTCAAGGAACTTTTCTTTTTTTTTTTTTTTTTGTAGAACTCAGCAAACCAATTCTAAAATTTGAAATCCTCAGTGCCAGGAATAGCTAAAATAAAAATAAAATTTTCTTGAAAGAGAAGAACAAAGTTGGAAGGCTAACACTACTTAATTCCTGATTCCATGAATGGTGGTGTGATTATTATAAAGTTGAAGTGATGAAAAGAACCCATATTGGTGCAAAAGTGGTGAAACAGATCAAAGAAACAGAATAGAATCCAAATATAGACCCACACATTTAATTGGATATTCATATGCAAAACAGAACATGAACCTCCATGCATTCTTCACACCATAAAAAAAATTCATAATAAATCATATGAGCATAGAACTAAATATAACACCTAAAACTATACAATTTCTAGAAGAAATAAAATTTTGCTAACTTGGATTAAGCTAAGATTTCATAGATACAGAACTACAACACAATCCATAAATGAACAATTTAGTAAACTGGGATTCTTCAAAATTAAAAAAAAATTGCTGCTCAAATTTTAACAATATTAGGAGAACAAAAAGATAAATCATGCACTGGGAAAGATATTTGCACAACATGTATCTTAAATTAGTATTTCGTTTGTTTGTTCATTGCTGTGTTATAAACTACTAGAGGACCAGAGTCTTGTTTATACATTTAAGTGCTATGTGCTTACCATCTAAAATAGTGCTCTGCATATAATAGGTCTTCAAAATATAGTTCTTTAATGAAGGAATAACTGAATGAACTAAGAAACAAATCAGCATTTAGGTGGAAATCGAAGCTTTGGAAGACTTGAAAGTACTGGAGGATAGACATAGAGAATTACTTCTCAAACTTTAGTGTGGATTGGAATCAGTTTGGAATCTTGTTAAACTGCAAATTGTGACTCAGTAAGTTCTGAAATGGGACTTGAAGTTGCCTATGGAACACTCATTGAGAGGCAATGGCATAGGGTCTGAGTCAACTCAAGACACAGGTATATAAATGAAGGTTAAATTATAAGTGTAGAAATTACCATTGTTTCTTTACAAAAGAATTGATAGTTTTCTCATTAACTTACCCATGAGGTGACCTGCGGAGGAATAGTGGCATGGAAGACTAGAGTATTCAGAGAAGGGAAAGAGGAAGTCAAATGAGAGTTGTTTGCAAAGAGGAAACAGATCAAATTATTTCAATGAATCTTGGCAAATATCTACTAATAGAGAAAATTTAAAAATGTAGACTCTATACGATGGAGAGTCAATATTCAAATAAATTAACTCTTTAAAAATATCATCTACAAACTTCAGGTGTCTTTTTTCCTGTTGCTTATATCCTCCACACCTCCAGTCTTGTTTAAAACAGATAAAAGAAGAAGCTCTCAAAAGTAAATCCATTTGGTAGACCCACTTGTTAACAACTCTAGGAAGATCTTGATAAGGGAAAAAGGTTGGAATTTAATTGTTCAAATGTGATTTGGGGATTTGCTCTAGATTTCATTAATGTGCTATACCTACTTTCCATTTCCACAGGGAATTGAAAGTTGAGAGTAATGAGCACATATCTGATGTTCGGGATGAAAAACTAAATCAAAATTGTCACCAAAGCATACATTTTACACACTATTAAGTTTTATGTAACCTATAACATATTTTATTGAGAAGTCAAAACATTTCAGGGATGAGACCCTTCCAATCACATAAGCAGCTCATTACATTGCTGAATAGCTCTGTGAGACAACTTTTCTTTATACTGGAATCAGTCTGTCTCCAGGCTATTGTTTTAACTCGTTCCTCTAACTGTGAAATGTAATTCCCACTCCTCTTCCAGCTTTCAGATTTTCAACTACTTAAAAGCAGAAATCATACAGCCAGCTCCTCTAATGCTGAATATCTTCAGCACCTGCAAGTATTTCTCAATGACAGGAGCTGAAAACACTTTATTATATTGATCACACTGCTCTTAATTTGCCTTCATTGTCTGTGTCTTACTGAAAGTTGTACCAACAGCAGTAAATATTATTTTCAGTACATTGGTCAAAGGATTTCTTTAACCCAAACACTATATGTGTATAATTTTTTCCAACAATTAGTTTTTATACCCAAAGTAGGTATCAAGTAGGGATCAGTTTAATTCAGAACTACACTGCTCATTTGCTCTAATAAAAAAAACTAGATCCACATATACTCACACATCTGTCTTTCATTTAGACCACATATTATATTAGGAAAAGGTGAGACTATATCCACCAGTTACTGTATAAATTTGGCAAGACATATACTCTGTTTTAACTGCAATTTTCCCATTATGCAAATGAAGTGTGCATAATTCCATTTGTCTTTTTACAAAAATTGTACACTTTGTGAAAAATGAAAGAACTTTGTGAAAAATGTCACAGAATAATAGTGTTTACTATTTATTTCAAATTTAACAAATGCTATTTATAGTAATTAAATTTACAAATATTCAAATTAGACAAATTTGGATTTAAAATGTAGTTCTGCTATTTACTCTCTCTCTCTGACCTTGAACAAGTTGTTTAACATTCCTGACTTTAAATTATGGTGTCAAAAAATATATTATCAGTACCTAACATGTATGTTTTTGAGGAGGATAAAATGAGATAATCTGATCAAAGTGTTTAGTATAGCGCATGGGATTTAAGAGCAGCTACTAAGACATATCCATAATTTTATTCTTTATAAAAAGACTTAATCATCAAGAACAATTTAAATCATTTTATTATACATTTTGCTTGACGTAGAAAGGAAAAAATATATATGATACTCATTAGAAAGATTCCAGTTTACAATACATTGTTAAAAATTGACTTATAAATAAGTTTGGTTATTTAAAAGCTTAAACAGATTAGCTCATTTTCTTAGAATATCTGATGTTATTATATTCTTTGATTAGAGATAAAAAATTTCAAAGAATCCTCCAAAACCTGATATTAAAAACAGCAGTATTTTTTATTTGTTTTTATAGAAACCTTACCTTGTGCTTGGCACTGTGCTAAGTAATATATGCACCTTCATGTGAGCCTCAGATCACCCTTGTGTGGCAGTTATATTTATTTTACACAGGAAGAAACTGGAACATAGAGAGATGATAGCCAGATTGAAAAAATATGAGAAAAAAAAAACTTTATAAAATGATGGCCATCTAATACATGCCTTGTTAAAAAAAAAATGATGTGTATAAATTCTCTTCAATATCTAAAGATCACCCAGGGCATGAATCAAGACTTTGAGAAGCAAAGGGCAATAATAATTCACTATAATTAAAACACTGATTTAATACAATTAGAAGTAAGGGAATAAAGGTCTTGGGACTCATGGACAAAACAAAGCAAACAAACAAAAACAATTAAGTGAAGGCTAGAATTTATTTTAAATTTTGATATGGGAATAGGTGTCCAAAAAACTTAAGCATAATTCCAGTGACATTTTACTACAACAAAACTAACAGCATTTTTAATGTTTCAAAGGCTTTTTTTAATTCAATACAATAAAATTATATTATGCCATAAAAATATTCTTTATTTTTTCTAGTTAAGTCATCGGTGTCGGTACTTAGCCAGGCTTAGGGTTGGTTGACTTCTCAAAACGCCATGTATATAAAGTTTTTTGTTTGTTTGTTTTGTCTTGAGTATTTTTTAAAGTAAAGTGATTGTTTTCACTTTTCTTTAGAAAGTAGGTAGACAAACAAAGAGCAAGAAAAAAATAGAACGTGGCCCCGGTCTATTTTGGGTGTTCACGAATGATGTCAGCCTTGGTTGGCAACTAAAATCACATTTCTGGACAATGGGAAGTCAAATCAAAACAGTAATCCCCAGTCACTGAAGCATCACTTTAGCCAGACTTTTCCCTTCATGTCATCCAAAATTCCTCTAAAAGATTAGAATTTTCTTACTGATACATTTTTTGTGTCAGCATCCTACAAAGTTTAATTTAAAAAGTATAGAAACTTCTATGCATTGATGGTATCTTTCTAAGGACGTAAATCATGTTCTCTTTGTTTTGTTTCATGTATGAAAATTAATCACTTCAGGAACACTAAAAAGCTCCTTTGGCAGGAAGCCATATTTTATTTCAGGCTCCCAGTTTACCACAATACTGAAGAGAGATACTTGCTTATGTGTTTGTGCTTTACAAAATTCATTTTCCAATTCTGTTGAAGTATTTGTGAATTTTCTGTTCTTGTTGAGCCTCATTTTAGTTCTGTGGTTTACTTGGATTTTTAATCATGCATTTTTTATGATATGTAAAATACCAATGTCATATTCAATTCTCCTCTTCTGAAACATTTGTAGTGCAGGTAGAATTTACAGAAACAAAGGTTTTTGATCAAATAATTTCCTGTAAGGCCATAAAACATTTTCTCTTATCAGTTAATCAGTTTGAAGCTTTGCAATAACTTAGATATAATAATTTGGATTCTTCAAATCAGGATTGGCACTTATTTCTGTGAGGAAACCAGCCTTAGTTTTAAGCAAGATTTTCTTTTGAGGCTTGTACAAAGTACACAAAGAGGTGAAATAGAAAAGTAAGTTTGGCCTTAACTAGAGCAAAAATATGATAATCATAATTAGTACAATTCTCTCTTGAAAAACATCAGATCATATTACAAGTAATTGATATTAAGTCTCTTGCTGATATTTTTCCGCCAATGACTTCTGCTGTCCGTGAACATTAAATCAAGTTAAAAATTTTTCTGAGAACAAAAATTTAGATTCTGTCGACTCAGTAAACAATAAAGTAATGACTCATCTGTATGTTTAAATTATGACATTTTAAAAAGTGATGTAAATTTGATAACATATATAAATAATTTACTTCTTTTCAAATTATCTAAATATATTTATGGAGAAAGGAAGAGAGAGAGAGAGAGAGCTGGTTTAGGGGAGGAGGAATTTCAACACTAAACTTGTAATTAATTAAAAATTAAATTTAAAAGCCTACTTCCCTATTAAACACTTCTCAAAATACCTTTTTTTCTATGCATATTGTTTTACTGTTTTTTTCACTCTTTGGAATAAATTGTAATTCTACAAAACTTCAAAGGAAACACTACGCATTGATTGAAAGTATGCTTTAGAAAATTATAGGCTCGTATTTAATCTTTTTAATTTTTTTTTTTCAGTTTTCTTGACTATATATAGATATATATATATATAATTAGTTTCAGGTATAAAAAACAACATAATGAGTAGACATTTACACACCTCACAATAATAACCACAATAAGTCTACTACCCTTCTGATACTTTACAGATGTGTAGCTATTAAAATACCATTGACTATGTTCTCTGTGCTGTAACTTTACATCCCATGACGATATATATATATATATATATATATATATATATATATATATATATGTGTGTATATATATAATAGTTGACATTAAATATTATTTTATGTTAGTTTCAGGTATACGGATGGGTACTAGACTTATCAGAGGCTTCACATTTTAAATATATAAATGCCTAACCACAGGCTAGTATTTTAACATATAGTATTAACTAGCAACAGCAATATCTAATAAACCTGGTTGAAGAAAACTTTTAGTTCAATATCAAATTATTTTTATACTGACCCAGCATTTAATTTTGTAAAAGTGAGAAGTTAGAAATGCAGATGAGAGCTCCAGAATTAATACTGGTTTTGAACCAATACTTTTCTATTTGGGCTCCTCTGCCTTGCATGAGAGTCACACTCATTAAATATCTGTACTTTTGAACCCACGTTGACTGTCAATGACTCTTAGGATAAATCCTTCCCCATTCTTGTCTAAGAGAAAGAGTATACTTTTGCTTTTGCCACCAATTTTCAAACTGGAATCCTAAGCTTTAGTCTGATTAGATTGGTTTAGTGTTTCCATGACTTTCTATGCACCTATTTCGATCGGTGGCTTAAGAGCAAGATGAATTCACTAGATGAAAAGCCAGATCGTCGTGCCTACCCCAAGATGGAAGTTAACTTCCAGTGAAGCACAGAGAGAGCTTGGGGAGGAATTGTTCCCAGGCAATCATAATTAGCAAATGTCTACTACCTCATAGGAAGTATAGAACTCTCTCTCATCCTTCAAGAAATGTTCTTTCTATTTTGGATGGTTTTAAATAATGCAAAAAGAAATATTAAAATGCCAATGCAGATCAGTATATGCTTAAATGTCAACATTAGTGGTATTATGCTAAGGGATGAATGAATTCATAGCAATTACACCTCTAAATTAAATGAGACAGCCTCGTTATCAATCCGTTTTCAGTAAGAAAGCATTTATAGATAAAGACAGAGATAACCTAGGTCTCATAGGACATTTAGTGTGGTGGAAAAAAGAAGGAAGAAAATTACAAGTGGAAACTGAGCAAGAACAAAGATTGTGTTAGAGGAGAAAGTACAAACTAATCCAACTTGAGTAGTGAGTTGATAATTTGAACAGCACAAGTTAAGAAGAAAAAAAGAGATTGGTACTGAATTTCAATGTTATTATATACCAAAGAATCTTTATTGTTTTTATTGGAGGATAAAAAGAATAGGAAAATGAGAAATTAGGGAATTCTGTTTAATAATCTATAACAGGAATTTTCTTGGCTTACTTTTGAGAAATTAGGGAATTCTGTTTAATAATCTATAACAGGAATTTTCTTGGCTTACTTTGAGATCCAACTCAGAATTAATATGGTCCTCTAAGTATTAAGAATTTGAATATTTGGAGATTACATATTCTAAAGAAAAGAACTTCAAGGTAACCTAAATTCTTCCTTTGTCCATTCTTCCAAATAACTGTTTTTTCTTAATATTAATAATTCTTCTTTTCAAGCCCCAGATTTATAAATTGGTGATACCTGCTTTTGCAAAAAATTTGCATATCTAGCACTCAGGTTTAGGTCTCTAATATTATAGTTAAATCCAGGACACCAGATTAAACACTAAAATCACTAAGTAGGGAAACAATTTAAAAGCAGTTTGGGTGAGGAAAGGTTTTTCTAATTATGACTCAAATACCAAATTAAATTTAAAAACAAAAATTGATAAATTTGACTACAAAAAATTTAATGACAAAACTTATTCTATATACACAAAGTAAAAAGAAATGATGAACTGTGAGAGTACATTTGCAACACATACCAGGTAAAGAACTAACATCCCTAATCTACAGAAACTTTTAGTTGATAAAATGACCAAAAATTTCATAGAAATGGACAAAATATATGAAAAACTTTCAAAAGGAAATTTAAAAATAGTCCACAAATATGGCACAATGTTTGATTTCACACATAATCAGAGAAATGCAAGTTAAATTATAAAGAACTATCACTTCTTATTTATGAGATTGGCAAATTTATTTTAAAAATTCACAATCCACCATGTTGGTTAGGTTGTGCTTAAACAAGTATCTCATATATTGCTGGTAGAAAATGCAAAATCATCCAACATTTGTGGCAGCAAATTTGGCCTTATCTAACAAACTGTGTTGTGTTCATTTACTCTGGATCCAGCAATTCCTTTCTAGGAAATTGCCCTGCAGTGCACCTTAATAGTACAGAAATGCAAATACTAGAAGTTCTTTATGGAAGTATCCTTTATAATTATAAAATTTTGGTATCAACTTAAACGGCTAAGTATGGGAAATTATTGAATGAACTATGACACATACATAAAATGAAGTATTATGCAGCAGTTTATAAAATAAAGAAAATATCTATGAAATGATACAGAATTATTCACAGGAGATATTATTAAGGTTTTAAAAAGCAAAGCCCAAAAAGAGCATACATAACATGTTACCAATACTGTAAGAATAAAAGGGAAATAAAAAGACATATATATATGTATATGATAATTTTTAGAAAGAGATAAGAAAACAATGAAGCTGGTTATTGACGAGGTGAGGAAACAGGATATGAGAAAGGAGGGAACATCACCTCTCTGAGTATACCTTTTTGTTTCATTTTCAATTTTGGAATCATGCTAATGTTCTACATATTCATAAGTAAAATTAAATCAATTAAAAAAAGGAAAGGAAAGGGAAAATATGTAAAACTGAAACAAAAATACGCAAGTATGTTTTTTGAAAGAGGAATAAAAGGGATTAATCAAAGTAATTTATGAACACACTAATTTATGAACACTCTGCACTGTCTTGGTTAGAGTAGAGGTGTGATATTATGGAGGAGGGATCTGCAAATCTCTTTCTATTTGGTTTGTTTACTGGGAATTGGAATGTTGGAGATAATGTGGTCTAAAGAGGAGAAATTCAGGGTACTCGAAATTCTTTGTAGTGTTTGGGCCAGGCAATTGTGAAACTATTTTAAATATGTTATAAGTCTAAGCAAAAAATGTGTGTGTCTGTGTGTGTGTGTGTGTGTGTGTGTGTGTGTATGACATGTGTATATGCATATCATGAACAAAAACCACATTAGTAGGTATCTTGTCTAATTTACTCATCTAGAGTATCCCACCTTTATCTTTGAGCTAGTTCACAAATCTGTAAGTTGTTAAAAACTAATAATAGTGCTAATAATTCTTATCAATAGAAATGACAATTCATTGTGCCCATAAAAAAGCAATTGTTTATTGCCCTATTGATAGATGTTTTTTGCATCTATTTGTAGATCGACTTCAAAAGTCTATTTTTTAGATGTCTCTGATCTTTCAATTCTCTTTTGAAATAATTTTGGTATATTACTATGTCTTTATTAATAGATTAAATCAAATCTTTGACATGCATTTATTTTATATTTGATGGGAAACATGAATTTGCTTTTGGAAAAAAAACTTTCTTTTAAAATGTACACACATATATGGATGTATATAGTTTATATTAATATACATGCATTTATTTCCTTGTACTGACCACTGAAAGGGCAAATTCTTGCAGTATAATATGTAAATCTAGCACTGAGATCTAGATCTCTAATATTATGGCCAAACCCGAGATTCCAGATTAAACACCAAAATCACTAAGTAGGGAAATGAATCATAAACCACTGGAAAAATAGGATTCCATGAGTTTATATTAATAATAGATGATTACTGGATTAGACAGATGATAGATAAATGCATGGTAGGTAGGTAGGTAGATAGATGATAGATAGATAGATAGATAAGAGAGCCCTCTTGATAATAGAATGCTGAGTGTTAACTCATTAAAAAGGAAGAAATGGGATTGGCAAATCAACATTTTTCAACCATTTAAAAAATTTTTTAGAAAAGAATCATGGACTTTTATTATCATAAATCTAACCTGAAATTTTGATGAAGAGAAGTATATTTGTCTCCCAGTAGATTGCTTAGTAGTTACAAGGAAAAAAATAGTACATATAACATGGAGAAATCAGACACCTTGATCAATTAATCTCACTAGTAAAAGCTAAATAGACATGGTTTGTCTTCAGATGTAATGCCCATGAAAGACACAACTTTGTGTTATACTATTCTGGCCAGAAATATGAAAACTGAATTTAATCATGACCAAACACCAGACCAGTGAAAATGAAAAAGGAAGTCTCAATAAAAACCAAATATCAAACAATGTTTACAGTAGCAATCTAGGTAAAGAGAATGTCACTATTTCTATTCTTCTGAATTTTAAGTTTGAAATAATTTTCCAATAAATAGGTTTTTTTAGTGTTGAAATACTAATTTATTTCAAAGAAGAAATTATTATTTTTTTTTATATTTTCCCATTAGAACATATTTCCATTCCAATTTGCATTTATTCTGTCCTTCTGGAACATTCCAACAGTGAGTTTAAATAAATGTGGACTTTGTTGTATAGCTGAAGTGTAACTATAGAAGTTCTCTTTAAAAGTGGCTGGTTTGGAGACATATTTGTTTTTAAATATACATTCAAACACAAACTCATGTATTTAATTACTTTAAAAAATGAGTTTACTTATAAAATTAAAATATTGGAAGAAATTTTTAAACAGGTGATGAGAAAAGATACTACCTTCCAGAGGGTAGTTGGAGGTACTGTAAAACAACTTTTTATAATATGAACATTCTCATTTTATTGGTAAGATCCCTTTTTTCCTTAAGGCATTATCCATTTTAAGAGTCTACTTAAGCACATCATGCTGACTTATAAAAAGTTAATTTCACTTTATTATGTAGAAATCCAGAAGTGAAGGTCAATTCCAATTCATAAGGTGTCATATGTAGACATAATCTCACAATTATGTATTTATAAATCACAATTTATATTTACAGACTACCATACATTTCTCAGATCACCAAAGTTCTTTTCATTATGTAAAAGTAAGCAAATTACAAATATCAAGAAGTTTTTAATTGATTCAAATATACTTAAGTGTTCAAGGTTTAATTATTTATATTCTTACTCATAAGTTCATTTTATTTACTTATTTTTACTTTTTATATATCCCATTTCTTCTAGAGGTTTATCATTAAATAAATGGGGTATATTGGAAATGATTTTATTTTGGAAATAAATGGCAACTAGTTTCATGACAGTTTATGGTGACTCTAATCGATATCTCTCTATTAAGCAAAGTAATAAAAATTAGTAAGTGAAACTTTTGTTAATAACAATGTGGAGAAAGAAATTAAATAATGCAATTATTAAAATAGTATTATTGTTACTTCTAAAGCACCTCTGGTCAATTGCCCAGAATTACCTCCAAAAACCCATTCTGATTAATGGACAAAATCTTCCGTCAGACACAAAGTGTTTATCCTCACCAAAGTGCTTATACATACTAAGTACTCATGCTTCAGGTTAACACATCAGAGCCCAATAATAAAATGCAAATATGTTACAAAGAAAAGTAACCTATGCTTCTAGAAAGGAAGCATAGATTGCTAACCAATATAGATTTATTCTAAATAACTCACCTAGCTAAATTTTGGGTCTCTGACAAATCAATAATTTGACAATCTTTAAATTTTGTTTTCTGTAAGTGGTGAGTAACTTTGTCACTAGTTTTCAAATTAGTCTAGTTTTCAAATTTTGCCATCCTCTCTTATATGAATATAGCTCCAAGATTTAGAAGTTATTTTTGGAGTTAATCTAAATTTGTAGTGATTTACTTACTACTACTTATCTTCATATTCAAGAAAATACACTTCCACAAATTTTCTCAACAACTGTGTACAAGTATCTAATTCTGTTATTGGAGATTTTTAAGGAAAAAAATAAAGGAAATTTAGAAACACAAAAACATTCAGCATACGTCAGTGGCTGTATACAGGAATTTTAAAATAGCTTCAATGTGCCCTTCCATGTCAGAAATTCATTTGTTTTAAGTTTTGTCTCTCAGAGACCTTTGATCTGAATCCTATTTTCCATCTTGCAACTTCAATATGTATGATGTTGATTTATTATTTTCTGACATTTTGCTTCCTAGTGAGCTGGCAGAACTCTAAAATGACATATAAAAGCAATTTCTAATGGCGTTTCCAACACCTAAGAGGCAATCTATTTCTCAATGGCTCATTTGAATTCAGAATCTCAGGTTTTGGGGCTCTGAACTGGTGATTTCATAAAAATGTACACATTTTTCTTTTTTACCTTACTACTCAAAGGTGTTTGATGATTTTTAAAATCTTCTCTAAGTGTGAGTATGTAACTTTTCACTATGATAATTAGAAAGTATTTATAAATAGGGACGTGGAGTGGCATACGATCTGGGAAGGCATTACTGTTGTCCGGCTCATGTTTTCTTCTTTTTAACCTTGTCTAGATTTCACTGGTTACAGATAATATGAAACATAAGGAAATCACACTTGATTAAATATCAAAATAAAAAGTGATTATTATTTAGTATGGTTAAGGGAAAAACAACACTTAGAGCTTGTAGAGAAGGCAGAGCGAGGACAGTGTGTACTTTCAATATCATAGTTGGAAATTGTTTAACAGGCTACCTAAGGCGTATTCACCTTTTTAGGAGAATGTATCTGCATATGACTGCTGTTTAGTCTTTATTAGAGCCCACACTCTATGGAATTATAGGGTAACTTACAGATTTTTATCTGACAGTTATGCAAATGATTTATTTCTGATAGAAATAATAACCTCAAAGGTTATGGTTATGATTTCATTGCCTTCTATGTTATTAACTAGTTTCAAACGTAATGTAACAATTTTGTTCTCATGTTTAGTTTTCATTGCTTCTTAGTTACTCATTTCGACAAATAATATTTGAATCAGCTTTACCATCTTGCTGGTTTCTTCATAAATAAGGGAAATAAAATTGTGACAAGTTTATGAAATAA
Organism: Rhinolophus sinicus; assembly: GCF_036562045.2. NCBI lineage: Eukaryota > Metazoa > Chordata > Mammalia > Chiroptera > Rhinolophidae > Rhinolophus > Rhinolophus sinicus. The sequence goes on from NC_133752.1 coordinate 75,976,881, forward strand.
ATTCAGTATAGTTCACTAAAAATTAATAGACTTCTTCAGGTTATGTTACATTGATATAAGAGTCTTTTAAAAATTTTGTTTTGAAGATTATAATTAGGCATTTTAAATCATAATCCAGTAATTACATCTGCTTAAATTTGGTGCAGCTTTTCTGAATTTATTTCACCATGGAAACTTTCCATGTAAATTGCATGAAATGCCATAGTATTAGTAATCTAAATTCCCTGATATATGGTTGAAAATGGCAGCTTACTGACCCTACAAATTTGTGTGACATCATTGTCACCATAGTTACTAAATACTTTGGTTATCACAGTGTATCTCCTAATGCCTTGCTCACCACCTGCTCTTCATCCAATGTCATTTTACTAAATTTTTTATAATTATTCCCCCACATGCAAGGATTACCAGTGTCTCATTTTCCAGTACGGGACCCAGTTGATGCAGTCCATGGTGGTCAGCTTCACAGGGCCTAGAGAAGTGTGAGAGACCAGAGCTGTAAGGGCAAACAGAAAATATCCAGGACGATTGTCTATTATCTGAAATTTGTACAAATTCTCCTTGTCAGACAACATGTCTTAAGTTTTATTTCAGGTTATTATTACTAGAGAAGACTATCTAAGTTGAAGCCATAATTTGACATCCCCAACATTTGAACTATGGCTCCATGATACCCAAACATCCTTTCAAATTCAGATTAAATAATATTTGATTTAATTCTTGACTAATGTTTTTGATTAATGATGTATGTTTTGCGTTGTGACCCTAGTTTATAAGAATCAACAACTATCAAGTTGGCTGAATGGGCAAGAGTCCTTTTCTGAAACCCCACAACTGAGAGAATTCCAGAGAACAGAAGGAGCAGGGCAAAACTCCTCCCATAATGAAAAAAAGGCCCTTTTTCTCAGAGTAGAACTTACCAAACAGTAAGATATTTACTGGGTTGATTTTATGAAGGCTCTTGGCAGCTTTTGTTTCCTGAAACTTTTATTTATTTGCCTTCTGAACCCTATTATTTTACAGAAATAATTTCTCCTCCTTAAAATTTTAACGATTGCAATGCACACTGATGTTACTGAAGTGATAACAGTGGGACAATAATGCAGTTGTAACAAAACTAGCTTAAATCCTATGGCAAACATTTTATAATGTGTTCTTTCTTCTTTTTCTCTCGTGTCTTCTCATTCGACCCATACTTATCCTATGCATTTAAATCTTCTGGAGTTCAAATACCCTACAGTAGCATCAAACTCAGGCTTGTATCTCTAAGAGGACTCCTAGATCTCAAAACACTCTTGAATCCACAGTATATGCAAAGCTTCGCAATTTCCAAGTGTGAAAACATCTTTCAGAATTCATATTATTGTTATTCATGAGAATTCTTTGTAGGTGAATGATATGAGTATGAATTAGAGAACTCTGAGCAAAGGCATCTCTTCTGATGTTCCTTTACTGTTCTTATAGTCCATTTACCCCTCTAGGACATTACCAATAAATAAGCAAATACAGTCAGTCTTCCTAATATGCAGGCCGTGCATCCATGAATTCAGCGAACCGTGGATTGAAAATATTCACACACAAAAAAAGTTGCTTTGTTGCTGACATGTACTATGTAGAGTAGTTAGGCTCACAATGATTGCGTCTGTACTGAACATGTACAGACTAGTTTTTCCTCGTCAGTACATTCCCTAAACAGTACAGTAAAACAATGATTAACATTGTATTAGGTATTACAAGAAATTGTATAGGTATTATAAGTAATGATTAAAGTATAAGGGAGGATGTGTAGGTTATATGAGAATACTATGTTATTTTATATAAGGGACTTGATAATCTTTAATTTTGGTATCTGCAAGTGTCCTGGAACCAAACCCCTACAGATTTCGAGGGACAAATGTACATCAAACAAAACAGGAAAAAAAAAAAAAAAAAAAGAAACACTGTCATTTGTGAACTCAAGGAGAATTTTGGACTTAAGGGAGAATTTTGGAGAATTCATGAGAACCAGAATAGCCTCCTTGCTATTTTTGGAAGACATCATTTATACTTCTACCTTTCAATTTTCTATTTCCTCTTTCTGGAAGGAAATTTATATGGCTTGCCCCTCTCTTATTTCTTATCTATGAGGATTTCCCTGACCACATCTTTAAAATAGCCCATCACCACCTTTTTTATTTTTCTTCTTAGCACTTATCAACACTTGATAGACTGTACATTGTACTTAGTTATTTCTTTTTTTTTTGCCAGCCCCACTGTTAGAACATATGATGACACATATTATGTGCTTAATAAACATGTTGATTGAATGAATACATTTCAATAAGTTTTTATTCTAGTAAAAATTACTATTGAGAATAAAAGAAGAAATCAAAACCCTGTGGGAAAATAGAAATAAGACTGTAGAAGATTGTTTTCATTAATGACATTGATTTTTTGTGCTTCCCTATATCCTCTTCCTTTGGTGGTTGACATCCCAAACAGACTCTGTGCTTGGCTATGTGAATAGCTATAGCTGACGAGATAGTAGCCCACCTGATATAAGAAAATGCCAGAAAATTGCTTGCATGCTCCCATCTTCTCTCTTGTTCAACTGCATTATACACTAGAGCATCCTCAGGCTACCCTTGCGGGAGGACAAGACATACTAGAGAGCAGAGCTAATGACAGAGCCCAACCAACATTTGGGAAATTACCCAGTCAAACCACGGCTGACAGCAATCTCATGACTGAGCCAAATTGAGCCCAACTCAGGTAAAAACTGACCAGGTCATCCATAGTCTGACAAGTATATATAAATATTTGTTATTATATTTACACTAAATCTTCATGGTTGTTTGCTATACATCATTATAATGGCAATAGGTCACTGATACAAGGAGGATTTTGCACTAGAATACCTGAGCTATAACCAAATACATCAAATATTGATGGAATTTTGCCTACTCACTACATATGATGATATAAAAAATAGAAATATAAGTTGAAACATAAAGCACAAGACAAAGAGAGCTTTGAAGACCAAGTGATGACAAAAAAGGAACACACTGAAATGAAGCACTACTTATAAAACTCAAATCTAAAAACTGAAGTGTCTATTCTTGCATATAACTTGCTCAAAAATGTATATATAAACATGAGTATTTGTGCTAGGAGATATATAATAGTGTGTCTGGTACTTTTGCTATAAAAGTGTTGGCTGTAAACATCTTTGCACACATTTTAAATGCACAACTATTGGCCATAAGGCAATTTCACTGTAAAAGATAAAATAAAAAATAAGAAAGGGATATTTAAAAGGACACAATGAAACATAAACAATTAATAACAAAATTAAAAAAACTATCATGAAAAATGAAAATACACTTTCTTTGAAGTCTTTCGTTTATAATATACATTTCTTTTTCTCTTGTTGGTTCGTCTCCTTGTTCATCAATACACTTTCTCTTTTTCATGACAATTTTTTCCTTTATTAAGAGAGATATCAGTTCCCAGCTAAGGAATCAATAATGCTCTGGAGGCTTGTTGTGAATTAGTGGCCACCTCTTTTATATTTGTCATAGTTTGATAAACTTTTGATTTTGACAGGTGGAAAGGGTAACTGTGCTAAGGAAGGATTTGCAAACTAATACATCATTTTCTAACATGGTATGCAATCTGGCTTTACACATAGATTTGCAATCCAGCTTTTTATGTAGTTGTTATCATCCACTATTTTAAGACCACCACATCTAGACTAATCATCACTATATAGATCATAATGAGGGCTGAGACTTGTATAATATAAAAATGGGAGTACTGGGAGAACATCAATGGAGAAATAAAACCAAATTGACAACATTTAAATACATTAAGTCTGATAAATGTAAACCAAACTGTCAAACAGTTATTTTATCTCTCACAACAAAATTGCCTTACAGCCAATTAGTTGTGTGGCAAAAATATTTATGACAAAAATACTTAAGCCAAAAATATCTAGAACCATATAATAGGCCTGAAATGGATTATAATGCTAATATATCAAATTAACAACACAAATATAGTTTTTACTTTACAAACAAAAAATAGGAATCTAGCCTTCAAATTAAGTATTTTTCATACCATTTAATGTTAAGAATAAAAAATTTGAAATTTCTTTATAAAAACAAAGGAAAAGCGTAACAGATGATGGGACTTTAAACTTGAATTGATGATCTAATTTCTTAATCAAGGAAAGTGCATATAACCAGACCCCAAATCTCTTAAACCAATAATACAGACAGAGAATTGTGAATATAACAGCAGTGTATAGGCAATGACTTTGACAACAGAATTTAACCTATAGCAAATTGGCCCAGATAATGAGCTATCAACCAGGGAGAAAACCCCCCACAAACGTGTGCTTTAGTTGATTAACCTTTTTCACATGCAAACAAAAAAAAATCTCAAGCTGATCAAGTACATCTCTATTTAATAGAACAGATTGCTCATTTCTCATAGCAATATTCTGCTAATGGACGACAAGAGATGAATGCTTCTCTATGAGCTAAACCAGCATGTTAGCTAAATTAGGAAAGATATCACAGTTAGTGTGATTTGATCTCCATATAAAAGTTTAATACAGCAGGAGACAAATGACCAAGAAATACAGAAATTGGGATCTGTGGAATTGCTTTGAAGTCTGCTCAACAGCTTATTTTCTTTTTGTCATTTAAAACTTGAGAGTTAAGAAATTCAGGAAGCTCTATGTGAAACCCCGATCTTCAGAGCAGCAGGTGGCCTAGTCTTCTGTTTTTATGGTTCTGGCATCCTCTTCCTTCATTTGCAATGTCTATGAATCATACTTTAGCATCAAGTATTAGAACACATTAAAAATGTACTAAGATTCCAAATTTTGACCAATTCACCATTTCCAGCCAAAATGATGATATAGGTAAGATTTGTCTGTAGGACTCATTCAGACTTCTCCAACTCTTCCTTGGTATAACTTTTCTCTATTTTCATCCCCATAATAGTTATTTTATGTCATTTTTGAAAAGTCCTGTGCGTTCCGAATAGTCATGCACACATAATGATGTTTCAGTCAAGACAGATTGTGCATATGGTGGGGGTACACCATACAGCCTAGGTGTGGAGTCGGCTATACTATCTAGATTTGTATATGTACACTCTGTGTTATTCGCACCACAACAAAATGACCTAACAATAAATTCCTCAGAACATATCCATATTGTTAAGCAGAACATGACTGTATCTGGTTAAAAAAAATCCAAACTAATATCTTTAGAACCCAATTACTATTGCCTAACTTGGCATTGTTCCATCTATGCTTGTTAGTCTTTGCAGATGAATTTTAAGAATTGGATTTTATGAATATAAAGATCATGAGAAAAGAAAAACAGTAGGGGAAGGTTGTTACATAAAAGGGACTCTATGGCCAGTAAATGCTTGAGCCTAGATTTGATTGTGATACTACAAAGTTTGAATACTTAACAAATGATAAATCAACAGAATATGGAGGACAATTAAAACCTGTCTGAGTACCAGCAGAAGCTGGAATAGTACTTATAATTAATAGAGGCAAACAAGGAAGAGACTGATATAACAGTAGTAGGACCAAGAAAATACAGAAGTAGAAAAGCCGTGTTGTCATGGCGCTGTGCTTTGAACTACCCAAGATGATTTCCATAACCTGACGCCAGACTCTTGGGGTGACAGTGACAGCATATTTTATGAGAAATTGACACAGGCCTCTTCTCCCATGCCAAGAGATAAAAAAATAACATTAAAAAACAAACAAACAAATAAAATCTTTTAAAATGCAAATCACATAGTCAATTTACTTTGGGTTTAAGTTTTTCCTTTAATATTTTTGAAATATTCTGGATTCAATACAACAAGCAGTGAGGGCTAAAATTAAAATAAATACATCCTAATTAAAAAGGTCTTGCATCTATTCATCTTTAAATGCTGTGTTGCCTGTTCTTATCATTGTTATATTAAAGATGGAAATGCAAAGTCCATGGCTATTTGTATTTGGAACTACAGTGATTTTGTCAGTTATCTATTGCTGCACAACAAATTATTCCAGTACTTAATGACTTAAAACAGCAGTCATTTATTATCTCTAAGGGTTTGAGGGCAGGGATCTTGGAGCAACTTAGCTGAGTGGTCCTTTTTGAGAAGGTCTCATGAGGTTGCAGTCAATCTTTCAACTGGGCTGCCTCACCTAAAGTCTTGATTGAAGTTTGTGAATCTGCTTTCAAGAAGGCTCCCACACATGACTGCTTAAGACTCCTCAGTTCCTTGCTGAATTTTGGCTGGAAGCCTTAGTTTTTTTCACTATGTGGGTCTCTCCAAAGTGATTCCTGAGTGACCTCAAGATATGGCAGCTGTTTTCCCCCAGAGCAAGCAATCTGAAAGAGAGAAAGAATATGAAGGAATGATAGAAACTGAAGAGGTATTTATAACCTAATCTAAAAAATTGGCGGCATATCATCACTTCTGCCATATTCTATTGATCACAGAGACAAACCCTCTTAAAATATGATGGGACTACCCAAAGGTGGAAATTCCAGGAGACTAAGATAATTGGGTGCCACCTTATGAGTACTATGACAGTGACAGAATCAAATAAACATTTTGCACTGATGAAATGCATACTGAATTCAACCAATGGATTCTAAATCGAGTAAGGATTAAAAAAGGAAAACATAATATGGTCCATGTGCTTGAAAATGAACCTAGAGATACAATTAATCACATGGTAAATAAGAGCTAAATTAATTCTAAACTTTACTGTTCTGCCTTCTTCTGAGCACATAGGGTTAAATTGAGTTAAACACACATACAACACAGTAAATGTTTAGTTTCAAAAAGGTACTTCTGTTTCACTAACAGTGGATACTATTTCAAGTTGTTTAGTTTGCATTTTATTTGGCAGGAATTAATTTCATAATAGATATCAAAATTTAAGATGATTTTACATGAAGAAATCATAGAGTGATTTCAATGACAAATCAATAAAAAATGAAAACATTTCAAAGTAAAGGATATGAACAAGAGAAATAAAACACACATACACACACACGCGCGCACACACAGGAGGTCGGACAATTAAGTTCGCTAACTGGTTGCAATGATGTTGCCAACCTTTTTTGCTATCAGAGGCATTATTCATTATGCATTTGTACCAACTGGACAAATAGTTAAACAAGTTTACTATTTGGAAGTCCTGAAAAGGCTGCATGAAAAAGTTAGACAACCTGAACTTGTGGCCAACGATTCATGGCTTTTGCATCACGACAATGCACCAGCTCACACAGCACTGTCTGTGAGGGGGTTTTTAGCCAGTAAACAAATAACTGTATTGGAACACTCTCCCTACTCACCTGATCTGGTCCCCAGTGACTTCTTTCTTTACCTGAAGGAAATATTGAAAGGAAGACATTTTGATGACATTCAGGACAGCAAGGGTAATACGACAACAGCACTGATGGCCATTCCAGAAAAAGAGTTCCAAAATTGCTTTGAAGGGTGGACTAGGCGCTGCCATCAGTGCATAGTTTCCCAACGGGAGTACTTTGAAGGTAACCATAGTGATATTCAGCAATGAGGTACATAGCACTTTTTCTAGGATGAATTCACGAACCTAATTGTCTGAGCTCATATACATATTTTTTATTATCTCACACTCCCCAAAGTTTAACCAAATGAATGCAAATAAAATGAGGGAGAATTTCCACAGTATCAGGTTAGCAAAAATTTGAAAGACTGACAATACTCGTTGCTGAAAAAAATGTAGAGAAGAATTTCATGTTCCCTTACCATTTTCTTGTGAGTGTAAATTTATTCACCATAAACAAGCATGATGTACTTTATAAATGAGATTACAGTTTAATTTAGAAAATTATCTCTCAATAATGAATTTTATCATCTGCAAATAAGTCAGACTAATATTAAAGATTATTTTTAAATTTAATCATTTGAAAATGATTATAATTTAATTTGTGATTTTCATAATTGTATAAAATTGATGTTTTTACAGCAATTATATAATAGTAAACAAATGATGTTCTATATTTTATTTAGAATACATCATCTTTTCTATCTCTGAATAAATATTAGCTGTAAAAATATTATTTTCATTTCTGTCTGACATGGGTTGAGATATCAACAATAATAGTTATTAACATGAAAGCTGTTTCTTATAAATCTTTAGTTCCTAAGCATTTTTAGTGACACTACAAGAAAAATACATTTTGAATAATAATTTTTTTTAATTCTAGATTTTTTTAATGCATTTACTTTTCATGGTGACTTTGTGGCCCTATTTTTACCAGAATCCATTTTATCTACATAAACTTGAGTTCTGTACCATCACTAGTGCTGTAGCTTTCACAGTAGTGAGGGTCTGATTATTCTATTTCTATAGAAATAGCTGCTTTGTAAATGAAATGCTTGATATAGTAACTTTATTCTTTAACTGACTCAGGAGTGAATTAATGCAAGACCATTTTAAAATTCAAAACATCAGTGATTTTTGAAATTCATTTTGCAGATACAATACACTCAACATTCTGTAAAATTTTAAGATATAGAATCAAATGATTCTTTTCCAAGAACATTCTTTTACACTTTCACGTAAATGGAACATCTTATTATTACATGTATTGAGCCCTATTAATATGGTAGGTATAGCACTGTACATAGAAGTAGATATAGTCACCACTCAGTGGCTTCTTATTGGACAATAAATCCAGACATATCCATTTTTCCAGTAGAATTTTTCTTCATCTTTTTCTTATATTATTGAACCTATTTTGAATTACAATATTTCATGCTGATCAAACATTAGGCTGAATTAAGGAAAATGTATTTTTCCCCAAATAGTTTTTTTTTTTTTAATTGTCACTGCCAAAGTTTGAAGATTGTTGTCTTTTATTAAACAATTTGTCAACTTTCTTTTGATGGCATTTTTAGTGAACCTTAAAATTATTCAAAATCTTATCATGGCTTGCTCCTTTAAAATATAGAGTTAAAAAGACTCATAATACATGTGGAAGAACATGATGGAAATGTAAACATGAAAAATGATGTTGTAGCATTTGATAATAATACTTTTTCTTCTACCTCTAGAGACTAAGAACTAGTATGCAATGTTATTATGATCAACAAGTTTTGACTATAAACTAAATCTATCCTCATTAAAGAATACAACATATATAATGTATACGAAACCCCCTTAAGAGATGTTTATGTACAAGATTACACAGATTGTAGTGGTGGTGCTGAAACACAAACCCAGTTTCTCTCATTCCATTTAAAGTGCCTTTTCCATGATTCTCAGTGGTGTGCAACTCTAGATGCAGGAAAACATATACCAAGGAAGCAAGGACAAGGATAAAGAGTGAAAGGCAGTGAGACACCGAACTTAGAGACATGGAGACTCTTGGAAGAATTATACTAGGAAATAAGGAAGTAAACATAATCAGGTTCAGATTATTAAAGGTTTTAAGTATCATCTTTAAAGGCAAATATTAAAGGAGAATCTCCCAATTTGTGCATTCTCTATGAGTCAGTCATGAACTTTCAGGCCATCAAGAAAAATTAAAAGCTGCTAAATGATACCTGAAAAGATCAATAAAATGTCCCAAAGATTCCATGTCAATTGATAAATGGCAAGGCTAAATATTGCAAACCCAAGGACTTAGTTTCCATTTTTTCTTTGTTGTACCAAACATATTCTTAATAAGCAATACAAATTATATGAAGAAAATATATAACGTTAGAAGTAAAAAACAAACGAACAAAAAAACATTAAAAATATAATAATAGAATTAGAAAATTGAGTATTTCATAACATAGGAAATAAGGCTTTCTAAAGACTTTTTTTTACATTTTTTTAAAAAAATATAGCTAACATACAATATTTTTCCAGGTTCAGAGTATGCTATAGTTATTCAACATTTATATACCCACAGAAGTGATCACGATGGTAAGTCCAGCAACAATCTGACACCGTACCATGCTATCACAATATTATGGACTATATTCCCTATGCTGTACATTACATCCCCATGGCTTATTTGTTTAATACCTCAAAATTTGGACCACTTATTCCCCTTCATGTTTTCCTCCCTTTTTAAATTTATCAATTACAGTTGACATGCAATATAATTTTATATTAATTTCAGGTGTACAGCATCATGGTTAGATATTAATAGGACATTATACCTAGTGATTATCATTTTATTGACAATATTTCCTATGCTTTATTTAAATCCCAGTGACAATTTTGTAACTACAGATTTGTACTTCTTTATCCCTTTACCTTTTTCACACTACCACCCAACCCCTCCCATCTATCACCCCAACAAATATAGTACCCAGCTGACACCATACATAGTTATTATAATATTACTGACTATATGACTTATGCTATAACCTACATGCTCATAACTATTTTGTAACAACCAATTTGTACTTCTTAATCTCTTCCCTTATTATCGCCCATACCCCCAAATCCCCTACTGTCTGGCAACTGTCAAAATGTTTTCTGTATCTATAAATTTGTTTTTTTGTTGTTGTTGTTGTTCTTTAGATTCCTCATGTAATCAAAATCACATTGCATCTTTCTTTCTCTGTCTGACACTCCACTCAGGAAAACACCATCTAGGTCCATCTATACTGCCACAGATGGCAAAAATCCATTCGCTTCCATGGCCAAACAATATTCCATTGTATATATGTGCTACCTCCTCTTTATCCGTTCTTACATCAACAAACACCCAGGCTGCCTCTATATCTTGGCGATACTGCAATGAACATATAGATGTACGTGTCCCCTTGAAGTAGTGTTTTGTGTTTCTTCAGATAAATGCCCAGAAGTGGGATTACAGGATCCTTCTTGTATCATGTTATAGCCTTTGTTTTAAAGTCTATTTTTCCTGGTATAAGTATTGCTACTCCAGCTTTTTTTTGTTTTGTTTTTTTCATTTCCATTTTCATGAAATAACTTTTTCCGTCCCTTTATGTTAAGTCTGTGTGTGTCCTTCAATCTGAAATGAGTCTCATGTAGGCAACATATGAAAGGGTTTTTGCTTTCTTACCCATTCAGCCTTCCTATATCTTTTGATTGGAGCATTTAATCCATTTTCATTGAAAGTAATTGTTGATAGACATGTAGCTATTGCCATTTTATTATACATAATTTTGATCTTTTTTTTTTTTTTTTAAATCTATTTTAAGGAAGTCCCTCTAACATTGCTTGTAATCCTAGTTTGGTGGTGATAAACTCCATTAGCTTTTTCTTGTCTGGGAAGCTCTTTATCTGTCCTTCAATCCCAAATGATAGCTTTGCAGGGTAGAGTACCCTTGGTTTTGGTCTTTACCTTTCATCACATTGAATATTTTGTGCCAATCCCTACTAGCTTGTAAAGTTTCTGTTGAAAAATCAGCTATCTTATGGGAGCGCCCTTATAAGTTACTAGTTGCATTTATTTTGCTCCTTTTAGGATTCTTTTTTGTCTTTAACCTTTGCCATTTTAATTTTAATGTGTCTCGGTGTGGGCCTCTTTGGATTCATCTTGTTTGGGACACTCTGCACTATCTGGACTTCTATGTCTATTTCTTTCACCACGTTAGGAACACTTTCAGTCATTATTTCTTCAAACTGGTTCTCAATCCCTTGGTCTCTCTCTTCTCCTTCTGGTACTCTTATGATGTGAATATTGTTATACTTGTTGTTGTCCCAGATGTCCCTTAAACTGTCCTCATTTTTTTTTTTTTTTTGATTATTGTTTCTTTTTGCTGTTCTGATTGGGTGTTCTCTGCTACCTTGTCTTCCAAATCGCTGATTTGATCCTTTGCTTCATCTAATTTGCTGGTAATTCTTTTTACTGCATTCTTCATTTTGGTTATTGTATTCTTCACTTCTGACTTTTTTTTTTAAATAATATCTATGTCGTTTTTTATGCCTGCTATCTCTTTGCTGAAGTTCTCACTAAGTTTCTTGAGCATCCTTATAACCAATGTTTTGACATCTGTATCTGGTAGGTTGCTTACCTCCATTTCATTTGGTTTGTTTGTTTGTTTTTTCTGCAATTATTTCGTATTCTTTCATTTGGGATGTATTTCTTTGTTTTCTCATTTTGTCTAAATTTCTGTGTATTAGGTAGATCTGCAATGTCTCCCAGTCTTGGCTGGGTGGCCTTATGTAGTATGTGCCGTGTAGAGCACTGGCACAGTCTCCCTGGTCACCTGCTCCAGATGCTCCAGGAGTGTCCCTCATGTGGTTTGTGTGTGCCCTCCTGTTATAGTTGAGCTTTGATTGGTATTGGCACATCAGAGAGACTGACCCTCAGGCTGATTGACTGTGGGTTTGGCCACATCCACATCTAATGGGCTGCTACGGAGGAGCTATCCTAGTGAGTAGGATTTGCCCCAGTGGGCTCTGGTGCCTATTGAGTCTGTCCTTTGTTTGTGCTGCTTTTGGGGCTAAGTGAGCTATGCTCTGCTATGGTCTGAAGCCAACTTCCAAGTAGGTTGGATCTGGGGCTTCTTGCAGGAGCTCCAGTGCAAGCCCAAGTCACCCACTGCCTGTGACCAGCTAAGGACTACCTATAGGAGTTACAATTCAATCCACTGTGGTTTGCTCCCAATGCTAAACCTGGAAGTTCATGGGAGAGGCCACATTGCAAACTAAAAACTGCTGCCACCAGTACCAGGCCTTGGGTAGCTCTGCAAAAAGCCAGGATACACGAAGACCTGCTGTCACCTGCCAGCTCCCTTAAGTTTCAGCCACTGATAAAGCCTCAATTTGGGTAAGGCAGAGTCTTAGGGAATCACTAGAGTGGGAAGAGTTGTTTTCACCAGGTTAATGTAGATTCTGATTTGGTGCCGGTGATGATCCTGTTTCTACTCAACAAAAGTCTCAGAGGACACCAAGGCTGGCTGTCACCTGCCTGGGATCCATGGACTCCAATAGTTTTCAAGAAAGAGTGCAATGTAGGCAGGGCAGGCTGCTCACCGAGAAAGTACCTCCAGCATCAGGGGAGTTGTGTGGCGCAGGGTCTGAGCTTGCTCCCCAGACCAATTTAGATTTAGATTTGGCTGTGTGTGGGGAAGCTCAACACAGGCAAGATGGCGCCTGCCTGGCAGCTACATGGGAAGAGGACCCTACACAGGGAAAATGGTGACTGTGTCCGGTCCTTTCTCTATAGCCACACCTCAGTCTGCCGAATCACTGTCCCTCTGCCAGATCCCAGGGTGAGTGCCTATGAGTAAGTGAGTCTGTGCACGGGCCCTTTGAGAGGACATATGGGTTTCCCACAGCCTTCCATCTTACCTGGATGGTTGAAATCACCACTGTTTTTCACAGACGGATGTTGTTGGGTCTCTTATTTTCAGCAGCAGTGCTCCTGGCTGGGGAGCTTGGTGTCGGGATGGGTTCCCTCACTCCTCTGGGGGGACTTCCATGGCCAAGATATCCTTTCTGATTCTCAATCACCATATGGAAGTTTGGGGCTGGTGCGTTCCATGTTTCCTCCCCTCCTACCAGTCTCAATATGGTTTCTTCTTTATATCCTTAGCTATAAAACTTCAGTTCTGCTAGACTTCAGATGGTTCTCCAGGTTGACTGTTCTATAATTTAGTTGTAATTTTAATGTGTTTATGGAAGGAAGCAAGCACAGCATTTATGTACTCCATCTTCTTGGATCTCTCAACAAATTTTAAATATACAGAATATTATGGGCATTATGTTGTTTAATAGTTCTCTTAAAAAGGGAAGTGTTAAAACTATTTTTTGTCAGAAGATTTTAGACATTTTTAGGTTATAATTGTTACATTATAGATGAGGATAATGAGTTTTATGCTATCAAAGGATATTAAAGTTAAACAAACATATAACTGCTCTGTTTCCTATCTTTGGATATATCAGGACATTTTGGCAGACAAATTCTGTTTATTTAGTTGTACATTTTGTTTTGAAATTTGGCTATATAATATAATACTTTGAAATATGGTGAGTCAGGATGAAGATTCTATAAACAAGGTGACAATGGACAGTTCAGTTTGGATATATTTGAACAACAGCAATAACAATGTCAGCTAGCATCTATTGAGGGATCTAGTAATGGTGCTAAGTACATTATAAATATTAACATTTAGTTCTCACATCCCTATGAAATGAAGGTGTAGTTATGATCTCAGTTTCACAGATGCAGTTATTAAGAAAGAGAAAAGTCAAATGATAAGACTCACTGATTCAGCAAGTAGTAAAGCACAATCTGAACCAGAACCCATTCTTGCACTGTAACCTTTATAGAATGTTCTTTCTCATTTGGTTTTGAACTTCTGGGTTGTAATATTATTTTATACAATGGGAATATGCAGGCTCCAAATTCTTATTGCTTTCTTTAAAAAAAAAAAATAGTAATAATAAAAAGATGAAAACATTACAGAGCAGAAACATGTTAACTTTTTATAAATAGCCAGCTATGGTGTAATAACCACAAACTGGACTTAGAGTTGAAAGACTTAATTTAAATACTAACTATAACCCATATTAAAAGACGTCTTGAAATTTCTGAGAATGCTGGGTTTCGTTTTCTGTAAAGACAGTGTAATAAACACGACTTTATGGGGGTTTTGTAAATGTAATATTTAATATATACTTTGAGTGCAGGATTCTGTGTGAGAATCCATGGTGTTATTATGAACATAAACATTGCCTTATGTTATTAGTCTTATCTAAGACTAATATTAGATATCAGATAATTTACTTGACATATCTTTGCTGTTCTCCTATTGCACATGGGCACTTAAGTAATGTACATGTTGGGTTACATATGCGATCTGGGTGATTTTGCTAGAACAGCTACATGCTCTGCCATTATCTCCCCTACTGTGTTCTCTGATTTAGTGGAATGCATTTAAAAGAACCTGTAGCAAATTTTAGTCAGAATCTAATTAAAACCTTCTTTGATACATGAACAAATAGAAAAAAAAGTTACTTGTACCTATTTGATTAGTGTCAGAGTGAAGATTAAGCACTGGTCCTGACAACTAGTCTGAGGGTTCTTTCTAAATGCCCTCACCTTTTTGGAGCTTTGTCAGTCTATGAACAAGAAAGACACTAACTAGCCTTTATAAGACAATAATAATGAGTTACTTGACAGGGCTTCTATAAAAGAAAGTAATTATCATTTATGAATTAAAAGGTGGCTTGGGATTATTGAAAATATCCTAGAATTCCTCTTAGGGTTTGGATACTTAAGTACCATTATCAATTGGTGTCCCAAAATCAATCATTTCTTTTGAAACATTATTCTATAAATGCATTCAACAAATATAATTACATAAGGAATTATTTTAGATACTTAATTTTGTGAAGGGAGGATGATAGCATGTGGCATTAATTCAATATGAACTTTCATTTGTATAGCAGATCTGGATTTTAGGTCTATTTCCACCATCAGCTACCTGGGCAAACATGAGAATTATAATTAACACCTTTACATGGATCCAATTTATTGCATCTGTACATAATTTATTGAAAACCCATTATATATCAGCAGCATGTTTTTAGAATTCTTTGTGTAAAAATTCATTTAATTTTATTATTGCCAATTTAACAAGTATTTTTACCTCTGTTTTGTGGATGAGGAAACTGAAGTGAAGACAGCTTAAATAACTTACACAAAATCACACAGCTAATACATGGAAGACCTAGGGTTTTAACCTATGTATCTGTCTCTAGGATAGGTTTTAATCATCACATTATATTCTATCCTTCCTATTTGTACAGTTCTACCATTTAAAGATTGACAAGATAATGAATGCAAAGTATGTAACACAACACATATATCATTTTGAGTGTTGTATCAGAGTTAGTTATTATTATATACTAAGGTAATCTCACATCGTTGAAAACCATGTGAAAACACATACAACGAGATGCACTCTATGCCTCAGTTTTTATTATGACATTGTCAATAATCTATGTTTTAAAGAGCAAATAGAGTAAACAAAACTTGGACTTTTGTTCCAAACCAACTTCTTTATTCTCTCTTATTTTTCTGTCACTATTTCACTGTTCATTAACATTTTCACTTTTCATGACCGTGTGAGCTAAGTCAGAGCAAATTTGTGGAAGCTAATCATGTATTTCAGCAGCAATTATAAAGGTCATAGGTTTTAAAGAAGGAGAACATGGACATGAAACATATTGCTTCAAATTAGCCTCAAGAGTTTAAAGATTCCTATTACATATGCTGCCTGTTTTCCCTGAGGCCATATATAACAGAATCTCTTTCCCCATTCCACTTCATTATTCTCAGCCAACTTTGTGACTATAACTTGTCAAAGAGATCATATTATTTTGATGGTTTTATGAATAGAGAATTCAGATTCAGAAGATACAAAAATCAACAAACCTATCTAAGCATTTTAGAAGCTCAGAAAACATTTATCTTCCAGTGTGTTTTATAGGTTTTCATCTTTTCAGTGGTAGTTCTTCATACATATTGACCACAATTGCTACAGAATATTAATTTTACCTAGTTTGTGGTGCATTAAAGAAGTGCCATGATGCCCAAATTATGGGCTGGAAATATATATCTTCGTTTTGCTGATGGGTCTAGCCTTCTATATTCCGAATGGGTAATGGTACTGTTTTAGGGTTTCAGTGTTCTGTTTATTGATGATCAGTCTGTTTGAAATGGGAGAAAAGCTGAGTTAAATCCATCTTTTTTACTTTATTCCCCACTTTAAATATTTGTCAAAAATGGCACATCTTACTAACAGCAAAACCATTCTCATCTCTATATATGCATTTGCAAATAAATGAATAAATAAATAATGTTTTTTAATAGTCTCAACAGGAGTTCCCTATGGTTTCTATTGAAAACTCATTAGCTGAATTTAGATTTTCAATTAATGCTGGAATAGAACTATGCAGAAGGCACAACACATTTTTTAAATTACATGATATTTGTATAGAGTTATTATTTCTTTTTTATGGTGGTTTCTGGGGTAAGTTTGCTATAATATGGTTCTGAAAATTATGTTACAGTTAAAAAACAATTACTGCATTCTGCAATGGTTTCAAGGGAAGAAAGGAATCATGGTGCATCTTACTTCTCTTCTCCTATAGAGTTCTAACTTTTGTAATATATTAGTAAAAATTACTAGTAGAGCGGAAAATAGATATCAACATGTACCTCTAAGTCTTGGGGCCAATATGCTCAGCTCTGCCAACTGAAATATGACTGAGACCAGGCATTGTTTTCTCTCACCCATGTAGCTACACGACAAAAGATTTCAGGCCGATGTATATATCCATTTACAAGTGAAAGACAGTGACTCTGTTGGTCTTTCTGTTAAGAAGAGTGCAGAGTCATGTCTGGATATTCTAGAGAGAATTCAGAAGAGTTAGAGAATTGACCAGAACAAAAATTTTAAAAAATTTAAAAGGACTTATAAAACCTGCTTTCAAGACTTACTACAAACCTATAATAAATAGTGTTCTATTAGTTTAAACGTAAACAAATACATCAATGAATGAAAGTAGGGAGTGAAGATAGACCCCTGTTACATGAGCAATTAATTTTTTAACCAAATTTGTTAAAGTGATTTAATGAGAATAGGAAAGTTTTTTGAAGACATGATACAGAAAAATGTAATATCTGCATAAAAAAATAACACTTGGCCATAATACATATCAAACCTCAAAATTAAATTGAGATAAATTATAAACTTAAATGTAAAAGCTAAAAGAAATAAGCTTCTAAAAGGAGAGAAGGAAATATCTTAATGCTTTTGGAATAGGCAAAGATTTTGTTGACAGAACATGGTTTCAGTATGTATAAATAGCAAGGAGCTCTCATTTTGGATATATAAATAACTCCAACAGCTCAATAATAAAAAAGACAACTGAATTAAGAAGGCAATAAAAGTAAATGGACACTGCACAAATAAAGACATACAAATGATTCAAAAGCATATGAAAAGATGCTCATCATAATTAGTCATCAGAGAAATGCAAATTAAAACCACAATGTGATACTCCTTTCCACCCACAAAAATGGCTAAAATTTAAACACTTGCCAATACTAGGTGTTTGTTTACGTGGAGCAACTGGATCTCTTATACATTGCTGGTGAATGACAAATTGCACAAGCACTTGGGAAATCATTCTGGTAGTTTCTCATATAATTAAACATACATCTGCCCTACGACCTACCAATTCCATATTTAGGTATTCACAAAAAGAAAAAAAAATTAAAATATATCCAAGAAAATCTCACACATGATTTTTATTCATAAAAGCCCAAAATTGGAAACTACTGGAATGTTTATCAAGGAAAGACTGAATGAACACATTGTGTTAAGTTTATACAACACAATTATATTCAGTGTCTTCTTAGCTCCAGTTGCTATAACAAAATACCATAGACTGGGTGGCTTTAAAAAATGGACATTTATTTCTTAAAGTTCTGGAGACCGGGAAGTCCAAGATCAAGTTGGCAGCAGATTCAGTTCTTGGTGAGGGCCCTTTTCCTGACTTTCAGGTGGCCAAATTCTTGCTGTGTCTTTGCACGGCAAGAGGAAGTTCTTCTGTCTCCTCCTCTTCTTATAAGTGCACTAATTCCATCAAGGAGTCTTCTCCTTCATGGCTTCACTTAATTACTTCTGAAAGATCCCACTTCCAAATACCACAATATTGGGGCTTAGGGCTTCAGCATATGAATTTGGGGACTACACAAGTATTCAATCTGTAACACTCAGCAATGAAAAATGAGTGCTACTAAAACATCCAACAACATGGATACATCTCAAAAACATGCTGAGTAAAGAGAAACATGTACAAAGAGTATGTGCTTTATGATTCAATTTACCTGAGGTTCTACGATAAGCAAAGCTAATCTACAGTGAAATTTGAACAGTGGTAATCTATTGTGTTGAAGGATCTGGGAAAGGAAGGGGAACAAAGTAACATTCAAAGTGATGCAAATGTTCTAAATATTGATAAAAGTGTGAGTTCTGAGTCTATTTGTCAAAACTCAAGAAACTGTACTCAAGATCTATGTATTTCACTATATGTAAATTACATTTTAATAAAAAAATAAAAATATTACCCATTTACTGAAAAAATTCTATGGACAAATAAAATAATTTTTTAAAGTAAAAGTACTGATACTCTTAATGCAATCCATCACCCGTGGTAACCACAATTTTATCCTCAAAATACAGCACTTCTCGCCATTTGTACTATTATACCCTTGCCAATACAATATCTTGCTTAAACTACTTCATTAACTACTTGTTTTTCTCACTATTTCAATTCTTATTCTCCTATAGTCATTTTATTCTTCAAGCAATGTCAAAGATAAGCAAAGCCAGATAATAGTTGCAGCTGTCGGGCCAGATTTATTCATTAATAACTACTGCAATATGGTAGAGGGTCCAACATGGACTGATCTCAACCTTAATTTGTGTAGAGGTGACTGGGTATTTTAAAGGGAAAGGGAGGGAATAGGGAAAGAGATCCGCAGGAGCTTGAGCAGAATCAAGGAACTGAAAATTTAAAAAAAAAAAGTGAGAAGGGGGATTTGTTAATGTGATTAAGCTATCTGGATTTGCTAACTGACACTTATTGAAGTTAGGCTATTATCCTCCCACAGAGACTGGGAAGACAGAAGCCCCTATCTTCAAGTGTTGGCTGGAATAAACAGGAACTTCTTTCTCAGACTTGAGCTTTCCCAGGCAGAAAATTAAGGGGACTGGAGTCATGCTTCTAGTGAATCAGTTTTGAGCTGTTAGAAACAATGCTAGTGTTTGATCAAGTCTCTTAGTGTTTA
Organism: Rhinolophus sinicus; assembly: GCF_036562045.2. Lineage (NCBI taxonomy): Eukaryota > Metazoa > Chordata > Mammalia > Chiroptera > Rhinolophidae > Rhinolophus > Rhinolophus sinicus. Next base: position 75,996,722 of record NC_133752.1, read on the forward strand.
CCACTTCTGTGCGTGTGGGAGTGGGGAGGTAGGTGTGTCATTTGTGCTGAGTCTGTAGTTTTGATAGGCCAAGGTTGAGGCCTAATTGAGAAGATAGCTTGGAGGAGTCTTACTAGAGGTTTGTTAAGGAGATGGTTTTCGTCAGTAGTCAGAGAAATCATTTTTAAACATGTAAATCAGTTTCTGTTATTGCTTACAAAAAATTCTACAATGGCTTCCCATAACCCTAAGAAGAAGAATCAAATTCCTTCATATGCTATGAAAGGATTTAAACAACCTTCTCCCCATTGTCCATCCGAAATCCTTTTTAATATTCTCCGCTTGATTATTCTCTTCCAGTCAGCTGACCTTCTTTATATTCATCGAATAAAGCAAAGACTTACTGTCTTAGGGCATGTGTATCTGTTGCTCCCTTTTTCTGCAACTTTCTAATCCATATCTTTACATAGCCTGATCATTTACGTCCATTCAGAGCACCCAAATAGCATCTCAGAGAACCTTTCTAAAATTGCACCCCATCCTAAATCACTGTTTCTTTAAATGTATGCGTGGCACTTTTCATTCTCTGGCACTGTTTCGCATATTATGCACATGTTTATTATTTAATCCATTTTCCCCTCACAATAATATGCACTTTTGAGGACAGGAGTGTGTCTCTCTTTTCTACAGCTCTACTCTCTGTGTTTAGAAGACGATCTAGCACTTAGTGCTCACATGTTGAACAAAAGAAAGAATTAATTAACTTTCTGTGTGTGTTTTTTCATACTTTTACCTGAAAATATTAGTGTTGCTGCATAAAAGTTTGACTTCACCTCTAATTTCAGGACAGCAACTTGCTTGTCATTCAGAAAAAGACTTGTTGGAGAAGTTGGCTTAAGCCCATTCCCAAAGCTTACATTGGCAATTTGAAGACATTGTGGATAGGCCATAGTGAACCTGATAAAATCTAATAAAGAATTAAAGCATTTTTTGATTACCAACACATTGATTAGGAAAATAAGCAGTGACCCAAACACACAGACATGGCAGGATTTGGACAACATTTAAGTTACCCTTATTTAGCAATGTACTTTGCTGAACTTAAAACTCCTTCCCATCAAGTCAAATCTATATCACTACCTGTCCAAGATTTTTTCTTTTCTTTTCTGATATTTCCTTGTTTAGTAAATTAATAGAGCTCTTCTACCTATGGAATGCCCATCTTGGACCTTTCACCATCTTTAATTAGAGTAAGCACTTCCTTGAAAGAAAACAATAACTTGCATTTGATGGTAGTGATAATGACTTTCTTACATTATATTTCTATAGGATTAATGATAGATATTTGTCCCAGGAACAGAGAGCCTCTTGAATGATCATTAATCTCCAGGAAAACACTTGCACTTTGATTGTTATCCTTGAATTAAAATTTAGTGGCAACACAGAGGACAAGGCAATTGATCACAATTCTCTCAAATTCAAGTACCAGATTGTGTTTTGATAAAGATTTCTAGCCCTATAGAATTTTATAATAAATGACCAAAGAAACTGAATAGATGTGTTTTTTTTACGGCCCTGGGCCAAATAATTGAGAAATTTTGATACACTTAAATATCTAACTAGTAACATGATGTGTATTTAGGTATTTTTAAAACTTTTATAAAAATTACTGGATAATGTATTTTCCCTTTATTTTACTTAATTTCAGGTTATAAGGAAAGAATATCCTTAGTGGAAAATATGCTCTCATGGTGCATGTAAGAGTAGAGTTGTAGGGTAGATAAAATTGGGGAAAAGATGGGAGAAAGAATAGGTAAAGTAATGGTCATCTTTCTCTAAGTTCTTAAGGCTAAAATGTAATAATCAGCAGGAAGGCAAGGCCATCTCTCTACATAATAAACAGTGGTAAGTCCACACACAAAACTTAGACTAATCAACCTCATATGCAAGTTATAGATGGGCAGTGAGACAATGAAGTCTTATTAAATCCAAAGTAATGTTATTAAACTTTATTGAAGCAAAGTACAGTGGCAGTGCTTTAATTTATGCTAGAGTCAAAACTGTGTTTAGGAAATCTAAACTCATAGATTTAAAGTAATTTATGAAGTGAAATGTATGTTTCTGTATTCATACAGAAATAAAAATAAATTGGAGACGTGCATGTGTGTGAGTGTGAGAAAGTTAAACTTTGACACCATACCAACTAGTAAATAAAAGCAAATGAATAACTTTTTAAAAGAGTTTTCTGAAGTTGGAAAGGAAGTCATGGACAAAAGATAAATAGAAATCACTTTACCGCATAGAGAGGAAGTGTAGGAAAAGCATAGTGTAGAGGGAAGCAGGTACAACAAGTAATTAGGTAGGATAAAAATGTCTAAAGAAGGGAGAAACTTTGCTGGATCCTTAGGATAAAGGGACATACTAGTGTTTCAGAAAGCAACTGGAAATTAGATCATTTTAATCATAACAAATAATATGGATTTCTACTTGAGTTGTCAATAATCTTTAAAGATCTCCATAAATTTTAATAAATCTTCCATTATCTCATTGGTCATTGAATCTACGTTTTTTTTCTCCTTCATTTCTCTTCATTTCCTGTACCTCTTAAAGTACCCCAATTTGGAAGCCTTGAACCTCTTTCTTTCACTCATTCTACTGATAGTGCCCCAAAATTTAGAAGCATATAACTGACTTTCTGTGATATCTTTACCTGAATATCTAACAGGCATTTAAAATGTAATATGTAAAAACAAGCTCACAATATTTCTACCTAGTATACTCCAAACTTTCCTTTGTTCATTATAGGCAATTCCTTTACTGTATCTGCTCAGGTTTAAATATCTACAATAATACTTTAGCTTCTTCCTGTTTATCATACCTTATGTTCAATCCATCAGAAAATCATGTTGCCTATTATCTCCAGAATATACCTATAATTTCACTACTTTTCACCACCTTCATTACTAAATCTAGTCTAAATTAATCTTATAATGCCCCTATATTGTTTTAATATTCTTTTAGATTTTTTCTCCTCCCACTCTTGTAATCCTACAACATGTTTCAATAGCCAGAAAGATGTTGCTAACATATAAGTCAAATCTGGAGACTTCTCTGCTCAAAAAATTTCAAAGTCTTCTCACCTCGTTAGAGTATGACCCATATTATTTTCAATGGCTTACAAGACCCTATGAGAATCTGACTACCATATTTTTTACCCCATCATCTATTATTCTTCCTTTGTTTTACTCTGTTCCAACCTTGTTATTCCTTGACTACACCAGGCATATTTGTACCTCAGGACTTTTGCACATTCTGTCTCCACTTTTGGAAAGTTCTTCCTTTGTATCTTCAAATTATTCACCTCTTTACCTTCTTTATGGGTTTTGCTGAATCAGTTACACTGTCCTAGAGAGACAATTTAATTTGTAAGTCCCTATTGCCACTTCTACCTTCAGATCTGTATATCATTTTTTGTTAACTTTTTTCCCCATACATTTGTCAATATCTACATGTTATATATTTATAATTTATTTTGTTTTAAGGTGATTTACTTGGCTGTGGTATTTGTTTGTTCCCTGTCATTTCTTTAGCAACTGATTGGTACATAATGGGAACTCAATAAATATTTTTTTCAATAAATTAAAAAGGGATGATATTTTTCAACTACTACCAGGCATTAATCAAACTTGTAACTTATAAGGGAACTCCCACACAATTGTCAGCTGATTTCTCAACAGAAACTTTACAGGCCAGAAGGGATTGGTATAAAATATTCAACATGATGAAAAGCAAGAACCAAAACCAAGGGCATTCTGTCTAGGAGAGCTATCATTTAGAATTGAAGGACAGATAAAGAGCTTCCCAGACAAGAAAACACTAAAGGAGTTCATCACCACCAAACCAGAATTACAAGAAACGTTAAGGGACTTCCTTAAGATGAAAAACACCAAAAGTATGAGTAATAAAATGGCAATACCTACATATCTATCAGCACTTCTTTTCTTTTTTTTTTTTTAATTGAAGTTTATTGGGATGACAATGGTTAGAAAAGTTACATAGATTTCAGGTGTACAATTCTGTATTACATCATCTATATATCATTGCATTGAGTGTTCACCACCCAGAGTCAGTTCTCCTTCCATCACCATATATTTCATCCTGTTTACCCTCATCTACCACCTCCCACCCCGCTTACCCTCTGGTAACCAATAAGCTATTATCTGTGTTTATGAGTTTTTGTTTCATTGTTTGTTTGTCTTGTTCCTTTGTTGCTTTCAGTTTTATATCCCACATATCAGTGAAATCATATGGTTCTCGACTTTTTCTGTTTGACTTATTTCGCTTAACATAATAATCTCAAGATCCATCCGCATTATCGCAAATGGCACTATTTCATCTTTTCTTATGACAGACTGGTATTTTTTCAATAGATGATTGATAAAGATGGGGTATATATACTCGACAATTACTTTCTATGTAAATGGATTAAATGCTCCAATCAAAAGATATAGGAGGACTGAATGGATAAGGAAACAAAACCCTTACATATGCTGCCTACAAGAGAATCACTTCAGATTGAAGGATACACACAGACAGAAAGTAAAAGGATGGAAAAAGATATTTCATGAAAATGTAAACCAAGAAAAGCTTGGGTAGCAGAAAAGAAAGATCTAGTAATCCCACTTCTGGGTATTAATCCAAAGAAACCCAAAACACTACTTTGAGATGTGTGCATCCATACATTCATTGTAGCAGTGTTTACAATGGCCAAGATGTGGAGGCAACCTGGGTGTTTGTCGATGGAAAGCACGGATAAGGAGGAGGTGGTATATATATATACAATGGAACATTGCTATGCCATCGATGGGAATGGGTTCTTGCCATCTACAGCAGCATGGACGGACCTAAGGGGTATTGTGCTGAGTGGAGTGTCAGACAGAGAAAGACAGATGCAATGTGATTTTGATTATATGAGGAATCTAAAGAACAAAATAAACAACAAAGAGAAACAAACTCATAGATACATAAAATATTTTGATGGTTGCCAGATTTTAGGGAACTGGGGATAAGGGTGAAGATAGGGGAAGGGATTAAGACATACAAATTGATTGTTACAAAGTAGTTATGGGGATGTAGGGTAAAGCCTCAGTTACATAGTCAATAATATTGTAATGACTATAGTATTAGATTTGTTGGGGTGATAGATAGAAGGGGTTTGGAGTCAGGTAAAAAAGATGAAGGGATTAAGAAGTACAAACTGGTAGTTACAAAATAGTCTTGGAGATGTAAAGTATAGGGGATATAATCAATAATATGGTAATAACTATGTATAGTGCCATGTACGTACTAGGCAGGGGGATCACTTCTTAAATTATATAAATGTCTAACCACTATGGTATACACCTGAAAATAGTATAAAATAATATTGAATATCAACTGTAATTGAAAAATTGAAAAAGGGAGGAAAAAGTGAAAGGAAATAAGAGGCCCAAATTTCCAAGTGTAAGACAAATAAATCATTAGATTGCAATATACAGCATATGGAATAAAGTCAATAGTACTGTGATAGCAATAGTATGATATCAGATAGTTGATGGACTTATCATAGTAATCACTTCTTTAGGTGTATAAATGTTGAATAACTATGGTGTACCCTTGTAACTAATATAATATTGTATGCTAGCTATATTTGTAATAAAGAATCTTTAAAAATAATAAAATAAAATTTGCTAAGATTTTACGTTGTGCAACAATAACAACACCAATAATAAAAAAAATCAGGAGGAAACTGAAAAATAATGAATATGTTTATGGCCTCGATAGTGGTGATGGTTTCAAGGGTATGTACTTATCTTGTAACTCATCGAGTTCTATGTGTTAAATATGTATAGCTCTTTATATGTCAATCATACCTAAATAACATGATTTTTTTAAAAATCATATTACTATATGAAGATTTCATTGATAGTGCAGAGATTGGAAAATAGGAACAGATTTTGAAATTGGCCTGTTGGTAATTATGTGACCGTATTTCAGGGGTAAAGTAAACTACATGCAGAAATATGTCGTGAAACTGTGCAATAAATTAAAAATAATTCCAAAAATTGTAAGGGCAATTCAAAGAGAGCATCAACATATTCACAAAAGATTGAAAATGGACTAATTTGGAACCACAGAGAAACAAGGTTTTTTTTAATATATAATTGATACCATTGTAGTCTCCATTATATACTGATCAAAATGAAGAATTATAGATTATCTTTGCTACTCATCAAAGCTATATGTCAGAAGCATAATACTTGTAACTGGGAGACTGCCAAATGAAACCCCAAAGTCTGTTCACTAACAAAGTAATACATGAATTAAAGGAAATACGACTATTTTAAATCTGATAGACCACAGAATATAATACTATAAAAAATTTTTAAGCGAGTTGTGAAATGTGGTTGCAGTTCCCTGGGTAACCATCACAACTTCTATGTGAAGGTAAAAACTAAGAGCACAGATACATCATTGAGTCTATTTGTCACACACACACACACACACACACACACACACACCACCGCCGCCGCCACCACCACCACCACCACCACCACCAGGCAGACAGTGCTTGGCATACTGTGACATTAGAACAGTGTTTCCTACTACAAATTAAAACCCAAATCCTACAGAAAATAATTAAGAATTGTTCCTGTTTGAGTCTTCCAAAATAGAAATTTGATTAACCTCTATATTTCTCCCTAAACATTTTTATTTTAGTGCCCATCAAGGAAACATATATCATAAAATGGTTATGTAACATTCCAAAAAGGATCCCTTTTATGTGATTCATTCATATATTTGAAAATGCATATGCCCTGGGGAATGGGGATAAATGAAAGATGTAAATCATTGCTTATTTCCATAAAAAATAATTGCCAGCAGAAATATCAGTTTCTTAATATCCAGAGATAATATTACTAAATGTTCTCAATAATCATTAAGGTTGGGAGAGATCTTCTATGGTTGTCCATCCAGTCTATGCAGTGTCTTCATGCATAGTGTTCCCTGTAATATCCTGCCCTGACAAAAATGCAAATGATCATTACTGAAACTTGATTTATTCAGAGGAACTTATTTGACAATATGAGTGCTCCAGTTCAATGCTACACAGAAACAACACAAAGTATCATTAATTAAGAAATCTCTTAATTAACATTTAAGAAAGCATCTTGTTGCTTAAGTACATTCTGGCATAAATCTGCAATGAATAATTACTTACTAGCTCTAACAATGTTGGGTACCAATCCTCTGCCAACCTTTCAAAAGATTAATGTATAATATTAATAAGAACATAACCATGGCCCTATTAATTCTCTTTACACATGGCTTGTGTATAGCAGACAAAGACCAATTTCTAAATGCCAGGAAACATTGCTCCGTGGTGATAAAACAATAGATGAAACTATCTCTTATTTCTTCATGACTATATTTAACAAAATGACTATAATTTTAAGAAAACTATAAGTAACGTTCGTGGCTTAAGTTGTCAAGTTATTTATTTCTGAAGAGTTGAAGTGAACTCTGAAACCATCACAGTCTGTCATTGGGACTTGGCAGCTTAGGCATGTTTGATAAAGTGTAACATGATAAGAATATGTTTACAATTTCTTCTTTGGGGAATCATGATCAGGAAGAAGAACACAGGTAATTTTCTTAAACTTCTGTGGAAATGATGTGACCTACTCTTTATTCATTTGGCGTTAGTGAAAACAGTTATTCTGAAATTAGATAATTGGCTTAATAAAGTTTTACAACGTAGTGTGAAACTATTTGCAATCAACCTTGACTTTTAATGAAAAGAAAAACGCAAGAAGAAAAACATGACAAAGGCCTTGTTAAATTAGGATGCTGTTTTTCTCCTGATTTGTGGTACCTAGGGTAGAGCTCAACTGTGTATCAAAACATATTGTGTTTATATTTATACTAAAGACCTCATTTTGAGGAAAGTCACTCATTTTTGCTCATTATGAGTAATAGCAAGGCACTTTATAATAGCAACTTATCTGGAATGGCTTCTGCATATTAAACCTTCCTCAGTATCAGCTGGAGAATTAAGTGTTTGACTGCAGAGAAATGCAAAGAACTCAACCTGCTGCATACCGCCTAGGGAGTGGAACCTCATTAGGAAGAGATATGTTTACAGAGGGAGACAGGACCAGGTTGGATCAAGTTCTGGTGCTTTTGAAAATGCCAAGCCAAGTGAATGGTTATAATAGAAGGTCAAATTTTTCTACTTTTAGTCATTCTAGTTTGTGTTAATTAATAAGAAATGTTCTGTAAATACACATTCTTAATTGCAACTAAATTAAATATTCATTTGTAACATTTGCTCTAAAAATTGATTTCTTAATGAGTATGAAATGAATAGGTCACACTTTTAGTGCACACAGAACTCTGTAAGAGGAATTAACAGAAACTAGCATAGGTAATTTTTTTAAATTTATAAGGGTATACAGAAGGCTGTTCATGAATATGAAGCTTTCCTGATATTGTTAATATCCTCATAAAATCTATATTTATATAAATTAGGAACTCTTTTGTCTGCTCTATAAATATTAAGTATAGTAGGGTGTATCACTGGGTATGCTGGATTTGATTAGTCAGGCTTTCAATGTAATTGCAATAGACATATACCAGCCATGGTGCTTACATCATCCACAGCTATATTGAGAAAAAATTCCCTGTTCTAATTCTTGCCACTGTACTAAATACTTCCACAGCTAGCCATTATAATTTTTCGAAAGAAAAAGATAAATAAATTGATGCCTCTTCTTTGCTCAAATGCTCCAATGGGTTTCTATTTTTAAAAAGCAAGAATCAAAGTTCTTTCCATGGTCTAAAGACCTCATTACCTTTCAGATCTCATTTTTTATATTTTCCTGTCATTCTCTGTTACAACACCTATGTCCTTGCCTGATCCTCAAATTTTCCAAGTAGGCTCACATCACAGAATACCTGGAATACCAATCCCATAGATAGTTGTATGACTTCCTTCATCTCATCTGGAATGCCTCTTTTCAAATGTCACTTTATCAGAGAATTCTTCTCTTGTTACCAACAATAGTGGCAAACCTATCACTTTTCATACCTGTACCTGATTTTTTTTTTTTTTTCCTGAGGACCCATACCTCAGATCCTAGAATAACGTCTGGTACACAGTAGGCACTTAATAAATGGTATTGGACAAAAACAAAAAACTGAATAAATAGACACAAATTCAGCTTAAAAATATCAATTACTGGCATTTTTCCCACACTAACCCTCTCCTCTCTCACCATTGTTGATTAGACTACATGCTATCTAATTCAAAGGTGGCCCATCCATAAGACAGAGACCTATAATAAAATATAACACAAACACCCTCAAATAGTCTAATCACATTCTTTCTAGTGTTTTAATTTGACCTAGTAAATATCAAGGTAATAAGGAAATTAGTATTATGGGCTAAACCTAGAGAGATGCTTTGAGCGGATTGGAGTACATCGTGGACTAGGTGGGGTCAATCATAAGACTTGAAGATAAGTGGAGAGGCCACGAGTACACAGCACAAATGAAAGACAGACATACAAGTATCTTGTTCTTAGAATGCCTCCATTTCTAGGGCGTTTTCTGTTCTATGCACAATACCACCAAACAAAACTTTTGGTATTCATAAACAATGCCATCAAACAAATAACCCGTTTTTTGGTTCTGCTTAGCTAAAAGTGATGCTCCTTTTTTAAATGGAAACAAAAAGGCTGTAAAGCAACTTTTTCAATATTACTATTAATAATAACTGTAAATTCCAAATAAAGCCTTACAAGAGAGTGCATATGGAATAATCCACTTATTCCATACTGAATAGCACCTTTATCCATCTGTGTTCTTCAGATCACCTGCAGGGCCAGAACTTTGTGATATGAATGAAGGTCATAGTATGGTCCAATTCCATGAAGTGGGAAAAGAGAACAAGAACTGTTTCAGTGTCCTCAATGCATTCACTGCTAACTCTGTCACAGATAGGAAATAAAATGGAGAAATGTTACCCATGAGTAACAGAATTAAATGGAAACCATTCTAAGAATGACTGGGTTGTCCTTTGTCCACTCATGCCTATGACTGCCATCCATTCATCCAGGACTCTGATGAAAGTGAAGAAAATGAAAACCTTAATGAAACTGACATTTGGAGAAATTTAGTGTCTCACAGTACTTAATGACAAAATAAATATATTTGTTAATTCCAAATAATTTGATATACAGTTTAACAGTATTGGGAGAGGAGTAATATGCAGAGCTTGGTAAAAGGTTTCATGTGTAAGAACAAACAGAAGAAAATACTAAAGGAAAGTCAGAAAAAGGATAGCAGTATTACAAAAACCTTTGAGAGAGAGAGAGAGAGAGAGAGAGAGAGAGAGAGAGAGAGAGAGAGAGCCAATCAAATGCCAACTTTAACTTGTATTCCCTTTAGTGATAATGTTGTCCTTTTTCGTTCAACTAGTTCATTTCTTTTGGTTCAACTAGCTCATTTCTTTTCCCTTTCAAAGTTCAGTTTTAGGGTAATCTGCAAAAAGCTTTTCCTAACTATTGCAATAGGATGTGGATTTCTCATATCTTTGCTCACCTAATATGTATCTATGGTAGTTGCTGGAATATTGACTTTGGTAAAATTATCCACCATGTTACTAAATTCAGGTTAATTTTAATATGATGTGTTTTGGAGTTCCTAGGGATAAAGTAACCTCATCTCTACATAATATAGTTATCTTTTCTCTTCCATTATTTATTACTCCCGATTTTATTTTCTGACTTATTTCATTAACCAGACCAAAATTTCCAAATTATACTACAAGTGCTCCTCTACTTAATGGGGTTATGTTCCAATAAAACCTATCTTAAATCACAGAGACAGGAAGTCGAAAATACGTTTAATACTACACTGTAGAGTATCAGTTGTTTACCCTCTTGACCGAGCTGCTGGCTGGGAGTTTCAGCTCTCTGTGGTTGCCCAGCTGCACAAGACAGTATCAAACCATATACCTCTAGCCTGGGAAAAGATCAAAATTCAAAAATCAAAGTATGGTTTCTATTGAGTGCATATCACTTTCACACCACTGTAAAATAAAAATAATTATAAGTTGAACCATTGTAAGTTGATAAATAATAAATAAGACTGGTGAAGCAGAATATTTTTCCTGATTATAAAGAGAAAGTTTAAAAAATTGATTTAAAATATTTTATGAAAGGAGAATCCTTCTCTATTACTATTCAATTCATTTTTAAAACTTGAGATGAGTCAGTTAAGTTATTAGTTTGGGCATATATTAAATTGAGACTATGTTTTTGGTTTTACTTAGTAGCTAATGTATTTTATAATATGACCTTCACTTGCATTCTTGGATCAAATCCTGTTTGCTAATGTTGAATAATTTTTAATTCTACTTGTTAGTATTTCTGTTTAAAATTTTTTATGTACATTTGTGAAATTGATATAGAGTTTTCTATTTTTAATTAAATTACCACCAAATTTGGGATTAACATGATATTAGTTTCATGTGATAAATTTGTTAATCACATTGCTTTTGTGACCTAGAACAGATAATGTAACTTGATTACTATACTTCTGTTGAAAGATTTCTCCAGTGAACATATAAAGACATTGTGACTTTTAATGTATTTTCATATTTTTGAAATTTTTTCTATGAATAATAGTCTATTACTTTTTATAATCATGTTATATCAATTCAGCATTGAACTTTTTGAAGAAAACAATCAATCTCAATTACTGGCTGTGATTATAGTATTTATTATCAATTTTTACATCCTTTTTCCTTTAATTTGTATGGCTCCTTTTCTCATTTTTGCCATATCCAGTTCTAGATGTACCAATTCCTGTATTTTATGATGTTATATAAATCAGATAAAGTTTGTGATAATTGATATGGGTGGACAATGCTCACAAATTTCCTTGAACTTAAATTCCCTTCCAAATTAAATCATTCCGCACTTTCAGGTGTCAACTATTGTTGAGAGACCATATAATATGTTATAGTAGTCGCCTGTATAGATTCTAGAGCCAAACTCTTTAGACATGAATCTCAGCTCTACCACTTACCAACAGTGTGATGTTGAGAAAATTATTATACTTTATGTATAATAAAGTATACTTCAGCTATCTCATCTGCAAAATCATGATAATACTAGGATTTCCCTCATAGGGTGGTGTTGAGGATTAAATGCATTGATTCACATGTAGCTTTTAGAGGACTTTTTGGCCCCGTGTGAGTACTCAATAACATAAGCAATTGTGTTGATTTTTGTTCTGCTTGATGGCATAACAACGGTACAAGTAAATATGATGTATAAGGGGGTTATTAATCTGACGCTCTTTGGCTGCCTGTTTCAACTGCAAGCAAGAAAAACATTCAGGGATCAAGTCTGAAAGAAATGAACTCTTCTAGCTGTTTGTTTTAATATCTGGGTTTACAACACACCATCATCTCTCTGAGCAAACAGAAAAGTGTGGCGTCTCATCAGCATTTCTCTGCATATGCATACTAATATCCTGACAACAAAATGAAAATACCTGAAGCCAAAGATAGTTATATGCATAAACATCAATTCAAGTATATGAAAATGGCACAACATCTTATAAACCATTCACCGTGAGCTACAAAGGGACCAATACAATCGTGATGAAAACAAAGCACAGCTTTAAGCCAATATAATAGAGCCAAATACCTTTAGAATCAGCCATAAGATATAGAGTTTACTGGGTGTAACTAGATGCTTATTTCTCCTGTAACCCTGAGGTAAGATCTTCTAAAACTAAGCAGATGTAGTCTAGATGCTAAGTAGGATTTCACTGTTGTTGTTTTTTTTAATGATCTGCAAATGTAGTTACTCAGTGCCGTTAAGTGCTTTCAGTTTTTAATGATGATGTGTCTGTATCATGTGATGTGTCTACATAAATCCAGGGAAATATTGCTAGATGTAAGGCCAGATGGTAACAAGAACTTGATAATTTAGGGATGTGATTCTGAGGCTTAACCAGACAATGGCGATAAATAATTTCTGTTTTCATCTTTTCATTTCTTAGACTTCTCATATTTTACTTGCAAGTGTTCCATTTCATTGACTTTCCAAATATCATGTGTACTTCAAAGATGTTTACAGCTTCTTTTAACCTGTGACTCATTTTTTTTAAGGGTAAACTGAATGAAGTGCACCCAATGGGCTAATAGATATTTGAAAACTGGCTGGAAATACTCTATAGTGCAATGACTTTCGCTGAATTAGAAAAAAATATGTATGAAAATATGTAACCAAGATAGATATTTTGAAAAACATGTCTGCAAAAATACATAAAATATGAATTAATAATGCATTTATATTGACATTTTTATCAACAACTTAATTTTTAAAGTAATCAACAAAAAGAGGACATTTAAGAAGTGTTTGTCCCTTTGATAATTTTTCATGAAAGGAAAACCTGCTGACTAAAGTTTCTATGTAATTAATCTGCCAGTCCTTAGTGGAACATGAAATTTGTGATGTACAAAAGGTGTCAGACTCAACTATTTATACTGTTTGCCTTATGAATAAACTATCGCTATTGATTTTTGCTGCTCTGTGCTATTTTTTGGTGTTTTTAAAAGCTATAGCCATTGCTGTATCTCATACTCTCCGAAAAACACAAATCCACTCTAGGGAAACTTAAGAGTGGCTGTAATTTTCCTATAATGGACTTTATTTTAGATGGAAGATGTCCTATATGTCTATCCAGTCTTCTCTCTAGCACTGACTGCCCACTCCTGATTCCTGTGTAAGTAGTCGAGTTAGCTTTTGGTGACCGAAAAATACCCTCAATGTCCATGTTAGTGTACGTAAAGCCTGTGATGAAAGTTTGCTGAATCCCTACAAAAATAATTGATATAGTGCAGAAAGTCAGAAAATATGATGACTTTTTATATCAGGTACTGAGCTGATAAAGAGAAATAAAAATTTCAAAGTACGTTTCTGAAAAAAACAAACTCTCCCTTAGTAGTAGATTTTGTCTCTATCAAAAGAGAACGGCACCTCAATCAATGAACTACTTGCAAATTCTGTTATCTTCACTACACAATGTTACCTTCTAAAGAGGACTAGGATATAATCCCTGTCTGCTAGGAGGTTTTAGTTAATCACAGCACCAAATAAATCGATGAAAATGATTATGATAATTTAAAACCTATGTAGACAACAAATATCTTTATCTATAACCCTTCTCAAGAGTCTAAAGATAATACAGACCTAGGCAATTCTTTCATCTGAAAAAAATGTTATTTTTCATTGATCCAATTATGGAAAAAAATTCTTTTAACTTCTAATTTTTCCAAATTCTGAAAAAAAAAAAAACAAATAACAATAGTTATAGTTCTCATGAACCAAGATCTTCCTGTACCCTAGTTATAAGTGCTCCCTCTATGAACCTTTTTCACTTACTCCTCAGGAAGAAAAAACAAACAAACAAACAAACAAACAAACTTCAAAAAACATTATAAATTTGGAACAAAGTACTAAGGTTCTTGGTCTGGGGACCAAGTAAGTAGCAAAGTTGGGTTTTGACCCCTATCTATATGATTCCAGAACATCTTCCTAAGCAGGACAGACAGCATACTGCCTCAAGTAAAACATTTTAGCTAAAAATAATGACTTCTCAACATAAATTCCCTTATATCTAAATTTTCTGGTCTTGTAAATGTAAACAGACTTGGTGGTGTCTAACATGTCTTTAAATTCTGAGAACTATAGTTGATAGGGCTTCAGTAAGAAAGGGTTGTAATTTTTCCTTTGTCTCTTGTTCAATAATCAAAATTCTAACATCACACTTCCTTATAGTCTAAGTCTACATTCCCTTAGGTATAATATGCATTATGTTTTAAAAATTTAAATGCTTTTATTTTTATATCCTGATGGTTGAGATTCTAGAAAATGTAAGGCTGAGTTGGAAGAAAGTGAATTCCAGCTAAAGAAGTCAATAAATAATACACAACTCACATAATGGAGGTTGACCTTCATCATTAGCTATTATTGTCCATTGCCTTCACTGTGTATTTTGGAAATTCATGTTAAATATGACTCAGTCTCAATGATGCTTCACATCATTTTGTTTTTGTTTTTGTTTTTGCTTAAGTCTCTTTTTAAAAATTATCTATTTAGGTTTTTCAGTTACAGTTGACATTCAATATTATTTTACATTAGTTTCAGGTGGATACTACATTTGTTAGACATTTAATGTAATTTATGCAGTGATATCCACGATTAGTGTAGTACCCAGCTGGCACTATACCGTTATTACATTATTGACTATACTCTGTCTGCTGTATTCTACATCCCCATGGCTATTTTGTAATTACCAATTTGTATTTCTTTTTTTTTTTTTTTTTTAATTTTATTGGGGAATATTGGGGGACAGTGTGTTTCTCCAGGGCCTATCAGCTCCAAGTCATTGTCCTGCAGTCTAGTTGTGGAGGGTGCAGCTCAGCTCCAAATCCAGTTGCCATTTTCAATCTTTAGTTGCAGAAGGCACAGCCCACCATCCCATGTGGGAATTGAAACAGTAACCCTGTTGTTCAGAGCTCGTCCTCTAACCAACTGAGCCATTGGCCACCCCCAATTTGTATTTCTTAATCCTTTGATCTTGTCAGCTCAGCTTCGCAACCCCCCTCCTCCCTGTCAACCATCAGTTTGTTTACTGTATTTATTAGTGTGTTTGTGTTTTGTTCGTTCATTTATTTTGTTCTTTAGATTCCACATATAAGTGAGATCATGTGGTATTTGTATTTTTCTCTGACTTATTTCATTTGGCATAATACAATCTAGGTTCATCCACATTGTCACAAATAGTAAGATATCATTCTTTTTTATGGCAGAGTACAAATGTTCATTGTATAAATGTACCACCTCTTCTTTATCCAGTCATCTATCAATGGGAACTTGTGTTGCTTCCATATCTTGGCTGTTTTAAATAGTGCTGCAGTGAATATAGGAGTGCACATATCTTTTCAAATTAGTGTTTTGGATTTCTCTGGATAAATATCCAGAAGTGGAATTGCTGGGTCACAAGGTAGTTCTATTTTAATTTTCTGAGGAATCTCCAAGTCGTTTTCCATAGTGGCTGCACCAATTTGTGATCCCACCAACAGTGCACAAGAGTTCCCTTTGTCCATATTGTGGCCAACTCTTGTTTGTTGATTTATTGATGATAGCTATTCTGACAGGTGTGACGTGGTTTCTCATTGTGCTTTTAATTTGCATTTCTCTGATTATTAGTCACACTGGGTGTCTTTTCATATGTCTATTGGCAACCTGTATGTCCTCTTTGGAGAAATGTTTATTCAGGTCCTCTGCCTACTTTTTAATTGGATTGTTTTGTTTTTCTCAGTGTTGAGTTGTATGAATTCTTTATAAATGCCACAGGGTTTACTGTCTACATTTTCTTTTAAGAGTTTTATGGTTTGGTGTCTTATATTTAAGTTTTTAATGTTGTTTCAGTTTATTCTTATATATGGTATAAAATGTTGTTGCAGTTTCATTTTTTGGCATGTATCTGTCCAGTTTTCCCAATACTATTTATTGAATAGACTGTCTTTACCCCATTTTATATTCTTACCTCATTTGTCATAGATTAAATGACTGTAATGTTTCATTCATGATTAAGGTGAACACTTTTAGCTTTTCACCAATGAGTACAATGTTAGCTTTGTTTTTGTCATATATGGCCTTTATTATGTTAAGTCATGTCCCTCTGTTTTGTCTTTGCTGAGAGTTTTTATCATAAATAGATGCTGGATTTTGTGTAACGCTTTGTCTGCATCTATTGATATGATTTTTATTTTTCATTTTATTTATGTGGTATATCACATTAATTGATTTGCATATATTGAGCCAACATTGCATGTCAGAAATAAATCCCACTTGATCATGGTGTATGATCCTGCTACTGTATTGCTGGATTTGGTTTGCTAATATTTTGTTGATTTTTGCATCTATGTTTATCAGGGATATTGGTCTATAATTTTCTTTTTTTGTAGTGTCTTTGATTTTGGAATCAGGATAGTGGTGATCTCATAAGTGAACCTGGGAGTTTTCCCTCCTCTTGAATTTTTTTGAATAGCTTGAGAAGAATAGGTGTTAATTCTTCTTTGAATGTTTGGTAAAATTCACCTATGAAGCCATCTGGTCCAGGACTTTTGTTTGTTGGGAGTTACTTGATTACTAATTCAATTTCATTAGTAATAATTGGTTGGTTCAGATTTTCTCTTTTTTCTTGATTCAGCATTGAAGGATTGCATGCTTCTAGGAATTTATCAATTTCTTCCAGATTGTTCAATTTCTTGATATATAATTGCTTATAATTTTTTGTTATAATTTTATGTAGTTCTTAGGTGTCCATTGTTACTTCTCTTTCATTTCTGATTTTATTTATTTGGGTCTTCTCTCTTTTTTCCTTGATGAATCTGGTTAAAAGCTTATCAATTTTGTTTATCTTTTTAAATAACCACCTGTTGGTTTCATTGATCTTTTGAATTATTTTTTAGAGTCCATTTCATTTATTTCCACTCTGATCTTTATTATTTCTTTCCTTCTATTAACTTTGGGCTTTATTTGTTGTTCTTTTTCTAGTTCCCATAAGTGTAAAGTTAGACTGTTAATTTTATATTTTTCTTTTGTCTTGAGGTAGTCCTGTATTGCTAGGAATTTCCCTCTCATAATTGCTTTTGCTATCTCCATGGATCTTGTGATAACCCACTCATTGTTTAGAAGAACGTTATTTAGCCTCCATGTGCTTGTGTGTTTTTCAGGTTTTATTTTTAAAATTGATTTCTATTTTCATACTATTATGGACAGAGATGTGTTCTTGAAAAGAATATATATTCTCCTACTTTGGGGTGGAATGCTCTAAAAATATCAACTAAATCCATCTGGTTTAGTGTTTCATTTCATTCTACTGTTTCCTTGTTGATTTCATTCTGGAAGTTATGTCCATTGGTGTGAATTGGGTGTTAAAATCCCCTACTATGGTTGTATTACTGTTGTTCTCTCACTTTATGTCAGGCAATATTTGCTTTATACATTTAAGTGCTCCTATGTTGAGTGCATAAATGTTTACAAGGGATTGATTGTTGGATTGATTCCTTTATCATTATGTGTTGTCCTTCTTTGTCCCTTATTATAGCTTTTGTTTTAAAGTCAATTTTGTCTGGTATAGGTATTGCTATCACAGCTTGCTTTTATTTATTTATTTATTTTTAAAAATTTGTTTCATTTCCACTTTCATGAAATGTCTTTTTCCATTCCTTTCAGTCTGTGTGTGTGTCTTTCCATCTGAACTATGTCTCTTTTAGACAGCATATGTAGGGTCTTGTTATCTGTTCAGCCACACTCTGTCTTTTGATTGGAGCATTTAATGTATTTTCATTTAAAGTAATTATTGATCAATATGTAGTTATTGCCTTTTTATTATTCATATTTCAACTTTTTTTTTCTTCTTATAGATGTCCCTTTAACATTTCTTGCAATACTGATTTGGTGGTGATGAACTCCTTTCGCATTTTCTTGTCTGGGAAGCTCTTTATCTGTCTTTCAATTCTAAATGATAGCTTTGCTGGGTAGAGTAATCTTGATTGCAGGTCCTTGCTTTTCATCACTTTAAATATTTAGTTCCAATCCCTTTTGGTATGCAAAGTTTCTGTTGAGAAATCAACTAATAATCTTTTAGGAGTTCCCTTGTAGGTAACTAACTGCTTTTCTCTTGCTGCTTTTAAGATTCTCTTTTGTCTTGAAACTTTGGCATTTTAATTGTGATGTATCTTGATGGGCCTATTTGGGTTCATCATGTTTGGGACTCTGCACTTTCTGAACTGGTATGTCGATTTCCTTTGCCAGGTTAGGCAAATTTTCAGTCATTATTTATTTAAATAGTTTTTTAATCCCTTGCCTTCTCTCTTCTCCTTCTGGTACCCCTATGATGTGAATGTTGTTGTGCTTGATATTGTCCCAGAGCTCTCTTAAAATATGCTCATTTTTAAAATTATTTTTGCTGTTCTGATCGGGTGCTTTCTGCTACCTTGTCTTTTAAATCACTGATTCAATTATCTTCTTCATCTAGTCTTCTGGTGATTCCTCCTAGTGCATTCTTCATTGCAGTTATTGCGTTCTTTGTTTCTGATTGGTTCTTTTTTATGGTTTCTATGTCCTTTTTTATGCTTACTATCTCTTTGTTGAAGTTTGCATTAAGTTCCTTGAGCATCCTTATAGCTAGTGTTTTGAACTCTGTCTCTGGTAGGTTGCTTGCCCCCATTTTGTTTAGTTTTTTTTGTGGAGTTTTCTCCTATTCTCTCATTTGGAATATATTTCTTTGTTTCTTCTTTTTGGCTGCTTCTCTTCATTGTTTCTATGTATTAGGCAGAGCTGCTATATCTCCCAGTCTTGGCTGGGTGACCTTATGTAGTGGTTACCCTGTGAAACCCAGTGACACAGTCTCCCTGGACACTTGTGCTTGGTGCTCCAGGAGTGTCCCTTGTGTGAGTTGTGTGTGCTCTCTTGTTATTGTTGAGCCTTGATTGCTATTGGCACATCAGTGGATAGGATTGACCCTCAGGTTGACTGTCAATGTGGTTTTGCCATGTCCACAGCTTATGGGTTGCTGTGTTGGAGGCTTTATTCCTCAGACTGACATTTGCTCCAGCAGGCTCTGGTGCCTGTTGAGACCAACTTTTGTGTGTGCCATTTGTGGGGCTAATTGGATGGTGTTCTGTTGTGGTCTGAAGCCAACCTTCAGGTGTGTTGGTTCTAGAGCCCCTTGGCTCCACAAAAGCACAGAGAACCCTGAGTTCTGCTGCCAGCTCTGGTAAGGCTCAGCTACTTTAAACCCTCGTGTTGTAGGCAAGTTGGGTGAGGCGGGGTCTCAGGGAGTCACCAAGGTGGGACAAGTGGTGTTTACCAGATTAATATAGATTCTGGTTTAATACCATTGCTGAGTCTGGAGTTATTCAGCAAAGGTCTCAGAGCATCCTGAGGCCAGCCACTGCCTGCCTGGGGCCACAGATCCTGATGGTTTTCCAAGAAAGACTGCAATGTGTGTGGGGGGCTGGCTGTTGGTTGACAAACTGCCTCTGGTAGTGTGACTTAGGTGGGTTGCAGTCTCAGAGAGTCATCAGGGTGGAGCGAAGTTCACCAGGCCAGTATAGATTAAGATTTGGCCATGTGGAGGGGGGCTGAACACGGGAAAGATGACACCCCCCATTACAGCTGTACAGGAGGTAGATTTTACACAGGGAAAATGGTGACTATTTCTCCAGTCCTCACCATGAAGGCACTCAACTCAGTTTCCCCCCTTATGTCTCTGACTCCTCCCAATTTTTTCCCTCTACCAGAGTCCAGGGTGAGTGCCTGCAAGTGAAGAAGTCTGTGTGCAGGTCGTTTTAGAGGATGTCAAGATTTCCTGTATCTTTCTGTCTTACCCAGACAGTCAGAATCCCCACTGTTTTTCACAGCTAGATGTTGTGGAGGCTTCTCTTCCAGGCACTGGTACTCTGGACTGGAGAGCCTGTTGTGGAGCTGGGGTCCCTAGCTCCTCCAGGATGGATTTCCACTAGTGAGATATCCCTCCCGATTCTCAATGGCCACTTAAGTGTGTGGGTCCAGCCCATTTTGGGTCTCTGTCCCTCCTACCAGTCTGAATGTGGCTTCTTTATATCCTTAGTTATAGGACTTCTGTTGATCTATACTTCAGATGGTTCTTCAGATCGATTGTTCTGTAATTTAGTTGTAATTTTAATGTGGTCAGGGAGGAGGCAAGCACAGTGTTTATTTACTCTGCCATTTGGATTTTAATCCCATGAAACATTATTTTTAATCAGCTTTAGAAAAATACTTGACAATAATCCTTGAAACACATTTTTTAATTTTGCAGAATTCCAGAGACAAGACTTCTTGTTCCTTACACGTATAAGAGGGACTACTTCAACACATAGTATGGGATAGGAAGGTTTACTTCAAAAAGTAAGCAGAAAAATTAGAAAATTTGCAATTGTAATTTAACATTTATAGCACTATACTGCTGAAGGAACAATGTGGAAGAGTCATATATAATGTAATTGACAAGTAGCATACTTTTCCAAAAGAAAATGACATCATAAAATAACTTTACAGGAATGATGCTAAAGAGCTTAAGAGAGAGCCACAAAAATTTCAAAACATTTTCTCCTCAGAAGCTTCTTTTATTGTGTAAAAGTGAGCATCATGCTTGCAAGAAGAATATAATACCTATCTATCATCTGGAAGTATACTGTAAGAATTGGCTTTTTGCTTTTATGTGTAAATCCATTAGCTATTCAAGTTGATAACCTTAAAAGGAGAGATTTAATCATCACCCCACCGACCTATTTCTCCTCTGTTCTTTTTATACTGGTACATACCTGTTAGCCATTTAATCCAAACACCAAAGTTGGAAACTGCAGAATCATCTGGAAATCTGACTTTTTATCTCCCACTAGACATGATCAAGCTGTTCTCAACCTTTTCTGCCTCTCACACTTCAGACACACCTGCTAAATAGTATGCTAGCACTCCCATTTTTTAAAGCAGCAAAATAGAAAACAAGTTGGCTGCACATTATGTACAATGTACAATTTTACTAGCTTCTTAAATGGTTTCTCTCCAACAAATTCACCACACACACACATACACACACACACACACACACACACACACACAAACACATGCACACACACAGAGTTGAGAACCGCTGATCTAACTTGTTATCAAGTACTATCATTTCTACTTTCTTATCATTTATGCCACTTGTCCCCCTCCTCTTAATCCTCACTATAGCTTTATCTCAGGCATTCTTCATTTCTCTCCAGAACATAACAACTGCTAAAATAACTCCTCCACCTACAGTCTTCCCTCCCTCCAGTCTTTATTTCTCTCCACGTATCTTTCTTAAAGTAATTCTTTTTTTTTTAATTAAAGTTTATTGGGGTGATGATTATTGGTAAAGGTACATAGATTTCAGGTGTACAATTCGGTAATACATCATCTATATGTCACTTTGTGTATTCACCACCGAGAGTCAGTTCTTTTTCCATCACCGATCTTTCTAAAATTCATATCCAATCAAGTCACTCCCTTGTTTAGTATTGACTCCTCAGTGATCTTTTCACTAGACTTCCTTTGCCTTCATAGCACTCATTTAAGTGTTTAAAAAATAAAATATAAAACAAATTTTTTCATCAAACAACTATATATTATGCGTCTTCAGTTGTCTTGTGAAAAATTATTTGTTTTCTATCAGTTAATATGTGAACTGACCAAGAAACCCACTCACTTATAGACATTATAAAAGAATATTTGGGGAAAAGATGTGATACTGTTAAGTGATGAAAGCATTAGAAATAAGTCCTAGTATGAAATGTTTATTAACAGCTTCAGCAATAGAATGTGGAAAAACAAGAGTCAGAATAAGGGGTCAGCATAATGACAGTGAAGTGTTTAAGGCTAATATTTTATGTTTTTATACATTTTAAATTATAATAATTTTTATCACTTTGATAATGCTCCAATTGGCTGAAACCTCCTCGAAGACAAGAACCATGTCCTAGTTATTCAATAGATGCAAGACACTTTGTAAGTCACTTAATTATCTATGCCAGTTTTCTCCTTCTTAGAGTAGAGATATTAATAGCTCAAGGATTTGTGTGAAGATTAAATGAAATAAAGCATGGCAATTTCCTAGCACGAGGACTTCCCTTAATGGATAAATGGGTAATCCATAAACGGTGCTGTTTTCTTTTTTAGTAGGTATTTGGTAAATAATTATCTGGTTGGATTTTTCTCAATAACATTGTTTGCTAATTAAAAATATTTACTATTTAGCACATTCTCAAAGGATCTGGGAGAGGAAGGAAATATTCAATGTGATTTTGAAAAGGCTCAAAGAGGATAAAAAGGGATAAAAGTTTAAAAGAGTCAGAATAATTAACCATAATAACCTATGTACAAAAATGAAAACAATTCTAGACAAACTCTGTCAAAATATTACTAACTAAACAAATTTTCTCTCACAGTGTTCGGCTCTTAAGAGTAAATCTCATCTGAGTCTTCCCTGCTCAATTTAACCCAAAAGTACAAATTTAAATATGATTGTTGTCTTAGCTTGTAATAATCTGTTTTATCTTAAACTCTGGCCTCTGAGAATTCTTACTAATATTTGTACAGCCAGTCATTTAATAAAATTTAGAGAAATTGCTCTCAAAATACCTCTCTCAAAAGCAATCACAATGTTTTTTTAAAAATGTTTCTTACTTAAAACAGTAGCTTAAAACAAGTTGTACTTAAAACAAGTACAATAAAAAAATTTTAACAAAATTACGTAATTCCACCACAGCATTAAAGAAGGCATTAATTCCCAAATTTAAAGTGACATGAATTTCAGGGGAAAAAAAAAACTGAAAATTATTATTGATAAAAGAACGTTGATAGAACAAAATTGTTCAAACTTGGAAGACAAATTTTAAGGTGAAAAAAAGTGTTCAGAAACATTTTCCTTTAACACATCATCACTCAAATATAAAGTCAGTACAGATACTTTCAAACTGGAAAAATACAGAAGGTGTAGAAACATAAAGACTTTAAAATGACAAAATGAGATGGAAGCAAAAAGAAAGAAAGAGAAGTATAAGAAAACAAGTATTTATTGATGTATTCTATGCAAACAACATATATGTAAAGAAGCTCAAACGAAGGGACAAGCACAAATACTTTTGAGAAAGTTTCAGGCAAACTAATGGGCTTAGATTAACAAAGATTAGCCCACTGGAGAGTAGCAAAGATTAACAAAAATAGCCTATTATGTAAGTCCTACATTGACCTGAAATGCTTCAGTTGTGTTTATATTACTATCCTTAGTCATCGGCTGGGAGAAGCACAGGTACATCCTGGGTTTGGTGTAAACATTGAAATATAGCCTAAAGGTATTGCAGATAGGCGATGCCACTAACTATATTCTTTGCAGAGTATCTGAATAGTGCACTTCTAAGATGGCCATAACCATGAAAAGAAAGAACCCAATTCTGATTGCAAACTTCACCTGATTTTTCCAAAAATAACTGGAAAATCTTCATGGACTCTGAGATACAAATCAAAAAGAAATTATGCTGCTGTTATGGACTGAATTGTGACCCTCCCCAAATTCTTATGTTTAGTCCCTACCATAACTGAGTTTGGAGATTGACCTTTAAGAGGATGATTAAGGTTAAATGATGTCATAAGGGTGGGTCCTAATCTAAGACGACTGGTGTCCTTACGGAAAGAGAAAAGATGCCAGGAGTGCCTGTGCACACAGGAAAAGCCATGGTAGAATGCAGCAAGAAAGCAGCCATATACAAGTCAGGAAGAGAGGTCTGACCGGAAACCAACACCACTGGCACCTTAATCTTGGACTTCGGGCCTCCCAAACTGTGGGAAATAAATTTCTGTTGTTTAACCCACCAGTGTGTGGTATTCTGTTGTGGCAGCCCTAGGAGACTAATAATACACATGGCCATAGTTTTTCATCTATGCATGTGAGACAAAATTATACATATATACATATGAAAAAAAATGTAAAAGATTGCAAAAAGTCAAATATATCAGTAATTTCTATAAATGTATATGAATTAAGATTTCCCATTAATGTTTGAAAATTCAAATTGAATAAATGAAAATCCATCTTTAGGCAGTTTACAAAGGCATATCTAAAGATAAGAAATATAATGTGGCATGTTAAGATTAGACAGTTCACATATAACATATAATGAATCAATAGAGTACATAAGAAAAAAATTAAAGATACAAATGTTCAATTTGAATTGCCCCATCACACTCTCATAAATGAAAAACATAACCAGACACAACCTAATAATATTCGGGGTTTCCAGTCACACCATGGAAACTTAATGAGCCAGATCAATGTTCAGCTAAGCTGTGAGTTAAGAAAGGAGTTTGAATAAAGACTTTCAAAAAAGCACATTTTTCACATGTCGTTTTAAATTTTTTTATGTTAAAATATATTCCAGTAAATTGAGGGATTAAACAGAAGAGAAGAAACATGGGGTCTGGGAAATAATTTATCCATCACAAGAGAGTAATGATGAGCTGATCTAGAACTGTACATGTACTCTAAAACACAAACATTCCAGGTTCAAGCAGAGAATGGAACATTGCAAGAAGGAGATACATCCATGAGGTAAAATAAGAGAGAAAGGAGAAAGAGAGAGAGAGAGAGAGAGAGAGAGAGAGAGAGAGAGAGAGAGAGAGAGATTTTATTTTCCTTAAGTTATACAGGAAAAGAAATAAAAAAATTACAAAATGGAAATATAGACACTATTTGAATATATAAGAGGCTGTATTTACATGATCATTATAAAAACTTTATTGATTTTTAACTTTCAGAATTAATATATAATCAAAGTATGAATACTTACATGTAGAACTTTAACCATGATATTAAAAAATGTAGAGATACACACAAACCAGAGAGGTTGAGAACAGTGAAGAAAAAGAAAAGTGGAAAGGATATAAGGTCCCAACACATATTCTCAAAATATGAGGAGTCAAGACATGCTGTCTTGAGGTGATGGTGCAATACACTTTGAGTAAGTGTATTATTCAGATTGAGAGAAGTAACCAATAGAGGAATTAAAACAATGATATCATGTTTTGTTAGAAGGGGAGAGGGGAGAGTATAGAAGTGTGCTGAGTCTTAATCCACCATAGTTTAAAATCAGAGATTTCTAAAGTTAATAAATTAAGAAAGAGTAATATGAGTATATTATTTAAAAATATGCCAATGGAAAAAAACAAGAATAATTTAAGAGGATTAAAAGTATTTATTCACAGCAGTGAAATTTGGCATAAGGGAGGGGACTGAAACTTTTCATCATAAACCTGTGACTCTGATAAAATTGAAAACAAAATCATTAAAAAAAAATGATCTCTCTCTACCAAAAATCTGTTTACAATGTAAGGTAGACACATATGATTGTTCTTGAAACATATTTTTCTTAAATTATTTGAAATATAAAAATAATGTTCTAAATTAAATAGCAGAATGACAATTTCTCAGAAAGAGAGATAAAATGAGAAGTTTCCAAAAAGTACCAAGTACTGAACATCCGGTCTGGGTCTCAAAAATGGGAGAGAAGGCAGTCACAACCAGAGGTTATACTTGGAGAATGGAAGGGTGAAACCACCTAAATGCTCCAATGAAGAGTAAAAAAACAAAAAACAAAAACAAAAACAAACAAACAAACAAAAAAAACTTCTCTGGGAGTAAAGATAAAAAGATAATTTTTATGGTCTGAATAGTGTGTCTTTAAGAAATGAGACCATGAATATGGAAATTAACAGCACTTACAAATTGTACTCTACTATTGTATGACTATGCTTTGAAAACTACTACGAAGAAGCGTCAAGGAGGTAAAAAAAAAGTATGAGACATCATGGAATATGATCCAGGGACAATCCCCAATGCCTAGGTTGCAAAAAGCTAACGTTAATAGGAAGACATATGTGAGAATCTGTTTGATGACTGTTGGATCAGAATGGTAAAAAAGTTCTAGTCATTATACATTTGCCAGCTAGGATTTTTTAAAAAAAACATTTTTTGTATTATTTATAAACACATGACACTTTAAATTTTATGTTCCTAATGATACATGGTTGTAAATTGAATTTGGTATGCTCTGATAGAATTCTACTATACTATACATATTCTTCTGAGTAATGCTTTCATACAGGTAACATAGTGTTATCAGCTTTCATCTAAATTGAACCTGAATTTAGTGAGTATGGTGACCTTATGTGAAATAGTTAGTGTATTGTCTTTGAGAAGAGAATGTGATAATTTTTAGAGTATGTAATAGGAGTGTAAATTATGGGAGTGTGCTGCAATACTTTGACCTTTCCAGTTTTCAGTAGTTTGAATAGCTGGTCTTTCTACCCACTTGATTAAAGCTCCACTAATCATCAAGAAAGTTAATGCAAGATAAAACATTTCTTTTTAAATGTCACAGCATTAATCCTTTCATATGGCAGAAGTTGGAATGGGAATTGTTAGACATTTGTAACAAATTTCAAAGTCTCTGCTGTAGTTGCAAATCTTTAGACAGCAGCCATTGACTTTGGATGATGAAATTGTGACCTGGTAAAAACTTGATCCAGCACTTTTTGGAGTTATGGTATATTGCAAAAGTGCTTGCCATACAGAGGGTAGACATGACCTTGGAAAATAACGTGGATGTCTCCCTCTCCCGTAGAACATCACAAATAAACTATGTCTCCTGAGAATTCTATTTATAATGATATCCAATGACATCAATTTTATAATACCTTTCAGTAACCCACTGCAAAGCAGAAACCTCAGTGAAAGAGGGTTCTCATTTACACTCAATGGAGTAATTTATAACTGATATAAATCTGTGCTGCACTGATAGGTAGGTTTTGCTTTCTATTCAATAAACATTTCTTAATTGAGGAACAGCTAATGGAGAAGAAAAATCTAATGTTTTAAATACATTAGGTTTCCATATACAGTACATGTTTAGGATCATGGAAATTATTTTAATGTCAAGTTTTATCCAAAATATTCAGTTGAAGTAAGTTAATTTATATTTCAACATATTGGAGAGCACAGAAAATTGTAAGTATATATTCATTCCTTATTTCAGAGTATACTGTTTGATTTTAATCATCAATATATAAGATCTAGGATTTCATTGTAGGATACAGCTATTATATTTATTGCTTATAACAAATGTTTTAATGACCGAAACAGAGCAGACACTCAAGAAATGTAAGGACAAGAGTGACTGAGTGATGAATGAGAATACAAGGATAATTACATATGTTAAAATGTGTTCAGTTTTCATGATACTACTAAGTTAACATGAGGTAGCTTTTAGCTGTGTTATAGACTTGGAAAGTAGAGGACCAATATTTACTATTACGAGATTATGTGGATATATTCCTATAAATAGTTACTGATAGGATAATGAATATATACATATAAATAACTATTATAGGGAGACTTAGTTCATTTGTTAGCTGGTTAATGTGGAAAATGATAATTACCTGTGGTTTCTCTGAATAATCCAAGTTTGAAATGAGTTGAAAGTAAACCAAATTTCTCAGTTGAAACAGTTTTATTTTTCCTAATTTTAAAGCAGACATAATTTCTTAGTCCTTCCTTAAAGGACTAAGTCATAACATCCCTTCCTCCTTTATTGGTGAGATTTTAGCATTTCAAAGTAGCAATACAAATAAATATATATATTTCCATTCTGTTTGCTTTTCTTCATTTGAGTTAATACTAGATTATCTGGCATGAACAGTTTTCTTTTTTTTCCTGACCTCGAATGATTCTTAAATCAGAAATCTGAACTCTAATCCAAATAAAATAATTCTTGGTATAGTTGAAAACTAAGCTTATGTACATATGATTTTTTCTGTATGTCTGTTATAAAATAACATAATTTTTCTTGTTTTATAAGACTGCTTTGCATCTAGTAGGTGCAAATATGTGTTTTCTTCAGAATGAATGTTTCATGTACCCAGAATATAATATACTTCATTAGCCACTGGTTAATTCAATACCATTTATGAGGTATCTAGTACATGTTCAAGTTGCAGGAGGTGCTAGAGACACTTTGTTAAACAGAGCAATGACCTGTTAGTTTATATTTCAGCTGATAAAAGCAGAATATAAACAAATACAAAATCAACAAGTGAGACAACTTCAGCTGATGAAAAATTTATGAAGGCATCAAATGTGGGTAACATACAAAAAAATAATTGGGGGTTGTGCTCTATTTCTGTATTCCCATTTAGCAAATTAAAAATAACTTTACTATTCTTATCCTATAGATAAGGAGAATAACTGTAACAGGATAAATCAGTAAGAGTTCCTCAAAATTGCTTGCAGTTGAATTTGCTGAAACTGGCATACCCTCAGTTGTTGGTCTTGTGTAATATAATTTGGTGGTGCTCTTTGAGTATTGATTTATATACATAAATAATAACTCACTTTCCATTATAAATATTAAAAAATACAAGCTAGTATCTTCTCTGTACAAAAGTGGGTTGATAATTTTACATGGCTCCAACCAGCAATGTTAGTTCAATCAGCAAGGGTCTCTTAAATTTTGTATGTTTTTCTCCAATAGAGGTGGCCTACCTATTTTAAATCATTAAAGTGTAATTAAAATATTAACAATTTGGCTTCATATATTTTATATATGTATATATGTGTGTATATATATATATATATATATATATATATATATATATATATATATTATATATACATGCACAGAGAGAGAGAGACAGAGAGACAGAGAGACAGAGAGACAGAGAGACAGAGAACTAGCTAATTGTTACCCAAGATTATGTTGTCTGAAAACTATGGCTGACAATATTAAATTCTAAATAAAATTGCACAATTTGGTAGTTAGCAGGATTCATCAATTTAAAGAGAAAGAAACAAGTTATATTTTAGGACAAATTCAAAATCGCTCAATAGATTTTTAAATATCAGATACGGTGTTTTAAAGCAAGGTGCTAGAGAATCTGGCATCCCTTTCTCCATGGACACTCTTAACACTCTAATCAATCAAAGAGGGCTAAGGCAAAATCGGGCTTTATTGCTAAAGGACCTGTGCAGAGTTCACATTAGGAAAAAATTATTTCTATCCTACTCATGCCAAATCACACTTATCATGGGGATCAGCTCCAAAGAGATCAACTATAAACCAGAGCTGGGGCTCTGATTATATTGTAAATACGGAAATAAGTGAATCCACATCTCAGGATCGCCTTCCTATTTCTTATTGAATTCAAGATTATTTTGGGTGTTTTCTTTAGCTTCACTTTATAGAAGCTGAAAAAATTTAGAAGAGAATATTCCATTGTTAATGGAAGGGAGAAAGAGGAAGAGAGAGGTAGACGGAGAAGGGAGAGGAAACAGAACTCTGATATTTTCACGATCATTTTAGAAATTTAATTAATCCTTAATTCTTAATTCTTTATGTCTGATCAAGATTTTTTTCTGACGATATAGGACTTTCTCTAACTGAGAACTGAGCCCAAGTGCCATTGTTGTTTTAAGTTACTAAGACTGTCACTTAAAGGTTGAAAGAAATTTCTGTTTGCTGAGTATTAAAACTTAAATTTATTTCTATGCCATTTCCTTTTGGACAGTGAAAGATAAATCACTCAGCAGAACCTTGTGAGTTAGGCAAGACCTTAATGCAGGGAAGCAACTGAAAGGAAGAATTTATGGAGAAACATTTAAGTGTTATATTTAGTAAGGTAGATTTACTGTGTGTTGTAGCAGATTTATATTCTTGCATAGGCTTCCCTTAGATTAATGTGTTTTTACCTAAAGAAGAATTTAGACTATCCTATGGCTTATTCTTGTGGAGTTGAGCATGCTATTGTCCAAACAATTGCCCCAGGGAGATCTGGAACGTAGACCCTTGAAACAATAGGATCTCCAGACCTGATATGCTCTTCATCTTCTCTCATGGGAGAGTTGATGAAAGCAACCTGGTCTTGGGATGCAGAGCACAACTTGGCTCAGAATGATGATGTCATAGGCTCAGAGGACACTGGTGCTATTATTTTTGACTGAGTTTCTTAGATAATGGGAAAATGTATTATGCTCAACTATTGTTCCATTAACTTTTGCAAAATCATACCCACGCTGCTAAGCATGGCTGTGTAATTTGTGTACTGCGAAAAAGCAGCCTGTCTCGGAACAGACAGAAGTTGAAATCCAGTTTGACACAGCACCGGTTCCCAACAGAACAAGGAGCATACTTTTTTTTTTCTATTTGTTTGTTTGTGTTTTGTTTGTACAGAGTAGAAACTACCCCCTGAGCTGTGTACCCTGTGGATCTGGTCCTCTGAGGGGGTGCCATTTTCTATTTGCCTAAACAAGGTGACTATTTCAAATTCAAACATGAGCTCTCGATATACTTATTGAAGCCCTGACTGCAGCCTTGTGGATCAAAGTCCCTAAAAGACTAGATTTATTCATTGCAAGTTATCTGGGAAATTACTTATGGGAAGGCCAATGTTTGCAGAGGAATCAGGCACAGAGGTCTGACAGAGAAAGAAATATATAAAAAAAAAAAAATCTTTTCACATAGAGTATTTTTTTTTTCTTAAATTTTATGAACATATTCAGGCCAGGCAATTATTCTACAATTTATAAAAATAATATGGAAAACTGTTCATAATAGTTATGGATAAAACTTCTCTTACAATTGACTAATGTTTACCAGCTGAAATTAGTTTTTACAATTTTTTTCTCTTCTATCAAGGTATTCAGTTCTTCTTCTGAATTGTGGTGTATATTCAAACAATACAAATCTTTTTTCTCTTTGAAATTTAGCTTGGAAAGGATCACCAAGAAAATATATGATAATCTCTGAAGAGATGTCAGAAGTTTTAGATTCAAAGAAATAACTGAATTTAGAGCTGATGAATAATCAAGCCGAAAGCATTTACATAATGCCTTTTATATAAACTTTATGTACATAAAAAGTCATGTGGATTTAAAAATAAGTTGTAATAATTACTTGTGGTAGCTATGTTTTTTGTCTGCCCTTTATATAAATGTTTCATCTTCTCCTAGTTTTAGTACTTTGTTCCGGGCACAAAAATGAGTTTAGATCTCCGTCTAGCTAATCACCTCCAGTCTGCCTCCCACAGTCATTGGTTCAGAGAAGTGTGTATACTCAAGCAGGGATCTTCAGAGGCCTAGTAGGATGTTACATATATAGGGTCCTGTGGAAAAAGTCTGGCTCTCTTTCACTGGCATTACAAACCAGGAAGCTTGTAGAAAGAGCTGAGATGGGTCTTATCTCCAGCCACATTAAAGAAGCTTATCTCCAGTCAAAGAAAGTAAGATGAACATACTGAAAGAAGCAAATACGACATGGATGGAGAGACAGAAAGCATGCACAACACTATATGAGGTTTAGGCTCAAGAAAGACTGGAGTCAGTGCTTCTCTTCCTCTTGTGTGGTAAGCAAATTCCCTTGGAGTTGAATCTCTAACACTAAGCACTCTTATTAATCAAGAGAAAGCTGCAGAAACGATAGGTTGGTGGATTTGTAAATCTCAGTTCTAAGCTGACTTTTCCTTTAGATTGCTGTGTCTTTAAATGAGGAATTTATTCACTCTGAACCCATCTCATAATCTATTAAATAAAGAAATGATAAAATGATCTTACAATTTTCTTTTGGTATAACAATCTCCGTTTTAATGACATATTTTATCTGGCCTTCATTTTTACATTAAATGCAGAACTCGAACTCAGATAGAAGATTGTAGAGAAACCATTTGCTGTCCCTATAACACTGTTATGCAGGCAAAGAAATCAATGAAGTAAGCTTGCCTTGTATGAATGTTGAAAAATTGCTTGTGAGCAATTTAATACAATTGTATAACTCATTCATTTACTCAATAACTATTTTTATTGATAGATAATTGACATCTAACTTCATGTAGGTTTAAGGTATAAACTGCGTTGATTTGATAGACATATATTGCAGTATGATTACCCTTGTAGTGTTAATTAACACCTCCATCCCATCAAAAAATTACCATTTCTTTTTTTGTTGTGAGAACATTTAAGGTGTAGTCTCTTAACAATGTTTAGTTGTATAAAATGGTATTGCTAATCACAATGCTGTGTATTAGATCCCCTGAACTTATTCATGTTCTAATTGCAAGTTTGTATCCTTTGACCAGCATCTCTACAATTTCCCCATCCCTCAGCCCCTGGAAACCACCATTCTACTCTCTGTTTCTATGAGTTTGGCTTTTTTAGATTCAACATATAAGTGATACCACATAGTATTTGTCTTTCTCTGGCTTACCAAACTTAGCATAATGCCCTCAAGATCTTGGGACCCATGTTGTCCCAAATGTATGTATGTATGTATCAATCACATCTTCTTTTATATCCATTCATCTATTGACTGACTCTTAGGTTGTTTCCAAATCTTGGCTATTGTGAAAAATGTTGCAATAAACATGGGAATACAGGTATCTTCTCAATATCCTGTTTTCATTTCCTTTCTATATATATCCAGTAGTAGAATTGCTAGATCGTATGGAAAATGGACTTCTAATTTTTTGAGGAACTTCCACTGTTCTCCATAGTGGCTGAACAAATTTACAATCCTACCAACAATGCATTGGGTTCCCTTTTCTCCACATCCTCACCAATATTTATTTCTTGTTTTCTTGATGATAACTA
This sequence comes from Rhinolophus sinicus, assembly GCF_036562045.2. Classification (NCBI taxonomy): domain Eukaryota; kingdom Metazoa; phylum Chordata; class Mammalia; order Chiroptera; family Rhinolophidae; genus Rhinolophus; species Rhinolophus sinicus. The sequence goes on from NC_133752.1 coordinate 76,030,076, forward strand.
TGCTAACAGCTGTGAAGTGATAATCTCATTGTGGTTTTGATTTGCATTTCCATGATGATTAATAATACTGAACATCTTTTCATGAATCTGTTGGCCATTTGGATTTTGATGTCTTATTTGGGAAAATATCTATTGAGTTCCTCTGCTTATTTTTAGTTAGATTTTGTTGTTCTTATTGTTATTGAGTTGTGTGAGTTATTTATATACCTTGGATGTTAACCCTTTATCCGATGTAAAACCTCTTTCAAATATTTCTTCATTCCATAGGTTGCCTTTTCAGTTTGTTGACTGTTTCTTTTACTGTGCAGAAACTTTTTAATTTGATGTGATCCCACTTGCTGATTTTTGTTTTGTTGCTTGTGCTTTGGTGTCATACCCAAAAGCTAGCGCCAAAATCAATGTGGAGGAGCTTTACTCCTGTATTTACCTCTAGTTTTATGGTTTCAGGTCCTATGTTTAAGTCTTTAATCCATTTCAAATTATTTTTGGTAAGTGGTGCTCTTTTTTTCAGCCTTATTCTTTTTTATCTCAGGAGTGCTTTGGCTATTTGGAGTGTTTTGTGGCACCATACCAACTTTACAATTATTTCTATTTCTGTGAAAAATGTTATTGGAATTTTGTTAGGGATTGCATTGACTCTATATGTGGCTTTGGGTAGTACTGACATTTTAACAATATTAATTCTTCCAATCCATATCTTCCAATCCACACATATCTTTCCAATTGTTTGTGTCTTCTTCAATTTTTTTCATCAGAATTTTGAAGTTTTTATTGTACATGTATTTCACTTTCTTGGTTAAATTTATTACTAAATACTTTATTTAGTAATATTATTTATTATTTATGATGCTATTGTGATGCTATTTATTTCTTTTTCACATACTTCATTGTTAGTGTATAAAAATGCAACTGAATTCTGTATTTTTAATTTATATCCTACAAATTCGCTGAATATATTGATTAATTCTAATATTTTGGGGTTGCATTTTATGTACCTATGATGCTGACATTTTTTAATAGTCTTCAATGACCAGTTTTTAAGTAATTACTATGAATTTGATCCTTTCCAGTTATGGGAACCCAACAATAAACAATATAAATGGATCTCTCATGAGACTTACATTCCAGTGGGATTTTTATAATTAACACATTAACAAATAAGTAAATTAGTTCCAAATTAATGAACAACAAAAAACGAAAGTTAACAAGATAACGATATTTGACTGAGGTAGGATATGGAATGAAGGTGCCCATTCAGATAGATCATTCCGGAAAAATTCTTCTACAGAAGAGACATTTAATGAGACTTGAATGATGCAAGAAGTCAATCATGTGATGATCTTTGGGAGAAGTATAGAGAAAAAAGATTCTAGAAGTTTGAGTAAAAAGATATGCTAGACTTGGGCTGACAACATAGCAGTTATTTAGGGAATGTATTACTTATACAGATTCTTGGTTCCCTACTTTTGCCTATTCTAATTGAATAAATCTGAAGAAGTAAGAATCATTTATATTTAATTTCCAACCTTCTAATTTTTTGGGTGGATCTACAAAGATAATACAGAGAGGACATTCAAAGGGGAGTCTTCTTCTTTAGTTGTACAACTAAGGTCAATTGGGTAATTAGAAGAAAAAGAAGTGGAAAGTTAAAAAAGCAGTACCGCTTCATATTACCACTATTAAATAGAAATAATTAGAATCAGTTAGAGGTGGAGCTGATTCCTTAATTCATTCCAAAATAAATACTACAGACCAATGACTTTTCACATGTACCTGAACTCATAAAATATTTAGAAAATCCTATCTCAGCAAATTTGGAAAACATAGTCAATCTTAACTACCTACCTTTACTTACAAAGATTTACAGTGCTTTTGAGAGATAGGAAAAAAGCTATATCTATCATTCAGCTCCAGCCAGGACCATTATCATGCCTGTCACCCTTGTGATAAAAGCACAGATGAGTGCAAACTGCTTTTGTAACTGAGAAACTATCAGTAAGCAAATTGACAGTATATTTAGATAGTTGATATTTCAAAAGCCAAAAACTTTCCTAGAAAAAATATAAATAACTCTTTCCATTAATGGAACTAAGCACACTCATCTTAAATCCTTTCTGACAGAATCTGAATGATAAGTGATAAAACAAACACAGCACTATAAATGTCATTAATTGTCTTTTTGTGAACATATGTTAATTGGTTCATTTATTAAAACTGATATGAATTTTTATTTTGTATTCCTTCCAATTTGCACCTAAGTCCCATCGCACATGCAAGTGTAAGTAAAAGTGACAACATCTACTGGGTAGCTGATGGATCTGATATATATGAATAAACCAGTGAATGAGTGCTCAAATCCAGAGGAGGAAAAGGTTGCAATGTGGAGGGGGAAAAGCATCACACATGAAAATGAAAGCTAATTTATATTTCCGACATTTTCAATAGCTAATTGTCAGTAAGTCCCAAGTGGAATATGTATTTTGTGTCTGGTAAGTTTGAATATATCCAGGGTACAGGGGCTATTCTGCTAAGAGGAATCAGCTGTTGCTGGTGGCAAGAATGTAAAGTGCATGCACTTTGGTATGAAGAGGATAACTTTGGAATAAATGCAAAAGCCAAAATATATGACTCATTTGTCCAGGTTCTTTGTCCTAAGAACGCAAACTCAGGCCGTCTCCACGGAAATGTTACACTTTAAGAAGCCTCATCTACAAGTAAACTTCAACCTAGAAAGGCAGTGAGTATGGAGGGAAATATCAAATTCTAAAATAAAATTACCTAGGATAGTCTGGGATAGGATCAGCTTCAAGTGCCTGGACCTTCACAATGGGACCCACATCCAGAAGGAGGTCCCAAACCTGGGTGTTAATTCCCCACAGTAGCTGTCCTGCAATTCTTAATAATTTTATCTTTGAATTTGCAGTTTGTAGTTGAAGTCTGATGAAACAATGAAGCATGTTTGCTCTGGGGACATGTATATTTGCCTCACTAATATCCTGCCTCCCACCACCCTCCCACCGCCTTGCCTCTCCTGGGTGGGTTCTCTGCACCTACCCCCACCCAGCAACTGCTGCCATCCTCAGCCCATGGTGGGGGGGAGTGAGAGAGTGAGTCAATGCACACACCCCCACACACAGTTGCAAACAGCTAGAACTCTATGCACCTTTAAGAGTCTGCTGCACTCACCCCATAAATCTCCCCATGTCAGAAGAAGCTTGACATCAAACAGAAAATAAAAAACACCATTACATTTGGAGAGATGGACTGTAGAAGGAAGGAAAAATCCTTTATCCTGATCTTTTTGTTATTAGTTTCAGGTGTAGAAAACAATGTAATAGTTATACATTTACATTTACACCCCCGCAACCTACTACCCCTCTGACATTGTATATCTCTGTTACTATTCCACTGACTATATTCCCTGTGCTGTAGTACTCCACATCCCATAAGGGAATATATATATATATATATATATTGGGAATCCATACCATTCAACTTCAGCTTCAGGTATATAGTACAGTAGTCAGGCATCTTTTGTCCTGATTTTTGAAAAGGGGGCCTTGAATTTTCATTTTTCACTGGATCCATCAAGTCATGTTGCTGTCCCTGATCCCATGACCTACCACTTACTTTACTAGCTGTATGATCCTAGCAAATCACTCCATCACTCCAAGTGTGTTTCTTCATCTGTAAACTGTGGGTTATGTTTTCTATTACACATATTGCCAACTGAAAATGCCATTATCCTCACAGGAAACACAGGAACAAGAGGAAACATAATGAGTCACCTTTGAGTTGGTTCATTCATGATTACTCCTCTTTCAAAATCACTTTACACATACATATGTATAGATCATACAAATCTATAGACCATCCACTGGAACTACCAATTCTAGTGGTATCACTGCTGGGTCAGAGGGGGAGATAATGTTTCTCAAAGATCAGATTAGCACTTGAAAACACTTTCCATAGAATTTGTTTTATAAATTTTATCCAGGTTCAGAATCTATAGCATTCTTTTGTCCCGCTGTTAAACTACTCCTGTATAGCAGATTAAATAAGATTGTGTTGCCTGGCTTAGGAAACTGTCACTTTCTACATTATAATGCTATTATTATATTTTCATAGGACAATATATTTTGCATTTCAAAACGTCCAAACATACCCAAATGAACTTTGATAATGCAACCTGTTGGCATGCTGGAGGCAGACTGACAGTAATGCATTTTGAGGAGATTTCAGTAGTGGCTGTTAGGAATGTACAAATTAAACAGTACCTTCTTCACCCCTCTAGCTTTCCTCTACCCCATATTTCTAATTAAAAATTCACATGCTGGAAGGAGACTTAGATCCAAGATGCCTTGAAGTCATATCTTCGGTCTTTCCCTTTTAGCCATTTAGTCCCGCGTGTATTTCTTCACCCTCTTCATATCTTCACCAGTTCAATTGTAAATGCACCAATGCCCATGCCAATTTCTAATTTAATGATGAAAAGGGGACTAAACATTCATATGAAAATATTCTAGCACTGTTGGCAGTTTTCTATCCTTTCTGTCGCTAAGAAATATAGTTCTTTAAATACTTAATGCTCAAGAAATATTTAGCCCAGGATACAGAAAGATGATCTTCTTAGGTAGGGTCAAAAGTATGTGCATATTAGAATCATGTTTCTGAAACTTAATTTCAGCATGAAGCCAGAGTTATTAGAAGCACATCTTCCCTGCAAGTAGAATTTAAGGTTTATAAGCATACCGACTAGTTTGGACTTTATGGCACAGCAACAACTAATACATAATTTAGTACTTGGGCTTATTCTCATTGCCCTACACACATCAATTATCCTCACTCCCAGCCTGTATATTAGGTTGACAGGCAGTACTTAAATGCATGTCTATGGACCCTCTTCCACTTTCTAATCACATGGGGTGTTACAGATATATCAAGTACATTGGGGAAAATCGAAACATCTGAGTGGATCAGAATATTCTAAGTTAAATGTTTTAAAACTTACTGAAGATTATATGATTTTAACAGGGAAAGGGAAAATTTGCAATTCTCTCATGTACTACTAGCACTTCAAGTTAAAATAATCAGATTACATACAGCCAAAATTTTTTTTTTTTTTTGAAGTTTTCAGGGAAATGAATGAGGAAGGTGCAGTTAACAAGAAGGAGACTTGAAAACTACTTTCTTATAAGGAGAGGATCTAAGGGTCTTTAAGGCTTTTACGCTAAGAATACAAAGTAAGGAGATGTGCATAGTTGGCTGGGCTAAAAATAGAACCCATCTCTCAAATGGAGTTTCATACTTAAATCTAGGAGGCACTGATCTGATCTGTTCAGTCCTTTTATGAAATTTTTTCTAGTCTCATATTTCCATGTTGAAAACTCACTATAAATCTCACTTTGAGAGTGACATAAATCAGATCATTCAATACCATGATCACTAAAGCTAATTTTTTGACTCGATAACCCCCATCTCTAAACATTGTTAACGTTAATCATAACACATTTTGTCACAGATTTGTTGAGTTTCCCTTGATTCTAATTTTTTTGTCTTCCCCCAGAGACACTTGTTTTTCACCTAGTTCCCTTTTCTCTGTTTAGTTTTTATTTTCTTCCATTTAAGAAAAATTATGTAATGCTTTCTTTAAGCACATTTATGTTAAACTTCTTAAAATGAGTTTAGAGAAACCCATGTCCTTAACATATAAATGTGCATATGGAATGACGTAAAATCATATTTTGGATATATGCATTCATATTCTCTCTCTCTCTCTCTCTCTCTCTCTCTCTCTCTCTCTCTCTCTCTCTCGCACACACACACACACACTCATTCTATTTCAACGCTTGTAAAATTAATGAAATTCTGTATGATGATAAGTATTTTCCTATTACTGCAGTTTGACTAGATATGTAGTACTAATACATAAGGATTTATAGCAATACAAAATGAATGTCCTAAGACTAAGATGACCTAAAATTGTGTTATAAAGTTACTTAAGTTTAGAGTATTCAAAATATATTAACCTTAACTAACATATTAAATCAATTTGCTTTATTAAATTAATTTGGTTTATTTATTTACTTTCCATTTGGTTTAACAAATGTAATCACTAGCATTAGCCTGTTTTCATTGTTCAGTAAAACCTCTTAAATATCCATCAATTCTGTTTGCACCAGGATCATACACTGAACGCTAAACATGTCGATTTAGTCTTCTGTAATTTTACAAAACAAATTATATAACCCATGATTAATATATTTGAGAAGGATAAATCATACAAAGCACTGAAGTGTTGATACAAAGAAAAATTATGACAAAAACTCAACTTAAAAGTAAAATTAATATATACCTTATAGTAACCTTCACAAGGAAGACATTTCGGTGATTATTGCCCATGTTGTTTTGTTGTTTTGTGAAAAACGTTCGCCTCAGATAGTGGTGATAGATGTAGTTCAGGAAATAATTATGATAGGAATTCTAAATGTGCTTTAACAGAAGAGAATGAGAATTATTTGATATTCATATAGATCCTGTTATAGGAAGAAAATACTGAAGATAGAACTTAGCAGTTATCAAAAATAATAAACAATATTGTATATTCATATATATACCTACATGCCAGGGATGCCAAAAAAATGTATACAAGTGGACACTTTGGTCAACGTTGCTCAAGCAGTACTTCACCATAACCAGAAGTGTCTGGACGCTGATGGTAACCACTTTGAACATCTCTTGTAATTGAAGAAGTCAAATGTGACTTGTATTCATCTTTTGTTATTGGTATATATTGAGTATTACAATTTTAATACAGTTTTCCTTCCTTTCTTAAAATGTGTATACACTTTTTGGCCATATACATATATATGTGTGTGTGTGTATATATATATATATATATATATATATATATATACACACACACACATATATGTATATGTATATATACATATATGTATATGTATATATACATATATATGATTTACATATATTTATATATATAGATATTTATATAGATATTTATATATATAAATATATTAATATCTATATTTCTATCTATCTACTCATTTAAATATTACAGCTATTCAACTATTTTAGAAAGGTGCTCAAATTGTTTCCATTTAACAGTTGAAAATAATGAGGCTCAGAAAGGGTAATAAACATGCCTAAATTTCTCTCCCATTAAATGAAAAGCTAGATTTAATTCATGATTCTTAATCTGAATTTTGAACAGTTATTATTTAGAGGATTATTAAGCCTCTCAGAATCACTACACACACTCACACACGCACACTCACAATTTATTTGCATACCTGTTAATTTATTTGGAAGTATATACGATTTTTTATAATTTCCTACCTTCCTTGTGGAATTTTTTTGGGGGAGTACCTATAGATTAATGATCACTTATATGAAACAGCAGACCACTTAGTTGGGCTATCACTCAGATTAGCTAACTAGGAAGTCTCTACTTCCTGTTTCTCCTTGGCTATGACCATGTGTTACCTTTATGAAATGTCACATAATTATATGTTTGAAATTTCTGCTGCCTAAAAATTGAGCATGCATTAGACAGGAAAGTGTTGACAGCAAGTAACAGAAACTGAACTCAACCTAGGTTAGGGAATAAAGAGAATTTGTTGCTTCACAGAGACTATAGGAAGGAGGAACAAATAAACTGTTCAGACTTGCAGGAAAACAGCTCAGCTTTGGGAATAACAAAACCAGGGACCAGAACTTTATTAAAACAGCTTCTCTCCTCACACAAACCCTTTTTCTTTCATTCCCATTCTCTCTCTCTCTCTCTCTCTCTCTCTGTCTCTCTCTCTCTCTCTCTCTCTGTTTATCTCTGTCTTTTTCTCTCTCCCTCCTCCCCTCTTTTCTCTCTTTAAAGTACATCAGTTTTGTTTCTCCACAGTTTCTCCAAATAGTGGGAAACATGGAAACAGGCAGTTTGAGCACCTCATATCCCATGGTTTCTGCCACAGAAGGCTAACTACTTTCCCTAGCTCCCAGTTTTACAATAACAGTGAAGAACCATGATTGGTTCTTGATAACCATACATCTCCTCCCCAGTCAACTGTGGCCAGAGAGTGGATCATGTGCATATCTAATGCTTTCCTCTGGAGCTGCTGGAAAAGAAAAAGGAGCATCCCCCAAATGAAGAGGGAGGGAGGAGGAGACAAGAAGGGAGGTAATGCTAGTCAGAGAGAAACTAAATAAATGCATTAAAAATAATTCATGCAATACAAAACCATAAATGAAATGAAACTAGATGAACAATTTTTTGCTTGTTTGTTAAAAAAAGAACAATGGATTTTATGTTAATCAAGATGGTAAATCACTACTTTATGGACCATTAACAATTTAGAGTTATCCTTTGCTAATTCTAGTTAATAGATTGGGTGGTCTAACTGCTAATAACTTTATTCTGCATTTGTATTATATACAAGCATAATATACACATAAGTATTTCTAACACTTATGAAGAGTAATGTTGCATGAAAAAAAAAAATCAATGGTGGGTACAAGAGTGATTGGATTATATGTCACAGAACTACCCCTCTCAGTTGAACAGCTAGTAAAGTTTGCCTTCCTCAGCACCCTCTTTTACCCATATGTAGCATGTTATATGTATGTCCATTAGGTTATGGATTTGCTAGGAAAGGCCCTGTTACACTTTTGTCCACGTTTTCGTCTTTTCTCTCCATTTAATTGGAAAAAGATAACATGAAATAGTAAACATAACTTAAAATTAAAATAAATTTGTGAATCAAAGTTCTAAGCATCTAGCCTCCTTCCATGAATAGCACATGTGCTCTCTTACATGCATATTCTGGAAAATATTTCTCTATATTGTTGCTCAAATTCAAAGTATAATTCTCATTGAGAATGTTTTAATAATTGCTTTAGTTTCAATTACATGTGACAGACAATGCTATATTAGTTTCAGGCGTACCACATAGTGATTAGACTTTTATATAACTTATTAGGTAATCACCCTGATAAATCTAGTAACCACCTGACACCATACACACCTATTACAATGTTATTGACTATATTCCTTATGCAATATTTTACATCCTCATCACTATTTTGTAACTACAAATTTGTACTTCTTAATTCCTTAGGCCTTTCAACCCATCTTCAAATACCCCCTGCCAGCTGGCAATCATCAAAATATTCTCTGTTTCTATGAGTTTGTTTCTTTTTTTGTTTGTTTGTTTGTTTTGGGGTTTTTGTTGTTGTTTTTAGGTTCCACATATAAGTAAAATCATACAGCATTTGTCTTTCTCTGTCTGACTTACTCCACTCAGCACAATACCCTTTATACCCTTTACGTCTATCTATGTTGTTGCAGATAGCAAGATTTCATTCTTTTTAATGGGTGAGTAATATTCCATTGTACATATGAACCACTCTTTATCCATTCATTCTTTGATGGACACAGGTTACAGGTTACCTCCAAATCCTGGCTATTGTAAATAATGCTACATTTGAAGTAGTATTTTGTGTTTTTTCAGATAAATACCCAGAAGTGGGATTACTGGGTCCTTCATTGTCTCCTGTTGTAGCCTTTGTTTTTGTTTGTTTGTTTGTTTGTTTGTTTTTGTAGCCTTTGTTTTAAAGTCTATTTTGTCTGGAATAAGTATCCAGCTTTTTGGTTTGTTTGTTTTTGTTTCCATTTTCATGAAATATCTTTCTTCATCCCCTTTACTTTCAGTCTGTTGTTTCTTTCACTGTGAAGTGAGTTTCTTGTAAGATCCGTTCAGCCACCCTGAGTCTTTTGATTACAGTGTTTAAACAATTTACATTTAAAGTCATTGTTGATAGATATGTAGTTATTGCCATTTTATTATTCATATTTTTCATCTTTTTAAAAATATTCTTCTTCTTAAAGAAGTTCCTCTAACATTTCCTGTAATACTGGCTTGGTGGTGATGAATTCCCTTAACTTTTTCTTGTTTGCGGAGCTCTTTTTCTATCCTTCAATTCTAAATGATAGCACTGCTAGGTAGAGTAATCTTGGTTGTAGGTCTTTGTTTTTCATCACTTTGAATATTTCATGCCAACCCCTTTTGTCCTGCAAAGTTTCTACTGAGAAATCTGCTGGCAGTCTTAGGGGAACTCTCTTGCAGGTCAATCACTACTTTTCTATAGTTGCTTTTAAGATTCTCTCTGGGACTTTTTGGGCAAGACGGTGGAGTGGATAAATAACACATTTATCTCTTTTCATGTCCACATCAAAATTACAACTAAACTACAGAACAACCATCATTGAGAATCTCTAGATGTCTAGCAGAACCAAAGCCCTACAATAATGAACATACAGAAGAAGCTACTTTGAGAATGGTAAGAGGGGCAGAGATGTGGAATGGGCTGGTCCCACACCTGCATGTGACCATTAAAAATCTAGAGGGATACCTCTGCTGCCGAAGTCCCTGCTAGAGAACCAACATGTCCCAGCCCAACTCCAGGCTCTTGAGACCAGGTTTTCAATGCTGAGGAGAAAAGTCCCCATAATCTCTGGCTGTGAAAACCAGTGAAGATTGTGGCTGAGTGAGAAGAGAAAAGCTATCATCCCAGGCTCTCCTATTAAAGGGCCTGTGCACACTTATTCACTGATGGACTCACTCACTTTGAGTTCCAGCACTGGGGCAATAGCTTTAAAGGCACCAGGAACATACAGGGAGAAGCTGAGTTGTCTGGCCTCAGACTGAGGGCTAGAGGAGCAGCTTTCTCCTAGACAGAGGAGCTAGCAGAACCCATTGTTTCTTTGTTGAGCCCGCCCCCTTCCCAGCATGCAAATGCAGGCAGCTGCCATATCTGAGTCTCCATCAACCTGGCTAACATTGTTCCTTTGTCCCACCCTAGTGATTACCTGAGACCCTGTGCCACCCTGCTTGCCACACACCCAAGCCATTTCCAGTGGCTATTCCATATAAATGACCTGCCTTGGTTCATGCTGTGGAATTTCTTAAAAACTCAAACAAGCAGCATCTGGCTTCAGCGTGTTCTGTACCTCTGGCTGAGCAACCATTACCTGGGCACTAGAGTGAGCCTATTTGAAGAAATAATGATTGAAAATTTCTCTAACCTGGTGAACTAGATATACAAGCCCAGAAAGCACAGAGAGTTCCAAAGATGAATCCAAAGAGGCCAACCAAGACACTGGTGCTCTGGCTGTGTCTGAAGCTGGTCACAAGGCATATAGGCCTTATCTTGCAGAAAGTAATAATAATCTAGTCAAAAAAAAAAAAAAAAAAACCCTCGAATTCTAAAATTTTAACAGAACCCAGATTTTTTTATTCCAACCCTATGTAATTAAACTTGAAACAAAAAATAACTGAAAAAATAACTGCATACTGCGAAAACTAATTAATAAGGAAACTTTATGTAGAATAGGAAATCAAAAGGCAAATTATAAAATACTAAGAAATGTGTTAAAATGCAAATATTAAAACTAGATGTATAGAACATAGCTGAAGTAATCATTAAAGGTATATTTGTAGCTTTAAACTCATTTATCAGAAAAAAAATAATTGAAAATAAATGACTGTTCAATTCAAGAAGTCAGACAGAGAGCAACAAAGAAAGCCAAAAGAATATAAAAGAAAGGAGATTACAAATATGAACAGAAATTAATTACACATATTTTTTGTTTCTTTATTTTTAGAATTACTTTCAATTTTACAAAACAACATAGTGATTAGACATTTAGAATCCTCACAAAGTGATGACACCAATAACTCTATTACCCATCTGACACTGTACATAGTTATTACAATATTATTGGTTATATTCCTTATACTGCACTTTATATCCCATGACTATTTATTTTAATTATAGTTAGCATTCAATATTATTTTATATTAGTTTCAGGTGTACAACATAGTGGTTAGACATTTGTATAATTTATGAAGTGATCCCCCTGATAAGTCTATTACCCATCTGACACTATACATAGATTTTACAATATATTGACTATATTTTTTATACTGTATTTTACATCCCTGTGGCTATTTTGTAACTACCAATTTGCATTACTTAATGCCTCCACTTTTGTCACCCAGTCCCCCAACCCCTCTCCCATCTAGTAACCATCAGTTTGTTCTCTGTATCTATCAGTCTATTTCTGTTTTGTTTGTTCATTTATTCTGTTCCTTGGATTCCACATATAAGTGAGAGTATATTGTATTTGCCTTTCTCAGTCTGACTTATTTCACTCAGGTCATAGTAATTAAAACAGCATGTTATTGACATAAAAATAGACACAGATAAATAGAACAGAATAGACAGCCCAGATATAAATCCATGACTATGTGGTCATTTAATCTATGACAAAGGAGGCAAGAATATACATTGGGGTAAAGACAGTCTAGCCAATAAATGGAGTTGGGAAAACTGGATAGATACATGCAAAAAAAATGAAGCTGGACCACCTTCTTATGCCATATACAAGAATAAACTCAAAATGGGTTAAAGACTTAAATGCAAGACCTGAAACCATAAAATTCCTAGAAGAAAAGTAGAAAGTAAACTCTTAGACATTATCCTTAGTAATATTTTCACTGATCTGTCTCCTTGAGCCAGGGAAACAAACAAATAGAAAAACCCAACAACAAATGAGAATACATCATACTAAAAAATTTTTGCAAAGCAAAGGAAACCATCAACAAGATGAAAAGACATCCTACTGAATGGGAGAAGATATTTGACAATGATACATCTGATAGTGGGTTAATATCCAAAATTTATTTTTTTTTAAAAAGTACAACTCAACAGCAAACAAACAAACAAACAATTCAATTAATGAATGGGCAGAGAACCCAAATAGGCATTTCTCCAAAGAGGACATACAGATGGCCAAGAGACATATGAGGAGACGATCAATGTCACTAATCATCAGAGAAATGCAAGTTAAAACCACAATGAGATGTCATCTCATATCTGTCAGAAGAACTATCATGTCTCAAACCTAATATCCCCTAGGTTTATCTGTCAGAAAATCTTCCAATATGGAATAATAATAAAAATAAAGCAAGTGAAAATATAAAAAAATACAATTAATATTAAAATAATTAAGAAATAATATATTAATATTCCATACCAATACATTTTATAACATAGACCAAATGGATGCACTGTTGGAAAAACTATAAAATGCCAATTTTGAAAAAGTGGAAATCTTGAACAGACCAATGTACTTAAATAAATTCAAACAGTAGAAAAGCAAAAAACACATGAAGAAAACTCTATATTTTATAGGTTATGTACATATTTAATAAAATATTTTATATGTGCATATAATGTCTTTTAATGTGGGTACTATTGGAGAGAGAAAATAGGAGTAAAAGCAAGGGAAAAAGAAAAATAATGCAAGGCAGCAATATAATGCAATAAAATGCAAAGAGAAACACAAAAATAAAGATTCTTTAGATAAACTGATGATAACATTGTCCTAATTACTGGCAAAGAAAATAAAATGAGAAAGCAATATTATCTACAGAAGAGACTATCTTTACATATTTTTATGTAACACAAATGTTTATCAACACTATGAAAAGTATTCCAGCAATAAGAAATATAGATTCATTAACGCCTTACACCAAAGCAATTTTAGATGCAATATCAATTTTCATATATGAATATCCAAGTAAATGCCAAAAGTATAATGATATTAGGGTGGCATAGTGAATTCTACATCTTCCTCACACTAAAAATGTTTTAGTTTAATCAGTTTTGATTATACAACCATTATAAATAACAAATAATTTGTAGGTCCTCTCTAGTTTGAGGAATAGTGAAAAGAAAAACAGCTGCATTTATTTGGATGCCTGCAGTATAAACAAGGACTACAAGTGACTAAGGACCAGAAGAAACAAGTTTTCTGCATGTACATTTTCTTTTGCTTTAAAGTTAGATCAAATGTAATTACTGACTTCCTCCTTCTCTACCCTTCTTAAATGCATGCATGTTATATTCCAGCCCAATAACTAATATCTGTATTTATACATATTTATCTATAAACATAAGAGAGATACTCCCTTTAAAATTATTTACTATTGTAAACAGAAGAAAACGTAAACATTCTTCTATTATTTTCTACTTCTCTGTTAATAGTGAAAAAATCCTTTAAGTCTTTCAATAATTGAGTTTATATTGAACTTAAAGACATTCTATATTTATTTTCAAGGTAAGACTCTAGGTCATTGGAAACTACTGCTGAATATTGTTTTCATCTTAGCAAACCATCTACCCATTTGCCAAGTCATAGAGCAATGTCAGCAGTTACCCATCCCAAATGATGAGGTGTTAATAATGACTTTATAAATGAAGGCACTTTACTCCATAAGTGTCTTCAAATTGATTGTTATAAGAGTACTTATCATTTCAAAATCATTCATAATTAGGTCTAAGTTTCTCATACATCAAGTTGAAAATACCGGGGCAGCCAAAAAAATTTATACAAGTGGACACTGGTCAATGTTGCTCAAGCTGTAATCAGAAGTGTCTGGATGCTGATGGTAACCAGTTTGGGCACCTCTTGTAATTGCAGAAGGCAAAGGAGACTTGTATCCATTTGTTATTGGTATATATTGAGTATTACAATTGTCATACACTTTTCCTTCCTTAAAATGCATATATATATATATATTTTTTTTTTTTTTTTTTTTTTTTTGGTGCCCTCTGTATATAAAATTACAACTCCTATATGTATCAAATTAAATCAACAAATCCTATCCAAGGTTTCTCAATAATGTCTTATTAAATGCCTTTGCTAAGAGTTGTTTTGGAAACTTTCTCATCTGTGTACTTCTTTTAAAAATTCACATTTGTTTGGAAGAGGAAAATTTCTTTGATGTATTTCCAATATTTCTATAACTTGGTACATAAATAAAAATAATAGTAAATAATCATGCCCCACAATGACAGAATTTATCTTTCTATAAAGCCAGATATATTTAGAATGCTATATTTCTAGATCACAACCTTCTGTAACTCTCTAACAGCACTATCCATTGTGTGTCTATTTTATAGCAGACACGTACAACACACACACACACTCACACACACACAACACATATATGTATACAACACATTCAACCATATACTTACTGCCCATTCCTGCCATTGTCTCCTTTTCTCATGCCCTTTCCTTTCTCTGGTATATTTTTCTCTTTGCTTGTTATGATGTTATGATTTTATTAATAACTAAAGAAATGAACAGATGACTGAAAGGATGAAATTCAATATTATGCACTGAGTTTTTCACTGGACTCATGAAAAAAAAACAACAACAAAAAAAACATATCCTCCTTCTCCCTAGCCTGAATTAGTTTTTTCCACCTTTTATGTATCTACGATGTGTAGAATAATGTCTCATCCTTCCACCAAAAATGCCTTAAGCTTAGAAACCTGTAAAGATATTACTGTATATGGAAAAAACAGCTTTGCAAGTATGATTAAATTAGGAATCTTCAGATAAGGAGATTGTCCTGGATTATTTGGGGACCACAAGGGTCTTTACAAGTGGAAAGAGGTCAGAAACAGGAAGATGGGTTGAAATTGCTACTTTGCAGCTTTGAAGATGATGAAGCCACAGACTAAAGAATTCAGGTGGCCTCTAGAAACGGAGAGAGTCAAGGAAATGGATTATTCCTTGAAACCGCCAGAAGGAAGACAGCCTTGCTGACATCCTGATTTTAGGACCTCTGATTTCCAGTACTTTAAAATAATACATTTGTGTTGTTTTAAGCCACTACATGTGTGGTAAATTGTTACAGCAGCAACAGGAAACTAATATAGTGCCCATGAACTCTTTTCTTATCCTTCAAAATTATGTCTGTTTCTGCGTCTTCACCATAAGATTTTCTTGAGCATCATGCTTCCTTTATCTGGCAATAAGAGCTTACTGTATAGCATGTTTTCTTCAAAGACATTTTATGGTGTCAGCCGGATGTCTTCCCCACCTATTTATTATCTATTTTGAAATTTACTTTATATTTGCAGATATAGCATGTAAATATATCTGTGTTTTTCATATAGGTTATCTAGAATATTTTGGAAGGATCAAGTATATTATAATTAAAATGTATGCATTACTTGTCTAAAAAATAGGACAACACATAGTCCAATCTCAACAAATTCACATAAAAAGAAATACAAATATGACTCCAAGTATCTTGGAGAACAATGAAAATCATTACTGTTGATTAATTTAAAAGGACAACCCTGGGAACATTAAACTGGCAACTTTTCATGGAAAACAAATCAGAGAAATCATTCATAAACACCAATATGTATCCTACCCTCATTGCCCCTCTCCTAACAACTGCTCAAATTTCACTCAACTTTTGCTAATCTCTCAAGCTGTTTCACTCCCTCGTGCTCTCTCTTGTCCTGATGGATTCCCCCTTTGTCAAAATACAGCCTGTTTCTGTCCCCAAAAAGACTCCATTGCCTCCTGACTGAATGTAGACTCCCACCCCCACTTCCACTTCCAATGATTGGCAGCACCACTTCACTCCAGGATAGCTACAGGACCAGACACATCCATGTACCCTCTTCTCCCTTTTACTGATAGTTTTTTCTAAAAAAACAAACAAACAAACAAACAAATATATATATATGTATATGTATATGTATATGTATATGTATATGTATATGTATATGTATATGTATATGTATATGTATGTGTATATATATATATATGTGTGTGTTTGTGTGTATATATATATATATATATAATTAATGGAGAATAATAATCTCAACCCCATTATGTGAATATGAAGATAAAACATAGCTAATTAAAGGTAAGAGTACACATGCATTTACCTGTGTGTGTTCCCAAAGCTTCTCTAAAGTAACTGTAAATGGATTTTTAAAACCATAAGTTCCTTAAGACAAAGAGATCAAAAACATATAGCAACATTTTAGAATCTCGAAACAATGGAAACTGGTTGATATAATTAATAATGTTGACTCCTAAGTCAGTTTGAGAGAAATGAGAGAAAAAAAAAAGCAAAGCAACTAATTCAAAAACAGCAAAAGGCTCAGCATTCCTGACGTCATTCCTATTTTGGAAGTAGGGGTAAAAGAAAATCTAAAAATAGGTTTGATCGATATTTGCTTGCTAGTTAAATTCACAGGTACCTGAGAGCTAAATAATAGAGGAAAAATGGTGGAAGGAGAAGCAGCCTGACCCCCAGATCTCATTCCCCTTGTACAAAGCAAGTTAAGAGATCTCTTCATTGGAGATAGCACAGTTGAGGACTGAGAAGTGGAGTCTCATAGGATTTAATGAAAACTTGGCTGTACAATAAAGGCTCAATCATCAGCCATAGCCAACACTACCTCCATGCCAAACTTTCCTGGTACTCAGCTCAGAAACACACTAAACTGATAGACAAGCTTCTTATACCCTCCAAGTGAGAGATTGTGAATGTATTATTGACTGCAGAATCTGACCATCTCAAAGTAGCATCTAAACAAACAAACAAAAAGAACTAATGATACTGACACGGGTTATGTGGATAGTGGAGCCCATAGTCAGTAAACCCTATGCCATACACAAAGCTTAGAATTAGTTTTATTAAGTTGGTGCAAATGTAATTGCAGTTTTTGCAATTATTTTTAACCTTTTAAACCACAATTACTTTTGCATCAACCTAATAGTTTTTCTTCCCAACTCTTATTTATTAGCAGACAGCCAAGGATCACCATATTTAAGACAAAACCTTTATACGTAAACATGGAGAACTAAAAGAAATAGAATAAAGCAGAGAAAACAAACATGATGCAGGTGGGTAAAAGCATCATGAAAGGTTTCTCATGCAAAATAAGCCCTAATCATTTTTGTCAATGTACACACCAGAAAGGAGACAATGTTATGGACTGAACGTTTGTGTCCCCTCCCAAATTCATATGTTGACACCCTAATCCCAGTATGATGGTATGTGGCAGTGGGGCCTTTGAAAGATGATAAGATCATGAAGTAGACCTTAATGAATGGGTTTAATGTCCTTATGAGAAGAAGCCAGAAAGCTAGCCAGCTAGCTCTCTTTCTGCCATGAAAGAATACAATGAGAAGTCGGCAGTCTGCAGCTCAAAAGAGAGCTCTCACCATACTCTGAGCAAGCTGGTACCTTGATCTCTGACTTCCAGCCTCCAGAGACATGAGAGATAAGTTTCCATTGTTTCTTATGCCACCTACTCTGTGGTAATTTGTTATATCAGCCTGAACCGAATTGAGTAAGAAAGGTGCAGAATAACTCCCTACTTCATAAGTGGAGGCTATGCATAGTGAAATCCTTCCAATGAGTAGAGTAGGGAAAAGGGGGAAAAGAGTAACTTTACAGCTGTAAAATCTGATAGACTCTATTTTATCAGATGATCAAAGCTGGAGAACTCTCTCAGTCTTTCTATCCCACGAGGAGACAATGAGAAGGCAGCCTGCAAGCCAGGAAGAGCGCTCCCAACAGAGCCTGACCATATTGGCACCCTGATCTCAGACTTCCAACCTCAAGAACTATGAGAAATAAGAAATAAACTGCAACTAATATAAGAGACAAAGAACTAATATACTCAGCATATATTTATAAAAACCTATGAAACTGGTAAGAAATAAGCAATAACCAAAAATAAATGTTGGGAAAGGGCATGAACAGGTAGTTCATAGAAAGGAAAATACACGTTTCTCAAACACTAAAAAAAAGAAAGTCTTCATTCATTATAAGAAAAATTATATTTATTAACCATGGACTGGGATACTTTTGCTTTACCCGTTAAATTGACAAAAATCCCAAACTAACTATGGTGTGCAGCTTTGGAACTATCTATAAAAGTTGCAAATGTATATAACATTTGCCCCAGAAATTGCATTTTTGGCAATTTGTCTTGGTTCATGCATTAAACATAATTTATATTTGCCCATACATGAAATGGTCTGTGAATAAGGTTATTCATTATAACATTACTGTCAGAACAAGACATGTGAATTATTCAAATGTCTATCAAGAGAGAACTCGAAGAGATTATTATACATAAAAATAGAGTGAAGAAGCTTTCCATGAGTCATACCAAAAATGGCATCTATGTTTTATTTAGTGAGAAAAGCAAGGAAGGATGTGATGTTCTACCTTCTGTGTAAAAAAGGAGAAAAATACATTTTAAGTTAATTTGCATAAAAATATCTCTAGGATTCATGAAAGTGCTGATTTTGATGATTGAAAACTGGATACATATGTGAGAAGTGAAGGAGTAATGCTTTATATAGTAAAACTTCTTATATTGTTGATTTTCTAAAATGGATAAATATGTTAGTCAACAGAATGGAAGAAAATAATGATCAGCAAACAAATAAAAGCTCTTGGAAAAAATATATATACACACATTCAAGACACACAGAAACACACATATGTAACACACATACACACCAAAAAAATGAATAAAATTATGATTTTTTAAATCTCAAAAAATAAGAAAAAAGATAAAGCAAAGAAATATAAGAGAAACAAGATAATATGGAAAAGAAGAAAATATCTAAGAAATATTTTAGGACATCATTTTAAAAATGAAGTAAATGCATTCCATATTGAAAATTCCTTTAAAGTGCCAATACTATGTGACTAAAAATATATTTATCCCGAAGAATATTATCATGAAATTTCAAAACATTGTGGAAAAGATGTACTTGCTGAGAGAATAAAAAAACAAAGTAAAAAATAAAATAAACATATTATTGAAGGGCTAAAATAAAGACATTGGATTAATTAATAATGGCATCAGAAGGTAGAATTAATTAATAAAATGTCAATTATTGAGGAACCTAGAATTCTATACCTATAGCCACATTTTCAATCAAATGCGAGGGTGGAGTAGGAACATTTTCAGACATCGAGTTTTAAAAAATTGCTTCTCTTGCACATTTTCTCAAGAATCTACTGGAATAGTTACTCTAAGGGGGGAAAAAAGCCATAACCCAATAAATTAAAAGACATGGGACTCAGGAAATAAGTTATCTAACAGCAGAAAGAGATGAGGAGAATTCCCTCCTTGATGGTGTTGGGAAATAAGAGGGTAAGTTCCATGAAGAATTCCTGGAGAACAACCAATCCAAATTGGCACAGGTCAGAGGCATTCCAGAGAGATATTGGTAGAATGTCTAAAGCTTATGATTATATTGCATGAGAGGGAGTGTAAACAATTGGAAGACAGTTTATGGGTGAATTAACGATAAGAATTTGTAAAATATAAGTAAACAAAACAAGATAAATGTGAAATACTAGGTATAACAAAAAGTTGATTGGGAAAATAATTATATTGTATTATATAGGTAAACTCTTACTTGCTTTAACATAGTAATATTTATATAACAATAAAATTCAATCTGATCAAAATTATAAGTTAACTATTTTAAAAGAATGTAGGCATGATAGCTGCACTATTAGTGATGAGCAGTTGAGGTTAAAATCAAGCTAAACCCTGTCTCTCATTTTCCATGGTTGTGAATTTGATAAACCCTGTAACTGAAAAGTCTAGAACTAAAGGTCCTATGTGTGTTGAAAATGATTGCTTCTGGATAGTATTGGTGATACGGAAGATGAGGATTGCTATTTTGGTTAATAATTTTTATGGAACTATTTGATACTCCTTTATTTGCATTTATAATTTATCTACAAATAAAAGCTAACAAACATAGGGACAGGGAAAGATTAAGGCATAATAACATAAAGTTGAATTTTTATCACTTTTCGTTTGTTTAAGGATCATAAGAAAATTCAATTTTGATTTTTAAATATCAAGAAATAGCTCTACTTTTACTTATTACTGTAAAAAGCTTTGTGTGGGTAGTCTAAGTGACAATAAAAATTACCTTCTCATGTAAAAAGATTGCCTTCCCATGTAAATCAAGATAAGAATGGATGGGTGCATTGAAACTGGAATTTACTTCTTACTCAAATTTGTCCCAGAATGAAGTAAACATGATTGACAGGAAAACTCACAGGGTCTAATTCTCCATTCGAGTGCTAATGTACTCTCTTGTCCCTGTGCTGTACACAGGAATCTCAATTGCTTGTTTGGAACCCAAGACAAGCCTAATATCCCATTGATTCTTGCCCTAAGAGTATTACTCATCCTGGGTTTACTTCCCATAGCCACTCTTTTTAGCAGGTTAGCTACAAAATTTTATGAACTTAGTTCTTCGGTATTCAGGTCTATGAATATTTAAAATACTTTCCTGTCTTATTTTGAAAAAAAAAAAAAGGAAGTAATGAACAACTGAATTAATAATAATTGTTGCTCTATTAGTGACTTTAAAACACAGAAATAAAAGGTATTTTAAAAAGGTATTTTGTAAACAGGTGTCAGTATTCTTATCTTAAAAACCTGTGAAATTCCTTTCAACCTATTTTCTATGCTGCCATTTCTCCCAGAGTGCATTGTCATAATTTTGATAATACGAGTATTATAATTAAGAAGTTGACAAAGTCAGAAATGCACATTAATCAAAATATGTAAAATTTATATTCATAATGCTACTTTGAATTTGAAATATTTTTCAATGAAAAATTTAAAATACCTTAGAAAATTCTAAATATTCATCCAATCCTCATTTCACATAAATCCCAATGTCAACACAATACAATTTGCAAACCAATTTATAAAAATATGTGAATTCAGCTGACATTCAGCATTTAGTAAACGTTTATTGAGTACTCAATCACTATTCTAGGTATGAAAAATACAGCAGTGAACAAACCCCAACCAAATTCCTGACCTCAGAGAGTTTACATTTCACTGGAATCGTTTGACGTTTTGGGAGAGTCTATATATAGGTCGATTGTTTCTCAATGAAATGTAAAATATATATATATATATATATATATATATATATATATATATATATATATATATATATATAAAAGGAAAATAAAAAGAGAAAAGGGAAGGGAAAGAAAGGAAACCATACAATATCTGCCCATGTCAACACAATGATTTACTTTATATTGTTTTGACATTTGAGTATTGGGGGGAACCCAAAAGTTATATTCTTCATTGACTATGTGGGCCAGAATGTTTGGGAAGAAATATCCAAGATTTAGTTTTGGACCATTAATGGAATCCCACTTAGACATTCCAGAGGAAATGTGGAGTAGGCAGCTGGATATGTGAGTTTAGAATTCAGGAGAAGGAATTTAGTTGGAGATGAAATGTGGAAGTCATCAGCCTATAGATGGTACAACATATAGCAAGTCTGATATGGATTAAAATGAGATTTAAAAGTTTAAGTGCCACTCATTTCTCAGTTCCCACTTCCCCTCTTTGTCTTCTCTCCACCCCACCCTCTGCTTTCTCCTCCTCTTTCATCTTTTCTTTTTGAATTTTTTATTGTGCCTATCAGACAGGAAATAGTTAAACTGTAAATATACTTTTCATTGTTTCTCTATAGTTTTCTTTATGGCATTTGTTAGTAAACAAGACCTTCCTTCTTTCCCATGGTTCCATTTTTACTGCTTCTACAATGGGCTTTGGAAATACCAAGTGCATGTTCTACTGACCTTACTTGTAAGTAAGCTGTAGCTCCACTTGAGATTTTGGCTGTCACCAGCTGTATCCTCTGTTTTTATCTATCTACCCAAACTGAAACAGAGACACACATTTTTATATTTCTCCAGAAAATGTCCAACCTAAGGGTCAAGTAGGCCAGGCGGGTCCAGGTTTGAGGATCTGAAGAGAGATGACTTAGATTAGAATCATTACTTTCACTTTGTGAAAAGAAATTCAAAGTGTCTACAGTCAAAAATACAGCAAGTGCACACAGTTCCTCAGTGCCTCTCCTTGCTCCTCAAGAATGCACACCAGTAATTGGATGGTCTCAGTATGTGACACGGAATAAGAAATCAGCCAGGTCTAAGCCCAGAAATGTTGTTACTTTAAACTAGGGTGCTGGAGCATGTCAGCATTCAAAGTCTCATGCTGTTACCAAAGAATAAAACTCTTGTCTTATCATAGATACACATGACTTTACTGCAATTCTTGCTAAAGCATTAGATCTATTTGTAATGTCAGTGTAACAGCCTGGGCCATGGATTACTGTGTGACAGAGAGCAATTTACATTTTACTGAAGGTTTTCTGCAGGAGGCCATGGAGGACTGTTACCACACACATACACAATCTCACTCAGTGTCTCTTTTCGCCAGCCCCTTGCTGCCATTTATCCCAGAATTTCCCCTCCCTACCCACTGATAACTTATCTCATTTGTTATGCAGAGTTGTTTAGGCTCAGCCCCATGCCCATCACACAGCTCACCCAAGAGCCTGTTAGCGTACACTGACCATGACGAGAAAGGCATCTGTGATTATAAATAACAGAAAATATTTTCCCATCATTCAGTTGTTCAAGCAAAACACTGAGAACCAATAGTATGGATTATGGAGACTCCTCCTCTGGCCTTCAGGAGTATACCTGTAACGCTGGCTGTAAGAACCTTATGCTAAAACCTTCACACAATCTAATTAGTGTATTGAAGCATTTACTGCAGAACTATTTAGCAATTGCAAAGGTTCAGCACCTTATAACATGTGAAAAAGTTAAGCCATAATTAGAATTTTTTGTTTACATCTGTGCTTAAAAGAATCATTACTCCTTTACTAATATTATGAACATTTTATGAACATAATTTATCTCCATTGCCCTTCTCTTGGTCTGTTTCTGTTGATATATGACACACTCCAAATTGCTAGAAATAAGTTATTACAGTGAGCAATTTCTAATTATTTCCTCTGATTAAAGTTCAGAAATGTCAAGGAACCTGATCCCACATGTTGCTGTTTGATGGGAGAAACTATGCTTTCTAATTAATCTCTGTCATTTAAAAAAATATATGAGTAGGAGTTTACAATAATGTCTGTGGACAGCTTTATATTTTTTTGTTTCTTATTTTCTTCTGATTTATTGGCAGATCAATTACCATAGCCAACATAAGTTAGAAAAAATAAAATACTACTATGATGAATAGGAGAATCATATGCTCAATTTAGTATAAGGCTGAACAGAGTTAAGCATCTGTCAGGAAAGTTTATAATGAGATGCAAATTTACTTATTGGGCTTTTCACTTATACTTCTAGTTATGGCTTTCTGTGGAGAAAAATACTAATTCTCTGAGGCACTGTTTTCCAACTATATACTCCCATGAGCAAGGGTTCAATAGTGAACTCAATTTTAATCATACTGAGAATTTAAAAAAATAATTTAAAGATTAATAACCCATTATAATCTAAACAGAGCAGAGAGACAACCAATAATGGGGGGGGAAGATTAATATAGTTTCTCCTAAATTATTACAAAAAGATAATTTGGGATTTGATGTCAGTTGAACTGAACTTAAACTTTTGATTCTGCCTCTCTTTAAGATTATCAGAGACTATTTCTTCAGAGGTTGTTGGAGAGAATATCACCAATCCCAAAATGATACTGTCAGGAACAAGTTAAAAAATGTTTCTGACTATTCTTTATAAACTGAAAAACACTACAGAAATGATATAGCTTATTTTTTAACTACAATAAAATGATGCTAATTTTCCATGTGTTTAATAGTTATTGGCAAGAAGACACAGTAGAATTAATCTGTCTAAAGAGAAACCACATGTTCAAAATCCTTTAAGCACTAATCTATGTCATTATGAAAATGACTCAGCCAATAGAAAGTAAGTATTAAGAAGTAAACCTTAGAAAGGTTATTCAGCTTGTGTCATGAATATAATGAAATTATAGTAAATATTTAGTGATGCTTAAGATTCCATCAATTTATAAGCAACTCAAATTAATTCAATTCAAAAATATTAACTGAGCAAAGTCAAATGCACTGTGCTCAGTCCTGAGGACCACAAACTTGAATGAAGCACCCCATCCTCATTTTCGTGAAGGTACCACGTTCTAAACATTAAGAGTCAGTGGGCACAAACGGAAGTAAAAACAACATCTTAATTTAAAAACACTGATATAATGATAACAGATTTTCCCTTTGTTCACTCTATAACTGCAATGAAGAAAAACATACGCATATGTTCAGCACAGAGGAAGGATAAAATAAAATAATAAAGAAAAATCATTTTGAAACAAAATTATTATAATTAAAGCTGTTTTCTTTGTGAAACAGTGACCCTTAGTAAAATCGTTTTGCTTCTTACTTCCTAGTACCAATATATAATCCAAACAGAATCTATAATCTCAGACTAAAAATAATTTCTTTCTCAAAGTTATAATCATTCTTTAGTGTTAAATATTTGCTACACTGAAGACAACCAAAAGGAGAGTGAAGTTCAAGTAATATGTATGTGTGGGGTGTAGGACTGAGAGTCAGAGGAAGCAAGTAAGGATTAATGATCTTTTTCAAGAGTAATTACATTATGTGTTGATGTTGGTATACTCAGTAAGAGATGGTTTGGAGAAGAGGGCAAAGGAAATTTTATTTGTCTATTTAATAAATAATATTTGAGCAACCACTATTTGTCAGACTGTGATCTTGGCATGAAGACAGTGGCAAACAAGAAAAAGAAAATGTGCTTGTGGAACTTGCATCCCATTGAGGGAGGGAGACAATCAAGTAAATTCACAAATAAAAAAGAGAATATAAAATAAAAAAATTCCTCCGGAAGAGGAATTCCTGAGAGATATAAAGATGAAAGCAGAGTGAAAAACAAAGTATGTTTCCTATGCTACTTAGATTGGATAATCAGGCATGGTCTCTTCAAGGAAATGAGACACTAGAGAGGATGGCACATATAAAGACAACAAAGCACTTAGTGCTGAAGAAACAGTCAAACAAACATTCAGTGGATCTAGGAGTGAGAGAGCCAGGAGAATTCAGAGGAGACGTAGTCATGGTTCAGATCAGAGGATGTTTTAGGCCAAGACGACTGATTATCCTAAATGCTATGGAAATCATTGGAAGGATTTTAGTTTAGTGTGCTCTTATAAACATCTTAAAACTATATGGAGAATAGACTAGAGGATGAGGATGGAGAAGACGGCAGGGGTGTGAGCGGAAGAAATGAGACCAACCATATTGTAGTGGTTACGGGAGGACATGGTGGCAACTTGAACAGAGTAGCAGTGTTGAAGACAGTGAGAAGTCATTCAATTCTGGATATATTTTGAAGTATCTTAGCAGGACTTGTTCATAGATTGGATTTAGATTATGAAAAAAAAAAAAAAAAAAAAAAAAAAGAAAAACAAGCACAACCCTAGACTTTTGTCTTGAGCTACATACTAATGAAAAGTCATGGTGAAAACTCAGGGGAAGGGAGTGAGTTTGTAGATACAGATCAAAAATTCTTTTTCAAACGTGTTAAAATTTATGTGCCATGATAAGTAGGCAATCACGTACAAGAGTCTAGAACCAAAAGAGAGTCTGGGGTTGGTGATATTAATTTTGTGATCGTAAGGATAGGAACAGTATTTATATCTGTTGGCCTGGGTAAAATTACCCAAAGTATGAATGTGGCTGAAAAAAAGAAGCAGCACATGGAATGAGCCCTGGGAAATGCTGATAGGTAAATGTCAGAAAGAAGGGGAAGAGCCAGTGGAAGAGACTGAGAGGAGCAGTACACAGGTTAGGAAGAGACACAGATCTTGTAGAGAATACATCAATAAGCTTTGGGAATTTGGTTCCCATTGTCACATCAAGGGTTGGATGTATTATGTTAATATTGGAAAAAGACGTGGGTACATTCTGTCTTTTAGCAAAAGATGAGGTAAATACAGTCACATCAAGGAAAAGGCACAAAAGATTTGCAGAGATATTGACAATGTAGAGATTCAACAAAACCCAGCCCCCTATCTTAGAATTTGTTCAGTTCCGTGTATGATTTATGGTATTCTGAGAATCTGATCAGTGACCATCAGATCCTCCGTGGTTCCATTCAAAAATACAGAGGTGATTTTTCTCTGGTCTAAGATGGAGACTTCAGTTATGGATCTTTGGAGTGTCTCTATTTTTCAGAAGCTAATCAGGATGAGGTAATCCTGATAGTATTTGTCTTTCTTATAAACAAGTCAATATAAAAATTACATTTTGCCTTCTCTCAGCAGACAGTTGCAGTCATTGTCAGAAGAAATCAAGACAAACAAAATGTGGTTGCATGCTTAAAGTCATGTGAAGGAATTCCCACAAAAGCTGTTTGCTAAAAGCAATGTTTTATGGTTTTAATTATAACACTGCTGGAAAATCATGGAATGTATATACAAATTCATTTTCCTCATTTGTTTTTCACCCTTAGGTGCAATATTGTACACAACTGCATTTGAAATCTGAAACAAATTTATTTCCCAACAGTGTTTGTTTATTCCTACTAAAGTGGACTTCCTTTAAGCAACGTGTCATCATGTATAATACTCTGGCAAGCCAGAGTTTTAATTTCATTAAATGGCACATTTTTTATGGCTCCAAAAGCTTTTTTGCTACCACTTATTGTTGAAGAACTTAGTGATAATTGTAAAATATGACTCCTGATTACTGGATTGATATTTTTGGTCAAGTGAGTAATTCACTAACTGCCACCTCCAGAAAAATTATCATGAATGAACAGAAAACAAGTATATAGGGAAGCTATGTCAATGCTTTTCGTTATCACTAAGTAAAACCTAGTCATCTCTGAGAAGTACATGTTCCCTTATTTTGAGAGGAGCAAAATAAAGTAAATGAAGTATTTTTTGATGGATACAATGAAGTCTAAACTGCTGAATTTGGTTCTCCTATCTCTAATTTCCAAACTTCTTTGGAAATTTTAAACCATCCTATCATTTTATGTATTATATTCCTTATTGTTCATATTTCAAGTGAAGGTGCAATAGCAGCAGCTGTATGAATGCATTAGTGAAAGATCAGCTTTGGGGTGTAGGGGTCAAAGGTCATAGAGAAGACGGAGATTCCCTCAACTAACTGCCTGAGTGAGACTTACAAAATTTGTTCTGTTCTACAACCTTTTTATTCTGGCATCTGTAAGAAAGTCATGGTTCACCTAAAGCCAAACTCTTCTGGGAGAGGAGATCTGACTGGCTACCTCTTAGAGAAGTGTCCATCCTCAAATTGCACTGCCTACATTTCTTTTGATTCTGTAATTCATTTTTAGGAGACAGATAAAGTTGTCTGGTGAGATAATTTTAAAATGTTTTACCAGTCAATGTTCTAGGCAGGAAACAGAAAAAAACTAAATCACTCTATGTGTTTATTTTGAAAGGGATTTCACAGAGGAAAATAAGTGCTCACATAATGACTGGAAGAGTTTCAGGAGTGCAATTCAGCCTAGGACTTCAGGAATGATGCCCAAACCCGAAGAACTTGCCTGCCAAGGGAGACCCTGAAGCCATCACTAAAACTATTGAGATTAAGACAATATTGCTATGGTTGCATTCCAGATATCAGGAAGTCACAGTCAGGAAGTCATCACCACCACAGATGTGATACACACAAAACTGGTGCCTGCATCCTGGAACATAACAGCCTCTCTATAACCAGGAAGCTAGAGAAGAGAAATGGAATACTGCTGCAGAAAATTTTCATATTTCCATGACCTTGCCTACCAGCAGAAAACAGTCAAAATCGCCTCATTTTCACTTGGGTTTTCCCAATCTCGTAAGGGTGGATCTTTAAATGGGAATCAATTAGCACCCAGGATCTTAGCTATGAAGTAGTATTGAAAATGTAATTTTTAGTTTTCCAACATCTACAGTAGAAAGACGTACTAGAAGATTAATGGAATGGAGGAAGAGCAAAGCAATCTGTAATACCTATCACATATGCAATTTTAAAACAAATATTAGTTTCAAATAAAGATGGTGTAACAGAACACTTTTAATTTTAGATTGTGTGAACTCATATGTTGGAAATGTTTGCCAAACCCTTCCAGATCCCCATCCTTCTCTAAAGTTTACCAGAAGTTTATTCTACAGCAGAGTTATGGAGTAAAATAACACAACATACTGTGCTTCTTCCAATTCCTGAATCTTTGATAAATGCTATATATGCTGCATTAGTGACTTATTTTCATATATTACACAACAAGCATAAAGACAAGCCATTCAGTCATATGTGTTCAAACTTCAAAGTGGTATAAACATAAATTATGGAAATTTATTTTTGTTTTCGATTGGTTAATAAGTTTCTTTTGAGTACTTCAGGTGACAACCAGTAATCTGACTTTCCCAGATAATAAGAAATTGCCACAATTTTCTTTCATCTCATGTGATCTATTAAACTCATTTTTAGCATTTTCTTTTTTGATCTATGAACACAAAATAAATTTCCTTTGAAATAACATCATGAACTGACATTTAAAGTGGCTTTTTTGTTTGCTTAATTTCCTCAAATAATACTATCAAGGCCTTGAGTTTTACTAATATTTTCCTGATATTTTTACATGTATGTAAATAAAAATTGTTATATTCTTTGGAATTACCAGAGTATAATTCTGAATATGGCCCTGACAAAGATTCCATAATGCTTAAATATGGGCAAAGATCTCTTGGTGATAAACAAGAAAGTTAAATATAAGTATATTGTTCCAAGTGTTTTATCAACACGCCATTAGTGAGATGCAAGGAAAAACTGTGTTTATCATTCTTCTTTTTTCTATTAGAAATAGTTCATTTGAATAACAAAACAATGCAACTTCTCTCACGTTCTCATTAAAACTATTATGTTAAGTTTTTAGAGTCTGAAAGTCTTTCTTTCCCCTGTAGAGTCACTAGAACTGACCTTAGATAAATATGTGCAATGAATATTTGTGATTTTTTTAACTTTGTTTTTTTTATTTTGCCTTCCCACCTTTGATCTCCTTTCTGTAGTTGTGAAAACCAACCCTACTTGCCAACATTTATGAGATCTGGTGGGATAAAGAGTCCTCAGCCATTAATGATGACTGTTGCTTGCATGTCCAGCCTCCTTTTTGGCTTCCCTGCAAACTAGGTCATGGAAAAGTGATTTGTGCTAGGCGAGACTCATGTGGCTTCTTAGGATTCTGAATTTGTGTCTAATGATGAAAAGAAGAGGAGAGGGAGGGCACTCCCTTATGGTAGTGGCAGAAGCATCCAGTGTCCATGGGCCAGGGAAAGTCGTGGCAGAGTCAGTGGTTTTAGACAGGACCCAAAACTGCTGAAGGGGGAAAGTTTTTCAGTCTGGTGTTCTGTGGCGATGACAGTGCTGGGTACACCGGACTGGAGCTAGGGCCTGATTTGGACTGTGTTTGACTGTGTAGACCCCCACTCATTTTCTATCCATTTTCTGAGCTTCATCCCCAAGCCTTTATAGGGATTCTGTGAGTGGTCCATATCCTCAATAAATTGCTGATTTGTTTGTTTGTTTGTTTGTTTTAATTAGAAAAACTGATTTGGGGTTGGTTGGTTGGTTGGTTGGTTGATTTTTGGTTTGGTTTGGTTTTTGCAACTAAGAAACCTGACTAGCACAGAAATAGATAAATCAGAATAGTGTACATAATTCTGACAAATAAAGAGAATTGTCATTTGTGATCGTATTAGTTTTTCCTAAGGCTGTTGTAACAAATTACCACAGTCTTGGTGGCTTAAAATAATAGCTATTTATTGTCTCAAAGTTCTGGAAACCAGAAGGCTGAAATAACAGTGTTTGCAAAGTCACGATCCCTCTAAAGGCTCAAGGAAACAATTTTTCTTGCCTTTGCCAGTTTCTGCTGGCTCCTGGTATTTCTTGGGTTGTGGCAGCATAACTGCAATCCCTGCCTCCATCTTCACATGGCCTCTGTGTGTGACTCTGTGTGTCTTTTTCTCTTTCTCATAGGGATACAATCATTGCATTTAGGGCCCACTCTAATCCAGTATGGTCGAATCTCAAACCTTACCTTAATTACAGCTGCAAAGGCCCTATTTCCAAGTAAGGTCACATTCGTAGATTTCAGGTGGATATGAATTTCTGGGGGACACTATTCAACATACTACAGTAATTGACCTGAAAACTGTGAAAATCCAATAGTGGGGAATAATAACCTGGGACCTCATTGTGTATGGTGACAAGACACTTGATCGTATTATCTCTTTGAAATGAAGACAAGGTTTTAGGGGTTCCATTGCTACTTCTAAAACATAAAGCCCATTAGGACATCAAGGACTGTGAGATGAAGTAGCTGCCTTTACAGCACTGAAGGTATTAAGAAAAGAGAATGACAAGGCAAAATCTCCAAAATAGCTATAATTTGGGTTCAAGGTACAGCAAACTTTTCAATATCAAAGGATGGGTATATCTTCAAATTAAAAGAGGACACTCAGTTTCATCCTACAGATTGACAAAGTTTGACATCTAGTGACTTCACAGTTGTCTTGGGAATTTTATGTGAAGACTATGTTAGGGAAAGAGGAAACCAGAATTGGGGTAGATCCATGTAGAGGAATTCAAAGGACTCAGCACACCTTGTACCCATAACCCAATGAGCCCAAACAGCACTGTGTCTTGTTTCTTCTGAGTGCATTTCTTTGTGCAGAATGGGCTGTCATGTAAATCATTACTCTTGTATCTTTAGTCTTTGATGGTGCTTATCTCTTTGACTTTTCTAGTGATACAGTACTACTTTTTATTTACTATTTTCTTACAGAGGCTGAACTATAGTAGCTTGGCTCCATCTTCTATAATAACTTATTCAGGATTTTGCCAACTGCTACTCTTTTATATTATTTCCAGAAACCATACACTCTGGAACTGGAGGATCCAAATATTGTTGTTCTGCCAGATATATGGTGAGGTGGACATAGGTCAAAATTGCCTTTTTTAATTTGATTCAAGGATTTCAATTAAGGAAATTGATTCTGGAAATTCAGTGAGAAGCTATGACTCTCCACTGAAATGACTCACTCTAGACTCCTGCTGATCTCACTTGTAGATTTTTTTTTCAGCTGTGTAAATCAGGTATGGCCCTAATGAATGTTCTGTATTAACACTATGGTCAAGGAGCTTGCCATAGAGGTCACTAGGCTTAAATGATGTCGGTAATCATGATGGTCTGCTGCCTAAAGTGTTTACCAATGCAAATCTGCCACTCTTTTGACTTAAGGATATGCCCTGGAAAAATTAGGAAGTAAACCAAGCAAAAGGAAAATATGAGACCTCTGACATAAGATGCATGCTACCAAGAATAGACATGAAGGAAATCAACAGGATGTCATGCATGTAGCTGCTGCTATAATGATGCCGAGTGGACCTTGAGGATAACCAGACTGGAACTGATGGAGGAGCGACTCTATGAGAGATATTCAAGAAAAAAGATGAACTTAGTAGTATACAAGATGTGTGTGTGCTTTAATGAACTAAGAGGAGACATAATTGGGAGGCCAATTGGAAAAGATGCATTAAAATAGTTGAATGATTTATTTTAAAACAGAGAATAAAATATAATTTGAACTCCAAGAATAAGAAGGTAGAAAAAGAAAATAAAATTA
Source organism: Rhinolophus sinicus (assembly GCF_036562045.2). Classification (NCBI taxonomy): domain Eukaryota; kingdom Metazoa; phylum Chordata; class Mammalia; order Chiroptera; family Rhinolophidae; genus Rhinolophus; species Rhinolophus sinicus. The sequence continues at coordinate 76,062,548 of NC_133752.1, forward strand.
CTGTCTTGCCCAGAGTAAATGCTAAAACAATTTGATGTCATTGTTACTGCTGTTGCTTTTGTTATATTACATTGCTCAACTGTTAATATTTTCATATTATAATAACAACTGAATAGTGATATAAAAAAGTAATGTAATTGTATTGGAGGATGGGTGAAGCCAATGTATGTGGGAAGGTTAGGTATGGGACAGCTAACTCAACATTATCCTTAATAGGAAGTTAATATATAACCTCTAAAGACATAAATAAGAAATAGTGATATAAAGTAATGTGGATGTAAATGCCAAATAAATGAGTTAAGAACGTGAGATGAAGGTGTGCGCAGGAGGATTTGCTGAAAGCTGGCTGGAAGGAAGATGGGAAAGAGACCACTGCCTTTTGTAAAGTACCATATATAGCTATCTGGTTTTGTATATATAATTTTAATAGAAATTAAAATTTAAAAAATCATTAGTCATATGATTAAAAGTATAAGCTACAACACTCTGGCATACCCTTGTCTGCCACAGACAGGCTTACCCCATGGATCCTGCCAAGAGGCTTTACAGATACATCAGCAGCATTTGCCTCCGAGACCTTCCTTCTCCTGTCTGTGACCAAGCAGCACATGACGTACTTTTCTTTAGATGAGCTAATACATTAATCATGTTATAGCAAATCTTGGTGAGGGAATCATTCTCTCTCTAACACGTAATTTTTTGCAAGTTTTTGCTCTAACCCTATGTGATGAGTATCATACTTTAACTTTCACATTTTATTTACTTAATTTCTATTTCCTGACACATGTCAAATTAGAAACAATTTCCAACCCTTATTCAAAAGTTATATCCTTACTTATCATTATAACTTATTTCTTAACAGCTTGTTTTAAACACATTAATTCACGCTTAAAGATCTATATACTCTTTGGAGGCATGCATAGTTTATTTTACTTTAATGTTTTTTTTTCTCCTCTCAACTATATTATGTGAATGCAGAAACTTAGCATCTGTATATTTAAGACACTCTTATAATTCACATGCTCTGTTCAGAGAAGAAGTTAATTAATTGACAATTAAAAACATGTTATGGTTCTCTGCTGAATGCTTAATACATTAAATTGGCAACAAACAGTATTAAATCACTTTGGGATTGATTATCTACAAATATCACTTCCTTTATACCATAAACAGTATAAAAATATTATCTTAAGAGCTCTGGTGAAATGAAACTCTTTAAGAATTATATTGATTTTTTAAAATTATGTTGATAAAATATTGACCTTAGAGCTCAATTAATTTTTAACCTTATTCCAAGGTCAATAAACACAATCAAATAAAGATATAGAAAGATAGATTCTGTATTTCTTGCTAGGTCAGTCAGTTCTGAAGGCACAAACAGGAAAAAGCTTACATAAATCAATGATTTCACCCCCTGTGGAATTGGACACACCATATCTCTTTTCAGCACTAATGCTCACACAGTAGAATTCCTTGGCAAATGCTGACCAAATCTATTAGCAGTAGTTTTATCCATGAAGAGGCTTTAAGATTAACACTAGCATAACATTCTCCCCACGTATAGATATACATGTTTTCACTGAGATTTTAGGAGCATTTTAAAGCTAGAAGAAAGATATATTCACTGGACAGTATATATTTTTAGCAACATAAAGCTATTCCACATAGAAATACGGCATAGTTTATATCCTCTTCATCGATAAATTAAAATATCCATTTAGTGTTTTTATTAATTAAAAAATTAGTATGTATATTAATTACATATATAAAGTATATATGTGTGTGCATGTGTGTGTATATATATATATATATATATATGCATATGTATATATATGTATATATATATATATATATATTTTATTTTTTTTTTATAGGAAGTATGCATTGGAATTAGTGATTGCCTTACATCTTCCAGGGTAAATTGAGAAGGTGACAGTTTGTTTCTGATTCTGGATTAACCTAAGGTCAACTCTATCTCTTAATATGCAGTTTCCAGAATGGAAGAAAATATTCTAAAAGTGGGACTCTACTTATCCAAACCAATGATTTTTAAAATTTAAAACCCCTGTCTCCGAAGAAATGTTTGGGACACTTCATTTAAATGCATTCCTGCTCCCCCCCACCTCCAGAGTGTCCGGTTAGCTCAGTTGGTTAGAGAGTGGTGCTGCTAACACTAAAGTTGCCTGTTCAATCCCCACACGGGTCACTGTGAGCTGTGCTCTCCTTAAAATAAACAAACAAACAAACAAACAAACAAATAAATAAATAAATGCATTTCCCCAGAAATCAGTAAGTTTGGATTGAATATGACTATTTAAGAAATATTCCAAAGAATTATGACCTAAATTATCTGTAGATCACACTTGCAGAAGCTTTAATCTAAACTTTTATTAACAAAATAAAATCATAACATTCCGTAATTACTATTGGCTCCCTTTGAATATAAAGTAACACTCAATCAGAGCTTCTGCAAACCAGGCATCCCAGACCTGCACTTCGGCAACTAACATTTTTATTGGAAATTAGGAATTTTAATCTTTGTACTAAGATTCTTGTTATTTTGAGTACAAGTTAGGGCTGTTGGGTAAAACTACTGAACCTTGAGTCTATCACTGAAAACATTTGCTCTTCTTCCCAGTACTGTGTCACTTACACATTTCAAAACATCTATTCATCCAAGTCACTGGTGAAAATTTATAAGACTAAATAGAGAATCTTATGATGTCACAATATACCTCCCTCCCAGGTGACAATCATTTATTAAACAGCACATTTGGGGGTGTCTATGAATTTATTGAACTTCTCTATCACTTAACACATATTTCTCTATGTTACCAACAAGCATGTCATACCCAAGAGAATTTACCAAGTATTTTATTGGAATTTGATAATCTGCGTCAGTATTATTTCTCTATTCTTACAGATCTAACAGAGAAAGTTCTGGTGGGGAAAACCGTGGAAATTACTGAGCATTTAAGCCTTCAAAATGCATCATCTCATTTATAACCATTTTCTGAGATGACCTTTTTACCCCCACAAATAAGGACACCAGGACTTAGGGAAGTTATATAGCTACATGATGTCACAAAACTAGACAGCACAGGGTTCAAATGCATTTCGTATCTCACCACTTACTAGCCTTGCATATCTCTGTAATACACATACTCAAAATGTGCATTTTGAGAGTGGCTGGTTAACCACTTCAACTCTGAATAATGGGTTATACCCTGAATTCGGTCAACTAATTCACAGTCAATGTAACAGAGAACCAGAATAAAAATGATTAAAATGTAATACAAATGTATCTATTTTCCATTTAAAAGGTCAAGATAGGTAGTCCAAAGCTAGTATGGTTCCTCTGTTCTATACAGTTCTCAAAATCCTAGGTTCTTTCTATCATGTTCCTTTGTTATCCATGGCTCCCAGTCTCGAGATCAATTCATTTATTCATTATGGCTGCTCCAGCTCTAATTATTTAAGCCACATTCCAGGCAATGGAAAAGAGGAAGGGCAAAGATGAATGTACGAAGCAAATTTGTTTCAGTAAATGATTCTGGTAGCTGCTAAATGGCCTTCCACTTATATCTCATTATCCAAAACTTACATAGTCATATAGCCATCTCTCTCTGCAAAGCAAACTAGAAATACATTTTTAAAATTCTGTGTGCCCACTTGCCCAATTAAAGATTAGGTATTCTATTGCTATGGAATAAAAATAACGGATTTGGGGAGACAACTGTGAGTCTCTGCATACAAACACACTATAAATATAAAAGAAACAAGTTCATTTTCATAGCCTTTCTGCCACAAGGCTAGTAAGTGGTGAACACCAACTGATCCCTAAAATGCAAACTCTTTGTGCTACTTAAAATATGTTCTAGATGTCCTAAGATTAAACACATTGATTAACGTATTTGTTCAGTCAATGGACATTAATGAAGTGTCCCTGATACCACACTAGAATTTGGTTCTTCAGGAGTCAACATAAAACACGGTACCTGTCCTTGAGGAACTCAAAATAGTGTGAAGAAGATAGGCTATTGAAGAAATGTAAGAAGTGTCATAACAGAATTACATACAGAGAGACCTGGGGAAAGAGAAAGATTAACTTCTTGGAAATTTAAGAAAGCCTTCAAAAATGTAATATTTAAACAGAATTTTTAAAGGAAAATTAATTTTTTATCAGAAAAAAGAAAGAGAGTGGGAAAAGTACTCTGAGTCAATACAATAATATATGCTAAGGCATAAAGAAGCAAAAAAATAATAATAGCTACTTTGTATATAACTATATACAAAGCTACTTTGTATATAGTTCTGAAGCCAAAAATAATATTAGCAACCATGTATTATCCAAAAATTATGTTAAAGACTGTTAATAATTTAATATAATAATTTATGTATAATAATTTATATAAATATAGTGTAATGTTTCAGTAGGTTCAAATATAGGAAAATGTAACAAGAAATTTTACAAGTGGCATAGCCAGATGCAAACATATAGGACTTTGAAGCCAATCATCCTTCTCACAATTTTTGCTACAAATAATAATAATAAAATACCACCTCTCCAGTTCCTAAACTGTAAATGAGTAGAGGAGCAATGTTACAACATTGCTTTTGCTTTTCAATCCTGAGAATCTCTTTGTAGTCAGAGGCATTCTTCCTACTTTCCATTCATTCAGATACAGCCACTGTCCCATGGAAAGGGTAATACAGCATAACTGGAAAACAATATCACATTTTTACCTTTATGTTCAAAAGCTTCAATTTATGTTAGAAGACAAAAAAAAAAAAAAAAGAAAGAAAGATGTGCTGGTTTTACTAGACTTTTCTAGCAATACCCCTCTAAACCAAATAGGATTCTTTGAGGAGAGAGGTGTCATTAAGTCAGTCACAAGACATGTGAATGCAGTTGAAGGCCATACATCCTGACCCCCATTGCAAATCAAAGTCTAATCTGGAATTATTTTAAGTTTACAAATGCTTCTGAGAGAATAGAAATGGTTGCTTAGCTTCCTGTGTTAAAACCAAGGAAATATAAAGCCATATAGAAAAGTCCTGTGTGTGGAGTACACTGCTGGAACTCCGGGCAGGTAGCCAGTCCCAGAGGTGGCTAACTGGGACATCCATTGTTTGAACAAAAGGAGAAAAGTCCATGTGAGGCCCAAGGAGGGGAGGAACAGCCTGATGAAAGGTGTAAGCCTCTGAGGGCTGCCGTGGAATGGCGTGGAGCAGGTGAAACTTTCTCATGCATTCTGAGGATTCCAGCCATGACTTAGTTTAAACTTGAAATGATTTGTAAGATCCAAAAGTGACGTACACAGTTTGATACTTACCAGACTATTTTCCTGCCAGCATGCAGAATGTAATCTTGAGATAGAAATTACATTCAGTTTTAAAGAAATAAAGAAATGTTCCTGTCTTGGGGATACCTTCGTTTGTAACTTTGAAGATACATATCAATAACTAAAGAAATTAAAGGACTAACATCTCAAATAAAACAACCTAGTAGAGTTTTTGACCAAAAGCCTGTTTTATTTGGCCATTCTTTTCTATTTTTAAAGAACTGAGTCATCCTCACATTGAAGCTCATTTATATTGAAGAGAGTATAATAATTAAATCATGGGGAAACTGGTACTGTAAGAAAGCCAAGGCTACTTGTCCTATAGGTGAAGTAATGAACATGTCTTGCTCACAGCCTTTGTCATTATAATGTTATTACACCACAATTAAATGGAAGTTCTTATTCTACTGCTAAAACAACTGATCTATACCCATTTCCATCCTCCGATGGTTGCAGCCAAGATGATATTGCAAGTGAGCCACAGACAGGTAATGACCCTTTTACACTGGTATATTTATTTAAACAAAGTTCCTGAAGCTTCTAATTTCCTTAAGTGATAGTATAAATTGTCAACAAAGCTCTCCATGTAGGAGAGAAAATGTGCTTTAGCCTCGACTGTCCTATGTAACATTATATTAACATTTGAGAAAGAATTTTGTGAGTACAGAACTACTCCCTGCCACTCTCTCTGGAACTAATCCCATGGAGGAAATTTCATTTAATTTCTCAGTTGAGCAAGCATGCGTTCTAATGATCCAGATAACATATGTATGAGCCCTGTAAGATTGATTTTTGTATTTTGGGTTCTCTCTGAAATAAATAGATTTCTTGTTATCAATGCCATGTGATTGACTGAAATCAGACACATGGAGAGTTTAAGTTCTATGTTTGAAAAGAGGTGGGTAAAATTTCAGTTATAATCAGAAGACAGAAACAGACCATTGGACAAAAACAACAACAAAAAACAACAGGATAAATTCTTTTTTCTTTTTTTTTATTAGTTTCAGGTGCACAGAACAAAGTAATACTTAGATGTTTATCATTTATATCCCTCACACTGTGTCAACCCCCACCCCCATCCACTATCCTTCTGATATCGCACACAGCCATCACATTTCTACTGTCTCTATTCCTAATGCTATACTCCGCTTCTTGTACATATATATATATAAACTTGTAGTTGACATTCAGTATTGTTCAGCTTCAGCTTCAGGTGTACAGTGCAGTGATCAGGCATCTACATCATCCCTGAGGTGGTCTCCCTAATGAGACAAGTGTCCATTGGATACCCTACAGAATCTTTACAACATTATTGATTACATTCCCCAAATTAACTTTTGTATCCCCGTGACAATCTTGTGGTTACTGACTGCTTTTTAATTCCCTCACCTTTCCCCTTATTCCCATCCCCCTCTCCCATCTAGCAACCTCAGTTTTTCCTCTATCTCTCCGAAACTGTTTCTGATTAGTTCATTCACTTATTCTTTCTTTAGATTCCACATATAAGTGAGATCATATGGTATTTGTCCTTCTCTGTCTGACTTATTTCACTTAACATAATGTTCTCTAGGTCCATCCATGTTGTTGTAAATGGTAAGATTTCTTTCTTCTTTATGGCTGTGTAATACTCCATTGTATAAATGTACCACAGTTTCTTAATCCAGTCGTCTACCGATGGGCATTTCAGTTGTTTCCATGTCTTGGCTATTGTGTATAGTACTGCAATAAACATAGGGGTGCATACATTTTTTTGAATTAGAGTTTTGGATTTCTCTGGATAGATACATAGGAGTGGAATTGCTGGGTCATAAGGTAGTTCCATTTTCAGATTTTTGAGATACCTCCATACTGTTTTCCATAGTGGCTGCACCAATCTGCAATCCCACCAACAGTGCACAAGTGCTCCCTTTTCTCCACATCCGCGCCAACACTTGTTGTTTGTTGATTTATTGATGATAGCCATTTTGACAGGGGTGAGGTGGTATCTCATTGTGTGGTTTTTATTTGCATCTCTCTGATGGTTAGTGAGGATGAGCATTTTTTCATATGTCTGCCATCTGTATGTCCTCTATAGAAAAAAGTCTCTTCATGTCCTCTGCCCATTTTTTAATTGGGCTGTTTGTTTCTTTGGAGTTGAGTTGAGTGAATTTTTTATAAATTTGTGATATTAATCCCTTATTGGATATATCATTGGCAAATATCTTTTCCAATTCAGTAGGATCCCTTTTTGTTTTATTGATGGTTTCCTTTGCTGTGAAAAATCTTTTAGTTTGATGTAATCCCACATGTTTATTTTTTCTCTTACTTCCCTTGCACGAGGGGATATATCAGTAAAAATCTTACTCCGGGTAATGTCTGTAAAGTTTCTAACTATATTTTCTTCTAGGAATTTTATGGTTTCAGATCTTACAGTAAGTCTTTAAGCCATTTTGAACTTATTTTTGTATATGGTGTAAGGAGGTGGTCCAGCTTCATTTTTTTGTGTGTGTCTGTCCAGGTTTCCCAGCACCATTTATTGAATAGACTGTCTTTACCCCACCATAAATTCTTGCTTCCATTGTCGTAGATTAAACGGCCATAAAGGCGTGGATTTATTTCTGGGCTCTCTATTCTGTTCCATTGACCTATGTGTCTGTTTTCATGCCAGCGCCATGCTGTTTTGATTACTGTCGTCTTGTAGTATAATTTAATGTCAGGTATCATTATGCCTCCCACTTTGTTTTTATTTCTCAAGATTGCTGAGGCTATCCGGGGTCTCTTATGGTTCCATATAAATTTTAGGATTATATCATCTATTTCTGTGAAAAATGTCATTGGTAGTTTAATAGGAATTGTGTTGAATATGTATATTGCCTTAGGCAGTATGGACATTTTAACTATATTAATTCTTCCTATCCATGAATATGGTATGTGTTTCCATCTATTTGTATCTTTTTTCATTTCTTTCTTCAGTGTCTTATAATTTTCTGAGTACAGATCTTTTACTTCTATGGTTAAATTTATTCCCAGGTATTTTATAGTCTTTGAAGCAATTGTAAACAGGGTGGATTTTTTAATTTCTTCTTCTGATGTTTTATTATGTTATATATAAATGCAACTGATTTCTGAATATTAATTTTGTATCCTGCTACTTTACTAAATTCATCTATCAGCTCTAATAGTTTCTTGGTGGAGTCTTTAGGGTTCTCTCTATATAGTATCATGTCATATACATATAATGACAATTTCACTTCCTCCTTATTGGTTTGGATGCTTTTTATTTCTTTATCTTGTCTGATTGCTGTGGCTAGACTTCCAGCACTATGTTGAATAGAAGTGGAGAAAGTGGGCAACCTTGTCTGGCTCCTGATTTTAAGGGGCATGGTTTTAGTTTTTCCCCATTGAGTATGATGTTAGCTGTGGGTTTATCATATATGGCCTTTATTATGTTGAGATATGATCCCTCTATTCCCACTTTCTTAAGGGTTTTTATCATAAATGGCTGCTGGATTTTGTCAAATGCTTTTTCTGCATCTATTGATATGATCATGTGATTTTTATTTTTCATTTTGTTAATGTGGTGTATCACATTAATTGATTTGTGGATGTTGAACCACCCTTGCATACCAGGGATGAATCCCACTTGATCATGGTGTATGATCTTTTTAATGTATTGCTGAATTCTGTTCGCTAATATTTTGTTGAGGATTTTTGCATCTATGTTCATTAGAGATATCGACCTGTAGTTTTCTTTTTTTGTGGTATCTTTGATTTTGGGATCAGGGTGATAGTGGCCTCATAAAAAGTATTTGAAAGCCTTCCCTCCTTCTGGATTTTTTGGAAGAGCTTGAGGAGAAAAGGTGATAATTCTTTTATGAATGTTTTGTAAAATTCACCTGTAAAGCCATCTGGTCCAGGGCTTTTGTTTGTTGGGAGATTTTTGGTTACTGATTCAATTTCCCTGGTGGTAATCAGTCTATTCAGGATTTCCATTTCTTCTTGAGTTAGCCTTGGAAGGTTGTATGCCTCTAGAAAATTGTCCATTTCTTCCAGATTGTCAAATTTGTTGGCATATAGTTGCTCATAGTAATTTCTTAAATTTTTTTGTATTTCTGAGGTGTCTGTTGTCACTTCTCCTCTTTCATTTCTGATTTTATTAATTTGGGTCCTCTCTCTCTTTTTTTTTAATGAGTCTGGCTAAAGGTTTGTCGATTTTGTTCATCTTCTCTAAAAAAACAACTCTTGGATTCATTGATCTTTTGTATTGTTTTTCTGGTTTCTATTTCATTTATTTCCGCTCTGGTCTTTATTATCTCCTTCCTTGTACTCCCTTTGGGCTTATTTTGCATTCTTTTACCAGATCCCTTAAGTGTAAAGATAAATTGTTGATTAGTGGTTTTCCTTGTTTCTTTAGGTAGGCCTGCAATGCTATGAATTTCCTCTTAGGACTGCTTTTGCGGCATCCCATAGATTTTGGGTCATTGTGTTTTCATTTTCGTTTGTCTTGAGCTATCTTTTGATTTCTTCCTTGATCTCATGGTTGACCCATTCATTATTTAGTAACATGTTATTCAGCCTCCATGAATTGGTGTGTCTTCCAGTTTTTTTTCCTGTAGTTCATTTCTAATTTCATAGCACTGTGGTCAGAGAGGACAATTGGTATGATTTCAATTTTCTTAAATTTATCAAGACTTGTTTTGTGGCCTAACGTATGGTCTATCTTGAAAATGTTCCATGTGTGCTTGAAAAGAACGTGTATTCTGCAGCTTTGGGGTGAAATGCTCTGAAAATATCTATTAAATCCAAGTGGTCCAATGTGTCATTTAAAGCTGTGGTTTCCCTATTGATTTTCTGTCTGGAAGACCTGTCCCTTGTTGTCAGAGGTGTGTTGAAGTCCCCTACTATGATAGTGTTACTGTTGATCTCTGTCTTTATGTCAGTCAATATCTGTTTTATATATTTAGGTGCTCCTATGTTGGGTGCATAGATGTTTACTAGGGTTATGTCCTCTTGTCGGATTGATCCCTTTATTATTGTGAAGTCCCCATCTTTGTCTTTTAATATGTTCTTCATTTTAAAGTCTATTTTGTCAGATATAAGTATTGCAACTCCAGCTGTTTTCTCATTTCCATTTGCATGTAATATCTTACTCCAACCCTTCACTTTCAGCCTGTGTGTGTCTTTTGATCTGAGGTGAGTCTCTTGTATACAGCATATACAAGGGTCTTGCTTTCTTATCCACTCAGCCACCCTATGTCTCTTGATTGGAGCATTTAATCCATTTACATTTAAAGTGATTATTGATAGGTACATAGTTATTGCCATTTTTAAATTTGTAGTTAGATTGTTTTCATCTTTCTTCTATTTACAGAAGTCCTTTTAGTATTTCTTGCAATGCTGGCTTGGTGGTAATAAATTCCTTTAGCTTATTCTTTTCTGGGAAGCTCTTTATCTCTCCATCAACTTTAAATGATAGCCTTGCTGGATAAAGCAATCTAGGTTGTAGGCCTTTGTTTTCCATCACTTTGAGTATCTCCTGCCACTCCCTCCTGGCCTTCAATGTTTCTGTAGAAAAGTCATTTGATAGTCTTATGGGAGTTCCTTGTATGTAACCCTCTGTCTTTCTCTTGCTGCTTTTAGGATTCTCTCTTTGTCTTTAACCTTTGCCATTTTAACTATAATGTGTCTTGGTGTGGGCCTGTTTGGGTTTATCCTGGTTGGAACTCTCTGCACTTCCTGGGCTTGTATGTTGGTTTCCTTCATCAGGTTAGGGAAGTTTTCAGACATTATTACTTCAAATATGTTCTCAATCCCTTGCTTCCTCTCTTCACCTTCTGGTATTCCTATGATGTGCATGTTGTTGCGCTTGATGTTATCCCAGAGGTCTCTTAAACCATCTTCATTGTTTTTCATTCTTTTTTCTTTCTGTTGTTCTGTTTGGGTGATCTCTGCTAACTTGTCTTCTAAGTCGCTGATTCGATCCTCTGCTTCATCTAACCTGCTGTTAATTCCTTCAAGTGAGTTCTTTATTTCAGTAATTGTGTTCTTTAGTTCTAACTGGTTGTTCATTATGATTTCTCTATCCTTCTTTATGTCGTCTCTAAGCTCCTTAAATATTCTTATCATCAGTGTTCTGAACTCTGTTTCTGATAGTTTGGTTACCTCTATTTCATTTCCTTCCAATTCTGGAGGTTTCTTCTGTTTTTATATTTGGGACATGTTTCTTTGTTTCCCCATTCTGGCTGACTCGCTGTGTTTGCTTCGATGTACTAGGTACATCCCTTAGGGTTCTTAGTTCTTGCTGGGTTATTTTATGTAGTTTGTGTCCTTTATATTTGACTTGCACCACTTCATTCTTCTCTGTGTGTGCTCTAAAGGTGACTCTTATGTTGTGTGTATTGTCCTGTTAAAGTTGATCTTTAATTGCTTTTTGCTTGTGAGTAGGTGGGGTTGACTCCTAGACTGACTGGTTGTGAGACTTGGCTCTGCCCACCACAGGGTGTTCTGCTGTGTGAGAGTTGATCACTTAAATGTGGTTTGGCCTCTATGGGCTCTTGTGCCTGTAGAGACTTCCCTCTGGGTGTGTCACTTGTAGGTCAAATCCGGCAGTACTCTGGTTTGGTCTGGAGTTGGCCTCTGGGTGTGTTGAATCTTGTGCCTCTTAAGCTGGGCCCTGGTGTAGGGCAATTTCAGAACAAAGCAAATCACCAAGCACAACAACAATAAAGAAAAAAATCAAATACATTCACATGTAAAAACAACTGATAACCCACACTCAACACAGGCAAAGATATCAAAGATATAAAAAAAAAAAAAAAAAAAAAAAGCAGCGCCAGTCTTGGCTTAAGCCCACCAACTAACCTCCAGGTTGTCCTCTGCTGTACCAAAGAGTCCCCTGTGTATTGTGCAGGCAGAGCCCATCACATGGTGCCCAGAGTGACCTCGGGACTGCAGATTTAGATGACTGGGGCTGAGGGGTCTGGATGGTAGTTTTTACAAAGCCAGTGTAGTTTCTGCCCTTGCCTGCATATATGCACACTGAGGGTAGCACCACCAGCCCTGTGTCCAGTTCTCCTGAGTCTTAGGGCACTTCTGTGTGTGTGTGTGTGTGTGTGTGTGTGTGTGTGTGTGTGTGTATGTGTGTGTGTGGCAGGTGAGAGATTTCTGAGCTGCTGAAAGCCCAGAGCTGCATCTGCTGCTTACTGCTGATCCCTGGGTGTGTCTCCGCAGTTGTAATTGCCCCGCCCTAGGCAGGCCAGAAAGGGTGGGGGCTGGGGATGGAAGGGTCTTCTCTCTCCCAGTCCAGCCGTGTCACACTCTTCCCGCAGGCCAGAAAAGGTGGTGGCTGGGGGTGGAGGAGTCTCTTCTCTCCTAGTCCAGCAAATATCACATTCTTCCCAGCCTCTTCCCTGGGTCAGAGCTGCCTGCCAGTCTTCCCAGATCCTGAGCACGAAGGCTCCTCTGCAATCTGACACTACTCCTCAGTTCAGGGGCCTGTTTAAGTCTCCGGAAGGGAAGGGATAGGATTAGAAGAGCAGGGAGAGGGGCCCAGGTATGGAGTTTGTGTCCTTTGTCTGACCTAGGGCCGAGCTGGAGGTCTCAGCTGAGGTTATTGCCTCAAATGCTGGATATGCTGCCCTCTCGGTGGAAGAGATCAGCTGTGGGACGCAGGGAAAGAGCCCACCTCCTGGCTTTTGTGTTCTCTGTTCCGTCCTGGGATCCCCTGCATCTCTGCAGCTGTGGATGCCGGCTGCATTTCCACCTCTGCAGGTGCGGGCCGAGTTTCCACTCCGCTCCCTTCCCTCTTCCTCTGCTCGCCCAATTTGCACACCTCAGTCTCTTAGCTGTTCTGCATGATGTGAAGAGAGTCCTTTGATGGGTTATAGATGTCCCGTTTGTGATAAAATCCGGAGGAGAACTCAAAAAGTCCACGCCGCTGCCACCATTCTTATCAGCAGGATAAATTTTAACACTTTTATTTCAAAGAGAGAAAAATTATTGCATACCTTTGTTTAAAGCTTTATATAATATACTATGATTAAAGTAAATGACATAAAGCATATAGTATATAAAATTACACTTACATATTACATGTGAAATTATACATATATTTTTTCAGGAAAAAAAAGGTGACTGGTATATGAATAATTTATTTAAAACATTTTTTATTAAGTACCAACTACATGCCAAATACTTTAATACAGCAATGAAAAGATAGTTGTTATAGTCACTGAAGCTGTTCACCTCCTTCTTGGTCCCTGTAATTTGATGGGACCCTGTAATGGCCTGAATTGCACATCCATAAAATTATTTTGTTGTCTTAATGCCGGATACCTCTAATGTGACTGTGAGAGAGATAGGATCTTTAAAAAAGTGATTCAGTTTAAATGAGGTCATTAAGTGGACCTTAATCCAATAAGATTGGTGTCCTTAAAAGACGAGGGCACAGACATAGAGAGGGAAGGCCATGTGGAAATACAGGGGGAAGACAGCCATCTATAAGCCAAAGAAAGAGGTCTCATAAGAAGCCAGCCCTGCTGACTCCTTGATCTTGGACTTCCATCCTGAAGAACTGTGGAAAAATAAATTTCTGTGTCTTATGCCGCCTAGTCTGGGACGCTTTGTGATGGCAACTCTAGCAAACTAATTCAGTAAAGTGTGAAGTGTGAGCATTAAATTGCCAATCTGTCCAGTGTGCCTTACCCTTGCCATAGTGGCACAAGGCCAATATGCCAGGAATACTGGCAGCATTCCAGGTAGTGGCTTTGTTTCCTTAGCCTACATTCCAGGGGGAGTGAGATACAGAATATAGTCCAGTGACTCACAATGGTATGAGCAAAAAATAAACAATTTTTGTTCAAGCCACAGGGATTCGGTGGGTATTTGTACATAGCACAGCTTAGTCTAACGTGACTGTTACACTTCTGTGCTCAGAGATTATTAAAGTCAACAAAGATTCTTAAAAGTTACACACATACATTTATGATAAGGCTGTTGAAGAAAAGTACAAGCTTATATTTGCATAATAAAACTAGTTTTGTGGGAATTTTTCATTTGTTCCACATCCTACAATTTCAGACACAGAAATAGTAAATATAATTTTTCTAGTCTGCTGAGAAGTTAATTCTCAGAAAAGTGATTGACATGGGCAGACCACATCATTGGACCATGGTAAAACAAGGATCAGAATCCACATTTTTCAAGTATTTAAAAAACAACAACACTTTTTATTATAGTCTTATGCCTCATTAAGAAGTTGAGTTTACAATGGAAGAACCACTCAAAGTAAGGAGCAACAAAAAATGTATACTTCCTCATGACGGATATGTCCCTTTCCCCAAAACTATACAATTAAGCATCCATTTTAATTTTCTTATATAAATAGAGTGGTGTAGCCGTTAAAAATAGCAGCTATAAAGTTTTAACTTCTAAACAGAAATTAAATATGCTCATCATTATTTAACTGCTTTAAATATCATTTATCTGATCAAAAAATGATTATCTTTACATACAGTTTATCTTTGATCTACCCTTAGACTCACATGACTCTTAGTAGCATTGGACTGCTTCATAGCTAAGTTTTAATTAATTCAATTTGATCAAGATTCACTAAGAGTCCCTAAATGTTTTATGTTCCATGTTAGACTATGGAACCCACAAAACATGACAACTGGGCCTGTGAAAAGCAAACTTGTTAAGTTCAATCATAAAACTCTTTGCAATTCTAAGCATGAAACAGATATTTAATGACTGAGAATATGATTAATTATTTTCCATAATATGAGATGACTCAAAGAGATTTCAAAAGGCCTTCATAACAACGGAAAGAATTACATGTTCACACTTAGAGTAACCAGTTGGTTGTAGACATAAAGTTTAAAACAGACTGAGCTATACTGGAGATTTTAATAACGAATTTCACCTTGTCTTGGAAAAGCTTAAATCAAAGGTGAAAACTAACTATTGCATTATCTAGGCCACACCCTGGGGAACCAGCAGGAATGTTCTTTACAATATTACGCCTTTGATTCTGTGCGGTCTAACTCCATATGCTTCTGGCAGTGGGGTTTCCATAGCGTGCTTTCCAAAAGGCAATCTTGGCACAACTGATCTTACTGTCTGGAAAAATCTTTGAAGGTATTCTGAATAATTTCCTCATTCTCTTAATCATATACCTGAAATAACTTCTAATTTAGAGCCATACAATAAATTAAATAATGTTAATAACAAAAAGACCATGCTCTTATTAATAGTCTAATGAAACATTTTTAACAGGTGCACCCACTGTAAGCACCATTCCCTAAATCTGTCATCAGAGAATAGAAAGCTAAATTTACTCCTATAATTTCTTTAATTCCATTTAATTAAGATGTGCTTTTAAGTAACGGAATAAGTAGTAATTCACTAATCGTGTTTTGGATTAACCTCAATCCAGAATTAATATATAATGTAAACTGTGGCAACTCACTTACGTAGACCAGGGCTTGAAAATGACAGTCCACGGACTGTATCTACTCCCACATATATGCTTTGTATGTCTGCTTCTTTTCTTATAGTTAATTAGCAGCATTGAAATTTGGGAGACTTTGCATAAAATTTGGCTTTCTGACTCCTATTAAAAATTGGAAACAAAAAAAGGAGAGGAGAAAAAGAGGGAAAAGTAGGAGATGGTGAAGGGAGAAGGGAGGGAAAAAAAGGTAGAAAAAAAGGAGAAAACAAGATAAAAGAGAGAAAAGCAGAGGAGGAGAGGAGAGGAGAGCAGCAGAAAAGAGAAGAGAGAAGAGAAGGAATACGAATACATCTGAACCAACATTGCCTCTTGGTTACTATGGTTCCTTCTGAGTAGCAGGTGTTCCCTTAAGAAAACATCTCTGTTTACATTTGCTGTAATCCTCTCTTCTTTCCATTCTTTAACATCTGTCCTGTTGTATTTATTTATTTATTTATTTTTAACCTACTGTAGCCCCTGTGGTCGTTTAGTTTGTGGCCCTTAATTTAGACTTCTGACTCTTTCAGACAAACCTAGTGCCTACCCAGCACACTGTCAAATTCACAATAAAAGATATCTGGGTTAAAATGAATTGTGTACAGAGTTGAAGTCTCATCCAATAACCCAAACTGATTTCCATATTGATTTCCATTAGCTACAGGACTTAGTGTCTTTTTATTCATTTTTCCTCCATTTTCCACTCTCAATATTATTTTGTACCCATGCTTCCAACCTCACCTCTACCTAGTAATTATTGTAGTTGTCCCCTTTCAAGGATTTTATTTCCTCTGAAGTCTCCTGCTGAAGCCAATAGTTGTCAGTCTCTCAAACCAAGATATGAGTCATCTTAAATGAGAAAGAAAAGAAATAAAGTCATTATAAAATAACTCCAGCTGTATATTTTTCCCCATTACCTAGGTCAAAAGAGTGTTACCCTCTTAACTCTGCATTATCAAATATTTATTCAAGAATTGTGAACCAACGCTTATTTATCACTTTGTCAAGTAAGACTTTTTGGTCTTATGCAAATTAATCAGTTCTAAGCAATTTGGAGCATTAAAACATAATTAGACTTTTCACATTACTCACTTTAATTTTAAACATACGGCCTTCACCTAAGTTTATAGCCTATGTTGTAAATCCTCATTTGACTTAAAATAAAAAGTAAAATCTCATGGTTTCTCTATCCAAAAAAATTTAAAATTCCAAATATTGTGTGATTTTACCCTATTAATCATAGAATGTTTAATAAGTTTGGATGTTTGGGGAGGAATTTGTTTGTTTGTTTGTTTGTTTTTCTAGCATGTTTTTCTATCATGCTAAACAATCATAGTTCTTTTGGTCTGTAGAATTTGGAAGTTTTTTCCCATCACAACATATTTATTTTATCTTTTTGGGGTTTTCATTTTTTCCTACTAGTGTAATTCTTCTTACTTCAATTCATAATTCATAACTCTAAAAATACCAAAAAATATTCAATTTTTAAAAAGTGTATTGATCCTTTCACTGCCAAGCTTTTATCTTATTCAGATAAACTTCAAGATTTATGTGCTTTTTTATTTAAACCATCTTATTTTTCATATATCTTTATTATTTTACTTTTTGCCAAGATCTCATCTTATATGTCTTTTAAAGATCAGTAGAAAAGATAATTAAATGCTTAGAGGCTCTCAGACATTTTAGAACCAATATTATTTTCATGTCTCACTTTATTTTCTCTCTAGTATTTCTCTTTGCTTCATATCATTGTAAAACCCCCACTTACTCTGTGTAATTCCCATGGCTACAATTGCTGCTTTTAGTTTTATTACTTTTTTTTAATCATCTGTCTTTTTTCTTTGAAAGTTTTAACTCAGAAAATATGATGTAGTTTCCTTTCTCAGCACTGGCGTGGTTGGTTTAGAAGCTCACTTTAGCCATTTTTTTTTTTTTTAAACTTGCTTTTCCAGAGCATGTATATTCCTGTTTACCTCATTTAGATGCAGTTTAAAAGTATTAGATGTTGTCATTAATTTCTTACTCTATTAAGCAAGTTAGAATTCTTCTCTCTGGTTGAGGGAGTAAATACACTACATAATTATTGATGTGCAAATGTTTTATAATAAAGGTTGTAAAAATTGCTTAATGAAAATAAACTCAACAACTACCCCCATTTGATTAACACTGGTAGTATTCATACCACACACCCATTTTTCCATTCTGTCAAGCAGTGAAAGGACTTAGAACGACTCAGCGTCACCCTAATATATAAAGTAAGATAGCATAGAAGGAGAGAAGAGGGGCTATATTTTTTCAACAGCTAAACAGTGTGATTTACTTTTTCAAAACATGAATCACATCAGAATTTGTTTTCTAAGGCCCGAGGAATCAAAATGTTTACTATATAATTTGAGCAAACCATTTCATTATTACAAACTTTATTTATAATAGGCACAATGTTGATAGCTTTGAAAGTAAAATTTGGAACAAGTCTGACAAGTCTGATAAAATTGTATTTGCAGAAGACAAATTCATTAAAATCAGGGCTGTGTTGTAAATCCCAGAATGGAAGGCCCACCCCCACCCCCACCATAGAAAAAGCTCACTAAGTAGAGTGAATAAGTATCTGTGGTAGAACTGACAGGCCCAGCTGACTTAGCTGTTCCTTTCCTGCTAATGTGAGCAGGTACCTCTATGCTATATTAATTCTTTAAAGGATAACGGGGAACAAATGTCATACCATTTGTTTTTTCTCCTAAGAAATGCTAACTTCAGGCCCTTTCTATTTTCAAACTTGGCTATATACTTCCGTACTTTCTACAACAGAACATATACATACCTTATGTAATACTGTATTTGTAGACTCACAATTCACCCTGCTCATTTTTTAAACAAGTAAAATTTTTTTAGTATAAAATTTTTAACTACAATTTTTTTTTTCAAACTATATATCCACCATGGTAGAATAGGGACTATGACAAAACAAATATTTAAAATTTTCAGATGCCTCATAATATTTTAGTATATGTGCTGCCGAAGCGAGCACAACCTCATCATATTTTGAGGTGTGTCTTTTTTTCTTGGAAAACAGTTCAGACAATAATATATAAATTATCTTTGTGTCCACTACATGGAATAGATGCATATATACAATTTCCTATATTTGTTTTACATCTTTATTAAATGAAATAAAATACTACTGACAAAGCTGAGGTCCATTTATATGTTATTCCTGATCTCACTTACCCCTACCTCCAGAGACAAGCATTGTCATAAATTATATATTCTTTAGTCCATATTTTAATCTGTTCTTTGTATCTGTGAGCTTGGGTTTTGGGGGAGTTATTGTTTTTGTTTTGTTTTTAAGTTCCACATATAAGTGAGATTGTACTGTATTTATCTTTGCTGACTTATTTCACTTAAAATACTGCTCTCGAGTTCCGTCCATGTTGTTGCAAATGGAAAAATTTAATTCTTTTTTTATGGCTGAGTTGTTTGTTACAACTGTAAAAAGCATGTTATAAGAGAGAACTAGTTTAAAAACAGAAATAAAAGAAAGTCAATTAAGTCCAAAATCTTAGAACTTGTAAGCGGAAAAAGCATATGTGGAAGATTATACTTTCCAAAGATGTCACCAACAATATCTCCCATCACATCATGTTCCATCTGCCCTGAAAGATGTTTCCTGACCCCATCAACTGTGGTGAAGCAACCCTATTATGTGCTCTCACAGCCAACTGCCTATTGACATCTTTCCAATTTGATAGTGAGTTTCTTGATGGGAAAGACCTATTATTGATCTTAATATTTTCAACACCTGGTACATTGCTTAACTCATAATATAGTAGTTCTCCAGAAAATAAATTTAATTAAAGTAAATTGAAATGAAATAATATGAAATGGACCAAGATTGAAAAAAATGAAAAACTAAAAACTATGAGAGATTGGCGTTATGGAAGCCAGGCAAAGGAATGGCTATATCAACTACTTCAGAAAAACTAATGCCTGAAAAAAGTTTATTAGTTTCAGTTAATCAATAGAGGTAAACTTGTAGAGGTAGTGAAAAAAAGGTGAGATAAAAGGTGAAACTAGGTGACTAAATAAATAAATACATAAAACAGAAAAAAGCAACCCTCCAAAGAGGATTTTATTTTGTTTTTAAGATGAGAAGTCATGGCTTTCCCAAAAGGTATCAGAGAATATGGAAAATGAGCAGCTTGCTCTACAATTGTTCCTGAGTGTCTAGACTTGATTCAATTATTTTCTACAAAGCATAAATAACATACCCTCAGGCATTCAGGTTAATGATGTCTAATTTTTATGTTTTCAATTGCCAAAGAAATATTCTTTCTAAAATAGCTGAGCAGGTATGTAATTAAATGACCATATTTTATTACTGGAATCAGAGTATTTTGAGTAACCTGAGTTTTCAAATGTGATCCAATTCTCAAAAGATTATTTCCCCCAAAAGTTGCATTTCCTCTTGCATTCTTAAGCTAATGGTGATTATATTTTAAAAACTAAAATTGAATTTTCATAGCCCTTTGTTAGTATCAATGCACCATGAATCATATGAATAATGTCTACCTCAGCTCCAACAATGCTTTTCTTCTCATGTGTCCAAAATAAGCACATTACACTTTTTAGTCTTTTTTGTATCTCAAAAATGAAAACCCACCACAATACTATGCATGTACTTTCTTCTTTCCCTCTCATTCTGCCCTGCTCTAGATCCCAGGGATGTAAAATTAAACCTTAATCAGAAGCTTCATCAGAAGCTTAACAGATTCTGAAGAAGTGGAAGAACACTTGACTCTGGTGCACCTCCCTTCTTACCACACTGTATTGGAGAATAGAAACTTCCCGAAGGAGAGAAGGAACTCTGCGAATATCAGATATTTGGGGGCCAAGAGACACCCTATATACTTCAACACTGCAGATTTATTTTCTTTCTTTCTCCCTTGTTCTTTGAGTCTGGTTGTGTATTCTCTGAGCCTGAGTTAACAACCTATACTACGTGTTTCCATAGAACCTTGCATTAGTCATAAAATATCACATAACACACTTTATTGGAGTTCTTCACGGGACCTATTTGGAGAACACAATTGGCTCAACTTATGTCACATGTCTATCCCATGACAATCACCTATGGTCAGGAGGATGGGGTCACATTATATACACATGACTGGCTAGGTGGGATGAGGATTCTTAGAAATGGATTATCATGAACCAAAGAGGTGTTTACTATAGGGATAAAGTTCTAGTCAGGATTAAAAAACACATTACAATTGTGCATCTGAATCTGTGGATAACAGAGTGGATTACATGTCTTGATAGATTTTGCTTTCTTATGAGAGGAGACTTCAGAGATATGTGAGGTGAGACAATTAAGTTCACAAACTCATCCTAGAAAAAGTGCTACATACCTCATTGCTGAATATCACTATGGTCACCTTCGAAGTGCTCCCCTTGGGAAGCTATGCATCTAGCTATGCTAGATGCCAGCACCTAGTCCATACTTGAGAGCAATTTTGGAACTCTTTTTCTGGAATGGCCATCAGACCTGTTGTCATATTACCCTCGATGTCCTGAATATCATCAAAATGTCTTCCTTTCAATATTTCCTTTATCTTCAGGTAAAGAAAGAAGTCACTGGGGGCCAGATCAGGTGAGTAGGGAGGGTGTTCCAATACAGTTATTTGTTTACTGGCTAAAAACTCCCTCACAGACAGTGCTGTGTGAGCTGGTGCATTGTTGTGATGAATGAGCCATGACTTGTTGGTGACAAGTTCAGGTCGTCTAACTTTTTCACGCAGCCTTTTCAGCACTTCCAAATAGTAAACTTGGTTTTAACTGTTTGTCCAGTTGATACAAATTCGTAATGAATAATCTCTCTGATATCAAAAAAGGTTAGCAACATCGGTGCAACAAGTTCACAAACTTAATTGTCAGACCTTGTATGAATTGAGGGTGGTAAAAGAAAAAGGTTTGAGAAAGAAATTGGGAATACTCTAGGAGATAAGACCCCAAAGGTGAAAAATTGTGCTTCTTGTCTACTTAAAAAAAAAAAAAATGCCTCTCTCCTTTTTTTCCCCTAATGCAGCAAATCTTACTGGGAATGAATAGGTGTCACTTCAACAAAACCTAGTTTACAGTAAGCTGTCTTGGTTCCAGAGTGATAAGTGAAAGAATTTCATGAATAATAATTAGCAAGAAATAAAATTAAGCTATGATTTAAAAAAAAAAAATTTCCATTATTTGTTTAAAAAGATCTTGTGATTGCTTTATCTAAAAGATAATGAACTGCCTTTAAATAACAAATCTCCAAAGCAATTGGACTAAGGAATATTAATGTAATTCCTATTTTTGCATATATTAAGATCAGCGTTTAAAAAATACTTTACAAATAATTTGTTTATAATTATACATCAAAGCTTTATTATGATCATTCTTTAAAGTAAATGGCCTCTAACAGCCAATTCAAATGGCACTCATTTTTTAACAGCTCTACTGAAATATAAATTATGTACCATAAAATTCACTTTTATAAGTGCGCAATTTGGTGGTTTTTAATATGTTCATGAAGTTGTGCAACTATCATGACTATGCATTTAGAACATTTCATCACCCCCAAAAGAAGCTTCGTAACTATTAGCAGTGGTTTCCCTCCCATCATGCTCACATCCCTGGACCCAGTTTTTAGTAGCCACTAATGTACTTTATGTCTCTATAGACTTGTTTATTCTGGAAATTGCATATAAATGGAATCATACAGTGTGTGATCTTTTGTCACTGGCTTCTTTTACTTAGTATAATGTTTTCAAGGTTCATTCAAATTGTAACATGTATTAGTACTTTATTTTAGTTGTTGAATAATTTTCCATTGTATGGATATATATCACATTTTTAAAATTCATTCATAAGTAGATGGGTGTTTTGATATCTCCACGTTTTGGCTATTATGAATAATATCAATATAAATATTTGTGCAAAAGTTTTTGTGTGGACATAATTTTTTGATTCTCTTGGATACATACCTAGGTGTAGAATCACAGTGTCATGTGATAAGCCTATTATAATTTGTAGATGAATTGACAAACTCTTTTCCTAAGCAGCTGCCCCATTCCTACCACTGATGTATGAGGA
This sequence comes from Rhinolophus sinicus, assembly GCF_036562045.2. NCBI lineage: Eukaryota > Metazoa > Chordata > Mammalia > Chiroptera > Rhinolophidae > Rhinolophus > Rhinolophus sinicus. The sequence continues at coordinate 76,085,486 of NC_133752.1, forward strand.
TTGTAATTTTTCCTCATCCTCACCAATATTGTTATTGCATAATTTTTTTCTTTATAGCCATTCTAGTGAGTGTGAAATGCATCTTTTTGTAGTTTTGATTTGCATTTCCCTGATGGCTAATTATGTTGAGTAACTTTTTGATGTGCTTGTTTGCCATTTGTATCCATATCCTCTTTGGAGAAATGTCTGTTCAGATTCTTTGATTACTTATTAATTGGTTTATTTGCCTTTTTATTGTTGAGTTGTATGAGTACTTTATTTATTCTAAATACAAGTTTCTTAGCAAATATATGTTTCAAAAACATATCCTCTCATTTGGTGGGTTGTCTTTTTGATGGTGTGCTTTCAAATACAAAAGTTTTTAGTTTCAATGAAATCCAATTTATCTAATGTTTTATTGGTTATTTGTACTTATGATACTATATCTAAGAAACTATTGCCTATATCAAAATCACAAAGATTTATAACTGTTTTCTTCTAAGAATTTTATAGTTTTAGCTCTTACATTTAGGTCTACGATTAATTTTGAATTAATATTTGTATATGGTGTAAGAGTTCAACTTCATTCTTTTGCGTATGAGCATCCAGTTGTCTCAAGGCTATTCATTGAAAGAATATTTATCTATTAGTTGAGATATTTGTGAGAGAAAGTTAGAAAAATTGTTGATAGAGCCGTTAATTAAAAATACCATTATTAGCATTTATAGGAAAAGAAAGAAATGCCTGAATAAAAGTTACTGGACTCTGACTGGCAGGCAATACTCTGGATGGCTAGGTAACGCCTTTCTTAGAAAATATGTCAGTCTCATTATTTTTCCTCAGAAATTATCAATGCATTTTATCAGAAATACTATTTCTTTCTTATAAAGTTGGTTATCAGTTGCCTCACCAAAATAGTTTATTTTTGACCAAGTTTTAAACTTTTTAAAAACTAGACCCTAGCAACAGGGAGATAGAGAAGTTTCAAGAAATTTACTCTTTCATCTAATAAAAGTTCTGATAAAATTTTCTTTTTGCCACAAGAAGATATGGAACTTAATATATTATGGTAACGTTTATACTCATTGTTTCAAATGCTAAAGAAAAATTTATTATAGAAGACTAAGAATGAATCCTTTTGTAAAAACAACAAATGTTTTCAGACATTCAAATGAGCACTGGCAAAGCTGTTACACCAAGGCCCATCACTCATTTCTTTGGTAGTCCAGATAGGTTAGAATCCTGCAGTGGCTTACAGGAATACACATCACATATTTAAAGAATCTGAGAGATTTTTTTGTTGTTCTTGTTGCTATATTGTTTATTATTGTTGCTGGCTTTGTGTATTTTTGTTTGGACCAGTCATTGTCATGGTCTGACCTGGATTCCAGAAACCTGTCTTCACAGAGTTGTATAAACCGAAGTATTATAATATTTAAACTAATCTACTATATGTTTCAAATCAGAGCGATTGATATCCAAAAGATCAATGATGGAAATAATAGGAATATTCTAAATCAATTTACTAGGTAAAATGCATCTCTGTTTAGAGAAGCTATTATGCAAACGATCTCCATGCAAAGCTTTTCAGAGCCCTTCTGCCTAGAGAAGATAATACACCATCCAGAGGGAAGGGTCAAACCAAAATGGACTTGGCTCATTTGATTTCAAGTCTAATGCTCAGTTACTGTTTTTTTCTGAATAGATATTAATTATTCATCCTTTTAGTCACTTGTTTGGTATGCTTGCATTTCTGGTCAGTTTCCCCCCATATTTTTTTAGGCAAATAATTTTCCCTTATTACAAGATAATAAGTTTCGGGAAGGCTGAGATATTTTAAAGTTTTGTTTGCTGCTATATTTCATAATCTAGAACAATGTCTGGCACATAGGAGATTCTCAGTAGGATTCTTTAACTGGATGTTGAATGAGTCTGTTCTGTTTACAAATAAGGGACATAGTCTCCCTTCTATAGTTTGGTAAAGTGCAGGGAGAGAGAAAAGAGAGTTTCCAACAAGTTTATAAATGTTTTGACTATGGGAAATCTATGTGATATGCTATTGTACATTCACAACCTAAAACATTCCAGAAACAACCACAAAATCATTAAACATAAAAGATAATCCATGAATATTGTTGATGGAATACTGTTCCTTTCTAAAGATGAAACATTAGAGAATTTTGAGTGCTTTCTTTTCTATACACTCCCAAAATCCAATTCAATGGATAGTTTCTTCATACTGTTTCTTCCTCAAAGGTCTCTGAAAAAAAATAACACCCTTCCGGCAATAGTAGTTTCAGGACAAGATTTGTTCACTGTTTTATAGTCTGGAACACCAAATAACCTTCAGAGGAGCAGCCCTGTCAGAGTGCCATTGCATTTAGGCAATAAAGATTAGTTTGAATATGATTATTCTCCATTAGGAAATGAAGCTTGACTTATCTTTTTTTGCATCAATCCCAGAATAGTTCTTGCAAAACAAAATGATTTAAAATCTTTATTGACTGAATGAGCAATGATGTTAGTAGAGTAAACCTCAACATAGTAAAACAGGGTAGGAGAATGGAGCCATGAATTCTTCATTACTACAGATAATGCAAGTGTCACTTGTTTTTGACTTGAGAATATCTAGTCTGTATTTTTAGTGAATCATGGGTCTGCCTAAATTTTGAGTAAGTTTAGTATAGGTAAAAGAATTCTGACCCTAAAGTGGCAATACCTTGGTCCAAAACCTAGGTTCCCTCACTTATTAATTGGGTGATTTTGGAAAATTAGTGTTCTCATTCCTAAAAAAATAAAAATAAAAGGTATGGCCTATTCCTGGAATCTAAAAGAAAATGGAAGATAGAAATAGCTATATGCTCATAGACGATGTATTATAGAAATGTACACTGGAAACCTATGTAATTTTGCTAATCATTGTCACCCCAATACATTGAATTTCAAAAAAGGAAAGAAATAGCTATGTAAGAGAGAATTATCCTTGGCTGCTCTTCTCATTATAAATGGAAAGATTTACTTGAATTATTTGAATTCTGGAAAGCATGACAAAGACTATGACTTTTGAACATGCTCAAAGTAATTGAGAGTTTTTATTAAACCCAAATCACTAATTTTTGTGATACATTCTTTATTTGACCATAGGCAAGTTCTTTAAGTTTTTAAAATCTCAGTTACCCCACATATAAACTGGGACTAATAATAACACCGACCTCATAAAACAGTTTTAAAAATGTCATTTGAATACTAAACACAGGAGCAAATTATATTCAATGCATTTTAGTCATTATTATTCTTATTGTTATTATTTTATTCATAGAGGTTTTAACAGTAACTTCATAAATGACCTTCCTACTCATTTATGCTGTGCTCTGAAATTCCAAACCAGTTCTGCATACAGCCAGCTTCCTCTGGCTTTCTTCCACTGGAATAGCAAAGATACTGCGGTAACTTTACCCTATCCAGGCAAGGGACCTGAAAGGAAAAGACATCTTCACTGTGAAAAGAGAAAGCTGTTATTTGTGTTTCCAAGGAAAGCAATATTGAACTAAATGGAAGGAAACACTGTTTAATTAAGTTTGGTGGGGGATATGAGGTGGGGGACAAGTGAGAACCCAGGGAAAATGTGGAGATCTACAGAGATGAGCTAGAAGACAAAAGCTTTTCTTTTTTTCTTTTTATTTTAACAAGAAGAGTAATTAATTTTCAGTAATTCTCCTGCCTTAATTATTATTATTTGTTTTTATGTTGGCTGGTTTCTGAGTTTGGCTTTCTTCATTGCAAAATGTTTTCCAACAGATATTACAGGGTGCAGTTACAGATTTCCTTATTTACACTTACGCTGCAAGAGCGTGGTTTTCTACAACTATCAAATAAAAGTTCTGAGTTTCACTTGATTGAACCAACGTGGATCAGTCAGTAACCATAACCAGAGTGAATACTACATGGTCATTGACTTATATTTTGGTCCTTGCTCATCCTTTACCCCAAGATTTAGCAACAGGGATTGTGATTATGCCGATTTGCTCACATTTATCAGTGTGCACCCCGGGGACTAGAGGTGGGGCCAGCACTCATCCATATTACAGGAAAAGAGAAATGCTCTAAGAGGTGTGGATTCCTAAGGATAAATCTGGATTTTGCTGAAGAGTTAAGGTGGAGGAGATGGTTGCTAAGGAGACAACTGGGTCTTATATTAATGTTTGCTACAAAAGGCGCCTTGGAGCTGATTGTGGGGCTAGGTCTTATTTTCAGGGAAACAGGGAATCACTACAAGCCCAATCAAAAAGTCACTTTTAGTTCAGTTGGTAAATACCAGCTCTTTTATTGCAAAATGGACAAACATGGAGAGAATATACCTACCATGTATTGATTTTGCCACGTACTCTGTTACCAGCCATGTTCAAAATCTCTTCTGTAAGTTTTGAAATCCATTTGGTATGAAAGTGAAGTTTTTGTTTCCTTATTTTACAGATCATATTTAGGAATCATTCTACCTAGAATTGATTTACTATGTATCCTGTGAGGTAGAGATCGAGTTTTATTTTTCCACATGTGATCCAGCTTCGATTATTTAAAAAATAATCCTTTCCCCACTACTTTGTAGTGCTAGCTTTATTTTAAACCATTGTCCACATAGGTATGGGACTGTTTCTGGGCCCTTCATTCTGTTCCATTGAGCTATTCCAATATATCACATACACCAATATACCACATAAACTCCACCAGCATTGATCCACAAGAGTATCTGGGCTATTCTTGGCCCTTTGCAGTCCCATGAAAATTTTAGGATTTTAATTTTTCTTGTCAAATCCTTATAAAAATTCCTAAAAATTGTGTTGGGATTGCATTGACTCTACTAATTTGAGAATTGATATTTATTAATAATATGGATGATATTTAATTTTTTAATTGTTTTTTATATGTAGTAAAATAATTTTATATTATTTTTCTACGTTTATCTTCAAATTGGCAACTTATTTAATAATATTAAATGAGCTTTTCTTTCAAAAAGAATATAGAATCTTTAATAAAATGCATTATACTTTTATACAGTTCCACATTTATGATTTCTGTTGCAGTGTTCCAGAGGGAATTTGATTTGTAATTTTTCTTTTTTGAAACCCATTTTATGGTATTTGGAATCAAGTTTAAGCTGACATGATAATATGAGCTGGAAAGTCTTTCAGATATTTATTCTCTGAAAGAATTTGTGTAATGTTGACATTATTCCTTAACTGATTAAATGGCTGGTGAAGCCACATGAAACTGAAATTCTCATTGTAGCAATATGTAAATTATAATTTTACATTCCTTAGTAGTTTAAAAAACTATTCTTCTTTTCTTTTCTTTTTGTATCCATTTTGGTAAGTTGTAAAGTTTGGTAACTTTATTACATGTTATATAATATACTTTTTTTAATATTTAGAAAACTGCAATGAGGACCTTTTTTATTCTTATCTATTTTTGCTTTTGTTGTCTGTGCTTCTGGTGACATATCCAAGAAATCATTACTAAGGCCAATGTGAAGAAGCTTTTCCTGTATGTTTTCTCCTAGGATTTTTGGGAGACAAATAAAAATAAAAACAAGAATAAGTAGAGTTAATATTTCAAGGTCCCAGAGAGTCAATATAGGATGGAAACAGCTAATTTCCAAAGATAGAGGCAGAAGCTTAAGAGATTTTGGAGAACTTGACAAAAGAGAGAGTGACTTGATTTTTATAATGAAGATAGAAAGGAGAATAAGGAATGTTTTTGAGACTACAGTTTGGGAGAGAGCAAAGAGTTTGATAATTGTTTAGGCCATAAATCCAAAAGTCTGCAAAGATGCATGAAAATAGTGTTATGTAGCTTAAGGGGACCAGGATGTATAGCACAGTTGTTTAATGGACCCAGCCATCAGAGCTTGTGACTAACCACTAATGAATGATAGGATAAATTTTCAGCAATGAAATTGCTGAATAAAAGTGTATTCAGCACTTAAAAATGTACATTTTTAAAATCTTATGCATATTACCAAAATAGTCTACAATTGTCTTAGTCAGTTTGGGCTGATTAAAAAATAATTACACACACACACACACACACACACACACACACACCATTGACTGGGTAGATTAAATAACAAACAGTTATTTCTGATTGCTATAGAGGCTGGAGAGACCAAGCTCAAGGCAGCAGAAGTTCTGGCATCTAGTGAGGGCCTGCTGTGCTCTCAAATGATAAAAAGACCAAGAAAGTTCTCTAGGGTCTCTTTAATAAAGGCACTCATCTCATTCATAAGGTCTCATACCTCATAACTTAGTCACCTTCCAAAGGCCCCATCTCCTAATACCATGAAATTGGGAGTTAGATTTCAACATATGAATTTGTGGAGACAGCCACAGATATTCAGTCCATAAGAGTGCGTTTACCTGATATTTTTCTAAAATATATTTCCTTTCAGGAAAAACAAAATTGTTTAAAGAAATTATCAGTGATTTTATACCAGAAAAACAGTAATAATAAATTACTACAAAGATTATAAGCAATTTTTAAAAATATTGTTTATGTTTTCCAAATTTTTATTATGAACAGTTACAATATTATACTGAGAAAAAAATGTTTTTTGTTTGTTTGTTTTTTTGTTTGTTTTTTTAAAAGATAAGACAATAACTCAAAGGTGTGGCTTGGCAAGTAAAAGTCAAGAAAAAGTTCTGATAAATGTAAGTGTCTAGGATAGCATTGCAGTCAGTGTTAGATGAATGATCACGGAGTTCAGATGATGAGCCAACAGGTCCGTGAGAGGGAGTGAAACCAAACTATGCATGTGGGAGAGTAGGGAAGAATTAGAGGAAACAGAGAATGCATAGCAGATTTGAAGTTATGGTGAGGTTGAAAAAGGGGATTTGTGGAATAAGAAATAAGAATGGCAGGAAAACCGGATATTTACTGGAGGAGACACAGGATTCAAATCTTGAGATCTGAGATCTTTGACATCGAGGGGTTTTACAGAGGTAACATGAACATAAAACATCACCTTAAGTGCTTTAAAAAGACAGACACCTGGTCCCAATCTATACTCTCTGAATTGTTTGTATAAAGTTTGCTGTACAATTTAATGTATACTAGAATTTGAGAGCAATTGAGTTAAGGATTGGGCAGCAGAAGTAGTGGAAAGATGGATGCTACTAAATTCAAGAGGTTGAAGGAGTGACAGTTTTGAGAAGATGATGTATTAAATTATTTCATTTATGTTCTCCATTAAAGAAGGACAAATTACGGCATAACCTAGAGAAAGGGGGCACTTATTGAAAACTTCAGTGAGAAGTGGTAGCAGGTAATAAGAAGAATGCTGATCCCCTTTCTTGGCTATAGGAATAGAAGGTGTACATTGATTTGAGGGGAGTCTGAGGGAAACTGGTGTTTTATAGCTCAGTTCACATAATGTGAAGAGAAAAATTGATGTTTGAAAAATTCTGAAGAAACTTAATGGCTGGTCACAAAAAAGCAAGAATACAGAAACCACTGTGGAAAGAGTATAGGAAATGTGCTTTCCCCAATAATTTGGAGGCCCAATAAAAAACAGATTTGTTTTCTTCTTAAGATTTTCTTTATTAAACATAAATTAACTACTCCCATAAATTATTGCAGGAACAATTAAGTATTACACTTAATTAAGTTCTCTTTCTGCATAAAATCAATGCACTTATTTTAAAATCACTTTAAATTACAAAGTTCCACTGAAATACATAAAAATCAATGGCTAACAGTGTATATAGATTTTATTTTCTACTTTTTATTACAATCTATTTAGTAACTTAGGAAAAGTTAGTTCTTAATTGCTGTAGGTACTTGAATTTGTCTTGATTATAATACCGAATCATGTATTGAAAGAGAATTAAGTGGTGATTGACCACAATTTATGAATTTCCTAATTAATTTTAAGATTTAAAAATGTAAGTATTAGGTGTTTTGAATTTGCTGTCCTATTCTTTTTTTCCTTTACTTATGTACCATCCAGTTGCAACAAATCTAGTCCTGGAAAATGGCCCAGGGATAAAATGAAAACTAAAACTATGTGGGATTGAGAAAGACACACAGCCAAGGAAGATATGAGACACGATGAGGATCAGAAGGAAGCAAATTCAGGAGAACCGATGAGAATGGAAAGGGAAGTTGTTAACATTACCAGATCTTTTAGTCACCTCTCACTCAAGTAAACAATTAATGTGAGACAAGAATACATAGTTCAGCTTCTACCTATAAAAAAGAAGTCAGATATTTATGTTTGTAAGGATACAAATACTCTATTGCTTGAAAAACAAATTAAAAAGTGCTTCCTTCCTAAACATATTAATTTGATACAGTGTCTAATTAATCATTGAAATAAATAACCAAGACAACCTGCAGCAATTTGAAGGAATAGTGTCTTTAACTTAAAAGTAAATTAATGTTTATACTACAGTAGTCATTTCCCCAATAGACTTAAGATGTTGGCAAATATGGACAAAAAATGTGGCCTAACATCAGGAGAAACGATATGTAAAATGTGATAATCTTGCCAGTAGGTGATATAATTATTTTATTATGATTCTTATCAGCAGTGACGGTTTCTAAATATGCCCACAAATACTTTGACATTCTTCTCTCTAAAAGGTGGAAACTACTTTCCTTCATCTTGACTGTAGCCAGATTAAGTGACTTGTTTCTAACAAATTAACTATCACTAATTCTTTTAATTCTATAAATTTACCCATTCTGAAATTATCTTAAATTCTGTTTTTCCCTTGCTTGTAACGTTTTACTTTCCTTAGAATTGTAATACTTGTCTTCAACAGAATTTTAAAAATCATTAGTCCATTGGGAAGACTGTTTCCTTTGCTTTTGTTGTGTTGTTTACCATTTATTAAATTACTGGAAAATATTGATTCTAATTTCTCCACTTTGTTTTCATATTGATCCTGGACTTGGTCATAGCCATGTGACTGTATATATATATATATATGTATGTATGTATATGTGTGTGTGTGTATATATATATATAAATGAGTATACTACTGAGATTTTCTGACTATTATGTAGCAATAGCTAACAAGAGTATCTCATTCAACAACCAGAGTTTTCCAGTTTGGAATGGATAATAGAGAAAAATTTAAGAGATAGCTTACAATTCTGAATGAATGCATGAATGAATGAATGAATAAATGTCCACAATCCAGATTCTGTCTATATAGAAATATAATGAAGATGAAAACATATTATAACAGAATTCATTTGTGAGAGGGACACATCTCAGCGTTTTATACATTTGATCATTAGATCTTTTTTTTTAAGTTTATTGGGTGACAATTGTTAGTAAAGTTACATAGATTTCAGGTATTACATCACCTATAAATCACATTGTGTGTTCACCACCCAGAGTCAGTTCTCCTTCCATCACCATATATTTGATCCCCTTTACTCTCATCTACCACCCTCCTCCCCGCTTACCCTCTGGTAACCACTGAACTATTGTCTGTGGCTATGAGTTTTTGTTTCTCATTTGTTTGTCTTGTTCTTTTGTTGTTTTTGGTTTATATACCATGTATCAGTGAAATCATATGGTTGTCTACTTTTTCTGTCTGACTTATTTCGTTTAGCATTATAATCTCAAGATCCATCCATGTTGTCACAAATGGTCCTATTTCATCTTTTCTTACCGCTGAATAGTATTCCATTGTGTATATATACCACAACTTCTTTATCCATTCATCTATCGAAGGACATTTGGTTGTTTCCATGTCTTGGCCACCATAAATAAAGCTGCAATGAACATTGGAGCACACTTATCTTTATGTATAAATGTTTTCAGATTTTTGGGGTAGATACCCAGGAGAGGGATTTCTGGGTCATATGGTAATTCTATCCGTAATTTTTTGAGGAACCTCCACACTGTTTTCCATAGCAGTCATTAGATCTTCTTAACATACTTGCATCACTTTTTATTCAGGCCACTCGTTTTCTTGTTTCTCTTTTTAGCTCAATATCCATTTCTCCTCAGGCTCTTTTGTTCATTCCAACTGTTCAATGTGACTTGTAAATTTTATGGATTATCTTCATGGACTGTCTAGATAACCTCTTCTGGTCTACAGCCATACCACCCTGAACGCGCCTGATCTAGATAACCTCATCTGTTAGAAAGCTTTAAAAAAAATGTGCATGCACATGCACACACGTGTGTGTGTTTGTATATACATATATATGTGTATATAACACTCATATATAATATACATATATGTACGTATATGTGTGTGTGTAGATATATATATATATATATCTACACACACACATATATATGTATACATATTCCTTCTTTAATCCATTCTGTTGTATGATCTTTAGGTTCATATTCATATTTTCCTACTTGTCAGTTGCATCAAAACTGAGATCTTAAATTTCTCCCTGAAACTACTCCATCTCCAGTATTACCCATCTTCAGTAATGGCAACTCCTTCATTTCATTTTCTCAGGTCACATACATGAGTCATTCTTAACTTTTCTCTTTTCCACACACCATAGAACAATCTTGGGTCCTTCAAAATATATTCAGAATGTGACTATCACCATTCTTTATGCTAATATCCTGTTCTTACCCTCATTCATTCCTTATTGGGTCTCCTGCTCCCACTCTTGCCAATTTTAAGTCTATTTTCCAATAAGCAACAAGAGTGATTGATTCCTTTAACATAAATGTAATCATAACTCTCTTCTGCTTATAACTCTCCAGTGGGATTTCATCTCACATAGAGTTAAATTCATAACTTTTGCAAAGAGCTACAAGATTCTCAAAAGATCCTTCACCTTTATATGTCTCTTTACCCATGCCCTGCCACTATTATAGATCCAGTTCTTTCTCAAACTCATATTGGACACTTCACTAAGCCATGAATACTCATGTGGCCCGTTATTCTTAGAATATTCTTTCCCTAGATTTCTGTATGGCTAGTGCCCTCACTTTCTTCTAGTTACCTTCTCAGTGAAGCTTTCCCTGCTCTAGATTGAAAAATACAACCCTTCTCCCACAACAGTTCCTATTTCACTTGCTTGCTTTATTTCTCTCTATAGTACTCATCCTAGTTACAGTACAGTTGGCAAAGGTCATACAACTACCTATAATTTACGGTGTTGATTTTCAATTCAATTTTATAACTTTAGATTTTATATGTGTGATACGTACAAGATGAATTTTAATTTATGTGAGATTAAATATGTATTCAAATTACTTTTTCCCAACATTTATAAACATTAAGAGAGTTATTAGATGAGGCCACCATATTAATTTGCTAGGGCTGCCATAGCAAAGTACCAGACTGTTTGGCTTGAACAACAGAAATTTATTTCTCATAGTTCTGTAGGCTATTGAAACAAGTTAGTTAGCATGTTACTAGGTAGACAGGGAGGTCCCTGGTGAAATAAACACAAAAAAGCAGCCATATCCTGAAACTCCACGTTCTGGAATGTCTCCTTCACTCCAGGACAGAGATATGAGAATACGCCTTGAGGTTAATAAATTATCTCAAATACCCTTGTGCCAAACAAAGGAGCAGATCTAGTACATAGGAATAGATTATTTCGTTAATCCCTTCAGGATGGGCAAACAGGACAAACCCAATAGATGAATTCCAGTTGAAGGCTCCAGCCCCCTTCCCCAAGCAGGCAGGGGAAAATATAAAAGTCAAAGCCTTTTGCCTTAGCTAATGGGCTTCCCAGTTTCAGGTACCCCCTCCCACTCGGGAGCTGCAACCTCTTCTCCTGCTTTAAATAAACTATCTTCCTTTGCAACTCCTTGCCTCTCCTTATTCCTTGTGTCTGTTCTTCGGCTTCACGAGACATGATCCCAGCCTACACCCAGAAACTGCCGGCAGATCCTACATCACTAGGAATCCAAGATCAAAGTATCAACACGGTTGGTTTCTTCTGAGGGCAAAGAGGGAAGGATCTGTTCCAGGTCCCTCACTGCCTTTTAGATGGCCATCTTTTCCCTGTGTCTTTATATTATCTTCTCTCTGCCCATGTCTGTATCCAAATTTCCTGTTCTTATAAAAATATCAGTCATATTGGATTAGGAGTCATATTAGCTAACTTGTTTTAATGACCTGTGTTAAGACCCTATCTCCAAATATGATTACTTTTTGAAGTATTGAGGATTAGGACTTCAACATATAAATTTGGGAGAGGGGGTGGAAGAGACACAATTCAGCCCATAACAGCCACTAATTCATATTCCATATCATGAATCTGAAATATAAGTGATTTTGAATTAAACAACAGATATTGTCAATGGGTGTCTACTGGTGGGAGGGAGAGAAGAAAGCATAAAAGGGTATATTGATTTTTTTTTTTTTTAATACGCTAGGTTTAGATATTCACTCATTACTCAGGTCCTGGGAGATTTTCCTGTCTACTGTTAACCTGATCCACTATATAGAATATTATTAAAATAAATTCTGTTATTATTAAAACAAAATCGTCTCCAAAGGATGCTTAACTCATGACTTAAACCCAGGACCAACTTAGAATTAAATGTTATGCATTGAAACTTAGAGCCATTCAAGTTGTACCTAGTTGTATTTAAGTTCTCACTCTTGCTAAGTTGTAAAATAAATTAGCTACAGGAATGATGAATTGAAAATGTTACCTTGATTATTCATCTCTTGAACCTTAGACCTTTTGATTTTCCCAGGCTGAAAGCTGAATAAATGCCTGAGAGCACAATAAAAACATTGTTGTTGAATTTGTTTCTCAGCTGATTTTGGAAAAGGCCACTTCGGAAACTTTAACCCGGTACATGTAGAAAATAGGTAATTGTTGGGTTTTGTGTAATGTAATCTTTAACTCTCCCTGTAATACTTACCTTGGAAAAGCTTTAGTTCAAATGATTAATTTTTATAAAAATTTAAGATGAAAAACTGGGAGTTTTAAACATCTGATGTTTGCCAACAATTGGTTCATAGGCTTATCTGGAAATTAGACAACTGCACTGCAAATAAAGTATAATCATTAAGCCTGCCCGCTGGAGAATCACTACTATGATGAAATTCAGACCATGACAGGCTTCTAACTTCGAGCTGATGGTGATTCATCCTGGAGCTATTTTATCCCACTCTTTTCCCTCCAACATTTTTCTATATAACTGGCCACCAATTCAGGTAATTCTGGTACAGAATTTTGGGGATCCTTCCTTCTGACTCCTGAAAAAATGATAGGAATGGCTCACCCCTTCAAAATTCTAGAACTTACAGAATTCTCCTTTTAGAAATCTATGACAAACAGGTAGCTGATATTTAAAGCCCCCTCAGCGGTCAACACCAAACACTCAAAAAATGTTTAGCAGTGTTGTCCATTGACGAAAAGCAAGGTGCATACAGAAATAACTACTAATAACGGATCCAACATGGATACTAGCCAGTCATGTCTGGGGCACCTAGCAACTGGTCACAGCTGGCCCTAGTCATAAACAAACAAGGCCACCTTCCTGGAGCATACCAACTATCAGATCTGTTTAGGATTCTGACTGGTGTGGCTTCAAATACTCACCCTGATGTGTCACTTTAAACCACTGTTTTGTTTTGTTTTCTATCTGTGTCTTGTGTTCTGAAAATAATATTGCCTAGTTCGTGGAATTATTGTAGGATTCATGTATAGATGGATAATTAAACAAGATAATACTTCTCAAGCTGTCAACACGTAAGCATGCATAGATTGCACATATATGTTTATAAGTATGTACATTAGAAGTTTCCCAAATGCTTTCTCATTTGATTTGGAGATTATTATATCAAAAAACAGACTTAAGGTGACTAAGAATACGAGAAAATAGATAACTGAAAAGGATATGAAGCTATTGATTGTTTTCTCCTTTGAATAATTTTCCCAGATGGTGCTTAGTTGCTTTAAAAAAGCCAGGCATTATGAGATATCACAAGATGTAAAAATAAAACCCAGAGTTCCATTATGACAGTGTTTGATTGATTTAGGGAGTAAATGTTTTGAAAGCTTTATTTAATAATGATGATGACAAAAATAACACTAGTAATAATATCCCTAGCAAGGACCTATGTAGTTATTTCAATTCTCCAGGCATTGTTTCCAGTGATTTTCATATGATAACTTATTTAGTCCTGACTATTGGGTAGTTATTATCATTGTTCCCATTCTACAGATAAAGCAACTGAGAAACAAAGGTCAAGACATTGTGACCAAGATCATATCCCTAATAAGTGCTAGAGCTTTGTCTTGAATCCAAGTAGGCTGATTCCAGGGTGTACGGGCTAGACAACTTCACCACTTTTCCCTTAAGCATTTCTTATGCCAGAAACACTGACATGTGCTTTCATTTATCTTATAATATTAATGTTTGGATAGGGTTTTATCTCAATATTATGGGATGAGACTCACAAGTGTTCAATGATTTAAAAGTCAAGCTCCTAAGAAGTGACAGATGCAACATTTTCACTTAAGACTCCAAATCCTGTGTTCTATGCAGAAGTCCTCAATATTATATCGAACATTTTGTACAAGTTTTCAGCTGTCACTGTTCAGTTTATTTTAAGTTAGTGAAAGTATTCCATTCTCTTTGTTCAAGGTAATTTGTCTGGCTGAGACCATAAATGAAACCTGAAAGCAGGCTGGCTAGGTATAACACCTGAAGCAATGTACAAACAACAGAAAGAACTGTAGTTGTAGCTATACATTCTGACTTGTAGTCACTGAAATAGAATTGAACTATTGGAGACATTGCCAGCATTCATTTGTGTGGCATCTGGATATTCCTGAAAATATCTCAAACAATGGCTAAGAAAAGATATTGACAATGGAGAACTCCAAATGGAAGATACAAACTGTCATGAATGATGGTGGTTGGGGGGAACCACTGAGTTCAGTTTTCCACTTTCAAGGTAAAATGTTTTCCCCCATAAAAAGAAATGAACATGAGAGTGTCACTATAAAGGGCTGTTACTGATTTCTTGGGTGACTGGTAGCAATCAGTTTCTTCTTCTGAATCACACTTCATATGTCACAACTCAGAGAACCTTAATGCCAGCTAATGTCTGCGCCCAAGAAGAACAAGTAAATAATTCATGAATTGCCTTTCTTCCTACACTTCATTTTGGAAAGCTAATTGTTTAGGGAATTGATTCTCCTTGGCTCATTGGTTTAATAATACAGGAAACTCTTTTGGAATTTCACAAGTCTTCCATTTCTCAGTAGGAAACCAAACTCAGCCTAAACGAACAATTCTTCCTTTACTCACACTTAGGGTAAAAGTAAAGAGCCTAACACATTATTAAAATGTAAACAGATAATGAATGAATTTACTAAACATTCTTCCCTGCTGGGTCATTTAGCCTTTGGGTAGCCTTTCTCTCTGGAAAGGATAAAGTAAATCCTCATTAATTTGAAAGAAGAGATCACAAATTAAAACATTTTGTTCACCAACATTGGTCTTCTAGTTCAACAGAACTCCACCACAAGAATGTCTCTGGATCACTTGTAAACAACGTCACTAATATTTCATTATTTTAATATTTTTTGTATTAATGAGCATGAATTCCATATAATACCCTCCAATAATACCACACTCACACATTTGCCTTCAAAAATGCAAATTCAGAGTAGGAGAGAAAGTGTTGAACTTACAGTTCTTGTACCCAGAATTGCTTATTTTCCTAGGTGTATCCAGGAGAATGTCTCATTTGTGAATGTCATCAGTTACGTGCTTCCAGTGGTGATGAAAAAACATCCAGCCTAAGAAAGCTTATAAGAGTTTATTTGAGCCAAACTGACAACAATTGTCAGGAAGGAAAATCTCAACAGGTTGAGAAAATGGTCCAGAAAATGGTGGTTTGATGCTTATCTTATATGTACAATCAAAGGAGGAGAATTATATGAAATCCATTGGTGGTAGATTAAAGCGGTGGGAGAAAGCAAAGCGGGTAATCTCTGGGATTGGATAAAAGTAAAATGGAGAGACAGGTACCTCATTTACATAGGTGGGTACAGAATAGTTAATAGTTCTCTTTTTACAGCCCATAGAGATGGTAATCAGAGGACAAGATGAACAGCTAGGGATTCTGTAGTTTCTTGCTCTTGTCCAGAAAAGGGGATTACATGTTCTAAGGACATGTTATTTTAGATGCAAAAAGACAACAGTTAGGCTCACTTAAGGTAAAGACTGACCTTTGTCAAGGAAGCTACAGGCCAAGCCATGACTCACTTTTAGTTAGAAATTTTATGTTCAGACCATCCTATGTGGTTATTTTCGGTCTCCTGCGTTTCTCAGGTTTAACATGTGCCTCCTCTTATCGTCCACATGAGAAATAAAACAGGGTTTGAGAACCACTAATTTAGTTGGTTAATATTTTAAGTCTGATTTAAAGAAAATATCAATTTTCATAGTCAAAAGCATATACAACCAGAACAAGCTAAGATACCCAATCCTTGTCCTCTGAAATGTATGTTGTAAGGAAGCACTGTTATCACAAACTGATAAGTAACGTACTCATGTATGACAAAATAAAGTATAATGATAAAAATAGTACTGTTAATAATAGATACAATTCCCGGAGTGTTTGCTATATAACAGATACTACATTTGGTACCTGATACGTATATTCACAATCTTATTTAGTCCTCCCAATAGCACATGGAGGTGATGTTATTATCCCCATTTTTAGAGGAGCAATATGAGGCTCAGAGAGGTTAAATAACGTACCCCAGTAGCCAATAAATAGTGAAGGCAAGATTAAAATGCAGGGCTTACTCAAAATAATATGCATATGAGACCTGATAATTAAGTTCGTGAACTTATTGCAACAATGTTGCTAACCTTGTTTTCATATCAGAGGGATTATTCACTATGAATTTGTACTTACTGGACAAACCATTAACCAAGTTTACTATTTGGAAGTGCTGAAAAGGCTGCATGAAAAAGTTGGACACAATGACCTGAACTTTTTGCCAACAATTCATGGCTCTTGCATCACAACAATGCACCAGCTCACGCGGCACTGTCTGTGAGGGAGGTTTTAGCCCTGAGAGGGAGTTTTTAGCCCGGAGGGGGAGTTATTTAACAAATAACTGTATTGGAACACCCTCCCTACTGATCTGATCTGGCTCCCAGTAACTTCTTTCTTTACCAAAAGATAAAGGAAATGCTGAAAGGAAGACACTTTGATGACATTCAGCACATCAAGGGTAATACTACAACAGGTCTGATGGCCATTCCAGAAAAAGAGTTCCAAAATTCCTTTGAAGGGTGGACTCAGTGCTGGCATTAGTGCATAACTTCCCCAGGGGAGTACTTTGAAGGTGACTATAGTGATATTCAACAATGAGGTATGTAGCACTTTTTCTAGGATGAGTTTGTGAACTTAATTGTTGATCTCATATATTTTTCCCATGTGCCACTAAAATGTGTCAACACCATCCACAGATCAAATTTATATCTGATTTTTAGTAAAGGTCAAAGATGAGTGAGACAAGGGTAGAGAAATAGGAAAGGGTTGAGAAGGGTACTATGGCAGTTAGAATTCTAAGATGACGTCCTGGGATCCATGCCCTTGTTAACCGCCCCCCCACCCCCACCCGCACCCTTGACTGTGGGTGGGATCTGTGAATATGGTGGGATATCTCAATTTACATGGCAAAAATTAAGGGACTTTTCAGATGTAATTAAAGGTTCTAATCAGTTGACTTTAGGTTAACCAAAAGGTGATTCTCTTGACTTTTGAAGGCTCTTCACTAGAAGACTTATGCATTCCTTACACACAGAGGTAGTCTCTTGCTGGCCTTGAAGAAGTAAAGTGCCATTTTGTGGAAGGGAGTATAGAAATGTTACCATGTAAAAGTTCCGGCAGCTCGCTGCATGAAGGCCGGAACTGAAGAGGTGAGGTTGGTGGAAAGAAAAGCAGGTTTATTTCAAAATGCCAGCATTAAGGGAAGACAGTGGACTCCCAGTCACAAAGACTGCCTTCCCACTCTTAATACCACCAAAAGGTTTTATAGGCATGCAAGGAGAAGCTGAGCAAAGAAAGGAGAAGTTGGCCAGGCAACTCCAGGAAAAAAACGCTTCCCAAAGGTTGGACTGCTTTGGGATAGGAATGGATCCCACCCAGATGCAAAACCCTCTCCCAAGTCCCTGGGCCAGGCATGCACTCGGCCAGCCTGAAGTAAACAGAACCATTGAAACTAGTGGGCTTGCATAGTAAATGTACAGTAAACAGAATCATTAAGGTTTGGCAGGAGGGAAGGAAAGAAAAGGGAAAAAAAGCTTTCACAAAGTTCCAAGCCAACCCATACTGTCAAATCGAATTACATCAGAGGTTTAAATCTCAAAACAGAAGGTATAGGGTCACCCTTACAGAAAGGGGTCACATGGCAAGGACTGAAAGTCTGCCTCTAACAGCTAAGAGTACCCTGGCATAGATCCAGCAAATAAATGAAACATATTGATGTGTTTCTAATCATTCTGGATGGTTTCCTAGAGGAGGAATTCAGAAATCCACACTGCATGGTGCTCTGAAATATGGTAAATAGAAGGCAATTTGTCAATGGGCATTTGGAGAATGCTACTTAGTAAGTGACACTCAGTAGAATGCCTAACTGCTAAAATTACCAAGCGGCATTAACAAAAGAAAGGAAAAAATAAGTTTAATTATCTAATCAGAAAATAGTGACTAATATATACAAGAATATAAATAGTTTTTTCTAGTAAGCCTGAGTAGAATACAGCTTGAATCAATATATGAGGAAGTTGGTTTGAAATAGAAGTCTAGCTATGCCCAATATTTTGTTACTTTCACTTTGACATGATAAACGTACAGAGATCTTGATGAGGCTTTCGTATAGAAAACAGCACCTCATTTTGACCAAAATTTAAATCTTAAAAAGTTATTTCACTTCTAGGCTGAAATGCATAATACCACCTCTTACTTGTCTCCTATGGGTTTCTGAAGTTTAACAATCTTTCCTTTTCTCATTTCTGGGGGCTCAATCAAGGTGCCCTGAGCAGCATCAAAATTTGAGATTTAATAGAGACTGTGACATCTGTGTTGGAAGTAAATTGTAGCAGGAAATAGGATATCACAGCCAAGACAGGATCATGGAAAGTGTACGGCAAGCTGAGTCGTTAAATGAAGACAATGCATGATGATGTTACATCCACAAAATAAAATACTATGTAGCTATTAAAAATTTTGTCTTTAAAATATTTAATGACTTCAGAAACATTAGTGGTGGGTTAAACGAAAAGTAGGATCTTAGTCTGAGGGCTGTTTGTTAAAAAATATTTCAGACAGAAGACATGAAAAATAGAGCAATGTGTTAGCAGCTTTTAGCTTTACACAGTGGGGTTATGTATAATCTAATTTTATAATTTTTTTTTGCTGTTATGTACTTTTATGTATTTATATTGTTCATTAATATGCAAATTTTAAATGAATTTTATATGAATTTTATTATTCTTAGAATCAGAAATAATCAAGCTGGGGAAATTGAGCTTCATGGCAAAGCATTAGAATTTAAAATGACCTAGGTGGTCTATAAAAAGCGAACAAAATGCAATAATTGAATCCCTTCCAACTTCCAGATGCCTTGATTCTAAGTTCGCATAGGGATATGTGCAAAGAGAATAACATTTGTTGGCACGTAGCCATTTCTATGGCTCACAATGTATCATAAATGAAACATTATTCAGTTTCCTTAACTAGAAAAAGTGGTAGCCAATTCAGATGATCAGCTTAATGATCTCTTCCAGTTATAATAGTCTATAGTTTCATACTCTGTAATTCACTCATATAGAGGTCTTACAGATTTTCAGATTTGAAGGGTGTTTAGAAGCTTCATTTTGTTTAAAGAAACACAAACTGAAAACATACAGCCTTAGAATCCATTACATCATGAAGGAGCTGGGACACAGGCAGAGAGACTGTCCAGACTGCCAATAGCTGAATCATGTCACTATCATATAGTAGGTGTGTGACTTGAGGCAAGTTACTTAACTTCTCTGTACTTCAATTTTCTCATCGAGGGATAAGTGCTGAACTCACAGGGTTGGAGTGAAGATTAAATTAATTAATAGACGCAGAGCACTTTGAACATTGCCAGGCACATGTTCCATGAATATTGGCTATTATTATTTTCCTCACCTGCTTTCATGGAAAGAAAAAAATATGAGTCAAATAAAAAACAGCCTGAGGGGATTGGAACAATTTATTCTGCATTAGCAAAAGGCAAGCAGGGACATCTAAAATTTCTCAGTCAAAGCACCCTTATTAACTTGCATGATTGCCTCTCCTTTAAAGCCTCACATTTTACCTTTACAAAAGTATAGAGGAAGAATTATGTGGGCATATTGCTAAAGATGGTAAAATAACTCTGAGATACTAGCTCAGAGGAGGGAGGATTCTGGACATAACCTAGTTTGTGAAAAGGGTCATTTTTCCCTTTCCTCCAAGGCTATGCTCAAATGCCATTCTCTCTGTTAAGTTTTTCCATTAAAAAAAAAAAAGTGCTCTCCATCTTTATAGCACACAACACTTTTTATAGAATCTTATTTAGTATCACAGTGTAAGTGTATATTCTTCAGTAAGATATATTAACAATTTATTCAATTAACATTTATATAATGATTACTATTTCCAAGCTCTGCTCTAAGCACTTTGCAAATATCATCTCATTTAATCCTGGTGCAGACTTGCAAAATATTGCAACAATTTCTCCCATTTGTTTGCACACCTCATCTGTTACGTGATTTTGCCTTACTTCCTGAGTTTATTTCTCCATCCACTCAAATCTGTATTGCCCTTGTGATTTATTTTGACAATGGAATGCAGCAAAAGTGACGTTTTGAGTTGCGAATCTAGACTGAAAGAAGTCTTACAGTTTCTGCTCTTGCTTTCTTGCTGTCCTGAGATTGCCAAGTTAAAGGGTCCATACCAGCCTCCTTGAGGATAAACAACCACATGGAGAGACAGGCCAGCCAATGACTACTACCACCTACCAGATAGCTGAATGAACTTCTTAAATCAAATACCTGCAGTATTACATATCACCAGGTGACTATAATAACCCAAGCAAGAGCAGCAGGAGAATCACCCAGCTAATTCCAGCCATTAAGTTTGAGGAGGTTTATTTTGCAGCTAAAGGTAACTGATACACTCCTCATAATATGAATATGAACTAGATATAATATCATTCTCATTTTACAAATGTGGAAGCTGAGGAATACTAAATATATTGTTCAAGGTTACACAGCTAGTGCACGGCAAACCCAAGATTCAAACCCAGAACTTGTAGCCTTAACCATGACACTAAGCTGACTTCCTTAAATCCATATTCCATTTGACAGTCTCTTTAATTACACAGACAAACATTTATGAAGCATCCTTGTCCTCAATTAGGAACCCGAGGTTCTAGTGACACTCTCATATGCATTATTTTGCAGGCCAAGTGTCAAAAATTTCGTGCTGTGGATTTGAAACAGAGACTCATAGAGGTTAAGTGGTACACAAAGTTATACAAGGAGTAGGAGAGTAGAATCTAAAAGACATTCCCTTCCCCCCACACATTGCCTAATGCACAGGTACCAAGTTTTACCCCAACGTGCACACATTAGAGTATCTTCCATGCAGTAAATTTTCAATAAATATTTATCAGAATAAATACCATGGGAGCACATCATTTAACCCTCACTTAATTTATCTTCCTCTTTCTTTTGCAAATGTGGCCATTCCTGTTTCTTATTTATATTTCTTCATTGCAGATTCCTTATGCTACAAAAGGTGACAAAAAGAGCCCTTATAGCCATCAGGAGTGATGGCAAGAAAATAGTGATACCCAGAGATGAATCAATCTCTTTTCTTGTGGTCTCCTACATGTTTCAATTCAATACCTGGGGACTTCAGATAACAATCACCTTAAAATGCAACAGTTTCTGAAAGGAGCACAGAGGCTGGTTAAAGACATTCTGCAGACAGGCAGAATGATAGCCATAGATTAGAGGACAAAGGTTTTTGGCATAAATATATGGCAAGAAAAGGAGGTTATATAGTGGGCAACCACTCTGTAAAATCATGGATTTCATCTCTACAAAGCAAAGTTATGAGTTCTTCATTATGTTCATGTCTCTATCTCTATATTTATCTCCGTCTGTATCTCTGTCTCTATTCCTATCTCTATCTACCTCTATCTACATCCCTATCTTTACTTCTTGATTAGCACATATGGTAGCTATTTTATTTAAGAGAGGAAACTTTAGATTACATGTAAACCTCAAGTGCTGATAAAGGCCAAGACACTTTTGATTTATAATTAAATGAGTAAATATCACAAATCCTTGGCACACTAAGTATCAGTACTCCTGACTTGTTCAGATGCTAATGTCTCACTGAAGCCGTCCGTCCATTCATTGCCTTGGGAAAGTATGGCTTATGGAAGAGTCATTAATGCAGCCCCAGAACCAATGCCAACACCCACCAGGAAGGCGAGCGCTATTTAAGTCAAAAGGATGCACAGTACTGAACAGAAAATATAAAAATAAATGTGCTATTCTTCCTTCCTAGTCCCTTTCCTCCCACAGCTATGTCTTTTGGGAAGGTGGAGACAAGAAGGAATTTTGTCAATTTAGCAAAGGAAGTTCACTGTCAAACTGGGAAAAAGTAAGAAACAAATTAATAACTATAATAGTTTAAAATATTTCTAGTGCATGTCTGTGCTACTCTGGGTTGAACTTAATTTTGAGGCTGCACA
This sequence comes from Rhinolophus sinicus, assembly GCF_036562045.2. Taxonomy (NCBI): domain Eukaryota; kingdom Metazoa; phylum Chordata; class Mammalia; order Chiroptera; family Rhinolophidae; genus Rhinolophus; species Rhinolophus sinicus. The sequence continues at coordinate 76,108,235 of NC_133752.1, forward strand.
TTACAAAGTTAGCTCTGAGTTCATTTTCATTGGCATCTCTTTTATGCTAAGAAATCCAGAGGGTAGAAGAAGGAAGGTGAGAAAATGAGAGAACCAGACACCATATTGTTAAGGAAGTTTCAAGCAACATATCTAAGAAATCAGCAGATGAGTTCTGCACAATTTTATTATTTCCTTCTTGCCTTTTTTCTGCCCTTGGGGCAGAGGGACCTTAATGATAGAAATATTTAAATTCTAAGATCTGGATTTAGAACTGGAATATATTCAACACTGATACAGTGAGTAAAAATAAGACACATATCACCATAGATCAAATTCTGGGTAGGAAATGATCTGAATCTAATTAATTAATTCTACAAATGTTATTAATTCCATAAACTTTGCTACCCCCCAAAATACAGGGAAGGCATTGATTAAATGTAGATCCCAAGTGGAACTGCTTCTACCTTTCCTTCTCTATCCCTCAAAAAATGCCCTGATTTAGATTCTGAGAAAAGTCTAGATGAGGTGGATTCTGTCCGTGAAAAGACTAAGTTTGCTTAGCTAACTCTGTACATACACATAACCAGCTGAATGCAAGGTTAAGTCTATTTCTCATTCCAATACAAGATATGCAACACAAGGAGAGGAAATAGACAAAGCTACATTGCTTCTTAAAACAATTATTCACTTTAGTGTGACCGGTAGCAACAGTGTGGTGATGGACTCCTCTTCCTGTGAGGAAAAATGCATGTGGGAAGTCAGAAAGAGTTTGTAAATACCACTTTAATACTGCTTCCTCTGGAGAGTGAAATGGAAAAGTACCAGGATGAGGCAGGAAAAGCCTTCTTCCTTCTAATGAAAAGATGGTAGGAATGATTAATTTTCAACTCAAGGGGGACCAATAAAGCAAGACTTTTACACCTAAATCTATTATTGCTTTGATAGCACAGTTTTGGACAAAGACTGTTATATAACTTAATGTTCAATACTTGTTGTCCAAAGTAAGAAGAAAAACAGAAAGAAAGGAATGAAGGGAGGGAGGGAGAGAGGGAGGGAGGGAGGGGGGGGAGGGAGGGAGGAAAGAAGGAAGGAAGGAAGGAAGGAAGGAAGGAAAGAAGGAAGGAAGGAAGGAAGGAAGGAAGGAAGGAAGGAAGGAAGGGAGAAAGGGAGGGAAGGAGAGAGAAAAGAAAGGAGGGAGAGAGAAAGGAAGGCAGATAATTATGGAAAACTATTACTATAATTTAATAATAGGAAAGCAAGGAATTCAGAGAGTAGTCAGTTATTTGTTCCATCTGTTTAAGAATTAAAGAAGATGATGTATTATTATTTTTTTAATCAGTAAGATATATTCAAAGCAAAAATTGTACCAGACAAAGTACACCAAACAAGGAAAATTTTATTCAAGTTCATTGCAGAGAGACATCAGAAGCATGGTGATGTAAGCGGTACCCCTGGGCTCTCCACTTGAAGTGACAACAGGCTGAACATCTATAAATCCACAAAGGGTTCCCTCCTCAACATGCAAGGCTATTGCAGTAGGGAAGAGAGGTCAGAACTCAGTCTCAGCTCAACTGTACTGATACAAAGGGCTGGACAGTTTTAAGAGTTGGGAAGGGAGAGATTGTAGGCCATCTGTGTTGAAGTGTCCTTACTCAAAGGAAACATAAACTTAGGGAGGGGGTAATCGTGCAACGTGGAGAAAGGCTTCCCTGAAGTTAGTTTCCTAACCCCTACAGAAACTGGGAGATAGGAGTATATCTTCCTTAATGATCACATTTCAACGAGATAGTTTCCTGGTCCTGGATAAAGACATCCCTGGGCTGTAAACTAGCAAGAGGCTTTTAAAAAGATTTACATCTCAAAGAGGCAGAAAAAGAATTTGCAGTTAAGTGTTCTAAAATAAATGTTCTCGGAAAAAGTGTTAGGGGACCACTCAGGAAAAAGCCCATCTAAAGTTTAGTCAAAAGGAAGGGAATGTTAAGGCATTTCTATCTTGATAGTATCATAAACAAGATTTTTTTTTAAATTAAAGTTTATTGGGGTGACAATTGTTAGTAAAGTTACATAGATTTCAGGTGTACAATTCTGTATCACATCATCTATAAATCACATTGTGTGTTCACCACCCAGAGTCAGTTCTCCTTCCATCACCATATATTTGATCCCCCTTCCCCTCATCTCCCACCCCCCCTCCCCCTTACCCTCTGGTAACCACTAAACTATTGTCTGTGTCTATGAGTTTTTGTTTCTCATTTGTTTGTCTTGTTCTTTTGTTATTTTCGGTTCATGTATCATATATCAGTGAAATCATATGGTTGTCTGACTTATTTTGCTTAGCATTATAATCTCAAGATCCATCCATGTTGTCACAAATGTTCCTATGTCATCTTTTCTTACCGTCGAATAGTATCCCATTGTGTATATATACCACAAATTCTTTATCCATTCATCTATCGAAGGACATTTTGGTTGTTTCCATGTCTTGGACATTGTAAATAAAGCTGCAATGAACACTGGAGCACACGTGTCTTTATGTATAAATGTTTTCAGAGTTTTTTGGGTAGATACTCAGGACAGGGATTGCTGGGTCAGATGGTAATTATATTCTTAATTTTTTGAGGAACCTTCACACTGCCTTCCATAACGGCTGCACCACTCTGCATTCCCACCTACAGCGTATGAGGGTTCCTTTTTCTCCACAGCCTCTCCAACATTTGTTATTATTTGTCTTGTTGATGATTGCCATTCTGACTGGGGTGAGGTGATATCTCATTGTGGTTTTTATTTGCATTTCTCTGATGATTAGTGATGTTGAGCATTTTTTCATATGTCTATTTGCCATTTGTTTGTCCTCTTTGGAGAAATGTCTCTTCAGGTCATCTGCCCATTTTTCAATTGGGTTATTTGTTTTTTTGTTGTTGAGTTGCATGAGTTCCTTGTATATTTTTGATATTAGCCCTTTATTGGTGGTACTATAAACAAGAATTTTTAAAGGGGAAAGAGGACATTTAAAAAAATCTGATTATACAAATACTAATGATCTAAATAAAGTACAAAAAAGAGAGATGGCTGGTAGATAAACATGGCTGGCTTTTCAGTGAGTTTTTCTGAAGAGCACAGGTTCACAGAGAACATACATATAAAGAAATTATGAGATGTACAGACAAGACTGAACAGTAAAAGGATAATATCACAAAATGATGTCCAAGATATGAAAACCAACAATGTGCCAATGACTCATAGAGCCTTGGCTTGACACTAATATTTTTGGATTCCTACCATTTTATGATAATGAGAAGAGGTCTGAAGACATATTTTTTAAAAATAAGGTAATGAAAGAAAGTGAGAGGACAATTGTTTTAGGCAAGTCTTATACTGTTAGTAGAAAGAAGACAGGCACATCTAAGCTCAGAATTCTTAACCAAGGAGATTGATTTTAAAACAGGAAATGCTAAAGCATTATTAAAACATCATCAAAAAGAAATTAAGCCTCAGTAGAAAAATTATAGCAGAATACGCAGACATTTAAAATAAATATAAGTATTCAGGCCCAGATCCCCAGAAGAGATCTTAAAGCTCAGCTGTTTGACATCTGTAATGGCCTAAAATTCTTATGGATGGGATTGCACAAGCTATTCTAATAATCTTTGGGAAACCACAGAAAATAAAATATACGTTGAAAGATTTTTGATTTGGAGTGCAAAAGGGAAAACTTTCTTTCAAGTTTTATCAGCCAAACACATATTTAATGTATGGTTCATTTGCAGCCCTGACATTTATTTTAGTTGGTATGTTGAAATGACTGCTGATTAGCCATGTATGAAAAGAAACAACTATTTTTTTTAATTTAAGATTTACACTGATTCCAAGGATAAGACTATTTTGACAAGAGAGAGATGAGCTAGAAATAGTATCTGACTTCTTTTCTGGAAAAACTTTTCATATAAATATGAACTATACATAAAATACATTGTATGTATGATATAATCTATGACTTAACAAGACTTAGATTAAACAATCATTTTGTGAGTTTCCAAAATACTGAGTTGTTTTAATAAAGTATTATTGAATGTATATTGTTACTTATTAAACCTCTCTGGTTCTACATGTACTATGAAATAAGAGAAACTACACAAAATATTCTCTGTCATCTTCATGTTACTACTACATTTTACATCTCAAGCATATCTGAGATGAGACTTCCTATCAAAGCTCTATCTAATAAGCTAAAATTTGTATCTTATAAGCAGTGATGTAAGAATATTATATAGGGGAATATTGAATGCAGAATCTCTTTCTTTCTTTGTTTTCTTTCTTTTTTGTGCACCCTTCCTGGTTACTCCTCTTCCATTAGCAAAATCTGTTCTAAAGAAAGATTCTGATACTGGTAATTCACATTTGATTATACATTTAATTTAATTTCTTGCCTCCTCCAAAGGTAATTGTATTTAAATGGCTGATTTACTTAAGCTGTATCCTTTAGGTTTTTCATCCTTTCCCAGACAACATGGGGCAAGTTAGGTATCACAGCATGGATTCTTAAAGCTTTAATTTATTTACTCTAATAATTATTAAGCTGATAGGCAATTCAACAGATCTGTACTTCTCAAAAAGTTCCCCAAAACTTAGCACTGAAAAAAAAAAAATGCTTTAATGTAGATTCAATGTAGATTTCCCTGTGTTTTCTATTAAATTAATTAGTATTACTTTTCCACCATAATATCCTTAACTTGTGGTTGAAATCATTGCAAGGGCAGTAATTTGCAGTTTGTACTTGTTTACATCTGCTCTGTCATTTGCTCAAATTATCATTTTGTTCTTGGCTCATCTTTCTCTTGTAATCACCAAAATGCAAACATTCTTTAGTCTTTTCCTTTTTAGCTTACCCTGAAATTTCATAAAGTTGTGGTAATCTTTATATGCTCCCCTTAATTCACGACTTAGTATTTCCTATTTCTACTAGCTAAACCTGATATACTGTCTTCACCCAAGTCCATAGATTTCTATTCCAATCAGATCTTCTGGATGAATTTACTCATTTGGTGTTAAAGGTATTTCAGACAAGAAAGAGTAAAACATATTCAAGGAGAATGGGAAGTCCAGATGTCCTTGAAAACGCATCGCTTTGATATATTTGGTTGTATGTTAGTATATAGGCATAAAGTGGGAAAGCTATGCTGTTTTCACAAACCCACCCCCTTCATTCCTTCCTCTGTGCAATTGCTTTAGGTGAGTCCTCATCATTCCTCACTGTATTATTGCCTCAGCCTCCTAACAGGCCTCCCCTTCTCTATTTCCTTTCTAAAATCTGACCAACACAATGGTGCCTGTTGAAAATTCAGAACTGTCATGCAACTTAAAATATCTTAATGGCTCTCTGCGACACACAAGTCACTTCATTACCTTTATTTTGTCTTCTCTGCCCTCATCATCTCACTATTTCTGCATTTATCTACGAAAACTCAGCCAACCACTTCTACTTTCTGCACATACTCACCATTCTCTGTCATGCCTTCTTGCCATTGCCATTGCAGTTCTTCTGCCTAAAATATCATCACCTCTGTTTTCCTCTTGGCTGACTCCTCGTGGTTCTTCATGGATTATCTCCCTGAGAAAGTGTCCATGCCCTTCTTGCCTCTCTGCTGGGCTGTGCTCTTGTAGTAACCTATGAGCACTTGCCAAACAGAGTAACACGTTATGGTCCATTTTTGTATCTTTTCTACTAAGCAATGAGTCCTGTGAAGTTTCATACAGAGTCCTGTGAAGTATTGTGTGCACATCGTGCTTCTCAATGGAAGCACTATTAACAACATTGGAATGGGATAATTCTTCTTTATGTGAAATGTTCTTAACATTGTAAAATATTTTACATCTGTGGCTCCAACCAAATGCTTGCAAGACCTCAAGTCAAATTTCCAAATGTCCATTAAGTGGGTGCTATTACCCTTGGTTAAAAACAATTATTCCATAGACCCAAGATGTGGTATAAAGAAGGTGCTCAAATTTGTGTTGAATAAATTTAAAAAGTGGTAAATGAATGAATGAATAAATGAATGGATGGATAAATGAATATCTTTGCCTTAAAATGAATTGGAATTTTCTTGTTGACTTCCGACAAATTCTAAACGCTTTAGTTGATTTTTTTTCCCTCAAATATTTCCAATTACTCTGAACTGATTCTTCCTTTAGGCAATTTCTAAGAAACAATTTCTTAAATGAGTTTGGTGCTATTAATACAAATAATATCTAACTTATTTTAAATTCATAGTCAGATAATTTTTTAGTAATTATGGGTAGTCTATTAACCTTGAAGCTTAACCTATATATACTCACAACTTTAATAAATAGAAATTATTTTCCTTTTTTATAATAGATACTGCAAAACAAAAAGATATTATTGAATATGGTCATTCCACGAAGTACAACATATGCCAACATTTGTTTCTAGGTATGATTCTAGTTAAAAAATATTACAAATTCCAAGTTTCATCTCTAAGATTGGTGAGTATGTGTTGTCTTGGTAGAAAAGACATAATGCGTTATAAATTAGGTTTTCATCAATATTTTAGAGTTTCACATCCTGTTTTTTAAGTTGCAAGAAAATGTAGCTTTTTATATGTATGGAAATAATACTTGTTTAGTTAGTAGAAAATTATTACTCTACCAATATCTCACCATAAAAACAAGAAGTTTAGGCATTGTCTGTTATATAAGAGAGAAATAATTTCTATCTATAAAAGTTGTGAGTATACATAGGCTGTCTTTAAACTGAGAAAAGCCTATATAAAATTATACATTATCTTATAAGTAAATTTATATATACACACACATACATATGAGGTCAGACAATTACATTTGTGAACTTGTTGCAACGATATTGCTAACTTTTTTTGATATCAGAGAGATTATTCATTATAAATTTGTACCAAAAGGACAAACAGTTAACCAAGTTTACTATTTGGAAGTGCTGTAAAGACTGCATCAAAAAGTTAGACGACCTGAACTTGTCACCAACAATTCATGGCTCTTGCATCACGACAATGCACCAGCTCACTGTCTGTGAGGGAGTTTTTAGCCAGGAACAAATCACTGTATTGGAACATCCTCTCTACTCACCTGATCTGGCCCCCAATTACCTCCTTCTTTACTCAACGATAAAGGAAATATTGAAAGGAAGACATTTTGATGACATTCAGGACATCAAGGGTAATACAACAACAGCACTGATGGCTATTCCTGAAAAAGAGTTCCAAAATTGCGTTGAAGGGTGGACTAGGCACTGGCATCGGTGCATAGCTTCCAAAGGGGAGTACTTCAAAAGTGACAATAGTGATATTCAGCAATGAGGTATGTAGCACTTTTTCTAGGATGAGTTTGCAAATTTAATTGTCCGACCTTCTACATATATACTTGCCTTGGAAATGTAAACTCTACTTTTCCTTAATTGCTTTAGAATACACACTAAAAACGATGTTTAAAGTTCCAATAAAGAAACATCCCTAACAGATAATCAAGCAAAAGCATTATATAAACAATCAACCCATTCCCTTTCTCCACCCCTGAGCTCTGTGGGCTTCTATAGTAATTAATTTTTCTCCATAACAAATACCTTAGCTATACTCACTAAATTCTCTTACCGGGTAGCACTGCCTTCCCTCAGAACCCCACCTAATAACTGAAACTTCAGGATGAAAGTAAGTTACAAAGAAACAGCATGGAATTTAGAGTCAGAAGACTGGTTTCTGTTATGTGCTAACTGACTGATCTTCCAGCAGGTTACTTAGCTTCTCTGAATCTGTTCCTTCAGCTATAATACAAAGACAAAGGTAATATCACCTTAGAAATCTAGAAAAGTTTGTTTATGTCTAGATAACTAAACTGTTGCCATGGGAAAGTTGGCAAGTTTCTTCTTTGTCTTCCAATATTTTAACATGTAAAGTCGAACAACAGTTCATAATCAAGGCACAGCCAGGTTGACATCGTGATCTCCCTTATTATGCCGGGACGACCTATGTTCATGTTTCTTTGCCATGAGAGAGAAAGACATTTCTATCTCGTTGATGTCACAATTTGGGGGGAAGTTTCTATTGTATACTTTTCTGAACCGAATCCTACCTGATACAGAAGCATTGTTTCCTTATAGGTACCTAGACTTGATCCTTTTTAAAACATGGCTTATCATAATTACCTCCAAACGTCATCATTCTTAATTTCAGGTAATAAAACATTACCATTTACCAAATTTCCCAGTATGGGCACCCAGAGGTCTTCCTGGATTTCTTCCTCTTCTTTATCTTCACCCTAATGTCCCACAAGAAAGTTAGCTTCAGTGAGCTCAAAGTTAAACTCATGATTCGTCCCCTAAAATCTGGCTTTCCTTTATTCTTTGTTTTGGTCATTATCTACCCAGTCATCTTAGTCAGACACTGACGTTGATCCTAGGACCCTTATTGTATTTTAATGCCTCATTTGTAATCAGTGACCAAGTCCTAGGCTTCTCCTTTATTATCCATCCTCTCTTCTCTTAACTCACTGTTCCCGGCTTTTCCTAATACTAATCAGTAGGACTCCCCCAATAGCCTCCACCAATCCAACCCTCGTTGTGTTGTGTTGCCAGAGTTATCTTCTTAAAATATGAATTTAATCACATACTCTATTCAACACCTCCACTGTGCTGTCTATTGTGTATCTCAAGTTTATCACAATCGACACAGAAGTGCTTGTCTTGCCCTCCACCGTGCCATCTGTACATCTTCCTCATCTCTGTGAAGTTTCACTCTAAACTTCCAGTTGCTCAAGTCAAAAATCCTGGTTCAAATATACATCACTTTTCTTCGGGACTACTTCAACAGACTTTTAACTAGCTTACTTGCTTCTACCCTTGTTCTCCTCTGTGATGTATTCAACACTGAAGTTAACGCGATCCATTTAAAATTTAACACAGATTATGTCACCCTTCTGCTAAAAATCTTTAGTGGCTCCTCATCTCAGTCAGAACAGCCAAGGTCTCCATATCCACCTACATAACGTGCCATTACTACTCGGACCTTCTTTGCAACCAGCCTTTCCCTCCTACGCTTTGCTCTAGATGCACTGCCCTCCTCAGTCTTTTGTAACATGTTGGCATGTTCCTGCTTCAGTATCTGCATTTTCTTTCCCTCTGACGAGAACTCTCTTGTCCTATCAGTCCACAGGAGTTTTTCCTTAACTTTAAAGAATAATTTTAATAGACCTTATTATTAGAGCAGTTTTATGTTTACATAAAAATTGAGTGGAATGTACATAGATGTCTCTTAAACCTACTCAACACCCCACTCCAACTTCCCTTATTCTCAGCATCTTGCACGGGTGTGGTAAATTTGTTACAATTGATGAGTAATATTGATATAATACTTTTAACTAAAATCCACTATTGACATGTTTACATTAGGGTTACTCATGGGTTTTGCAAAAAGTATAAGGACATGTATCCACCATTGCAGTATTATACAGAATATTTTCACTGCCCTAAAAATTTGTACTCCATGTATTCATCCCTCTCTCCCCAAGAACTCCTGACAACCACTTATCTTTTTACTTTCTCCATGATTTTACTTTTTCCAGATGAAATTATATAGTACAAATATCAACTCTGCAGACTAACATTTTTACCTACCAATATGCAGTTAATGTTCCTCCATGTCTTTTTGTGGCTTGATAGCATATTTCCTTTTATCAATAATATTCCATTACATGGATGTAACAATATGTTTATCCATTTGGCTATTGAAAGACATTGTTGTTGCTTCCAAATTTTGGCAATTATGAATAAAATTGCTATAAACATTTGTTTGCAGACTTTTATGTAGACATAAGTTCTCAATTCAATTGGACAAATAACAAGGAGTGTAGTTACTAAATGGTACAGTAAGAGTACGTTCAGTTTTCTAAACTGTCTAATGGCCTTCAAAGTTTTCTTTACCTTTCAAAGTTTTTATTCAAATATCACCTTCTCAGTCAGACCTTTCCTAAGGATCCTACTTAAAACTGCAAGTTACCATTTCTCAACCATGACCTTGAAACTCTCTACACGTTGCCCTTATTTCAAAGCATTAATCACTATGTAACATATCATATATCTTACTTATTGAGGTGTCTCTACTGACCTTCCCCCATTTGATGCCACTAGAGTAGCAGATTAATGAGAATATTTTTTTTCTTTAAATGTTCTATCACCAAAGCCTAGAACACTAATGAGATCATAAGGACCATTAAAAAATATCTGTTGAACAGACAAGTAAATTCAAGATCATGTAATTGTTAAAAACTCTGAAGAGTCTGAGATTTTTACCCTACTTACAAGATAACAAGTTAGTCTCCCATGGTTTCATGGATCATGGCAGACATCATGAGACTTCTAGGTTGGAGACAAAGAATGTTATTACTTGTGGGACAGCAAGCAGTATGAGTTTCATGCGATTAATTGTTCCCCTTGCCCTCCAAGTCCCATGGAACACGGAGGTGGGTCCAGGTGATTGTTGCACACACGGTGATCTTTATTATACCTGAAGAACCCCAAGATTAGAAAAATCCAACCTCTGATAATGGGCTGCAAACAAACCTGCCAAACTTTTGCCCTGGAGAAAGATATTATCTTTATTATACTGGGCACTGAACAAACCTTATCACTGCTCTGAGTTTATTTGATAACATTCCTTGAAAAGGTAGTCTGCCACAAAATATATCAGTTCCTTTGTCTACAAGATGTGCAGAAACCCAAGAGAACTCTGGACAGTTGTCTGCCAACAATAACAATCTGGTTCAATTTTAAATTCCACAGCATTTTCCTACACATCCCTGAAGGAGTAGCCATTCTAAACGACTTGGGGATTCCCAAGTGTATCATGGTACTTTATGTCTCTCAGTGTCTTTGCTTACTTCCCTGGGAAGATCTTTTGACATCCCATTCTATTTGGTGTCCCCAAATTTCTACTTGTTATGTATCTTTTCTCCTTTCGGTACTGAAGTGTAATGTTACTTCCTCCTTAAAGCCTCCCCTGAGTACATTTGGGAGTAATGACCAACCCACATTCGTGCCTGTGTTGTGCCCTATACAGATATTTCTCAGAGGTTGTGCCCTGTGCAGACATCTCCTAGAGGTTATATGTTCTCATGTATACTTTTTGTTGTCTCATTTCTCTCCCACTGGCTCTTGATATAATGGTGAGGCACAATTTATGGTAGTGATTTGCAGGTTAATTATTGTTAATAATAAAGTATTAGAATTTGTCTCTTCTTTGTTATTAAGTAAATTTGAAGTTTTGAGACTATATAAAAATGTCATTTTAATTTCAATACATCTCTTTAAATGAGAAAGAAAATGGAAGAGTAACCCTCACAAAGATGTGAAGTATTGAGATTATCTAGGCCAGGGGTGTCCAAACATTTTTCCACGGTTTTCACCAAGGGCCATATGCAGTAAAATACACAAACAGCCGGGCCACTCACTCGAGGTGAAGTACGTATTGCCTCACCTGGTTTATTTAAGTAAACTAAATATATTTTTAGAATTTGCTGTGGGTCAATTAAAAATGGATTGCAGGCTGCAGTTGGCCAGCGGGCTGCAGTTTGGACACCCCTGATCTAGGCCAACATTTCCCCAGTTTTTTTTCCCTATGTCATTAAACCAATTGAAGAACAGTTCTGTTTTTACTATTTTATTTGCTGAATGATCTGAAAACCTGTTCAGTCCTGAACTTGACATTTTGCTATCCATGTGACCCTCAATTTGCTACTAAATAAACTAAGACTCCTGTAGTAGTGTAATGACATATTGGCACCAGATGTATTATTCCACTCAAAATATTCTTCTTAAATTTCAGTTTATACAAGTAATACAATGTCAGAATAAAGTTATGATTTTTTTCTATCCTTTGTTAAAGACCAAAAAAATAAAACAATAGAACAGCTATTTTTATAACTTTGGATCAGAGCTTCTCTCAACTCCCTGTGCCTCGAGAGTGTAGCAATTGCATTATGTTTCATTGATCAGTGTGCTGAGACTACTACAATTTCTCTTGGGGTGCCTTAGTGGCAGGCTTGCAGTTTTAATCTCAGTTGTCTTCCTTTAATTCATTTGTTACAATATTGTTAGAATTTTTGTGTTTTTAATATTTAATAATACATAGCTTTTTTTCCCTTCTCATTCTCTTCAGATAGCAGTATGACTTTTCTAAGTAGAATATATAATAATTGTGCATATTGTTGCTTCATACCACCAAATGTGTCCTTGAAGATATCAAGTAAATAAGCCACCATGTGAAGAACAAAAGTACTGTTATGGAATTCTGAAACCTTAAAAGGGGACCCAGTACTATTAAATATAATGCTTAATCCAGAATCAATTCACATGATACCTTAGGGCCTAACCTCTCATAAAAGCAAAAATAAATAAGTAATGTGAAATAAAAATGATTGTACAGCTTTCTTTAAAAATGACTGTGCCCATTTACCATAAGAATAAAAGTGTAACATACATCTCAACACCAGCGGTGAAAGTGTTTAGGGAGATGAGGCACAATATAGAGAGTCCTATCATTACTTTGTAATGCCAGAGCTAGCATCATCCATACTCCACAGTGGAGGTGCAATAGCCATAAATTAAGAGGCAACATAGCAAATAGGTTAAGTTTGCAGACTTAGGTTAAAATTTCAGTAACATAGCCTACCGGTTGGGTGAACTTGGACAAATCATATAATGCTTCTGAGCTTTAATATTTATGTCTATGAAAGAGGGACACTAACACACCCTTATCATTATCATATTCATTATCAAAGCTAATATATTTTTAGTTTGCTCATCTTACCATATGCCAAGGACTGTACTAAGCATTTTTTATACACCCTCTCACATAACCCTTAGAGTGGTACTATAAACTGTGTTTTATAGATGAGAAAACTGAAACCCAAAAAACTTGTATCATGTGCTCAAAGTCACACAGCTAGAAAGAAGCAAAATCTAGATTGGAAATGAGGTGTGTTTCAATTCAAAACCTTTCCAAACATCCAAGCTAGGGGATTAAATTAAAAAATGCATATCAAACTTTTCGGCTCAGACAAGATCATAGAGTAAATGCTATCTATACTAGATATGCCTGGGCCAGTCCATGAACTCAGAATTTTATGTATGTGGCAGGTAAAGAAGGGAGCAGGAAGAAGCTGTCAGAATTTGGTTTTCTTCTATTTACTTTAGAGTTTCACACCATGAATCACGCCCACATTAGTTTTAGGAGAACCTGAAAACCGCTATTAGCATATGTAGAAGAGAGAAGAAAATAAAGTTTACCAGACACAAATACTGGCTAAGTGAATCAGTGCTCTGGAGGAGCCAGGTAGCTGTAAACAAATAAGCAAGCAAAAAAATACAAACACACACACACACACACACACAAAAAAACAAAAAAAAAAAAAAACACAACTGGGTGCTAAACTTCTTAACCTTCAGGTATTTTCACTGGTCTTCGGAACATAATGTAATTGTCAGGAACGGTGAATGTATCTGGAATTTGCTGTAAATAAGGCATGGCTTCCCACTTGCTAATCTCCTAATTTTTCTTCATTCAACTTGTCCTTGCTCCCTTTGTTACTGCTAAAATCTAGCCAGCTTTGCTCCATTTATGAACCCAAACCAGGGATAGCAAAGTTTTGAGTCATATCTAAACCCAAGTTCACGTGTTTCTGTATCGCCAAATCAAGGTTTCCTTTTCCTGCAACATTTGTTTTTCTTAACTCATTCTGTAGCACACTGAGCCCTTTTACAAATATTTCCCCATCCATAGTCCCAGTGAAAGAAAATGTATCCTGATGATGATGGAACTGTGTGTGAAGCATAGTGTCTGGTCAATGCTTCTAAGAAAGATATAGAACAAGAACTTGCAGATGCGTAGTTTCCACATGGAGTTAGGCAGTGCAAGCATATTAGTTTGCTAGGGCTGCCATCATAGAGGACTGGGTGGAATAAATAACAGAAATTTATTTTCTCACAGTTCTGGAGGCTGGAAGTCCAAGTCCAAGGTGTCAGCAGAATTGGTTTTGTTACCAAACTCAAGGGGTTCGTTTTGCCTGCGTACATCAACACCGAAACAGACACGAACAGGAGTTTACGGCAAAGAAAGCAGAGGTTTATTTAAGGAAATAACACCAAGCCTGGAGACACAGGTGAGCTAGTGCTGAAAGACCTGGCTCCCCGATGGTGTGTGGGTTACAGATTGTACAGGGCAAAGTCACAAGACAGCGTGGGTTAGGGTTCAGGGTCGTTTTGGGAGCTGGTTGGTTAGTGGTGAGGTAAGGGTAATAAGTCATTTCTTCAGGTCTTCAGGACAGTTCTGAGGACTTTTCCAGAGTCCCTTTGTTTGGTCCCCTGGAAGAGTAGCCAGGGGATTGTTCCAACTTAGATCAAGATGTTGTCTATAGCCTGCCGGAGATCCGGACCGTGTGTCTGTTAGTCAGGTCCCGGCTACTGCCTTCTGCTGCCTTGGGGGTTGCTGGTTATCAGGGGAAAGGCTAGGTCTCTGAGGGGTGTATATGTATTATATATATATATCCCTACTATATAGATATATTGTATACTAATATATCCATATGTAATATACTTACATATATATTATGTGTACAATATACTATATATATATATATACACAATATATGTGTGTGTGTATATATACATATGTGTGTGTGTATATGTATACATATATATACACAGACAGAGAGAGAGAGAGAGAGAATTTCTACAGCTAGGATTTAAATCTAAATTGAATCAAAGTCATAAGTACCCTCAATTTCAGTTTCTTTTGAGTCCTTTCTCTCTGGCCTGTAGATGGTCAGGATTCTTGCTGTATTTTCACATGATCTTTTATCTGTCACTGTCTGTGTCCTCATCTCCTCCTCTGATAAGGACATCAGTCACATTGAATTGAGGCTGACAAAGACTCTCTTCCTGTCCAAACCCTAATTAAGCTTTCTTTTCAACTAAGCTGTGAGTTTTAGGCTTCTGTGTTCCTGCCTGCGTGCTCAGTTTTAGCCAGAATCCCCCACCCTCAAAATCTGATGGGGTTCTTCATCTTCTATCATTTCTAGGTGGTGTCTGGCCACCTGTCCTTCAGCAAGAATACCATTAGGCTGGTTTAGCCAGAATCCTCCCTTTTCCTGATGTTTCCTTTTAGTAATTTCTCATCCTCTAACACCTCCCCCACAACTCTAATGACTTCATTTTCATTTGATTTCCCCTTTAAAGACCCTATAGTCACATTTCAAGATACTGGGGTTTAGGAATTCAGCACATGAATTTGGGGGAACACAATCTAGCTTATGATGCAAGGCATCAGTGTACTACATCTGGGCCCTGATTTCAGAACTGGTACCAAAGACTCAAACTTAGAGGTTCCCTTCCTTCTCTTCTTCCTGACTCACTTTGATCTAGGATTTCAGCCAGACCTCAAAAGGCCCCAGGGATATAGCAAGATAGTTAGCAAGCAGAGTGGGCTGCTCTCCTTGGCCTGGGAGCTCTTCATTTTTCAAGTATTTATGAATGAATAGTTTGATTTACTGAAATCAATAGTGTGCTTTATTTTATTGATTTCCTTTGCACTGATACAATTTTAGAAGTCTCTGTTGAGCCAATGACACATGTAGAGACAGGAGAAAAAAACTAACAAAGTTAGTGTGGGGTTCAGTGAAGTGATCTATGCTGAACCAACAGGCATAAATTCATTCCCTGAAATTGCATCTGTTTTCATGGCTTTCCCTTCTGCCCAACATCCATTCCCATTGGGCCAAAGAGAACGGGGCAGCTTTGTGGTGTGGCTGAGGCAGCTGGTTCCTGGGGAAAGCAAAGGAAAGGATTTGCACAATCACCTCTCCTTTCAACCCACATTCCATAATTCATAGAGAACCCAGGTCTCTGAGAGGCAGAATTCAAATTTGCATCCTTTGTTGTTCACCAATCCTGATGGCAGACACAATGCCATTTCACGGGTGTCATCTCCTGCATTAGCAAAGGGAGGAGTCCATCTGGTTCTACAAGTTCTATTTTCCTGGACAGTATAGGCTTTTGTGTTTTTGTGTATTTACATTCCTTACAATTTCCAGCACTAAGACTGATAACAAGGACTCTTTCTAATGGCTTGAAAAAAATCTGTCCTGAGGCCAGGAGGATGAATGCATTGTGTCAATTCAATAATAACTAAACAGATTTGGCGAAAAGGAAAATGATATGTTGTTCTTTGGAAGTGCTCCTAAGGGCTCAGCTCTGGGCACATTTCACAAATCAGTGATCTTGGAAGTGCTTCTGTTGAAATCAATTAAAATCTCCAGTGAGTGTGGGCAACGCTTTTCTCCCCAGTTCCTTGTCAGAAGCATCATCCAGAAAGCGAGCTGGGCTCCTCTTAGACTTACTTACTTTAGAGCGATTTCGACAGATTTTGCTTTTATTCTTTGTATAATCATTGTTCTTGCCTTAATTATTTTTTTCACCACGGAGGCTTACTATTTCCTCCACAGCACAGAAAACAAATTTGCAGAGAGAATGGCCTATTAATCACATTGATCCTAAGTCATTAGCAAGTGTTAATTACATAACAAAAACATTAAATGCGTCTTATAACAAATGATAAAACCTCTGCAACACATTCTCTGGCCATTTGAAATTTGCTTTGTTTCTGTCATTATATAGATGTCTTATATTGTTTTGTGAAATAATTTGCCCTCTAGTTCTCAGCCTCCTCTGAAATGAGTGGTCTCTTTCTCCTGTGGGCTATTTTCTCTAATGACTTCCTTTAGCATTTAGTTATTAATATGGAGGTTACAAACAGCTTTTCCTGGATAAAACAAAATTTAATTTTAATAACAGAGGCTTCACTCTAATGGGAAACTTAATTAATCATTTAATTGTTTCAAATCAGGCATCCCTCTCTTTTCAAAACCTCATATTGTATAATTGAAATGAATATTAATTCCATGGTCTTCTTCTATGTTAACTTCCCAAGAAAATTCTAACTAAATAATCATTTTGTCAAATATAAAGATATAATTGAACATTGCTAGTGGAAGCATCCTTGAATCTATAAGTACACATACACATATACACTATATATGCACAAATGAAATACTGGGAGAATCAGGAAAGATGAAAACAAATTTTTTTCTTCATAAAAATTTGAATAGTTGGCATTTTCTTTATTTTTCCCATGTGAAATAACTTCAAGTACAGTGAATCATTTAGTTTTGATATAAATTCAAGTAAAAAGGGCTGAATATTATTTCTTTTTATTTGTATTTGATTAAAACACCTTTTATTTGATAAATTCAGTATTGCCTCTACTCTTTCCTCCTTTCTATTTTTCCTTTCTACTCTTTCTACTATTTGTGTGTTTTTTCTGTTTATTTGTCCTTGACTTTTTAAATCTTTTTTTTACTCTTCTCATTCTCCTTAAATAATTCTTTTACATTTACCTTTTTTTCTTTCAATTTGTACTTCCTCTGTTATACTGTCTTTCATCAACAGTTTATTTTTATCTACTGTTGTCTACATTTTACTGACTTCCCTTCTCACTGTTTCATTTCTATCACCTATAATATAAAACGATGCCATGGTTTTCTTTGCTCTAGTCTCACTGTAATGCTTTATTCCTGTCCCTTTTCATGCTCTTTCTCAGCCCTTAAGTGATTATTTTTGTATTGGATTTTACAATTCATTGCCTAGGTATATTAAATTCTAATAGGTAAGGATAATGTGATTGGTAAAGTCTGTGTAATGTTTAGAATTTCATGAGTGTAGAGTAAATTTTGAACTTTTCAGCAAGGATCTCCCCACCACCACCACCACCAATCAAAGCAAAAGATAAATGTACCAGAAATATCTTTTTCTACGTTTCATTTTATAATCCATGTTCAGTTAAGTATCTTAAAACAGGGTCTTTTAAAATTCTTTTATTTTTCAGACTTCACTTTTCTCTGCTCCGTGAACCATGTAATAACAAAATGAAAACCGCAGAAGAGCTTTTACAACTTGTATACCAGCTTTTCTTCAAAACAAAGAAACCAGTTTTATAAAGGAAGGAAGGAAGGAAGGAGGGAGGGAGGGAGGGAGGGAGGGAGGGAGGGAGGGAGGGAGGGAGGGAGGGAGGGAGGGAGGGAAAGCAGTGTCTATAAGGTAATAAAGAATTAAACTCTTTGCTAAGATCGAAATGTTTATATCCAGAAACTTCTGAATTAGGAAAATAAGTCCTCTTCTTAAGAATGTGCATGGTATTAAATGTTACTGCTAGGCAAATTGTGGCCAGTAGAAACCAGATGAGGTCACAATCATGCAATGTGCAGGAAGACTAGGCCCGCTTTTGCAGCATCTCTCTGAACAGCACATTTTTCTTCTCAGTTATTTTAGATGCCTATAATCATGCTAGGTTGGAAGGAGTACCTAAAAGCTACCAAAAGCTCCTGTATTAAATACTATTAAAACACCTCTAAGAAGTATAACTGTGGTAGTATGTGTTAATTGAAAAAGTTGTGAGGAGTAAGGTACTTGTGCCACTGAGGATCCTGAACATGTGTAGAAGATGCTAGTCCTATTTATTATAAGACATAGTAGATTTTTTTTTTTTTTTTTTTTTTTTTTTTTTATCATAAGACAAGTAGATTTTTCCTCTAGTACCAAAATTTCGGTGAGGGCTGAAATCTGATGATAAAAGGCTCCAAATATTCTCATACTCTAAGCACTGGAGGCTTTGGGGCTACACGGGACTATGACAAATACCTCCTCCTCACCTCTACCCAGTCAGTTCACCTAAAAGCAGGACTACAAAGGAAAAGTTGAGTCCTTTAGAAATATAGCATAAGAAATACCACCTATTCTCTTCCATCTCTTTCTTCTCCCTGAGGGAACATATATGTGGTTAGGGCTTGAAGAGAATCCCTCATTAACAATTGGGATACTGGCAAGAAGAAGAGATCACAATTTCTTTCTTTGGCTGAATATTGACCCATGGAAGCCATATTCCCTTTGTGCCTCAATTAAAATAAATAAGGGAGAGAATAACTGGAGACATGGTATAAAGGCCCAGGGAAGAAGATTGCATATGTACTTGACCACAAAGACTACAATTTTTTATCGAGAGATTTCTAAGGTGGGGAGCCTGCTGGATCCTTTTACCCACAATAGCAGGGCAAACACCAATCAGGTGTCATCAGCCTGGAAGGAATAGGAAAGTAATTTCATATCAGAATATTCATAAAACGTTGTGCAGTGCAGAGCAGAGTACATGTGGTTTCTGTGAATTCACATAAACAGGCATAGTGGTTTACAGAAGGATGGAAGCCATGACGCTGTCCATCTGAGAGAACAAACCATGAAAGTATAAAGGAGAGTGTATGCATGGAGTGATGGAACTCCTGTACCAAGGAAACTCGGCAAATGCTGCCATTGAAAAGGCAGGCAGAAGAGGAGGCCAACAGAGTTGGTTTGTGTGATAGATAGAATTTAGGTAGTAAATCAATGTTGGCAAATTACTTAATTGTTATCGTTTATTTGGGTCACATGCTCCATAATCTGGTTTTGGATTACATAGTTCTCTGATATAATATTCCACCATTGGGTACAAGAACAAAGTTATCAATTATTAAAATAGAAAAACTTTCAACTTTCTCAGATAAAGACAAGATAGACAACTGAAGAAAATAGAGCATCCTGCGAAATACCCAAACAGATCATTTAAATGACATAACACAATTAGACAATAATATTAGGAATTAATTAAAATACATGTCAGAAAGTTTAACAATATAAAATACAAACTGAAAATTTCTAGTGTTTAGAAGAACAAAACAAAAAGTCTACTTGATTATAGTTTCTTATTTCTATCTTACATGTGATTTGAAAATAAAGGTTTAGGCATATATTCATGGAAAATAAAAATCCCTTAGAAAAAGGTTAGGTTGAAGTAGGAAGTATAAATAAGAATCCTAAGAGAAAGGGTAGATAAAAACACTTTGTACATGTCAGCTGTAGGTAATTGAAGATTTTCTTCTCAAAATGAGTTTTATTCTTATGCCTTTTTAAATACACATGCAGGTCAGAAGCATCTGGAAATTCTCTGACATTTCAGTACACAATCCAGATTTTCTAGCAAGATTTTGAGTCTAACAGCTCCCACTAGGAGTCTTTTTTTTTTTTTTTCTTTTCACTTTTCATGCTTGTTAAATGTCGTTTCAGGCATTAACAGCTAATGTAAAAGCATTTTAGATAGAAATGATGATTTAGCCTTGCTTGATGAATTTTGGTAGTTTAGAATGTGTATATGATCCAAAGGAGAGAAAATAGAAAAAGTTCAGGAAAAACATGTTGTTAAAGAAAACATGTTATTAAAGATGTTATTAAACATTTTGAGAAAACATGTTATTAAAACATTATTTTTTAACATTGTGTTTATAAAACAACTTATTGTTTGATTGGCTTTTTCATGTTTTAACAATGCCTGTAGTACTAAAATTACATAGATGCAACCAGGAATTTTATGCCACCAGCCAGCACCAGTACCAACATCCTGACCACCTGCTGGGGGCTCATGATGGTGGTTTGCTATCATCCCAGGACACAACCTTGATTCTTCTTGTAACATTTATCCTCTCTACGTTCATGTTCTGTAAAAGTAACTCAAAAAATGAGGATCTATCAGCGGTAGCAAAAAAGAGGAACAATACCGATAGTCTTAGGAATATTCATGAGACAATTTTTAAAGAATAAAAGATAATTTTAAAAAAAAGATAATAGAGGTACACTGCTGATTTTAGTGTGTAGTATTCAAAGAATTTTTCTTATTTTATACATATAGAATAAAGTTTAATAATCCTGGAGTCAACAAGAGTATATGAAAGCAAACATGCAATGATAAATAGGATTTTATTTAAAATTACTTAGATACAAGAAAGTTGACAGCACATGTGACGTGGAAGGAAAGAGTCTGAAATGCAAAGTACAGAAGACAGATTAAAATAAAATTAAATGGAAAGTATTAGTGATATATAATGTAGTTGTCTACACTTAATATGTTTGTGCATAAATACTGGAGATAAAATAAAATTACTATCCAAACTGTGAAATGCTATTAAAACAACATTAAATATTTGCATTGCTAAATATGTGTATAAATATATATATATATATATATATATATATATATATATATATATAATGAAAAAAGTTACATAACTGAAAATAACATACAATTTACAAAAAATAGGTCATACAAAATATATACATTATAAATATAATGTATAAGTATGTTTTAGACATGCACATGTTTCCATCTTGGAAATTATACTTTATCAATTATTTATTTTCCTATACCCCTGACCAGTTAGGGCAAAATAGTTGGGATAGAAATAATGATATATCAAGAGATCATTATCTAAGATAGATAAAGAAGCCTCTAATTTCATGGAAATCATGTACACAGAATTATACTTCTCCGTATGAGAGATATGAGAAAAATACAAAGTAGGCACCTTCTCTCACTTCCACCCCTTTTTGAAGACAAGATGAACAAAATAAAATTATCACATCACTAATTATATAAATGCATTATTTCTTCATTTGTTTATTAGACAAGAGGCTTGTCTAATAAAGGCTTACCCACATAAATGCTGCAAAAATATTGAAGAAATAACTGCTGAGATACAATATTACTTATGGACTGAGGCAAGAGGATGGGGAAATGGAAATATGTGTTCTGAGATTTACTAGGTTAAAGATAAATTTTAATTAATATAGTAATGGACGTGCAAACTAAAATGTTATGGAATGTATTTGCTGTCAGATTAAAACAAAATGTTAATTATTAACCATATCAAATAGGGATAAGCAGTGGAGAAACAGATACAATTAAGCACAATTATAGTCTCCATGGAAATTAATTTAGCATAATATATTAAAATTGTAATTGGAGATACCCATTGACCAGAAATGCCACACCTAAGAAACCATCCCAAAGAAATAAAAAATCGAGAATATAGTCATATACACACAAAGATATTCATATCAGTCTTATCTGAAATAATAATTCTGGAGGCAAGCTAAATTTTCATTAATAACTTATCATGTATCACAAATAATGGAATATGACACGAACATTAAGAACAGTTAGCTCTTTATTTACTAATATAGAGAGATAGCCATTAAATTTCTAAAAAAAAAAGTAAGTTGCAAACTAATGTATATATGGGATTTCAGTTTAGTAAAAATAATATACAGAAGCATGCATTAACTTCTTAGAGATGAAACTGATTATGCTGTAGAAATATAAGGAAACCATTCACACTTCTGAAATATAGTAGCATATAATTTGTTTGGCTGAAAATGCTGAAAGATAATAAATAGAGGTGTTGAAAGAAATGTGCAATTAATATACTTATTTATCACACAAAAATTATTTTAGGATTTTTTTCTAATATTAGGGAA
Source organism: Rhinolophus sinicus (assembly GCF_036562045.2). Taxonomy (NCBI): domain Eukaryota; kingdom Metazoa; phylum Chordata; class Mammalia; order Chiroptera; family Rhinolophidae; genus Rhinolophus; species Rhinolophus sinicus. The sequence continues at coordinate 76,130,703 of NC_133752.1, forward strand.
ATTTTTCTTGTCCTGATGAAGTCATACTACCGTGCTTCCCCAAAAATAAGACAGGGTCTTATATTAATTTTGGCTCCAAAAATGCATTAGGGCTTATGTTCAGGGCATGTCATACTGAAAAATCATGCTAGGGCTTATTTTTCAGTTAGGTTTTATTTTCGGAAAAACATGGTAACTAGTTTTTCATAAGGCACTGAATGAAAAGTCACTTATCTAAGCAACAGACATCAGTTTAAGCAATTTTTCAGCAAAGTTCCTTTATTTTCTATTTACAATAACATTAAATAATCAAATATTACCCAGCATATATATATATATATATATAAATTTTTTTTATTTTTTTTCAGAACTCTGTAAAGAAGTTCTCTTTTAAACAATTTTAAAAATCCAAGCAAATCATCCACATGCAAGGTCGAAGGATATACATGCCTTAATCACTATTCTTTCCTTTTCAGTGACTTAATTCCTTCTTTCATTTCCAAAATAACAAAGATGATGTTTAGTTACATCTTTTCCTTTATCATTTGGTGCATGAAGAAGTGGGTTCTTCCATTTGCTAACAGAGATATTACAGAGTTACAAGCAAAGTTTTCTCTTGGCAGTGAAAGATGGAAACACTGAAGAAATATTATGCTGTATTTTGTTCTCCATCCCCTCTTCCCCCCCAACCCCCACCCCATTATAAATTGTATACATTGTTTCCTGGAAATTAAATGGCCTAGGCTATATTGTCACTTGCAATCATAGAATAGTTTGCTGAGTTGATCTGTTCACAACTGAAGACAACATTGTCTCATAGCAAATGTCCAAGATTCTCTGTCAACCTGGCCAGGCTAAACTCTTTGAGGACACTGGCATAATGGCCCAAGCTGTAAATATACAGTTGATCCTTGAAAAATGGGGGTTTAGGAGCACTAACCTCCTGCACGGTATAAAATCCATGTGCAACTACTACTCCAAAATGAAACAAGGGCAATGCAGGACATGATTGTACCCAACTTTAAGATGATAGGTTAACTGAAGAAGGTATTATAGTTTTACTGCCTGGTCTGGAGATTATACAGGAAAAACTAAAAATGGTGGAGGCCAAGGTCTTTCATCAGAATTTTTTTTTTTTTTTTTTTTTAACTTGAGTGCAGACCTAAACTGCTATGATCGGGTCCAAGTAAAGGTACATACATGTTTTATGGAAAGGTGAAGGGGAGGTAAAACGAGACTGGCACCAGGACACACTGTAGAATAGGTTAAGTGTTCTCTAGGGACTTTTCAACCGCTATTTCTCCATTTTCTCTATTTCAGCTGTCAACCACCATAACACGTATCCAACATTCTAACTGCTTCCTTCTTTCGGGAAGGAAATCGACCCAGATAACTCATATCTTATTGTAAAACACTTTAACTTTCTTTATCTACTCTACAATTATTTACACATTTAAAGAGAAAAGAACTAATAAAGTTTTAAAAAATGGCATTGAATTCCTAGTGGGAAAGTTCTAGAACCTGGTACCAGACTAGGTGGTCATTGACATATTATGGCAGTGTGATCTTCCATATGCCCCTCAAACCATTCCATACAAAACACAAAGTATTTTTGTTCTTCACAGCTATAGGATTCAGGATTCATTGTGTGCTTATAAAAAAGAGGAAAAAATGGTAACTATATAAAGACTTCTATGATAACCTATTTGACTAACAAACACAAGGGAAAAATCATAGGAAATTAATCACACCTTTCAATATTGTTGGGACTCCCATAAATGTTCAACTGATCATTCTAGCCTGTCTACATAGATCTATGGAAGTAGCTGAGATTGTATTAGGTTGTTACACGAGTAATTGTGGTTTAAAAGGTTAAAAATAATTGCAAAAACTGCAATTACTTTTGCACCAACATAATAAAAGTGTTAAAGCTGAAGCAATATCCTCACTCGTGAGAAAGCATGCCAATCATATTCTAACATGCTTGCCATAAAAACAGAAAAGTAGATTCTTATGACTTCTTTAAAAACAAGCAAACAACCGTTAGCAATAATGTCTAAAATGAAAGGGGCACTTCAATTAGCTCAGTTAGTCAACACCTCAATTTCCTTAGGGATGCAGGATAATGAAACATTGCCATAACACGTGTCCCAGGACTTTTTGTTATCTACACATTATCATTTGCATAGCAAGATTAAGCTTTATGTAGTTCTGATAATCTGAAGAAAAGTTCTATGGACATTAAATAGCTATGGTTGTCTGGGAGTAAACCATAAATCCCATTTAAATACAAGCCAAGTCATAACAAAGGAGGGCAGATTTATTGGCACTGCTGTCCAAGCAACTTGTCACTGATGTCAGGATGGTTAGGGGACAAGGGAATGAGATTCTACCAAACAGCTTCCTTTATCTGCTTTATACCCTGGAGGATGTCAGTCAAACATCATCAGATTTGGTAATGACATCTCATATACGAGTATATAGAGCCAGCAAAAAAGAGAAAAGGAAAGTGCTGCCAGATGGACTAAAGGTGACCATGAATAATGTAGGAAAGTCAAGCAGCAAAACAAAAGCAAACCACATGGAGAAACTCCTTTACAACTACCTCCAGTGACATTAACTGGCATATTTTTAGGATCAAAGGCATATCTGCCTTTAGCCTGTGATTTATAGAATTGCTGGCCAAATAAAATGCACAAAGCTCCATCAAGAAAGATACAATCTTTGGCAAATAAAATACAGAGTAGCTCTCCATGCAAAACCTGACATTCTGTACCTAAGAGATTGCTACTTCTGAGATCTATCCAATGTATTAGTTAGTGGAATCCAGAGAAACGCTCCAAGAGCCTCATCTCCACTGATAAGAGGATATTGCATACAGCTATTTAGAATAACTCTTGTAGCAAAGAGTGATTTAAACAAAGAAAGATTCAAAGTCAGTCCATAGTTATTATGGTTATTTCTTAACGGGGAATTCAGAAAACATGGACTCGTGCCAGGAAATTGTACAGTCATTTGATTTAGAGGTTGTGTGTGTGTGTGTGTGTGTGTGTGTGTGTGTGTGTGTGTGTATTTGCCATTATTAAATATATGTGAATGTTGCCAGTAAGCAAACATATGAGACACATTGGGACATCGACCCACTGGACATGCATTTTTCTGGCCCTGGACATACACAGTATACATGTTACAGATACAGCAGCTGGAGAGTGGTGGGTCAGATTTCAGGTGGTCTTCACAGGAGGTGAAAAATTTGATGTTCACATAATGTGGGATAGAAAGATATATTGCTACTATGTTTGCAAAGCTATCCTCTAAACTGGTTTATACAGAGTAATAGGGTTTCTGCAGATGTTTGATGGGCAAATAGGGGTGAAATAGCCGACAGGCTATGACTTGGAATCTGAAACAGATTATTAAACTTCCCCTTCCCAAATGTCTCTTTAAGAATAGTTTCTTTCCCATTTCTAGACTCCTTTCTTCCTTCAGGTGCATAATTATTAATGCTAACCTACTTGAATGTATTATACTTTCTGCTAATAGTGGTGCTATCTCTATTTGTAGTTTATGAAGTACATATGGATTATGAAGTACATGAGTTATCTGCTAGATATCGTGGTTCTCCACTATATAGCCAAGGGAGAACTAATTCCAAAAGGTTAAGGGACTTGCCAGTAGGTAGTGAATAGCTGAGCTGAAATTCCATTTAATCTGCTGCTCTGTTTACTTACAGTTTTAATTCCCATGAAAAAGTTAAGTTATAATGGTTATAAAAGGCTTTTAAAAAGGTTTAACCCACCAGAGGTATTTGTATCATATGAGCCAGGATATCCGAAGAAAAGATATATTCCTAACAGTCCTGGGTCTTTACAGTTACTTCACTTCTCTCTATACCCTGTTTAAATAAATAACCTCTCCCTTTGGATTACTGTGATAGAATTCCAACTGATCATACATAAACTCTTACCTTCCTTCCTCTGCAAGCACAGTGATAGTCTGAAAGCATTTTGTTCATGTACTCTCAGTTTTCCAAACTTTCATTGGTTTCCCATTGTCCCAGGAAAAATCTATAATCTTTGACATAGCAAACGAGAGGCTCCAGTCTCCACTGACTTCTACAGCTTCAGCTTTCTACATTCTGCCTTCTGGGTTTCATGCTGGATCTCATTGCTGAAAGCCTCTCTCTTGAATTTGAGCACACTGTTCCCAGTTGAAAAGCATTGTGTTATCCCTTCCACTTCCTGTCTAAAAAATTCCTACTAATTCTTTAGAAGCAGGCCAGGTGTCCTCTGGGAGATCTCGCTTTTTCTCTGTGATGACTTTATATCCACATGGGCTCCTATGATATCTGTGCTTCTATTTTGTTAGCTTTAATTACACTCAGAATTATTCATTGATGATAAATTCTGTGAGGCCACTATGTCTTTCTTACTCATGACTATAGTATCGATGTTTAATTTGGTAGTCAAATAAAAATAAAAACAAACTAAACAAACAAATTAATAACGAATGAATGAATGGAGGCACAAACAAAATGGTGGGTAGAGATATTAACAAAGGACTAATGGTTCTCTAGCCAGGGTTCCAATTGCTTTTTGTTTTTTTAATTACCCAATTAAAAAACCAAATACTTCAAAAACCAACATGTTAAGTGCATAATGTCATCCTATGGGGTATTTCTACATAATAGCACTTTATAAAGCGGCTATTTAACATATGAGATGTGACATTTTGCAAATAGTGGACAGAAAGACATGATAATGTGTGTAGTAAAAGGTACACTGATTCTTTGGAATCAAAATTTCAACTATGTCCTTAATTGTGCTATAGATGCATCTGTTTCAGTATCTAGACATTGACAACAGCAGATGTGAAATGGAAATTTTACCCTGGTTTGTAGATCTTGTCTTCTCTCCATCTGTAGGTGATGTCCACTATCAGATGGAGGAATCTAAGAAGCTCTACTTTGAAAATAAATACAGACAGACAGACAGACAGAAAGAAAGAAAGAAAGAAAGAAAGAAAGAAAGAAAGAAAGAAAGAAAGAAAGAAAGAAAGAAAGAAAGAAAAATAGCAGTTCAAGGTTTTTCAGCTAAACGTGTGTGATATGGGAGAGCTCCCTCACTATAAAAGTTTTAAGCCTCCCTCACTATAGAAATTTTAAGCCCCTCACTATAAAATGTTTAAGTCCCCCCACCATAAAAGTTTTAAGTCTCCTTTTCCCTATAATCTTAGCTCCTTAATCCCTGGTTTTAATCACTCTTCTAATCAGTTTCTAAATCCTAAACTAAAGATTGCTCCTAGCCTAAATCACAGAATGTCTCTCCCCCACCTAATAACTACTTAAAAGCCTGTGAGCTATAATCACTGTAGCCCAACATTCATTCCCCCAAGCCATTCCAGACCAAACTCTTGGATACATAAACACCATCCCAGTGACCAAATGAGTTTTAACACTCCTCCAGGCCAGTCCAGACCTAACTCCTGGGTGAACAAACCTCCCCTGAAAATAAGATAAACAAGCTTTGATTCCTACTCCTGGAGGCAGCGCTTTTATTAACCAGTATCTGTCTCTCCTCATCTAGGGGCCATCAGGATACGAATTGTGTCCCAGTGAGGCTTCCAGTGCACCCCAACCAAGGGAGAACAGACCTCTTTTTTATTATTTAAGAACAGATGATAGGGTGAGAGTTTCATGAATCCCCAATAGGTAGGGACAGCTCTACCCCTTTCTCAGTTTGAAGCAGATACAGAAGAGACCTCCTGTCCCTCAACTGCCCACAAAGATTTATGGGGCTCACATTTCTCAGGGGAAACAAGGCCGGCAGATAGATACAGGTAATGGGGTCTCTGCATTCCTACACATCCAACACAATCTATGGGGAGCATCTCCTGGAGACCTCTCAGATTCTTCCCTTATCTGCCCTACGCATTAGCCACTGTGAGGAGACTAAAAGACAATACATTAGATGGGTCCTGAGCAGTAAAGGGCTACAACGACCTCCATCTCACCCTAGCCTTATTACACCATCATTATAATATCATACATTAATTGTATGATATTCATTATACATAGTTCATTAATATCATTATAAAAGACTGAACTCTGGGAAGGGACATGAGCAGTCTAAGAGGATGAGGTAATAGCCACTCACCAATCACAGGTGTCAATCAAGTGGTCCCGCATCTGGAGGGGAACAGCCCATCCCAGAAAAAAGAAAAAAAGATAAAACCCCCAGGCTCTCGCCAGTCTCTGCCTCTTGAGCATTGAGCCTTGAGCCCCTCTCTTGAGCCTTGCCTTTGCTGGGGGCCCACTGCAAACCCCTGGGAGTACACTTTGTCTCCTAATAATAATGCCACCTTGAGCCCTGAGCTTTGAACTGAATTTCTTTGTGCTTGGCCTGCTCCTAATTCTTTGGAGTATACTATCTCTTCTAATAAAGTTTTTCACCATTTTGCTTCTGTGTCTCATTCAATTCTTTACTGGAATTGAACGAGACACAGAGGTAAAGTGGTGAAAATTCTTTACTGGAAAGAACCTGGACACTGCTCCAGGGAGGATCCATCCTCTGGTAAAGTAGCGGCTGGTATTCCCGCCTTTCACCCAGGTGCCCTGGGTTCAATTCCTTCTGTGGGAAACTAGCCCACACTCTGCCCAGACTCCACCAGGTTCAACCCCGGTGTGAGAGCCAAGTCGGATTTCTCGCTGAGAAGGTCCGCAGCTGAGAAGGGCCCCACTCTCTGGGAACATATAGAGCATTACAAGATTTAATGCTATGTTTTTTATTTTGTTTTTTTTTCAATTTTAAGAATAATTACCTACACATTTCCTTGAGATAACAAACATTCTTTGTATAGGACTGCAATGATGATTGTTAAAAGAAAGACTGTTGAATATAAAATAATGTGTTTATGTCACACTTCATTTTCTTCATGTCCCCAGGTGAAAAGAAATTGCATTTTCAGTGATTTATTTACTACCATGTTTCCCCAAAAATAAGACCTAGCCAGACAATCAGCTCTAATGAGTCTTTTGGAGCAAAAATTAATATGAGACCCGGTCTTATTTTACTTATAAGACTTATAGTAAAATAAGACCGGGTCTTTAACATAATGATATGATATGATATGACAATATGATATATAATAATATAATACCGGTCTTATATTAATTTTTGCTCCAAAAGATGCATTAGAGCTGATTGTCCAGCAAGGTCTTACTTTCAGGGAAACATGGTATGAAGAAGATTCTGTTTTGAGATTGTATTGACTTAATTGTGTTTTGTGTGTAGGTACATTCAGAATTTGATGACAAAATACTGCTCATACTGTTTATGAGCAATTCTATGTGATTATGAAATGGCTGCTTTATCCCTGCGTTAGTACTGTCTCCAAACAAAAACACATGAGGTTATTGAAGTAATGAGGGAGAGTAAGAAGGTAGTTTGTCAAATACGCTAATGATTTAATTGGATTTAGGGTTTATTACTGTGATATCACACCATTTTGTTTGGGCTTCAAATTGAAAAGGACCATTTAAAAACAGAAAGGTTCTAAAAGATATTATACTATCTCGTTACAAGCCAGTCCACCTACAGTCGCACATGTGCTGTTCGAGGTGAACCAGCTCCTCACCCATACACCGAAGCTTTGAACCTGCACTTCCACTGGCAACTGGCGATTCTGTTTCCAAATATAAATTTCCAAGCTAAATAATTCTTCTACTAACAAGTATTTTGAAAAAGGTGGATAGTCTAAACAGCAAACTTTTTAGTGCAGCCTGATCTAATTAAGACTAAGATATGAGCTCTATTTGCAGTGATTGGATTTATTATTTAGTGTGGCAGCTTTGAGCCTGGCCTCTATCATGCAGGCACGTGATTTCCAGGTAGTCATTATTATGCTGTTTAGAATGCAGGGAACTCGAGAACAATGGACGCAGTTATGAAACATAAATTTTTGTTGATCGTTATCATTCTTTGTCCAGTCGAGGAAATCTAGATACCACAGTCAGTGTTTTTGTTATCATAAGATCAGAACTGCCAGTATTTTCAGTTATGAGAAATACAACTTTCAACATATCACATATTCTTTGATTTATGTTATTTTGCTGCAGTCTTATTTCACAGCGTACATAATTCATCATAAGATTACAATACAATCTCAAAGTGATAAAATCAAAAAGCAAGACTATAACTAAAAAGGAAAATGATTGTTTCTGTGATCTCTGTTGCTTTGGAGTCAAATTATGTTGAGTTTGAATTGGGGTTTCTGAGAAGACAATAAAGGGGAAGGGGAAGATTCTGTATAATGCCATGGAATGAGTACAGATCTTCTGTGCATTGAAAATGTGATTTCCCATTTGTTAAAAAAAAAAAAAAAATCCTTAGAAAAGGACAAACATTAAAGTTACATCAATTTCAAAAACACTGATAGAGCAGGAATGGATAAGACCTTCCAAAAATCCTCTCCTACGTAAAAGCAATGAGAATACTGGCAAAAATAATTAAAAACAACTTTTTTAAAACTCTGGAAATTAACCAAAGACTTGCATCTATTTGGAGAGTCTTTATTCAAGACTTGACTCAATCTCAGTAAGAAAAGTGAGTTTTGTAGCGTTATAACATGCTTTAGTCCCTGGATCCTCTTTCTTAGTTCTGTGGTGACCTTGAAAACCAAAAGCCCACAAAGTAAAAACCATCAGCCTAACAACTTCTGAAAGAAATGAAATGTGGCTGGCGTTCCTCCAAAGTGCAATTCCTCGTTTTCTAGGAAATCCCACTGGCAAAACTTGTTGTTACTTGACCTGACTCAGACTTCTCACAGTGTGAACATTCTTTTCCTGATGGTGTTGTAGAAAATAATCAGGGGTAATTGTTTATCATCACAGCTACCTGAGGCAATGACAACTGCTGGCCCAAAGAACAAACTGGCCAAAACAATGAAAAGGAAATGCTGGGGAATGAAGTGTTCATGGGGGCTTGGAAAAACTCTAATATATTTCTGGGAAATGACAGAGCCTCATGCATGTGTAGGACTGTGTGCAGTTCCACGGCTATGCACATGCCCAGGAGCGACGTGAGAATGTCCAAAGCACTTGCCACTGGCTGACCTTCGGGCTCTGTCCAAGCAGTAAGTGAAGGCCATGGAGTGAGAATGTCCGAGTATTGAAGGGTTGCCCTGAAATGCACACAAAGCCTCTTGGCAATGACTACGGAATTTATTGGTCTAGACATTTAAAAACTACTTCTCAATTCTTTCTCTGGTAAGGCTCTATAATACCCAGAATATATTAAAAACTCTTACACTTTAACAATAAAAAATAAACAATTTCATTTAAACATGAGCAAAGGATTAGAATAAGCGTTTTTCCAAAGAAGATACAGAAATGGCCAATGAGCTTATAAAAATGTTCAAAATTATTCATCATTAGAGAAATGTAAATCAAAGTTACAATGACATACCACTTCACATCTACTAGGATGGCTATAATTAAAATACAGACAATAAGTATGGTTGAGGATATGGCAATTGGAGTCCTCATAGATTGCTTGTAGGGATATAAAATATTGCAACCATTTTGAAAGTCAATTTGTGAGTTCCTCAAAGAGTTAAACATAGAGTTACCATATGACCCAGTAAATACAATCAGTACATACCCAAGATAATTAAAACATGTCTTTACTCAAAAACTTGTAAGCAAATGTTCACAGCAGCATTATTTATAACAGCAAAGAGTGGAAACAAGCCAAATGTCCATCAATTGATGACTAGATAAACAAAATGTCCTATATTCATGCAATAGAATATTATTCAGCTTCAAAATAAATGGAGGACTAACTCATGATACAGCATTCATAAAACTTGAAAACATTACGCGAAATGAAAACAGCTCCATACATAAGGCCACATGTTGTATGATTCCATGTATATGAAATTACCAGAACAGGTAAATCCATAGAGAACAAAAGTAGATTATGAGGGAGAAGGTGAGGGGATTAGAAAGCACAAATTGGTAGCCATAATATTGCCACGGGGATATGAAAGACAGTTTGGGGAACATAATCAATAATGTAAAGATTTTGTAGGGTGTCAGATGGGCACTTGTCTTATTGGGAAGACTACTTCATGGACGGTATAGATGCCTGACCACTGCAGTGTACATCTGAAGCTGAAGCTGAATAATACTGAATTTCAATTATAATTTTATATATATATATATATACACACACACATAGTCACGGGATGTGGAGTACAGCATAAGGAATAGAGTCAATGGAACTGTAACAGCTATATACGATGTCAGAGGGCTAGCAGACTGGGGGAGGGGATTTATCACTTTGTGAGGGGTCTAATGTCTAACTATCACATTGTTTTGTACACCTGAAACTAATTTGAAAAAGTAGAGTAATGATTGCCAAGGGGATGTGGGGGAGAAAGGGCATAGGGAAATTATTTCTAATGAGTATGGGTTTTATTTATGGGATAAAAAAAAATGTTCTTGAATTAGATAGCAGTGAGGCTATGCTACTTTGTAAACATACTAATGATAATTGAATTGTATATTGGAAAAGGATGAATTTTATGGTACTGAATTATATGGTAATAAAAGAAAACACTAATAACATTTGTTCACTATAGCATAAAAGAGAAGAAATTCACTTTGATGTCAATTTTTATATATATTCAAAATAATCAGATTATGAGATAATGTAATATTAAACAAAAGTTTAGGAGTGATATTACCTTTGGAACAATAGCAACACCCTCCTCCCCCCGCCTCCCCCCAAATAAACACCTCTTTAGCAGAATCTCAAAGTATATTTGCATTCAGATAATTCAGTTTTATTACCTTGATATAGATTTGAATCTTAGACAGAGCAAATATTTACATAGCTAAGCATCTAAAATGTCAACATTGATTTCTGTCAGAATTTACTTTTAAAAATATCCTTGGTACATAGAAGAACTCTGAAGTTTAGCTTTCCTTTTAAACTTCTATAAAACAGTACATTTTCTCAAAAGTTTGTATAACAAATTAACTTTACTAACAAACAAGGAAAGCTATAATGATGAAAAATAGATATATTTTGGTTTTTTGAATCAGAAAGGCAATGAATAGTTAATGAGAGTTTATAACGCAGGAGTTTTAAGATTGATGCCTTAGTGAAAAATTAGCTTTCTATATAGTAGAGCAAGTTGGGAATTTGAGATCATACACTTCTCCTGATGTTTCACTTTCCAAATTCATGCTACTTTGTTTAACCTCTAATTCATTCATTCATTCATTCACTGATTCATTATATATTTTTTTGTTCACTCCTTTTATTCAATTTAGATATTTGGTATTTAATCAATCATAAGCATTTATTAAGTTGCTACTGATCCAAAATACTACTTAAATATAATGAATACAAGAATGTATTCAAAGATTATAACTATTCTTTCATGTAATTATAAAACAAATCTAAGACAACATGTGGAAATATTTTGAGGTATTACAATTGCAGGGATATTATAATCTCTACCAAAGGAATTCAGATAAGGAAATAACATCATGGCAAGGAAGTCTTTTCATAAGTAGTTGAAAACGTTTTTGAAGAGTGCTGACAATTGTTTAAAGATCCTTACATATATTAAATTCTCACAACAATCCTTAGAGTAAGCACTATTATTATCACCATGTTATATATGTCTACTATGTGGTGGAGATAGGATTGGAACTCAGGCAGCCTTTGCTGTGATGTATTTATTTGGACTTTGATGGGATTATTGATTTGGTATGAAAAAACTTTAGGGGAAAGGAAGTTCCAAATTTAGAGAATAAAAAGAACAGGAAAGAAGAAATGGGAAAAGAATATGTCCGATTGCCCTGAGTACGATGGGATTTAGCAATTAGAAAGGTGAAATGAACAAAGTGTAGCCAGTTGAGAGAAGTACTGGGAATGACAGACCAAGAATTTTGCATATGATCTGGAGGTAGATAGGGAGCCACTGAGGGTTTTGAATGAGGGAGTGGAATTATGAAAGCAGTGTTTTATGAAGAGTAAATTTGCCTGGTATGGATTACTTGTTTGAAAGGTTATAGGGATCGCTGTTAGGGAGTGATTAATCAATAATGTAATAAAGGCAGAATTATAGAAGTCAAATCCTTAGCTAAGAAATTGGGAGTAAATGGAGTGACCAGATGGCCCAGGTGTTTAGAGCATGAGCTCTGGACAACAAGGTTGCCGTTTCTATTCCCACATGGGATGGTGGGCTGCGCCTCCTGCAACTAAAGGTTGAAAACGGCAACTGGACTTGGAGCTGAGCTGCACCCTCCACAACTAGACTGAAGGACAATGACTTGGAGCTGATGGGCCCTGGAGAAACACACTGTTCCCCAATATCCCCCAATTAAAAAGAAATTGGGAGTAAATAAATTAAAATTATTTTGACCATTCTGGATTCCCTTTAAAATCACCAAGTAGAATCCCTTTATATGACCATACACACCATTCCTTTCAGATTGCATATATAACCACTCTCTGAGATCATGCTTTGATTTCAAGATATTTCCAGACTAATATTCACTCTCTTACTCTCGCCCAAATCTCCTGCTGTCTTCTTTATTCACTTAATTTTTAAAAATCCAGTTGAATGTGTCAGGTTCATTTCACTAACTCCCTCACCAATACTCTCATCTCCCTTGCCTCTCTGTATTTCCTCACATATCACTAATAAATTAAAACCAAACAGAAAGATAATTATTTTTGCACAAATTCTTTGTGCACCTATTCCAACCTCTCACCCCAGGAGTCTAGTTCTGCTTTAGAGCGTCACACAAAAAGATAAATAGATGTCACTATAAATTCTTATTCACTAACCTCGAAAATGCTCTCAACTTTGCCCACAGTTGCTGTCTAGTGGTTGAATCAACAGTCTGTCACTTCTTAAATGCTTCTTAAAAAGTTTAAATGTTCCAAAATCATGGCTTCAAACAAATGCAAAAGTGGAAAGACACCATGAGTGCCTGTCATTGGCTACACCAATTACCAACGTGGCCAAACTTGCTCCATTAGTTCAACATACTGCTCCTCCTCCATGTGTCATTTTAAAGGTAAACTTGGACATGTTATTGTTTTTATCCATTAATACTTCACAGAGTATCTGTAGGAGATATGGACATTCTTTTTCAACATATCCAAAATATCACTGTTAAAAAAATAGTAATTTCTTATTATCATTAAACATATATCTTAAAACTCCTTGATGATGATTTTTTACAGTTGGTTTGGTTGGAATTAGCATACAAACAATAGCATGTACAGGATTTTTGACTATGGGTCCTTCCTCTTTGTTTTTCGTTTTTCCCTTGCCAGTTTGTTGTTGAAGAAATCAGTTTATTTCTTATGTAGAATCTTCATCCTTTTAGAAATTACTGACTGCATTTTGTTGTCTTTTAAAAGGTTTCTTTATCCCATTGTCCCAGCAAACTGACAGATACAGCAACCTGTCAGATTCAGCTCTAAGGTTTTTGGTAAGAGTGCATCATAGCTGCTGCTGGGAGCTTCTGAGAGCCTCTTGTTTCACATTTAGGGGCACTAATGTGTGATGACTTCCTATGTGTAATGTTAAGATTCCACAGGATACTCAAATGCAATCAGCCTGATCCATCCATTATAAAGTTTCCATTTTCCTTTCATGTAATAATTTTAACAGCTGCGGATGACTATAGCTTAGATCCATTATTTCATTAGGGTTAGAACAATAGTGATAGTATTTTATTTTTATCACTTTTATTAAGACAAAACTAAGAGGAAAGAGGAAAAATGTGGTAGGAATGTGGTGTGTGCTGTGTTTCTCGTATTCTCCATCTTTGTATTTGGTATCACCAAATAGTTAAGGACTGAGTTGGAGAGGAAGAGGGAGGAACATTCACACAAGTGAATACATTTTGTCCCTGTCATAATAAATATTACATTGGTGGGCACAAATAAGGAAGTGGCAGATTCTACTTGGGAGTTAGAAGTAGGTAGGAAAAAATAATACAAGAGCATGTGTGAGTTTGTGTGTGTGTGTGTGTGTGTGTGTGTGTGTGTGCGTGCGTGCATGCGTGCGCGCGTGCGCACAGGTGCCTGTGCCCATGTGTACGTGTGGGTACATGGTGATAAAATTGGAGAAAGAGAGGAGACCGAAGATAGAGAGCTTTATTAATTATGTAAAATAGTTTGTAAGTTCTTTTTTCCCCCCCTAATAGGCAGGGAGGTGAAGGGTTTTAAGCAAGATAGTATAAAAAGTAATGTCTCATAGGAAGATCACATTTCTTAGCAACATGAAGGATGAACTGGAAGGAAAAAAATCGAAAGCAGACCAGCGTAGTCCTGATTACTGTAGCTAAAGTGGAAAATGATGAAGGTATGAACTTGCAGTTGCAGTAAAAATAGTCCTTTTTCCATATGCCTCTGGAAAACTAATTTGCTTCTACCTTAGATCCTTGCTGCTGCAATTGGAGACTGAGGGCCAGGGAGAAAAGAGACTGAGTATAAGAAGAATTTACTCAAGAGAATATAACCTCTAATGTGATAACCTCTAATGTGATTATTATTAAAATATTCTTCATTAATATTTTCTTCAGCATGAGAGTAATATATTCCTTAAGTAGTTGTATTACAATATATTTGATAATATTTTTGTTTGAATTTTTCTGTAATATATTCATCTACTATCGTCTTGTTACATATTTAAATTTATAGACTTGTCTCTTTCCTTATAAAGCTCCCCTTTCAACATTCTTATATATACAAATCCAAATCCCCCTTTTTTTCAAATTTCAGCTCAAATTTCACTTGTACCCTAAAGCCATCTCTTTCCTCTAAATCTATGTACCAGTATTGTGCTGTTACTGTAGCCCATCCCACTGCCTGCACCTTTATCACAGTTATTGTATACACATCATATGTTTGTCAATAAATCTATAAGTTCTTAGGCATTTTTGTTATTACTTATTCACTGCTGTATCTTTAATACATCTAGTAAAGTGCCTTGCCCATAGTAGGCATTTTAGAAATAGGCCTAGATTACGTCTAATTCATTTATAGAGAATGTGTACGTGACTTTTAAGATTCTTTCAAACCTGCAGTTGTGTGATTCTTTTAAGCATGTTATGCTCTAAAGTGAATGTTTTTAGGAGGATAGAATGAAGAGGGGGAATAAATTTGAAGAAAATAGATTTGATGTCTAAAGGTTTTATAGGAAAGTCTTCCATATTACTTCCTTTCTTAATGAACATAACTATTCTAGTAATATTTTCTTCACTAACTTGGGGACAGAGTCCCAGAGAGCGGTTTCCAGGCTCTCGACCTCACATGGAAAGGTGCTGGCTCAGGTAGTAGATGGCCATTAGCTGTAACCAGTTAGTCACTAGCCACTAATATAACTGCCGTGGCTGAGCTAGCAAGGGCAGATTGCAGTTAGCAAGGGGTTGTTGGTTGGCAGAGAAGCAGACAGCAGATTACGGATCATGTGGTTCCTGCTTCCTGTGTCTCCAACCCAACCGCCAGCGAGAATATAGTGGTATGAGTCCCCTATCCATGGCTCCATTGGTGTTCCTTTTTGTCTTCACCATATTCTGTGTTCTTGTGTGGGAAGCAGGAGCTGAGATCCTGCATTACCCATGGTGCAGTGAGCAGGGTGTGGTATCGGCCGAAACTCTCCTATAAGTAATGGAGCAGTATATATGTATAAAAGCTCAGTTTCAGGAAGCCTGTGAGGAGCAGAGCCAGGAGCAGGAGGCGAGATCTGCTTGGGAGAAATGTGACCCCTTGGTGAATTGGTGGGTCTGTCTCTCAAGCCACCAGATGGCAGGCCATCCTGTTGGCCGTGGTGGGCGTCATCTTCCTCTTGGTTGTCCTCTGCTGCCGTGGGCTCCTAGAGTTGTGGGCATCTGACACTGAGGCCACCACCCACTCAGACACCTGGCATGGTGAGGAGGATTTTGGCCATGTAGGAGTGGTGTCTGACTCTGAACAGGAGGACATGTGGCCCCCACACAGTGCGTGGTACCCAGTAGCTACTATTCTTAGGAACTGGACCCCCGAGGAGGGGTGGGAGGACATGGATGGCTCTCTGGCCAGCATGGAGAGGGCCCTGCAGGTTCTAGCTGCGTGGTTACCAGAGGAGGCAAAGGGTACAGCTGGCTGTGTGGGCTGGATGTTCGTCATCACGTTGCATCGGAACATAGAAGATGTACTTAATGAAATAGCCCAGGTGCAGGACCAGCAGCCTCGGCGGGAGGCATTGGAAGCTAAGGGCTGCCAGTTGGAGTAGGTTCTCAGCAGGGTGCATCATAACTCAGAGGAGGCGCTTGCTGGCATAGCCCAGGTGCAGGACCAGAAGTCCTCGTGGGAGGCGCTAGAAGCTCAGGTCCACCTGTTAGAGGAGGCGCCCCACAGTGGAGACTCTGAGGCAGAGGAGGGCGTCATGAGTGGAGACAATGTAGCTCCCAACCCCCACGCCTGGCCCATTATGAAGCAAAAGGTAAAATGTGAGCAACCTTTGGGCTCTGGGGGCATTGCTGCCAGCAACACAACTGTGACTGAGTTCACATCCTACACTCCTTACATTCCCACTGAGTTGCAGGAGCTGGGGAGGCAGTGCCGACAGTGCCCTGGAGAGCCAGTCTCGGCTTGGTTGCTATGTTTATGGGATGAAGGGGCAGACAGCATTCTCTGCTCCCCAGGCGAAATGGAAAAGCTAGCCTCTGTGATGGGGCATCCGTCCCTGCAACAAAGGTTACAGAATTTTAACCTTTGTCGCCCAAGTTGGTTGGCCCAAGAATAGGGCAAACACACTGTAATGGAGTGGCTCACTGCTGCGGTATGCACAGTATGGGGACAGGCTGGCGAGCTACCAGACACTGTGAGTAAATGGTAATCATATAGGGAACTTACTCAAATCATCTGTCCCCTAATATGCAGGGACCGAATGATGAGCGTTTTACAACCAGCAGGCAAGGTCTGGTTTTGGATACTGTCCCTGCAAGTGCTTTTGGATCCATGGTTGCCATTCTTACGCCCTATGTGGGGTGGCGGATCCACGGCCACCCTGGGGGATGTTGAAAGCTGGTGGCAAGGGAAGTTAAGACAGGAGGTCTGAGAAATCAAGACCTGGAAGCCCAAGTCAAAAATAAGTGGGCGAGGTCGTGGGCCTCAGAGTAACACGCATACAGATGTGGCGTGATCTCGTGGCAGCAGGGGTCGATCGAGAGAAAATAGACTGACAACCCAATGCACTCTTGTTGGAACTTTCGAAACAGCTGTGTCTGGAACAGCTATTCCTGGGAAGCCCAAAGGGGAAGCCCGGGAAAGCATGACCCGTGTCTGTCCAGGACTTCATGTAGCCTCTTGAGGCTGACTCCTTTGAGCTTGATTTGGGGGCCGGGGGTGGGGGCGAGGTACCTGATCAGAGGGGATGAGTGGGGACCAGAGGCCTCACGTGGAACTATCCATACATTGGTTCCCTTCTAATGTGCAGAAGGTTTTGGCCCTAGCTGACACCAGCACAGACTGTATAGTCTTATTTATGGGAACCCAGAACTGTTCCCTGGATCAGCAATCTGCATTGATGGCTATGGGGGAAAGACTGTGACTGTGAAAGCCGTTTCCTTACCACTGGGTATAGGAAGGCTTCCCCCTCGTACCTACAAGGTGTATGTCTCCCCCATTCCGGAGTATATGCTAGGGGTGGACATGCTACATGGCCTCAGCTTACAGACGTCGGTAGGAGAGTTCCGTCTCCGGATCCGGGTGGTGAAAGCGGTGACATGAGGGCATACTCACCACCCTCCTTAAGTGTTGCCACAGCCCTGGCACGTGGTTACTGTGCGACAGTACCGCCTGCCAGGGTAGGAGGAGATTGGTCGTACAATATTGGAATTGGAAAAGGCACATATTGTGAGGCCAACGCACAGTCCCTTTAACTCCCCAGTATGGCCTGTCAAGAAGCCAGATGGGACCTGGCGAATGACTGTGGACTATAGGGAGTTAAATAAGGTGACACCACCCTTGCACGCTGCAGTGCCTTCAATTCATGATTTAATGGATCGTCTGACTGTCCGCCTGGGGACATATCACTATGTAGCGGACTTGGCCAATGTTTTTTTCTCCATTGACATTGCACCCGAGTGTCAAGGGCAGTTTGTTTTTACTTGGGACGGGTGGCAATGGACTTTTCAAGTCCTTCCGCAAGGATACTTGCACAGCCCCACTATCTGCCACGGGCTTGTGGCCCAGGATTTGGCACAATGAGATCGCCCATCCTCTGTGGCCTTGTTTCATTATGTTGAAGACATATTACTGACTTCTGATTCCCTTTCAGATTTAGAGCAAGCAGCTCCCTCTCTTCTCTGCCAACTGAAGTCACATGGCTGGGAGGTGAACAAGGAAAAGGTCCAAGGCCCCGACTTATCTGTCAAGTTTTTGGGTATTGTGTGGTCGGGTAAGACAAAGGTCATACCTGAGGCGATTATTGACAAAATACAAGCCTTTCCCTGGACGACCAAGGTTTCCCAACTGCAGGTGTTGGGGTATTGGCGGCATTTGTACCCCATTTAGCAGAAATGGCAAGGCCCTTTATAACATGATAAAAAAGGGGGCCTCGTGGGATTGGACAGAAGCTATAGAGCAAGACTTTGCTGCCACAAAACGGGCAGTGCAGCAGGCACAGGCTCTGCAAGTAGTAGACCCTGGTCGCCCGTTTGAACTTGATGTTCACGTAACCCAAGAGGGGTGAGGTTGGAGTCTCTGGCAACGGCAGGAGTGTCTCCGGTCGCCAGTGGGATTTTGGTCCCAATTCTGGAAAGGAGTGGAAGTCTGCTACTGTCTAATAGAGAAACAGCTGGCTGCTGTGTACGCAGCCCTAGTGGCCACTGAAGCCATCACAGGGATAGCACGGGTGTTGGTTCGATAAACCTATCCCATCCAGGAGTGCGTCCGTATGTGGACCCAGGGACCCAAAACAGGGGTCGCACAGACCACCACCCTCACCAAGTAGCATGCCTACTTGGAGCAATGTAGCACCCTTAGTTCAAGCCCTTTGAGCACAGAGCTACAGCAAGTCTTGGGGCCTGTAAAGCTTGTAGCCCAGGCAGAGCCAAGCGCTCTGCCTAGAGGGGAGGACTTGGAGCCCTCGCCCTACAGAGAAGGATGGCCCCTAGTACCTGAAGATGGCTGGTGTACTGATGGTTCTATCTGAGGAGCTGCAGCCGTTTGGATGGCTATTGGTGTGCAGCCCAAAACAAACACCATTTGGTTTGATACTGGGATGGGCCAGAGTAGCCAGTGGGCTGAGCTACGGGCTGTGTGGATGATAATCAGCCATGAGCCAGGGCCCCTAGTTATTTGTACTGACAGCTAGGCAATGTTCCGGGGCCTAACATTATGGCTCCCTCTGTGGAAACACCAAAACTGGTCCCAAGCACTGGTTGGTAAGGCACCGTCCACTGTGGGGTCAAGCCATGTGGCAGGACCTCTGGGACCTAGGGCAGAGAAAGGTGGTGACCCATGCATGTCACAGGTCACTTCCCTTTAGTGTCAACAGGTAATGATTAAGCAGATGCCCTAGCACAGGCCCAATGGTTAGAATGGGCCCCTTCCACTGATGTAGCCCATTGGCTGCAAAGGAAATTGCAGCATGCAGGAAGCCGAACCATGTGGCAGGTGAGCAGGCACTGGGGTCTGCCTTTGAAATGGCAGGAGATAGGAGATGCCTGCTATGACTGTGCCGTCTGTGCCTAGAACAGCCCCCAATGGTGGAGGCTCCCCTGGGAGACATAGCAGATTACACGAGGGAGTGTGCCCCTCACTTGCTGGCAAGTGGATTACATTGGACCCCTGCCTAAAGCCCACAATGTGATGTATGCATTCACAGCAGTGGACACTGCTACAGGGTTGATGTTTGTTTGGCCTTGTCTGGCTGTGGATCAGCGGCATACAGTGGTCGCTGTAACACGGCTGTGCGCCCTCTATGGGCTCCCCTAAGTATTGAAAGTGGTAGGGTACTCATTTTATGGGGCAAGAAGTGCAGCACTGGGCTGCCAGGATGGACATACAATGGTTGTTTCATACCCCGTATAACCCACAAGCAGCTGGCATGATTGAATGCTACAATAGACTTTTGAAGCAAGGCCTCCGGTGTCAAAACACCCTCCCACGATGCGCGACTGGCCCTAGAATCTCTGGGACTTCTTGAGAATCCTGAATGAGAGACCACGGAAGGGAGGGCCCGCACCAGTAGAAGCACTACTACATCAAACAGCTGCTCCCATTCAGTTACAGGTTACCACAAGTGAGACTCTGCTAATGCCAGGCTATGGCAGAAATGGAAACATTTTGCTTCCAGCACCCACATGCTTGAAAGCAGGGAAACGGCAGCAATGGACTTGGCCCTGGTGGGTCAAAAGCCCCCACTGTGGGTGGTTGGGATTAATAGGCCCATGGGGGGCTGGTTTGACCTATGATATGCAAGTGACACCAGGGGTGGTGGCCAAATAGCCACCTCAAATGACTGTGGTATATGGAAGTCCTAATGCTGGGACGATTTTGCGGGGAACCTATGTGCTCTCGCTATGGCCTATGATGCGGTCCCCTGTTCTGTTACATGTTGAAACCATGCAAGGGATCCCAAGCACTGTCGTAGAGGTCTGGTACCACAAACCGGGAAAGGTGCTGGTGGCAGTGACCCTCCTTTCCCAGGACGAAAAGCTAGCATGTATCCTCCTAGATGGAAGGGATTTGCCATTATTGATTCCTGTGTGGGGGAACAGAGCCAGGAGTGCAGCTTCCAGGCTCTCGACCTCACATGGAAAGGTGCTGGCTCGGGTAGTAAATGGCCATCAACTGTGGCTATTTGGCAGTCAGCTGTAAAGAGTGAGCCATTGGCCACTAAGATAACTGCCGTGGTTACACTAGCAGCGGATAGTGGCTGAGCTAGCAAGCACGGATTGCAGTTAGCACAGCAGATTGTAGTTAGCACGGAGGATTGCAGCTAGCAAGTGGGGTTGGTTGGTTGACAGAGAAGAGGATGGCAAATTGCAGCTAGTAAGTGCCGTTGGCAGAGAAGAGGAGGGTGGATTGCATATCTTGTAGAGCCTGCTTCCTGTGTCTCCAACCCAGCCGCCAGTGAGAATATAGTGGTATGACTCCCCTATCCACGACTCCGTTGTTGTTCTTTTTTGGACTCACCATATCCTGCATTCTTGTGCGGGGAATGGGAGCTGAGTCCCTGCATGACACTATGACTATTATTTCTTTCCTCCCGTAGGTGCCCATAGGCTAATGCAACACAGAGACCTTCACCGAACACGCTTGTCATGTAGATTATGAGACAAGACCCTGTAGGAGTGGAGTGTGGGGACAGAATCCCAGAGAGCAGTTTCCAGGCTCTTGACCTCACGTGAAAGATGCTGGCTCGGGTAGTAGAAGGCCATCAGCTGTGACTAGTTGACCATCAGCTGTAACCAGTTAGCCATTAGTCACTAAGATAACTGCCGTGGCTGAGCTACCAAGGGTGGATTGCAGTTAGCAAGGGGTTGTTGGTTGGCAGAGAGGCGTGGATTGCAGCTAGCAAGTGGCTTGTTTGGCAGAGAAGCGGACAGCAGATTGCGGATTGTGTGGCTCTTGCTTCCTGTTATCTCCAACCCAGCTGCCAGCAAGAATATTGTGGTATGACTTCCCTATCCATGACTCCATTGGTGTTCCTTTTTGGCCTCACCATATCCTGTGTTCTTATGTGGGGAGCGGGAGCTGAGACCCTGCATGATACTAACCTAAACTAAAAAAATACTGTATACAAGTCACAGGTTATCTTTACTGTATGCCAAACAAAAGGTAAACACTGTTGGAGAGAAGAAATGATTTTAAAGCTTAGGCACTGCATCTCTAGCAGGAGATGCTATGTTACATTCATACAAATTGTAACAAACTGAAATATTTAAATAATACTCAGTAATCTCTCAGTGAGGGATTAGTAATCTCTCAGTGAGGGATTAGCAATGAATGGGATTTGGCTTGAAAAAATTGTAAAATAGCTTTTTAGCAAGCCTAGTGAGGCAGAAAGAGTATATATCAAGGACTGTTTGAGGAGATTCTTACATTAAAAGGTGTGTTTATTCATCTGTCAAAAATCATTAATACCTACTGTGAACCAGACACTGTCTGCTCAATGTTTTCCCCAATTTAAAGAAAAGTAAGTAAGATCTCCAACTACTGTGTTTTTCCCCAAAATAAAACCTACCCCCTAAATAAACCCCAGTTAAAATTGTCAGCCAGATGGACACATTTAGTACATTATGATGATGTTCCAGAAGAAGATGACATGACTGAATTTGAATAAAGGTAGTGTAGATTGTTGTACATGAAAAAATAAGACAGTCCCTGAAAATAAGCCCTAAATGGAGCAAAAATTAATGTAAGACCCAGTCTTATTTTCAGGGAAACACGGTATGTGAAAAGTCTCTTAAACTAGTGGGAAATGCAAATGTATATATTACTCTTATGTATTATCAAACAAATAATATGTATAGCAAGACAGAATGTTTTTAAAGTGCTCTGATATATCTGAGAATAGAATAATGAATAATTCTGTCCTGAGGGACTAAAGAAAACTTTGCAGAGCAGGTGTCATTTGAATTGAAACATGCAGTATGGGTAAGATTTAAAATGTGAATGAAGAAGTTTATATGTGTATATGTGAAGGGAGGTGATGATTTCAGACTATGAGTAGAGTCTTAGCAAATCACTAATAACTGGTGTGCACAGTTTGCTTCCAGATGTGAACCTGGAAAAGACAAATTGGATCTATAGCAGATAACAAATGGTCATAAATTTATGATGACATAGACTGTATTTCCATATCCCTTGAATTTGAGAAAACTTGCTTTGACTAACAGAATACAAAGGAAGTTATGGTATATGAGTTTGGAGCCAGGCATCCAGAGGCCTTATAAACTCTGGTCTGACAATTGGAACACTGTCACCATGTGAATAAATTTGAGTTAGACTACAAGAGAGGATATATAGAGAACTGAGGCACGCTTGTTGAAGCCTGTCACTGATTCAGTCCTCTGCTTCATTTAATCTACTGCTGATTCCGTCTACTATATTCTTCATTTCAGTTTTTGTATTTTTTTATTTTGGACTGGTTGTGTTTTAGGTTTTCTATCTCCATTTTTATGTTTCCTACCTCTATTAAAGTTCTCACTGAGATCATTGAGCACCCTTATAACCGTGTTTTGAACTTTGCATCTGGTAGAATGCTTGTATTCATTTTCTTTAGTTCTTTTTCTGTAGCTTTGTTCTGTTCTCTCATTTGGGACATGTTTCTTTGTCTCCCCATTTGGCTGTTCCCTGGTTTTTTTTGTATTAGGTAGAGCTACTCTGTCTTCTGGTCTTAGCAGAGTGGCTTTATGTATTAGGTGTCCTGTGGGGCCCTGTGGTGCAGTCTTCTTGGTCATGTGAGCTAGGTTCTCCAGGTGTGTCCCTTGTGTGTGTTGTGTGTGCCCTTCTGTTGCAGTTGAGCCTTGGTTTGGAGGCTCCAGTGGGAGGGATTGACCCTCAGGCTGATTGGTTGTGAGGATTGGCTGTGACTACAGTGGAGGAGCTGTTGTGCAGGGGATTTGCTTTCCAAGGACTCTGGTGTCTGCACAGTCTGCCCTTTGGGTGCATTATTTGTGGATGTGGTTGGATGGTGCTCTGAAGCTGGTCACTGGGTATGTTATTACTGGGGACTTTTGGGAGGAGGTCTGCTGCAGGCCAAGGCCAGCCACTTCCTGTGCTCTGCTCAAGCCACTTAGCATGAGCTATAAAGTGATTTGTAGATGGTTGTCATTTGTGTTGGGCTTGGAGTTCCCTGGGAGAAGCTAAACTGTGAACTGAGACCAGATGCCTCTAAGGCCAACCTTTGGGTTGCTTAGCAAGTTGCACAAGATTCGTTAAAGTCTGATGCTGCTTGTTTGGGGTTTATGAACCTTTGAGAGATTCTAGGAAAGTCAGCATCATGAGCCTAATCAGGCTGTTTATATGGAAAAGCCACTGGAAATGGCTTTGGCGGCCTGAAAGTTTGGTGGGGCAGGGTCTCAGGGAATCACCTGGGTGAGTAAAAGGTGTTAGTTAGGTTGATGGAGACTCAGCTATGGTGCTTGCCTGCATCTGCATGCTGGATCAGAAAGGGCTCAACAAAGGAACAATGGATTCTGCCAACACTTCTCTCTGGGAGAAAACTTCCCCTCCAGCCCTTGTCCTGAAGCCAGCCAATTCAGTTCCTTCCTGTATTTCCTTGGTATTTGTTGTGCAGCTGCCCCTGGGCTGGAGCTTAGAGAGAGTCTGTCAGCAAGTAAGTCTGTGCATAGGCCCATTAAGAGGAGTTTCTGGGACTCCAGCCACCCTCCATCTCACTCAGCCACAACCTATGTTAGTTTCACAGCCAGAAGTTCTTGCTACTTCTCTTCTTGGCACTGGAACCCTGGGTTGGGGAGACTAGTGTGGGTCTGGGACCCCTTGCTCCTCTGGGAAGACCTCCACGGCTGAGATATCTCTCCTTATTTTTAACTGGCACATGCAGGTATGGTACCAGCCCATTCTGTGTCTCTGACTCTTCTATGAATCTCAACATGGCTTCTTATACCTTAGTTATAGGACTTCTGTTCAAATAGACTTCAGACAATTCTCAATGATGATTGTTCTGTAATCTAGCTGTAATTTTGATGTAGTTGTGAGAGGAGGCAAGCACAGTATTTACCTACTCCGCCAACTTCACTGGAAGTTCCTCAGAGCCTCTTAAGTGTGTTTATACATAATGTCTGTTGTTTCTAGTTATACTTAGTGGGAGGAATAAGGAAAAGTTTGTCTACTCCATTTTTCTAAAATTGAAAATCTCACAATTTACATTTATTTCTTTTTCTCATCTTAGTTACTACTCAATATGTTTACACCTGAACTAATTTGAGTGTCAACTTTATATCAGATAAAAGAGACCTATGAGCTTCATAAATACTCAAAACGTATACCATGTGAGATCCAAAATATATTTATTCTCCACAAATACTCAACTTCAGTGCCTGCTTCCAGATCTTTTGACTTTTGGTGACCCTCTGTATTTTATTTTGATTCTTTGGAAAATGAGCTTACACATCAGTTTGAGCCCAACTGTTCTTGAAATTTTGGAGTCTCCTTTTCCTCAAGGGAGGTCCCCCTTCTAGTTGGCTCCTTTGATCCCCTCATAACTCCATTTGGAGCTAGTCAAGTTCGAGCTACTGGTGAGTTTGAGTTCTAGCCAGTTTGAGAAAATTAGACCATGAACTTCTTCTCAAGAGCAATAGCCAGTAATTTGCATTTCTTGAATATTTTGTTAATCTTTGAGTCAAGTGCTTGATGTATGCTAAGTGCTTAATAGAGTATTATTAAAATGCATTCTAATTTACTAAGGACTGTAAGGATGGACATTCTTATTGGTATCGCTTCACTTATGGTGTAGAGATATGAAAATCTGAAATAGTCGTCATTTACCAAATCCTTGCCATTTTTATTCCATTTGAAATTATGCATTCTGAAAAAACAGAGCAGGGTATGAGGTATTTTTCAGCTCTATTCACTACCGTTCACTGATGGACTTTGTATCTCAAGGGGATCATCTTTATAAATTACATGTCCTACACTCATTTGCCAACATGCTTCTACTGATATTGGGACATTGGAAAACATTGGTGAGAAATTAGAATGTGGGAAGCTAGGACAACTTCCACCCTCTCTCTTTGCTTTGGAAGGTACTGTGGAAGTGACTGTGACTCCTTAGTGGCTGTAGTTCTTACTGGAGAGCTTATTCCTCTCCAATCCAAATTCCCCATCTGATAGCCCTGCTTCCTGGATTCTGGTAAGACCACCGGCTTCTTTTTACCCTCCATCTCCAGGAGTGGTGGTGATACTTTACTTCAACTACCTCAGTTAAATCTTCTCTATGATATTATTATTATCCCTACATCCCTAAGATCTCACAGGTACTAAGTGGCAGGGGTGGTATTTGAACTGCGGCACCTAAACCACCAATCTCTATCCATTTGAGTATACTACAGCTACATCGAGACTGCCAATCTTCCCAACATAAAACAGGTTTTCAGAGTAGCTTTTTCCCTAACGACTGATTGGTAATTCAAGGTAAATCATATACCTCTTTTTTAAAATACCATTGCTGATGGTATTTTGTATACTAGTAGAGTGACAAATTTGAAAATATCAAAAAAATGAATGTAGATTTTAAAATTTTGAGTTATTATTTAGCTCCGTATAGTGTCCACATTGCTGCTGAACTTCTTTTTCAATTCACCACAGAGAAGATTGAGTTCTCTAATTCTTGAAGATATTATTACCATCTCTCAGCCTATTCTTTAATAAAATTTCATGATATTATGTGCTTCTTTCTGTAGGGATGGTAAAGAAAAAAATTGCATGGCTTATGATAAGAAAGCTTGTTTCCACATATGCAACTAGGAACAAATCTTGTCATTCAGCCTGACCTTTTAGCTTGCTATTGACATTTTTGTCTCTTAATTTGTAAGAGGTAAATTCCCAATTGTCTTTGGAGAGGCTTTCAATCTTGTTGTCAGCTAAAATAAAATTTTAGTGCATTCTCAGATGAGGTCTTTTCTCTTATGGGCTAAAGGTTTATTAATCAATACTGAGGCTATCTGGATCCTACTCTATCTACATTTTGGATTATATTAAAACTCTGACTTGTGAACATTAAGGTGGGACATATTCATTCTCCAGCTCGGGGTTTTAAATGAAAATTTAAGACAATGCAAAAATTGAGTATTTTTAAAGAAAAGTCAAAAGAAATCAAGGAATTCTAATATATTGTACTTTTTAAATAAATACATAGAGCTCTTTGCCATTTCCCTCAATTATTTTGATTAACATGATAATAGGATCTTTCAGAACATCATCATACCAATTTTCACAGCCTGACATAAGGACTCATTTCACAGAAATAATTATGACTAGTATTAATAGATGAATGTCAGTGCCATAAAACAATAGTATAAGGCATATTTACATCATCTTAACATACAGAACACCATACACCTACACCAAAAAATCACAGATCCAGAACAAATAAAATTCAATCTCCTAGACAGTTTACATTTACAGGCTTTGCCTGAAACACTTCTTTTTTTGTTTTGTTTCATTTTTTTTTGTAATTTTTTTCTTTCCAAGCGACAAACAGATCTTCCCTATGTCTTGTGATTTATTTGTAACATTGTGCTCATGCAAAAATAATACTTGTTTTATTGCATTAACATTTAAACGGTTTTGGATTTGAGTCCCAAAACCATCATCTAACATTGTACTTGATGTTACTTCATCCATATTTTCATTTTAGTTGGAGTGATATGATTTCTTTTTGGTGAGTTACAAAATGACAAACATATCCAGTTGACCACAGTTCAAAAGTCAAGATTCTAAGCTTCTTGCTCATGCATATTTTACTTTCATTCTTGCAGAATGGTTTGAATCAGATATACCATTTTGATCCAACTTTATTGGTTTTCTTTCTTTCCTTTTATATTTCTAAAAACGACAACAAAAAAGACTGAAAGAAAATACTGTCCCACATCCACTGTTCACAAAAAAGAAGAGCAGCAAGAATCACACTGACCATTGTTAGGACACAGTCAGGTGGTGGCACTGTAGTAAACATTGAATGTCATTGAAATACTTCAGGAATGTGATAATTACTATAACCCATACTTCTGTAACAGTTCAGATTGCCACTGGCGTTTGCGCTCTGGAAAATAATCTGGAATGTGGATTTTCTTAAAATCCTGAATACACTTTTTCATTTCTTCTTCCACACTAAGCTTCTCACAGACTTTCTTTTTGGAAAGGTTTGTTTCCCGGGACTTGCTGATGAGTGTCTGAAAGAGTTCACTGTTTCTGCGTTTGTCTGGTGGGGGCATCCATTGCACAGGTGCTTTTTTGGAAGGGCGATCCAATGTTAAGGTGTTAGGTTGGTGAGCTGTTGCCTGCTGGGCATTGGGTGGGTTATCTTGGGGAGTGCTTGCTTCTGAGTGGCTGTCACAACTGGAGGTGGAGAGCTCATTGCAGGAAGTCCCGCTTTCACTTCCTTTATCTGTGACTTTGTCATGTTTTCTATCTTCATGTTCTTGTTTAGGTGACACCATTTTATGAGGTGGTCCTAAAAGGAAAAAAGAAGTAGAACAATTAAATACAAAGTGGAAAGGTCAAATTAAATACATTTTATAGCTTTTGTTTTAAACCAAGAACACTTATCTTAAGAAAAGTGGGGTTGTTGCACTAGTTTATATTGAAGTATTAAATACAACACCTAGTGCCATTAAAGTACATTAAAATATGCAGCATGCTGATTAATTATTTATAACAAAGTTTGTGAGGCTTGCTTAATGAGCATTTTTGCCATAATAGATCATCAATAACTTTATACAAAAAGGAAGATTTTCATGATTTTAGTTACTAGTTCCTGAAATCTGAAAAAAATATCACATGTACAAATTTTGCTAATATCATAACTGTTTCATTAGACACTTAGTTCATTTCTGTTTTAGTTATTGACATTAGGTGTCCTTTATGTGTTTATTTTGCCTCTAGAAAAGTAGAAAATACTAGTGCTCTACTTTACAGTAGCAGTATTCTCCAGGCCTAGAGGTGTAATAGCATTATTGATGCTTCCAAGTGGGAGGCTAGTTTAAATCTTATCCTCAGTCTTTTAATCTTGTTTCCTGTCTATTTCCTTAGAGAGAATTATGAAAGTGCTATAAGATATATATGTGCCTAATGTTATGGTGAAAAAATATAGTTGAAATATAGTGTTCTCTTAAAATACAAGGTTTACCATTTCAGGTAAATTACCTAGGAGGACAATTTTCAGAAAGTGATAGTTTGCCAAGATAATTATTTCAAATACACAGTCTAGTTCCAAGAGATAGCATATTTTATTCTCAACTCTGCTGTGGGATTAGGACATCAATTTAACATTTATTGAATACCACCACATGCCCAGAACTATAATAAAACCTATAATAAAACTATAATTAACTGGAGTCCAACCATTGAGAAATATTAAGTTACCCAAATCTCATTTTTTCTTGCAGTCAACTTTTATGAACAAGTTATATAAATCAGAATGGGGGGAGGCATCATTTTTTTTAAACAATTGCCCAAGGGGTTCTACTGGGCAGCCGGAATTGATAAAAATTGGTCTCATTCATAGGGTCTCAACCTTAGCCACATACAAAATTACCTGGAAAGCTTAAGTTATTGATGCCTTGTTCTCAACCCCAGATATCCTGCTACTTGGCAATCGAGGCATTTAGTAGATCCAGGTGATTTCAATGTACAGCCAAAATTATGAACCTTTCCTCAGCCTAATATATATGAAATGAGTTTATAACCAATATGAACAGTTTATATTACTCAGAATGGTAGGAAAGCAAACCAACAAAAATATTTTTCATAAAAGCACCTACTATGTGCAACTCATTGTGGGGTGCTAACACCATTTTTCCTATTTAAAATCAGAATACACAAAAGTTGATACCAAACATTCAGTTAAGTGAGATTAAAGATTTAAAAAAGTTTTAGAACTTTGTGGAATGATGGAAATATTCTGTATCTTGACTATAGTGTTAGTTACAGGACTGCACACTTTTGTGAAAACTGACAGAATTGCATATGTAAAATGGGTGAGTTTTTCTATCTGTAAACTATTGCTTGATTAACCTAACAAAAAACAAGCAAACAACTGCCCCTCCCCCATCCAAAAAAAAAAGGCTTTAAGGAATATGTACCTATTTGAGGGAACACTTAGCTAGTACTTCACACTTTCTTTGTCTGCAATACAGCAAATGTTGATGCTTATGGATCTTAGTAAGAAAGTGCACTAGTACATTTCAGAAGCATTTGCAACGTGGATTAATGAAAGCAAAAGCAAACAACTGTTTTTTGGTCTCTGTCATTGTCATTTATGGTATGAAAAAAACGAGGGCGAGCCTGAGGGGTGAAGATGGAGAAGATGCACTTTTAACACTCCTTGCTGATTTACCCAGATCCATTCTGAACCCTCCTGTCCTTAGTGGCTGACAGGCACACACTATGTCCTTAGGCTCCCTTGTCTTCTAGCTTTCAGTTGGATTCAGTCAATGACAAAGACTGGCCAGACCAAATCTCACTCACCCCACCCCAGGATTCCTGTGAACCTGAACCTAGAGGCACAGCCCTGTAGAGCAGCTTTCTCTACCTCTTTCTTTTTTCTCCTCTCCCCTCCCATTGCCTCCCTTCTTTCCAGATTCCATTAAACTGAGGCTCATATCTTTAGGCAAACAAGTATTGACCATGTCCACTGTAACTTGCATGAGGGTATTGCCCACACTATCGTAAACTGACGATATTCAACTTTTCTCAAATGACCCAACTAAATGTTCTTTCTCTTTCTTCCAGGACCCTGACTAACAGACCCACACTGGTCCCCAACCATCCTCTCCATTGACTACATTACTTGTAGGGTCAGTGTTTTAGTGGCAATAATGTTGAAAAGGGAATGGGTTTGGAGTCCTGACCTGAAATCAAATTCTAGCTCCCAAGCAAATAGTCTTGTGACCTTGAAAGAAATACTTAGCTTCTCTAAGCTTTAATTTCCTTATCTGTAAACTAGGTAGTAGTACTTTTCTTATAAGGTTATTCTGAGATGAAATGAAATACTATACAAAAAAGTCTGCTATAATCACAATAATGACAGTACATCACTGTCGTGTTTTTAAATGCACAGATGTTCAGGCCTATCTCTAGAGATTTTACATTTCCTGCAGGGTTTGTTTGTATATGTTTATGTGGAGGTCAGGATGGTGAGGAGGTGCAGCATCTGTTTATCTAATTATCATTATGGTGGAATGTGATCCAAGTAGCATGATGCCCACCAGCCTAGTATGACGCAGAATATAAATAAATGTTTTTTCACCCTTTCTGTCAACCTTCTGCATTACTTTAACCAAATCCCAAAGAGGAATCCACAATTTTCATTCCCAATGACTAAACTGCAAATACCTAGGAAAACCAATTTATATTTAAGCATAAAAGAGTGAGGAGAAATCATTTCCTGTTAATAGGCATGGGGATAGAGCATTAGACGGAGATACCCAGACAGTAAACTAATAATATCAGAGTGGAAGACAGTATAGAAGAGGATACAGTTGATCCTTGAACAATGCAAGGGTCAAAAATCCATGTATAACCTTTGACTCCCCCAAAACTTAATTGCAAATAGCCAACCATTGACCAGAAGCCTTATCAATAACATAGTAGATTAACACACATCTTATATGTATTATATACTGTATTCTTATAACAAAGTAAGTTAGAGAATAGAAAATGCTATTAAGAAAATCATAGGGATGGCTGGATGGCTCAGTTGGTTAGAGAGTGAGCTCTGAACAACAGGGTTACCGGTTTGATTTCCACATGGGCCAGTGAGCTGTGCCATCCACAACTAGACTGAGTGACAACGAGCTGCTGCTGAGCTTCTGGAAGGGTGGCCAGATGGCTCAGTTGGCTAGAGTGTCAGCTCACAACAACAAGGTTGCTGGTTCAATTCCCACATGGGATGGTGGGCTACACCCCCCTGCAACTAAGATTGAAAGCGGCAACTGGAATTGGAGCTGAGCTGTGCCCTCCACAACTAGACTGAAAGACAATGACTTGGAGCTGATGGGCCCTGGAGAAATACACTGTCCCCCAATATTCTCCAATTAAAAAAAAAATCATAAGGAAGAGAAAATGCATTTACAGACATCATCAAAATTGCGGCGTGAGGTGAGCCTCTGGATATCTCCCCTGGAATTTACAACAAATTGAATAACTATAACTCCACAAAGGACTCCCTACACAACAGACAGGCAAGACAAAGAGGTTCACTACTGAATTCACCTAAAGGTGAGCAAATTGCACGAGCAGGGGAGGAGGGAAGGGAGAAGTGTGGAGATGGGAATGCAAGGGCGCAGGATGCGGACTTAGCTCAGTGCTCCGAGCTCGCTGCATCCCGGAACTACTGCACCAGTGGGAAAGGGAAGAACTTAGACTGCTAGGGCTCCACTTAAGGCCCACAGGGCTGAGGGGACAGCATATAACATGGCTGAAACCAACGCTCACGGCAGAGACCTCGGAGCAAAGATTGAGAGAAGAAGGCTGAAAATGATTTAAGCCCTCACTGCCAAGCAGAGAATGGAAGCCTTAGGCACTGAGACTAGCCACCCCTTCCCTACCTTCTGAGAGCTCACCCTGCCCCCACCTGCCTAGTGCTAGAAGCAGAACAGTAGCAGTGTCAGATCAAAAGAACAGAATATTTGCAGTTCTGAGAACTGTGGTCTGCAGACACAGATTTGCAGCCCAACTAGTTCCAGCAAAGGGGAGGGAGCTGTGGAAGCAGAACTGGCTGTGGTAGTGGTTGCTGCAATTGTTCTGGGCCACCTCTCACAACCCACCCTTCCCCTGTCTCCACCTATCTGGGTGGATCCCTGCAAGAGTAAACAGAACTGCTGAAACATACAGGCTCTGAATCTGGTGCAGGAAGAGCTTTTGGAACTTCAAAAGCTCTCCACATCCCCACACGGATTGCACCCTAGGACCCAGGCAAACTGTAAACAGGAGAAGCCCGCCTTCCAGGGAATGCCCTTATTTTGTGAGAAGCTGGAATAATGCAGAGAAAACATAACACTACACTGTGAGAGAAAAAAAGGCTGCAGTCGGAGAGAAAGTAAAACATTCTACCAACACGTACTGGAAAACAAAAGAAAGACCTCTACCTATCAACCTGTTGCAGAGCCCACTCCTGTAGATGTCTAGGAAGAGAAATAATAAATCAGTAATTGCCATGAATAACCAAGGCAACAAGACAGCTCAGAAAGAAAGTGAAAAGTCACCAGGAAATGAACTTAAAGATATGGAAATATGTGACTTAAATGACAGAGAATTCAAGATTGCAGTTCTGAAATAACTCAACGAGATGCAAGAAAACACAGAAAGGC
The DNA here is from genome assembly GCF_036562045.2 of Rhinolophus sinicus. Taxonomy (NCBI): domain Eukaryota; kingdom Metazoa; phylum Chordata; class Mammalia; order Chiroptera; family Rhinolophidae; genus Rhinolophus; species Rhinolophus sinicus. Next base: position 76,163,767 of record NC_133752.1, read on the forward strand.
AGTTTAATGAACTCAAAAACACAATCAAAGAACAACAGGAACATTTTACCAAAGAGATTGAAATTTTTAAAAAGACCCAAATAGAATTTCTGGAGCTTAAGCACTCAATAGAAAAAATGAAAAATGAAATAGCCAGTTTATGCAGTAGACTTGATCAGATGGAGGAAGGAATTAGTGACATCGAAGATAGAAACCTGGAAATGACACAGATGGAAGAAGAAAGGGACTTGAGACTTAAAAGAAATGAAAGAACTCTACAAGAACTTTCTGACTCCATCAGAAAGAGCAAAATGAGAATAATGGGCATACCAGATGGAGAAGAAAGAGAGAAGGGAACAGAGAGTATTTTCAAACAAATAATTGACGAGAACTTCCCAAACTTGTGGAAAGAACTGGATCCTCGAATCCAAGAAGCAAATAGAACACTAATTACCTCAACCCAAACTCGCCTTCTCCAAGGCACGTTGTATTGAAGCTGTCTAAAATCAACTACAAAGAAAGAATCCTCAAGGCAGCCAGGGAAAAGAAGACAGTAATTTACACAGGAAAGCCCATTAGATTATCATCAGATTTTTCAGCAGAAACTCTACAAGCCAGGAGGGAGTGGAACCAAATATTCAAACTATTTAAAGAGAGAAATCATGGGCCAAGAATAATATATCCAGCAAAGATATCCTTTAGATATGAAGGAGGAATAAAGACCTTTCCAGACATACAGAAGCTGAGGGAATTTTCTAATACACGACCTGCACTACAAGAAACACTAAAGGAGGCTATTCGACCACCATCAACAGGGACAATTTGTGGCAACCAAAACATAAAAAGGGGCAGAGTAAAGGCCTGAACTGGAATATGGGAATGGAGAAAGTAAGTATGCTGAAGAAAATGGAATACTCTAAATATTACACTTTCTTTTACATAAACTTAATGGTAAACACTCAAAATAACAACCCAGAACTGAAATATATACTGTAATAAAAGAAGAAACAGAGAGAAAAATCATAGAATACCACCACACAGAAATAATAGACACCAAAAAGGCAAACAAACAATGGAGACACAGTCTTATCAGAAAACTAAAGATAGAATGATAGGAAATCCTCACATATCAATAATTACTCTAAATGTAAATGACTGAACTCACCAATAAGAAGGCACAGAGTAGCAGATTGGATAAAAAAACTAAATCCAACCATATGCTGTTTCCAAGAGACACATCTCAGCTACAAGGACAAGCATAGACTCAAAGTGAAAGGGTAGAAATTGACACTCCAAGCAAACGGTATCCTGAGAAAATCAGGTGTAGTCATACTGATATCAGATGAAACAGACTTCAGGGTAAAAAAGGTAACAAGAGACAAAGATGGACATTTCATTAAGGTAAAGGAGACTATACAACAAGAAGACATAGCAATCATGAATATTTATGCCCCCAATCAGGGAGCACCGAAATTTACCAAGCAACTACTAACAGAACTAAAGGGAGAAATTGACCAAAACTCAATTATACTAGGGGACTTAAATACATCATTGACAGCTATGGATAGATCATCGAAATAAAAAATAAATAACAAAATACTAGCCCTAAATGACACATTAGATGAAATGGACATAATTGACATTTATAGAGCACTTCATCCTAAAACAACAGCCTATACATTTTCTTTTCTAGTGTACACGGAACATTCTCAAGCATAGATGATATATTGGGACATAAAACTAGCCTCAGCAAATTTAAGAAGATTGAAATCATACCAAGCATATTCTCTGATCACAAGGCTTTGAAATGGGATATCAACTGTAAAAAGAAAACAGGAAAAACCATAAATACATGGAGATTAAACAACATACTTTTAAAGAACGACCGGGTCAAAGAAGAAGTTAGAGGACAGATCAAAAGATACATAGAAACAAATGAGAATGAAGATACATCTTGCCAAAATTTTGGGGATGCAGCAAAAGCAGTTTTAAGAGGGAAATTTATATAATTACAGGCCTAGCTCAAGAAACTAGAAAAATCCCAAATAAATAACCTCATGTTACGCCTTAAAGAACTAGAAAAAGAGGAACAAATGAAACCCAAGGTCAGCAGAAGAAAGGAAATAAAAAAAAAAATCAGAGCAGAACTAAATGAAATAGAGAACAAAAAGACAATAGAAAAATTAATGTGTCAAATAACTGGTTCCTTGAAAAGATTAACAAAATTGACAAACCCTTGGCTAGACTCACTAAGATAAAAAGAGAGAAGACACTAATAAAATCAGAAATGAAAACGGGGAAGTTATAACGGATGCCACAGAAATAAAAGGATCATCCAAGAATACTACGAAGGACTATATGCCACCAAATTCAATAACCTAGAAGAAATGGACAAGTTCTTAGAAACACATAGCCTTGCTAGGCTGAACCATGAAGAACTGGAAATCTAAACAGACCGATCACCAGTAATGAAATTGAATCAGTCATCTAAAACCTTCCCAAAAGCAAAAGTCCTGGACCAGATGGCTTCACTAGTGAATTCCACCAATCCTTCAAAGAGGATCTAATATCAATCCTGCTCAAACTCTTCCAAAAAATTGAAGAGGAGACGGTACTCCCTAACTGTTTTTATGAGGCCAACATCACCCTGATACCAAAACTTGTTAAGGACAACAAAAAAAAAGAAAACTGCAGACCAGTATCTCTGATGAATACCGATGCAAAAATCTTAAACAAAATTCTAGTAAATCCAATACAACAATGCATTAAAAAGATTATTCATCACAACCAAGTGGGGCTCATCCCAGGAGCACAAGGATGGTTCACCGACACACAAATCTATCAATGTGATACATCACATATACAAAATAAAGGACAAAAATCATATGATTTATCAATTGATGCAGAAAAAGCATTATACAAGATACTACATTCATTTATGATTAAAATACTTTATAAAATAGGTATAGAAGGAAAGTACCTTAACATAATAAAGGCCATATACAACAAACCCTCAGCTAATATCATGATTAACGGTGAAAAACTGAAGCCCTTTGTTCTATGTTCAGGAACATGACAGCGCTGTCCCCTATCACCTCTGCTTTTCAACATAGTGTTGGAAGTCCTCGCCAGAGCAATCAGGCAAGAGAAAGAAATAAAAGGCATCCAAATTGGTAATGAAGAAGTTAAATTGTCACTCTTTGCAGATAACATGATGCTATATATAGAAAACCCTAAAGACTCCACCAAAATGCTGTTAAAAACAATCAAACAATAAAGTTGCCGGCTACAAAATCAACGTACAAAAGTCCATTGCATTCCTATATACTAACAATAAAATCTCAGAAAAAAAGAAATAAAAACAATTCCTTTTGCAATTGTAGCAAAAATAATAAAACACCTAGGAATAAGCTTAACCAAGGATATGAAAGACCTATATGCTGAAAACTACAAGACATTTTTAAAAGAAATTGAAGAAGACACAAAGAAATAGAAAGACATTCTGTGCTCATGGATTGGAAGAATCAACATAGTTAAAATGGCCATATTACCCAAAGCAATATACAGATTTATTGCAATCCCCATCAAAATTCCAATGACATTTTTTAAAGAAATAGAACAAAAAATTCTTCAGATTTGTTTGGAACCACAAAAGACCCCGAATAGCCAAAGCAATCTTAAGAAAAAAGAACAATGCTGGAGGTATCACACTCCCAGACTTTAGCTTGTACTACAGGGCAACAATAATCAAAACAGCATGGTATTGGCAGGAAAACAGACACATAGACCAATGGAATAGAATTGAGTACCCAGAAATAAAACCGCATAAATATGGACAATTTTTGACAAGGAAGCAAGAAACATACAATGGAGAAAAGACAGCCTCTTCAATAAATGGTGCTGGGAGAATTGGAAAGCCATGTACAAAAGAATGAAACTGGAGTGCTATCTGTCACCATGTACCAAAATTAATTCAAAATGGATTGAAAACTTAAGCATAAGACCTGACACAATAAACTGCATAGAAGAAAACATAGTACTAAACTTATGGACCTTGGGTTCAAAGAGCCTTTTATGAATTTGACTTCAAAGGCAAGGGAAGTAAAAACTAAAATAAATGAACTGGACCATATGAAACTTAAAAGCTTCTGCAGAGCAGAAGAAAACATCGACAAAATAAAGGGGCAACCAACAGAATGGGAGAAGATTTTTGCAAACAGTGCCTTCGATAAGGGGCTAATATCCAAAATATACAAGGAACTCATGCAACTCAACACCAAAAATCAAACAACCCAGTTGAAAAATGGGCACACGACCTGAAGAGACATTTCTCTAAAGAGGACATACAAATGGCAAATAAACATATGAAAAAATGTTCAACGTTACTAATCATCAGAGAAATGCAAATAAAAACCACAATGAGATATCACCTCACCCCAGTCAGAATGGCTATCATCAACAAGACAAATAGTAACAAGTGTTGGAGAGGCTGTGGAGAAAAAGGAACCCTCATACACTGTTGGTGGGAATGCAGACTGGTGCAGCCACTATGAAAGGCAGTGTGGAGGTTCCTCAGAAAATTACAACTGAATTACCATATGACCCAGCAATCCCTCTCCTTGGTATCTACCCAGAAAATCTGAAAACATTTATCCATAAAGATAAGTGTGCTCCAATGTTCATTGCAGCTTTATTTACGGTGGCCAAGACATGGAAACAACCAAACTGTCCTTCGATAGATGAATGGATAAAGAAGCTGTGGTATATATACACAATGGAATACTATTTGGTGGTAAGAAAAGATGAAATAGGACAATTTGTGACAACATGGATGTATCTTGATATTATAATGCTAAGCGAAATAAGTCAGACAGAAAAAGCAGAGAACCATATGATTTCACTGATATGTGGTATATAAACCAAAAACAACAAAAAAGCAAGACAAACAAATGAGAAAGAAAAACTCATAGCCACAGACAATAGTTTAGTGGTTACCAGAGGGTAAGGGGGGAAGAGGGTGGGAGATGAGGGTAAAGGGGATCAAATATACGGTGATGGAAGAACTGACTCTGGGTGGTGAACAAACAATGAAATTTATAGATGATGTAATACAGAATTGTACATCTGAAATCTATGTAACTTTACTAACAATGGTCACCCCAATAAACTTTAATTAAAAAAATAAATAATAAAAAATAAATAAATAATACATTTACAGTATTGTTCATATTTATTGAAAAAAATCGGTGTATAAGTGGACCCAGACAGTTCAAACCCGTGCTGTTCAAGGGTCAATTGTACTAAGTGACACCAAAGCAAATGCTTCATTTTGTTTATATTCACTGGGGGGAAAATGCTTAATGACATACACTAGGGAGGATATGGAGTTATATAAAGTCAATGCATTAACTAAATAAATTATACAGTTATTATGCTTAATGAATTACAATTTATCCATGGAAGTAAGCCTCGCCTCCCAATACACCACACACACACACACACACACACACACACACACACACACACACACACACAGAAACTCTACAATACAATGTGTGATGGAAATGAATTGCTCTAGTAGTGTAAGATGGAAGATCAAGGGAAAATTCTCTGAAGAAGGCATTCACCAGTTCTGCCAACAGAATTGTACTGAGCACAGTACAATGCCACACATGGAGGAGGCACAAAGCAGATGCTCTAGTGAATCTCAGAGGCTATTTTACGACATTAAGTGTTTCAAATTCATGGGGCACTTTCGAATCCCTCCCACTGTAAACTTTAAACTCTATGGGGAAAAAAAGAGGTGGGAACCTGAATTTACTATGATCTTAAAAGCTTCTTTTATTTTTTAAGAGAACTTAGCGAAATAAGTCAGACAGAAAAAGTAGAGAGCCATATGACTTCACTGATATGTGGTATATAAAATTGAAAACAACAAAGGAACAAGACAAAGAAATGAATAAACAAAAACTAATAGACACAGACAATAGTTTAGTGGTTACCAGAGGGTAAGGGGGGAGGAGGGTGGTAGATGAGGGTAAAAGGGATCAAACATATGGTGATGGAAGGAGAACTGACTCTGGGTGGTGAACACACAATGTGACATATAGATGATGTATTACAGAATTGTACACCTGAAACCTATGTAACCTTACTAATAATTGTCACCCCAATAAACTTTAAATTAAAAAAAGGACTTAGAATAGGTACAGATATTAACAAGAATTTACAAATACCCACTTTTATTTTTCACTCCTATTTTATAAGCTATCTTTAGACAAAGTGGACTCCCAATCAGAAGACTAAACAGGTTCAAATGTTTATATTATGATTTAAGGGAAAACGTTTACCTTTATTTTGTCCATACTTTCAGTGTATAAACTACTATGCCAGTTCTCTGAATAAATCATTACATGTAACAAATAATCTCTTTTTATGTTGAAATTTTTAATAATGCATAACATATCATGTATTGTGATTATTGCTATTTGATTAAGGATACTTTAAATCATTACTGATAACAGTGGGTTCAAATTGGGACTAAGATACAATAATAAAATGATTTATATTTTTCATGACATGGAATGTAAGAAAAATAAGTGAATTTAGAGGAAATAATAATTACTCTAGTTACTTAGTTGTCTTGTGGATGCCTGCTAATTGTAGGCTTTCAGGGATAATTTAAAACTTTAATTTTACATTGTTCCATTCAGTGATCCACAGCCACTTGAAATTCTTATGCGCACACCATGGATAAGTACTTAATAACGCTGTCTTGCATATGTGGGAACAGCATGATTTTCAAAAACTTCTCTGCATTTCTTCAACTAGTAATAGAATCAAACATAGACCTAAATGATCTTCCTAAAAGTATTTTTCCCTCTGATTTAGAGCACCAGTCAGACTTTGTATAAGAAAAGAAAATGTGATTTGTGTCTTATCAGCTGGGTTTTCTTCCATCACTAAAGAAACTCATCACTAATTATTAGAGTAGGCAACAAATCAATGAATAAACACATCTCATACCAATTTAAGATTTTAAAAGGAGTTAATTATTTAAACGAGTTCAGTACATATGTATACCTAGAAACTTTCCAAAAAGCATTTGGACACTTAAATCTTCCACCTTTAATTTAGCTATTTGCCATTGAGTAGACTAGGATTTTCCAGGAGTTGATTGCCTTTCAGGGGGAATTACATGTATAAACTTACCTAGGAGACCTGCAAGTCAGCTACCTAGGTCATGCTTTTCCACAATCATTTTTAAAAGAACAGTCAGTACACACAAGCACACACACACATATACACATGATACTCATTTATCATGCTCACATTTTTCTTCAGTGTGGGAATAGCCTTGGAAGATGTGGGTTTGAGCTTGGCTCAGACACTCTCACCGAATACTTTGTGCTGGTCATGTAACCTCCCTAATATTCAGTCCCTTTTGGTTAAAATTTGGGGATTGGTCCCTAAGTTCATTTATGTAATAAAGTTCTGTAGTTCTAAATTATATAATAAGTAGGAAGGGGTTTTCTAGACAGTAATATTCTAATCAGATATTAAATATAACACATTAAAGAGTTACTATTAATAGAAATTACCTCTTTGAAATGGGGAAACAAATTCAACTTGCACTAAAGTACTTCACAGTATTACAGGTTCAAGGACAACTTTCTTTAAGTTCATTGATAGGAAGTGTAGTTCTAGAAGACATTACCGACTCACATTTGTTTCATTAAATCTATTCTTGCCCTGCAATGCCAGGAATGAGAATGATGCTTAAGGCCACACAGAGTTCATATACTAGTTCAACAATTTACTAGGTGTGTTTTCTTGGGCAAGTTCCTTACTTTCTTTGGGCCTCTGTATTCTCAAGTTGAAACTTCACAGAGTTGTGGCTAAGATTAAATGAGCCAATGCTTGTAAAGTACTTAGGATGTGCCTCACATGCGTAAATGTTGAAAATGTTAATAATTATTGTTCAGAATAAATATCCAGTGCTATTTGGTTATAGTATGGCATTTTTGTTTATCTGAATATTGAAAAAACTGACTGAGGAAAATAAATACTTCCATTTTAATTCTGGCCGTGCACATGGGACCTAGGAACATATGAATCGCAGACCTGTCTCTTAGCTTATTTTGGCCTCAGTTTTTTATCTATTAACAATAAGAACAGTAATGCCATCACAGGGCTATAATAAGAAAGGAAGTAACGTATGTCAAAGCAATTTTTCTGTAAAGTTCAAATAATAGATTTGAGAGGTTATTAATTATTAAATTTTCATGTCCTAAAAGGAATTTACCCGGGAAACTAAAATATGAAAGCTTTCTTTTAAGTTATTAAAATATGTGATAAAAAGTAATAGTAAAAACATTATATTAAATAAAATAAAACAATAGACCAAAACTTGTACAATTGGGCAAAACAGGGCTTTCGATTAATTCCATTGGGTTTTATTAAACTGATGTAAAAAGGAGGAGATGATAGCTGTTTTAAGTCATTTGGGTAGATCATGTAGAACAGAAATTAAATGTTGATATTTTCATCTTTATAAGAGTTATATAACTCCTGGGTATTTCTGGATGCAGGCACCGTCAGTAAGGATACTTCAATGTTTTTTTCTTGGAATGCACCAGCCTTTCCAAATGATGTCTAGGTGTACAATTCACACTTGGTAAAAACCTTTTATTTTAATCTCTTTTACCTGCCTACTGATGATAAAAAAGGCTGGATATGTAAAATGTGTCTGCAATTGGCACAATTCTCAGAAGGAAAATTACCCTTTAATAGTGCTAAACTCAATAGTGTGTGAATGGTTATGTGGTACTTGAACAGAATGAACCAATCTGTCTTAAATATTAGTACCACCTGCCTCTGAGAATTAAGTGCTTCAGTCAAAAGGGAAAAAACTCCATTTTGATTAGATAAACATTTGTTGAGCACCTACTATGTACCAGTCTTAGTGGTTACAAGATGAAGGACTTGCACGCAGACATACACATGTGCTCCCTGATATCAAGTGTTTCAGGCTTACAGTGGCAAGCACAGTAATGCAGCTGTAACTAAAATGTGAATAGAATATGAAGGAGGGAGCAGGAGTAAATTTTGATTGGAGTGAGCAAAGGAATGGGCATCAGTTAAATTTTCACAGTAAATTGAAATTTAAAGGTCATATAAGTGATTCGCCCATTGTAGAGTAAAAAGGCTATTTGAATGAATAACAATTAATTTTTATATGAGAAAAATTAATTTCTTTATATTTTCTATAATCTCTACTGTCATTACTTAACCACTTTTTAGAATGAAGGGAATCAGAAAGAAAAGTAAAGAAGTGCAATTTGAAAAGAGAAATGTGTCGTGGTATTCCTTTGTTCATCCTGACATGATTGGTCCAAATGGTGTTTTCAGCATAAAACATTCCATTCTCACATTTGGATATGATTTCTTGTAATTATTCGCTCTCTTAATGACCCATAGTAGTTTGTTTGAATCTGTCTTAAAGTCATAACATTTTGTCTTAAACAATAGTTATTTCTGTGTTGATTTTAACTTTCATCCCTGTGTTCTGCTTCACAAAACGCACACACAAACTACAACAATCACTCTGGAACAGAGATCCTTGTCTTTTATTTAATCTTTGTACTTCCTGGAACACCAACCCCATGACTAGACTCATAACAATTCAGTAATAAACCTCCTTTTTCACAGGCACATACTATATAAAAGGGATAATTTATCTGGTTTTCAATTTGTGAACCCAAGCTTACTCTTTCCTGTTCTGCATCTATAAACTGGGAATCATAACACCTATTCAGTACTCAGCAAAGATGACTGAGAGGTTGTATCTACAACACGTCTGATAGCAGTGGGAGGAAAGAAAAAGGGAACTCTGTAAATATAGAGTGGAGGTGTACTTATGCGCTGTGTATAACAACTTTATATGAGCGTAAAATCATGCTGGTTGAAAATTATTGTTGCCTGTTGTAAAATACTAAACAGCTGTCTGAGGACGGAGGAAAAAAAAAAAGGATTGATGATAACAAGGGAAGCAGAAGCTGTGAGGAGGGAAAAAAAGTTAATACTCTGGGGTACCACAAGCAGTAGCAATTACAGGCAGAAAGTCATAGTTGACGGGTTTTTGTCAGATCTCTTCAGATCTTGAGTGCTTGCCTGCCAATACATGTGTTCAAGTACTTCCAACAATGGCCAGCAAGATGCAACATTTTGCAGCTGTTAGACTATTTAATGTGAATGCCACCTCTTTTCACTTTGAGATTTATAAAAGTGTGCCTATTATGGGGGCAACTTGATGCACAGTCAGTACAGTGAGGGCACAATGGAAGCAAGTATGCTCACAGCAGAGTTTAATTTCATGTTGTGCAACAATCTGAACAAATACTCAGCCTTTGAGAATAGCAAAACTGTGCTTGAAATGAAACTCTGACACCTACTAGCTATGTGCCAAAATGTGTCTTTAAGACTCATTTTTCTACTTAAGAGGGAGTCAATATACGGTACCTCCCTCCTAGAGTTGCTTTAAGTAAAGACATGCATGTGGAAGAGTCTTACAGTAGTGGCGTCAGAAAAGACATCAGGTCCTAATCCCTGGAAGCTATAAATGTCACCTTGTGTGATAGTCTTTGCAGATGGGATTAAGGATTTTGAGATGGTGAAATTATTCTGGATTTCCCAGTTGAACCCTAAATGAACAACAGGTATTCTTACAAGAGGGAGTTGGAAGGAGATGTGATACACATAGAGTAGAAGAAGGCAATGTGGCAACAGAGGCAGAGACTGGAATGATGTGGCTACAAATCAAGAAATGTCAGCAGCCACCAGACATTCCTTTCCCCCTAGAACCTCTGGCGGCCATGTGGCCCTGCTGACAAGATTATTTCAACCCATGAAAGTGATTTCAGACTTTACACCTCTGGAGCTTTAAGCAGATACATTTCTGTTATTTTAGTCCCCCAGTTTGTAGTAATTTGTTACAGCAGCCATTGGAAACTAATACAAGTCTATTTAGTCTAATGTCTGGCCCTTGGTAGATGTTGAATTGTGGCATCTTACATAAGTGAATATGCTTAATAATTACATTATAGTGGATCTATAGGCTCTTAATTTCTGTATTAAAATACAATCTCTTTCAGGCTCTGCCTGATTGTAATCTTTTTTCCTCTTTCAATCAGTAGCTTTTAAAATTCTGGGAAACAGGTATCATGTCTAGTCAAAGTTTTCCCCAATTATACAGATCAAACATTATTTGCATAGTGAGGTTTACAGTCTCCTGATCTCACACCTGTTTGTACAGTACACTCTTTTCTCTCTTTACACACACACACACACACACACACACACACACACACACACACACACACACTTACCCCTCCACATACACATACTATGTATAGATGTAATCATAGAGCTATCTCTTATCTATAACTGTATAACTGATTCCACCCACATATCTAGCATCTGATCATTCCTTGAAGTTCCAAACCCCATGATTTTACTGCCTTCTGGGCATCTCCTAAATTTAAAATACCATACACCAAAAAATTACCACACTATTCTTTTCCCTATAAAACAGTTCCTCCTTCCATGTTTTCTATTTTATAAAGCACTACAATCTTTTTAATCAATCAGGTTTAAAATCTTAGAGATAACTTCATTATTTCTATTCCTACTCCTCTAATGCTTCCCTCATCATATGAACAGCTATCTAATCATATTAAGTAGACTCTGATAACGTCTCAATCATTTCCTTCATCTTTAGTCTTCACCCTCACAGTTATGATCCTCAGTAACTCTTACTGTATCTATTGCAATGACTCTGAACTCTTACTGACTTTTGCAATACCTTCTAGAGATCTGTAGATCTCTAATCTTTACCTCCTACTGTCCACACTAAGATCCCAGCTACATATCACTGAAACATAGTTCTTATTATAGTACCTGTTCTCAGAGAATGTCAATGGCTTTCAGAAACTTATCAAATCTCTTAGTCCCATAAACAAAACTCTCCATGGCGTAGACCCAGTTGAAACTCCCAAACTCATTTTCTATTACTCCCACCCTCTATTCAAGCCAAATTAAAGATATTAATAGTATCCTAAAAACCACATACATTCTTGTCTTCAATTCTTCACCTATGCAAATGATAAGTTGATTTTTGTTTTATACCATAGTTATATACATGGAATGAATTCTTTATTGGCTGTGTGTGTGAGTGTCAGAGATTATACTTGGTGCCCCTATCTATCTTATGTGACATACCCCAAGCCCCAGGCTATAGGAGTAGATTTGTAACCTAGCCTGGGGCAATCCTAATATTTTTCCAAGCCAGCTCCATAATCTGAGGGAATGATGAGGGTTGGGAGGCAAGTAATCTGGATAGTTCAATAACAGAAAACCCCTGCATACTCTGAACTGTTGATGGGGGAGAAAGGAAAAGGCCTTTACATGTCTGGCCAAAAAGCTCTCAGATGTGATTGCAGGTGACTAAGTCCCCCAGCCTCAACTGCTGTAGAAGAGAATGAGAGCTGAAAAGGAGTCCTCACAGTACTTGGGTATCTGACTCAGTAATCCCTCTGGCCAGCCCCATCTGTTAGACAACTATTTTAGACCAAATAAAATATTGATCTCATTACAAACATCCTTTCATAAACCTGTTTATATATTTTATTATGCAAATAACCTTGAAACATAACTGAAACTTCTCTTCCAGAAGCAAATTGAGTGCCATGTTTGTTTTATTTACCATTGAAGAACTCTAACACTTAGTGCTTAATGTATAAACTTAAATTTTTTAATGATCATTTTAAGTTAGTGATCTGAAAAGCTGGGGAGATTTAGATGGAGTTAAGCAGAAAAAAATACAATCAGTGTGTATTTGTGAGCAAATCATTATAGCAATATATACAACTTAAGAAATTTTAGGGATTTACTTTTATTCCGCTAACAAGGCCATGTGCCCCCATCCTTGCCTTAGGACCTGTGACCAGGGTGGGGAAAGCACTGTTATTTTCCTAGACTAAGAACCTAGTCCATTCCTACATCCTGAGGAAAAAGGTCTGTTTCAAAAGAAATGATGTAATGTAATGTGCAATGTAAACACAAAGACACACACACACACACACACACACACACACACACAATATCCTTTATTATGGAAGTGTGGTTAAATACAGAAACCAAGATGTTAAGTACCTAGTATTCCTATGTTACACATGAGGCTTAGAGAGGTTATGTAACTTGACAAGTCACATTTGGAAGTGGCAGAGACAGGATTCAGCAGTAGATCTGTCACAATGAATCCAAGAGCTGGTTTTTAGAGAAGATAAACAAAATAGACAAACCTTTAGCCAGACTCATCAAAAAAAAAAGAAGACCCAAATTAATAAAATCAGAAATGAAAGAGGAAAAGTGACAACAGACACCACAGAAATACAAAAAAAAAAAAAAATAATAATAATAATAAAAATTAAGACATTACCATGAGCAACTATATGCTAACAAATTAGACAATGTGGAAGAAATGGATAATTTTCTAGAAACATACAATCTTCCAAGGCTAACTCAAAAAGAAACATAAAACCTGAATAGATTGATTACCACCAGGGAAATTGAATCAGTAATCAACAAGCTCCCAACAAACAAAAGCCCTGGACCAGATGGCTTTACAGGTGAATTTTACAAAACATTCAAAAAAGAATTATCACCTATTCTCCTCAAACTATTCAAAAAACCCAGAAGGAGGGAAGGATCCCAAACTTTTTACGAGGCCACATCACCCTGATCCCCAAATCAGACAAAGACATTATAAAAAATGAAAACTACAGACTAATATCCCTAATGAACATAGATGCAAAAATCCTCAACAAAATATTAGTGAACAGAATTCAGCAATACATTAAAAAGATCACACAGCATGATCAAGTGGGATTCATTCCTGGTATGTAATGGTGGTTCAACATTTGCAAATCAATTAATGTGATACACCACATTAACAAAATGAAAAATAAAAATCACATGATCATATCAATCGATGCGGAAAAAGCATTTGACAAAATCCAGCAGCCATTTATGATAAAAACCCTTAAGAAAGTGGGAATAGAGGGATCATATCTCAACATAATAAAGGCCATATATGATAAACCCACAGCTTACATCTTACTCAATGGGGAAAAGCTAAAACCATTCCCCTTAAGATCAGGAACAAGGCAAGGTTGCCCACTTTCTCCACTTCTATTCAACATAGTGCTGAAAGTTCTAGCCACAGAAATTAGATAAGAAAAAGAAATAATAGGCATCCAAATTGGTAAGGAGGAAGTAAAATTGTCATTATATGCAGATGACATAATACTATATATAGAGAACCCTAAAGACTCCACTAAAAAACTACTAGAACTGATAAATTAATTTAGTAAAGTAGCAGGATGCAAAATTAATATTCAGAAATCAGTTGCATTTGTACATACCAATAATAAAATATCAAAAGGAGAAATTAAGAAAACAATCCCATTAACAATTGCTTCAAAGACTATAAAATACCTGGGAATAAATTTAACCAAAGAAGTAAAAGATTTGTACTCAGAAAATTATAAGACACTGAAGAGAGAAATTAAAGAACATACAAATAGATGGAAACACATACCATGCTCATGGATAGGAAGAATTAATATCGTCAAAATGTCCATACTGCCTAAGGTAATATACAGATTCAACGCAATTCCTATCAAACTACCAAGGACATTTTTTCACAGAAATAGAACATATAATCCTAAAATTTATATGGAACCATAAAAGACCCCTGATAACCTTGGCAATCTTGAGAAACAAGAACAAAGTGGGAGGTATAACAATACCTGACATCAAATTATACTACAAGGCTACACTAATCAAAACAACATGGTACTGGCACCAAAACAGACACAAAGATCAATGGAACAGAATAGAGAGCCCAGAAATACATCCATGCCTATATGGTCATTTAATCTATGACAATGGAAGCAAAAATTTACAGTCAGGTAAAGACAGTCTATTCAATAAATGGTGCTGGGAAACCTGGACAGACACATGCAAAAAAATGAAGCCAGACCACCGCCTTACACCATATACAAGAATAAATTCAAAATGGATTAAAGACTGAAATGTAAGATCTGAAACCATAAAACTCCTAGAGGAAAATATAGGAAGAAAGTTTACAGATATTTCCCGGAGTAAGATTTTTACTGATATATGCCCTCGGCAAGGGAAGTAAGAGAAAAAATAAACATGTGGGATTACATCAAACCAAAAAGTGTTTTTCATAGCAAAGGAAAGCATCAATAAAACAAAAGGGGATCCTACTGAATAGGAGAAGATATTTGCCAATGATATATCCAATAAAGGGTTAATATCCAAAATTTATAAAAAACTCACTCAACGCAACTCCAAAAACACACACAACCCAATTAAAAAATGGGCAGAGGACATGAAGAGACATTTTTCTAAAGAGGACATACAGATGACAAACAGACAGGAAAAAATGCTCATCCTCACTAATCATTACAGAAATGCAAATAAAAATCACAATGAGATACCATCTCACCCCAGTCAAAATGGCTATCATCAATAAATCAACAAACAACAAGTGTTGGCGAGGATGTGGAGAAGAGGGAACCTTTGTGCACTGTTGGTGGGATATCAGATTGTTGCAGCCACTATGGAAAACAGTATGAAGGTATCTCAAAAAACTGAAAATGGAACTACCTTATGACCCAGCAATTCCACTCCTAGGTAGCTATATGGAGAGACACAAAACTCTAATTCAGAAAACTTTATGCACTCCTATGTTTATTGCAGCACTATACACAATAGCAAAGACATGGAAACAACCGAACTGCCCATTGGTAGATGACTAGATTAAGAAACTGTGGTACATTTATACAATGGAGTATTACACAGCCATAAAGAAGAATGAAATCTTACCATTTGCAACAACATGGATGGACCTAGAGAACATTATGTTAAGTGAAATAAGTCAGAGAAAGACAAATACCATATGATCTCACTTATATGTAGAATCTAAAGAAAAGAATAAATGAATGAATCAGAAACAGTCTCAGAGACATAGAGGAAAAACTGAGGGTTGCTAGATGGGGGTGGGTGGGATAAGGGGGAAGGTGAGGGGATTAGAAAGCACAGTCGGTAACCATAAGATTGTTACGGGGATACGAAAGTCAATTTGGGGAATGTAATCAATAATGTTGTAAATATTTTGTAGGGTATCTTATGGACACTTGTCTCATTAGGGAGACCACCTCAGGGATGATGTAGATACCTGATCACTGCACTGTACACCTGAAGCTGAAGCTGAACAATAATGAATGTCAACTACAATTTTATGTATATATATATATATATATAGTTACAAGAAGTGGAGTGCAGCATTAGGAATAGAGACATTGGAAATGTAATAGCTGTATGTGATGTCAGAGGGGTAGTAGATGGGGGCGGGGGGTTATCACTGTGTGAGAGATATAAATGATAAATGTCTAACTATCGTTTTGTACACCTGAAACTAATAAAATAAAAAGAAGTAGGTCTGTCAAACGTCAGAGCTTATTGAGTTCAGCTCTGAGATACACTGCCCCAAAAATCCTGAACACGGGCTTAAGCCAGAGTCTCTGAAATCCTAAACTAGACGTAAAATTACTCATGAATTTTATGTCCTGATGAAGATTAATCCTGTAAAAATTTTGGGATAAAAGCGCTTAATTGTACCTGACTGTTAGAATTTCTTTAGATCATTTGTAATGGAAGATTATTTTATATCATGTCTAACTATTTTAACAAAAAATAAATTTAAAAAGGTTAAATGTGTGAAAATGTGGATCATTCTTTCTAACTCAGTTCCTTGGGGCCATTCCTGGGACCAAAGCACTTTAACCATGCAACCTTGATGTATCAAATTTTTTTTTTTTTCTCATTTCAAAACAAATGCTTATGTTGTAATGTACTCCAAAATGCCGATTTTTGTGAATTTAGACCTATTTAACAACAAACAAACAAAGAAACAAAATCTTTTACACTAACTGGCTAGGCACAGATCAAGAAAAAAAGTATGGTTAAGAGGAAAATTACATATTTAAGATGTTAATCCTAATATAAAATGCACTGAGTAGAAATAATTATAAAAACATATAAGATGACATAGAATTAAAGCAGAGAAGAAACAGAGAGGATGAGAGAATTATTTTAAGATTTGTGACTGGTCAGGTACTATAATTTCCAAAATATCATAATTATATTTTGATGATAAGGCACCTTTAAGACTGAACCTTCCAATGATGTACACCCTTGATTAGGAAACTTTGTGACATAGGCCAGAAATTTTTGCTGAGAGCTTTCAGAGTCTAATTAAATAATGAGTATATTCTGTCAAGGTTGAGATGCCTTGAACTTTTCATATCATTTTATAGTGTATTATAGTCTAAACCTAATATTTCAATAGCAGTAGTACCATCAATCTCCCTTTCTGACATTAGAGCCTTACAGATTAAAAATAAAAAATGGTGAAGTGGTGCTAATGAAACCATTACAAGATAAAAAGATTGTGCTGGTAACATTTTTTACATGGATCAATCAAAGTGGCTATGTAAAGGACACATTTGCACTGGGAATACATTTGGAAAACCATGTTTAATTATAAGATATATCAATGGTTATTCATTGAAAGCTTGAAGATAGAAAAATGTTCAATATAGGAAGCATTAGTATTAGAGTACGCTCCCAGTATGACGCATATTGAATAACTCCCCATGAAGCTCTCAGAACACAGGATTCACAGAATTGAATAGTCTGCTGTGACTTGATGTAGTTCAGTGAAAGTAATCTGGAGTGGTCACTCTGTTCATCTTACAAAACGTACTTAAACAAATTATATACAATTGGAATGAAAGATTCAAATATATACATTCCTTTTAGGGCAAACATTTCCATAACAAGGAACTGAACTAGAGTTACCATTACTCACAAGGACTATATAAAAAGATCACTAATTAATTGGGAAGTATGATTTACATTATAATTGATTTTTTTCCCCCTAGTGCCAGTATGCATACAACTGTACTGCATACTGGCACTAGGGGAAAAAAAATTATGCTTAGCCAATGATTAAAGAATCACAACTCCTTTGTTTGAATGGCTGGCTGCTCCATTTACCGTTAATGGACTGTGAACTCTTTTGCCAGAAAAACTGCAAGGTCATGGCCAAAGATTACATAGAAGACTGAGAAAATTCTGATTTTATAGATCAAATAGGAAATGAAAATCGTTAACATTTGTTTCTTATTGGTTTTGCTCTATCACTTTTTATCATTTTTTGTTTATAATAACAAAAAATATACACGTAACTAGAAAAAACTTTACAATCAAAATTTTTAGTATTATGTGTCCAAATTGCTATACCATTTATTTTATCAAGAAGAAACAGGTTGTTTTATAATTTGATTTTTGATAATACAAATTTTATTAAAAATATTATCTTTTAGCACAGTGCATTCCAGAGAACTCAAAGCAATTATAAGGAAAATGATTTAAATTCATGTCACTTTTATTAGTACTATGTATTTATAGAAAATCACCAAGGAATGCGGCATCATGACTACAGAACATATCCTGCTCTACTGTAATATAGGTTATACTGCAACAAAAATAAAAATCAACTCAGTCATTCATAGATTCATACATTTCATATGTATTTATTGAGAGCTAGTACATGGATGACATCTTGGTAGACAACGGGAGACATATGGAGAATGTACGATATTTAATATACCCAATGATGACAATGGGTATTAATTTTCAAATCACACAAAGTAATTAAGAATTATAACTGCAATAGGAGTTTTGTTTACTGATATCATAATAGCATATTTTAGGAATATATATTTTCCAAAATGTAAAGGAAAGGCTTCTCTCAGGAAGGGACTGCGAAAGTAGAAAAAAAAAAAAAGAAAGAAAAATGAGGGACTGGATGACTAGGGGAGGAGGGGCAAGAGGTAAGAGCATGCACAAGTCCCATTTGCATGGAAGAGTGAAAAATTTTAAGAACTAAATAAGGCAACATCGGTGCAACATGGCCCAAGTTGAAGCACAGTGGTTGCAGAGTGCCAGACCATTCAAGTTCTTATAAGGTACCATAAAAATATTTAGCACTTGCTCAATGAACAAAGGGAGCACACAAAACAATTTAAGCCAGGGATGTAGTGAACATGAACAAATTTATATTTTGTACCAATTACCCAGAAATGAGGAGAGAATAGCTTGCGAGGGGACTGTGTGAGCATATAGGCAGACAAGGTAGTCACAACTAGAAACCTTGTTTTCTAGATGAGAAAGGAGGACACATTAGAGTGAAATACTCGTAGTGGTGGTAGTGATGGTGGGGTGGTGGTGGTGATGAAAAGAAGTAAAAAATATTAAAGAATTTTAGAATGTAAAAATCAACAGGACCTAGTGATGAATTGGCTGTGGGTAAGGAGAGAATTGTAAGGGAGATGGAGTTATCAGTGATGACAGGTTTCTGGCCTTCAGAATAGATTGGGTGGTTCTGCCATATTGAGATGGTAAATAAGGGAAGATAACTAAGTTTATGAGAAAAACAACAACAACCATGAGTTCATTTGTGGTGAACCTACTGAATTGAGATAGTTTTACATATCCAAGTAGAAATTCAGGTATGCATTTTAAGGTATGGTTGTCTGTATCTCAGAAAAGAAAGTTGGCCCCTGAATCCAAGAAAGAAGACAAAGAATATTTTTTTAAAATTGTTGAAAAAAATCACTAAGTCATAATATAAATATGGTCATATTAGTATTCTGGAACCAACCCAAATAATTATAGTAGGGAAAGTGAGGCTGCTGAGAGGAAGTCAAAGCATACTAAGGATATTGTCTTGAGAAGAATATAGGTGCTGATTAATTCTGTGTATTGTTATAAAATATGGAGCATGTATTAAAACTTTTAAGCTAACAACTAGAATAATGAAAATACAAGGCTTACAAGAAATAATCAGAAGCAAAACATAAAACGAAACAAAATAAAACACATTAATACTATGAATTCTCAAAGACCAAAAAAAATCCCCAAAGCAAAAAAGTAATAAGTTTAAATATGAGGAGGATATTTACTAATAGATGTCTAATATAATCTCTGCAGCAAGGTTGTCCTCAGTCTAAGCTGCTAAGTATGTCTCCTTGCAAAATTCATGCAAATAATTAAAAATTAAAAATGTCTTTACTTAGAACAGCATCAAATAGCAAATAAAAATTACCATGACAAGTTGAGAGAGACCACAGAAGAAAAAGTTTTATATTTTAGTAACTTTAGTGGCTCTTTCTTCCTGCTTTTTGAAAAAGAGACCTCATACTTTCATTTAGCACTGCTCCATGCAAGTTATATCAACAAAATACTTTAATCAATTTATTTTAAAACATAGGTGTCATGCAGGGTGCCATGCGGAGTCTCTGGTCCCGCTCCCCGCATAAGAATGCAGGACATGGTGAGGCCAAAAAGAAACACCCACGGAGCCATAGATAGGGGAGTCATACCATTATAGTCTGGCTGGCAGCTGGGTTGGAGACACAGGAAGCAGGAGCCACACAATACGAGCCTGCCGTCCGCTTCTCTGCCAACCAACCTCACTTGCTAGCTGCAATCCATAATCCACAATCTGCGCTCACTAGTTTAGCCAACATTCGCTGCTAGCGTAGCCACGGCAGTTATATTAGTGGTCAATGGCTAATCAGTAACAGCTGATGGCCAACTAGTCACAGCTGATGGCCATCTACTACCCGAGCCAGCACCTTTCCACGTGAGGCTGAGAGCCTGGAAACTGCTCTCTGGGACTCTGTCCCCACAATAGGCTAAGGAGGCTACTACATACCCAAATCTGTAAGACTTACCCAAAGTGATACTCAGAGTAAAAGTAATGTAGCTTTAAATATATTTAATAGAAAAACTAAAAAAAAATAAAAATAAATGAACTGAGCATTCAACTCATTACTGGAATACAGGAGAATAATTCAAAATAAATAAGAGCTTAATATAGAATAAATCTCAATACGATATTTATGTAACTTATCAAACTGATATTAAAATAAAATATATATGTGTGTATATATATATATATATATATATATATATATATATATGTATAGAATAGCCTACAATATTTTGAGACATACAAAGAATATGAGGGGCTTGCCTTAGTAGATATCAAATTATACTTTAAAACTTTATCATGATTGCAACAATGTGGAAAATTATGTCAATGAAATGGAGTGCAAAGTGCAAAAACCAAACCATGTACCTTTAGAAATTTGGTATTTCATTTTCAGTAGGGAAACAATGCACTATTCAATTCACTGTGTCAAGGTAATTTACTATCCATTTGGAACAACATATATGTTTATACTTCACATTATATATAAAAATAAATTCTGGATTAGAGAGCCAAATATAAATAAAACCAATAATACACTTGAAGAAAAATAATTTTATGCTGGTTAATAAAACTCAGAATCAATAAAGGTAAAGAAAGCATGATGAATGTGATTTAAAAAATGTAAAATTTCTATAGGATAAAAGGTACCAACACAAAATTAAAGACCAGTGACCAACTGGAGAAACAACTCAACAAATGTAATGTATTATGACCCAATTGAGAGATAACCCAAGTAATCAGGTTGATGGAGATCAAAATGTGAAATTTATTAGTGATAAATCTGTTGAAAAGCAAGATTAGGTGTAAGGAACAAACAATTTGTCATTGCACTCCAGAAATAAACCTACCATGTCACAGGGAGAATGGGACAATTACAGACACCCTCCCAACCCCCCTCCTGGCCGGCACCACACACCCATCATGGGGAACTGGTCCGTCTAAGGTTCATGGCATAGAAAAGCAAAGCAAAATGCATCTTCCCTGGAAAAGTCATCAAGTCACAAATAAAAGATGGTAAAAGCTAAAAGGAAGCACACCAATCTAATAAGGGTAGTTTTTCCAGAAAGAAGACCCTGTTATTGGGAGCAGTGGAGGGGGCTGCTCCCTTCCTTAAATATGTATTTTTTAAATTTGCAATGAGTACATTTGCATCACTTGGTGATTAAAAGAGCAGGTGGGGAGATAAGCCTCAATTATGCCAGAGACTAGCAGAATGATCTTCGAGAAGGAACACCACCAACTTGGACCCCAATTCATTAGTTTCAATGACAAAAAACATTATGAGTGATTATTTTCAGTTCTGAATTTTGCAAACATCCCAGCAGAAAGATATGGGGATTTAGGGCCCAGTGTTTTCTGTTGGCAAGACCTAGTGTCTATTCCCTTGACTCAAAACAGCCTCCATGCACAAGCCCACAGCATGTGTACCATGTTCACAGCTGCCCGCAATCAAGATGTAGCTGTTCCACATTCAATACCCAGGTTACTGCTGCCTCTGTCTAGGGCCTCGAGTGGATTGCTGACAGGGAAAGAGAGCTATTTATCTCTGCAGCAAGGTTGTCCTCAGTCCAAGCTGCTAAGTATGGTCTCCTTGCTCTGGGGACCAGAAGCCTCTCCCAGATCGTCTCTTCTAAACTGACATTTGTCTCTGCTCATCCCCAATTATACTGGAAACTTCTAATTGAGAAGGAATTGTGTCTGTTTGGAATAGCTGCCACAAGCCCAGGCTTTGAAGACAGACAGGCCTGGGTTCAAACTCAGGTCTTAGTCACTCTCGGCTGGAGGTGATCTGAGGGAGGTTACGTAAACATCCTCCTACAATCAGAGTCTTCCCATTTGTGAAGGGTTGTTGTAAGATTACATGACATATGCTATGCAAGTTAGCGTTTTTTCACATAGTAGGCTTACATTATTGTTTTAAGAGTTAGAAGAAAAAAATAATAATCACTCAAAATGAACTTTTACTATTTGTCGGCTCCTTTTCCAAGAGCTGTATTTCATAGCAACTTTGTGATATAGTATATTTGTGCCCAGGTATCACATGAGAAACCTGATACTTAGAGACTGCACAAGGCTTAATTCTAATACTAGTGTTATCACTTCCAACCGTGTAACCTTGAAAAGTTACTTGAACTCTCCATACACTGGATTTCTTATATGTAAAATAGATATTAAAACGTGTCTTCCATAAGGTGTTTTGCTTTGCATTCAATCAGCACTCAATATATAGTTTTAACTAAATAAGATTAAATTTTTAAATGCAATGCAAATGGTAAAGAATGATGTGAATGGTACATCATGTTACACAATCTCTCTCATGTATTTCATCAATATCATGTCTATGAATTTGGCCCTGACCATCGTATTTTATATCATAACCTACCTCCACTTCGTTCCTCCTGATTCTCATCCTGCTTGAAAAGTCCTCACACATTCTTTCCTCTGTCTTATATTATTGGAACACAAAATTGTTTTCTCACCAAATGTGTGTGTCAACATGTCAAGTTAATGTTTTTAATCAAACATGTATTTCTTTAATTATGTAGAGGGGGTAAAAACCCCTGCCAGTACATGTCACCTATGTCAACTGCTACAAAAACACTGAGCACAATATACTAAAAAGTCCTTTGTAGAGGAAATACCACTGTTCCCTACAGGAAGCTCAGAATAAAGCCGAAAGATGTAATCACTGCCTGAAGAGTTTCATCAGGTGCTCCCAGCTCGGGGAAAGGCTGGCTGCTGAGCTGCTAGTAGTATAAACACAGGTGGAGAAAGCAGGGATGACAATCAAAGGTCCAAAGACCAGGCTGAGATGACCACATTTGACCTATTTGGTGACATCAGAACTTCTTGTGGAGTTCAAGAGACAAATATTGAAGAAGTCCCAGGAAATTGTGAGAAGCTAAGAAATACTGTGTCCATTACAGAGTTTTACTCTTTGAGTATAAAAGGCAAGCATAGCCTTTAAGAGGTTCCACTTAGCTTTCTTAGAAAATTTCTCAATTAGCCAAGCAATGATCTCTGTACTATTCATCTCTTTTCTCTGTGGACATAGAGTTTCTGATCATTACCATCATTGTAATACAGCAATTGCATTTAGTGTTGAACCAAAGGCACTATTGGTAATTGTTTTTACAACAGTTTTACTGAGTCCACACCAATTGGCATCATCTCTTAAGTTTGCCCCTGTGTATCCCGGCACCAAGAAGGACCAGCTAGCAGGGGAAGTAATTAGCTGGGAGCATGTCCACAGGGACTTTCAGAGAACTGTGGCACCACCAGAATGCATCTTAACCAGTAGCCTTTGAATCTGCACCTCTACCTCTTATCACTATGTCCATAAAACGAAGCATTCCCTAATTAATGTCATCATATCAGGCCACTAGGTAGAATTACAAAGTATATCAAAAATTGCAAAAGAACCCTAAATAAGACGTTTGGTATGCTCCAAAAGTACAACATATGCAAATTTTTCATCCTAAAAAAAATTAAAAAGATGTCTAAGAGTGGAATGATACTTGGGCTGCAGTTATTGAAGTCCTATGCCTCTCAACTCTTACTAAGATAATGCTCTGCCTTTCTATTCATTTTTCTTCATAAAACTCATTGCAATCCACCCCCCACCCCTTATAAATGCGGCAATTACTGAGTAAAGTAAAGGCTTTATCATCATATTAGGAATTAGAAATAAGACTACGGAGGATATATTTATTTCTACAAGGCTTGTCAGCCTGACTTGGTAACTGATGCCAAGACAGAGAAAATTACAAGCGAGTTGTAGGTCCATCGACATCTCTAGGCAATATGGGAAGGATTTTGTTTGTTTATTAAGAGGAATTCAATTTCCTTGCACGTGGATTTCAGTTGAGGGTTTGCTATTTTATAAATGGTGTCCACTATCTGCTTAAGTATCCTAATAGAAAAATTAAAACAAAACAAATAACTATTATTTTTTTCTGGAATGTTCCATTTTCACCCCCTCATAAGCACTAAATTTAATGATCTGTTAAAATGGATTCTTTTTCTGAAGAATTTTACTATGTATACACAGCAGGGCTTGCTTTAAAATGGCTTCTCTTGCAACAAGAAACAGAGGAAAGAGATCTGATGGGCCAGAAAACTAAATAAAAGAATACGAGATTCAGAATTCCTGTTGAAAGGCAAGATACCCACTAGGGAATATCAGATTCAAATATGATTTTCATCTCTGTGGGTTCACTCTTGATGTCAGTTAAGTATTTTATTTTACAGACTTTAGAAAAAAGTTCTCTTTTCTTCACCATATGTAAAATAAAAACATAAGATTGTGAATGACAAGAGAAAAAAAAAAGTATATGTCTAAGCAAAGTCACATTCCAGAGCCTGGACAGAATGAGCAGAGAAAAGGTAACGCTGGATGGCTTTAGAAGAGTTACACTACAGAAACCAAAGGAGATCACGAAGTTCTAGCTAAATAACTCCAAGAGCTGAAAGCTGCTGTGACTTCTAGAATGTACAAATGGTATAAGAAAAAGCAGAGCTGAAACAGACCAGAAGGCAAATGAACTCAGGCTGAGATCTCTTGATTTGAGCTCAACATGTATTATTTTCTTGGAACTGTGTAAATATTGCAACAGTTTATCAGATAGCAGTTATCTCTCACCTCTGCTTCACAGTTCTTTCCCCAAAAGTGTTTTCCCCGTGTCTACAAAATGTTAAAGCATCCTCAATGAATCAGAATCCATTTAGAATTTTGGGAGTCGGGAGTTGCTGTTCAATGGGTATTTAGTTAGGTAAGATAAATAGGTTCTATAGATTGGTTGTACAACACTGTGATTATAGTTAGCAATGATTACTATACACTTAACGTTTTTTTAAGAGTCAATCTGATGTTATCTGTTCTCATCACAACTAAAATAAAAAAAGAGTTTTAGAAGGTCAGATAATCACAGTAATGCACCTTCCTATGTCTGTAATTCACTGGGTATATCTGTGGCAATGAAAAAAAATACTAAAATATTTTTCTTCATCTTATATATTTACCCCCTATTAGTCACAGCAATTTTGTTTCTAAAGCAAGAACACAAGCTGGAAAATGTTTTTCTAAAGCCAAAAGAGAAGTCTTATCAAATGACAATATACATGTAAGTGACTAGGAAATTATAAAAGTTTACTATAAAAACGAGTAGTTCTTTTACTATTGTTTCCTTATTATTGTCTGCCTCAAAGAACACCTCTCCAATATTTCTTTTGAAATCACACAGGAAAAACAATTTACTGAAAAACCCTCAACAAAATTTCAGTTAAATCTGATAAAGAAATGCTGGAAAAAGGGGATAAAATCAATTTCTTGTAGCAATGTGGACATGGGACATGGCCCCATCTCTGATAGGAAGACAGGAAGGAGGGGAACCACTCTTTCCTCTTTTTAGTGTACACCTGAAGTGAAAGCTGAAGCTGAATAATAATGAATGTCAACTATAATTTAATATATATATATATAGTCACAGGATGTGGAGTACAGCATAGGGAATAGAGTCAGTGGAACTGTGACAGCTGTATACGATGTCAGAGGGGTAGTAGATTTGGGAAGGGGTTATCACTCTGTGAGGGGTGTAAATGTCTAACTATTATGTTGTTTTGTACAGCTGAAACTGAAAAATTTTGCTTGGAAGCTGGTTCTGCAGACGGACCTTAAGCAGTGCAATTCCTAGGAGAGTTTCCACTTTAAGTTAAAAAGAGAGAAGTAGGAAAGCTGGCTCTTTGGAGGTGGGCAGAGCGTCACTCTCACCGTCAACGGAAGTAACAGAAGTCACACAGGCAACTTGGGACTGTAGCAGAGATGAAGCTCACCAGTCATCCAGAGGCAGAAATATGTTCATTATGATTTTGCCTAATGTTTGCAAACAATATTACAT
Source organism: Rhinolophus sinicus (assembly GCF_036562045.2). NCBI lineage: Eukaryota > Metazoa > Chordata > Mammalia > Chiroptera > Rhinolophidae > Rhinolophus > Rhinolophus sinicus. Next base: position 76,190,638 of record NC_133752.1, read on the forward strand.
TTGACAAAGAAATTTCCCCTTTCATTAGCTCTGCCTATCCTTAAAACATCTTTAAAATACCTTTAAATATCTAAAATACCTCTAAATACCTAAAAATATCTTTAAAATATCTTTAAAATACCATTACAATAAGGGGAATATTATTAGGCTCATTGCATTTATTGGAAAAATTTTCATTATGTGCTATTTCATAAGGGCAAAAACACATGCAACATGTGAGTTATGTGATGAAACATAATACAGCAAACAACTGTGATCACACCACCACATTTAAAAAGTAAACTTTGACCAGCAGCCTTGAAAAAAATAGTGGCTTCTCCCTGTAATCATTCACCTGTGTATCCCCTAAAGATAGTTATTATCCTTAATTTTTATTAACCTACCTTGTTTAAAAAACAGTTTTAGAAGACATGAATACACACACACACACACTCACACACACATTTGGTTTGGGCTTTCTTGTACTTGAGCTTTCTGAAAATGCTGTCATGCTTTATTAGTCTTTTTCGATCCAACATTATATTTCTAAGATTTATCCATGTAGTTTTCACTTGCTATATTTAGTCCATTCATTTTCACAGCTATATACTATGCCGCTATGTGAAAATACTCCATCTATTCTCCCATCTCTGGACACTGGTGCAGTTTCCAGTTTTTTGCTACCATGAACAGTGCTTTTGTGAATATTCTGACAAATCTCCTGCTACATACATGCACAAATTAGGTTGAGTACATCACAGTTCAACTTTGTAAGATATCATTTTCTTTGTTTACTAATTATTCTTGTCTGTTTGACTTACATATAATTAAAAGAGGAAATAAAAACTCCCACTATGTTAGCAATATATAAAATTCCCCATATTATTTATATATTTTGTATTATTCATCAGTTATTTTATTATATTTTTGTTCTGTTTTATTACTATATAGTCTTACAATATTTTTATCTTCCTGGTAAATTTACATTTTTATAATTTTATAGTGTTGTTATACATGCCTAATATATTTGTTGCCTTAAAAATTCATGTCATTCTATTTATATAACATTTTTTAAATGACAAAATTATAGAGACAGAAGAGACTTGTGGTTGTCAGGGATTAGGGATGGAGGTTAGGGTGAGGTTATCAAAAGCTACTGTGATGGATATTTGTGGTGAAGGAACACTTCTGGATCTTGACTGTGATGTTTGTTACAAAAATTGACACACGTGGTGCAATTTGCATAGAAATAAACACACACAAAAATGAGTGCATGGAAAACCAGTGAAATCTGAATAATGGATTGCCACAATGTTAACTTCGCAGTGTGATATTGAACTATAATTATAAAATACATTGTCATTGGAAGAAACAGAGTGAAGAGTACACAGGACCCCTCTGTACTATTTTTGAAATTTCATGTGAATATACAGTAATTTCAGAATAAAACATGAAAAACAATTTTTTAATCCACAGTTTTCTTTTGATTAGACTTTAGCTGGAAGATGTCTTTCCATTATTTTACTTTCAAAATTTATATTTCCTTATGTTTTAGATATGACTCTTATAAGAAGCATTTACTTGAATTTTCATTTTTAATCTCATCTGAATATCTATGAATTTTACCTAGCAATTTCATGCCATTTATATTTTTTTAGATGACTGACAACTTACTTTCTAATATTTATTTTGTCTCACTATCATTTTCATCCACGCTTTATCTTTCTTTTCTTTTTTTATTGATTGAAAATTTTAGTTATACTTTTATTCTTGTTTCATATTTTTCATTCAGCTAATTTGAGACTTATAAACTCTGTTTATATAGTCTTTTAGTGGCTTTACAAATTTACCATGAATACTTACTATCCTTCGTTTTCAAGCTTAAGTTTAAGCAATATTTTAGCTATCCTCTTGAACAAAACAAATGACTAGAATATTTGAACTCTGACTGCCACTCTCTCTACTTATATGCTATTGTTGGCTAGTATTGACTTCTGTTTTATTTTGATTTTTTTTTGTAATTCTACAATTTAAACATTATCATTATTATATTTGGAACATATATCATTTTTCTGTATAGGTTAACTAATTTCTATGCTCTAGAGCTTTTCTGCTAGAGTGATTTGCTTTCTTAAAATATTTCTTTTATAGCACATTTTTAGGATAGTATATTTTCTATTTCTGCTTGTCTATTTTTTAAAGTTTATTCTTTAAAAAAATAATTTTGCTGAAGACATACTTCTAGGTGAAGTGTAATTTTTTCTTAAAGTATTTGTCCAATGTCAACTGATTTCTACTGTAGCTATAGAGATATCTGTTGTCATTTAGTTCATCTTTCTTCTGTCTCTAGGTCGTTTTAGCAGAGATGGGAAACTACAGCCCATGGCTTTTGTCCTATTCTTGTATGGCCATCACATTAAGAATGTTTTTTTTTGTTTGTTTGTTTGTTTGTTTTTATTTATTTTGAAAGGAATAAAGAAATATGAAATGGTAATCCTACATGACATACAAAGCCTAAAATGTTTACTCTGGTGATCTTTTCAGACGAAGTTGATTGAATCCTATCCCAGTTTGCCAACTTTAAGGATATTTTATCTTAACTCTTTTTCTCTTTCCTCTCTTTTTCTCTCCTTTATTCCTCTTTGCTTTTTTTTTTTTTTGTTTGTTTGTTTATTTTGTAGATTTTCTTCAACATAAGTGTCAAATTATTTTATTTATTAATGCTTTAAGTTCTTAAACTTTGGGCTGGTGAACTTATAGATTTGGTCTATTAAAAATAATTTCTATCATTGCTTTTCACATATTGTCTATCCTTTACTTTTTCTATTGATTGAAATTTCCATTCTCTATTCCATGTCTCATAAACTCTTTCATAATTTATAACTCTTTTTTTCCTAAAACTGCATTGTGGATCATTTTTCCAGCCCTATGTCTAGTTTCATGAGTTCTCTTTTAATTTGTATCTAAATTGTTATGGATAACTCATATCTTGAGTCTTTTTTTTTTTTTTTTGCCATTGATTATGTGTTTGATTTCTAAAAGTTCTATTTTGATTTCTAAGTTATGCTGTGTCCTAATTTTATTTCTAAGCATTCTACTTTGTTCTTCACCAGCCAGTTTTGGGTAATTTTTTGTTCCTTTCTGATTTTTTTTTAATTGTAAATTTCCTATTTTTATTTACTCTTTAAATATTTATGCATATTTAATCTTCTGAATTTGATAATTACAAAATCTGAAATGTTTATGCATTACATTTGTTACTTTTTATACTAATTCTCAAATGGTGTCTCATATACTTAAAGTTGGCTTTCTTTTTATGCGCCCCATATTTGGTTTAGGTTGATATACGAGAATATGTACTGTAGGACTTACATTTAGATTATTTTCTTGCAAAAAGGATTTGGGTTTCCTTCTAGTCGGGTCAAGCTTGCCCCCTATTTGACGTTCCTCTCTTTAATGGCCGTCGACTAATGCAGAATGTCAGGTTGGCTTCTTGACTTTGTGATAATGTAGCTTAGCCTTCCTATCTGATCTCCATTATCTTAGCTCCTTATCGGTGTTTACTCCATACAGCTCTTGGCTACAGTGGCTTAAAGACAGTATTCAAATTCTCTTCTCCATCTTTTTCTGTTCTTTCTCTTTGTTCTTTTATTAACTCCTGGGGATTTCCCTGGAAGCCAAGAGTCTTTAAATATTATTTATGATAGTTTATCAGTAATCTGCTTTAGAATATATAGTAGGTTTTACTGATATAAAAAAAGAAGTCTTTCAGCCCATCTTACAGATTAGAAAATGAAAAGTCAGAAAAAATATGAATTTTTCTAAAGCAACACAAGTAAAAAGTGGCTGAGGTGGCATTGTAACTATGATTTCTAATCATAATGTCAATATTTCTTTCATTTGTTACAATATTACAACTGACTCTCATGGATGAATGCCATTATCATTGGCTCCTTTGAACTCAAAGTGTAGCATATTACAAACTACTCAATTCATCATAACTTTGTTTATAGTCATTTGTATAGCATTTATTTTTAATACATATCAATTTTGTTTCCATATCTGTACTGGAAAATCCCTGTGGTTAGACAACATACCTGCCATAATGGTATGTTGTTATACCTTTACCCCTTTATTCTTTGACTATCTAAGGGAATTCATTTCCTCTTGACCAACACTTGTTCCCTGATTGTTTATGACTCAATATGATCCATGTAAATTCTTTAGCTCACTTTTTACCCTGCTTTATTTACCTTTCTTTCTGCTTGAGGTAATGTCTCAATTATACAAAAATGCAATATTGTCCATATCAAAGCTCTTCTCAATTCTGCATAATGGGGAAATCATGCATTTTAATGACCTAATACATATAGTAATACAAGCAATGATATACAGCTTATTATTTTACCAGTATAAAATTAAATTGATAGCAAACTATCTATCAAATAAAATAAGAAAACAGCATAACCCCAGAAATTGTTTTATTTTTTCAATTAAAATATAGATTAGTGGTAATTCAATTTTAAATAAAATTTTATAAATAATAAAATTCTTCACTTTTTTACATTTTTATAACATTCTTTTAAATAGTTTATGCTTATATGGAAGCACTTTGTCAATACTACTTGAAAGCTAAGATATTTAAATTTCACATTTTTATATTGTGATTATGATATTTAATCAGGAGGTCAATATGCTAAATTCTTAATTCAGAATTCTTAGAGCAATAACAGAAAATGCTGCATGGAATTGACCATGAATTTTAGCCAAGGTCTGTTTTGAAGATATGGTTACCTTCCCAGTTTCAAATGCTTAATTAACCTTATACAGAGATTTAATGAATCCAGAATTAACTTATACAAAAGGGGTTTTTAGAAACTAGTGCACCAATATCAATCTGTCCAGTTTCCCTGAAAGGAAAGAACCCACAAATATGAGAAGAGTGGAGTGTCTGCCCAAACTGATGTCTTCTTAGAATATAAAACCAGAGGCAGGTCCCCTGTGTATTGTCATGTCTTATCAGTGCTTAAAAAAATACTGAAAAGCTGTTAATATCATGAGGTACAGAAAGAGGCAACTCTAACATTCACAGTTGCCAAAAGGCATTTTTAATTTTGATATAGAGAGACTGAATAAAAGACAATAGCACAGAACAGGAAATTAATATTTTTGAAACTATCTCTGCTACTAAATTTTTCTGAGTGGCAATTCTAAGTGAGAGTTTATGAGAATATGTCGAATTTACCATAATGATTATCAGTATATACATCATGCAATTTCACAATTTAGTTTTCAAATCATTCTTGTTAGCTAAAGTGACTTTTTAAATTTAAAGGTACCATGTCCAATCACCCCAAGCATCCTAATACTCCTAGAGAAAATTAAGCAGTCTGTTGGAATGACAGGCCACAGGGATTACGATTCTTGGCCAAAATTAAGGGTGAGACTAGGGAAGCACAGTGATTGTTAAATTTGTTTGTAGAAAAATTTCATTGGCTAGAAGAGGAATATTTGTGGAAGCAACAGTGAGTTCCTGGAATTGTAACAGCTATATATGATCTTAGAGGGATAGTAAATTGGGGGAGGGGGTTATCAGTTTGTGAGGGGTGTAAATGTCTAACTATTGCATTGTTTTGTACACCTGAAACTAATACTAATAAAAACAAACAAACAAACAAACAAACAAAAAACATAAGCATCAACATGGAAGTAAGAGCCATTCAAACTAGTTTCAAAAGGTAAGAAACATGAAATGCCATAATATCTGTATTTGATTATCATTGCTGAGTCAAAGGCCTTCTCAACATTACTTCCGTAAGCCCTATCTTCCACCGTTCCAGGGTCAGTGTAGCCTACAGAAACAGGAGTTGGAGATACACAACACAAGTAGAAGGATTCTTTTTTTTTTTTTTTTTCGTAATAGGGCAAGTAGGTTTGAGAAGGATGTACTTAATGTCTAACACCTAGGATGCGGCAGCAATAAAACAGGCACTGATGAAAAGACACATAAGAAATACACTTGAAGAGCCCACTAAGGTAGGACCCGGGCGAGGGTGTAGTGGAGGGACACCATCCTCTTCCTTGGACTGGCCTCAATCACCACGCGCTGCCACTGTCATATTTCTTTGATAAAGATGCGATCATCTAAATGAAGTCTGTACTACTGGACATTCTGATCCTGCTACCAGCTAAGGAGTAGGTTGCTTTTGACTCCTGTGTATTCTTCCCTCCACAAGGGGACGTACCTTTTCACACTAAGTTCTTTGAGACATCTTAATACTGAATGGAGATAAATGCAGGCAAGGAAGAAGAACAGTTATTTGGAGCCAAGGTCAAAGATGGAAAGTTTTGGGAGTATTTGGAGGAAAGGATTCACTACTCTGGTATGTGAAGAAAATGAATTGAAGATGAAAAAAGAAAATTTAAAATGGGCTATAGCTCTCCCTTCAGCGTTTCAGAAATTACTTTTGGTTGAAGGGTTTGTTTTGCTTTGGCCATATTATCATTTTGACTCTAGACCATGGTGGTCCTGGCTTTCTATTGTTATGTTTTGGGAGAAATACAATGGATTTTAGACCTAAGTATCAATAGCCAGTTGTGTACATGTGTGTGCATGGATGTGTGCACACACACACTACACACACACACACACACACACACCTGAATAAACAGAATAAATTAATCATCCTGATATGAGCGAGCAATGTACCATCACTGTTTAATGCTGGACTTAGAATGATACAAATGAGGGAAATATCATCAGAAGGAATTCCATGATTGTCTTTGGAATGCTACCAAAATACCAAAGGGGACTGTGGCAATTATCAATTTATTGTATTTCTTTCAATTATCAATTAAATTCACCCTTCAGTACCTTCCCTGTTAAAATCGACTGGGTTCTTCTTGCATTTTCTCCTTTACAATGCGCATGATACTAAGTCCTGACAGTAGAGGGTGTTGCTGGAACACTGCAGGAGGATTGGAGACACTCTTGTTCCATTGTCATGCATTGTGCTTTTCCTTGCTCCTGCTGCAGGGTCCATCAGGGGTGTGTGTGTGTGTGTGTGTGTGTGTGTGTGTGTGTGTGTAGGGACATCTGGTGGAGCTCTGCCTTAGCCATGTGCCCAGAAGGGCCATTCCTTGGGGATCTCACAGGCCGGCCAAGTCTGGTGATGACACTGCTACAGCCCTCTAAACACGAATAATCCCTGACTCCACTCATGCCCAGATTGGCGTCTCAACTCCCCTGACGCCCACCCACTAGCTTCTCCTCACCTGTGTTACAGAGGCTGTTTCCTGGGCAACTCCTCTATCTTGTGGGCTGCAACCCCACTCTAGTATGACCTCTCAACTTAATCACATGTGCAACGGCTCTATTCCAGATAAGGTCACACATTCTGAGGTACTGGGGATTAGGGCTTCAGCATATACGTGGACTCAATTTGACCCATATCAGGAAGAGAGGCCTTCTTCTAAGTTTGCCCTTCCCTAGATATTCTCACACAGCCTTAGGGTACCTTTTAGAATTCTTGTTACGTCTTTATACTTTTCTAGCATAGTTTAATAAATCTTAATATTCAATTTCCCTGTTTAAATTGATGTATGGTTTCTGTCTCTTGATTGGACATAGCCTAATAATACTCTGTGAGATCATGCTACAATTGAAATAATATTTGGAAGACTTCAATTTTGGACTGGATGTTTAGATCACAGAATGAGATTGATATCTCATAAATGAGGAATTTTCTAAGAATCCTTAGTGAAATGACTAGCTAGATTTTTCTTATTCAGCCTCAAAATAAGCTTAATTTCTTAATAAGCTGGAATCCTTTTTAAAGGGGCAAAGAGATAACATGCTAGAAACACTGAACTATAACTATGGGACTAAGAAATAAGCAGGGTTTAAAACACAAGACATAAAGCCTTTTCTATAAGGAACTGTTAAATCTGTCTTGCAATGTTACTTCAGATTGGCAAAAAGGGACTGTGAGTTGGAACATAGGACAATGAATAGACAGAGTAGAGAGTTGCTCTTGTCAGTGTGTAAGATAGAAAGTTCATCCTAAAAGTTGTAAGAAAAGTTTCTGTGCAGAACTGACTCGCTAGCCTTGATCATGTGTATGACAGAGGAGGCAGGTCTTGGGTTTACATATCAAATTGTTAACCTTGGATCTTTGAAATCTATACGAGGCTTGCCTTCATGACTTCTAGTCTTCAGGATTATATAGCAACTTAAAAGGGTTAGCCTTATGCCAGTGTGGGAGCTGATGGTGCAGTCGAGGAAGCCAACTGCCTCTGTTTGCAGGGTGGAGCCTGAAGTTGCCATAGAATCATGAAGAGTGGAAGTTATGACAGAAAGCTGAATGTGGATGAGAGCAAGGACAAACTGGAACCTCCAGTGACAACATGGAAATGATAAGGACTATTGAAACTGTGTCTATCTTTTAGAACCCTTGATCCTGTGGGTGACCTACAGAAATGGGTAGCCCCTTCCCCACAACTGTACACATATGCCTGGAATCCAGGGATGCTGGAGTTGGAGATCTGGCCAGAGTTGGCAGAGGAGCTGTGAGTCGGCCTGCTGCTGCCTCACTGCAAAACGTCAACCATCGTATCCGCACAATACCACAGTCCCCGGTGCGCTCGCGTGCTAAGATCATTCAGAGAGTAAAGAAAAAGAAATGTGGCTGCTGCTTCACTTCTACTTTCCAAATCTCACACAAAATATATCTTTTGTCCAAGGCTAATATACACCGAAGGGAAATCTGGGAATTCTAGGTTAGCCAACCAAGCACAAAGCCACTACACCTGCCTACCATGCAAAAAGACGGGGGTGAAAGCCAAGCAGAAAGAAGGAAAAGCAAAAATACCTGGAAGCAAAAAAGAGCTTGCGAATATTTTTAGGAAATGACTGCAATAATAACTGGCTACTTTTGGGTAAGTGGAGAGTGGCCTTGATACTAGGCTGCAGATGTGGGCAAGAGAGTAATTATTGATGTCCTCTTGGATCATGATGTGGCGTGTGAATTTATTCCAAATTCAATAGAAAATCATTGAACAGTTTTAACCAGAAAAGTAACTGACTTAACAGTGATGTAGAGAATGAAAGGAGGGTATCAATTTTGGAAGCATGGATGTTCTTCAGTAATCCATAGGAGGAATGAATGATGGTGGAGAGAAATAGATGGATTTTTAAAATTTTAATTCAAGTGTAGAATCTATAGGAGAATTTTTCCCCCCAAATTACATTCCTCTGAGTTAGAGGTCAAGGATGGCTCATCGGATTTCTGTTTCTAGTGGCTGGATAAATGGCAACTATATTGAAGATGGAGAAGACCAGATTATATTTGTCTGGGTGGAGGAGGAAAGGAAATCAAATGCGGCATTTATACCTGCTAATTTTGAGATGCCTTTGGGACAGTCAGGCGAAGAAGGGCTAAATAATTTGTTCAAAGTCATGAATATTTCTAATAATGGCATGACTATTTTCCATTAACTCAAGCTTAATAGGCACTCTGAAAGACTTTGGGTCTTTGTTAAGTATTTCTCACTCTCCATATCCAATAAGTCAAAATGTATCCAATTAATTAAGCAAATATTTTTATTGAATTCTTACTATGTTCCCAACAGTCAGATGAATACAATTGAGCCTTTACTTCATGGAGCTCCTAGTATAGCAGCAGCAAACAAAGAAGTATGCTGATTATAGAGTCAAAAGTGAAAGTGCTACACTAACGCTGAAAGTCCTGTTAGATTGACTTCTAACTCTGTGTTACATTCCTTTCCTCCTTTGTCTATCCACCCCCAACCCCCAAATAGTTGAAATCCTGTTACTCTTCTCTCTAGATCAAGGGTGGGCAAACTAAAGTCCACAGGCTGATCAACTGTTTTTGTACATAAAGCGTGTTTTGGAACATAGCTTTGTCTATTCATTTCTGTATGGTGTGTGACTGCTTTCATGTTACAAAAACAGTTGGATAGTTGCAACACAGACAATGGCCTGAAATATTTGTTATCTGGACTTTGAGAGATATTTGCAGATCCCTGATTTAGAACAAAGTATTACAATATCCTTTTATGTGAGTTCCTTTTTTCCTCTCTCTCCTCAATTTAATCCTTACCCATCACTGATAGCTTAATATATCAAAAGTTGCTATAATCCTTTCTTCAATGAAACATGGGATACTTAATTAACGTGAAAAAATATTCTAAATATGTCTTTGAATATGTTAACACCCAAGCTCATAATTTTTCAATAGCTCTCTACTGCCTTATGAATTAAATATGAACACCCATTCTGGCATTTGAAAACCTCCGTTATGTGACCAAGGTCTAATTGTTTGGGCTTATATTCAGTTATACCTCAGTAGAGGTGCTCCAGCCAAATTGGTTTCCTTCCTTTGTGATTTCTCCTCTCTGTGCCTTTGCTCCTCTGCCATTCCCTCTATCAGAAAGCTCTTCTTTCTGCAGTTCTCTTTGCAGTTTCAATGATATTCATCTGCATTTATTAGGATAATGTTAGCTCCTAAAACAGACAATCTTTTAAATGCCAGTGACTTAATACAATACAAATTTGTCTCTTATCCACATAATAGTTCAATGCAGGTGTTCTTGCTCAGTGGCATGGGGTGAAGTGTGGTGAGAGTGGTAATTTGCTTCACAAAGTCATTCAAGACTGCTCATCTTCAAAACAAGCTTTCCAAGGTCAACCTGGGCATCAATGTCCAGCCAGCAGGTAGGGAAGAGATGATAGAAAAGGGACCCCACTTCTTAATCCCATAGAAGTCATGCACATTGTTTCTGCTTGCATTTCATCGGGGAGAACTAGTGATGTGACCCCACTTAATTTTAAGGGAATTTAAAAAATATGGTCCCTGCTTAAGCATCTACTCCTCAGCAACAAGTCCATAGGATCAGTGGGGAGCATGAATCTTGATGGGCAGTTAGCAGTCTCTGCCAAACCATCTTTCATGGCATATCCATCTCCACACTACCTTCCTATTCAGATAAGCTCTGTTCCCCCATTCAACCTTTCCAGCACTTTTGTTTTTGTTTTCTTAATCTATTATTAGGTGCTAACATGGTCCATAAGGTAGCTATATATATCATATGTCAGTTTGTATTATTTTATAAAAAATTGATTTCTCTTTTTACTTTTTTGACTGTATCCTTTACTGACATTACATTACTTACAGTACTCTTTGTATTCACAGTGGGGATGAGTAAAAAACACTTGCACTGGATTTCAATGGTTTTTGAATTTGTGTTTCATAAAATTATTTTTATGAGCAAGGTATCTAGAATTTTTCCTGTCCATGTAATACCAAAATTGTTTTCAGAATGATGCAAAAGGAAATGGATTCCGTGAACATTTCCTGAGAGAGATCTCTGAGGAGAGAGTGAGATTCATAGATAGTTCCTACTACAAATACATGAAAATTTTAGAATGTGTGTGGCTATATAATTTAGAAACTAACTGTTATGGGTTAAATTGTACACCCCCCCCACCCTAGGCAAAAAAAAGAGAGAGATATTGAAATCCAAACCACTGGTACTACAGAATGTGACCTTATTTGGAAATAGTATCTTTACAGAGATAATCAAACTAAAATGAGGTAATTAGAGTGGGCTCTATTCCAATGACTAGTGTCATTATAAAAAGGAAAAATTCAGACCCGGAGACAGACTCACACAGAGGAAAGATGATGTGAAGACACATAGGAAGATGTCATATAAAAATGGAGCAGAAGTTGGCGTGATGCTGCCACAAGCCAAGAAACATCTGGGGCAAGCAGAAGGTGAAAGAGGCAAGGAAAGGTCTTTCCCCTACAGGTTTCAGAAGGAGCATGATTCTGCTGACACCTGGTTTTGGACTGCTAGCTTCCGGAGCTATAAGACAATAAATTTTCCGCTCTTTGCACGTCTGGATTTTTCTCTTTCTTTTGTATTTTCATTGCTACCTCCTCAGAGAGGTCTCCCTGGCCAACAAATCTAAAGCACCACCATTGCCCAATGACCCCCTCATAATCTAGCTTAGCATATTTATCATCTGGGTCCCTCCTTAAAATGTCACCTACAAGAGGGCAGGGTATTTGTCTTGCTTACTGACTGCTTTGTCCCTCTGTGTATAGCATAGTGACTCATATCTTATAGGGCCTCAGTGAACAACTGGTGAATGAATGAATGATTGTTCCTTTTGGTTTATATGAAGTAGGAAGTTACTCAGATAAATCATCAAATGTTTTCAAACTTCTTCCCATTTTGGAGGCGGGGATTAAAATACACAGATTCTGAAGCCAAACTTACTGGGTTTAAATCTCAGCCTTGTCATTCATAGCTCTGACTTTGGGCAAATTGAATAACCTCTTTGTTATTCATTTTCCCCATCTACAAAATGGAGGTAATATCAATATCTATGGCATTACATTATCATGATTGAACAAATTGTACATAAATTATTTAGAACTATACCTAGCACACACTTGGATGCTATATAAATATTTGCTGCTATTATTATTATTGTTATTATTATTATTAAAATATGTAAGCTATTGTATTATTTGCTATAGCTGATAAAAATTTAAGACCATTGTCTCTGCCCATAATAACTTTACTATATAGGTAGGGAGACTATAGAAATTAAGTTATTCAAATAAAATTGAACTTACCAACTTACAGCAAATGAGATAATGCAAACATAAAATATAAAATACTTGGGGTAATAATTATAATAAAAATTAATATAATTAACACGATCATTGTCATGCGTGGTCTCTGGTCCTGCTTCCCACACCAGAACGCAGGATATGGTGAGGCCAAAAAGGAACACCCATGGAGCCATAGGTAGGGGAGTCATACCACTATTTTGCACTGGTAGCTGTGTTGGAGACACAGGATGCAGGAGCCGCATGATCCACAATCTACTGTCTGCTTCTCTGCCAGCCAACCAACCAACCAACAAACCAACCCCCTTGCTAGCTGCAATCTGTACTTGCTAGCGTAGCCACGGCATTTATATTAGTGGCCTATGGCTAACTAGTTACAGCTGATGGCCAACTAGTCACAGCTCATGGCCATCTACTACCTAAGTGTCATGCGGGAGACCCTGCTTGCTCCGCCATTTGTCGCGCATGGTGGCCTGCGGGGTCTCAGCTCCCACTCCCCATGTAAGAACGCAGGATATGGCTAGGCCCAAAATGAATACTCACGGAGCCATAGACAGGGGAGTCATACCACTATAGTCTCACTGGAGGCAGGATCCACATGGCTTGCAACCTGCTATCCGCTTCTCTGCCTGCCAAACAACCGACTGACCAACCAATGCAGCCAGCAGCTATATCAGTGGCTAATTGGCTAACTGGTTACAGCTGACGGCCAACTAGCCACAGCTGATGGCCATCTACTACCCGAGTCAGCACCTTTCCACGTGAAACCGAGAACCTGGAAACTGCTCTCTGGGACTCTGTCTCCATAATCATGCATTGCATAGTTATTGCCAAGTGAATGGTACTGCTTAGTACTGATTTCACCATATCTCATTTTCTGGATTACAGAACTCTGTTGCAAGAAGCAGTATTTACAAGGGCTTCACTAGAGTTTATGAATTAACTCCTCCTGAAGTATTTCAAAATCAAGATCTTTAATGATGCAAAGAGACTCAACACTGGTAGAAATCTGCAGCAGAAGGCAGGATGTCACAGGACCTCTCAGGAAGCACCAAACATTGAGGATCAATATGCTGCTTACACTCTTCAGTGTTCTTTCTCAGGGAGAAGTCTTGAGCCAAACAGTTCAGCTTTCCCATTAACACCTCTTAATATGCAAAGCTTGCCTTCAGAATTTAAAGATCTTATTAGAACATCCCATTTTTAAGAGCTACCAATTGGATATATGCAGACTGTCAAGCACAACGGTTGAAAAGAGGTGGTTTCTGAGCCCATCTGGCCATCTGTGCTAGGCAGTTCCAAGCAAACACCCTGAAAATTTGATTTTGCTTTCAAATTTATAAATGATGGGCTGAATTCTCCATGTTTGTTTAGTGCTCCTCCACTGGGCAGCAGAGATACTAAGTGGAAATGACAAACTCAGATATACACATTTAGGTGATTATTTTGAATTCCAAACACCTGCGCCAAGAGTTGGTCATTATTCAATAATCCCAGTTATTCTCCAGCTGCCATGTGACTTGTTTCATGTGAAGGCTCAGAAAAGATCACATACCTCACCCTATTTCTCTCCACACAAGCCCTATCTCTGATTTTCAGGTCTTTCTATAATTGCTTCAATCAATGCTATACCACATTAAGTGGATATTTATGGAAAATCAATTCAGAACACTATAATTAGCAGGCACTGTAAGCCTGGAGCTGTTGATGCAAAGCATTCAACTACAAAAAGAGATTTATCTTTAATAATATTTGTGTAAAATTACCTGTGACATTTACCAATATGGACTTGGTTGATACTTAAATCTTGGTTTTTAGTTTATTTATTTTAGATACTAGGTGTGGCCCTTATCTTATTATCTCAAACAATAATAATGAAGCTATATTCCAAAATGGAATGTTAGTTTTGAATACATAATTTAAATATCTTTAGTATTATGTTAGAAGCACTAAAAATCCAATTTTGTATCCCATTGATGAAATTATTTTAATATTCTTCATGTATCAAAAAGACATACTAAAAAAATAACTATATATGTTTTTAATTTCAACTTCTTATAGAGAAATTTTCCTGGAATAAACAACCCTCCCCTCCCCTCCACACCCCTCCACTCTCCTCTTCCTTTCTCTCTCTGTGTCTCTCTGTTTGTTTGTCTGATGGAATAACATCTTTTTCTTTTCTTTTTTTCTTTCTATCACCATATATTTGACCCCCTTTGCCCTCATCTACCACCCGCCTCCCCCCTTACCCTCTGGTATCCACTAAACTATTGTGTGTGTCTATGAGTCTTGTTTCTTCATTTGTTAGTCTTGTTCTTTTGTTGTTTTCAGGTTTATGTACCATATATATCTTGTATCAGGTTGACTCTAGGCAGTGACTCCAGAAATGAAATCAGAGGGGCTGCTCTGAAAGTCAATGGCCAAAATAAAAACCTTCCAATACCTTTGAGTGTATTCATAATGATGTAGTAAATAGTTCAAAATTGGATAATGTGGTCACTATCACTAGCTCCTAAGCTTTCCCATCGGAATCATCTGAAGAGAAGGTGTTCTGGTTAAAATGCAAATTTCTAGGCCCCTGGTTTTGAGGTTCTGATTCAATAGATCTGATGTGAGACCTATATTTTCAAAAACATCCAGCTGAGTCTTAAGTGATGCCAAAACAGCATTTTCAGAAACAATTCATAGAGTAAAAGTCTCATTCATATTGCTCAAACATTTTCTCCTATCTTTCTTACTAATGAATTTCTCCAGATATTGTCTTTATTTTTCCCAGAGCCAAAATTCCAACCCTCCTTTATTAATGGAATGGTTAGGGGAACTGCCAAAACTTCAACAGCACAGAAGAGACTCAAACCAACTCTTCTATTTCGCTCTTTCCATCATGTCAGCCTGCCCCATGACAAACACAGTCTACCCAGCATGGACTCTGCTTGGCTGATAGGGCTGTAAGTCATTTGAACAACTCAGTTTTCAAGGTAGGTGCATAGCTAGAGAAGGAAGTGAGCCATAACGCTCCACTCAATTTACAGAAAAAAGGAATTCAGCAAGTGCTTACCTTTCTATAGTAGAAGATACAACTAGGTATCAGTTTTACCCTCTAAAATATGATGAAATAAATACACTGAGCTATTACAATACTGGGTTAATAAAAACAACAAACAACAAATTTAGGATAGTGATTTTCTTTGAGTAAAGGGCAATCCAACTGTAACTGGCATATTTTATTTCTAAAGTTGGGATATAGGTTACTTACATTATTCATACCTATGTGATTTTTTTTTATTATTAGTTTCAGCTGTACAAAACAATGTAATAGTTAGACATTTCACCTTTGTGATTTAATTAGACATTTAAATAAAAGGGTATCATATATTTATCCAGAAATATGGAGGCAAATGATTAAAGAAGCAAAGAAATAAGTAGAAGATTGTTGCCTTTGGGGAGCTAAAGTTGGGAATGGGAATGTAGGAACTGGTATAGGAAACTTGTGTTTTTTGTTACAAATCTTATATAGTACTATTTGACCTTTTAAACTATGTAATGCACTGTTCAATAAATGCAAAACATAAATAAAAAATTAAAGGATACTAATTAAACTAATCTTGTTTGTTTGGTTTTTAGTTTATATTTTTTCTAGAAATTAGCTAATTAGTTTGGGTGCTTACCTTATGGAACTCTTTCTAAAGAAAGAGTAAAACGGAAATCTGTGTTTTCCTTACTATTTTGGTTGTTATCTTTATACTATTCTGATTGGGGTTCTTTATTTTATGAGTTTTTTGGTTTGCCTGAATATTTTCAGCCTTTTAGGAATTTTCCAAAGCCACAAAGTATTTTTACTAAAGATAATTATTTTATCATTTTTATCTGTCTTTTCAAGTCTTTCTGTGAATCTAATGATCTCAAAATATAATTTGTTCTTTTTCAAGTAGCTTCCTAATTCATCTCAATGCTACATGGTGTTCCATTTCCACTGGGTGTGTTTACCATGTCAGCATTCCGTACAGCATTTGAATCAGTCCCTGATTTCATTAAGATTAAATTTGCTTTAATGTAGTAAATACAATTGCCCCATGTTTTGATACAATGAACTGGAGAGAAACCAGGTTGTTGTCATATGAAACTGTCATACTATGTTGCTTTGTCCTTGTTTTATTTTTAATATAAATTATGTATCTTAGGGGGATATCAAAGGTTGTCAACATTTAGATTAAGAATACAATTTACCACAAGAATTCTGTTCTCTAAAAAAGGAAAAGCATACTTTATATAGTCCCTCAGAATTTTAAGTATTTTTCTAAGAATCTAAGTTTCTTTAAAATTGTGTATTATCGACATAAACACAATGTAGAGCATTTTAATAAAGAATAGTCAGTCTGTAAATAGGGTAATTTCAAATATTTTCCCATTTACTTATACATTATTTCTCACTATCTGCATGAGCTTGTGAAAATTCTTAACCTCTCTGCTTCAGTTTTCTGTAAAATAAGGTTCAAAATACTACCAACATTATAAGATTAAATGATATAATAATAGATCTATCGGGGTGATAGATGGGAGGGATTTTGGGGGTAGGGTGAAAAAGGTGAAGGGATTAAGAAATACAAATTGGTAGTTACAAAATAGTCATGGGGGTGTAAAGTATAGGGAGTATAATCAATAATATGGTAATAACTATGTATAGTGTCAGATGGGTACTAGTCAGGGAGATCACTTCCTAAATTATATAAAGGTCTAACCATATGCTGTACACCTGAAACTAATATAAAATAATATCAGATGTCAACTCTAATTGAAAAAATTAAAAAGAGGGGAAAAGATAAAGAAGAAAAGAAGTTCAAAGCTCCAGGTATAAAACAAGTAAGTCATGGGGATGTAATATACAGCATAGGAAATATAGTCAATAATATTGTGGTAGCGTGATATGGTGTCAGATGGTTGCTGCACTTATCACGGTGATCACTTCTGTAACATAGGGAATATAATCAATAATACGGTCATAACTCTGAATAGTGTCCGGTGGGTACTGTTGAATAACTATAATGTACACCTGAAACTAATATAATATTGTATGTTAGCTGTATTTTAACAAAAATCTTAAAAAACACAATAAAGTTAACATCTATGCATAGCACTTACAATGTGTCAGACACTGTTTTAGGCCTCTTGTGTATAATCATTATTTAATACTCAAAACAACCCATGAGAAAGTTACTCTTATCAACGCCTGAATTTTATAGATTAGGAACGTGATGCTGGGCAATTGAGATACGGTGGTATCTACGACTGACAACAGACTTGGTTTCTACTCTTAGGGAGCTTATATAGAATTAGAAAATAATTAAAATTAAGCGTGATTAGTATTTCAGCATGGGCATATAGGAGGTGAGATGGCAGGAGACAACAGGAGGTTCCAATCTACTCTAGAGGGTGAAGGAAAACCCTTTAGGGCGGAGCTGGCCCCATCTGATGGAGGAGTAAAAGCTAAGCTCCATGAGAATTCTGAAGATGACAGCAAGGATATGTTGTCAGTAGGTGCTCTTTGGTAGCTGGGTGTCAAAGAAGAGAGTTGAAGCAAAGCCTTTTTAGGATGAGTGGAGGGTATTTGGAGCAACTTTTTCTCTAGTTGTATCCATAAGTGACGACTGGATGGGGAACATTAGCAGATGGAGCCCAGCACCGTCAGTGGTACAGAGCAGCGTGTGACTAAGCGGTGTTGCATCTCTCTGCTTTGACTCAGAAAGAGAGCAGAACAGTAAGTCACTCCTTTCGCCCGCCCTCCCTACCCTTTTCATCGATGAACATATAAGGGACTACCCTATGCCAGGGCCCGCTGGGAGATAGCAGGGAATGCTAGAGACACAGGCTGTGCCCTCAGGACATTTACATTCCTATGTGAACCTAACAAAGTGAAAACTTTACTACTGAAATTATCACTCTTCTACAGGGAGCGAACTTTAAGTAATATCCTAGAAAAGGCAGGCTCAGGCTCATTTCTAATTGACACTTCATTTAAAGCTTGGGAGATGAGTCTGGTCTGAAGCAAGAGTGCAAAGAAGAAGTAGAAAATATAAAGACTTGTTAGGCAGAAGGTAGTGTTCACTTGTCCAACTCTAATAACAAATCAAGTTCATAAAATCATTAAATCAAAACATGAATCAACACTGACCACTGGTGAGCAATAATAATAATGATAATAATAATAATAATGATAATACACTAGTAATAAAAATATAAGAATGAGCACTTAAAACCTGTGAGACAGTTTGCTAAATTTTCTGTATCTCAATATCTCATTCAACTCTATAAACCTTTTGTACATGAGAAACCTGAGACTTGAAAAAGTTAAATACCCAGTTCAAAGTCACCTAGCAAGTAAGAGGCAAACAAATCCTTATTTGTCATGAGACTTTTCTTGATGTCATTAAAACTAGGATAAATTGAGAATAGTTTGGGTGATGTCTAATCTCTAAGTAGGAAATAAACTAAATAGTGTTTAGTGTACCAATAAAATTGTTTTATTACAGTATTTTATTTGTGATTATGATATTTTAAGTAGTACACAGAATTTAATAGAGAAATAATATTATTATACGTTCCTCAATTGTGGGCACCCTCTGGGATTATCCAGAGAATTTAATGAACCAATTCTCCTCAAAACATTCCATAATGCCACAAGTATTCTAGATTTTGATTTTACACACAGTCACCTATACTACAATGACGTCCTGTATCGGTCAAGGTCATGCGGGAAACAGACCACTCACAAATGCGGATGGAGTCGAAGTTAATGAAGGAACTATTAACAAAGGGTGAGTGGCAAAAAGGAACCCAAAAAGAGATGCGGAAACACTATAGGACCAGCCATAGAGGGGAATCTTTACTGTGACTCCAGAACTGAGTCACAAAAGGAGAGTACAGCTACCCCAACCTGGAAAGCGTGTTTGCAACTGAGGGGAAGAGCGCCCAGCAGGGGCTCAGGCCCCGGGTCCAGGAGAGCAGCCACTGCCCACCTTCAGCCATGAGAGAGGGAGTGGGGTGGGGGAGGGCTGGGGAGGAATCAATACACTGCCCTCATTCTTCTCCTGTCCTCCTGCCTAATCTACAGTGCCTCCCACTGCCGGGACCTAGCAGAAGCTAGAGTACAAGTGAGCATAACTGATGTTGTACAGAAAAGTCTGTCTCCTGGAGACTGGAGGATGAGGTGTAGGAAGGAGTCCAGGTTGGTTCCGTGGTTTCTGGCCACCCAGTGGACAGTCGTTGTGGAACTACTCAGAAAGGAATGTAGGAGAAAAAGATGAGATTTTTGATGTATATATATATAAAAGATGTACCAAAAAATATGTTTTCAAACCAAGTGCATCACTTTAAAACCCCAATTTCATTTAGGAAGTGTTTATCTCCTCCCATCCCTATTAGGATTTTAACAAATGAGAGTTGACTGTATTTAATTCTTACATATGTAAACATATAATGTTGAAGATATATTTACAAAAAGAAAAAAGAAAAAAGCAATTACTCTTCTCTACCTGGGATATCGTGTTCACATTTGCCTGAAATGCACACACTAATACACACTGATATATATGCATGTCTACATGGAGGAAGGGCCAGATCCTTTGGAAGATATTGACGAAACAAAATAAAACAAAGAAAAATGAAAATACCACTAAATAGCTATGGTGGAGTGTGCACCTTTCTTCATCACACCACTTGTTTCTATAATGGGGGAAGAATTTCCACTGTACTCCTAAGAGGAACAGTATAGGAGGAATCCTTTAAGCCTCTATCTTCATGCCTTCTCATTCCTCCACAGGGAAGGAGCAGTGCCATCAGACAGGTGAATGTTTCTAGAGGTTATCTCCCACTTCCCCTCTCTCTTCCCATGTCCCTCTGCAAGATACACAAGAGTTCTTTTTCCTTTATGGGTTGAGTTTATTAAAAACAGACTGACCCTACAGTTTGCTATTTGGGAGGTGGGAGTGGGTTTGATGGGGTAGAGTGGCCTGTAGTTAAAGGTGAGTAGAAGTTAATTCACGGAACACTATTAGGAAGACCAATTGTGACCTAGATGCAACCTGTATTCTCCAACTCAGATTGACCGACAGGAAAGGAAGCATTCTGATCTCCATCTGTCTAACTCACACATCATTTCAATTAGTTTGCAACTGGGAGGAGAAGAAAGGAATGTTCCTTATTATTCCACCCTGAAAAGAAGTCCAGCAATCACTATCTTGAAGATGAAATAATATAGGAAATCTCTTTTTCCTGATTCTCTATTTACCCCTGAGCATATGTACATTTTACAAGACCTCTAATTTGCCCACTGGATATGAGTAGGGACATGATAGGAGAGAGATGACTCATTAAATAAACCCCAGGTGTTGGAGCAGAGAAACACTGCTGAGAGATTATGCAGAAACCAATGAAACAGATGAGGTCCAAATTTTCCAGTTTTCAGTGATGTGTATATTACACTCAGATCTGCTCCTGCCACCACTCCCTGTCCAAACATTCTATTCAAACCAACACTAAGAAATAAAGAAAAACAAACAAAACAGAAACGTTCCAATCCCTTCCCTTGCTCTCAAGATGAGTTGTGAAATCTCTGACAGGATCGGAGCTCTGGCCTTTCCTCCCACTCAGGACTTATCCTGGACTGCAATCTCTCCCACTTTCTATGTTCTGTATTCCTCAAAGCCAGCATTCTCCATCCTGTCACAGGACCTTCGTATATGCTGCAAGCGCTACTATGAGTGTTCTCCCACCCTTATCCTTGTTAACTGCTACTCATGATTGCTATTTAACTTTACACTTCTGTTCTTCAGGGAATCTTTCTTGACCTTCTAGCTTAGGTTATTGATACTGTTACATGCTGTTATTGTTTCAGCTTCCTCTCTCTCTCTTTCTCTCTCTCTCTCCTTATCCCAGTTGTGATGCTTCATTTATTGATGGGATTATTTAACTAATAGCTATTTCAATCCAGACCAAATCTTCATAAAGGTGAAGACCATGTATAATTTTGTTCACCTATTATTTACAGTGGTTTACAGTAGAGTCTTAATATCTGTTGAATTAATAAATAAAAGGGTAAAACCAAATTAATAAAAAATGTAGTCACTCACATACTACTATACCATATGTATACATGCAGAAATGTTGATATAATTTATTTTCTGGGTCTTAGTATATAAGATCTTAGTGCATTCAAAGGAAATATCCCATATTGAAAAATAAATTAAGGACAACATTAAATTCTAGTAGTTTTTCTGTTTTTCAAAAAAAAAAAAAGAAAAGTTTATTTCATTTTAGTACCATAAAATTCTAAAAAATCATGTCGGCTGTGGTACAATGAAGTTTTCTTTAGGTTCACAAGATTATCTTATTTTTAAAATCTATGTAATCCATTTATATTTTAGCACTATTACATATTATCTTAACTATGAAGACAATCCAATGAATTTTCTAAAATTATAAATTAGTTCCAGAATAAATGCTGCAGATTCAACAGTCTTATATTAGCTCTGATTTATGAAAGAAAATCATAAGATACTGGGAAACAGAATAGGAGAAGCAAGCAGATTACTTTGTGGGGGAAAAAATAGAGCATTTGGGTTCTAGGTCATTCCACAAATTGCTAATCATGTTCAACATTACATTTAAATGACCTGTAAATGAGGGAAACACTGTCTGCTCTGTCTTCTTCACCAGAGGAGGATTACATAAAATAGTGTGGTTTCACCTCTTGGTGAAATCTAAAGCACAGTTCAAATCTCGGATAATCACAGGCAATCCCTACGCTGTGAAATTTCTGAGAGGACTTTGATGCTGTTGTGGACTCTGAAGCTACATCAAATTATTCCAAAGCATAGAAGTGTTGGGATTAAGAACACAGTCTCTGTATTCACAGGCGGTAGCTCCTTCACATAGGTCTTGGCTAATTTTTTGAATCCCACACCAAAAACAAAAGCAATAAGAGCAAAAGTAAACATATGGGGCTGCATCAAACTAAAAAGCTTCTGCACAGCAAAGGAAACCATCCACAAAATGAAAAGGCAACCTACTGAATGAAGAAAATATTTGCAAATCATATCTGATAAGGGCTAATATCAAAAATATATAAAGAACTCATACAACTCAACAGCAAAAGAATAATCAGATTTAAGATAAAAAACAAAAATACAATAAACGGGCAGAAGATCTGAATAGGTATTTTTCCAAAGAAGACATACATATGGCCACAGGTACATGAAAAGATGCTCAGTATCATTTACCATCAGGGAAATAAACGCAAATCATAATCACAAGATACCACCTCACACCTATTAGAATGACTATTATAAAAAAGACAAGACATAAGTTTTGGCAAGGATGTGGAGAAAAGGGAAGAACCCTTGTGCACTGGTGGTGGGAATTAAATTGGTGTAATCATTGTGCTTTCCACTAGTATGGGAGTACCTCAAATAATTAAAAATAGAACTATCATATGATCCAGCAACTCCTCTTCTGAGTATTGATGTGAAGAAAATGAAAACACTAACTTGAAAAGATACATGCACTCTCATGTTCATTGCAACATTATTTACAATAGCCAAGATATGAAAATATCCTAAGTGTCCAATGATGGATGAAATGATAAAGAAATTTTGGTATATATATATATGATGGAAACTTAATCAGCCATGAAAAGAAAAATCTTGCTCTTTGCAATGGATGGACCTCGAGGGCATTATGCTAAGTGAAGTAAGTCCGACAGACAAAGACAAATACTGTAGGGTATCTCTTATACATGGAATAAAAAAACAAAAAAAACATCAACCAAACTCATAGATACAGAGAACAGACTGGTGGTTGCCAGAGGCCAAGGGGTGGGGCAAGATAAATGGGTGAACTAAATTTCTTTTTTTTTTTTTCAGTTTTAATAAATGGAAATTTAAAAAAGATATGCTTGAGATTTTAAAGTCTCATTAGGATACTTACATACTACTTTCTGTAACCGTCCATTGGTACTCAATCTTTCAGCTAACATGTGTTTACTAAGCAGTTACCGTGTTCCCAGCAGTGTGTTTAACTGATTCACCTTCTGCGAATATGTGAACAGCAATTACTTACATATGAGAAAGGAAAAATGGAGCCAGATGGCTGGTCTCAAATTCCAGCTTCATTACTTACTGGCTGCATGACCTCAGGCTAGTCATTTAACCTCCCCTTACCCATTTCCTCGATAATGTGAAGGCAAGAATGTGAGGGCTATGTCACATAGTGTTACCATGCAGATGAAATGAGGTAACCTATAGAAAATCTGAATAACAGTGCCCACCATAGCAATTATTCGTGAGACTGGTGCTCAGTAAGAATTCACTGATCTATAGCTTCCTTATATTGGATAGTGTAGGTGGTAGCAGTTCATTAATCTGTTCACCACATGATTCTGAAGTCTTTTGGGTGTAAAAAAAAAGTAAAATCCTCTGTCCATTCAACATTTCAGGGATATTTTATCAAGGGGAATAAAACTTTGCCAATAGAAATATAACTGGAAAACATTTATAATTTTTAATTTACTACTTATCCATACTGTCTTTTAAAATTAAATTTATTGAGTAACATTGGTTAATAACATTACATAAGTTTCAGGTGTACAATTCTATAATACATCATCTGTATATTCCACTTTGTGTTTACCACCCAAAGTTGAGTCTCCTTCTGTCACCATGTATTTGACCCCCTTTACCCTATTCATCCCCCTCTTCCTCTCTGGTAACCACCATGTTGTTGTCTGCGTCTATGAGTTTGTTTGTTTGTTTGTTTTATTTGTTCATTTGTTGCTTTCTGTTTTATGCTCCACATATGAGTGAAATCATATGGTTCTTGTACTTTTCCATCTGACTTATTTCACTTAGCATGATACTCTCAAGATCCATCCACGTTGTCACAAATGGCAATATTTTATCTTTCTTTTCATGGCTGCAATCCCCCTTATAGGTATCCACCCCAAATTTTTGAAAACATTTATTCATAAAGATATGTCTACCCCTATGTTCATTGCAGCAATATTCACAATAGCCAAGACGTGGAAAGAATTTACGTGTCCTTTGACTAATGACTGGATGAAGAAGATGTGGTACATATATACAATGGAATACTACTCTACTGTTTTTTGTTTCACATTTATTTGGTGTTCTCTTCTCCCACAATAAGATGTGTGCCTGGTTCTTTTGATTGCTTACACTTTTGTCTTTCAGACGAAGCCTCCATCTTTTCCAAAGTGTTTGGCCTCTAACCTTGCTACCCGGTTTCTCTTGGTCTTGAGGGTACTTCACTTTAAGATTTGATAAACTCTCTTCTATATTTTATGCCAATTGCCTCCCCATACAGATTTAGTAATAAATAAATTAGAGATGCAATCTAATACTAACTCCTGCAGAAACCACTAGAACTTCACGTAGAGCCATTTATCACGACTCCAATGCCAGTCTCCACTGTGTGAAGCAGGTTCACTTTGAAGCCCATTTAAATCAATTTGTAAAACTGCCAGAGACAGTAACAGATGATTTACCGAAATTGAGATATAACTATTGCTTTCTCGGCAGCCATAAATGGTGTTCGTCTACCAAAATAGCAATTGAGTGAGTTTTGCATGATTTGCTTTTAAGAGACCCACAATCTTCATTGTTCAGATTGGTTTTATCCTCTCGATGATGGCAACTCCTTTCCCTGTTCCCTTACTTTGCAGAGATTAATGAGAGATTTGAGTCGGTGATTGCCAGCAACAGGTTGTGCGGCCTTACACCTGCTTTCATCACTGTCTTGCATTGCTCTCAGCAGGTTTTTCATGTATGTCTTTAACTCCACCCGTGAATCAGAATTATTATCAGCCATAAGGTTTTATTCTTGTTTGTGTTCATGAATGCTTTTGTTGTCCTTCCAAGGGCTGTGACAGGAATCAAGTATCTCCAGGAACCTAAAGTGAGACACATCCCTGCAGCAGCTTCTAAAACTCTTCTAAGACTGGTATTATTTCAATTCTAAAGTTCAGCTGGCCATGGTCAAAATAATGGACTGAGGGATGTGCAGGGTCTCCTAGCCCCTTGAGGCTGTTGTTCAATTGTAATGAAATAAACAGGAATTTCTATTTTACGTAACCATCTTGTCAGAAGCCACTCAGGTGAAGACATGCAACAAGGTCTTCTCCCTCTCTTCGTTTCTGCATGATCTCAGGCAGAACCACAATCTTTTTTTTTTAAGGGGAACAGAACTTTATTGGGGAACAGTGTGTACTTCCAGGACTTTTTTCCAAGTCAAGTTGTTGTCCTTTCAATCTTAGTTGTGGAGGGTGCCGTTCAGCTTCAAGTTGTTGTCCTTTCAGTCTTAGTTGTGGAGGGCACAACTCAGCTCCAGGTCCAGTTGCTGTTGCTAGTTGCAGGGGGCGCAGCCCACCATCCCTTGTGGGACTCGAGGAGTTGAACCGGCAACTTTGTGGTTGAGAGTCCACTGGTCCATGTGGGAATCGAACTGGCAACCTTCGGAGTTAGGAGCATGGAGCTCCAACCGCCTGAGCCACCGGCTCGGCCCCACAATCTCTTTTGAGATAAAAACCTACACTTTCTTTTCCCATACTTTCCTCTATACCAACTTTCCCCTGACCCTTTTCAAAGCTCTCATTTACCTGTATGTTTCCCTGCTCTCATTTTGCCAATTATGAAATCCCTAATCCATATGTCAGTTGCTTTCTGCTAGGCTAAGTGCCAAGCACTGATTATGAGTTTTACATGCATTCTCTCTTTTTATCCAGGAGAAAGCAAATTAATTCATCTTTATAACACGGGGGTATTTCATAGAAGGTAGAAAATATATAGGGCTATAAGTGACTGAAAAATAGAGATTTATATTGTGAATGTTATGTCATAATTCTGAAAGAAAATTAGGAGGTTGTGTTTAATACAACAAAAATAAATGTGTTATATGCATGTATGTAATCATTAATTAAATGAGTGCATGTGTATTTATATAGTTCCCATAAATTACCTGGTTATGAACACTGTTTCTGAGTTATACAAAAGAGAGGGCATAAATACCTGCCTGTTCTCTATGCCTGGACTTTATGGGCTGGACTCTGCCCCTCTGTCCAGGTTCCTGATCTCCATCCAGTTCACTGACTACTCACTGTGCTGAGAATGGAGTGTAAATGGCTTATTTCCTTGTGATGCAACACCTGTGTTCAATACAACAAATGTTTAAAAGAGTATCTTACTGGGTACAAAATATTATTTTAAACATTTTACCTGTATTATACTATTTACTTCTCATATCAATCTTTTTGTGATAGATTCAATTTTTTCTCCCATTTTGCTCATGAGGATACCAAAGCACAAATATTAGGTCGATGCAAAAGTAACTGCGGTTAAAAATGTTAAAAATAATTGCAAAAACTGCAGTTACTTTTGCACCAACCTAACTCATCCAAAATCACCTGAGTAGTAGGTAAGTGAAAAAAAAGCTGAGAGAGAAAAAGAGAGAGAGAAAGAGAGAGAGAGAGAATGAAAATGAACGTGGTTGAACCACAAAGACAGAGAGCCACAGAAAAATAAAGAAGCAAAGAAGATAGAAGGGAACTGACAATTTTAAAGTCAAGGAAAGCGACTTCCTTTGTAGGTTCCAGCAAAGTAAAATATAGAGAGATGCTAAAGCAGTAGTTAAAATTTTGTGTTGTCATTTTACATTAAATAAATTAAAACCTACGTACCACTGTGTTCTGACAAGCAAATCCAGTTGCTACCTCAGGGATGGTTACAACTGTTGTATTTAGAGGATAATTTCAGTATTAATAAAAATTACAAATTTATGGTACACACTACAGAGCCTGAGTTTTCAAGTATAAGATGAATATTTTCTTTCCATTAATTCCTCTACCTCTGTGACTATCTGTATACAGTATTTGAGAGATAAATGCCAAAGTTTTAATGCAGGGTCTTCATAAATGTGAGGCCTGGACAAGTGACCCTTCTGGATTCCCAGTCACGTGTCCCTTTAACTGGTCTGATCAAGACTCTGATTCATGTGCTTTAAGACATCATCTGGTCTTCACAACAAACTTTACATTTCTCAAGCTGGGACAAATGTGAGATGTTAATTAACCATCAACTTGTAAGAAGTGACACTACCTAAACAGACAGATTAAAACCTAAATCTGCCTCTACAAAGCCACACAGATGCCCTGTCATTAGACAGCAACATAGTAAGAAGAAAATGAGACTAGCTCGTCGTCGAAATATTACTGTCCATTGTTTTTCTTTTTCATTGTCCTGAGTACCTTCTCGTAGGTTACTATCACTTATTATTTAACAACAGTCTTCCACAGGACACCTTTCTACTACATGACTTGCTCCCAAAGAGCCTACTCTCACTTCTCCTGTCTTTCAATAATGGATGTTAGAAGATGGTTTCGTTCCATTCCCCATTTATCACCCACTTTCTGACTATTCCCAGGTAGAGCTGTCACATAAAATACAAGGTGCCCACACAATATTTGGGACATACTTATGTGACATTGACAATAGTTATCTGGAATTCAAATTTGACTGGGCAACCAGTATTTTTATTTACTAAATTTGGGAACCCTATTAATGGAGACATTAATTGAAGCAAAATGTCTACATTCTATTATCAAGAGTTTTGCTCCCAGTACTCTTAACAGGTTCAACCTTCCTTTTAAAAGTTAGGCTTCATCTCCATATTCAAACACAAAGATATACGTATTTATAGAGCCTGAGTTTTCATCATCTTTTCTTGTGATTCTGAAATTTTATTGCAGAAAAACTTTTTAGGATGTGCACTTTTTTCCACTTTTTCTTAGAGTAAAACAAACATACTCAACCTTTCCCTCTTTCCTCTAGCAATTCTCTAAAGTGGCCAAAAAAAAAAAAAAAAAAAAGCAAACTTTTGAATTTGTGGCTTTCAAAATTCTATAAAACATGTCCAAAAAAAGGAGTGTTATGAGTGAAGATAATGATAATAAGGGATATTAGAGACAGCTGATTTTCTGAGGAAGGAAAAGGAATAGGGAGATTGGAAATGAATCTCTTAGTCCTCGGAATGTTTTAAAATACATAAATTTATTAGTGTCACTATAATAGGACTGGAAAATGTAGACTATATCATACTCAAAATAATATGCAAAAAAGGCTAAGATTGGCCGCTATCAAAATGTAGACATCTAATTATGTTTGGAAACTTCGGAAAATGATGTGACAGCAAAGCAACTAACTGTTAGTTATACTAAGCTAACAATATGCATAGGGTCTGGGTTAACATACATGTAGGTTCTTACAGTGTTACACATTTTATAGCAGGCATTAATGGTATGATCATTTTTTCTTTAATTTTCTTGGGAAGGAAAAATTATTTTTAAGATATAAGTAGAAAATAAAGATAAGGTTATTTTCATAATTCAATAAAATGATAAAGGAGATTATCAAGATAATGTGATTAAGCATGTAGTCTAATTGGTGTTAAAATGTCAATATTCCAATAACCACATGCCAGCACTAAAGTCAACTTAATTAGTATTTTTTTCCTACCAAGCAATAAATCAAGTAGACTGATTACAGAAAAATCAGCTGACTCTTGTGAAACATTATGAAATTGGTTTTCTAAAACTAAGATGCCTCCAGATAGGTCAGAAAATATTTGAAACAATTTGAATAATTTAAGAATTCAGAACATATTTAACCTGTGTATTCCTCCCAGTGCTTTTATGTATGCTTCCAATGCTTTAGCTTTTTATATTAAAAAAAAAAAAATAATGAGAAGATAGTAAACACTAGAACAAGCAAACAACAAAAACAAAAAAACACAATTTCTTATTAGTCTGCAAAAGTGTAAGAAAGAAGAATACGTTGATTGGCCCCCAAACTGCTGACACTAAGTTATAACAAACTTCAATATATGAAAACATCTGGACAATGTACTTATTTCTGTCACTTTGGAAATCCTTCCAATTTATGCTAACATTTCATTCATTCAAATGACCTAGAAATTGAGCCCAAACCTTTGTAACAATCCCCAAGATAAGCCAACCTCAAATGCATTTCATTCCTGGCAAATGATTCTATCTCCTACTTACAAAGGGATTTAGTTTGATCTGAACTACAACTCAACAAACAACCAAACTATTCTATATTCATCATATTTTTCTCTCCATCTTTCAGGAGGAGGTATCTCTCCTCTTGTTTCATGTTAGTCAATCTAATTACGATTTTTAATTCATTATTTTCTATTTCTTCAAGAAACATGTTTTCTTGATCATATCTAATTTCTCTGAGATCTTTAATTTACAAACATCCTTCTTTCAGAAGAAGCAGGCTTAAGTTTCTCCTATTATGAAAACCAAAACCCTCTATTGGCTTGGATCTACTTTCTAGCTGCTCTTTTTTTCTCTGTCTTAATTTTTCTGTTTTATCTTCTTTAAAGAGTCAGCAATCATTGATGTTTTTAATTCCTCATTTCACATTCACTCAGTTATCTACCTTACTTCATCTTCCCACCTTTACTCTCAGACCACCTCTCTAATAAAACCAACTATGAAGATTTGCTGAATTCATTGGTGATTTCTTATTCTTTCTCGTATTTCCCTGTGGCCTTTGAGATGTGAAGCATGTATTTGGCTCCCTTGCCGTCTTCTGCTGCTTATTTTCCTTACTTTGCTATTCCATTTGATCATTACTGGATCTTCTTCCTCTGCATATTCTGTTTTTATTTGTATTAAACTTATTGGAGAGACACTGGTTAGTAAATTTATATAGGTTTCAAGTATATATTTCTATAATACATCATCTATATATTGCATTGTGTGTTTACCACCCAGAGTCAGTGTTCCTTCCATTACTATATATTTGACCCTCTTTACCCTCTTCTACTATCCCTCCTCCCCCCTTACCCTCTGGTAACCATTAAACTGTTGACTGTGTCTATGAGTTTTTGTTTCTTTGTTTTTCTTGCTCATTTGTGGCTTTCAGTTTTACACCCCACATATAAGTCATATGGTTCTTGACTTTTTCTGTTTGACTTATTTCACTTAGCGTGATAAGCTCAAGATCCATCCATGTTATCACAAATGGCAGTATTTCATCTTTTCTTATGTCTGTGTAATATTCCGTTGTATATATGTACCACATCTTCTTTATCCAATCATCTATCGAAGGACACTTTGGTTGTTTCCATGCCTTGGCTACCATGAATAATGCTGCAATGAACATAGGGGTACATATATCTTTACTGATAAATGTTTCCAGATTTTTGGGGGTCCTTAAATCACACTATTCCACAGATGTGTGTCACAGGAGCTTTGCTCTGTATTTTTTTTAATTTGACAATTATCATTATTTGTAGTATTATTTGTAGAGTGGTCATTTCTAATTTATATCCATTGTCCAGACATTCTCATAGAAATTCTAAAATGGCACATACAGCTGAGAACTGGTCATCGCTACCTGAGCACCTAGCAAATCACTGAAATAAATCTGTCCAAAACTTACCATCTTATACCTTCCACAATACCTCTGCCCCTCACCTCCCTGCTTTTTCTTTTTTTCTGTATTCTTTATCTCTGTTTATGGTATCAATAGTTAAAAATGGGGGAAAAATCATCTTAGATCCATTTTTATTGATCCTTGTCCCAACCATCCAATTAATCACTTGCTCCTATTAGTTACAACTTCTAATTATGTCCTGATTATTTTTGTTTTTACTATCAACACTGTTATGGTCACAACTTTTTTTTTTCCCCTTAAAATCTCTTTACTGGGCTATTATAACAATGTCTTAAAACTTTATTTTACTATGGTAAGAACAGTTAACATGAGATGTACACTCTTAACAAATTTTTAAGTGCATAATACAGTATTGTTAACTACAATATAAGCACAACACGTACAGCAGATCTCTGGAACTTACTCATCCTGAATAACGGAAACTTTATACCTGTTCAACAGCAACTCTTCATTTCCCTTGTCCCAACCCCAGGCAACCATCATTTTTGTCCCCGTTTCTGACTTTGACTACTTTAGATTAAGGCTAAATAATATTCTGAATTGTATGTACGTACCACATATTCTTTATTCATTCATCCACTGATGGACATTAGGTTTTTTCTGTATGTTAACTATTGTGAATAGTGCTGCAATGAACACAGGCGTTCCTCAAAAAATTAAAAATAGAACTATTATGTGATCCAACAACCCCACTTCTAAGTATATATTAAATAAAAACTAGAATCATGATCTCAAAGAGATACAATTTATGTTTTATTGTGTTTTTTTTTCTGTGTCTAGTCTTACTCTTTTTGAATCTATATTACTTTACGCTGTTGGTGAGACTCTTTAATGTTCATATGACCATAACTTTCATATGCTCTATTCAAAATCTTTAAATGTCACATTACCCACCAGAATGAATATAAGCTTTTACAAAGGCATGAAACAACCTCACAATATGTAGCATTACCAGATTTTGCAAATTATACTATAGCATAGGACATATTTAAATTTGTCATTATTTCTCTGAAATTCAAATTTAATAAGGCATCCTGTGTTTTTCTGGCAAGCCCAGTGATATCAAGTTTGATTACGTGTCTGTTTGTCTCTTCCTGTGCTCCACTCATAATACTACTTCCGAGCCAAAAAAAAATTTTTTTTTTAAATTACCTAATATGGAAAGATTTTTCTGCCTGCCAAATACTGGGTTGCAGAAGGAGCTGTACAGTAGATGAAGGAGGTTTGATGGTTCTGAGGATTAAGAGCTGCAGTGAGAAGAGTAACACTTTCATTAAATTGTATTTGGGACATGGATTATATGTAAGAAGCCCATATCTTCATTATTTCTAATGAACAAAGACATATAGTTTCACAATTTTTTTCTCATGACTAAATATAGACTTTTCTGATTTTCACCTTAGAAAAAAATTGGAAATTAGCAAGTTACCATTAATAAGATTTTGAATAAAATCACTCCACAAATCAATTCTCTTTACAAATCATGCCATTTTAATGTATATTTTAAAAGTATGAAATATTTTAAATGTATGGGAAAAGCACATATTGTACTCTAAACCAAGTGTAACTTTTTTTTCCTGTAAAGGGTCATCTAAGAAATATTTTATAATCTGTAGGCCATAAGGTCTCCGTCACAATTATTCAACTCTGCTATTAAAATGCAAAAGGAGCCATAGATGATATATTAAGTTGGGACAAAAGTACTAGTCGTTTAAAATGTTAAAAATAATTGCAAAAACCACAATTACTTTTGCACCAACCTAGTAGAAACAAACCAGTATGGTTCTATTCTAATAAAATTTTATTTACATGAACAGGTGACAGGCAGAATTTGGCTCATAGATTGTAGTTTGCCAACCCTCAATCTATACCCAAATATACAGCTAGATAAACAACACAGAAGTGATAAGTGTATTCATATTTTGTCTCTCCCTCCATCTCTGTCTGTCACTCTCTCCAAATTCTCCATCTCTTCCTCCCTTCTTCCCTCCTTCTCTTCCCGTTCTCTCCTTCCCACTCTCTCTATAAATAAAATATCACAAATACAACCAATACCCCACTTCCTGTACTATCCTCAGATCTTCCCTTCATCACTTCCACAGGTAACCACTATATTGAAGTTAGTGTCTGTTATTCCTATGTTGATGTATAAGCTTCCCCTATGTGCACATGTATCTATAAATGATGCAAATTAACATAATTGTTTTTTAAGTTACACAAACGTTACCCTTCCTGTACATAATCTTTTGTAGCCAGTTTTTTCACTAAACACTGTCTTTTGAATTTAACCATGTAGATTGAGTTAGTTCATTTTCACTGCTCTATAATATTTCCATGTGTCTACAGTTTATTTGCCATTCTCCATTGGTTGATATTTTGTACTTTTTTAAACTCTAAAGAACAGTATGTCTATGGATATCTTCCTACACTTGTACAAAATGTATATGTGTAAGATTATACATACCCAAGTGTGAGATTTTCTCTTAGACTCTTTGAAGCAGAAATGCTGAATACCAAGAGTATGTGCATCCCAATTTTACTATTGCCAAAATGCTTTTCAAATTAGACCTTAAGTTCTCAGCAGAAATACATTAGTTCCTGTTTCCTTATATCTTGCTACATAGGGTATTATCTAACTTGAACATTTTTGCCTATTTGATGAGTGTTAAATGAAATCCCCTTGTTGTTTTAACAGTGATTGCTTAAGCTTATGAAGTGCTTTGGTTGAGCACAATCTAAATAGTTAATATGTCATACACTGAATCATATGAGGAAGGTATTATTTTCATCTCCATTTTAAAGCTCAGATAAAAGAGGCTCAAAGATGTAAAGTCACTTTCCCAGGGTCACTCAGCTAGTCAGCTATAGAACCAGAATGTGAACCCAGGTGGTCTGATTCCAAAGTCCAGGTTCGTTACCCGTGAAACTAATTCTCTAACATTGACTTTGCTTTTCTCTGATTGTGAGGAAATCAGAGATCATCAAAATTAATTATTATTTTATATGTTTATTAAAATTCAGATGGCCTTTTTTTGTGAACAGCCTGCATATACCTTTGGATCTTTGGCTCATTATTATTTAGTTGTGTTTTTTTTAGCAGTTTGCAGAAGTATCTTTATATATTCTGAAAATAAAATATCATTTAATTTATATAGGATACACACATTTTCTCCAATTCAAAAGCTTTGTTTTTCATTTTCTTAGGTTGTTTTGTGTGGTTTTTTTTTTTAATTTTATGTGTGCAAATTTATCACACTTCATTATTTTCCTTTATGGTTGTGTTTTTAAATTCCTATTTAAGAAATTCTTTCTTATTTCAAGATCATTAATATATTTCTTTGTGATTTTTTATTATATATCCTTCGTTTTTGCGTATGGATAGCCAATTTTACCAGCATCAATGAAAAAAATCCATCCTTTGCCCCTCTGAACTTTAATGTCACCTGCAACATTTACTATTTTTCCTACATATGGAGTTATTTGGGGGCTCTTCATTCATTTTCATTGAGATACGTATCTCTTCATTGATTTTCAAAGTAATTTCACTGCCATCTATGTTTAGTAAAATTTCCCATCAAGTGGGGTGGATTTTCTCTGACATCTATGAAAATACTAACACGTGGATATTTTCATTCCTTCAGGTTTTCATGTAAATTTTAGGATCTGTTTGACAAATGCAAAAAATAAACACTGACTGGTGGGGTGAGAATAATTTGAATATACTGATTAATTTAGGGAGAACTGATATTTTTATTTTATTGAGTCTTCCCAAGCATGAGCATGGTGAATCTCTTGATCTATTTGAGTCTTTTTTATGTCTTTCTTTGAGATTTAATATATATTTTTCATAAACGTTCCATATACATTTTGTTAGACTTCTTTTTCTTTTAAGTGAAGTTTTCTTTGATTATTTTTTTTTTAATTAAAGTTTATTGGGGTGACAATTGTTAACAAAGTTACATAGGTTTCAAGTGCACAATTCTGTATTACATCATCTATATATAACATTGTGTGTTTACCACCCAGAGTCAGTTCTTCTTCCGTCACCACATATTTAATCCCTTTTAGCCTCATCTACCACCTCCCCTCCCCCCTTAACCTCTAGTAACCACTAAACTATTTAGACTTATTCTTAAGCACCTTATTTGTCTCTCTCTCTCTCTCTCTCTCTATATATATATATATATATATATATATATATATATACCAGCAATAAATGATTTAAAAATCTAAATCATTTATATATATATATATATATATAAAGTTAGATTTTTAAATCATTTATTGCTGGTATTTATGACAGCTATAGAGTTTGTTCCTCCTTTAAAATAAAACGTCTCTAACATCTCTCCATTGAGGATGATATATGTTATAGGTTTTGGAAGATAACATTTATGGAGTAAAGGACATATTTTCTATTCTTAATTTACAAAGACTGTTTTTCTTGTTAAATCATGATTAGGTGTAGAACTTTTAAATGCTTTCTTTTATGTTCTGAGAGGTTATTTCCCCTTTGTTATTTACTGTGGAGAAGCGCAACAATAGATTTTTTTCTAATGTGAAACCAGTCTTGCTTTAGTGAAATAAATTCTACCTTGTCCTGGTGTATTTTTTAGAGTATACTCCTGGATTGATTCTGCTAATGTTTTATTTAATATTTTTACACCTACAGCCACACAGGACATGGTTTATGGCTTTCTTTTCATAAAAGATGCTTAAAATTTGTATTCAATTACATAGCAGTCTCACAAATTGAAAATAGGTGCTTTCTTTGTTTTCTGGAATAGCTTTCATATTATAGGGAGTAGCAACTTGAAGGTTTATCATAACTTGACCTTTAAAATCTCCTCAGCCTAGTGTTTAGCTTTGTACATATTAGCCTTTAACATATTGATCCTGTTCATTTAGTGGCTAAAATTTATTTCAGATATTGCATTTTCTTGAATCAGATTGTCAAAGTTTCATAAACACTGCAATAAAGTTATGCATAATAAAACATTATGTGATTTTGCTATTTGTAATAATCTCATATTTTTAATTTAATGATTTTTCCCCTTTGTTCTTGTTCAGTTACTTGCTAGATTTCATATATAGTTCATTAGTCTTTTTAAAGAATGAGTTTGGGTTTTGTTGATCTTCTTTATTTCTTGTTTCATAAAATTTACCAGTGAAACCATCTAGGTCTATGGTTTCCTTCATGGGCAGGTTCTTCATTGCAAACTCAAATTTATAGTAGATGTAGTCTATTCATATTCAAAAAGTTTTCTTTCTTCATGTTAATAAATTGCTATTTTCAAAGAATTTGTCTCAGGTGGATTAAAAGTCACCATAAATTGTTGTGTCTACCCCATTTATGGTGGAATTTATATCTTCTTTAAATCTGGGCTGGTTTTGCCAACTAGGACACACTAGAACATAGAACATGGCAGGAGTGATGTC
The DNA here is from genome assembly GCF_036562045.2 of Rhinolophus sinicus. NCBI lineage: Eukaryota > Metazoa > Chordata > Mammalia > Chiroptera > Rhinolophidae > Rhinolophus > Rhinolophus sinicus. Next base: position 76,227,269 of record NC_133752.1, read on the forward strand.
ATGCCAGTTCTAGGTCCAGCCTTTAAGAGGGCTCATGGCTTCAACTTTCTCTTAATTTCTTACTCTCGGAATCCAAATGTCATATAAAGAAGATACTTTCATGGTGAGCCACAATGCAAAGAGAGAGGTACCAGCCTTTCTTTGTCAATCCTTTCTAATTCTCCAGAAAACATGTGCATGAAGCCATCTTGACTCTTTAAACCCTATCTGCCTCTGATTGCAACCACATGAGTGACCCCAAGTTGAGACTAGTGGGATAGCTACTTGGTCAAACCAGAGGTCCATGAGATAATAAATGATGGTTTTTGTATTTTGCCATTGAGTTTTGCATGTGTGTTACATCACAGTAAGTAACCAAAACATAAACTGGTCCTGCAAGTGTGGTACGGCTATAAGAAAACTGTCAAATAAGTGCTACTGATAGTGGGCAGAAACTGGAAGGGCTTTAAAGAAACTGTTAGTGCATAGTGGAAGGACCGTGAAGAGGCTTTACTGCAGGAGGTAAAAAAGACAACCTGTGTTACGCAGTGGTGGAAAATATGACAACACTGACATCTACAATATAGTAAAAATAGAGACCGCATCTAATGAATTTGTGCATTTGGCTAAGAAGATTTCTATACAGAATACTGAAAATTCTGACTGGTTTCTTCTAGCTGTATATGCTAAAGCATGGGAATGACAGGTGAACTAAGTAACAAACTGTTCAGTTACTAATTAGAATCTAGAGGGAATATTTCCAACCTAGGACTTGCAAAAACCCTGTGTCTAATCTTTAATCTCTTCCAGAAAAAGATTTTCAGAATCAGCAACGGTCTTGGGGGGAAAAAATCTAATCCAGGTCCTGATAGAAAACATGGTCATAGGCTCAAAATGAAGGTGACTCTTTGTGCTGTGCAGCCTCTGACACCAGCATCCAATGCTCAGCCTGAAATATCCAGTCTCTGCTAGATCTTACAGAGACTTATCCTGCACGCACACAACCCAACCCTTGGCCTACAACTTGTGCTAAGCACTAGAGAAGACGTCGAATTCCTCCCAAGCTGTCCCTTTTCCAGTTCTTTTCTGCAAATTTCAGACCCTTCAGCAGCCCTGAGTTCTGATCTACATCTTTTCAGCTCCACAGGTCACCTCTCTACTTGGGTGTTTCTTCCCTGGACTGGGGGAAGAAAAGTACTTTCTTCAGAAAGTCTGGGTAAGTACGAGGTTCCCTATCTCAAGAATCTCAGCCTGACTATTGTCCAATGCCTGAAGACAGTTTTGTTAAATATTTTGTTCAGTTTTGTGGTTGTTATGGTAGGAGGGAGAGTCTGGTACCACTTACTCTTGTCATGGTTAGAAGCATAATTGCTTTGATCTCATATTTCAGTGTGTTTATTCTCTTTATGGAAGATATTTTATAATTTGAGTAGAGGAAATTACCCCCTAAGCAGTTTTACTTGTTTCTGATAGTGACCTAGGGGTTCCACCATGCAAAAAATAATTTTCACGTTGAGGAGTAAAATTCAAAACTTAAAACCTTTGTGAGTGCAGTGAATAAATAGATATTTTATTTTATTTTAACTTATTTTTTATCCAGAGCCCAGGAACAAAAATATAACGGCATCTTACCTATCATGGTAAACAGCTTTTTTTTTCTTTTTCTAAATTATCCTTGCAGTTCTAGATCAGCCTTACTTGGCTAATGAAGAATTTGTGGTCCCAACACTTTAGGCCAAACAAAAACTATACCATTGCTTCTGTTTTGCTATGAGTGCTAAAACCTATCAAAGCTCCAAAGACTGAAAACCCTCTCAATCCCCAACCACCCATTCTTTCCTCAAGGAACCAGCAATGTGTCTATCTGGGGCCTTTGGTCTCCAGAACTGTGGATAAATTAGTGTTCTTTTCAGCTTCTAAGTTTGTAGTAATTTATTACTGAATCAATACAAAATACACCCTATGAAACAACTATTTCCTTCTTCAATAGATCCTTAATAGGGAACACATTCATGAGAAGAGATACTAGAATATTCATAGCAACACTATTTGTAACACTAAAAGTTAGAAACCAGAGGCCTACTAATAGAATGGCTAAATATATTATGGTATAGTCACATAATGGGATACTATGTAGCAATGAGAATGAATCGTGTATAAAAACATGAAATAAGATGGCTAGTGTCATAAACAATGTGGACAGGTAAAAGCTTAGCACATAAAAGTAAATGCTGTAGACGTAATTTACATAAAATTAAAAAAATAAAAACTATGGTGATAAAAATTTGCACAGTGGTCCTCCTGGGGGCAGCACAGCACCTACACAGGAGCAAAAAAGACATGTTTGGGTGATGTTAATGTCCGTTCCTTCGTTTGGGTGACGGCAACACAAGTGTTCAGTTGTGAAAATCCATCATTTCTCTTTGTACACTTTTCTGTAAGTATCTGATACCTCAATAAAAAGTTGAAAAGCACATTTAAAAATGGAATACTATTCGGAGGTAAGAAAAGATGATATAGGAACATTTGTGACAACATGGGTGGATCTTGAGATTACAATGCTAAGCGAAATAAGTCAGAGAAAAAGCAGAGAACCATATGATTTCACTGATAGGTGGTATATAAACCAAAAACAACAAAAGAACAAGACAAACAAGTGAGAAACAAAAACTCATAGACACAGACAATAGTTTAGTGGTTACCAGAGGGTAAGGGGGGATGGGGGGTGGTAGATGAGGGTAAGGGGGATCAAATATATGGTGATGGAAGGAGAACTGACTCTGCGTGGTGAACACACAATGGGATTTATAGATGATGTAATACAGAATTGTACACCTGAAATCTATGTAATTTTACTAACAATTGTCACCCCCAGTAAATTTTAAAAAAAAGTGTGACTCAAATTTCTTTTGATTAACAACAGAGAAGATTAAAACCTGTGGTAAATTTAAAACATTTAAAAAATTAAAATGCTTTAAAAAGTCACTTTGGCTAAATCCATCACAAATATTAACTAAGGTCTTTTTGAGGTTTTATTTAAAAATTGAAACATTCTTTCAAGGCCTGAGGGTCTAGCCAAAGGCTAAGCTTGTCCCCAGAGCACTGTCACGAGGCTTTACACATTTAATTGAATAGTTAATTGGAATATACATAATGAAAAAAAATTTTCCTAATGCTAACACAATAACAATAGTTTTTTTCTAATTAATTGTTCCCATGTCCTTACTGAGACTAAAATCTTAATATAGGCTATAGTCATTTCTAGTCAGATGTCTTTTTGTTCCCAGTAAGTCTTTCATACTATTTCCCCTTAATAGACACACTGATGTCATCGGTGCCAGATGCTTTCTCCTTAGACAGCATCTATGGATGAGGATGCAAGGCAGCTAAAATCCAGGTTTTCAAAATGAGTTGTGAGCAATAGAAATGGCCCCTACTTTCCTTCTTCATCTCTACATCACAAAAGCACACCCCACTGTCAGGATACAAAACACTTGATTCACTGATCAGAATTCCCACTTTTATAAAGATCCAAGTAGCTAGACAGGTTGTTGATATCCGTGAGTAAACTCATTTTCAGTAGGAAGAAAGCTATTTTACTGAATTCTGCCTTCCTAAATTCCTTGCAGTTCACTAGTTCCTTTCAGTTAAATGTAATGTATTTTGAGTTGTCTATTGGGTAGAAGAAACTAAGGGGGTAACACAAAATGAGTTAGAAAGTCCATGCCCTCAAAGAAACCAGATACGCATAGGAAAGCTAAGTCTTGATTCGGGGACACAAATATATTACTAAGGTACTTCTCCAATTCATTTCAAGGTTTTAAGTTTAAGGGAATATTTGAAATATTCAATAAAATAATTTGAATTTGGAGTTGAAACACTGAAAATTCAGTAAATTCAGGATATATATATATATATATATATATACACACACAGATACATATATATATATATAACAGAATATATGAGCTCTGTTTACTTATAACACATCATCAGTGTACATCATCTATATTGTATTGTACATCATCTATATTAAAACAAGCTTGCAATCCTACATGCTAAATGTTAATGTAAGCAAGTCATGAGTTGCATGCAACATGACAGAATCCAGCGAAGGCCATTACTCTCTGCAATTCACTTTGAGGTAAATTTCTCAGTTTGAGTTATGAAACTAGAAGAAGACAATACATAAACTTTTGTAATGTCTCTATAACTACATGGTGACATAAAATTGTTATGTCCAGCATTCTGTTCTGCCTTTATCACCCAATACTGTAGTGCATTCAGGAATTTGCATTACCCACAGTACCCTTCCTTAAGAAAACTACCCACCATAGCCTTTGTGCAAGGAGCCATTCGAGGCTAGTTCATTCACATAAGCCAACAAATCACTTCAGTGACAGGTGATTGGTCCAGAAAAGGACACCTAGACCAGAAATAGCCAATCTTAGAAACTCTCTCAAAGGGATTTGTAAGTCTGTGACCAAGAAACTAGAAAAAGAAGTAAAGAGCAAGTAGAGGAAGAAAAGTAGTGACTATGAGTTAAAAGGAGCCATAAGTGATATGACTAGAAAGAGGTTATTAATCAAAGCTGTGAGTAAGCGTAAAATTAACAGATGTAAGAGTCTTAGGATAAAACAGCTGGAGTGGTAGATGTAAAACAAGGATGGGCTGTCTCACATTAGAAACAGAGTACCACTCTCAGAATGGGAAAATATATTTGCAAATCACATATTTGAAAGGGACTTGTATCCAAAATATATGAAGAACTCAATAGGAAAAAGACAAATAACCCAATTCAAAAATGAGTGAAGGATCTGAATAGACACTTCTCCCAAGAAAATATACAAATGATAAAGAAGCACACGAAAACATGCTCAAAACTATTAGTCATTAGGAAAATGGAAATCAAAATGACAAGGAGATACCACTTCACACCCACTAAGATGCCTTTAATCAAAAAGTCAGAAAATAACACTTGTTGGCAAGGACATGGAAAAAAGTGGAACACTCATTCACTGCTGGTGGAAATATAAATGGTTCAATCACTTTGAAAAATAGCTTGGCATTTGCTCAAATTGCTAAATATAGATTTACCATATGACCTACCAATTTCATTCCTAGGTATACACTCATATATCCAAGTGCAATGAAAACATAGCCACACAAAAAGTTGCACATAAATGTTCACAGAATCATTATTCATAATTGCCAAATGTAAACAACCTAAACGTCCATAAAATGATGAATGCATAAACAAAATGTGGTATATCCATACACTGAAATGTTATTCTGCAATACAAAAGAAATGAAGTATACTGTACAACATGCTGTACCTAGCATGGACGAATCTCAAAACATTATGCTAAGTGAAAGGATCCTGTCTCAAATGAATCAGTAATGGATAATTCCATTTCTATAAAATGTTCTGAATAGGCAAATGAACAGAGATGTAAAGTAGACTAGTGGTTACCCAGGACTGGAAAGAGGGGAGGCTGAGGAGTGACTGCCCATAGGTACAAAATTATTTGAGGAATAATGAAAATGTTCTAAACTCAGATTGTGGTGATGGCTAGACAGCTCTATCCAAATTAATAAAGATATATTAATTTGTATTATTTAAATGTGTGAGTTTTATGATAGGTGGATTATATCTCAATAAATACTTTTTTTTTTTTTTTTAAACAGAGCATGAGGGAAAGGATTAATGAATTCATGTGTATGGCTAGAGCAGAAGTGAAGGTCAAACTGAACTGTGTTTTATCTTTCTAAAGCTCAACTGAAGTATCTGTGAGTATCCATAATTTCTGTTTGTTTGACTCTTTGTATATTTGCAAACTGAGATGATTTCACTCCCTTACTGTCACATACGCCTTTATTATAAAACAGCCTAAACTTTAAGTAACCTGAGTGAGACTGTTTTCCTTAAAACACAAATGGAATATTTAATACATTTTCCTGGATAACAACTCACTCCATTTTCATACTGGCTTCACTTCCTTTAATTTAAATTGATTATGAGCATATGCTTAGATACCTATATTGACATATAAGTCAAATAGTTTAAAATGTGGGTTTCTACTTCCCTTTTCAAGTAGAAATAGCCACAAGATTATAGAAACAGAAATTCAACAGAGTGGAAAGTGATTGTAAGATTTATTTAGTTTATCCTCTTACAGCCAAGCACCTAAGCCAGCCCCCAAAGTAACACTCTACTATATTATTCTCCCAAATCTCTTGAGATGGAAATTAATTTTTTTGGCAGTCTCTTCTAATTTCTTATAATCTATAGAATCAAATAGTTCCTTTAAAGCAAGTTCAGGACTAAAAAAAATATATATATTGACCACACTTCTATTTCCAGTACTTTCCCTATATATGAAATTTTTTTCAGAAGCTGCTTGGATTATATCATCACTTTTGTGAACTGTTTGCAGCCATTAATGCTAGAAAATTTTGATAGGAGCAAAAAAGTCTAAAGGCAAATTGTTCTTTATGGATGTGTTCTTTGAGATATGTTGAGTTTTTCATTGTTTTTCTCAACCCACCCCCCAAAAAAAATCCTTCAATATTTATTTCAATTGTTGTACAAAACTTTTTGACTTATGATTATATACTCAATTCCATGTCTTAGGTATACATTTGACAGGAAGACTCAGTTTCTATATATACTTCAGCTTTCCACAAGTTGTTGAGATATTAGGAAGCCACCCAGAGGAATAGAATGAATTACTAGCATTTGAAACCCTGGAAAGGCTACCTTGGTTGCAAGCAAAAGGAAATAACATCAAATGGAAATAAATCTTTTATGTTAAAATGCAAAAACAATTATTAAACAAGTAAGAGGAATGGCTAATAGAAAAGTAAATAGGATAACATTAAGAAATATCTTGAATGAGAGGAAAGTAGGCGCAATATGGAAATGATAATTGTAATCTATTCAACATACATGAACTGAGCACCTACTATGTTCTAGGCCCTGGAGATTCAGCATTGAATAAATCAGGAAAGTGTTCACCATCAAGGGAATTACCTTCCAGGAAGGAAAATTGATAACAAAATAATAAACAAAGTTATATAAGGCATAATGTCAGGCACTGATAAACTGTTTGTAGGAAAACTAAAACAGGCTAAGGGGATAGAGTTAAGAGAAGTACAACTTAAGATAGGGCGGTCAGGGAACATTCTTGTGCTGTCAGTTTAGCAAAGGTGGAATAAAGCAAGAGTTAAGTCATGCAAACATCTGCAGAGTATTCTAGCTCAAGAACTTCAAGAGACAACAGCCTTAGGGTTCCTGTCATTCTGGTTAGCATTTTCAAAGAACAACTGAAAGACCAGTGTGGCTGGACCTAAGTGTGTAAAGAGAAGAGTGATGGAAAATGAGCGATGAAAGACCCATAGGATGGATCATATAGGCCATGAGATATAGGTCAGGAACTTAGGAAGGCTAAGAGCAGGTGATTGATATGACATGCATTCTGTTTTAAAAAGAATTACTCTGCTTGCTGTGTGATAGACTTCAATGAAGTATGACTAGAAACAGGGAGGCCAGTTAGAGCCTATTGAGTTAAAGTACATAAGAGATGTAAGTAGTTTAGACTACGGTCTTTGTGTTAGGACTTAGAAGTGGTAAGATTTGGGATCAATTTTGAAGGTACAGCTAGTAGAATTTTGAATGGTTTGTATAGGAGATTTAAGAGGAAGAGAGCAGAGGACTCAAGGTAGGTGCCAAGATATTTAATCTTGGCACTGGTGTACTAATGGTGGAGTTCACTCAGCTGGGGAACACCGGAGGAGGAAGCTGTTTGGGAGTAAAAATCAAATGTTATTTTTGAAATGCCTATGAGATACCCAGTGAAAATTCCAGTAAGTTGACACACAAGTTTAGATTTCAGTAGCAAGTTTGGTTCTGTAAATCAAAATTTAGCCATCATCAGAATATAGATGTTATTTAAAACCACGAGAATGGATGAGAATCACAAAAGAAGTTGGTATAAACAGAGGAGAGAAAAGGTCTCAGAATGGAGCCCTGAGCCCTAGGGCACTCGAAAAATCTCAACATTGAGAAAATAAGCCTGAAACAAGACTAAGAAGGAGTAGCATCGAGATAGAAGAACTAGGTGTGTACAGTGTCCTAGAAACAGAGGGGAAAAGTACTTAAAAAAGAAGAAAGTGAACAGTTCTGTCAAACACTTCTGAAAGAATAAGCTGTGAACAAATGTCCACTGAGTTTCACAATGAGGAAGTGATTGGTGACTTTGACAAGATCTTGACTAGACTTTAAGTGGAGTGATGGGAAAGAAAGCTTGGTTACAGTGGGTTCAAGAGAGAATGGGAGAAGAGGAAGTAGAGATTTCAAAGCATTTTTCTCTTAAGCAGAACAAATGGACCCATTGATGCCAAAGGGGGACATAAGATCAAATATAAGATCAAGGTCAGTGTCTGTCTATCTATCATCTATCTCTCTATTATCCATCTATCTATCTATCTATCTATCTATCTATCTATCTATCTATCTATCTATCTATCATCTATCTATCTATCTATCTATCTATCATATTCTATCATCAACCTACCTATCAGTGATCCAGGAGAGGAGGCCTTACGATAAAGAAGAGAGAGAAAATAACTGTATGAGCAAAATCTCTAAAAAAACCAATAAGGGGTAGAATTCACATTAATGATATAAAGACATTGCTTACTTAAAAAAATACACACACGCGCGCTACTTACAGTAAGTCACCCATATCTTAAGGTTAAAAAAAGGCATTTATTCTTTAAATTAATGCAAAAGAGAGACTGTGATTTTGCTTTTAATGAGTAAAACTCTAGAAAGTGTACATTAAATTTTATTTGAATCACTTTTTTGTTAATGTCTTATGGTCAATTAAAACACCTTGTGTAGCTGCCAAAGAAAATGACTTCTATAATGGTTACATTTTTCCCCTTGGGCTTTTAAAAAGTATTAATTAAGTGGGATGAAGGTTGCACACAAGTAGAATGATGAAACATGGACTGTTACTCCATTCCCAATTGAAAGTATAACAGCTTGTTAAAAATTAATACTCAATATTCTCAAGGGTATCTTTCAAACTTCAAATTCTGCCATAAGAAAAGATGAAATACTGCCATTTGTAACAACATGGATGGATCTTGACATCATTATGGTAACTGAAATAAGTCAGACAGAAAAAGTTGAGAACCATATGACTTCATTCATATGTGGGATATAAAACTGAAGGCAAAAAGGAACAAGATAAGCAAATAAAGAAACAAAACCTCATAGACACAGTCAACAGTTTTGTGGTTACCAGAGGGTAAGGGAGGTGGTGGGTGATTAAAGAAGGTAAAGGGGGTCAAATATAAGGTGATGGAACGAAAACTGACTCTGGGTGGTGAACACATAACACAATATACAGATGACATTTTATAGAATTATGCACTTGAAACCTGTGTAATTTTGTTGACCATTGTCACCCCAATAAATTTTAATTAAAAAAGGTGATGAATTAAAAAAAAAAGACTTTCTGATGTTGTAGTTTGTATGAAAACTTAATAAAAGTGGAGTAGCTGGTATTATGAAATTGTACATATATTAAATTAGCATGATAAGAGATTTGTTTAGGGCAAAGGGTTGCTGGCTGTATGTGAGTTTTTTGTGAAATTGTTTTTACTCTGCCCATGACAATTCTAAATTTTACTCTGATGAGTTCTTTCTTCTTTATTTTGCCATTGCAGCAATGGAAAGCATACAGTAGGTTTTCTTTTTTAGGTCTATACTAAAACCATATAGTATGTGACCATCTTTATTTTGTCACATTTTAGGCATAGCAAGTAAGCTGAAAATCTGCTCTTTCCCTCTATCAAACATGAACTTCTGTGTTGAAAATCTAAGTAAATGAAGCAAACTAAAAGAATACAGTTTACACAAATCATGAATATATCTCTTAATTATTTCAAAGATAATTCAACACTAATGTGGTCAGGACCTCAAATCAGTATTTAATGGAATTGACTGTGTGAATGCACTGATATTTTGGGTCCCAAAATGGTTACTTCTTAACGGTTTGCTGTTGCTTCAAGCTTTTAAAACCCAGACATTAATACTATGCATTCTCATTGTCTACAGATAAATTAATATACAGCTTATTATTTTATTTTACTTTTATATTTGAAAGAACAGAGAGTACTAAAAATAGACAGACAGAAAAAAAGAAAGGGAAGAGAAAGGGAACGCTATACTCAATTTGGGGAAAATGGTTTAAAAATATTAAAAAGTGCTATGAAGATTACTAAAGTCTTAAAACGCATCCCTGGTCCACAGCCATCAAATGGCACAAGAAGTTGAATCCGTCATCAATACAGGAAAGAGAATCATTTATCCATGAACACACTTGCTTGCAGTACTGTGTTTCCCCGAAAATAAGACCTAGTCGGACAATCAGCTCTACTGAGTCTTTTGGAGCAAAAATTAATATAAGACCCGATCTTATTTTACTATAATATGACAGGGTCTTATATAATAAAATATAGTATAAGACAGGGTATAATATAATATAATATAATATAATATAATATAATATAATATATATATATATATATATATATATATATATATATATATATATATATATAATATAAGACCGGGTCTTATATTAATTTTTGCTCCAAAAGACACATTAGAGCTGATGGTCCAGCTAGGTCTTATTTTTGGGGAAACATGGTAGTATGCCTCCTCCAACCATTTTCTTCTTGTATTCCTACTTTGTCTCTTAATAATTTATGTGTATGAAAATAGTTAACCTACCTGTTAACTATACGTATTATGAATAAAGTGTTAGCAAGAATAATGAATATTGCACACTGTATACCCTCTCCACATAGCATATAAAGGTATGAACTTAGCCAAATTGAGGCTAAAATCCATAAAGTATAACAACAAGTTATGTAAGTGTTTACTCTTAGATTATTAATTACAATCTGAATTCATCATAACTATCATTGCCTGTCAGAAGAAATAATGCAGGTCAAAGCCCTTCTATTTGGAGTTCATCCTTAATCAATATTTGCATAGAATTCCAGTCCTCTAGAAGGAATATTCAACCTAATAAGTAATAATTAATCATGATAGCAATATACTGAGTACCAGATAATTAATTTACTAATAATTTTTTCATTGTGGGAGATTGAAAAGCATAATGATTAAGAATCTACAGATTTGGATTTCAACGTCTAATGTTCAAATCCAAATGCCACAGTTTATTGAGTGTGTGACACTTTTAATTGCTCATCAAGTGAAAATAACATGATTACCTATACCTCATATGGGGTTGTTGCCAGTGTGAAAGAAGAAGATACACACGAAGGCCTATAGATAGTAGTGACCCATCAATAAATACTCATAGTATTATTAACATGAAATATGTTAGACTGCGCCAAAGTAACTGCTGTTTTTGTCAATATCTGTCAAATACTGAAGTTTCGTATGACTCAATCTAATAAACGCACACAGATTGAATGTCCAGAAGCTTCAAAAGAAATCCCACAGAAATTAGCAACAGGAACATTTTCCTCATAGACCTTTTCAGAAAGACAAATGAACACATTAACTAAAAAACAAAACAAAACAAAGCAAAAAAAAAAAAAAAACAAAAAAAACTACTTCTAGGATATATTATGAAATAACAGATTTTTCCCATCTCTCACACTCATGCCTAAAGTAATGTACAATGACTATTGAAAATGAGGCACTTGAACTTGAAAAACTGTACATCTTCAGATGTTTAAGTATGTGTAGAATAGAGAGCAGCCCTCAAAGCAAAAGGGTGCTGCGGAAATCTCTATCAGTGGCTGTCCGTGGGGACACCAAGTGACTGTGTAGGTCGCTGTGTTCCAGCTCCACAAGGTTCCGCAAGGAAGCAGAAGCTGAGGCCCGGCGGGTGAAACGGTGGCCAAGCGGGAAGGGCTGCCATTCGTCCGAGAGGCAGCTGTGCGGGCATCCTGGGCCTCACCAGCCTATAGGGCTTCATCTTCTACTCGCCTGCCTCCATCCTGCTCTCCCTGCTCTTTATTTTCAAGGCAGGAAGGAGGTGGAACAAATATTTTAAATCACCTCTCTTTACAGGAGGCCTCTTCACCCACGTCCTGTGCTGGACATTCCTCTACGGCATGGTGCACATCTACTGAAATGCGGGCAGAGATGACTTAAAAAAACAAAACAAAACAAAAGCAGACTGGGAAGATTGTTGCCAGAAATTAGCGACGTGCAGACTTACTTAGTTTTTTGGGTTTTTTTAATTAAATTTATTGGGGTGATATTAGTTAGTAAAATTATATAGGTTTCAAGTGTACATTTACATAAAACATCATCTATATATTGCATTGTGTTTCACTGCTTGTTTAACATTATCAGTAATTTATATCTGAAGACGAAGAGCTTGTAATATTATTCAGATTAAATGAAGAGTGAGACACTTTACGGAGTTTTTTCCTACCCAAATGCACACGCCCTATGGTGGGTGCAAAATCGCCAAGTTTTGACTACTGGAGGGCTGGGACCCAGCCTTAGCCTTTGTAATTCGCTTGCATTTGCACTAGGGCCTAAACACAGAGAGAACTTACTGTTAACATCCTAAGAACTAACAACAGTTAATAATTATTAAGTGTGCTCTATATGCCAGGCATTGTGCCTTGTGCCTTTTACACCCACTAACTCATTGAATTCTAGCAATATCCTTATGGGATCGATGTAATTATTGTCCCCACTGATGAACCTAAGACTGCAGAGGAGGCACAGCTCAGAAAAGGCAGAACCAGGATTCAAATTCAGGTCTTTTCACTGCTCTTGCTATAATGGCTGAGTGTACCTTTTCAGAGCCCAACCTTCCCTCCCACTAACCACTGCTCTCAAGTATGAATGGTGTCTTTTCAGTTCCATTTCACCTACTTACAGCTAGCTGTCATTACCATTAAGAAAAATAAAGTCAAGCTCTTTCTAGAATATGTCTAATGAAGATTAAACAGGCTGGATGTTTTTAAGCTACACTTTGGGCTTGTCTAGCATATAAATGCCTCTGTCTATGAGCTAATCAAGTGATCCCTTCTTGTTAGAAGGGTTATTTTACAATAAAATGAAAAAATAAAATAATAAAATAAAATATGTGTAGAATAAAGAGTATTCCCATGTACTTATGTTCTTTAAAAAATAATAATCTATATAAGACAATATTTTAGATAATCAGTAAATTAATTTAATGCTTTAAACATTTTTAAAGAATTGGTGCTACCATAAGCTCACATACATATGTAGAGAGTGTGCATATGGATTGTATTAATAGTAACACAGATTATAGCATTGTGCATTTTGAATACATACATTAATTTAACAAATCTGATTTCATGTTAATCATGCACCAGGTACTGGAGAACCAATGGTGAGTGAGACAGGCTGGGTGTCTACTCTCAAATACTCACAGATCTTTGGAACTGCTGAAATCTAGTTATTACTGCAATGCCACCAAAACAGAGTATCAAAAATTCTTCAAATATAAAAATTCAACTTCCTTTTCTCATTGTTAGTACTCAGTAACGTCAAGGTTGTTGATATTTCTGAAAACGCGAGAGTAAATGATTACTATGTAAACCATTACCCCTCTTTGTTTATGAGTTGCATAATATATTAAGAACCACAGAATTTCTTATTTCACTTGAAGAGTTAGATAGCTAACAATAAAACTGGAAAAGAGAAAAAGAGGTAAATCACAAATCTGCTTAAAGAATTCAGAATGTTATGTGACAGTTCATTTCTTCAATGGCTTTTCTCCAAAAAGCAATGTTTCCCAATTTAAAAAAAATTAAATACTCATAAATATTCAGAAAGTAACATTCTTTCCCTGTGGCCTATATAATTCATCATTTTCTCTATGCTGCCATTAAACAGGTAAAAATTATGTACATTGAAAAGGTGCTGACTATCCATTTGGATTTAAAAGCTTACTTTCCCAGTAGCAAATGTATAGCCAAAATAAAGCGTGTGTGTACTTTGGTCATATATATTTTAACAGACTGCTACATAAATATTTTCTATGAGAAAACAACTAAGACATTTTCAATGTTAGCATTGTAAAACCTTAATGAATTTTTCATGATTGAAAGAGTGCAGAGGTTTGGAATCTGAGTTAGAAATCTTATAAAAGGTTGAAAATGTCTTTTATCCCAATCATTGAACCATGTGGGAAAAAGATGAAGATTTCTGGGAAAAGGAGTCACCTTTCCTGAACTCAGAAACTCAGCTTATAAACTGAATTGCCAGGATACTTCACACATAGTCATTTCTTATTTTTTTCCTCTGATAATTGGATAATTCTCTTAGGAAATAGTTATTTCAAGAAACAGTATTGTTAAAAGCAAAAATGACATGTGACGGACTAGCCCAACACTATCAGTTAAGCTAAATAATCTGGATGTTTACAAAATGATTAAAAAATGCTATAATGATAATATAGTTTATAATTATCTTGTCAAGATGAACAGACTTCAAGTTGGATTCTCTCAGTTTTTTTCTATTTATGTATTTGTTTGCTTTTTTGTTAGGTAACATTGGTTTATAACATTATATAAGTTTCATGTGTACAGCACTATAAATCAACATCTGTGCATACCACTAAAAATCCAGTTTCCATCCGGCACCATACATTGACCCCCCTCCCCCACTTTACCCATTTTGCCCTCCCTCCATCCCCTTTCTCTTCTGGTAAACATCAATCTATTGTCTGCCTCTATGGGTTTGTTTGTGTTTTGTTTTGTTTATTTGTTTGTTTTTTATTCCACAGATGAGTGAGATCATACAGTATTTGTCTTTCTCTGTCTAACTTATTTCACTTAGCATAATGCCCTCAAGGTGCATCCATGTTGTCACAAAGGGCAAGATTTCATCTTTTTTATGGCTGAGTAGTATTCCATTGTGTATTTGTATATATGTGTGTATGTATATATATCTCATATCTTTGTCCATTCATTTGCTGATGGACACTTAAGTGGTTTCCATATCTTGGCTATGTATGGTAAATAATATTACAATGAACATAGGAGTACACATATCTTTTCAAATTAATGTTTTCTTATTCTTCAGAAAAATACCCAAAATGGAGTAGCTGGATCATATGATAGTTCCATTCTTAACTTTTTAAGAAATCATATTGTTTTCCAGTTATATTTATTAAAAACAACACTGAAGTCTGAGGAGAAAAATATAGATTTATTGCCATCTAAAAACTTCTATTTCTTTGTATAAATTTGTCTTCTGTTTGAAGTCATGTAAATAGGCAATCACAGAATATGAAAGTTTTATTCGGCTTACTCTTCTAATTTGAGAAAAGATTATAAAACCCTACCCCATCTATCCGTCAGTGTCAAAACTCCCTGTACTCCTTAAATTTTACTCCAGGGATTGCTTTAATAAAATTGAACATTTGGGCAAAATTTAGAGATAGTAACAAAAAGTTTATAATACTAGTTTTAGACAAAGCTAGCTCATAATAAATCAGTTCAAATACTTTAGTCCCTCCTTGGAGTAATTTAAGGAGACTTCACCTTCTTGCCTCAGAAAAGTCTAAGAACGTAGTGTCATTCTTTTGAATGATGTCAGGTGTTTTTCAGAGACATCTAATCCATTTCTCTCTCTCTTTTTTTCCCCCCAAAAGGTATTCAAATTAATTTAATATTTTCAAATTGATTCTCCATAATCACTACCTAAAGACTTCCAGTTTTTCCCTGAGCCAATAAATTGTGAAGCTCCATGTCAGACAAAATGCTCATTATAAGATTATACTGAGGTCACATCTTAGCTCTGTGAGCTAGTCTTCTGGCCTTTCACACTGTTCTATTATATTACATTATCAAATTGGATTGGCTCCAAGCATTCGAACTTAATTATATTATGTTGATATTTATATAGTCATTCCTTGGCCCAGGTCAGTAGTTTGGCTGAAAATTAATTGTTCGTTCAGAATGAGAGTTTAAGATCTGGACCCAGAAGTAGATCCCTAGTAATTTTCTCATACTTTCTACAATAGTCTCAAATCAGGATTACCTTGGCCAGGAAACTTGCTTTAAAGAAAACATATCTATTCTTCTGTCTTTGAAATAGAGTTTAACCAATTTAGAGATTGGAATGTGGTCCATTGCCATCTGTTAATGGTTCTTTTATCATTTGGGCTGATTAAGGTGTTCTACATATACACAAAGTCATTTTTATTACTCAGAGTGGCTTTTAGGAGGTGAAGTGATTTAATAAGAAAATATGTCTCAATTAGAACTTGGAATAAAAGTTAATATTGGAAGGTCTTGATCAAACAAAGCTTTATGTATGGGACAGGAAAAGACTTCACATTGCTCCCTGCCTAATGCATACGGAAAGATGGGAAACATATCCTAAATAAAGAGCATGGGAATGAGACAGGGGTCACTTGGAAGTGGTAAGACTAGATAATCTCAAACTCCGAGTATAGAGTGGTTAGGGTCAACAGGAATGCAAAAGATGGATTCTTAACATTACATGTGGTGTGGTGTGACTATAAGGTAAATCATAAGGTAAATTATCTCTGTGAGTAGATGTTTTTACTTATTCCTTCTCTCTCGATGTCTGCCTCTCTTTTCCCAATCATCCCTTTCCATTTCCTTCCCTTTCCTCTTAATTTTTATGTGAGAATAAAAAATAAAAAAAAGAGATGATGAAAGGAAAACTGACTCTGGGTGGTGAACACACAATGTGGTATATAGATGATATATTACAGAATTGTACACTTGAAACCTATGTAATTTTACTAACCATTGTAACCCAAATAAATTTTAATAATAATAATAATAATAATAAAAGATGGTGTAAAGCACCCACAGTAGACATACAGGCATGAAGGCAGAAGAGATCAAGAGTCTTTAGTAATTTCCAAAGCTTTAGGAGGATGGTATCTTTAGTCATCCATAAACTACAAAAATGAGGATAGAGGCTCATTTCAAGTTTATGTGTATAACTTATAAGAAGTTGAAATATAGTTTAACCAAAGCCAAGAATCTACTAAAATTCAGACTATGGTCTTAAAACATAAAAGTAACAGCCTCTTTATGGCATCCTTACCAGATTTCTATTTCTTACGTATTATGTTGCAAAAAGCTGGATTTAAATGTTAGCAGCTGTTGCACTCTGCATGCCCATGTGACGAGCAAACTGTTTGACAATGTTTCATACATTCATTCATTAAAGAAGCGCTTACTCAGTAACAACCAAATAACATAGGACCCTGCTAAGCTACTGATAATCTAGAAGGGAATTAGACATCAGTTTTGTCCTTAATAATTAATTAACCAATAATTAGTAATGTTTTTTTCATGATCAAATGGTGTTTACCTAAACCTTAGCTCCTACTTTAACCTGGGACTGATAAAAGACTAGGGATTTTTCAATCACCTTGAACAAGACACCATAAAACTGGCCTAGGGAATTTCTAGTGGAGAGGAACTGCTGGGAAAACAGATTTATTTTACCTTTCTGAGTAACTAAGAAATTTCAAAGAACATGCTGAGGCTAAAGCGCATCTATATTAGGACTCTGTTAACCAGAGAGAGCCATGGCTTTTCTTCTCCAATGCAATGGTATAAGACAACCCTAGAAGTTTCCTGAAGTAGGTAGAAGCCACATGGCAAGACGCAACAGTCTAGTGGTATCTTTTCACTTAGAAGACTAATTCAGGTTTTAAAGCAATTGGGGTTATCTTCTGTTATCCTTAAACACTCAACTTTTCCATTACTGTTAAGAGTAGTATTCTCTCCTCAGATTCAGGACCATTCTCATACTCAAATATCAATGATGGCAATTGCTAATCTCACTACTGTGGATCAAGAAAACAAATGGGATATCCAGGGTGAAGAAGGATTCCAAGCCTCCAATTGTATGCCTTGCCTTACAGCTACTTTGGGCTATGAAGACTATCACAGGCAGTCAAATTATGGAAGGAGACAGATATATTTCTTACCAGACACCTCTCTTCCAGCTGGCCAGAATAATACTGGTGATTCTCTTTTTGCACTCTCTGAAAGTTTCTCTGTGCTGCATACACTCCTTTCACTATGATCCTATAGCACCTGCCAATCTAGATAAAATTATTGCTCCCTACTACAGAGATGGTGCCCTTGGTTTTCATCTTGGATACCTTTGGTTTATGTTCCTTATGGTTCCTTTGGTGTGTTTCATCTTTGGGTTCCTTTGGTTTCAGCATGAGTCTAAGTTGGGAGGAAAAGGAAAAGTGGTCACAGTGTTTCATTAGGAGTAATATGGAAAGTGAGATGATATTTCTATAGGTAGCTTATAGATGACTATTTTCTGATCACTTCAAGAAAACTGTCATTTCTATAAGGATGATAGAGTTTCAGAGCTATGAGATTCAAAATTACCTAATCCAACTATGTTGTTTTAAAATTGAGTAAACTGAAGGATTTCTGGTCAAGATGGCAGAGTAGGTAAGTGCTATGTTTGCCTCTTTCTTATGACCACATCAAAATTACAACTAAACTACAGAACAGCCATCGTTGAGAATCACCTGAACTCTAGCTGAACTGAAGTCCTACAACTGAGAAAGAAGCTACCTTGAGACTGGTAGGAGGGGCAGAGATGGGGAATGGGTTGGTCCCAAACCAGCATGTGATTGCTAACAGGGATATCTTGGCTGCAGAGCTTACCCCCTGGAGGAGCTGAGGGGTCCCAGCCCTCTACCAAGCTTTCCAGTCCAGGGTTCCAGTGCTGGGGAGAGAAGTTCCCACAAATTCTAGCTGTGAAAACCAGCAGGGACTGTGGCTGAGTGAGATGAGGATGGCTGGAATCCCAGGAGTGCCTCTTAAAGGGCCCACCCACAAACTCACTTGCTGATGCACTCACTTGCTCTGAACTCCAGTGCTGGGGCTGCAGGTCGGAAGGTATCAAGGAAGGCACTAAATTGTCTGGCTTCAGGACAAGGGCTGGAAGGACAGCTATCTCCCAGACAGAAGGGTCAGTAGAAGCCACCATTCCTTTGTTGAGCCCTCCTGCAACCCTGCATGCAGACACAGGTGGGCACCATATCTGAGTCTCCATCAACCAGGTTAACAGCAATTGCCCTGCCCTTGTGATTCCTTAAGACCGCACCTCACCTGACTTGTAGGTCTGCCCAAGCAGCTTTCAGTGGGTTTTCCATACAAGCAGTGTGTCTTGGCTCATATCTCTAAAAGGTTCACAAACCCCAAACAAGTAGCATCTAGCCTCAGCATGCCCTGGCCTCGATTTGAGGCTTATCCTCTCCCAAGCATCTCCAAGTCCACTGTAGCTAGTGGCCATGTGTGGATTTCTTTGTGGCTCATGCCGGGTGGCTCCAGGCAGGGCACAGGCTGCTGCTGAACTTGGCAGTGGTGCCCTCCCAGAAGGCCCTAGGGATGGCACACCCAGTGGCCAGCTTCAGACTGAGACAGAGCATCACCCGGCTGCCACCACGCATGACACACCCAAGGGCAGACTGGGTAGGTACCAGAACCCTTCTGAAATGAATCCTGCTCCATAGCATCAGCCCTTGCACAACAGCCATTCTTCACAACCAATTAGTCCAAAGGTCAATCCCTCCCATTGATGTACAAAGAACAACCAAGGCTTAACTACAACATGAGGGCACACACAAAAGGAACACACCTGGAGAACCTGGCTCAGGTAACCAGGGAGAATATGCCATTGGGCCCCACAGGACACCTACTACATAAGGCCACTCTATGAAAACCAGGAGATAGAACAGCCCTATCTGACACAGAGAAACAAATAGTGGACACAATCAAAATGGGGAGACAAAGAAATATGTCCCAAATAAAACAACAGAACAAAGCTCCAGAAAACAAACTAAACAAAATGGATACAACTAATCTACCCATTGCAGAGTTCAGAACACTGGTTATAAGGATGCTCAAGGATCTCAAGGGAAACTTCAACAAAGAGATAGGAAACATAAAAATGGAGATAGAAAACATGAAAAAGAACCAACCAGAAATAAAGAATACAATAACTGAAATGAAGAATACATTACAGGGAATCAACAGTAGATTAGATGAAGCAGATGATGAAATTAACAATTTGGAAGATATGGTAGCAAATAACACCCAATCAGAACAACAAAAAGAAAAAAAGTACAAAACAACGAGGAAAATTTAAAGGTCCTCTGGGACAATATCACACATACCAACATTTGCATCATAGGGGTACCAGAAGGAGAAGAGAGAGACCAAGGAATTGAAAACCTATTTGAAGAAATAATGACGGAAAACTTCCTTAACACGGTGAAGGAAATAGACATACAAGCCCAGGAAGAACAGAGAGACCCAAACAAGATGAACCCAAAGAGGCCTACTCTAAGACACATGATAATTAAACCGCCAAAGGTTACAGACAAATAAAGCATCTTAAAAGCAGCAAGAGAGAAAAGAAGTTACTTATCTACAAGGGAGCTCCTGTAAGACTATAAGTGGATTTTTCAACAGAAACTTTGCAGGCAGACGAGATTGGCATGAAATATTCAAAGTGATAAAAAGCAAGGACCACACCCAAGATCATTCTACCCAGCAAAGCTGTCATTGAGAATCGAAAGACAGATAAAGAGCCTCCGAGACAAGAAAAAACTAAAGGAGTCCATTAACACCCAACCAGTATTACAAGGAATGTTGAACTTCTTTAAGGTGAAAAAGAAAAAAGATAAAAAATATGAATAATGAAATGGCAATAACAACATATCTATCAATAAATACTTTAACTGTAAATGGATTAAATGCTCCAATCAAAAGATAGGGTGGCTGGATGAATAAGAAAACAAGTCCCTTAGATATGCTGCTTGCAAGAGAATCACTTCAGATCGAAAGACAAACACAACTGAAACGAAAGTGATGGAAAAAGATATTTCATGAAATTGAAAAAAAAAAAAAAAAAGCTGGAGTAGCAATACTTTTACCAGACAAAATAGACTTTAAAACAAAGGGGATAAAAAGAGACAGAGAAACACCCAGTAATCCCACTCTGGGTATTTGTACAAAGAAACCCAAAGTGATAGTTCATGGGGACATGTGTATCCATATGTTCATTGCAGCATTGTTTATAACCGCCAAGATATGGAGGCAGCCTGGGTGTCCCTTGATGGATGAATGGATAAAGAGGAGGTGGTACATATATACAACGGAATATTGCTCGGTCATGGAAGGGAAGGGGTTCTAGCCATCTCCAGCAGCATGGATGGACCTGGAGGGTGTTGGGCTGAGTGGAGTATGTCAGACAGAGAAAGGCAAATGCAATGTGATTTCTCTTATATGTGGAATCAAAAGTACAAAATAAACAAACAAACATATACAAACTGATAGATACAGAAAACATTTTGACATTTGCCAGATGAAAGGGAGTTTGGGGGGATGGATGAAAAACGAGATGGAATTAAGAAATACAAACTGGTAGCTACAAAATAGTCATGGGATGTAAAATAAAGCATAGGGAATATAGGCTATAATATGGTAATGATTACGTGTAGTGCCAGGTGGGTACTAGACTAATCAGGGGGATCACTTGTTAAATTATACAAATGTGTAACCACTATACTGTACAACTGAAATTAATATAAAATACTATTCAATGTCAAGTAAAATAAGAGTAAATTGAGCCTAAGAGAAGTTAAGTAATTTGCCTAAAGTGGCACAGCTTATTCAAGACTAGCAAGGATTTGCACAAGAAGGGGAAAATCTGACGTTACTTTCACTATTCAACATGCCCCACCCCCTTCAAAATTCTGCTAACCTGTCAATCTGTGAAACTGCCTCCAGTTATCCGCACCCAAAATAATGGATGCTGATCACATTCCAATTTGAGCATTTATTGATTGTAACAGAGTTAAACTTATGGGTTGTTCTTTCATATAGACTCAATAGTCTTTATTTCATAAAAAGTATATCCTTTACTATTTGGAGTTAGAAGAAATATGTATCCTGCTCTCTTCCACATGTTAAACTGTAAATAGCTCGTGCTGCAGGACTACTTGCTTCTAGCAACTTTTTCTCGGCACTACTCTGAACAAATTGCTGTATACATTCATTAAATACTGGATTTGACTGATAAGAATTTTCCGTGAGTTTTCTTCTGTCTAATGATATTAAAACTGAGTTCCCAATTTGTACCTGTGGTGATTTACTGTTCCTGCTCCAACGGTAATGGTGGAAAATGCTTTTCCACTACCATTTAATTAGCCCAGAACCTGAGTAACATTAATCTTAAAAAATGTGCCAGCAGAGAAAAGATTGGGAGCAGCTATAAAGAACTTTGCACCAAGACTGGACAACTTTAATAGCACAGCATTGGTATTAAACACTATCAATAATAGGAGTAATTCTTTACCACAAAAGAGGTGAAAGTTGACGTCCTTAGCTTTTCTGGGGCCTGCACTCCCTATTTGTATAATGAAGAGGCTGGTCCAGTGCATTTGAAATAGTCATCCTCCGAAGGATATCATCAAAGCGAGTGGCCCTGAGGATGAATAGTATGCTGACAAATATTCCAAAATAAATGAGAAGTAATTACAAAACAATGAAGTAAAGCCTGGCTTGCTTAAGTACATATGGCTCATCATAACATAGCTTAATTCTTCTAAGTCCCCAAGCATCCAGCACAATATCTAATCCTTTAAAAAATATCAAGCATATTTGGAATTGTTCTTCATTTCATAATGCAAATATGAACTCATCTGGAATGGTTGAAAAATTATAGTAACAGCTCAGGACGGATGTGCTATTACAAATAAATGAGGGGTAACAATATTTAAAGAATCAAAGTGCAATAAATTACCAAATACTGAAGCCACACTAAATGAAACAGATACTTTTGTATGCTTTAGAAATGCATAATGATTTTGAGTCATAGCATTTTTTAAGAAACTTAATAAATTATGGTTTTTAGAGTTTTTCAACTGTCTATGTAAGAGAAGATACCTCTAAGAAAAGAGTATTTTCAAGCAAATAAGACAGGATTTGTTTTTTATCTAGCAGTCAAATTTGTTGAGTTCTTAAAATAAAAGATGATTTTGCCTTGATGTTCTTTAGTTATCTCTTCAATAAAGTGAAAAGTCAGAGAGAACCATTGGATATCGCACAAATCAAAATGATGTAGTGTATCAATCACATCTCTGCTTCTCAGGAGTGTGAATGCACATACACAAACCAATTTTCAATACCAGATTCATCATAATGTTTTCAGTTTGATTTTAACAAATCAGAAAGTCAATCATGATGAATTCAAATATAAGAATACACAAGCCACATATCTAAAATGAGGTGAAAAATATTTTTTTTCACAGCCCATGGAACTAAAGTGTTTTCAGTTTTTAAATTATATGAATACTGATTCAGACAACCTAAGAAATCAAAGTGATTAACAACAATTCTTTTTCTTTAAACAAACTGAACAAACTTGAAAAAAAAAAAAAAAACTGTGGAAACAAGGAAAAAGTAAAACTATTTTTGACTAAACTAAACTTCACATATATACCAAGACACAAATCAATTTTAAAATCTTTATTATAGATAGGAGTGATCACTCTCTATCTCTAGCAAGGCAATAATGCCAGGTAGTTAGAAACAAGAGTTTCAGTGTACTTTTTAGATTTTTTTAATTTCAAGAATGAAGGATATTTCTATTGTGAGAGTATGTTATAGAACCTGTTGTGGAAAGCAATGTTTTCCACTGTGAATCACTTGAACACTTAAATTTTATAATTTAAGGTATTCTGACACTTGTTCATTTTATACCAATGAAAACAATCACAGTACTTCAATATTTCCATTTCAAATCTATGACCAGAGAGGTAATCATTATGTATAGCTATATAGTGGACTTGAGTTTGCAAGACAATTTCTCCTATTATTTTTCCTTCAATCCTGCCTGAATGCCTTTCATTTTACAGAAGAGAAAATTGAGACTTCCTGTCAGCAAATGGCTTTGCTTTCTATTTCTCTGAATAAAATGAAAACAAAAATATGGAAGAATTTCACACCATTCCACATCTCCCCACCTATGAGTAACTGCACCCACTTTCTCTGCCTGCCTGTGAATGAGCCACACATGCCCTGTCTAAAGCCATTCTCTCTACCTGTATAGTAAATCCTGTTCTCTCTCAGTAATTCATATACCTTGCTCAAACATTTGTCATCTCTCTTCCATATCATCTTTTTTCTTTCTATATTTACAGTTCCATCAACACAAAAACAATACAATCATGATGTAATTTCTTCCATCTATAAAAACAAAACATTGAATGACTCCATTTCCTGCTCTCAGCCATAACCCATAACCTTTTATTTCTTTACCTGTGCAGCAAAATTCCTTGAAAAAGATATTTGCCAAATTCAATGGTCAATTTTCAGTCCTATCTTACTTGACCAGTTATAGCACCATTGACATGGTTAATCTTTCCCATTTCTTGTTTCATGATCTTCACTAGACATTTTGAACACCACACTCCTGATTTTCCTCCTAACCTCACTGGTCACTCCTTCTCAGAATCCCATAAAGATTCCTTCTATTTTCCTTAAAACTCTTAATATTCTAGTATTCTCTATCTCAGTTCTTGGCCTCTTCTCATTTTCATCCATATTCACTCTTTTGGTAAGCATAGGAAGTCTTATGACTTTAAATGCCAAGTACATTCCAACAACTCACAGAACTTTATCTCAGCCCAGACCTCTCTTCCCAACTCCAGGCTCATAGACCCAACTCTTAGACATCACAAATTCATTGTCTCTGAAACTAAACTCCTGATCTTCTCTTCCAAATATATTCCAAATCTTTGCCTCTTCCATTTTAATTGATGACAACTCTATGCTACCAGTTGCTCAGGAAAAAACAACCTTGGGGTCATCCTAGAGCCCTCTTTCTGTCCCAATATATCTGCCAGTAATTGCTGTTGGTTCTACTTTCAAAATGCATTCATAATTGAATACTTATCATCTCCAATACAACTACCCTTGTTTCTCACATTTAATAATGCAGTAGTCTCCTACCTAATAAACAGTCCAGTGTGGCCAGGCATGTGGGTGAAGGGACAGAGAGAATATCAGAGAGAAAGGTAAGAGACCGATTCCTGTGGAGCTTTTTAGGTAAAGATAAGAAGCTTGGGTAAATTTTATGCTACTATGATGAGAAACTTCAAATATTTTTTGTAGGAAAGTGACATGATCTGACCTGTGTTTTAAGAAAGGTTACTGCTCCTGAATGAAGGATCAATAGTATAGGAGGAAGGGTAAAAACAAAATGTCAGATAGGAGGCATTTCAGTAGACCAGGGAGAGATGATGATCATAGTGGATATAGAAAGGCAAATTCAGGATTGGGGAAGAGACCACAGGGCTTGTTGTTGGATATAATATAAATACTGGGTTCTTAGCTTAAGAAACCTGGTAGATAGTAAAATTATTTTCACTAAGTTAAGGAATATTCATTTACTACAATTTTGTGGAATCTTCAAACATATAAGCCAAAGACTATTTATTCTTATTTAAATATTCTATAGATTTAAACCATATCAACTTGCAAAATTTCAATAAAAATTGAGATTTAAAATATTATTTCATATGCCCAATAACAGTTCTTTGCTTTAAAATTAATTGCTAATGATGTCTTGGTCATATTAATAAACTACTTCCTACAAGCTTGGAATCATAGAGTGGAAAGTGTCTATACTGTTTACTATTTCCCAAATATTTGGCTAACGTATGTGCTAAAAATTCTAGGGAAAGGAAAATTATCTACCCCAGGGACTCTAGCCCTGAACTAAATTTTTAAACTTAGCTAATCATTAAATCACTTTTCCATCTATTGAGCCAAAATCTACCTCCTGGAGTATTTATCTAATAGTCCTGATTCTGCCATCTGTGGTAAGTAAGTAGCATCTAATCTAGGATGAACAATATTTGTCACTGTTGGCAACACTTTAATTCTTTGGCTCAGAGCAGACATTACTAATTGATCAATGTACCCATTCTTGCTGAGCTAGCAGTGACCTCAGAGTCACTCTCAACACAGTATGCTTGGAAGCCACTACAAATCAATAGAAGATAAACCCTCCAAATTAAAAAACAAACAAACAAACAAACAAACAAAAAAACATGTATTGAGTACTTATTATGTTTCTGCACTCAAGGAATTCACAGTCTAGATATGTATGTAGATGATTATAAAACAACCTCATAAATACTATATAAGAGGAAGCACAGAACACTATGAAAGCAGAGAAAAGGGTTGCTGGCCTGGATTAAACAGTAGAAGAAAGAGTTGTTTCCTTGCTAACGACCCTTTATTTAGATAGATATTCTATATCCTTGTTTTCTTTCTCCAGGCTTCATGCCCATAGCATTTTAAAATTCATGTGCTAAAAGAAAGTGTTAATGAATATTAGGAAAGAATTTCTAACTGAAAGGCATTTATGATTTACACGTAATTGACATTAGAAATTAGACAGTTGAGAAATGACTACAGAGTTCTAATGTGAAAGTATAAATCAAGAATTTTATATAGACAAAACAGACTATAAAACAAAGGCTATATAACAAGAGACAAAGAAGGAGGCAATAATTACACTTACTTATCCAAAGAAACCCAAAACAGTACTTCAAAGTAGAATCCATATGCTCATTGCAGCATTATTTACAATAGTGAAGATATGGAGGCAAGCTGTGTGTCCGCCAATGGATGAATGGATAAAGAAGAGGTGGTACATGTAATACAATGGAATATTGCTCAGCCATAAAAAAGAATAAATCTTACTATATTGCAATAACATGAATGGAACTAGAGGGAATTGTGCTGAGTGAAATAAGTCAGACAAAGAAAGACAAACGTCATATGATTTCACTTATATGTGGAATCTAGAGAACAAGATAAACGAACAATCAAAACAGAAACAAGAATCATACGGCTTCACTCATATGTGGGATATAAAACGGAAAGCAACAAAGGAAGAAGACAAACAAAGAAACAAAAAACTCATAGACACAGACAACAGTTTAGTGGTTACCAGAGGTTAAAGGGAGAGGGGGATGGTAGAAGAGGGTAAAGAGGATCAAATATATGGTGATGGAAGGAGAACTGACTCTGGGTGGTGAACACACAATGGGATTTATAGATGATGATTTATAGGAATGTACTCTTGAAATATATGTAATTTTAATAACTATTGTTACCACAATAAATTTAATTAAAAAGAAAAGGAAAGAAAAGAAAAGAAAAAAGAAAAGAAAAAAAAAAAACAACCTCGTAGATACAGAGAGTATTTTAAAGGTTGCTGGATTGGGAAGGGATTGGGGTGAAGAGGAAGGGGATTAAGAGGCACAAATTGGTAGTTACAAAATAGTTATGGGGATGTAGAATACAGCATGGTGAATATAGTCAGTAGTGTTGTAATAACTGTATAGTGTCAGATGGGTACTGGATTTATTGAGGTGATCACTTCATAAGTTATATAAATATCTAATCACTGTGTTGTACACCCAAAACTAATATAATATTGTATGTCAACTGTAATTGAAAAATAATATTTAAAAAAAAGAATTGTTTACTCAGCCAAGTGTTTCTTCATCTATAATCAAGAAAGAGACACTGGCAGCTATACAAGAGATTAGGTAATTTTGTCCATGGAAGCCTTTTTTAAAAAAATATATAAACATACGAATTGACAATGAAATCTAGCCAACCAAGAAATTAATCAGAAAAGCTCAATAATGGAAAATAGTGATAAATCAAAAATATTTAATGGTGAGTACTGAATCTATTTCAATATGGAAATTAAGCACCTCTGGGTTTTATAAAGTAAAGCTTTTGTCTTCTTTTCTAGTAGGGAATCAGAGGACACTTTGAATAGTTGTAACAGTCAAAAACATTGATGCTAAGCACCGATGGTCATGGCCACTTTTCTTAAATCTAGAGGTAACATGTTTTAATAAGCAAACATTCAATTTCAATAATTCCTTTGTTTTATTTCTGTTTCCTTTATTTTTGGTTACATTGAAGTAAACATTAAATAAATGTTTTCTATCTGTATATGAAAATGTATTGCCTCATTCCATTTTCAAAATTCATTTCTTTCTGACTAGCTATCTCACGTTTTTGTTTCCTTTCTGCTCATATATTGAGAGATATAGATGTGGAATATATTCAGAGAAGATGGATAATGATGGAAAGTCAGATTTTAAGTCTTATTTGAATTTCTTTTATGAGAATATATAATTTTTTGTAATAATAATAAAGTAAGTAACATAAAAAAGGATGTGGTTTAAACATCTATAGTTTAATTTTGGTCTTATTTATTGTTATCTGAGTGTCTTCAGAATTCCATCTATAAAATGGGGATACTTCTCACAGATTGTTGTGACCTTTAAACAAATTGATATACATAAAATGCTCTCTAAATTGTTGTGTTTCATATTCATACATACATATATATACATCATGTGATGTAATATATAATATTATGTATAATATTATGTGTTATATATAAAGTCATATTGTATATTAATGTAGTTACATATTATGAATTAATATTATATTAATAAAACTATTAACAATATATGGGACACTACACTTCAGTAGCAGTGATTTCTCACAATATATTAACATAATCCTGGCATAAGTAATAACAGACCGAAGTATAAGGAAAATTAAATACAATTCAAAATACAAAGGTAGTATAATTGCTCTTCAATAGGACAACATTAATACTACTTACCATCGTTCAAATACAATTAGCTGGTGATGTATATTTTTCTGTAGTGACTAGTTACCTTAATAAGGTATATTGGGGAAGAAAATCCAAGATGTATCAAGTAAGATTTAGTCTTCATGAATAGCTTTTCAACCTGAAAGGGTCTACATTTTCCAAATTATTACAGAATTTTCTATAGGATTAAATTTTTATCTCAGCAATACCAGTCATTTATCTCAGAAATACCAGGTATGTTTAAATTATAATTTTTAATCATGAAGTGGTTCAGCTGATTTCTGCTATATGTTAACATAGGGACTAAGAGAAATATTGTTCTATATCTCTGATAGTTGAAGTCCTTTTCACGCTTCTTTGGAAACAAATCTCTAATTGTTAAGACACTATAGATCATCATTATAGATCATTAAGAGATTTTGATAAAATATTGCAAAGAAAATATAATAAATTTTCAGCTAGTTAAAAAATAACCAGAATCTGAACAGATAGGAACCTTACCTAAGCACAGGATTGTTATGGAAATTAACACTTCTGTTTTTCTAATTTGATTTCTTAGCATATAATGTAATTTTCTTTTGAAAGCTATTTTAAGAGGTTTCTTTTCTTCTTACTGGATGACTATTCCCCATCTAGTTGAGTTATTAAATAATCTACCAAATTACTGAGCTCAATGTATTTCTAAAAGTAATATTCAGCATGCCCAAATTTAAAGCCATATTAATTTATCCCCATACTTTCTGGAGAATATTAACCTTAACTACAGCAAAGATTTTGAACTCAGTTCTGCATCTCAATTGATGTTTGATCTGGACAAACAACTATAAGTAGCTATAGATTCAAGTATGGAAATTGCAAAGATGTAATTGCTTGAAGCAGCACACAGAGGATAAAGAAATCCGATTTGCGTAAGAAAACGTCAGGGAAAAGCAAATGACAGTTATTTCTTCATATGCTAGATTTCCGGGCTTTTTTTTCTTTTTTGGATGGGGGAATCTGATGTATTTGATTGGTCGATACTATTTTAATCAATAGTTTGATGACAACACAGAAAGAAAAAAAACCAAGAACCTTTTTAACACAGGTCAAAAATAGAACAAACTTAAAAAATTGTAGTACACATAGCTACTTGAAAATTCTTGCAGCATTTGGAGTTAGAGAACAGGCTCTAGCATGAAAACATTGTCAAACAGCCTGTGGAAAACCAACCAAAAAGAAGAATTTCTTAGCAGAAATGTTATAAAAAGAACTATTGCATTCAGAGTTAAGTCCACTTATTCATATGTCCAATAATCTTCATGAATATTTTATTATCTTAATTATCAACATAAAAATTTAACGTAACTAATAATTAAAATTTAAGTTAATTCAATACCACACATTCTTGCTTAAAATTTGACAAATGATGATGTTTATGGTTGGCAAGGTCTTAGTGAAATTGACATTCAAAAATTATGATGTAACTGATACCGTGTTGTGGATTTAAGTCATAGAAATGATTGGACACATGTAAGTTCCATATAAATGTACAAGAGGGAAAATGAACAATTGCATTACTTCTTTCTGGATATCTCTCCTCTTCATATATCTGTGTCCCAAGAGTCCTGTGATAATGTAGGAAAAATAGAAGCCTGTCTGACTTTTAGAGACTTAGTAGATTGTATAAACCTCACTTGCCTACTGGTACCTGAGGAGCCATCAAAGCACTCACAAGATCAGGATATAGGAGCACATTCTTATTAAAGCTTTTATAAATCAAAACCAGATGTTTCTCATTGTAATGAGAGAAAATATTTTCTTAGCAGAAAATCTATTCTTTTCTCATGACATTTAATTCAAATCCATTTCCTTATCACCTCCAGCACCATAGCAACTGGTGAGATTACCTGGTTTTGATTAATAAAAGCATCAGTCCAATGTGGCATAGAGCACTTGTTCATGAATACTGAAAAAAAATTTCCTGATGTGCTTGATTTTCTTGACAACTTGTCCCCTAAGGTTTCACTTGTGTTGCTATGAAACACCATCATCAATAGAACTGAAGAACGCTGATTCTGCATAACATCCAATACATCAATTTGTGCATGTGTTTTCAAACTTGTATTTTTAAAAGGAGTACTTGCAGAACCCAATATACAGAAGAGATAATAGTGGAGCTGATTTGTTGAAAGCAGAGTGAGAAACCAGCACCCTTCATGGTTAAGGTCCCATTTTTCTCCTTTTGCTGGTAAATTTCTGAGGTTTATCCACTGTATCTTAAGTTCAAAGACAACTCAGTGAGAACACCACAGAACTAGGGAAAAGGTAAGACAAATTGTTCTAGGACAAAAGGAGATAAAAAGCTTATGGAGACAGAGAAACACATGTCCTTTTATGGGGCCTTGTAGAACTAAGATGTTGGTAATCTAGATTTGCCCCTGGGAGTAAAATGTGAGGCCCAGGAAAGACTTCCTTTCGGGTGCTTTGATGTCACCTGTTCATTTAACTAACAATTTCTGGGGAAGGGAAGGAAAGCAAAGAAAAAACTTAAAATTTTTAAATGGTGCAGATGATATACAAATATATATACCGGGGGTGCCATAAAAATGTATACAAGTGGACCCTTTTGTCAGCGTTGCTCAAGCAGTAGTTCACCATAATAAGAAATGTCTGGACACTGATGGCAACCACTTTGAGCACCTCTTGTAATTGCAGAAGTCAAACATGTCTTGGTATTCATTTTTTGTTATAGGTACATATTGAGTATAACAATTTTAATACAGTTTTCCTTTCTTAAAACATGTATACATTTTTATGGTACCCTCTGTATATTTTTTATATATAATATATTATATATATGAGGTATGACAATTAACTTAGTGAACTTGTTGCAACGATGTTGCTACCCTTTTTTGATATCAGAGGGATTATTCATCATGAATTAGCACCAACTGGACAGTTAACCAAGTTTACTATTTGGAAGTGCTGTGTGAAAAAGACAAAAAGGACCTGAACTTTTTACCAACAATTCATGGCTTTTGCATCATGACAATGCACCAGCTCACATGGCAGTGTCTGTGAGGGAGTTCGTAGCTAGTAAACAAATAACTTCATTGGAACACTCTCACTACTCATCTGATCTGGCCCCCAATGACTTGTTTCTTTACCTGAAGATGAAGTAAATATTGAAAGGAAGATATTTTGATGACATTTATGACATCAAGGGTAATACGATGACAGCTCTGATCAAAATTGCTTTGAAGGGTGGACTAGGCACTCACATCAGTGCATAGCTTTCTAAGTGGAGTAATTTGAAGGTGACCATAGTAATATTCAGCAATGAGGTACATGTAACACTTTTTCTAGGATGAGTTCACAAACTTAATTGTCCGACCTCATTTTTGTGTATATAATATACAATATACAGAGGGTGCCAAAAAACATAAACATATTTTTAAGAAAGGAAAACTGTATTAAAATTGTAATACTCTGTAATACTAATAACAAAAGATGAATACAAGTCACGCTTGACTTCTGCAATTACAAGAGGTGCTCAAAGTGGTTACCTTCAGTTTCCAGACACTTTGGAGTATGGCAAACTACTACTTGAGCAACAATGACCAAAGTGTCCACTTGTATACACATTTTTGGCATCCCCAGTATATAATATTCTTTTAATTTTCATAGAAATATTACATTTATTTTGATATACAATTATTAATATTGGTGAGCTACTAAATATTAATTCAATTTTAATAGTTTTTCATTTGGTAAAATAGCCTGGCCATTTGGTAGATAACTTTAGAATTGTAAATCCCTATTCTCCCTTAATTGGCTGGACATCAATAATGGTTTTCCTTGGTTTAAATATATGCAATTATTATCCTATCATATTTGTTATTTAAAGCAATTTTGCAGCAGAACAAGGAGTGTAAAGATTCTGTTATTTAAATGGCTGCATAGTGCAAATAGAGAGTATAAATGCATTTTAAAAATCTAGACACATATTACATGAAATAATTTAAATTTTCCTTTGTTGCAAAAGCAAGAAGTAAGTCTTCCTTCATTTTCTCATTTTGTGATTAAGCCAGTTTCTCTGCCTTGTGTTCCATCCTTACCACACCGAATCCCTTTGTAGCCACAAGAGCTAGCAGAAGAAAAGGCTATGGGAAATCTTTGTCTCCCCTAACAGAAGATGTGTATTTGACTTTGCAAATTAGTTTCCCATAGAATTAATGAGATAAATAGTATTAGTTTAAACAGTTCCATAAAAGTGCCACAGGGATAAATTAGACATTTGTGAACAGAATTGGGGCTCCAACAATCATTTATAATGCTATTATGTTTCAAATTGATATGTTAATGAATTATGGAAGATTATAGTTTAAAAATCAGTTCTATTTGTAAGAAACAAACAAGAATCTCTCAGACACCAATATAATCTGTAGACTATTTTGTTGTCCTTTAACAAGTTCACAAGATTACTTGACTCCTCTGATAACATAGTGATGAATGGTATCACTTAGGCTCCACTAATATATTTTCCCTGAATTGTCATAAAGGCACCAGAAATCTGGGTACTTTTTCTGTTTCTGTGATTTTTCTGAAAAATTATTTTGATTATTTCCCATAGTGATAACTTAAATTCAAAGGACAAAAAATTGCTTCTCAAAAAATATTCAACAATGAGAGCCCGGTGATTATTCTATCCTCCAGGTCACACAATCCACGTTACGTGAATCATAATCTGAAATACTCCATTATGATGCGAAATGGCCCCTTTTCATTTTCTTTTATATCAGTAAGGCATATTACTTTAGGTTTACAAAATTAACATTCTATATTTTAAAGAGTATATTTAATGCTACAGAAGCAGTGTACTTTCACAAAAATACTTGGCATACAAGCACTGGGTTGCTATCATAAAAACCCAAATAACACATTCAATAATTCAATTAAGACACTAACACAATTAAAGCATGCTATAAAGGCAGAGTAATGAATTAAAGACTAATTTTAAAATAGTATAGGAAAAACAAAAGCATTCCACAAATAGGTCTATTCAGTAAACAGAACAAATTAGATTAAAATTGCCTAAATAGCGGTATTTATAACAAACTTGTAAAACTAGACTAGCCATGTAAAATTTCAATTAACTTTGCAAATTAAATCACATTTTTTATTGTTCTCATGAAAAAAAGGGACATTTTTTTACATACCATGGTTCCGTATTTCTAAGATGCATTTTTTTTTTCATTTAAATAGATATCTGCATTTATTATAGTATTATTATATCTTTTATCCTGTGGTAAACTGTTAATTACATACCACCTGAGGGTTAGTAAAATATAGTACATATTTATGTTTTGGGTTTTATTTTTAGGGTAAACACTAGTTTACAATTTCCTTGTACTTTAACACATCTTTGAAAACTAATGTCCCTTTTAGAATGGCCAAAATTTGGAACACTGATAACACTAAACACTAAATACTGGTGAGGATATGGAACAACAGGAACATTCATTCATTTCTGGTGGGAACGCAAAATGGCACAGCCACTTTAGAAGACAGTCTGGCAGTTCTTTATAAAACTAAATATACTATATGATCCAACAATCACATTCCTTCATATTTACCCAGAGGAGGTAAAAAATTATGTTCACTCAAAAAACCTGCACACAGATATTTATAGAAGCTTTACTCATAATTGCTAAAACTTGGAAGCAAGCAAGATATCCCTCATTAGGTGAATGTATAAATAAACGGTGGTATATCCCAATAATGAAATATATTATTTAGCACTGAAATGAAAAGAGCCATCAAGCTGTGAAAACACATGGTGGAACCGTAAGTGCCTATTACTAACTAAAAGAAGCCAGTCTGTAAAAGCTATAGACTGTATGATTCCAACTATACGTCATTCTGAAAAAACCAAAACCATGGAGACAGTAAAAAGAATCAGTGGTTGCCAGGGATTTGTGCGGGGGGAGGGATGAATAGGCAGAGCACAGAGGATTTTTAGGGCAGTGAAACTACTCTGTATGAGGATACATGGCATTACACAGTTTTCCAAACCCAAAGAATGTACGACACCAAAAGTGAACTATAAACTATGGATTTTGAGTGATTATGATGTGCCAGTGTGGGCTTAACTGCAACAAATGTACCACTCTGGTGGGAGATCTTGAATCGGGGAGGCTGTGCACGGTGGGTGCCGGAGGTCCATACAAAATCTCTGTACCCTCCTCTCAATTTTGATGAACCTGAAACTGCTCTAAAGACATACATTTTTAATTAAAAAATAATAATGCCCCTCCTATATGGCTATCATAGAAACATGTTAAATAAAGACTGTATTTATTAATAATGGATACATAGAACACTATACCTGCTTTTCCATAGACAAAGCTTTCCAAGGTCCTAAACAGGACTATGGTATGTCTTAGACTCTTTATTATTCAGGGAATATGTTTATTTTATACTTGAAAACATGAGGAAAGTCCCATTCTCCACGGTACATGTGGGAATTCCACGGAATACAGCACTCCTGCAATGCTTTTCTACTACATCTGAGTGATTCCACATGGCAAAAATCTATGATTCTTCAAGGTTTTTTTTTTTTTTTTTTTAACCACTGGTAATTAGCATACGAAGTTGGACAATTAAGTTCACGAACTCATCCTAGAAAAAGTGCTACATACCTCATTGCTGAATATCACTATGGTCACCTTCAAAGTATTTCCCTTGGGAAGCTATGCACTGATGCCAGAGCCCAGTCTACCCTTCAAAGAAATTTTTGAAACTCTTTTTCTGGAATACGCATCAGAGCTATCGTATCACCCCGGATATCCTGAATGTCATCAAAATGTATTCCTTTCAATACTTCCTTTATCTTCACATAAAGAAAAAAGTCATTGGGGGCCAGATCAGGTGAGTAGGGAGGGTGTTCCAATACAGTTATTTGTACACTGGCTAAAAACGCCCTTACAGACAGTGCCTTGTGAGCTGGTGCATTGTCATGATGCAAGAGCCATGAATTATTGGTGAAAAGTTCAGGTTGTCTAACTTTTTCACACAGCTTTTTCAGCACTTCCAAATAGTAAACTTGGTTAACTGTTTGTTCAGTTGGTACAAATTCATAATGAATAGTCCCTCTGATATCAAAAACGGTTAGCAACACCATTGCAAGAAGTTCGCTAACTTGTCAGACCTCATACAATAAATTCCTTTTATTGCACATATTGTAATTGATGTATCCATATCTGAGCCTGCCATTTGACTGAACTTGTGGTGGTCAAGGACCATCTTCATTATTTCTTTCCCTTCACAAGGAGCACAGTGTCTGGTACAGGGTATGTCAGTGTTCAACAAGACACCTGTGAAACGAGAGTTACAATGGACAATATGCACCAGAAGATGCACATTCAGGCAATACACATGAAGATGATGCAGGAATAATAAAAGGGCACTGGTTCAAAGGTGCTCTTTCTCTACGCTTACATGGGGATTTAAAGTGCCCTTCTAAGTCCACTGAAGCTAAAGACCCCTTTATTTCCCACAGTCTCCCAGCGATTCTTCATTTTTGGAATTAGAAGATGATAAGTTTCAGTTAAATATAATCACCTGAAGAGTATCTAGATTCCTGCAGGGAGGTGGCAAAGACTCTATGTTTCCTCACACAACTCCCTCACATGAATGACCTGCCCTCCCTTTTATTTTTTACAAAATAAAATTAAGTAAAATGAATTAGGGGGGAAAAGGGGGAGAACATCACCACTACCACTGGCTTTAGCAACAATAAGGTGTAAGTACTGAGGGTGCCAAAAAAGTTTATATACGTTTTAATAAAGAAAAAAAAACTGTATTAAAATTGTAATACTCAATAACACTAATAACAAAAGATGAACACAAGTCACATTTGACTTCTGCAATTACAAGAGGTGCTCAAAGTGGTTACCATCAGCGTTCAGACACTTCTGATTACGGTGAACTACTGCTTGAGCAACACTGACCAAAGTGTCCACTGGTATATATTTTTTTGACAACCCTGGTATGATTAAAGTCACCTCAAGGGAGGAGCTGACAGCCCTGCAGAAACAACAGGAAGTAGCTTCCTGTAGAACTTACCTAAAATGTGCTTCCTGATTGTCATCTTGACAGTCCCAATGTGAAACAAACTCCCCCAACCGACAGAACTTTTGTTTTTTGTTTTTCGTGTTTTTTTTTGTGTTTTTTTTTTTTTAAGTATTGAGAATAACTATCAGTTTAGAGTTCACACCCACTGGATCCAAGTGATAAAATGCTACCTTCTTAAAGACAGATGAAAACATTTCTTGTCTAAATAATTCTCATTGGATCGAGAAAAACAGAACACCACAGAGAGGTTAGACATGAAGCACATATTTATTAAATAACAGCAAACAAAGTAATAAGGAAATTAACTTTTGAAAAAGTAATTTACCTCATGTATTCATAAATGGACAGCCTATAAAAGTGAAATCATGGTAAAAAACACACAATTGTAAAAAATTTAATTCCAAGTTTGTAATGTTATATATAAATGATGTATTACAGAAGTGTACACTTGAAACCTATGTAACTTTACTAACCATTGTCACCCCAATAAACTTTAATTTAAAAACAAAATGTAACTAATTTACTTAGTATTCTAAGGTTCTTTGAAAATTGCCATGCAGCTAGGTTAGAAACGTAAACATTGCTAAAATTTATTTTAACGTACATTCGTTAGGTATCATTTTCCCCATTTTAGAACTGAACATATGCTTGTGAAATTTATGAAAAAACAGAAAAGTCTGAAAAAGGATATAATACCACTAAGAACTGCATCATCTAAAGATAAGCACTGCTAAAATCCTTAGCTAACACTGGAACAGATATTTGTAAGGGTCTTCTCAGTCTCATTTTGAAAAAAAAGCTCTTCCTTACTTCTCTTTAAAGAGTGGGTATGTCATCATGTTTTGCTGCCCACCAAGTCTTGTTTCATGTGGCAGCATTCTCACATAATGAAACTGCAGGATATTTCCAATAAAAGGTCAAAGTGATGCAGCAAAATCAGTGGGCAATTTTTTTTTAATAACTGACTCTTACCTACTTCTAATACATAATGGAAATTCAGAGTTGTCTAAAATGATCTATAGAGATGTAGAGTCACATTGCTTTGCATTATAATTAAGTCTTCCCATTTATGGGTAAATTGGAAGAGATTATAGTCCTCCAAAAGTCCGGTATTTATTAGAGACATAGTTTCTGTTTCAGTTTTTTTAATCATGATTTTTATTGCTAGTATTATACGATAATAATAAATGTAAAGCACCTTCCAAAATGAATTTAATTCTAATCACACTATCAGAACAAAAAAGATTGTATTAACATTTTTTATGAGAAAATTATTCTCTATATTGCCAACTCTTTTTAAATGAAAATTTATTTGAAATATTCTATTAAGTGATGCAGAAAATAATCAACTTTGCAATCTGATTGCAACAAGGGAAAATACTGTCATATGTAATAAAACACACCAAAAAATTATTAAATGACCTTTTGAAAAAGTCATTTATCTTATCTAAATTGTATGTTTTTTAAAATGCTCAATTTAAACTAATCCTATTCTTGTAACATTATCAACAAGGACTCCTAAAATTTTATTAATTTTCTTGAAAAGGCCAGAAGACATCAAAAGTTCTTTAAATTAGCAATATTTTTAGTGGGAAAAGTATATAGAGCTTCAAAATCATAGTTGCAAGACAAATACAAATTCAAGTTTCAAATCAACAAAACAACATGTATGGAGTCACATTGATAAAACTTCACATAACACCTAGCTGTCACAGAGAGTATGTAATCAGTCCAGCCTCCAACACTGTCCTGTGTACTAAGAACTCTATCAAATTTGAGGCACCTGAATTTTGACTTTACCTATAAATATCACTAAGTGACCACCTACATCCCCAGTTCTATAAGAATCCATTTCTGCCCATTAAAGCCTTTTTGGTTTTATTAAGCCCAAGTATAAAACAAAACATAAGGAAAGGTGGGTGAGTGATATACAGATCACTGTAGATGACATAGGATTGAGATGTCTGAAACACAGAACAAGCTTAATAAATATCTATTGATTGAGTGAAAAATCATGTAATCAATCAATAGTATTCGTGAGAAGTAGAAGGCCTGCATTTTAAAAACGTTTTCTCTAAACTTTCGACCACTTGAAGCATCATTTGGGTCAATAAGCTCCTTTATTGCAAACTCCAAATACAACGTCATTGATTATTCCTAGCTCGATGATAATAAGTAAGAAAAACTGACAATAAGTTTAATAAAAATCAACAACTATTTGAAAGCAGTCTCAGTGAATGGGAGATTTGTCTGAAAGGATAGAGAAATTCACGTGTTGGGTCCCAGATCAGACTTAAACTCGTAAAGTGACTTCTCTTTATTTTGCTTCCCCTTTGAAATGGTGGTTAATAATAGTTAATAAAGGTAAAGATGGTTAACCGTGACTTCCACATTTACAAGAACTTCTAGACTCTACTCTAAATTTCTACATGACTCCCAGATCCAAAGCCTGTGGCTTTTTCTAATATACTTTAAACATCTTCACATGTTATTATCAAAAATGGTATCATTTGAATTTGTCTCTTTAGTTCATGCTTTGCCAGTTGCAAAGACCATGTAGTCAAAGTAATTTAAAACAAATGTTTTCACAAGTTCGAATATGGAGGCTGAATACATACAGTTCTCCATACCCCTATGACTCAAAGTATAATCTATAGACTGCATTACCTGGAAGATTGCTAAAAATGCAGCCTCCTCCTCAACCTGAACCTATATATCAGAAACTGCATTTTAACAAGATGACCAGGTAATTCATAGGCATGTCAAAGTTCAAGAACATTGGTATGTAGAATCCATTTCTATCTACTATTATATCTATATGAAGAATCATGTGGAATACTAACATGATCAGGGCACAGTGTTGGAAGAAATTAATTTATTAGAAAATGGAATCAAGATTCTCAAAGATCTGGATCATCCAAAACCTGGCTCAACACCAATAAATGCATACTTTTTGTTAAATTGACTACTATGTGCTGTTCACAATGCTAGGTGGTTTTTTTTTTTGTGTTTTTTTTTTTTTTTTTTTTTCTGTCACAATAAGCCAATGCAGCAAATGCATTGCACTAACCCTATTTTACAGGTAAAAAAAGTGAGAGGCAAAAAATTTAAGCAAAATGGGCCTAAAATTCCATCCTGTTTGACTCTAAAAGCCCTGTGTTCTCTTCACGATGTACCTTGTATTTTAGATTTTAAAAATCATATCCATCTGTAAGAATACTAAGCTGAATGGTAATTCATGTAAAAAAGGCCTGAGAATTGTAATAGGCAATAAATTTAATCTAAGTAAACCGTGCAATGTAACACTTAAAATTACACATGCACCCTTAGAAATACCATGCCCATATGTTGGCAGGATCACCAAACCAAACCGTATCTTCAGCTATGTTTTAAAAAGGTGCCTTAGATATTGAGTTTGGGTATATGTAATGGAAACCCTAACAAAAAACCTCAAACAAGTTTGGTGAATTCTTTTTCTCTCATATCAAGAGCAATTTAGAGATAGGCAATTTAAAGATGGTATGCCAGTTCCACAGTGTCATAGAGGAGCTACTGTCTTTCCATCTTTCTGCTCAGCCATTCTTAACAAGTGTTTGTTGGCTCATTAACACGAGATGTCTGCTCTACCTACCTCTTGCTTCTGAATTACAGCCAGTAAGGAGGAGAAGGGTAAAAGGAAAAGGTCCATTAATGCGAGTCAATCCCTGTGTAAAGGCGTTTTCATGTAAAATATATCCAACATTTTCTGCTTAATGTGACTGGCCATAAGTGAGCTAGTCAACAGCTATCTCAGGGAGCTAAGAAATGTGTATTTTATTGCATTTGTTTCCAATAAAACTTGCCTTCTGTTAGTAAAGAAGAAAATGGATTTTAATGGGCAACTAGCGCTCTCTGCTACAGATCATTAATAAAGGAGAAGAAAGAAAAGCAGAACAAGAAGCCTCTAATTAACAAATTAGATCATCTTTAGTAGAAGGCAAGCACCAGAACGATTTTTCAGGGATCTGAAAAAAACAAAGCATACAAAGAATGGTTAAAGGTACCGGGGACATTTCTACTTGAGAGAGTGACTTGATAGCTATCTTCAAAGACACGGTAAATTATTTAACCATAGCAGTCATAAACAAGAACAATAATTAAGGGTTATAAAAAGACTGAATTGGGCTGAATATAAGAAAGGATATTTTACTAAGAGTTATACAATAGAAAAACTGGCAAAGTCAGTGAAGAAGTCCCCCATCCCTGAAGAATTTCATTACAGTCAGGGGGAATGTTTGTTGGGGATATTGTAGATGGGCTGGTTGTCTAAGTGGGAGATCAGATTAGGAGAAAGAAGAGGTCTTCCAAGCCCACATTCTGGTTCTGGTAATGATGACCACATACTTTCTTTGTATATCATGCTCAGAATTAATCAAATGTACAGAGATAGAATTAAGTTAGCTCATCCGTATGTATTGTCTAAAACGAGTCTATTATATTATGGGAAATGCCTAAACACTCTGACATTGTGAAGTATACTTGTTTATGCATCATTATTTTCAAGAGGAATATCATTTTTAGAAAATAGTACAGCACCAAATGCACATTTTCAGTAAGTTTTGCCAAATAAGATAAATATATTTATTGAAGTTTAATATACTGTCATTGTGATGTCAGATTACAAACACAATGTGAACTTTTAAAAAATAACAATAATAATAGACCTCTGGGTTTATCACAAGATTACCTGCATTGTAATTTATTTTCCAATTAATTGCATAATTAAATTTCAAACCCCAAGAGAAAACATTCTGATTCACGGTACACATCAGCCCATGGCTTTCATTATATCAACTAACATGATGAGCAAAGTAGAAATTCTCACGAAATAGGCCACAGTATGTATATAATTTTTTAATGCATAGTCTTATAGCCCATAATAAGTCTATATACCTAAATAAAATTTCTATTCAAAAATCCATAAACTTAAAATAGTGTAGAAGTTCAGTGCATGATATGTTAACGAGACTCAGACCAAAGACAGATTCATTAATTTCAAAAAAAGTTAATATCATTTCTTTACAAACATGGAGATACAGCCACTGTAACAGTCACTATTGCTAATTTCCATATACAGAAATATATTCCTTGTCTGTTTTTCATATACCTAATTACTATTATATTTAGATGCAACATTTCCCCATTCAATGAAGGTGCTCTGTTATATATAAGTCGTGATTAACATTCATAAGTTAAATAAAACCTTCCATGGGTCAAGATGAAAAAAGACCATTTAAGTGCATGTGATGTCTCAAAGCTGGATATGACAACAAAACTTTCAAACTGATGTATTAAAGTAATATAATCAATCAACAAGTACTTGTTAAACACTAAATCGATGCCCACAGTAAAGATTACATTTTAAAAAACATCTTCTTTCCCTCTAGAAAAGCAGAACCTGTTCCATATTCAAACAGTTCATTAAGAAGATTATCTAAATCTCATTCTAATGGTTTAATAGAATGTATACTGGTCATAAGAAGGTAGAACGAGTCATATGTAAATAGGAAAGGAGGAAGTAAGAAAAAAAAATGTAGAATTTGACCCATTCTATGTTCAAGATCTATATGATGTAGTATCACAATATTTCATTCTGTATGTATTTTAGTTTGATTATATGGTTACATTTTTTTATAAGGTTGTAATGGTTAAAGGGAGAGACATACTATCAAATGAGATCAAATATGCTTATATCTATGCACACATCTTATGTAATATTTATGGCCTCTCCCTTACCAAGTACTTTTAAAGATAAAAATCAAACTCAGATTGCAATTTGAAAATAAAGTAATACACTAATCAATAACAAAAAGTGCAGACTAACAAAAAACTTCACTAAGACACTCAAAAACATTTAATGAAATATGAATAAATGTTGAATGGCTGGCATGTATGTTTCACAGTAGAGTTATAAATTAGAAACTCTAGGAGTTTGCCCCGAAACACCACATTAATCCTAGTCTGAGCAGCAGTGATTGATATACAGGACCTAGAGGATATAATCGTATTGAATAATGACCATAAGTGAATACAGGTCAGACAAATTATGTACATTTCCTTGATTCATCTTGGACAAACCAGACTGAAGAATTTAAATCTAACATTTAAAAGAAGGTATTTGAATGAAATGAATTTCAATTTCAAAAGTTAGTTGCAATAACTTAAAAATAATATTTTACAGAATTTAAAGTCTTTTTGGAAGTTATGTGCCTTACAAATTGTATTGTTCTGAGTATCGACCATCTGGAAATCCAGTAAAATCTGTTGGCTATATTCAATTCTCTTACTCATTAAATATTCAGCAACTCATTCTATTAGAATTGTATAGCTGAGATAAAATGGAGCTAATTATGATTT
This sequence comes from Rhinolophus sinicus, assembly GCF_036562045.2. Taxonomy (NCBI): domain Eukaryota; kingdom Metazoa; phylum Chordata; class Mammalia; order Chiroptera; family Rhinolophidae; genus Rhinolophus; species Rhinolophus sinicus. Next base: position 76,270,557 of record NC_133752.1, read on the forward strand.
TCAAAAAGTTAGATAATAAGTTGCATTATACTATTCCCATAATCTTCCCTATTCTCAATATTTGATTTTTAAATATACTTATCCAATAATTGCATCCAATAATAATAATAATAATAATAATGTGAAGAACAGTTGTCTAACAGAGTATTGACTCTGATGGCAATCTGATCATAGGATTTATACCATTTTGAGACTTCTAACTCCTTGGAGAGACCCTTTAATAAGAAAAAAACAGAACAAAACAAAAGGATTGTATATTCTTTAAAAGCATAGGGTATAGCGTTAGTAAATTAGAACCAGTTGAGAAGAAACATAATCTGTTTTGTTTATATGTATCACTTGGAAACGTTTACTTGACATTGTAGACATCAATTTGAAACTTAATTATCTGTAGCCCAATGAAACAAATGGATTGATAGTATAGATGGTTCTTATATAATGGAGACTTTGTGAATAATCTAGTTTTGAATATAGAAACAGCCTTAGTACATAATTCTAAACCAAGAAACACTAAGTGTAATGAAGTGTTGTTGAATTGGACTATTTTTAGTGTTATAGTAAAAAAGACAACAGAGTGTTTATGAAATAATCAAAATATTATAAATGAGAATGAAAATACAAAATTTTTACACATTTGGCAAACTAAGGTGTATCAGCCTCTAATAAGATCTAAACCACTCATATTGCTGGTTAATCACTTTCTGAAGAAAAAACACACTACTTCACTCTATAGGCTCTTTATCTTCCTATAATATAAAAGTTTTAACTCTGAAATGTTTCATTTACCAGTCTTGGAAACATAACTGCCCTATCAGATACAGTGATCAGATTCATGAGTAAACGAGAGGAGCTCCACATAATTAGTTACCATCAATGTGCAGAGACACTATAGATGTGATGAACATATTTCAATTATAAATCCTACTTTAATGTCTAGAAATCTTTTGATTTGATCCATCTCAATGCTGTAAGAAATTTATTTTTGCATGTGTGTGAGCGAGCATATGCAATGATATATAAGTCAACTATTTTCTGGATTCAGTAGAAAAGATTAACCCTGATAAACCCTTCCCACCGACTGGAATGTTAAGTATAGGTCACACCACTAGTTCTCCATAGCAGCATTGTTCTATATCACCTTTCACACACTTCTATACCCCACCCCCATTTCTCACTCCTTTGTGTTATTTTAATAGAGGTCTGAATTCCCAACTTGGTGACATCGCTTGAGGTAAATAACTGTCTAAGATCTCTCCTTTAAAGACGCAGTTAGGCCCTCAAATTCTGCCATAGATAATATTCTAACCAATGTCTTAAAATCAGAGACATGAACAGCCTTTAGTTCTAATATCCTCTTTCTCCCATCATTTTCCTCTTCCAAAATTTTCAAAACTATTTTATACCTACGGTTTAAATGACAATAAAGACAATATCTGCAATAAGTTCTCTATCTCCATTACTCTCCTATTGTACATAGTGTTGCTTTAATCTTCAAACTTTTTCCGTGGTAATAAGAGAAGCTTTTTTCACCAGAAAAGTAGATAATCATTCTATTATATCCAAATCAGTCAGATGAAAATGAAAATTGCTCACTCAACTCCAAATATTTATATATAGCAAATAATGCTATCCACTTTAACTTTATTATAAAAAGTTATATTTTGAAATACAAGGGTCAACATCAGATACCATGGTATTTTCTTGGCAATGTAGGAACACCCATTCCTTTTGCCAATCAGATAGAGAGCCTGTGGTTACAATCGTGGGACCCAAGTGAACACATACAGTATTTAACATTCAGCAAAACATAGCATTTCTAAACCAATCCAAAGGGAGGAGGGGATAATAAACAAAAGTGCTTTAGAGTATGAAGCTGAGATGCAAATAATTCAAGATCTGCAAAACAAAAGGTCAAATTAATTTATTTCCCACTCTAAACCCCTAAATTGTATTATAAAAGCTGAATGCTGTATTTTCATTTCCCTTGGTTTCCTCATTGTCATTATCTAATCCCATGTCATTATCAAAGAGGATACACAATCGGACTGAATAACTGAAGGGCTGCAGGAGACCTGTAGTCATAGTCAGACTGCTCACTCGATTTGTAAACACCTATTACAAATAAAGGATCATAATTTTTCTATATGTGTCACCTCCCTCTCTCATTTCTAAAACCCACATTCTCTTTTGAATTTTAGGTGTCTTGATGTATGATTTTTAAAAAGTTAGATAACGTTTGAGCGTGGAAGGAGTATATCTTCAGATTTTGAAGGAGTTAAATCTTGGAAAATGAAAACGTTCTCCAAAGATTTTTCAAATGAACTCTATAGATCCTTGGGAGCTCCTTAAGAGTGGAGGGACTGCTGTTGTTGTTGTTTTGGTTTGTTTGTTTTTTTACTTTTATTAGCATTTATTTGATGCTGAATTTACTCTCAGGCCATAAGATTTTGTTTCTTCAGTCTCTTCTGGGAGCTCTTTTTCTTCTGTGCAACCTTCTCTTCTGGTTTAGGAAGAAACTGCTCTTTTTCAGGATCACGTCAGTGTGGCAGGAAGAGCTCACGTATGGGTTAATCCGCCCGTGATCTCCGTAAATTCTGCGCTGCATCCTGGGAGTTTTGGTCACCTGGATGTGCTCAGTGACCAGAGGGCCTACATCTAAACCCTTAAGTGCAGCATTCCTCTCTGCATTTTTAAGCATGTGCAGCAAAAATTCTGCTCTCATTTTGGGCCACTGACCCTGCGTCCCGCCCCACTGTTTGGCCTGGGCTTACCTACCAATTCCACCACTGTAACGACAGAACAGCACACATTGCTTCTGTAACGTGACATCCTTTAGATACTTGGTGGCTTTTCGGATATGCATGCCCTTTATGGCCTGGGCAGTTTCACGAGTGTTCTTAAAGTGAACACACAAAGATTTGAACCTCTTGATTTACATGATTTTGTGGGGTTCTCTGGGTCAAGCGAATAGCAATCCACTATCAAAGGTCACTTCAGGCTGCTTTCGGGAAAAGGAGTGAGTGTTTTAACTATCTTTGTTTCTCAGTACACATGTAAGTGCTCAACAAGTGGGGTTTCTAAGCCAGGTAACTCACCTGAATGAACTATTAAATAAAAGTGAATAGACTTCCTAATTGCATCTGCAAACAGAAAGGTCTTTCAATTGAGAACTTGAATTACTGGGATCAACAATCTGTTATCATTTTAGGTTGCAATAAAGACATATGATTAATACTGATCTTTTTGTTTTCTCCTTTCAATCATTCACTCACTGTTCAATACAACAGTAAACACCAAGGCATAAAACTTAAACAAACAAACAGAAAGCAATAGAGAAGACATAACTACTACATGAATACAGAACTAACTTCTAAATGCACTTGATGCACCTAGAAAGTAAAGTTTATATTTTATGTAGATGTATAAAGAAAGCATTACTTTTACCCCACTCTCTGTAGCCTTTAAGATTGAAGTTTGATATGCATCCCTCAGTGCTTTTCTTGATGGATAAATATATGTGTTTTCATACACATGCATTGTTGACTGATTATTTGATTCTCTTATTTGTTGTTGGCATTTTGTATATTAAATACTGTGTGTGGGAAGACAAAAGGGTTTGTTCAATGAATGATCTAGGTACTTACTTGAAATTGCCTGGCAATGAACTAGCTGGGACCAGGGTTTTCTTTCTCTCCCACCAAGGAGTGATGTGTAAGAGCTTAATTTTCCCCAAGTCTGAAGCTGGCAAGCAACTAGCATTGTCCATACTCCATTACTAGCTGATATCCCGAATCAGATTATTTTTCCAAACTCAGATTGTTTTCTGCCATTTTTGAGGTCACTTTCACATCTTTCTCACATATAATGAGAGCACCAGGGTCATGGGTCACTTTCTTGTAACATAGCCCTACAGTGTGCCCAGCTGTGCCAAGCCCAAGCATGCTCTCTGCAGAATTCCAAGAAAACTGGGGACTTTTATCTGTGATTGCCCCATGAGCTCCAGCAAGAGCAAGGTGACACTTTACTAGAGTGTGGCCCCCAAACTCTATATCAGTGGCATCAAATGTGAGGTGAGTACCACTACTTTGTGCATGTCAAAAGCATTTCACTGATCCCACCAACAAAGGGGATTTTAAAGCAGTGAATATAATGGTCATGTGGCCTGTAGAAGCAGGTAACAGATAAGGTAAATCAATGCCTCTCCATTCTCCCTCTAAAACTCCTTTAAGACACACCACACTTTTCTGATTTTGTATTCTTGTCATTTAATTGTCCTCATAATTTTCATCTCTGTTTCTTTTTTGTCTAAATTCTCAGATTTCCTTGATTTCTTTCTTTCAGATGACTTGCTGTGTTCTTGTCTAATTTCTTCTATCTGTAAACTTAATTATGTCCCTTTTTACCATTGAGACTTCAACTGTCCTTTTTATTTCCATATTCATTTAAAAATTTTAAATTATTTTTTCCAATAAAGCAATTGGCACCTAAATCTTTATAAGGACCATTATAATTACCTTAAGTTTTCTTTTTTCCGCTGAGTTATCTCTAATCCCCCAGGGTTGGTTTTTCTTTTAGTTTTTTCCTTGGTTCTTCTCTTTGATGATACTGATTTATTTTTTCAGATGACACATAGCCTGCTGTTGTCCATTCATAAAAATAAATGAAGTACTATGCTAGCTAGTATGTGTTTGTAAGGTTTGTTTTCTCGCCAGTTGTGTATGTCTCTTCTAAGTGATCTCTCTTGAATTGGAAGACCAACTTCAATTTTTATATACATACTTGAGTATGCCAAAAGTAATATTTCTATAGGTTGCATGGATAAGAAACAGGAAGTCAGACACCTACACTTGCAAGAGTGAGGAGTAAATAGTTTGGAAATGGAGACTTCCTCTTACTACTGGATGAAACTATGGTTATTGAAAATGAAAACAAACAGAGAAATAAACATGAAAATATGTTTATTGCTCTCCTTGTTTTTTTGTTTGGGGTTCTTTTTTGTTTTGCTGTTTTGTTGTGTTTTGTTTTGTGGATCTAAGGCAGGAGTTGACAAACATAACAAAAACTTATCAGAACAAGCCATGCTCCTTTATTCATGTATTGCTACTTTCACACTAGAATGACAGAGTTGAGTAATTGCAACACAAGACTATATAGCCTGCAAAACCTAAAATATTTGTGATGTGGTCCTCTATCTAAAAAGTTTGCCAACCCCTTGTCTAGAGCACCCTTAAGCTCTATGATAATTCTTTCTCATCCTCTAATACTCTCACTAGTATCTGTGCTCAGGTAGGTCACTTGCTGTACTTAGGGAAGAATTCTCAGTATTTTCTTGACATCAAAAACTCCAATTGCTAGATACTTGGTTTATAACAGGAGGAGGGAAGAAAGGCACCTATCTCAGGTATTATAAAGGTGTTTACTTAATAAATTACCTGGTTAATTGTCAATGGTCTTTGCATTTGTTGACTCTGTACCTGAAGCATCACTGGACTTCCTTGGGAAGTCCCTGCTTATCTCTGATGTCTGCAGTATATTCCATATCAGTGAAATGCTATCTGCTTTCTATATCCCAACTTTCATAAAATATCCGATTCACTATTGGCATAAATTATTTCTTATTTTATTATCATTATAATTGTATGTTCTGTTTTTTCATGAAATTTCTGATAGACCCATAAAATCTTTGGAAACAAGTGAGCTACACTCTTATGCTCAAGCTATCATCTAATACATAAAACTCCAAAAGAATAAAAAGTTTTACAAGCAGGAATGATCAATATTGCTAAATACCGCAGAGACTTCAAGTGAGATGTGGGTGGAAAAGTGGCTCTAGATATAGAAACAAGGAAGTCATTGGTTACCTTGGAGACAGTACATTAAGTGGAATAGTGGGGGAAGAGGGCAGAGAGCAGTAGCTTGGGGAATGACTGAGATTTGAAGGAAGAGCTACAGTGAACATATACAACTTTCTAGTGTTTGTGAAGGACAAGAAAGAAATAGATAGGCTGGTTGGAAATGTGTGATTAAATTGTGAACCTTTGTTTGCTTGTCTATTGCTGTGTTGCTTTTCCTTTTTAAGACAGAAGTGAATACATCAAACTTAAAATCCAGTGAAAAAAATTTAGAGACAGAGATATTTTAGTTGAAGAAAGAGAGAGCGAGGGAGAGAGAATCAGGAAATGTATTCTTGAAGAGGCAGAAAAAAATATCCTGGGCACTAATGGCAGAGTTTACTTTAGGTAAGATGGTAGACAGAAGAGGAGGAAAGAATGGGTGTGGATACAACCTAGAGATTGATATTATAGCAGTTCGTCATAAAAAATTCATCCTATCACTTTTATTTTCTATGTGAGGTACCAACTGTCAATGTACGTTAGGTGTTAGCTAACTTAATTAGGAAATTCAGAGAGGGGTGGAATAGCTGCCATAGATAATGAAAGAGAGAGATAATTTGGATAACACTGAAATATTGGGGAAGTATTAAGGATCCAACTAAGGGTGGGTATCATTCTTTTGTAGTGAGACAAGCTTCAGTTTGAAAATTTCTATAACAGCTTTCCACAATCAAAGTAAAGGTGCAGAAAAATCATACAGTTGTATTTATCTAGACTTGGGGTTTTACCCAGTAAGAAACTAGGAGATTAACTGAAGAGATTAACTGAAATTTGACCATGATGCTTAAGAAGAATATGAAGGAAGTAAAAAATAGGAGGTAACTGACAGAGAGAAAATGTAGAGGCGTTAGGGACTGTGTACTTTTGTGGTCAAAATGCAAGATAGTGTAAAACACGGAGTGCAAGAGTTGTAGGTAAAGAAGCTATGATTAGAGAGCAAAATGTTTCAATTTAAAATAATAGAGGCAAGAGTTATAGGTAAAGAAGTTAGGATTAGCGAGTAAAATGTTTCAATTTAAAATAATAGAAGTAAGCACTTCTATGTCACAATACACCCCTTGTGTAGTTGTGGAGATGAATTTTCTAATTAAATTCTCACATCAAGTTGAAGAATTATTGTTCAATAGAGAATAACAGTTCTATGCCCTATTCCCATCAAGTGTCAAATCCTGGAGGAAGTTACTATTATCCCCTCCTATACTTTCTACCCATTCTTTCAGACAATTTCACGCAAAGAAAATGACCACTTTGTGGAAAAGTCTGGAAACCCCTGATGTGGAGGAAATTTTTTATTTGCAACTAATTTCTTTCGAGTGCACTTAGAAAAGGAGTTTTCAGAATTCTCTTGAAAAGAAATCTCACTTTAGTTTCTGGTAGTGCCTTAAATTACAAGAATACATGTCATGATTCAGATATACAGCTATACCTAGTCATTGATATGTTCTCCCTGTAAATATTGTGAGATAAGGCTTCATATATTTTGGTGGTATAGCGAGATTCACTGAAAAATAGACCTCACCCAATAAATCATTTTTTATTTTGGAAGCACAATTACAGACTTAGAAGTAAGTCTCTGCCAGAATTCATTTTCAGGAAAAGTTTGGAAATTGAAAGACTGGGGTACGCAACAGTAAAGCAGTGGTTGTGTTGGAGACAATGGAGACAGTGATAATGAATCTACAAATCCTTGAGCAACTGTTACTGGAAAAACACTTGAGAAGGAAATGAAATAAAATACACTGTTCACTCCTAGTGCTAAAAAAAAATTTTAAAAACCTATCAATACCTCCTCTTTGCTAATACACTTTGGTTGCCTTAAGACATTTCAAGAAGGCGAGCAAAAGGACAAGAGTAGAGTGACAGGAGAACCTGACAGTGAAACTAGGAGGCCTCACAAAAAGGCTTTACCAGGGGGAAAGTCCTACATTTCTAGAATCTGTTCCACGCAAGCTCTTGCTTCATTTGTTCCATTTGTGTTGCAAAAGTGCCATTTGTGGCAGCTTTTACCAGCCACTTTAGATAAATACTTCCTACCTTTTTAGCCAATCACTTCACTCTGCTTATTTTCTTCACAGCATTTATCATAATACCAGTTTTAATTGTACTCGCTTATTCTTACTGTGTCTTCTCTTTAACCTCCATGTTTACCGTATGAGCAATTAGATCAGAAATAATGCTGTTTTATGTATAACTGTCCACAAGGGCCTTACACACAGTATGCACTTATCATCTTTTGTTGACTTAATTAATTTGCCATCCTCAGGTTTAGGACCAGTCTTCCAAATGCTGCTGGTAAGATTTACTGTGCCACTTAGGACTGTATTAGGCAACCGGAACTCTACAGTGGCTTATCCAAAGGGGTTGTTTTGTTTGTTTTGTTTTCCCATGTAACAAAATGTTCAGAGCAAGTAGTTCAGGAAAGTTGTAACAGCTTTGCATTAACACTGTCCTGGGATCTTTTGATTTTTCTGTTTTCCCAGCCTGAGCATCTTACAAGAGAAGCTGGAAAATGTAGTTTTTGTTTATTTACTTAAGCTGGGAATATTAAAATATCAGGGTTCTGTTAGTAAGAAATAAGTGTGGGCAGAGAATTAAGTCTCATGTACACACTTAAATGTTTCTTAATTGCTAAAAACAACAAAAAAAATCCATTGTCATCAGCCAAGTAGACTGTTCTACACAGGAAAGAAAATATTTATTAGAAGAAGGCTTGGAGAGTAACTGACTTAGAACAAAGAGAGAGACCTTAATAAAATAAACATTTAATGGTAGGATAAGGCAGCCTGATGTGTATGGACCCCCTATCGGAATGGCCTTTCCAAGGAGATAGGAATATTCAGTTTGCTCAAAAGGAATACTTGCTTAGACCATATTAGATTGAAAGAGTCAATTCTTAATTCTGGGACCCTCTCTTTTCTATACCTGATTTTCTGACTAACTTTTTTCTGATGGGCATATTCTTTCGTTTGATATTTTAATATATTCAATTAGATTAAGTTTAGTCTTGCAATTCAGGAAGCTAATCTTTCTCTCTAAGGCAACTTTGCATATCTCTGATCTGATACATTATGTGCTGACTTCACAGTTTAACTCTCAGAAAGCAATTGAATTTCCATTTTTTTCTAAGTTCTCTTGAGATATTTCAGCATAATAATAAAATATTGACAAAGAATGTACGTTATAGGTTATACCTAGTTTGCAATCTAAAATTGACTAATAAATATTCACCATAAAATATCTTTCAAAGTTTAACTTTTCCTTCCGTTGCTCTTTGGCTAAATAATTATTCCTAATAGTATTTTAGGGACAAAATTTCTTCTGCAAAAGTCCCAGTATTGATACTGGATTTCCCCTGGAGCTTTTGGTAAAAGTATTATTTTTTTAACTTAAGATTTCTAAAATTTCTGAATGTTTGATTGCTTAACATTCACTAACATATCACCAATTTATTCTCTTTCTAAGAGTAAGGATTTGGAATCCAAATGTTCCAATTTCAGTGGACTTTACATTTACTAACTGTGATTTTAGACGACGCATTTGGCAGCCCCAAACTTCATTTTCTTCAGCTAGTGATGTATCTGCCAAGCCTATCATACACCATTGTTTGAAAAATCAGATTGTATAGGCATGAGTATAAGTAAGGTGAATAAAATAATCTTGGTAAAGGAAAGCATTTCTAAGTGTTGTTTACCTCTAAATTTCCAAAATTCGGGGCCAAAGAACTATAAATACAATTGTCTGTTTGAATATATCCAATGCTGATATCTAGTCACAGCTTCTCTAGAGGGTGGCAGGGAATTTGGATGTTTAAGCTGGGATACCTCAGGGTGTGTGTGTGTGTGTGTGTGTGTGTGTGTGTGTGTGATCCTTGAAAAAACAAGAGGAATCCAAAGTGCAGAGAGTGGGTAAAGACTGCAGGTTGGGGTTTGAGGACCAGTTCTCCTAGCACTGCCATATTCTAAAACAGAACTCCGAGGCATCCAAAAATTCTACATTTAAACCTGGCTTTCCATGTTTTTATGAAAATATGTTGACCAATGTATGAAGATAAAACCTATTTTATTTAATAATTTGTTAATTTGATATACAACTTTAAATATTCATACATATATAGTATATATTCTTGCCCCAGGCCTGCAAATGTTAGTGGCAGGCTTGTTTAGTCTTACTTTCTCTCCATACTTTGAAAAAATATATATACAGCCCTACAGAAGGGTGTGTATCTTCATGTCCTTAATTCATAGGAGATATAATCAACATATATGGCACAAGAAATTCAAAACTGGGTAGGAAGAAGATTGTGCAGATACAAGATACGCCTTTCATCTCTTTCAAAGAGTGGTGAGGGGAGGAAAATCCAGACTCAGTCTGTACTTCTCAAAATAGAATCTTTGAATATAAAGGGAAAACAAAAGTAAAGAAGGGAGCATTGTGCAAATGGCCAGATTCAAGATGTGCTCTGAAACATTCAGTTTGAAATGCTTATCTCTTGGAGCTCCAGTGGCACAATCGGTTAGCGCGCAGTACTTATATGAAACGCTTATCCCCGGTAGACCATTGCTTCTTCTCTTATGTTCACAAGTTTGTATTGATTTAGTCTTTTGTTTGTTTTACTTGTTAAATAAGCATCTTCTAAGTGTGATGAGCCTTTTGCGAACTTTTAACATACACCACCTGATATTTTGGGTCATTGTTTCCTTCATGAATAATAGCATACCCTGTTTCCCCGAAAATAAAACCTAGATGGACAATCAGTTCTAATGCGTGTTTTGGAGCAAAAACTAATATAAGACCCGGTCTTATATTATAGTAAAATAAGACTGGGTCTTATATTAATTTTTGCTCCAAAAGATGCATTAGAGCTGATTGAGCGACTAGGTCTTAATTTCGGGGAAACACCGTAGCACCAATCACATGATTGTGAGTGTGTGTGTGTGTGTGTGTGTGTGAATGAGTGTGTGCATGTGTATTTTGGTAGCTGTCTACACAGTCTAGATTGATTTTTTTCTAAGAAACAAGATTCTATTTTTTGCTATATGCTTTGAATCCCTATGGACTTAGAATTATGAGTAAAGTAGCTTGACTTGGTGAACAGGATTGCTTAGAGCCATCAGTATACAAAAAAATTGCAGGTCTATTTGCATATATTTTACTTACTCACAGGGTTTGGGGCCTGAACTACCAAGATATTATAATTGCCTCCACTGTCCATTGCATTTCTTTAAACAGTTTAAAGCTTAAGCATACTTTTATTTTTCAAATTTTAAATCATCTTTGTGTGTGTGTGTGTGTATAAACAGGTTGTGTCTTTCTTCCTCTGCTTTATGCCCTAGTTGTTTGTCCAGTTATCTTTCTCCCTCCTTGTTATTTACTATGTGCGGCCATGACTGATACTTCTGTCTTTCTAGTATCTGAACATTTGAAAGCAGGCTGTTTTCCAGAAAGATTCCCATGCACGAGTAACAGGTATTGTGACAGTGAAATTAACCATCTTGTATTCTTTGTCCCTTTATTCTTCCAAATGAGAAAACTAATCTTGTTATGTAAGAATCCATTACTTCATCTTCTCATCAGCTATTTCTGACATGCTCCAGTTGGCTCTCAGTTTGGAAATAAAATTACACAAGGATGAAAATGAAGCCTGCTTCAGAACGTGTTCAGGAAAGATTTGTTCCTCTAATGGGGCTTTTTGCCAAAAGATATGGTTTTTAATTTGTGAGAAAATAAAAATGCAGTTCGAACAAGTGAAGTGTAAAAAGTCACGGGTCAAAAGACTCTTATTTTTATAGCAAGGAAGTTCAAACTCCATATGAAGTGAAATTGCAAACACATTTTTTGCTGTGATTTACCTCTAACAGTTTGGACAATTCATCTGAAAACACCTTAAAAGATGTTTTGATATGTCAGTTTTTCATGCATATTAGTCTCAGCAGCAAAATTTTTTTCCCCAAGTATTAACCACCTTAACTTAATAGCCTCATCATCTCTATTTCCTTGTAATTATAGGTCTCTGTTTTACATTTTCTGGCAAATAAAATATTTCTTATTTCATACATGGAGTAATTAAGAATGTTTGCATAATGTTCTCCACAGTAGCTCTGGTTTCAAGAGTTTATAAATATTGGAACTGAGAGCAAACCCTAAAGATACCAGAAAATAATCAAGGCTCAGATAGAACACAGCAGTCTGAGATATAGTTACTTATTATCATTAATATTATCACTATGATTATTGTTTTATTTCAATAGTTACAGAAGGTGGGGATTAAGAATTCTCAGTCTCTGGAGATAAACTTTCTGTGTTCACATCCTAGCTTCACCACTACCTAGCTGTGTGATCTTGGCCACATCAGTCAATATATTTATGTCTCCTCTGTTCAACTAGGGGTGGGGTGGGGTGGGGGATAAAATAAAGGTGTTCCTAACCATAGAGCTGTTGTGAAGATTCAATGAATCACTACAAAGAGCCGTCATTTACGGAGCACTTGCTTTGTGACTGTCACTGTTTTAAGCAATTTATAATACAAAAAGGAAAAGTTTTAAAGTATTAATTTTCAAAGCACACTGGGAATTTGGCACTCCTTCAGGGGTACTTCTTTTAAAAGAAAGCAATGTCGCTACCTCACATCAAGTACTAATTTTATGTTTTACTAGAAGTTAACTGACCTTGTATTCATTTTCAAATACAAACACGTAATAATTAGAATTATCACTTGTAGAAGGCAGTTTGTATGAAACATCAACATAAAAATAAACCACACAGCTTCTACATTTGTGGATAGCATGGGCAACCAAGTTGTAATTGACTTATTTTTAAAGGATCTTTCCTACCACCAACAAAATGTGTGTTTCTGACTTCAGCAAATTCAGTTGAACTAGGAAGACATCTTGGCACAACAGAGATTTGCACGACCACTTTGTTAGTACAACTCGTAAGCAATCCCAGTGATTTGGCCTCTACTCCACGTATCTTCTTTTCACTTACAGAAATTTTCACTCTCCACATGCATCTGCCAAAAGTACAGAGATTATTGCACACAGTTAAATGCTCAGTACAAATAATTTTAGCTAATTTTGCATTAGGAACACAAAACTCTTAACTATTCTGCACTAGCAAAGACCACGCGAGTCAAGCTGCTAAATAATCAGCGCCATCCATAGAATTGTTTTGAAGCTTCACCAAATGATAGATGTGGATGAACTAAGCTAAGGGAAATGGTCCCAGCTTTTATTGAGTCAAATCTTAACTACCACCCACACATTACTTTGGAAAATCCATTAATCTTTTGAGAGCTGTGAGATTTACTTCATTATTGACTGTCAGTGGAGACCGAGTTTGCCTGTCACTCCTTCGGAGCTAAGGGGAAGAACAGAGAGAAAAGAGAATTGAGTTCTGGTCCCCTTTCTGTCCTTACTTAGCTGACGTACTGTGCCAGGGTTGTATCCTCCCGGGATTTTTATTTTTTCATCTCCACAGTGACACAAAACATCTGTCTTATGGTCTTGCTGAATTTGGGGGTTATGGTTAGGTACCACAAGTGACAGCAGTAACAGTGTCCCTTTTGGAACATTATATCAGAAGTAGATATCACCTTAGCGTCTTGAACTAGTTAATGGGTTTCAATATTATTAACAAATGTTCTACTTTTTGTAGGCTAGAAAATAATCTATTCTTTTCCTTTTAAAACCTGTTCTATTTAAAACTTGTTAAGATTTGAAAAAAAAAAAAGATCATTCACAAATCAAGTGCATTTCTGGCAAAAATTGTCTTTTAGTATTGTGAAAACTTTAAGAAAATGAAAAAGGCTCTTCTCTCATTTTACACGTTTTTTAATAGCTTTGCATTACTTTCTCTCCTGATTCTTTTTAGAGGTTCTCTCTGTAAGCACAGCTTTCAATAACATCAAGGTGAGGCAGATTGGGCATGGACCTGAACCAAGTCCCTCATGGACTGCCCCTGGCTTGGTCGGGTCTGAACACGTGACTGAGTGTGTCCTTCAACCTGTCTAGCCTCAGCTGCCACACCTGCAGTGAAATACGAACAAGTGGGAAAGTGTCTCACTCCTGGAAGGGAACCAGCAACACTGTTATCAACCAGGACCTTGCAAGCAAGGCAGACTCTCAGGCCCCAGCCCGACTTGCTGAATCAGAACTGACACTTCAACAAAATCCTCAAGTGATTCCTATGCCCATTAAATTGAAAAGTGTTCAAAGGATGAAGTTTGATGACTATGACAGTAGTTTGTAAACTGTAAAGCTCTATAGATATGTAACACACCCATTATTCTCATACTCTGCATTCTAATCAGAGATACAATTAACCCTTAGCTTGCTCTGTGCAGATTATAACACAAGCACTCAACACAAACCTTTGTACTAAATTATAGCAATTAATATAAATTTATTTAATGAAAAACAAAAGTGAGCTGAGAATGTAGAGCCCCTGTTCTAAATGTAATATTAGTAACAGGCTATCAGCATAATTTTCTTCAGTAACAAAGGACTCAAATCACTAGTTTTAGTTTCTCAATGTCATGTAGCCCACATGGGTAGGTGGTGACAGTCAGTGGAGAAGAAAGGTAGATATTAAAATGTAATTAAAATCACTACTGTGTCTTGTACAAGACATATAGGGAAACATTCACATAGCATGCACTAAATCTGGAAATCATTTTTAATTGTTCAAATAAATCACCTTCTATATATCTTGGAATAAGCTTGTCCATATAAAATTTAAATTTTAGATAACAGGAGACAACAGTGAGCCTAATAGTGAGTCAATACTGTTGGAATTTCCCAGGAGTACCATGAGAAATATATTGTGAAATCTCATGTCTCAAATACCTCACAACCTGACTGTTCCCTACACTTTATGTTCTATATAGAAAAGCCCCAACAGTTCAAGAAAAAAAATGTGCAGAAGCCTGACAGCTTTTCCAATTGTCATTCTATTTTTCAGTATAACTAAAAGCCTCCTGTTTCAGATTAGATATGTCTGAATCACAGCATGTAGGTGGATCGTTTGGTTAGTCTTCCAGCCATCAGTAATATGCTGTTACAATTCCCTGTGAGATTTACAAATGTGGGTCACACCTGAGGTGGATATTTCATTTACAACAATTATACTCACACTGACTATTAGCTTGAAACCTCAGGCTAATGCTGTCCTTACTTTTTTATAACACTGCTACTAGATCATTCTGGTGTTTTATTTAGGCCTGCCCTTCTCAAATACATCAATTTCTCTTACTTTGCGAATTTTTAGAAAAGTTTGTACGTCTGGAATTTAGTTTCACACTTCAGTTTTCATTAGTGCTTTGTTATTCATAGGTGTTGTCCAAGAACTTATCTATTTTTGTGGGGCTCCAGCCCACCTTTGTAATACCTTTTATGATATAAACAAACAAACAAACAGAAAACACTAAGTAGTTAATTGTGGTATGCATTATGGAGAAAAAAATTAGAATCCAAATTCATAGAGACCTGTATATAAATCAGTCTGACAGTTACCAGAAGTGTGAACTAGAGTGAAATTACCTAATCTCTCTGAGCCCCAGTGAATATGTCTACATGTTATACATGAAAAACATAGCCAGCAAAAAGGTTGCTATGAAAATTAAATGATGCAATATAAGCAAGGCATACGGTACATAGTAAACGCAGGTACTCAGTTTCATATGCGGGTTGGTGGTGATGATGACGATGGCCTCAATGATGACAAAGACAATGTGGCAATTATGGTGATTCAGAGCTTCCATCACTTTTCTCTTTGAGCCAGAGAAAGGAGGTCTTTGGCACAAATATATTGTCCTAAAGCAGAGAGGAAGCATCCTGCTTGTGGCACTGGCGCTCCAACTCATCCTCAGCACATGTCATTAAGGCAGAACAGATGCTTTATGATAAGATAGGATAACTTTCAGTTTTCATGATTACATATGTTAAACATTGTCATCAATAGAGAAATTGCTGTAGATGTCAGGAACACTATAAACTGAGAAGGCATGATAACTTCACATGACATCTAAAGAATGTCCAGGAAAAATTAAAATTGAAAAAAAATTTACATTTTGTAGCTCTCTGTTTCTTCTCAGTTTGGCAAAAGATTTTTGATGAAAAGAATAGCTCTGATAGTCAGGACTTAAATACATATTCTTAATTTTATATCCTCCAATAATGGCAAGAAACAATGTGGACCAGAATATTAATTATATCCAGACACACCCAGAACTAAGGATATTTTAATTAAATAACGACAAGAATAAAATTAGCTTCTACATAGTTTAACAACCACAGTGCTGTAAAATTATTTTCTTTTAGAAAAATATGTTCACTCAATATAATATTCTTTATTCTATTATAAAGCACTGAAAAAAGGATTTGGATTCAGTAAAGGAACAGATAATAGATAGGCTGTTAACGATGGAATAATCATATTGTTCTTTATAAAATGAATGTGACAGAATGTAAATTCAAATCAATATGTAAACAAAACTCATTGCCATTTCTGAGCAGAAAATATACTGTTAACTTTCTTTGATTTTGGAAATGATAGCAATTTACAGAAGTTGTATGTCATATATATATAGTCCTAAATATATGTGTGTATATATATATATATATATATATATATATATATACACCCACATACATACACATACACATATATATATCACTTATATATATATATATAATCACCTATACATATAAGTATGTAACGATATGCAACTATACATATGTATGTATTTATACATATATAGAGAGACAGAAAGAGAGAGAAAGTGAGATCAATCCCCTGTAAGAATCCATGCAAATAACTATCATTCTAAAACCAATTTTCAAAAACTTGAAATAAGGTACAAATAATAAGAAAGTGTTACATAGTTACTCCACAGAAACTAATATCTACTCTCAATTAATATATAGACAAAATTTGTCTAAGATCATCAAGGTTTAACCAACATAATGTCTAATACAATATGCTTAAAAAACATTCTAAGGAGTCAGAAGCCCTAACTTTCAAGAACCGTTCAATTATTTTCTAGTTATAGAATCTGGAGTAAGCCACCCATCCCCTAAATTTCAGTATTCTTAATTGTCATAGAAGGAATTGAACTACATCAGCCAGTATTTTTCCAACTGGTCTTTTTAGCAGTTGACTCCTCTTTCTTTATCCCATTTTATACAGAATTTCAATGTGTTTCTGCTCTACTGCAGAAGCAGTGGATCTGCTCTGCTGCAATGAGGATGAGAGAAACATGGCTCAGCACCCCATCTGCTGCATACGGTTGTTATACAAATAGCTTCAACATTGTTTCAAATCAAGGCTCTCCACTTCTAAATTATTAATCCCAAATCTACAAATTTCAGTCTTTCAATACAGAATGGAACATTATTCAATATTTTTATTCTCAGTAGAATTGTACAGCATAGAAGTGCTCAATAAATGATGATTGTCTTGAATGCCTTCATTTGCTGTTCTCCCTTATACTTACGCACGATACTACTTCTTACAAAGCACTTGCACACAGTTTCTCATTATCTCGCTTCTTTTGCCATTAACGAAGTAAGCAAGGTAAGTATAAATGAAAGAGGAGTAGGCTTTTCTCACTGGATTAGGTTTTCTTTTAAAAAAGAAATCTCAATAGTCAGGAAAAGACAATCCATTATACTAATTCCATCATGAATGATTCTTTTTTTATAGCACCACATATCACACATGTTCCATATTCATATCACTCTTTCAGAAATGCCTTTCATTTTATATGACAGACCTGGGATTCTCACCCTTGGCACTATTGACATTTGAGTTTGGATAATTCTTAGTTGTGAAATGCTGTACTGTAAACTATAGGATGTTTACCAGCGTCCCTGGCTTTTACCCCATACATTCTTTTTGTATTTCCCCAGTTGTGACAACCAAAATTGTCTTCAGACATTGTCCAATGTCCCTAGAGGGGCAAAATTATCCCCAGTTGAGAACCACTTGACAGAGAAACCCTGAGACCAAATTCAGTGACAAATTTCATTTCAATATGTCTGCTAGATTACAACTATTTGAACAATTGTTCAGATAAATAGAGAGTGATGCCATTCTTTTTTGATTTGTTTGTTTTTAAATGGCCCAAATAACCAAAGAATCTACTGGAGCCTTCTCATTTTAATCATAAGGAGAGAGTGGAATGACTACCTCTTAGAATATACAGGTACTTTGTTAGACTTTGAAAAACACTGTATCTCTTTACTGATGTTGAAGATAACGATAGAAAATCTAATACAGAGATCAGGAGAGATGTGAGGCCTGTAATCAATACGAGTGTCACAAATTACATACGATAGCAGACTATACAGAAAATATTATGTGCTTGAATAAGTCACCAGCAAACCAAGTAAGACTTCTTTCAGACATGGTTTCAATAAAAATCTGGGCTACTGTCTTAAACTAAAGACATAACTCAGTACTACTCAAATACTGTGCTTTTCCCACATACTTCAGGTAATGCACAATAATGCAAGGGCAGAGCTGAGCACAAGCTGGATAGATGTAACTAAGGACAAGTCTTCTGTGATTACCTAGCAACAGGTCATAACTGACAATTCTTCAAGGAATGTCCTGATGACTGCTCATAACGGACCCTGTAACTCATTCATTTCTTCACACATTTATGAAGTGATCATTTTATCTGGTAATAGGGAAGTGATTAGAAGGCAAAAATAGGATGATACAGCAGTTGAGGTAAGGAGGTGATGTACTGAAGTTAATGAGACTGAGGATAAGAAGAGGGATATCCTTTTGACAGAAGAGGTTTAAAAATGAAATGCAAAATCATAAGGCGAATCCAAATGTAAAAAGGAGTTATGGCTACATTATTAGTTGCCAAAGAAATTAAGGAAAATAGGTTAAACCATTTTATATATTTAAAAATTAATACTCATAAAAATATAATAGTCATAATCATTTATGCACTAAAAATGTTATCAAACTGTATGGTGCAAAGACAATTAGAAATATGAGATTGAACAAAATATAACTGTAGATTTTGCTACTCATTTAATGCCAATTAAGATAGAAATTAGGACAGAATATAAAGAATAGATTTTAACATGATGGTAGCTTTTAATGTATCATCCATTGATGTAGTTGGCAAAATTGCCCAAATACTGGTGAGGATGTGAAGAAACAGGAAGTCTCATTCATTGATGATGGAAATGAAAAGTGGTACAGTCATTTTGGATGACAGTTTGTTAGTTTCTTACAAAAGGAAACATACTCTTACTTTAAAATCCAGTAATTGTACTCTTTGGTATTTACCTAAAGGAGCTGAAAACTTATGTTCCATACAAAAGCCTACACATTTATTGCAGCTTTATTCATAATTGCCAAAAACTTGAAAACAACCAAGAGGCCCTTTAGTAGATAAATTGATAAACTGGTACCTCCAGATAATGGAATATTATCAGCGCTAAAAGAAATGAGCTGTCAAGCCATGAAAAGACATAGAGGCACCTTAAATGCATATGACTAATTGAAAGAAGCCAGTCTGAAAAGCCTGCATACTGTATGATTTCAACTATATGACATTCTAGAAAAGGCAAAACTATGGAGACAGTAAAAACATCACTGGTTGCCAGGAGTTGGAGGCTGGTGAGGAGAGATGTACTGGCAGATGACAGAGGATATTTAGGGCAGTGAAAACACTCTGCATGATAACCTAGTAATGGATACATGTCATTGTACATTTGTCCAAACCCACAGAATGTACAACACCAAGAGTGAACCCTAATGTAAATTTTGAGTTTTGGGTGATAATGATGTGTCAACATAGGTTCATTAATTGTAACATATATATCGCTCTGGTGAGGAATGTTGATAAGTGGGAGCTTGTGCATGTATGGGGGCAGGAGGTATATGGGAAATCTCTGTATCTTCCCCCTCAATTTTGCTGTAAACCTAAAACTGCTCTAAAAAAATAAGTTTATTTTAAAAATAAAAGAACTGAACTGAGAATGCAACAGCATGGATGAATATGCTGAGCAAAACAAAATCAATACACAAGCTCATATCCTTATCCCATTATAAGAAGTCCCAAAACAGGCAAAACTAATCTGTGGTGATAAAAATCAGAAGAGTGCTTGCCTTGGAGATGGAATGACGGTGAAGACGGACAGGAAAAGGCTGGATGGAATTTTCTGGGGTGATATGTTCCATATTTTAAGAGGGATGTATATTACACAAAGATATATATTTGTCAGAACCCATTAAATTGTATATATATACTATATATGAATTTAACTGTATGTGAATATCTTAATAAAATAAAATTCAAAATCTGCAACATATAATGAGGTATAAACCTATTAAGTTTTAGGTCTTTAGCAACTATAAAATCAAAACATACAAAACATAAATATAGTTTATATTATAAAGTAAAAAATATGTTAATATTCACATTAATATAAAGAAACAGATAACATTGTTAT
Organism: Rhinolophus sinicus; assembly: GCF_036562045.2. Classification (NCBI taxonomy): domain Eukaryota; kingdom Metazoa; phylum Chordata; class Mammalia; order Chiroptera; family Rhinolophidae; genus Rhinolophus; species Rhinolophus sinicus. The sequence goes on from NC_133752.1 coordinate 76,290,928, forward strand.
GCTGAACTAAATCAGTATTTACCACCTGGATGTTGAACTGGCCACCACATCATACAGTCTTTAAAACTCAGTTTCCCTATGTGCCAACTACTCAACTAGTTCTATTTTTCTCTATTCAAACTAATATGGAATCTTCAGTTGCACAGAATCCCATGACATTACACATGCATCCTTTCCACCCTAAGTGTCCTTCTGCTTTGTTATTGACTACAAAATTTACAAAGCGTCACTACAATACAGACTTAAAAACAAATGCAAATATAGGCATGGAATCTGGCATTCTGACGTAATGATCAAGCATGCATTGAGAATATATGTAGAGTAATTTTCCAAAGACTATCACTGAATTAAAAACAGAACTTTAATTTTAAGGAATCCCCACAAATATGTGAAAGGAGGGTGCTCTTTGGGCTGCAGTTTGAGAAACAGTGCTATTAACTTACATTTCTACTAGCACTGTACATTTCTCTAGATAGGAAGGAAGAAAGTAGTCTAATGTGTCTCCTCCTCCTCACTGTTCTTTTTTTTTAAATTTTATTAAATTTATTGAAGTGACATTGGTAGTAAAACTACATAGGTTTCAAGTGTACATTTCTATAATACATCATCTATATAATGCATTATGTGTTTACCACCCAGAGTCAGTTCTCTGTCCATCACCATACATTTGACCCCCTTTTCCCTCTTCTACCACTTCCCTGCCCTCTTCCCCTCTAGTAATCACTAATGTTGTCTGTGAGTTTTTGTTTGTTTGTCTTGTTCATTTGTTGCTTTGAGTTTTATATCCAACATACGAGCGAAGTCATATGGTTCTTGATTTTTTCTGTCTGACTTATTTCACTTCGCATGATAAACTCACAATCCATCCATGTTGTTGCAATTTCATCTTTTCTTATGGCCCAGTTGTATTCCGTTGTGTATATATATATACCTACCACACCTTCTTTATCCAATCATCTATCGAAGGACACTTTGGTTGTTTCCATGTCTTGGCCACCATACTGCTGTGATGAACATAAGGGTACATATATCTTTATGGATAAATGTTTTCATATTTGGGGGGTAGATACCCAGAGAAGGATTGTTAGGTCATATATAATTCTATTCTTAATTTTTTTAAGAACCTCCGTACTGTTTTCCATAGTGTCTGCACAAATTTATATTCCCACCAGTAGTATATGAGGGTTTCTTTTTCTCCACAAACTCTCCAACTATTGTTATTACTTGTCTTATTGATTCAGCTTCAGCTCATGTTATTCTCTTCTTCCTGGTTTCTGTGTTCTTTCATCAAGTCCCAAGAGACAACTCCACTGTCTTTCTTATACCTTTTAGGGCATACTTTAATTGAACTACTTCAGCATGTTTCTCAAGCCTGAAGAGTTTAGACAGTTTCTACTTTCTTTATTTGGTATTCCCAGGACTCATTATTTTGTTCATTTCCAGTAATTCAGTATTTAGTTTGAGAATAGTTTATTAAGTACTAAGAACAATAAATTAGCTTTTAATTTTTAATTTATCATCAAAATTATTTTAACATATTCAAAATCCCCTATTTTTTAATATAAACAATTTTCATGAATAATAAATGTACAAGAAGAATAAATATCAGATAACGTTAAAGAAAATTGGAACTTTTCTCAAACAGGTTCTTTGCACTTTGGAAAAAAATGCCCTAAGGAAATAGTTTTTAAAATACTTTCTGGATAGACTTACACAAAGTAAAACAGAGAATTGACCATTAAGTGATAAATTTTAGAGCTATATTCCACCAATATAGATAGTTTAAACAAAAAATATACCATCAGTCCCAGCAAGCTAAATGACCATTTACACACCCCTAGTGTACCATATAGTATTCGCAAAATATTAAATTAAGTGTTATAGAGACCTAGCATCATCAGCATCAGCTTAGTTTACTATAAGAATTGAAAATTTTATGTCTAGTGTACACACTGATCAGTTTACACCTTCTTAGTATGTGCCAACTATAAGTACACTCTCCCTTATTCAAAAAGGTGTGAAAATAAAGGAAACCTAAGTCAAAGTGCAGTCTGAAAGTCAGGAAAGGAGAGCTGTTCGCGCATATCACCCACCACAGCTTGCAGACCCTACCAGGAAGAATTTCCTTCTGACCTAGCAACAACAAGCTGCCCACCACTTGGAGCCAATAAAAACCTCCCAATTTCTTTCTATAACCTAATAAAAGTTGACCTTCCTGTTGTGGCTGGATTTGCCTGTGGTTTGCCATAGTTTGCTTGTCCTGAATTGCAATTCCTCTGCTATTCTCAAATAAACTCATTGTGGCTAGCTAAAGACCTTCTTATTTCCCTTTTAAGGTCAACAAGAGCTTCATATTTTTGTTTGTTTGGTTGGTTGGTTTTAGTGTTGGGTTTTTGTTTTTGTTTTTTGGGTATCTCATTTTTTTTTCTTAATTATTGCCTCCACTAGACTGTATTCTTAAATACAAGATTCTCCACAAAGCCAAGCACTGGGGAGAATACACACCATGTGTTCCATATATATGTATATATGTATATATGTATATATACATATCATATATACATATACATATACATATACATATACATATACATATATATATATATATATATATATATATATATATATATATATATATATATGAAACAAAAGAGACTTTTAGCAATTGCATACCAGAAATGAAGTTTGAAATAAAAATAGATTCAAAAAGGCTTAATGTTGGGACCCTAGGGAAAGACAATAAAAGAACTATAAAAAAATTTAAGATGCTTATACCCTAATAGATGAGATGTCTATCTAGTTGAGGAGTTCATAATCTATGTGGCTATGTTTTAATATTGACAAGTTGCTACCTTATTAAAGGAAAGGCATGATCATTAGCTAGGTCTGCATTTGAATAGCTGAGCAGAATCAATAGGATCTGTGAACAGAACCTTCTGAAATGGAGTCACTAAAGTCAAGGGGACCTACAATGGAGCCTGGAGGCTATTGGGGAAGTTGGTCTTATGTTCATCCACACCTGGATGAAACATGGACTTCTAGACTGTGCTCCCCACAAATGGCTATATCCTGTTACCATTCATGGAATGAGACTTATTTCTCTGAACTCCAATCTAGCAACCGATGTAGTAACCTATCCTAAATAGGCTAATGTTAGCTATTTTTGCCGACACCAGTCATAATTCTTTCAAAACTATTTATCTAATCTGTGACTTTTGCTTTATAAACTCTGCCTTTCTCCTCCCTGCCACCTCAGAGCACATTTCAGGTTCCTCCTGAAATCTGTGTCTCCAGACTTCAAATTCCTAAGATCCCAAATAAACCCTTGGTTTGCTTTGCAGTCTCATTCTTTCTTGTTTGACAGACCCACTTGAGAATTCTACATTCATTTTCAAGCTCTTTTTAAAATAATTATTACACATTTAGATACATCAAAAGCTTGGCTTTGTCAAAATGACTTCAGGATTACAAGATCATTCTGCCCAAAGTCTTAGTTGATTACTGTAACCAGAGGTTCTGATCCTATTCCAAAGATATTTATTGAACAGAATTTGAAGCAAACTGTAAGAGTTGGCGTATTTTATATCCCCACATCCATACATTCTGCAGTTATTTTATATTCTAACTTCAAAACCTCCTTATGGCGCTAATACCATGTTTCCCTGAAAATAAGACCTAAACGGAAAATAAGCCCTAGCATGATTTTTCAGGATGACATCCCCTGAACATAAGCCCTAATGCATCTTTTGGAGCAAAAATTAATATAAGACCTGGACTTGTTTTCAGGAAAACACGGTACAAGTGACAAATTCAACCAATCACAGACTTTCTCTACATCTGAAGTCCAGCCACTAATTGATCTTACTAGTTTCCTTCTGACGGCTTGTTAATCACCCAGAACAACATGATTGGACTAATTAATGAATAAGTGGCCAGAGGCCATTTTTAGTGGCAGATCTCAACTTCTAGAGAAAGAATGAAAATGTGTCAAACCAAAAATGTATACAGCTACAACTGTCACTCCTCTTGGCTGCATGAAAGACACTGGATATTGGAACACAGATGACTGTGTAGCAGTGGCACAAAGAGAAACTTATAACATTCCAAGTCACCATAAACCAGGACTCTTTTACAGAGCTCTTCCTAACAAAATACATATCCTTTAAGTTGAAAGCAACAGACCTCTCCATGTTTAGTAATACCGTCTTTCCCCAAAAATAAGACCTAACCGGAAAATAAGCCCTCGCATGATTTTTCAGGATGACATCCTCTGAACATCTAATGGGTCTTTTGGAGCAAAACTTTATATATGACCCAGTCTTATTCTGGGGGAAACGTGGCAGGGATTGGGAGTACCCTTGGTTTTATAAGCCTGAAAACCCTAAATTAAAGTATATATTTGGAAGAAAAGAACAAGGTTACTAAGACTTGGACTGAATCTCTCACGAGCTCAGCAGGAAAGGGGGAAATTAGTCCAGTGTACCAAATTGCTTCCTAGGGCTCTTCAGACTTAGACTCTCCAGGACACAATATCTTGAATGACACTAAGGCTCACAATGTTAAATCCTGCCAAGTCTTGGTTGGGGACATCAAAGTGGAGGCTGCTGATCAGATGCTATGAATGAGGATATAATTCTAACCCTTCTTAATGTAAATGTCATGCCAACCAGTAGAAGTGAACAATTGTTCACATTATCTCAAAGTTTCAATCAGATTTTATTAAACATGGCAATATCAGCATTAGGTAGATATAATGAATGAAAAGCCCATCTAAATTCATCTGGTCAAGGCCAATGCCCATCATGGTTGGGACAAAGGCTTTGGACCACGGATGGCTCAGGCCAATTCTTCAACATTAACAAGGGTTGCATAAAGCGAGAGGATGGCAAGTTAGTCAGCTTTTTCTCAGTGAACTTTTCAACTAAACATGCTAAGTTAGCACTAACGCCCAGTAAATCATTAGTAAGATGTTTTATGTCATAATTTTTGTATATACCCTTAGTAAAATTAATGAGAAAATTATATTAGATAAAAATATATCAGCATCAACACTCTGACATTTGTGATCAATAAAAGAATTTCGTATAAGACTTTTCAGCTATAAGGTTTTAAAATTAGTTTTAAATACAACAGTGTCGTATGTATAAGCCAGAATCATGCTAATGGTAATGGAGGTGGACACATGTTTCTCCTGGTAACATTAAAGACATACACAGATCAATACTTTTATACCTCCAAAAATTAAAAAATACCATTACCATTATTGCCATTTTCCCTGTAAGGCATAATCTTGGCCTTTCATTTAAAATAAGTCGGTAAGTTTCCTTCATGATAAATAATGTAATATTAATATCACAGTTGGAGAACTGTTCTCTGAATACACACAGCAGGTATAGGAATTATAGCCCAATTTTACTTGGAAATATATCACTCCTTCCTAATGAGTTTGTCTAGCTTCAAATAACATAGAAGAACAGAGTTAAGACCATAATTAAAATAATTGTATTACAGAAAAAAGAATACATGACTTTGCATGGTAAAGACTGTAGATCAGCTGTGAAAAAATCACCAAAGAAAATGACAGTTAATTGGGCTATTAGACAAGTAAAGTGATTATTCAAAGCCCTATTTTTCTATTTCCCCTTTCTTAGTGCAGTTTTAAATAACTGCAATAATGCAGATGGCATATAGGACATCAATCTGAAAGTCACATTCTAGAAAATATTGATATAAACCAACTTAAGAAGATATTATATTAGTTCCATTTCCAGGGTGGAAAAAAAATGGAAACTAGAGTAGGAAATGAATGTAAAGTGGCCAGAATCACAAAGCCAAATACAAACTAAATGAGTGTGTGCATCTTCAGCTCTATTCTTACTATCAATGGCATTCATTCTAATAATGAATATCTGTGTTTCTTAACTGTAGCTTTTTATGATTCTTATATTAGTTCCTTATCAAAAATACTTTTAGGAAAAGATATACCTATTATCTCAGAGGGAAAGTGGAATTTCCTCAGGGTTTTTGACATCGTTAAGTTTTAGATCTAAGATTCTAGATTAGTGACCCCTGTTGGTCCTTGTTACTCACAGCTATTTATGCTACAATGAAGAACAAAGTCACACTTCAGGAAAACAAACAAACAAACATAAACCAAAAAACAAGTAACATGACCTTTTTGCTGTGTTCACCCTCTTTGCAGCTTTATGGTACTCAGACTCCCTCTCCCTCACTGACACGCTCTTCTCTCTGTTGGCACAGTCCTCCTTATACCCGTGAGCCTTCTTCGTTTCTAACATTTTCTCTCTTTCTTAGACTGCACATCTTTAGACACAATGTCTGTTCTAGAAACTGTGCACTTATAAATTGTATTTTCTGGGTGAGACTATAGAAAAACTTAAGCGATGCTAACGTCAGTGTTACCATCATCATCATCATCATCATCATTTAGCAACAGCTCTACCATCTGTCTTCACTTTTTGATTTTCACACTTTAATTATCCCAGGACAAACATTTTTGAGATGATGGTAGGAGCACAGGAAATTATTGGCAATAATGTCCATGACAGATAAAAGGGGAAGAAAGGAGATTGGGTAGGGAAAGTCTTCAGACTGTGAGGCAGATCTGAAAAGTGTTTGAGGAAAGGAGTTTCAGGGAGGGGAGAAGCAGGATTCAGCAGGGAGCACCTCAAATCCCAGCAAATATCTGATAGTCTTGGCTAACCCAGGGTGAAGCTATGGAACAACGAGTTCCCATTACAGGAGTCCCACATTGGTCAGAAAGCCAGGCTCTAGAAACCTTGGCATGCTCAGTTATTGCTAAAGAGCTGCCCAGAAAAAAACATGGTCTTGGAGGAAAAACCAGTGTGGATCCTAAAAGTACTAACAGCTATCTGACTATTAATTGTACAACTTTCAGCTGAACAGCAGATTCATTCTGGAAAGGAGAGCCGAGTGGCTTACCTCCATGGCTGCCATCTTCTTATTACCTTACTTTCACTTACATGACTGCATTTCACATAAGCTTGGTGTGTTCTATCCTGAATTCTCCATACTAAACAGTTCTAGACCAAGCCACCAGATTAATTTTCCAAAGCACAATTCTGATTGTACCAGTTCCTTTTCAAAAGCCTTGGACATTATTTAATATCATTATTTATTATGTACAGTTGACCTTTGAATAACATGGGGCTTAAGGCCACTCACACAGTCAAAAAATGCATATCATTTAAGTCATTCCTCTGCATCCACAGATTGAAAATACTGTTTCTCATCTACAGTTGGTTGAATCCATGATACAAAACCTGAAGATATGGAGGGCTAACTGTCTATTGATTTAGAATGTATAAGTGGACACCCATAGTTTAAGCCATGTAGTTCAGGATTCAGTTGTGATTTATTATTTAATAATGAAGTTAAAATCCTTTAACTCAGGATCAAAGGCTCACCAAAATCTGGGCCTAATTATTCTCTCTTAATTTATCTATAAGACAGGAAAGTGCAATAGAAAAGGCACTTCAGAGCCTAAAAGCACATTTTAATTCCTTTTTACTGTTCTTTCTCCTCTGCATGTATCTAGTCCAATCATTTACCATGTCTTGGATGTGTCTCACACTTTTCTGCTTATGCTTTACCTCTAACCCTTGTGACAAACCTTTCTCTTCACCATACCATTTTTCCAATACCTATTACAATCCTACTCATCACCCAAAGTCTTATTCTGATCACCCCCTGGAGATGTTGCTCCATCATTTAGACAAAAACAAAAAGAAAACAAACAAACAAACAAAAAAAAACAATCTGGGGGTATATTCATGGGCTCCATATGTTCTTCCTATTTCTGCACCAATTTGTTTGCAAAATAAGTGGATCCTGAGTGGATCAATAAATCAAGTTCAGTGTATGTATTATGTACACATAAATACTAGGGCTTCTAGTACAGCATCTACAATTGTAGACCCTCAATAAATATTGCAATCTAACGTCATGTGGTGATATGCAAGCTAACAGCTTCATGGGATTCTTTAGTGATGTCCTAAGGATATCTGCTTGTGTTTGACAGTCCCACAAAAATATACTTTGGCAAAATGAATAAAAAACTTTAATTGTTTAGAAACAAATTGATAGCTATTAATCGATGAAATGTCATTAATGTAAATGGCATTACAATGAATCAGAAAAACTAGATCATCCTTTCCATCGTTTATTTAACAAATATTGATTTTCTGCCCTAATTTAGCCAAAGTCCTTGAAAGAACTGTCAGTACCTGCTCTCTTCCTCATCTCTCCTGCTATCCTCCTGTCCACTGCAAAAGGTTCTATTCCCACTACTTGAGTACACCCATTGTCACATTCTCAGTGAACTCCACATTGGCTGCCTGGAACACTCACAGGGCAAATTCTGATTCACTCAATATCTCAATTTCATTCAGGTTTCTCTCCAAATATAGCTCCTCAGCTTCCCGGAACCCCATTCTAAAATAGAATTTCCCCCTATCCCTTTATTGGGCTTTGTCTTCACATACTTATATCTCACATAATTCACATATCAACTCTTTAAATTGTTTATTTTTTGTTTGTTTGTTTCCTTCTGGGAATGAAGTTCAATAAGGACATAGACTTCATCTTATTCCCTGTTTTATCCTCAGCACTTAGAACAGCTCCCGGCTGTCAGTAAATAACTGTGGCACACATGAATAAATGATGCTCTGAGAATAACATGGGTTGGATGATCTGATATTTTCTCCACAAGACTGAAATCAGTTCAATTTTTAGTTATTAAAAAAAGATTTGCGTACATTAAAAGTACCCAAAGAAACAATAATGTAGATTGCAGCAAAATGATTTTGTCACTGATTTTCAAATTTTGTGCTCATGGACGATAAGTTCCAAGGAGGTCTATCCCGGGATCTCAGCAACAATTCTAGGTCTCTGTGGAGATTTCTGAATACATGAATAAAACCCTGAGTTCTGAGTTTGAAGGGCTTCAGGCTCACAGCCTCTCCCACCTGCCTTTTTTCTTTAATTTTATAAATTGAAGTCCTACACAATATCTTTCAGATGGGGTGCTATAAAAAATGAGGTTTAATGACATAACAATCCAGGAAATACCATTAATGTAAAATATCAGTATACTATAATAGGACAAAGAGATCATAAGATCTTTGAATTCATGAATACAACCTGTCAGTAATTTTACATTATCTCTCCCTGCCTAGACCGTTGCTGAGTGCAGAAGGGATGGCATTAACTATAGCTATTTAATTGAGCTGAAAGTAATTTATTCTTTATTAAACGTTTAGTTTCAATTCATTCAGTCAACATTCAAACTCCATTAAATTTGCGAATGCACATTAGACTATACAGGCATAGTCTAAAAAGAAACAAAATGAAATAGTATATGTATATATATATATTTGTAATGAGTAGTTAAAAGGAAGGGAAAGGACCTGAAGGTATAGATCTAGAAAACTTCTGGCCTGTATCACCACTAGGGCCATAGGCATTCCCTTCCCACTCCGTGAACCCTTTTGCTCATTTACCTTGGAACATCACACCACCCTGGATGCAGCCCATGATTCATTAAAATGAAGCCAGCTTACCTAAATGAAAGCCTGTTAACCGTATTGAAAAGACTTTTTCAGCTTACACTGACATCAAACACATTTATCAATGACCTCTTTGAGCTCTGCACTGCTTCTGAAGTACCGACTGCTGACTTATGGCTAATGTGATATATATGATGATGATTAGGAAAAGGGACCACTCTCTTGATTGACAGGGACAGGAAACTCACTAATAAAGAGACTAGAAAGACATCAGATTTCAGGTGTATGTATATGCTATATATATGTATATGTGTATGTGATATATATATGTGTGTGTGTGTGTGTGTGTGTGTGTGTGTGTGTGTGTGTGTGTGAATTTAGTATCTTTTAAAGTCTTTTGCCCGAGTTAATTGGGTTGTCTCATTATTTAGTTGAGAAACCTCTATATCTTTTTTGGTAAACTCCCTTGTAAAACATATATTTTATTAATATTTTATCCCAGATTTTGGCTGGCCTTTTAATTTTTGTAAGTGCCATTTGAAGGGCAAAGTTTCTAATTTTGATGAAATCAAATTTGTTCAATTTTTTTTATTTATAATTCTTTTGTGTGTGTGTGTTCTATAAGAAATCATTGCCAAATCCAATGTCATTAAGATTGTTCCAAATTTTTTTCTAGGAGTTAAATGTAGGTCTGTGATCCATTTGAAGTTAAGTTTTACATGAGGTGTGAAGTAAGGGTTTTGATACATTTTTTGGCATATGGCTTTTCAATTTCTCCCGGCATCATTTTTTATCTTTCTCCATCGAATTGCCTTGGCAACTTTGTGCAGGTCTATTTCTGGATTCCTTATTTTCTTTCAATTACATTTGTGTTAATATTTATATTAATACCACTTGTACTGTGACTTGATAATAAATTAGGTGATTTAAATCCTTCAATTTTTCTTCTTTTCAAAATTGATTTGGTTACTCAAGGTCCTTTACATTTCCATACAAATTTTATAATTAGCTTATCAATTTCTACAACAGAGCCTGACAAAATTTTGATTAAGATTGCACGGAACCTAACACGTCATTAAGAACTAACATCTTAACAACTGAGACTTCTTAACAACAAACATACCATAGTGCAGCTCTCCATTCTGCTAGGTTTTATATAATTACTGTTACCAATGATTTCTAGTTTACATTGTACATATCTTGCATATATTTTGTTATGAATATACTTAGTATTTCATGTTTCTATTATGTACAAATAGCATCATTTTTTACATATTGACTTTTACTAGATTTAATGTAATTATAAATAGTTTAGGCTTAAATATCATCTTGCTTCTTATTTTCTATCAGCTTCATTTGTTATTTCTTTTATCTTTTTCACTGATTGAAAATTATTCCATTTTATCACTACCATTTGTCTACAACAGCACTGTGGGTATTTTTATGCTTGCTCTATGGTTTATAATATGCATATACATCTTTCACATATCATAATCTACTTTCAAATAATTATATTACTTTATATATGTAAGAATCTGACAAGGGCATACCTCAGTTTTCCCCATCTGTTCATTGTGCTGTTATCACCACAACTTTGACTAATACATGCATTACATACCACACAATAGTTATTATTTTGCTTTAAATAATTATCTTTTTTAAAAAACTGCAAAATGGAAAAATACACCATTACATACGAGGTCTGACAATTAAGTCTGAGAACTTGTTGCAACAATGTTGCTAACTTTTTTGATATCAGATGGATTATTCATTATGAATTTGTACCAACTAGACAAACAGTTAACCAAATTTACTGTTTGGAAGTGCTGAAAAGGCCGCGTGAAAAAGTTAGACGACCTGAACTTTTCACCAACAATCTATCATGACAATGCACCAGCTCACACGGCACTATCTGTGAGGGAATTTTTAGCCAGTAAATAAATAACTGTATTGGGACACCTGCCCTACTCACCTGATCTGGCCCCCCAATGACTTCTTTCTTTACCCAAAGATAAAGGAAATATTGAAAGGAAGTCATTTTGATGATATTCAGGACATCGAGGGTAATATGATGACAGCTCTGATGGCCTTTCCAGAAAGAATTCCAAAATTGCTTTGAAGGGTGGACTAGGCACTGGCATCAGTGCATAGCTTCCCAAGGGGAGTACTTTGAAGGTGACCATAGTGATATTCAGCAATGAGCACTTTTTCTAGGATGAGTTCACGAAATTAATTGTCTAAGCTTGTACACCCCCATAGTTATCCAGCACTCCTCATTTCTTTGTTTAGATTCATATTTCTATATAGCAGTACATTCCTTTAGCCTGAATTTTCCTTTAACATTCCTGGGAGTGCAGGTTTGTTGATGATGGGTTCTCTTAGTTTTTGTTTTCTATGGAAAAAAAAAAATCTTTATTTCACCTTCATTTTGAAGGAAATTTTAACTAGGTATAGAAATCTAAATGTAGGTTTTATTTTTCTTCAGCTTTCTTAAAAATACATTCTACTGTCTTTTATCTTGTATTATTTCTGATACAATGTCTATAATAATTCTGATTCTTGCCCCTCTCCAAAATGTGACATGCTTTCTTTCTTACTCATTTTATGATGTTCTCTTTAGCTCTGGTTCTCATCTAGTAGCTTACGATGTGCCTTGTTTTGGATTTCTTTATTTTGATCCTGCTTTGGGTTCTCTAAGTTTCTTTGGAGCTATTGGTTATAATTTTGATCAAATTTGGGAAAATTTGACATGACTTCTTCAAAAAATTTTCTGCCCCCTCTCCTTTGTAGATCACATGATATTGTCACACAGTTCCCAGAGACTCCAGAGAGCCTAATTTTATTTTAATATGTATTTTTTACTTTTGTGCTTCCATTTGGATAGTTTCTGTTTATAGCTCTTCAAATTCATTGCTTGTTTTTCTGCATTCTGTAAACTGCTATTAATCCAGTCCATTGAATTTTCTTTTCAGGTCTTTTATATTACAGGTATAAAAGTTCCATTTAATTCTCTTTTCTACCTATTGTTATGATGTTCATGGTTTTATTTAAATCTTGAGCATTTAACAAGCGATTTAAGTGATTTTCTGCTATTTTCATCATCTCTATAATTTTTGGTTTCTGGTATCAGATTTTTTTCCCAAAGAAATTACTGTTAGATATTTCTTTGCATATCTAGTAATTTTATTTGTTGTTTCTGAACATTGTGCATGTTATGTTATTGGCTACTGCATTTTGTTGACTTTTTAAAATAAAAAGTGTATTAAGACTTTTAACAGGCAGGTCAGCTTGATCCTTTTGAGACTTGTTTTAGGTGGTTTTTTTGGGGTTATAGGTAGCAGGTCTAGTGTTGCCTTTATTATAAAACTAAATTTAAATCTATTTCTAAGTCATGAGTTTTATGGGGTCTTTTATGAATGTCTCAGGTGTTCAAACAGTCCTTCCTACTTTAGTCTGTTGGAATTCAAATATCTCCTAGCCTTGTGTGCTTTCTGAAAAATGATTGTATTATAGCTTCCTACTCATTCCTGACCAGAAATTTCCCTCTACACAAGGTTGGTTTAGTATTGAACAACAGACCCAGTGACACCACTATTCACAGTTCTGGAGTTCTTTTTCTCCATATCTCCCTGTTGCCTTGCAGTTCCAGCAAATTGGGCCTCCCCAAACTCTGTCTCTCTTAACTTAGACCACTGGACTCTGTCTTGGCTCCTCCTCTTTGCATCATGGTTAGGAAAAATTTTCAAGGAAAAAGCCAAGGTGATCACAGAGATATTCTCTTTTTTTTTTCTCTTTTCTTTGTGACCACAGTCCTGAATTTCCCATAGCTCAATGTTTAAAAACAGTTGTTGAACTTATTTTATTTTATCCTCCTCCTGTGACCACGTTAAAATTACAACATTTATCTACTCCATCATCTTGGATCCTGTCTCCAATCGCATTTTCTTCAACATTTTAAATATATTAATTTTCTAAGATAAAATTTTAATCAGATCAGCTTCCAGGTTCAATCATATCTGGTTTTTTTTTGTTTTTGTTTTTGTTTTTTGTAATTACTAAATTAAGCAAAAACTTCTTATACTGGCCTAGCAACACTCCCACTCCCTGACCCCAACATAACATTTCCAGCTACTAGTTTGATCGTATTCTTTCACGCTTAGTTTTCATACCAATGAAACTGTATGACTTTTCCTTAAATATCACACAAAGTCTGCAAAACATTGGCTCTCTCCACTTGAATCAGATTCCTTTTCCAGAGCCTTGCCTTCTCCACTTGTCAAAAGCACATTTTTATGATTAATTTCAAGAACCGTATTTTTCATGAAGCCAAAAGACGATGTGACCTCCTTCTTCTGAGCCATTATAATACACTCTTATTTTATTAACTTGTTGAACACTTAGCACATGCCACTTACTTTTCTAAGTGTTCAATGCAAATTATTTTATTTAGGCTTCATAAAGTCCTACTAGGTGAGTAATATTATTAGCCCTATCTTAAGAAGTGGTGAAACTGAGGTACAGGAATACTAAATTAGTTGTCTAATGTTACAATACTTATAAGCATTATGTTGCATTGCTTTACTTAGCACATCCTTATAGTATCATAGACATATTATAAACTTCATAAGGGCAGTGGGTTTGCAAAACATTTATCACAGACCTTGCATGGAGCAGATATAATACAATACGTTTTTATTCATGATCTGGAATGCAGAAAAAGTGAAAAATAATGGCCATGAAATGCTATTGTTTTTTTAAATGTTGATATAATTGTGGGGAAATAAATAAATGCATAAGAATTAGGAAGTAGGCAATAATTAACGGAACAGTTTTAGTTGCCTCAATACTTTATTTTGCATAACTGTTTTACTAAAACTAAAAGTTGTAATAGAAAATTTCATGAAAATTGAGTTAATTGAGAAAAATTCAATAGTTGATAGTTATGACAGAAATTCTGCTGGCAAATAAAGTTTACCCTTTTATTCAATAAAACATTTCATTAAAAATTACTATTGTTGAGAAAAGTCTTGAAACACATGTGCTTTCTCTGTCTTTTAAGTCAGGCAATACCAAAATATAGTTTAGCCTTTCTGTTAATAATATAGTCATTAGAAATACTGATTACTAACCTGTACAGTTATAAGATCATGCCTTTAGGAGTTAGCAAGATCAATGAAGACATTTGCTTTTTGAGGGGAATGTTGCCTTCTGTGATTTTGTCCTCATTAGTAACCATGATACAGTGGTTCAGCTTTCAGTAACTCTAATCCATGCTGTTAATATTTTGTGATGTCAAATTTATCAATTAGGCAACACAACTTTATACATAATTTAAAAACATATTCTTTGTCATTATGAGGGGTTCTAATCCTATTATAATCCTATATGAACTTTGCAGTATGTCTCCATTAAGAAATTGTTTCTATTTATCTCTTCGTCAATTTGTTTTGTCTGATAGGGTCATCAAAATATGACTCCTACACAAATAGAGTATTTATATAACTAGAATAAATTAGCATCCAGTGTCTTAGTAAAAATTATAGGTCTGCATATAGAGGGCATGGACACAATCAATTGAGAAACCCAGGGTAGCATTCTTCTCTATTTGATAATATCAACCTCCAACTACGAATGTGACTTATTCATCTTTGCATTCCATATAGCACACTATGGTTACTTAAAATGCTCAATAAATGAACAAAGCTACTGAAAGAGTTAAATATAATCATTAAAGAAAATTGACAAATGTGTAGAAACTGATACAATTTATAGCAAAAGTTAAAGAAATACAAAATCTGAGTATTATCAATAATAATTTGCAGATTATCACTTAGTTTGGAATGTAAGTAGATAAACACATGAATGCACATACACTCGACCCTATATGATAAAGCATTTCACCCTTATTGGCTTTGCCCCACATGCTTGAGTAGTATATATCTCACTTACTCTGAAACTTTAATAATTTCAGATTATGACTGTAGCTTAAGATTGTTAACTGCATCAAAAGTATTTTTTATTGACTCTCACTCAAATTTAATTTTTTACCTACTTTACCTAATTTTTTTTAAGATCCTAAAGATACCAATCAGTTTGCTGAGTTAATAATAACAGATGTAGTCTCTCTCCTCACATTTCTTTGCTTCATATCTTCTTTTATGGCAAAATAAAGAAGAAAAGCTAACCATTACTGTTGACAATTATAAAAGAGTAAGTAATTGCTTCTATCTATAGATCTCTTAACATGTTCTTAAATCCCCATTTTCTCTACCTCCTATCGCGTGCCTAGATCCTGGGCAAAGTAGTATCAAATGAAAAGTGCATTTTAGTTACTAGAATGTATGTGATGCATATTTCATTTCAGTCTTAGCTACTTGGGGTTTGTGTAACTTGGAATAAGAGGCTTTGTGTATATGAATATATTAATGACCATGATGGCTATGACACAAAATTGTCACAAGATTCAATAATTCAATTTTTAGAGCAATATTTTGAAAACTTTCAACAATATAAAATGTAGACAATGTTATACATTTGCATAAAATGTATAACGTGTTGACAATCTTTCTTTGTAAGATGTCATGCCATTTTCACAACACTCAATTTAAAGGCAATTATTGCAAAAAAGACATTTAAAATGAAAAAAATCTTCAAAACAAAGATATAAAAATAGTTAAAATTTACATTACATGAATTAATTTATATCTCTCCCTCTAACATGCCATTTTGTCTCCCTTATAAAGATGAAGAAACTGAGAAACAAAGAGGTTAAATAATTTGACAAACTAGTGCTGGAACTGAGACAGCCTGATTCCAGAGACTGTGTATTGGAATCAGCCCTGGTCCTTTCTTCATTAATCTACCCTTTTCTCCTACTTTCTTCCCTCCTCCATCATTATCAGCACAGATAAATAAATATTTGAATGAATGAAAGCAGCATCCATCTTCTCTGGATTAAGATTAATCCAAGGCACAGATAATTCCGTAAAATAACTACATCAACTCTCCATGCAAAAGACCAAATAGCTGAAGTATGTTACAAGAATATTTCAGACTGCCAATGTTAAATAGCAGAGGATTCCTCTCCTAAAGAAAATTCTTCAACAAAAGGGAACAAAAATATAATATTAAGTTAAAGTCCATAAGAAACTCTGCTCAAAATAATCACCAGAATTGAGTATATCCTTCAGAGGACGTGAGTGGGAACACTGTATATAATGGTCACCATTCTGTAATTTACCTAAAATTGAAGGAGAAAAAAGATCAACTTCTGTATATACTTTGAAGTAGGTATTTTATTTTGTACATTGAATCTTCTGTTTGAATAAATGCAATCCTCTGGTATCATCAACAAAAATAGAAATATGAAAGTTAAGGAATATCAAGATTCTCTCTAAACACATAAATATTCTTTACTTAGATGTTCTAGATTTCATCTGTTCTTTTTTTCTTTTTTTTCTCACAGTATAGTAAAAGAAAAAGAAAAAGAAAATCCCAAACATGTGAGGGGAAATACATACTGCCAGAAAAAAATTTTTTTTACGGTAACCTTGAATGCCATTAAAGTATCTAAATATAGAAGATGAAACTGAGATGGAAATTTCCACCAAATCTATAGAGGAAGGACTTCACAAGGTCAGGGTTGGGTTTACTTTTTTTTTCCTCTCTTGAAGCTACACTCTTCTTGTAATTTAATAGGTGCATAAACATACTGCTTAATTAGCAGTGCAAAGTATTTCAGTTAAGACCATTACAGTATAAAGAACATGCAGCAGAAAAACAGGAGGTAGTAGAATGGATACTGATATAGGAGCTAATATACTGAGTTGTAGTCCTAAAACCTTTACCAGGTGACATTTGCACAACACTTTTCTCTGTGAATCTCTTTTTCTTCTTTGTCAAAGTGATTATTTGAGATGATCTCTAAGGTGCCATGATGTACTACGTTGAATTATTATATTTTTTTCTTATTTAGGGGTTATTATTATTTTCAATATCAGAAATACAGTGACCTCTGCTCCTCCAAAGCTCCCTTTGGCTCAACATATTTTTGCTGTTTTGAAGAGAGGTAAGGAGGCCTTGCAAAACCAAAACCTTTATGCTATATAACCTGTGACTTTTACCACCAAGAGCTTCTCATTTCTGAAGCACACAGTTTGTTTTCTGATTGCTTCATCTACTGATTTGTTTTGCTTTACTTTCTCAAGTTACTACATAACTTACTTTGTTCTGCCTTTCATGTAAAAGAAAGAAGCACTTAAATTTCTACTATATTCCCTGCAGAATACAATAGAGTACTGGAAACAAAAAGATATACAAAAGTAATTTGTAAGTACCCCTATTTGTATTAATGACTAATTAATTATGATTTTCTGAACAGATGCAAGAGGCAGGCTGCAGAAGGTTGATCCTCACTCAACAGCTTCCTGCTGAGTGACCTCTGGTAAATTTCTTAATGTCTGTGCTCCAGTGTCCTTACCCACCTAGTGGGGATAACCTACCTTACCTGATCGTTTTGAAGATTAAACAGATTACTGTGTGTAAAGATCTTAGGAAACTGCCTGCCACACAGTAAGCATCCCATAATATATATTACGAATTATTTTATCCTGTTTTTTTCTAATTTGTTATCCAGTTAAAAACAGAAATAATATCAATAAGAGAAGAGAGAATAACAGTTTATAATCTTGGGGTAGAAAAACCTGCTGTAAATATGACAGAAAACCATAAACTATAAAAGATTGACAGGTTAAAAATAGAAAATAAAAAAGTATCTTATGGAAGACACCTCCATAAACAGAATTAAAGAAAAAATACCACATTGGAATAAGATATTTGTATCATGCATAATAGACAAAGCATAACATCCCTACTTTTAAAAGGGTTCCAATAAGTCAATAACAAATAACCCAATTGAAACTGAGAAAAGGATATTCCCAGAAAAAGATATTCAAATGGTTCCAAATTACAACCTCCTTAACAACAACAAAGAAATTAAAACAAGATGTCATTTTTTTACTATCAATTTACTCCAAATAAAAGACTATGACAATTATTCAGTGTTGAAGAGAATGTGAAGAAACTAGAGTCCAAAACAACATGCTTGATGTGAGTGGAAATCACAGGGTCACCAGAGAAAAATTTGGCTTTATATGTCAGAAATTGAACCCAGGAATTCCAGTTCAAGGGATCTATTATAGAAATAATCACATACATTTGCAAATAAGTTTTTTTGCAGCATTGTTTATTATAAATAATCAAAAGACCTACATACTCATTAAAAAGGGAATGGATAAATTAGTTTTTAGAACACTCAAACTATGGAATAAGAAGTCATTTTTTTTAAATGATAGATCTACCAATACAAACATACATTAGTGTTTTTTAAAAAAACACATTGCTGAGTAGTTATATACTATGATCATTTTCTTATAAATTATACAACTTAGAGGGAAAATATTAATGTGTCTCAGTGACACAATCACAGGCTTAGGTTTTCTTTCCTCATTCTATTTCTGCGTTAAGTCTTCTCAATAAAAACCTCCCTCTTACATGGAAGAGTTGAAAAAATTTGTTATTAACTGTTTGCATGAGAACTAGATTGCATGCATATAACCTTGAAATGACACTTCTAGTTCATTAAGAAAGTAATGCACATACTTACATAAGTCCTTTAAAAAAATCTTTCAGTGAATTGATTTTACAAATTGAAGTAATGTTTTCTTTGGCTTCTATTTGATCAAAAGGAGGGTTATGATGACCAGTTTCATTTTTAGAAACCTTTCATAAGATAATATTTCCTCATCTTTAATGACAAAATAATTTTCTTTTCTATTGAATCAGTGTCTAAAGCAAGAATGGCATGTGTGTATGTATACTCTACTGACAGGTATTCATACTGAGGATTCACGTAAAAATTCGGTAATAGCTAAAACATAATTCAGAATGTCAAGCCAGTCTATTCAGTTCTGTCTAAATTTTAGTAATATAATAAAATTGTACAAATGCTACTATGAAAGCATATGAAATAATTCCATTTTATCTTTAAGATATCTTGTCTATACTTAAAACATTTATTTTAACAACTGAAAATACGTGGCATATAAAAAAGGAAAAAAAAAAAACAGTTAATGAGGCCATGACAGCTATGTTCAACCATCTGCTGTGTTGTCCTGTGGAGAATAAGAAGACAGACACACATTCTCTCGCTCCGGAAGGCTGAACTTAGACAACTATGTGGAGCTAGCGTAGAAGAAGAATGATGTTAGCAGTATAAGAAACTTCTAAGCGTTCACTTCATGTTTCACACAATACTACCTGTATGATTAAAAAAAAAAAAGTATTATTTTTTAGAATTAAAAAATAATCACTTAAGGAAAAAATTAAATAAATAAAAAGTAAGTAGAATAGTAGAATCTTAGAGAATTGATAAGGAAAGTGACTTTACTATTGCCTAATAATGGAGAAGGTTGTCTCAAAGAGTATAATTCTTCATCCTAGGGAACTTTATAATAGATACAATAGATCCCAGAGATATATAGGCCAACTTCCTTCTTTAGGTAAGGATTGAACTAAAAGATCTCTGAGGGCTCCTTGAAATACAATAGACTACCATGACATTCAAACCTTTATTTCTGCACATATACAAACATTAATCTAAATGTAATTCATCTCCACAAGCCTAAAACATCTAGAAACACCTGCACAGCAAGTTATTCATTTTGTAACACAGTTGAAATTGGAGGCATCCCTGAGAATGGAAAAATGATTAAATACCAACCCTAACTGAACTTCATTGCTCTGTCAAAAAAAAAAAAACCCAAAAGTTATACACCTTATTTTAACTCCTGGAGAAATTAAGTGATAGGGTAGATTTTTCTTAGTTCACTTAATCACATTAATCTATGGGGAAAATTAAAAATAGTTATATCAAGATTTGAGTTCCTAATTCTCTAATCTTCTGTTTCACTAAATCTTTTTGTTATAAATTATGTATTGATACACTAAATCCATAAGGGAAATAATGAATATGAAAGAGAGAGAAAGAGAGAGAGAGAGAGAGAGAGAAATATAGTGGATCCAAAATCCTGTCACAGTATATATCTATATTGAGCAAAGCATTTACTACTGAGCTTTACAAAGAACTGACAGATAGTTGCCAAACTGTCATCTACCGTGTTTCCCTGAAAATAAGACCGGGTCTTATATAGAGGTTTGCTCCAAAAGACGCATTAGGGCTTATGTTCAGCGGATGTCAGCCTGAAAAATCATGCTAGGGCTTGTTTTCCAGTTAGGTCTTATTTTCGGGGAAACGCGGTATTATCTTCCTCTGAGGAGGAGTGACTATTTGTTGCTTTTGCTCTCCAACATTCAAACCCTCTTCTAAAAAGCACCCAGTTTTCTTTTGAGGAATTATATTCTGCTTTCTTTCCCATTATGTGTAGCATTGGTGAAAAGATAATTCTCAGGAACTGCAAAGAGTCAAGAATAGCTGAGAGACTACTGAGGAAGAACAAGATAAAAAGACTTGTTCTGTGCAATAGCAGGAGTTATTATAAAAATACAGTTATTAAGACAACGTGGTATTGCCACAAGGACAGAGTGGTGAACAAATGGAACACAATGGAGAATTCATTACCAGATCCATGTGTATAAGGACATTTTTTAACAAAGTTAGCACTTTATACAGATGGTAAAAATAGTCTCTTAATAAATGATTCTAGGACAATTTAATATCCATATGGAATAAAATGAAAATTGATATCTATCTTGCAAAATACATAAAAATCAATTCTGGGTAAACAGTTGAGCCAAATATAAAAGACAAAGCAATAAAACTCCTAGAATATAATATTGCAAAGTATCTTTATGATAGGGCAGGGAAATATGTATTGAAAAGGACACAATAAACAATAACTGTGAAGAAAAAGATTGATAAATTGGACCACATAAAAATTCATTATTTATGTTCCTAGCAAATAGCGGTAAGAGAATAAAAAGGTAAGTCACACACTAGAAGAAGATATTTACAACAAACAGCCAACACAGGATTTTCATACTGTGTGTGCATGTGTTTGTGTGTGTGTGTGTGTGTGTGTGTGTGTGTCTGTGTCAATCATTAAAAATCACTAGAGAGGAAAAAAAAATAACAGTAGAAAAAAAAATGGAGAGAGATATTAATATATACTTCAAATGGCTAAATGGAACTCTCAACCATCACTCAGATGTGCAAAAAAAAAAAACACCAAGATATGAAAAAACACACCAATCAGTGGCTAGAATTTTTTGAAAAAACAAAAACCAAGATTGTTAAGGGGGGGGGGTAATGGGAAAAAAATATCAAGTGGGAGAGATAGGAGTGTACAGTGACCCCCCCTTGGAAACAGTTCAGCATTATCTACTAAAAAAAAAAAAACACACACTGAGCAGTCACACACCTAAGTATACACCAGAGAGAGACAGAGAAAAAAAAGAGAAACAAAAAAAATGCCCATGGGCAGTAGAATGGAGAAAAAAAAATGAAATAGCTATATATATATAACCATGAAGAAAAAAAAAAAAAAAAAAAAGACACACACACATACATGTCGCTAAAATATATCAGCATCATATGGGGGGGAGAGAAGCTAGGTACATAAGGATCGTCTTGCATGATTCCATTTCTTTAAAAATGATGAACTAAACATGGGTGCGGATGCACTTCTAGGAGTTAAAACTCTAAAGGAAAGCAAGAAAGTTGGTAACATTAGATAAGTAACAAAATGAGCATAAAAATTAATTGGGGAGGCTACAGCACAGATGGTGATAGAGAGGTCAAAGATTTATATCTGTCTTATTTGTAGGTGCATAGGTATTGACTTTGCAATAGTTTAAAAAGTGTACAATTTTGCTTTATAAACTTTTCTGAATAGATGTCATAGCAACAAAAAGTCAAAATACAAACTAAATAAAATGAGAAATGTTATTCTCCTAATAATAATTTTTAAAAATCCTAAAGCCCCATTTATCTTAATAAAATAGACTGCAATGTTTTGTTTTGCTTTGCTATTCCTGAGTAAATTCATATATTCAGCAAGATTTTAATACAATGTTCCTACTAACTGGCTTTCCCTAACGTATCAAGTTATATGACTTTCTTACCTTGTTGCTATATTATTGAAATTAATGGCAAGATAAAGTTTGTAATAGGAATAAAATGAATTAAGTTTTGAATACATTATTTACAAAATGTATTCATCATCCAAGTCATCAGTTGTTTGTAGACTGTACAGTAAGCACACCTGAGGGACCAAAAAGGACATAAAATATATAGAAAGCACTAGTGGAACTGCTCCTATATGTACATTCTGTCATACTGAAGTAACATAAAATTCAAAACACTCAACAAAATTAACTCAGTTTATTCAAACACCATTGATTTCTTTAATTATGGAACTCTGTTATTTTGGTCATGCTGTTTGCGAGACTTAATTCAAAGTTTAAACGCATGTAGAAAAGTTATCTTTTCTCTAGCTTTAGACAGTATTTCCCACACCAAAGACTGTTCTGAATAAATACAGCAATGATCAGATTGCGACCAGATAAGGCAAAACTGAGACCAGATAAGTCATTTATTATTAAAAAATTGCATGTAGTTCGCTCCTAAATATTTTTGAGGCATTACCACTTAACAAAATCAGACATTTTTATTCTACCTTTAAGTGTTGCAGAGTGAATAGATGCACACAAATGAGTCTTTAAAAAATAAGGAATAATGCAATATTTCAGCAAGATTAAAAGGAGAGTTGACGATTACACTGAGGATACATACCGTGTTTCCCAGAAAATAAGACCTAATCAGAAACTAAGCACTAGCATGATTTTTCAGGATGACATCACCTGAACATAAGCCCTGAAGTATCTTTTGGAGCAAACCTTAATATAAGTCCCAGCCTTATTTTCGGGGAAACACAGTATACACGCAGAAACATATACACACTTCTCAGGAGCTAAAACTGTTTACCATTATGACACAGGGGACTAGGAATGTTTCAGTGAATATTTTCAGTAGATAGAAGTTAACAGCAATCCAACCCCTCCATGTTTTATTTTATATTTTAATAAAATACTTTATTCTATAAAGGAATATATAGAACATATACTATAAATGTCAATAGTAATGAAAAACTAGATTACCCAGATTATTTTGTGCACACCAACCAAATTCTCAAAGAAACTACAAAATTTTTATTTACTTTCTGTGTATATATCTGGCCTCAAAGGAACAATAAAATAAACTGTCAAAAGCTCAGCACCCTATTATTCTTTGCACACTCACTGCATATAGCTCACTTTCTGTCAGTGCCATCAAGGATCACGCAGTTGTCTTTCATGAACAATTTCATAAAATTCTTCAAGAAAATTTAGATGCAGTCAAAGCAAAATAGAATTGAAGCTGCCAGAAGGAAAACAACAACAATACTACTAGATGGTTTTAATTATCCTTACATCTGCTGGGAGTGTGGAGAGGTAGAACAATGAACAAGTGTTTTCCTTATTAAACGAGTGGAGTGTTCTTTTTCAAACAACCAGTATCAAGAAAGCTGAATGGAGAGCAGGCTTTACATTTAATTCATTTGTTCTAAATTAACCAAAGTGAAAACAGAGAAATCCTTGAGGGATCCTTTTAGTAAACCAAGCATAAAAATGTAGTATTTGAAGGTTTAATATTTTATTTATTTATTTATTTATTTTAAGATCAACAAGACTATATAAAGGCACACAGATCACAGGTTTTTAAACTTCAGATTGACAGACATTACATCTCTTAAAGATGCAATGCAGAAAAGCCTCCTATTTCGGGGCAGCCCTTCTACACCTTTTATATTTTATTAAGTTGTGGATATAGTATTTATTTCCACATGACTTTTTTCCATTTAATTCCCAATATTTCTCCTTCAGTTTTCTCTAATGATCTTTTCTCTTTCCTCTCCCCTTCCATCACAGTTCATTATCTTTTCATTCTCTATCTCGAAGAGAATTTTCCTGAGCGACACCATTAAAAGCCTTCATATATGCTTTATGCTTACCTAATCTCAAGCAAGGTGAGATTTCTTTTTTCCTTGATCTTACTCATTTCTAGTTTTTCACTGACACATTTCATCTGTCACTGCAATAGCTCTAGGGTTCATTTACCACATTCATGTGTGAAGATCTTTATTTTATGAGGGAGGCTATGAAATCAACTTCCCTTGGGGTAATTAAAACCAGAAGAGAAGA
Source organism: Rhinolophus sinicus (assembly GCF_036562045.2). Lineage (NCBI taxonomy): Eukaryota > Metazoa > Chordata > Mammalia > Chiroptera > Rhinolophidae > Rhinolophus > Rhinolophus sinicus. Next base: position 76,315,734 of record NC_133752.1, read on the forward strand.
GTTATCTTCCTGTCAGAAATGATTTAGGTAAACCTTGCCTGAAAAGCACTAGACAAGTACAGAAGCTTTTCTTAGATGAAGTATAATGAGATATTATGCATTATTTGGGGCATTAACACATTCTTCTGCACAGAAACACTCATTTAGCAATTCAGAAGAGCTTTATGTGTTCAGATGGTTTGGGGTCAGAAACAACCTAGATATTTTAAAAATATAAAGTATTAACCAACAATGCCTCAGAATCTTTCCTTAATAGGAATAGATTTGTCAAACTCTGATACATTAGGGGACATTTTTGTTGTTAGTCAATTTCAGCTAATTTTATAAGTAATAGTAACACAAATAATCATATGCAGTCTGTGTTATTAAAATGGTCAAATAAGTCCTCTTGATCCAATACAGGAAAAACACAATTCTACCAGATTTTAATGGTTTAATGAGGAAAAAATTATCTGTATGAGAAATAACTCTGATATAATATGATAATTATGAATGATAAGAAGGTAAATGATACCTTAATTTACCAAATGGTAATTGAAAACTTTCTTTGAGTCTAATATAGTTCTAAGAACCATAAACACGCATGAGCATAACAATGGCCATATTGTTGAGTATCTTATGATCTCTTAGAAAAGGCCTTTACACAGGTAACTATCATTGAAAGTGAGGCAGGATAGGTAGCCTAGGAAATTGACAACCCCCTCCAGGATACAATGTGAGGTGCCTCACTGGTTACACAAGTAACAAAGTGACTGTGTCTGGCACTTGCAGCTGGAGGAAAACAAGAACCAGTTTCATCCAGCAAGGCTAATCCCTATGACCAGGGACCTGACCGTTAGCTAATTATAATGTCATTTGCATTGTGGTTACTATGCCTCCCATCACTCATCTGACACCTTGAGAGTTCCAGAGGAACCAAATAAGGAAGAAAAAGCGGGAAACAGAGGGTCTTGCCCAGGGGAAGAAGATGAATGAACCACATCAATGGGACATCACCAATTCCTGCCTGGGAGGGATAAATACCCATGATCATGACTTCCTCAGTGCGATTCATTCTCTGAGTTAAAATGCGCTTTCCTCACAAGTGTGTACTTTCATTTTCAATAAATCACTTTCACTTTCCTGCATCTGTCTTGCCCGTGAATTTTTTTTGGCACGGAAACAAGAACCTGGTCACTGCTTCTTTGGGTGAAGTCCTCTATTGGACATCCCCGTGAGCCTCTGTTGACAAAAGCAGTAACTGTTAAGTATCATAGAAAAGTAAAAATCAGTGCCCTACAAATATCAGGAAGAAAAAAGGTCACTTTAGGCTGGCTACATTTGGTTAGATTTAGCGATATCACAGATTGGGAATTTGAAGATGTCAATCAGTTGGCTTCAATGAATTAGTAGCATTTCACTAAAGGGTGACCATAATAGGGAAGAAATTCTAGGCAGCAGAAATATAAACAGAGGTTGAGGTACAGGAAGGGAGAAGCCAAGGACTGGGTAGTGTCGATGATAATCATCCAGCCTAAGAGAAATCTTATAAAAGTTTATTTGAGCCAAACAGGCAATTACTGGGAAGCAAAATTTCAATGTATTGAGGAAATGCTCCACAAAATGGTGGTTTGCAGCTTATTTTATATGTAGAATTAAAGGAGAAGGGTTATATGAAATCCATTGGTATTAGATTAAGGGGGTGGGAGAAAGCAAAGCGGGGAAATCTCTGGGATTGGATAAAAATAAATTGGAGAGACAGGTACTTCATTTACATAGGTGGGTAAAGGATAGTTAATAGTTCACATTTTACAGCATATAGCGATGGTAATCAGGGGACAAAAATAATAATGAGGGGTTCTATAGTTTCCTGTTCTGGTCCAGAAAAAGACATTATTGACATTCCAACGTCATGTTATCCTAGATGCAAAAAGACAATAGACAGGCTCACTTAAGGTAGGGATTAACCTTTGTCTAGGAAGTTACAGACTAAAGATATGACTTCACAGTATGAAGGAGCTCTGAATGGGCTTTGGCTAAAATCTAGCCACATGTAGATGAGTTAATTTAAGTGTGTAGAGTTGTCTGACCCCAATTTTGATTGATTTTGCATGCCAAATTAAAATTTTTAGACTTTATTCTTTAGGCAGATAAGAAGTATTAAGAGAAAAAGCATTATTTTCATTTAATCATAATCCCAACTTTTATGAGTTTTCTAATTATACTGCATTTGATAGCTAAGGACACTGAACCTTAGAGATGTTAAAGAGTATGTTCAAAATTACAGGGATAGAAAGTGGTATTTATTCTAAAACCCATACTGTTTTCTACACCACAATGCAAAACAGTTACTACAATAATATGAGCAGTACAGTGTTTGTGGAAGATAAAATACTGTGTAGAGTGTGGGGCAAAACAGTGAAGGAAAAGATGGAAGTCAGGGACATCATGAAGTTATAAAAAAAAAAAAAAAACAGTTCAGATGAGATGAAATGGAAATCTGCAATGATTGCAGTGGAAAAGTAATGGAAATAAATGTCTCAAACACTGCAAAGAATCTACACATCTTTTTTACTGAATTATAAAGGGAATACCAGGATAACTTCAATTGGCTATTTCTTTTTGTGTTGGGGTGAAAAAAAAGTTCTTTAAAACTTTAACCTTATTTAGATAGATAGATAGATAGATAGATAGATAGATAGATAGATAGATAGATAAACATAAATAAATAAATAGCAGTTATTTAATACTAAGAAATAGCTCAGCAATTCCAAGCATAATTCTCTAAATACCAAAAGTGTTAAAGGGTGTATTTGTAATATTTAATTTTTCTGCTTTACTCTTTTTTATGTTTCTATAATTTGGGTTAAAATAACCTGGCAAAATTAGGCAAAAATAAGCATTTCGATAATTCTTGAAATTGATATGTTCAATCCATTTATGCTGGAAAGGAATTGGTAAGCAAGATGGTAATTTAACCAAAAAGCTAGAGGAATTAAAAATTTTTTTTTTTTCAAATCAACTGAAAGCATCATTAATTCTAAGTATTTCATTGACGCCTATCACCATGGTATCAAATCACAGAACTGTTAGAAGAGAAGCATTAAGAAAATAAAACTCCTATGTCTTTTTATCCCCATTGTAAGTCATATCAAAGCTTAAGAACTAAGAGACATATCTACAAGTTATTTATTCTAAGGTTAAAGGAGGACATTAAAAAAAAAGTATCTTTGATGTATTTCTGCACATTTTAATACTGAGACTACTGCTAGTCTCCGAGGGTATGGATCAGGGGCTAGAGCATCTAACTGAAAATTCTCTGCTTCCAACATCAGTGAATGGAGTTCACTGCAAGCCAGCAAATGCAAACATCACAGACTTGAGCAAAATGAGAAGCTGCAAGAAGGACCAGGACAAAGAAGGGAGATGTAGAAACATAATTTCTCTTCTAGGCACACTTATAATTTTGCACCAATTTTTTTCCATTTTTTCAGATGTGAAGATTTGTTAGATGGCATCTTATTAAATTTATTGGGGTAATATTTCTTAATGGCACTATATAAATTTCAGGGGTACAACTTTATAATTATGACATCTGTATACTCTTTTAGGTGTGCTATACTTATTTACCCCTATGTTCAATGTAGCATTATTTACAGTAGCCAAGACAGAGAAACAACCTAAGTGTCCTTCAATAGATGATTGGATAAAGAAGATGTTGCACTAACTTTTGAAGAGTCCTTTGTGTAGCCTTAAACAACATACCAGTTCTATGATAGCACTACACACCTATTAGAAAGGTTAAAATCCAAATCATGTACAAAACCAAATATTGGCAAGAATGTGGAGGACACGGGCAAGGAACTCTCCTTTATTGGTTGTGGGAAAATAAGATGATACAGCAACTTTGGAAGACAGTCTGACAGCGTCTTACAAAGCTAAACATAGCCTTACCATATGATCCAGCAATAGCACTTTATCCAAATTAGTTGAAAACTTATGTCCACACAAAACCTGCACGCAAATGTTTATAGCAACTTTGTTCATAATTTCCAAAAATATGGAAGCAACCAAGATGTCATTTAATGAATGACTGGATAAACAAACTCTGGTTTGGATTATTATTCAGTAATAAGAAAAAAACAAGCTATCAAGACATAAAAAACAGGGAGGGACCTTAAATCCATATTGCTAAGTGAAGATGCCCATCTGAAAAGGCTGTCTGCTATATGGCTCTAGCTATATGACATTCTGGAAAAGAACAAACAATAAAGACAGTAGAAATGTTAATGGCTTCCAGAGGTTTGGGCAAGGAGAGAGGGAAGGGAGGAGAGAGATGAACAAGCGGAACATGGGATTTTTGGGGGCAGTAAAACTATTCCATATGAAATTGTTATGGTAGATAAACATTATACATTTTACCAAAACCACATAGAATGAATCTTAGTGTAAACTGTGAAGCATAGTTAATAATGTATCAATACTAATTCATCAATCGTAAGAAATGTGCCACTAACGCAAGGTATTATTAATAATAGGTGAAACCACAGGGAGGATGGTGGGCATATGGGAACTCTGCATTTTCTGTACAATTGTTCTATAAACCTGTAACTTTCTGAAAAATAAGTCTATTATTTTTTTTACAATTAGAAAGAAACATCTGTGAACCGTTTAGTTTTGAGAAAAATAGGGCTTTGCATAACAGCATTGAGGAAACTTTTATAATGTTAATTGCATATGGTTCCAGCAAAAAATTTATACTGTCCGCAAATACAAAAGATGACTCCAAACTCTACAAAGAAAAGAGATTATATTAAGCACTGAAATATTTTAAGAATATTTAATGATTTCAAATGAATTCCTAAAAATGAAAACACAAAAAAGAGCTGTTGAGAAGAATGACAACAATTTTTTAAAAAGCAAATGAAACCAGTAAAAAAATATCATCCATAACCTATCAAAAAAGGCAAAAAATAATAATCTAAATAAAATGTATCTACCCAGTCTTCAGAAAGATGTAACAAAATGGGCATTATTTCCAAAACTAATAAATATTAAATTGTTTTGAATTTTTTGGAGGGCAGAATTCATAAATATATTGAAATTTTAAATGTGTATACCAAGTGACTCAATAATTTCATCTAAAATTTATCAAAATAAAATATTCAGCTAAAGATAAAAGATTTATGTGCAAGGATATTTATTCCAGTCTTATATGATAGGGAAAATTGGCAGTAACACACATGTCCATCAAAGGGGAAATTATTAAATAAATTCTGGTCACTCCTTAAATAGATTACTATGCAGTCATCAAAGTAAAGCTGCTATGTCTCATTGGCAAGTTTAGATCTTTTCATGAATTCCTATTGCTCTTAAGATAAAGATAAAACAGTTTAAGACTCTACCTGAGTGACTGTTACCTACCCCCTCCAGCCTCACAGTGACCACATTCTTCTCTACACTCCACCTATTCTGTCTTTCTTCAGCCCCTCTAACTTGCTCGGCTCCCTTCTGCTACAGACTTTTTGGACAGCAGTTTCTTCTTCATTTCCTCTTCTCCTAGTTAACTCATGCTTCTACTCCACACATCAGTTCAAGCATCAATTCCTCAGAGAAGCCCTCCTCGACCTCCCTGACTAGGTGAAATCCCCACTTATACAATCACATAGCATGTACCTCTTCTTTTGTTGCTCTTACCACAGCTTAAATTTATGATAAATTTGACGAATACCTGTCTCCTCTACTTCACAACCATCTCCAAGAATACAGTATTTTGCTTATTTTTACAAGGCCAGCCTAATACCCAAAAGGAACTCAATAAATCCTTCATTTAATGAATAAATAAATGAATCAATCAGTCAATCTTAAAACTAACCGAATTCTTAGAGATTCATCCTCCATTATTAGATCTGGTTTAGTAGATCAGACTGCAATGTTTACACTGTATGATGAGTTTACAACAAGGAATTGTATATGAACAGACTATCACTAACCTTATAAAAATAATTTTAAACAGCAGTAAAATAAAAGCATAGGTATTTTTTTTCTCAATACTCAACTTTTGGAGGGGAGAGACCTCAGCATACTTGAAATGAGAACTAATGCCATCACCTATTCAATTAACTAAATTGGCATTACTGAAAATCTCAGAGATGGTTACGGGAAAATGATGGTTATGTTTCTTTTGATGACCTAAGCAGATGATCTTTCAAATATTTTTCAAGCTATTGGATGTATAAAATACAGCAAATGACAACATAAAAACCATCCCCTACCAAAGATTTTGATGATTTTATACAATCCTTAAAGTTATCACTGTAGGTTGCTGCCTTAAACTATGATAGGAATCAAAGAAAAAAGAAAACCATGAACTGACAGAGTAGGTAAAAAATATATATATTTTTTTCTTCAGAAAATATTTTGGGGGCTTTATCAAGATGGCATTGAGCTGAAATTCTCTGATATGGGTAGTCATGCGCAATCATTGAGATTACAGATAAAACTAGGATTTCACAGACCTCACACACAGCTTCTTACACAGTTTCATCAGTCTGGTTTATATCTTTCGAAAAAAGCAAATGAGATTCTGAATGAGCCATATTCTGGAATTTAGCCAATGACTGCTGAAACTCAGTGACACTAAACTAACAGCAGAATGCCCAATAACAAAATTAATTTTCAGTGAGATTAGCTAGAGGTCCTCATTTAGTATATGAAGAACCCCTACAAATACAGATAGAACAAGCTATGTTTTAGGTCACTTGACTTTGGCATTAGTCGGTAGCAAAAAGATAAATATGGATTTTGGCATCCAGACTGGGAACAGGTTTTATGAGGAGAAAAGCTGTTATGTAAACTAAGGTAAAAGAGGTAAGTGCAGAGGCAACAAACACTGGACTCATCTTTACCCCTCAGTATTTTTAAAATCACTTGCCTCATAGAAAGCAACATCACCCAGAGTTGTAATTAAATATGAAGGGTAATGATGATATTTTGAGAAAGGATTACAGTTAAGAAAATACACTTTCTAGAAATCTCAAGTTCTGGCATATTTCAGTATCTAGACTGGGGTGCTTCTAACTTGATTTTACACTTGACTGGACTTCAGTGAGTCATCCATATAGACACTGTTCAGTTCCTTCTGTCCTTTTTTTTTTGCAAAGTTACGTGTAAGCTGGTCATCCAGGTTTTCTACACCTGTAACTCGACTCCCGTAGTGGCTGAATATACACCAGTGTAAGGAAGCCATAGAATGAAAACATTCCTTTATAATTATGGGGGAAAGTTAGAGCACTAACTGACTCTGCACTGGAAAAGGAATGTATTAAAAGGCAGAAGTATTCCCTTAGCACCTTAGCATAGTCTTCTGTAACTGATTGGAGATTACTTAAGCTCCTTTAAGGGTATCTGTACTTCTAATTAGGTCATTTTTAGCATTCTAGAAAACAATTCCCAAAGCAAAGTTTTTGCCTTCTTTTAGCAGACCTGAGCATGATGAAAGATTTCAATATACGAAATCTGACAATTAAGTTCGTGAACTCATCGTAGGAAAAGTGCTAAATACATCATTGCTGAGTATCACTATGGTCACCTCCGAAGTACGCCCCTTGGGAAGATATGCACCAACACCAGTGCCTAGTTCACCCTGCAAAGCAATTTTGGAACTCTTTTTCTGGAATGGTCGTCAGAGCTGTCATCATATTACCCTTCATGACCTGAATGTCATCAAAATGTCTTCCTTTCAATATTTCCATGTTCAGGTAAAGAAACAATTCATTGGGGGCCAGATCAGGTGAGTAAGGAGGGTGTTCTAATACAGTTATTTGTTTCCTGGCTAAAAACTCCCTCACAGACAGTGCCCTGTGAGCTGGTCATTGTTGTGATGCAAGTTCAGGCCGTCTAACTTTTTCATGCAGCCTTTCAGCACTTCCAAATAGTAAACTTCGTTAACTGTTTATCCAGTTGGTACAAATTCATAATGAATAATTCCTCTGATATCAAAAAAGGTTAGTAACATCATTGCAACTTGTTTGCGGACTCAATTGTCAGACCTCTCATGAGCCATAGTTCAAAGCCAGAAAAGAGTATGTTTAAGAGAAACAACCTTTGGAAACTGCTAGCAGGATTTACACACTTTATGTGCAGAAGATGAAAATTTTAGAGCACTTAAACATGTGAAGCCTCTTGAGTTTTGCTGAACTTAGTTGATAACCATTATTTTTTAACATATCATCTTATTGGCTGGAATTTTCCTGGAATTTACATGAATTCTCAACACATTTTCTGGGTTAAAAGTTACCCAGATATTTTATGATGAAGAAAATACAAGTTGGATGAGAATAAGTGTCTCCTGACACTGCATTTCTTTCTGTTTCTGCATTTTAGATGTCAAGATTGGGTTCTCTACAGGGTTTTCCCAAAGAAATAATTCTCTTTTTACAAAAGGCTCCTGGGCATCCATTAGTATTCCACTACTTCTCTTAATCCTGCTTTCTCATAGAGAGCTAATACGGTCATTTTCTGAACTCAAGCCTACTTTTACTATCTTTGAAAAGACATATGAGTAGAAAATGCATAGTTAAGAAGTATCAGTCATTTGAATTGGGTGCTCTCACATATCTGAGATTATAAAATATTTCAAATCTTCAAGATAGAAATATGGTGAAAATGCATCCAAAGTGATACTCTTATATCTAATAATTATACCTCTAAAAATTTACATTTATCTTATCAGAATAATTAGTAGGAGTGTGCTCAAAATTTTGCATATGAAGTTATTTATTCTAACATAATTTTAAAATTGGAAAAAATGTAATGTTACCTAAAGACACCAAAATATCAGGTTGGCTAAATAATAAATAACATTAGGACTCCATGTAGTTGCAAATAACAGGGAACATAACTAATGAAGAATTGAGAAAATAAGAGTTCATTGTTCTCACATAATAAGGCATGATAAGTAGTGGCTGGCATGGCATTAGGTGCTCAATAATGCCACCAGGTGCCCAGAATTTTTCTATATTTCTCTTCTGACATCCTTAAAATGTTGCTTACATTCTCATCATTAAACTACAGCACACATAGCACAGACATCATTTTTCAAGGTAGAAAAAAGGAGATAATGGTAAAAAATTTCAATATACATCAATCCTTTTTATCAAAAAGGGTAAAAACTTCCCAGAAATCCAGCAGGGGACTTCTACTTAAATTCCACAGGCCAAACCGGGTTACACTGCCAATCCTAGCTGGAAGAGAAGTGCAAAAAGTATTTGTTTTCCAACTTCAATTCCTAGAAGTAGAGAGAAGGAGGTGGGAGTGAATGCTGAGTTAGTCAACCAACAGGACTGGCCACATAAATCATATCTTTGAAATAAATTATATGAGAGCAGGCACTTTATCTGTTGGCTTTTGTATACCTGGAGTACAGTACATTGCTTGGCACACAGCAATGTTCAATAAGTGATTGATGAATGAATGGACTGATAAGTGAATGGAATATAGACAGACATTAAAGGTATACCGAGGGTGCCAAAAAAATGTATACAAGTGGACACTTTGGCCAACATTGCTCAAGTAGTAGTTCGCCGTAATCAGAAGTGTCTGGATGCTGATGGTAACCACTTTGAGCACCTCTTGTAATTGCAGAAGTCAAACGTGACTTGTAGTCATCTTTTGTTAACGGTATATATTATTACAATTTTAATAGTTTTTTCCTTTCTTAAAATGTGTATACATTTTTTTGGCACCCTTTGTATTTTCAAAGGATATTACTAAGAGCAGTGGAGATTGCTCCCAATAAATACTATGTAAAGAAAGCAGAATACAACTTATATATTGTGATCTCAATCCTGAAACCTACCCATAGAAGCATGTTTGAAAACAAATTCCAGACTGTCAAGAGTGGTTCTGTCTAGTTAGCATTACTGTGAGTTACAGCCTTGATTTACCTGAGTTATCTACATTGTCACATGGGTAACAGAATATACATCCCAAAGTTGTTATGATAGTGAAATGAAATGAGTATATCTCACTTTTCAGTTATCCAAAAGAATCTGCTTTCTTCCCTTCCCTATTCTTTGATTAGTTTTTGGCCAGTTTTAAAAATTTATTTGTGATTTAGCCTGTCTGATTCGCTCAATGTGTGTCCCAGATAATTTATGCAGAGCTTAATTGTACATTCTGCTGATCTGAGGCCAATCCTAACCATGAAATGATTTTTTTTAAGAGAACATTGTTGAAATTTGGTGATGATCTTTGTATTTCAACAGAGCAATGCATTTGCTTTTTCTAATTTAAATAGCAATATGTCCCACTAGATAAAACTTTAGTGGTATTAGGTGATTCAGTCTTTTAATAAGCACAATGTATCATACAATCCATTGGCATGAATATAATACAGTCTACTGTCGGGGGCTCACAGTTCAAAAGAAAGACAAACAGATATACTAAGAATTATAGGTACGTGACGCAGATGCACTGGTAACGCTAAAGCTGTAGTAAGGTTATGGTCACAAGCGTGGGAGCAGGTGACAGGATCAGCCTAAAGCAGAAGGGCTCAGGGCAGCTTTATGAAGGAGGTTACACCAGAGCAGACTCATATGACAAAAACAGGTGGACTTTAAAGGGGAGAAAAGGGAGGTAAAGCATCCAAGAAGAATAAAAAGAGAACATTTTTTGTTTATTCATTTTGTTTAGTCATTTTTTTATTATTCATTTCTATGGAAAGACATCTGGGGTATTTTTTCCTTCAGTCACTTTACTCATAACCCCACATCAAAATCCAGTGAGTTTCTTATTAATAAACATAATTCACTATATTGGAAAGGAAAGTCTTAAGGCCAATAATGGGATGTCTTTCCAAGGACAGATTTGTGTCATAATTTATGTTTCTGAAAATCAGATCACATTTCAGAGACACTTTTCTATTTTTTTTAAACTTGAGACACTATTATATGAGTAAGTTGTGTGCTTGATACAGAGAAATAATTCATTATCTTTTATTACAGCACAACTATAATTAAAACCCAGCTGTATCAACGGCTTTTGAAATCCATATGATAGGCTTTAGCAGCTCGTGTGAAATACAGAGAGTAACTTTTCTATTCAATAATACAGAATGATGCGTCTGTTACAAATAGTATTTCTTTATACAAAGTAAACAGAAAATCTTTACCGTCACTAATGACGTTCACCTTTCCTTGGGCTTCCTTCGTCCTCTTCTCACTTGACTGACCTCCACTCAACTATCAGCAGTCATAAATCTCACCTTTTCTGGAATCCCTTCCTAACTCTGGAAACCTGGGAGAGGAGTCTTTCCTGTCTGTTCCTTTATCTTCCCACACTCTTCATCTTAACAAATACCTATCAATTGTCCCTTGTCTTCACTACACTTATAGTTTTCATGGACTATAGACCCTCAAGAAGAGTCAGTACAATGTTGTGGTTAAGAGCAAGGACCCCAGAGCAGGGCTTCCTGGGATCAAGTCCCAGCTCTGCCACCCAGTTTCTCTATGACTATATGTATCTACTCTGTTTATTCCTCCATTTCCTCATTTGTAAAATGAGGGCCATTACAACCATAACCTATTTCACAGAGTTGTTATGAAGATAAATGATTTAATATTTTTAAAGCATTTATTCCAGGACTTGACCCATAGTAAGTACTATATATGTTTAGCTTTCTTTTTAACTATTATTTAATCACCAGTGTATGCCCAGGACTAACATGATTCCTGGCCCTAAATATGGTAATAAATATGGGTTGGAGAAATAAATGGAAGACAATCTCGGACAGATATTTCTCCCATCTCATTCTTCCCACTTTTCCTGCCTCTCTTCCTTCCTTCTTTTCCAGCCTCTCAGCCCCTATTTTCTTCTCTCTCATGCTTTCTTCCTCTCTCACTCACATTTCAGATATCCAGTCAATACTTCAAGTTATTATAAAATCCTTGGATTACACATTGTGAAATTTCCCATACCCCATTTGTTGCACTGAAAGGTCAGGCTTGGCTAAAGATATCTAAGTCTTTTCTCTCCCCAAGTACTATTCTTTAGAAAAAACAAAATAATTTAGATAGCTACATAGGCAAGGTAAGTGAAGATTATAACCTTCTCAGCAGAATTTGTGCAATCCTTAAAACCAGTCTCATAGATAATGGTCAATATTTGTTAACCTAGATTACCTACAACTTTCTAGATAATAACACAGATTTTTACTATACACTGATGGGTGGGCCCAAACTTAAAGTGTAGACTGATGCAAAAAAAGTATGTAAAGGTGATACAAAAGGAGGAAGGACAATCAAGATGGAGAGGAGTTCTGGTACTTGACAAGAAGAATTTTACCTATATTTTAGCAGACCTAGAGGCTGTTGAGAAAGTCTCAGATAAATTTTATAAAGACAGACTACTTAGATCTTGGACTTAAAGCTGGTTTATCTCACTTCAAAGATCATATTTATCCCACTACAATATGCTAGTTAAATGATGATAATAATAATAATAATGATGATGATAACAACTTTGACTAAGCCATAAATGAGAATTAATTATTCCCCAAATCATCCTTTGTGGCAGTTCTCAAGGAGAGGTATACAGTTTCAAACACTTTTGTATCCATGGAATAAATGGTTTTAAGACTTTGACAGGTTCTTAGTTTCCAGTTCAACATTGGTAATTATACTGTTGTGAAATCCTTTTAAAATTATGCTTTTTAATGATTTCCTTATATAAAGCAACCACAATAGGCAGGATTGTCTTCTCATATCCCCAAATATAATTTACTAGTTAGAAACAAATTAACATTCAAAAGCATATGGTAATTAAGTAAAAGCAGAAATGACCCCAGGCAATCAGTATTCACAGGTTCTCAGAGAGCCTGATTTCTAAGGAAAATTAAGAGAATTTTAGATGTTTTTATGGCAGCTTTAATACTAAGATTAATAAAGAATGATTCGATATCAGAATTCTGTTTATTTGATTTTATATAAAGAAAAAAACTATGGTTGTAGATCTAGCAAAAATATAAATAAGTGAAAAAAATCTGTGTCCCTCACATAATACCTAGCAATAAATAAATGTTGTTATGGTTAACATATGAACTTTTAAACAAGTAGAAATTGCCAAGCTACAAATACAGAATAAGTTGTGGGTAATTCAGACATCTAAACTCTTTAAATTACTTGTGTTTTCTTGGGACACTTCTCAGTTTTTCATTTCTTTAACTTCTAGTTACACAAATAAGCTATGTTGTTAATGCAGTAACTCTTAATAGACTGATTAGATTTCAATGTACGGTACTTGCAAATTTATTTAGTAAATTTTTTTGTTACTAAAATTAGAAAGCTTCACAATCATTCTTCATTGTAGCATTTTACACTCACATTAACATACAGTTACATGCCAGTGTATAAATCACATGATTCTTTTTCACTTTAAGTTACCTCTAACATGTTTACCTAGTTTTAAAAATGAACATTCATTCACCAAAAAAATTCTTAGAGCAGATAATAAATTCAGCAAAATTGCATGATGTAAATCAATACTCAAAAATCAATTGTATTTCTACACACCAACAATGAATAATCTGAAAAGGAAATCAAGAAAACAACTCCATTTATAATGAGACCAAAAAGAATAAAATATTTAGGAATAAATTGAACCAAAGAGGCAAAAGACTTATATACTGAAAACTATAAAACGTTGAAAGTAATTAAAGAAGATGCAAGCAAATGGAAAGACCTTTATGTGCTCAATGATTAGATGACAATATAAAGATGTCAATGCTACCCAAAGTGATCTACAGATTTAATGCAATCTCTATTAAAATCTTGATGGCACTTTTTGCAGGGGAAAAAAAAGTGCATCTTGAAATTCATATGGACCCTTAAGAAACCCTGTATAGCCAAAATAACTTGAAGATGAAGAAAGATGGAGGCCTTACATTTCCTGATTTCAAGACTTATTACAAAACTACAGTAATCAAAGTGTGTGTTACTGGCATAAAAACCAACATATAAACTAATGGACTAGAATGGAGAGCCCAGAAATAAACCCATATGGTCAAATTCTTTTGGACAAATGTACTGAGATTATTCAATGGAGAAAGGATAGTCTTTTCAACAAATAGTGTTTATAAAGCTGGATATCCATATACAAAAGAATAAAAAATGAATAAATAAAACTAAATATCCATATGCAAAAGAATGAATGAAGAATGAAAAAAATAAGAATGAAGTTGGACCCTTACCTTACATCATACACAAAAATTAACTAAAAATTAACCAAAGACCTAAATGTAAGAGTTAAACTATAAAATTCTTAGAAGAAAACATAGGGGGAAAGCTTCATGACTTTGGATTTGGCAATGATTTTATTGATATGACACCAAAATCACCGACAGCAAAAGAAAACTAAGTTGGACTACATAAAAATTTAAAACTTCTGTACCTCAATCAAAGGATACATCAGCAGAATGAAAGGGCAACCCACAGAAGGGAAGACAACAGATATTTGCATAGCATCTACCTGGTAAAGGCTTAATATCCAGAATATATAAATAACTTCTATAATGCAAAAGCAACAACAACAACAACAACAACAAAACAACCTGATTAAAAATGGGCAAAGGACTTGAATAGACATTTCTCCAAAGAAGATATACAAATGGTCAGCAAACACAAGAAAAAAATGCTCGATATCACTAATAATTAGGGAAATACAAATCCAAACCACAATAAGATATCACATCACACACATTATGATGACTAATATAAAAAAAAGCCAAAAAACAGAAAATAACAAGTATTGACAAGGATGTGAAGAAATGCAAACTTACGTACTGATGAATTAAAATATAAAATGATACAGTGGCTATGGAAAACAATTGGCATTTCCTCAAAAAAATTAAAATTATAATTACCATATGATCCAGCAATTCTAATTCTGGGTGTACATTCAAAAGAATTGACAGCACAGTGTCTCAAAGATATATTGGTATACCCATATTTACAGCAGCATTAGTCACAAAAGCTAAAATGTGGAAGCAACCCAAGTGTCCATCCATAGATGAACAAAATGTTGTTTATACATGCAATGCAACATTCAACCTAAAAAAACAAGGGAATTCTGACTTAGGCTACAACATAGATGAACTTTGAGGACTTTATGCTAAGTGAAATAAACCATTAAAAAAAAGACAATTACTGGAAAGATCCAAGATGCTGAAATCGATAAATGCAGTGCTTGCCTCCTCTCGTGACTATATTAAAATTATAACTAAATTATACAAAAATCAACTTGGAGAACCATCTATAAGTCTAGCTGAACAGAAGGCCTATAACTCGGAATATAAAGAAGAAGCCACCTCAAAATTGGTAGGAGGGGCAGAGACACTGAATGTGCCAGCCCCAAACCTCCATGTGACAATTGCAAATCAGGAGGGATATCTCAGCCATGGAGGTCCCCCACCCACCCAGAGAAGCGAGGGACCCCAGTCCTCCACTGGCCTACTCAACCTTGAGTACTGGTACCAGGAAGAGGAGTCCCCACAACATCTGGCTGTGAAAACCACTGGGGATTCTGACTGTCCAGGTAGGACAGAAAGCTCTGGGAAACCCAGACATCTCCTTAAAGAGCCTGCATACAGATTCTTGCTCACAGGCACTCACCCTTGGCTCCGGCGGAGGTCCAGTGAGACAGGAGGAATCAGAGACATATTGAGAGAGACTGAATTGTACGGCCTCAGGGCAAGGACTGAAGGGACAGTTGCCATTGTTTCTGTGTAGAATCCACCTCCCATGCAGTTGGTAGGAGGCAGCCATCTTTCCTGTGTTGAGCCACCCTACATACATGGCCAAATCTGAATCTTCAGTGGCCTGGTGAACTCTGCTAGGTCCACCCTGGTGACTCCCTGGGACCCAAACCCATCCAATGCATGCAATGCAGGAGATTCTTTTTCATCCAGCAGCCAGCTGTACTGGCACTGCACTCTTTATTCCTCAACTCTTGGGGGACCATGGGCAACAGGCAGGTGGCAGCTGGTGTGCTCTGAGACTTGCTGAGTAGCTCCAGACTCAGCTCTGGCACCAAACCAGAATGTAAATTAATGTGGTGAACATCACTCATTCGACCCCGGTGTTCTCGAAGATTGTGACTCACCTAACTCACATAGCATAAATGGCCTATCAGGAGCTAAGCCTTACAGGAGCCATCAGGTGGCAACAGGCCCCAGAGTATCTGGGACTTTTTGCAGAGTTAACTCTGTACCAGTACTGGTGGCAGCAGTCCTCAGTTTGCACTGTAGCCTCTCCCATTCACCTCCAGGTTTAACATGGGCAGCAACCAATCAGTTCACTTTGTGGCTCCTACCAGGTAATCCCTGTTCAGTCACAGTTAGTGGCTGACCTGGGCCTGCAAGAGAGTACCTCCCAAGAGACCTTGAAACCAATATACTTGGAGTTCGGCTTCAGACCACAGCAAAGGACCACCCAATTAGCCCAACAAGTGGCACACCCAAAGGGCAGTCTCAGCAAGCACTAAAGCCCTCTGGAGTGAGTCCCTCTCCACAGAGTAAGCCCCTGTACAGCAGCCCCTAAGCTGTGAACATGGCAAAATCCCACAAATAGTTAGCCTCGGGGTCAATCCTACACACTGATGTGCCAATAGCAATCAAGGCTCAACTATAACAGAAGGGCACACACAACCCACACAAGAAACACACCTGGAGCAGCCAATGCAGGTGGCCAGGGAGACTGTGCTACTGGGCCCCAAATGGCCTCTATTATGTAAGGACACCTACCCAAGACTTGGAAGCATAGCAGACCTACCTAATATATAGAAACAAACAGAGAGACAGCCAAATGAGGAAACAAAGAAATACGTCCCAAATTAAAGAACAGAAGAAAACTCCAGATAAAGAACTAAATCAAATGGAGGCAAGCATACTACCAGATAGAGTCAAAATAATGGTTATAAGGATGCTCACTAAACTTACATGAAGAATAGATGAGCTCAGTGAGCACTTCAACAGAGAGATAGTAACCATAAAAAAGGACAAAGAAACCATAAAAAAAGAACCAGTCAGAAATGAAGAAAACAATAGTTGAAACGAAGAATGCACTGGAAGTAATCCCCAGCAGAAGAGATGAAGCAGAGGATCAAATCAGAGATTTGGAAAAGAAGGTTGCAGAAAACATCCAATCTGAACAGCAAAAAGAAAAGAAATTTTAAAAAATGAGTATGGTTAAGGGGCCTCTGGGACCACATCAAGTGTACCAATATTTGCATCATAGGGGTACCAGAAGGAAAAGAGAAAGAGCAAGGAATTGAAAAACTATTTGAAGAAATAATGACTGAAAAATTTCCTAACCTGGCAAAGGAAATAGACATACAAATCCAGGAAGTGCACAGAGTCCCAAACAAGATAACAGACCCCACAAAGACACATTACAATTAAAATGGCAAAGGGAGAGTCTTAAAAGCAGCAAGAGAAAGGCAACTACTTACTTACAAGGAAGCTCCCATAAGATTTTCAGCTGAGTAATATGGTGATTCTATTCTTAATTTTTGAGGAATCTCCACACTGCTTTCCATAGAGGCTACACAAATTTGCATTTCCACCAATAGTGTATGAGGGTTCCTTTTTCTCCACAGCCTCTCCAATACTTATTATTATTTGTCTTGTTGATGAAAACATTTGTCAGTAAACATATATGTGCTCCACTATTCATTGCAGCTTTATTTACAATGGCCAAAGCGTGGAAAAAACCAAAGTGTCCTTTGATAGATAATTGGATAAAGATGTGATATATATACACAATGGAATACTATTCTGCCATAAGAAAAGATTAAATAGTGCCATTTGTGACAAAATGGTTGTATCCTGAGATTATTATGCTAAGGGGAAAAAAAATCATACAGAAGTCGAGAACCACATAATTTCACTGATATGTGGGATATAAAACTGAAAGCAACAAAGGAAAAAGACAAACAAATAAAGAAACAAAAACTCATAGACATAGACAATAGTTCAGTGGTAACCAGAGGGTAAGGGGGGAGGGAGATATTAGATAAAGGTAAATGGTGTCAAATATATAGTGATGGAAGGAGAACTGACTCTGGTGGTGAACACACAATGTGATATATAGATGATGTATTACAGAATTGTACACTTGAAACCTATGCAATTTTACTAACCATTGTCACCCCAATAAATTTTAATTAAAAAAAATGATTTTCAGCCGATTTCTCAACAGAAACTTTGCAGGCAAGAAGAGATTGGTACAAAATATTCAAAGTGATGAGAAGCAAAGACCTATAACCAAGACTACTCCACCCAGCAAAGCTATCATTTAAAATTGAAGAGATAAAGAGATTCCCAGACATGACAAAGCTTAAGTGTTCATCAACACCAAACCAGTATCAATAGAAATGTTAAAGGGACTTCTTAAAGAAGAAGAGAGAGAGGGGGGAGAACATAAAGATGAATAATTAAATGACAATAACTATGTATCTATCAATAATCACTTTAAGTGAAAACAGGTTAAATGCTCCAATCAAAAGACATAAGGAAGTCGAATGGATAATTAAAGAAGACACGTACATGTGCTGTATACTAGACAACCACTTTAAATTGAAAGACATACGTATGCTGAAAGTAAAGTAATGGAAAAAGATATTTTATGTGAATGGAAATGAAGAAAAATCTGGGGTAGCAATACTCATATCAGACAAAATAGACTTTAAAACAAAGACTATCATAAGAGACAAAGAAGGACATTACATAATGATAAAGGGAACAATCCAACATGAGGATATAACCCTTGTAAACATTTATGCATCCAACATAGGAGCACTGAAATATGTAAAGTGAACATTGCCTGACAGAAATGGAGAGATCAACAGTAATATAATCATAGTAGGAAACTTTAACACCCTATTGACACCAATGGACAGCTCTTCCAGACAGAAAATCAAGAAGGAAACAGTACCCTTAAATGCCACACTAGACCAGATGGATTCAAATGATATTTTTAGAGTGTTTCACCCCAAAACAGGAGAATATACATTACTTCCAAGTGCACATGGAACATTTTCCAAGATAGACCACATGTTAGGCCACAAAACAAGTAGCAATAAATTTAAGAAGATTGAAATCATATTGTGTCTTCTCTGACAAAAATGATATGAAACTAGAAATCAAATACAAGAAAATACCTGAAAAACACACAAACACAGGGGGGCTAAATAACATGCTACTAAATAATGAATAGGTCAACAACAATATCAAGGAATAAATAAAAAAATACCTTGAAGCAAATGAAAACAAACGATCCAAAATCTATGGGACACAGTGAAATTAGTACTAAAAGGGAAATTCATCATAGCAATACAGGCCAATGACAAGAAACAAGACAAATCTCAAATAAACTATCTAACCTTACACAGGAAGGAACTAGGGGAAAAATAAAAAACCAAAAAACAAACAAACAAACAAACAAAAAAACAGCAAACAAAGTCCGAAGCAAATAGAAGGAAGAAAATAATAAAGATTAGAATGGCAATAAATGAAATAGAATCTAAAAACAAAAGAAAATATCAATGAAAATAAGAGCTGGTTCTTTAAAACGATAAACAAAATTGATAAACTTTTAACCAGACTCATCAAAAAAAAAGAAAAAAGAGAGAGGACTCAAATAAACAAAATCAGAAAAGAAAGAGAAGTGACAACTGACTCCACAAAAATACAAAGCATTATAAGAAACTATTATGAACAATTATATGCCAACACATTGGACAATATAGAAGAAATGCATAGATTCCTAGAAACTTAGAATCGTCCAGGACTGAGTCAAGAAGAAACAGAAAATCTGAACTGACCGATTACTGCTTACCAAATCAAACCTATAATCAAAAACTCCCAACTAACAGATGTACTGGACTGGATGGCTTCACAAGTGAATTTCACCAATCATTTAAAGACGAATTAACACTGATCCTCTCAAACTATTCCAAAAAATCCAAGAAGGGGGAAAGCTCCCAAGCTCCTTTTATGAAGCCATCATTATCCTGATTTCAAAACCGACAGACATTACCAAAAAAAAAAACATATATATATATGCCAATATCCCTGATAACATAGATGCAAAAATCATCAACAAAATATTAGCAAATCAAATTCGTCAATACATTAAAAAGATCATACATCATGATCAAGTGGTATTATTCCTGCAATGCAAGGTTGACTCAATATCTGCAAATCAATTAACATGATACACCACATAGATAAAATGAAAGATAAAAATCGTATGATCATATCAAAACATGCAGAAAAAGTCTTTGACAAAATCCAGCATCCATTTATTACAAAAACTCTTAGCAAAGTGGGAATCGACAGAACATACCTCAACATAATAAAGGCCATATATGACAAACCCACAGATAACATCATACTCAATGGGGAAAAGCCAAAAGCAATCAGGAACAAGACAAGGATGCCCACTTTCACCACTTTTATTCAACATAGCATTTGAAGTCCTGGCCACAGCAATCAGAGAAGAAAAATAAATAAATAAAAGGCATCCAAATTGGAAAGAAAGAAGTAAAACTGTCATTATTTGCAGATTACATGATATTATAAACAGGGAACCCTAAAGATTCCACCAAAAAACTATTAGAACTGATAAATGAATTTAGTAAAGTAGCAGGATACAAAAATTAATATTCAGAAATTGGTTGTTTTTTATACACCAATAATGAACTGTCAGAAAGAGAAATGAATAAAAGAATCCAATTTAAAATTGCATGCAAAAAATTACCTAGGAATAAATTTAACCAAGGAGGTAAAACACCTGTACTTGGAAAACTATACATCACTGAAGAAGATGTATAGAAGAAGATACAAATAAATGAAAGCATATGCTGTACTCATGGATAGGAAAAATTAGCATCATTAAAATGTCATACTACCCAAAGCAATATATAGATTCAATGCAATTCTTATGAAAATACTAATGACATTTTTCACAGAACAAAATCAAATAATCTTAAAATTCATATGGAACCAATAATGAACTGTTAGAAACACTAATGAACTGTCAGAACCACAAAAGACCACAAATAGGCACAGAAATCTTGATAAAGAAGAACAAAATTGGAGATATTGTGCTACGCAAAATCAAACTATACTACAAGGCTATAGTAATCAAAACAGCATGGTACTGGCATAAGAAGACACAGAGATCAATGGAACAGAATAGAAAACCCAGAAATAAACTGACACTTATATGGTAAATTAATCTATGACAAAGGAAGCGATCATATACAATGGAGTAAAGATAGTCCACTCAATAAATGGTGTTGTAAAAACTGTACAGATACATGCAACAAAATGAAACTGGACAACCTTCTTATACTATAAACAATAATAAACTCAAAATGGATTAAGACATTAAGACCAGAAACCATAAAACTTCTTTAAGAAAACACAGGGAGTAAACTCTCTGATATTGCTCCTAGTAATATTTTTTCTGATATTTCTCCTTGGTCAAGAGAAACAAAAGAAAAAAATGAACAAATGGACTACATCAAACTAAAAAGTGTTTGGACAGCAAAGGAAATTGTCAACAAAACAAAAAGACAGCTTAATGAATGGGAAATGATATTCACCAATGACACATCTTATAAGAGGTTAATATCCAAAATTTAGAAAGAACTCAATACCAAAAATCAAACAATTCAATGAACAAATAGGCAGAGGACCTGAATAGACATTTCTCCAAAAGGACATACAGACGGCCAATAAATACATGAAAAGATATTCAACCTTACTCATCATCAAAGAAATGCAAATTAAAATGCACAATGCGATATCATCTGACACATGTCAGGATGTCTGTCAATAAATCACCAACACAACAAGTGTTGGTGAGAATGCGGAGATAGGGGAACACTTGTACACTGTTGATGGGATTGCAAATTGGTGCAGTCACTATGGGAAAATGTTTGGAGGGTCCTCAAAAAATACAAAAACACAGCTTCCTTATGGCCTACCGATTCCATTTCAGGGTATTTATCTGAAGAAATCTAAATCACTTATTTGAAAATATATATGCACCCCAATGTTCATTGTGGCATTATTTACAATAGTGAAGAGATGGACGCAACCCAAGTGCCCATCAATAGATGATTAGAGAAAGAATATGTGGTATACTCGTATACTCCACACTACTGAATTGTACACTTAATGATTAAGATAATAAATTTTATTTTATGTTTATTTTACTACAATTTAATTTTTTTAAATAAAAATATATTCAGATTTTCAAAATCAATACAAAGGTTATACTTTGGCTATATTACTGGTTCACTGACTAGATATACCATCATATGATGGTAATCTAAACAATCCCACAGAAGTTCAAGATTGCCCAACAAGACAGAAATGGCATTCAACAAATCAATCTTCCAAGCCCTGAGCCTGAAGGTACAGCCAAATAGTAGGTATAGGCTAAATTTCAAGGCCTATGCCAAACCTCAATACAAACTGAAAAGAGGCCTCTTCTAGTCCTGTCAACTGTGAAAATTTCAGAAACTTTAAGCAGATGGATTAAGAATAAATTTTTGGTCAAGCAGCCCTATTTGCCTTCCCTCAAACCACACAGATATTGTTATTTTGACCAGTGCTCATTCCTTTAACTCATAGAATTGGACCCATAGGTTTTTACTGTCCCTAAAACTTAAATAAGCCTCTTCCTTACTTTAAGTTGGTTCTGAAAAAGGACATTAAGGTTTGTGGAAGGGGAGAGATTTGGTCCTCTGAGTGGGTATATCATGCGACCCTCTCCTGTCTCAGAAGTATTACAGCAGCCTCCTGTAGTGATGTACATGGCCTTCTGAAAAACAAGGCATTAAATATATACTAAATATTTGTTGACTGTATCTTTTAAATCCACCCTCCCTCACATACCCCCCCAAAAAAGAAAAAGAAAAACAAGAACACAAGTTGATCTTGTGGGTTCAACTATCATTGAGCCAGATTACTCACAACATCAAAGTCACACCTTAGTTAAATGGTTTGGTTGTACTTGGAGAAGACTGAATTGCTCCAAAGCACCTTGGTTTCCCCTGCCAATATTCATGAGCATCTAAAGGTTAGAGGCTGATTCACTTACATAAAGTACCACAAAAAAAGATGCTTAATAGTTTTTTGTTTTTGTTTTTTATCATGTTGATGATTAAAAAAAAAATCTGAAACTAAGACTTTGGCTTATAGACAGGGAATGGTCTCGATTCATCATAATTTCTTCCTTGAACATTGCAGTATAAAGTTTATTATAAACTATAGCTCTGTACAGCTGAAAAACATCTATTTTTACTAAATGCCAAAAATATCACCAAATGATATTCATGAGATAAACCTAAATATATCAAATTGTCAGAACGGATAAGGACAAAGAAGCACTTTCCTCCCAGCCTGTAAAGAGAGAATACTGATCATTGCTAAGTCATAGTTGGGAAAAGTGCTGACACTGAATCCCAGTTCCTGCTGGAAACAGTTGTGCCACCAAATATGGGAAAGATACGACATTGTGACAACAGTAGAGTTCCTCCATATAGAAGCACTGATTGCAGTGCGGACAGTTCTGTGGCCTTAGATGAGTACGGTGTTTTTAGGAGCATTACAACAGCAAACTGTAGCTTTGCTGGCTCTTCAAATGTAGGATCAGTTTTTAGTAAAGGAGACATGGTAGAGATAAAAACAAGGGTTATGCTATTTCCTAAACTTATACAGAAAGATAAAAGAAGAATATAGACTTGGTCTTGCAAATAACATAATCCTTAGAAAAATTAGTGTCAAAAATTTTTCTAAAGCATTTATTCACACACCAGTAGGGCCAAAAATAGGTGATTTAAGAAAACAGGCAATTAAAATTAAACAATAACGTTAGTAACTATACTGTATTTTCAAAACAGAGCAGCTACTAAAGATTACTCTGAATGAAATACATGAAAAAAACCTATCTACCTAACATAAATATTAAACTCAATTATTTAAAAATCCATTTATAAAGTTCAGGTGAGCATTTTTTAAAAACTACTGTTCATGAGCAATGGGGTTTCTGGATGTAATTGTCAGAATATTATGAATTATGAATGTAAAAGTAAATAATATTTAGTATGCCAATATTAATTCTGTTTTTTGCTCTCCAATTACTTTGAATGTGATAATATGTAGAATTGTTTTGGTCAATGAGAATATAGAGTTCAAAGGAACAAAACATTTTGCATCCATTCTGTATGTTTAGTTTACTGTCGTTAGTTTACTCTCTCTTATGTCATTAGAAAGTATCAAAAGTAATATTTATTCCAAAATATAGAACATTCACTCTAAAACATAAGTATCACGTAGCAAACTCAAATCAAAAGAAGAAATAATGTCTACTGATTGCCCAATAGCAATGCAAGGACTAGGAGTTTTCACATGCTTTATTTCATTTAGTTGAGAATACATGCTACTGTGCCCTTCAATGCAGGCAAAGAAACAGAAGTTCAGAAAGATCAAGTAACTAACCAAACTTCACAAATCATCGAAGTGGGATTTGAGTACTTGTCTTCTTTGAGCTTCCAAATTCCATGATCGCGACATAAAAATCATAATATGTCTCAAAAAAAAAGAAAGAAAAACTCAAAAAGGAAAAATAAATCCTTTGGTCTTTTTGCAAGTACTCCAAGAGAAAGCCAATATTTGTACAATATGCATTGCCATTTTGTCATATTTAATGTCACAAAAAAAACCATAATGTAGTCATTATTATTCCTATTTTAAATTTATTTCCTTAAGATCAAATTCTGATTCAAGTTCAAGTCTGTCTAACAGTATAAAACCACACTGAGCTCATTATCAGGTGGCGTGAGCACACACCTTTTTGCAATTGCATGCATGGTATAGACAGATGAAGCATTCATTCTAGGGATTTTTAATTACAGTTCTAAACCAGGCCAAAGTCTCAGTTTGATCCAGGGACGCAATGGATACTAATCAATTGGGCAGGAGTTTGCCTAAAAATAATGGAAAATTTTACAGTGACAAACATTTTCTGACGTTAACAAGGCATTTAGGTTCTGACATAGGCCTTGGTCCAGTAACTCAATATTATAAAGGCTTAAGTCTGTGATTATCTAGGCTTTTCCATCATGCATGGTTCTCAAGATGGCTGCTCAGGTTTCAGACATCATAATTGTGCTTATGGCAAAAACAAGGAAAAAGCGGTAAGGTCACCCCTGGTTTTCCCCTTTTAATGGGAAAGCAAAGCTTTCCTGGGCACATTCCTAGTAGACTGCCTCCTATGTCTAGTAGCCAGAACCGTGGGGGCTTTCAAACCCTATCAGCAAGAAAGGTGGGGAAAAGCAGTGTTCAGCTTTCCAGACTCTACAGAAAAGACAGGAAAGAGAGATGGGAGAGGTCAAGTGCCACTGTGTGATCCAGTTACAGTGTATGCCTGAATAACTACAAGGGAGGGTTTTTAAATGCTTCAGGTTTAAACAGATATGTGCAACTTTGTTTATCCTAGAAATTAGGTCACAAAAATCTGAAAAATCCTCATCAACTTTTTCATGGATCTGCTCATAATATGAAACTTCTAAAGAAACAAAGAATAATTTGATTAACATCTAAGGAAAAAAGTCAGTTTTTGTTTGCCTTAACCTATTAGGCAAATACTGTGGCAGAGTCCACTATTTGCGTACTCAATATCTTTTTTCACGTCTTTACTAAGAGAAGCAACTAGGAATGGCCTCATGACATATTTCAAGCCCATGGCATGGAAATGAAAATTATTGGAAGGAGTTTTTAAAAAGCTCCTCAAAAGAAAGGCACCAACTCAACAGTATGTCCCACATTGCCCTCTGTCTTCTTCCTCTTACAGCTTGAAATGAAAACCTGGTGGCTGAACTCTAAAGGCCAATTTACAGGAATGAGAAGTATCTTACTCTGAGAGGCTGAGAAGCGAGGAGTCTGGCTTTTGGGGACACAATAGGGTCTCAATAACATTCCTAGGCTGTCTCCATGTAGACCCTTTCACATGAAAAACACAAAAACAAAAACCTTAATTTGGTTAAGCCATAGTTTTTTCAGGTTCTGTTAGCTGCATTATGAACCATTATTAATTGGACATAAAGATATCATACCAAATCTAAATGAATCAGTGTATATAAAGGGGATCACAGAAATATTAAGAATCAATAGTCCCCTTTATAGATCACATACCAGTTAGAGAAAATATTTTTACTGATTTTTAATTAGTAAATATTATGCCCATTTCTCTAATATTTATATATAAACATTAATAATATGTGCACATGTATTTATGCATTCATATAAACACAGATAGAAAGTTTATGTGTGTGTATATATAGTACACCCATTCATACATACACATAAATATATATATGTGTGTGTATATATATATATATATACATACATATATATGTGTATATATATATATATATATATATGTGTATATATATATATATATATATATACACACACATACAGACAGACAGCAGACAAGAATCAATTGGTAAATAGGAGTTTATGTTCATGGTTTAAAATGAAGTTAAGGAGTCATATATAAAAAGATGACTAGAATGTTATCTGCATAATTTTGGTAATAATACTTTCTGAATGGTTACACTTGAATAACTTTTTAATTATTATTCTTGAATGCTTCTATGTTGCTTATCTTTTTATTTTATTGTTGAGCTTGGATCTTTTTCTTAAAAAAGGAATTAAATCATTCTTTAGAAAAAAAGAAGTTAGGGTTTATTGTTGCTAATGTGTTAAAACTAAAATATACTGGCAAATGTTCTTACTGTATGAGAAAACATTATAAGAATTTTGAACTGTTCTTTCAAGCACAATTTATTACAATTATAGTATCTAACAAATGGAATTAATTTGTTTGTGGTTACAAAGCAGCTGTAGCATAACAAATTACAGTTAAATCTGCATTTAAAAAGAGAGGTGAAATTTCTTTTTGCTTATGTGTATTTTTTTAATACAAAGGACTCATTTTAGAGGCATGTTCCTGTAGGAAAATCATTGATAGAAAATTCAAATATTTATTCTTCAGTTTGGAGAATGAAATTCAGAAATGTATTTTATTTTATACGAGAGTCATAAGAAAATCTTTCAAATGACATATTTCAGGTAAATAACTGGAATTTATACAGTTCTGTGTTTTTTGTAGTCAAAGCCTTTCATTTGTTTTCCTTATTGCCTAAAGTAATTCCTTGAAAGTAAGTGTAAAAAGAGAACTACTGCAGTCCATTAAATCAGGGATGCAAGAAAATGGTGCCCAGTTAGCTGAGTTAATGTGTCCTCTTTAACGCTTCCTACCTTTAGTCCTGAAAAGAGTAGACTCTCTACATAACTCCACCCCGTAAATTAAAGAAAGAAGCAAAACTAAAACATAACTATCAAAGATGAAGTACAAAAAGAAGTGACTTATCTTAAGTCACACAGTGACAACTGGTTTATTCATTTAGCATCTACCATGCATCAACTATATTCTAGCTGCTGGGGATACAGAGTGGATGAAGGGGATACTTGTTGTGCTTGATGGCCATTATAGTGGCCTTTCCACTCTATCATCTTAGGTTATTTAGGTCTATCACAGAATTAAAGGTCCAGAACGAACTCTAGAGGATATCTAATACAAGCTCATTTCACAGCCAGTTTCACTGGGCAGCAAGAGACCAGACCTAGTTGGTCCAAGGTAGTCATTTAAACTGATACCTGAAGAAACAGCCATGTGAAGAGCCAGGTAGAACACTTACTAAGCACACGAGGAGGAAAGATCACATGTGGTTCTTGGACCTGAGAGAAGGCCGGAGTGACTGATGACAGCGAAGAGAAATATGAATATTGAGGTCAGAAAGTAAGCCAGGCCCAGATCATGCAGACTGCTGGGGTCCATAGTAAGGAGGTTGGATTTAATTTTAAGTCAATAAATAAATGTGAGAAGAGATTTGATGACAAAACCTTCAAGACCGTCTTCATACACTTGGTACAGAGGAGAAGGTAATGGAACCAGCCAGTTTGGGCACTAGGAAGATAACCAAGGTAGAACTATGTCACGGAAGCTGAGGGAGGAGAGAGTTATAGGTGGGAACAAGGGACCTGGTCAATACAGCTAAACATTACAGGCACATCATGGACGTCATTCCATGTATCCATTAGACAAGAACAGTTTCAATAAAATATTGAAAAGGCAGAAGCCACATTGTGCAGAAAATTATTTTAAAAAATAATTATAAAAAGACGGTCAGTGAAAGAATTCAGGCAACTGGATTTTGCAAGTAAAGTGATTAAAAAAAACATCAGGGAAGAGAGACCACTCAGGTGGAAGTAATAGTGGAAAAAAATTTTGCTGGCACGTGGAAATTTTAGTTGGGATGCATATAGAGGCAAAACAGCTAGTGAAACAAGGACAGATTGAAGACGTAAGCAAGATCAAAGAGGAGGCAGAAGGGGATGAGAGCTGAACCATGGGTGGAAGAATTGCCCTGGGCAAAGATTCAAGGAAAGAAAAGATCAATGGTCATTTTTTAAAGTATTAGACAAAAACTAGTACAGTTCACAAGTGATGGTCCTCCAGCAATGTAAAGGGTACCTAATAAAGGAATGGTAAGTGTATGGCTTGGGAACTCAAGCAGAAAATATTCTATGAAATATCACAGGCCCTTATAAGATGAAAAAGCAATTAAGTCATAGTAGGGGTTTAACTAAGGTTGGAGAACAATAATCACACCATGGAAGAAAAAGACCCCAACTTAAATGGGAGGATATCTCTCTCTCTTTAGCTGTGACAGGGATCAATCTTTTACTGAGCATCTACTCTAGATGATAATGAAAATAGATATATTCTTTTCAGATAAGTCAACTCATCATATTTTTAGATGGTCTCTGAAACAACTTTGAATTTCCCTCTATTGTTCTTTAATCCAGCAATTTTTTCCATGATAAGAAGAGACCTTACATTAGTTAGAAACTAGATAATTTACAATAACTTACTATTAACATTACTGTGTTTCCTCGAAAATAAGACCTAGCCAGAACATCATCTCTAATGTGTCTTTTGGAGCAAAAATTAATATAAGACCCGGTATTATATTATATTATATTATATTATATTATATTATATTATATTAATTATATTATATTATACCTGGTGTTATGTTATGTTATGTTATGTTATGTTATGTTATGTTATGTTATGTTATGTTATGTTATGTTATGTTATATCATATTATATTATATTGTATTATATTAGACCCAGTCTTATATTATATTAAAATAAGACCGGGTCTTGTATTAATTTTTGCTACAAAAGACGCATTAGAGCTGATGGTACAGCTAGGTCTTATTTTTGGGGAAACACGGTAACTCTACTGTTCATAGTGCATTTTTAAATTGTTCCACTGACATTTCAGTTTCCTTTTTCAGTTCACATAAATCCGTGTTATTTCATTACTAGAAGAAAACAGTCTCAAATTTTCTCAGTCATATTTAATTTCTGATAATAAGTTTTCATAAAGTTTCTTCAAATGCTAAAATAATGGGCTATATTGCCTACCCAATTGCATCTGTTGCATGTTTGAATCAGACATAAGACATTTAAAAATATTTTGAAGCACAGAATTTCACCTACTTTCCCAATGAACATGATATTCCTATTTTTTAGTTTCTATCTCTTCTAGCATGCTGTTAACATTTTCAGACCTGAGAGAAGCAGGGAGGGGAAGGAATGAGACATCAAACACAGTTCTTTTAGCATCTTCAATTCTACAACTTCAGCCAATCTCATGGAAATTCATTATGTGGTTATATTATTTTAGTTCAATGGATAAATTTCATGATTTTGTTTTGATCATGCATTTCTTCATATACAATTTGGCATAAGTAACTGTTGTAGGCTTATGGTGCTGAGTATTTTAAACAAGACTTTACTATTCCTACTTTCAGTGCTTTTCCTCTAAATCATCGTATTAGAAGCATGAGTCCTTTAGAACTCTCTGAAATGACAAGTTTTCATCTTTGCTTACTTTTAGTGTGTAGCTCTGCTGTGCATCTTCTTACAGCTGTCACTAGCTCACTGTCAAGGACAAAAGGGCAGTACAGGCCAAGGGTTAGGCATATCAGTTTTGAAGTCAGAAACAGATAAGTTTAAGTCACCTTTCTTTCTACAAGTTACTTTACCTCTCTGGACCTTGGTCTCCTCATTTCATGAAGATGGAAACACTGCTTGTCATTTCATTGTTTGAGAGATTAAATGAGTTAGCATGCACGTCTGACAATTAAATTGGCGAACTGGTTGCAACAATGTTGCTAACCTTTTTTGATATCAGAGGGATTATTCGTTATGAATTTGTACCAACTGGACAAACAGTTAACCAAGTTTACTGTTTTGATGTGCTGAAAAGGCTGCATGAAAAGTTAGATGACCTGAACTTGTCGCCAACAATTCATGGCTCTTGCATCACGACAATGCACCAGCTCACACGGCACTGTCTGTGAGGGAGTTTTTAGCCAGTAAACAAATAACTGTATTGGAACACCCTCCCTACTCACCTGATCTGGCCCCAATAACTTCTTTTTTCACCCAAAGATAAAGGAAATATTGAAAGGAAGACATTTTGATGACATTCAGGACATCCAAGGTAATACAATGCCAGCTCTGATGGCCATTCCAGAAAAAGAGTTCCAGAATTGCTTTGAAGTGTGGACTAGGCACTGGCATCAGTGCATAGCTTCCCAAGGGGAGTACTTCAAAGGTGACCACAGTGATATTCAGCAATGAGGTATGTAGCACTTTTTCTAGAATGAGTTTGCTAACTTAATTGTCAGACCTCATATTTAGATTTTCATAAAATTTGTAAATAATATGTAACTGTAATTGATTATAATTGTTGTCTTCTTACATGTTGATTTCTGTCACACCTCCTCTAGTGTCAGCTGGCCCCAGAGTGTTTGTAAGCACTTCAGGAATTTGGCTAAGGGGAAGTTGAACTAGGAATACATGTAGTTGGATATGTTGAAATGATTTTAAGTAGCTCCCATTATAACAGCCATGCCAGTGTATAAATGGCTCCAAAAATACTTCTACTATCCACTGGCATAACATATTCAGCTTTGTAACACAAAGGCATAGACGAAAGATTATATATGATATAAATATGTCCTTTGGCATCCAGCACTAAAAGTGTGTGGTCTGTGAATGAGAAACAAGATTAGAAATAAATGAAGCCAGAAGCTAGTCTGTGGGGAATTTTTTCATTTATCAAACATTTTAATGTAAAATTAAAGAAGGAAAACTTATCAACACATGGTTAAAACTGAATTTATCTCTTGTCAAGATACTCAACAATGCAGCATACATAATTATAAATGCATATTTTGGGGGGTGGAGCTGAGCAAAATAGAATTTATCAGAATTACTCTTGATCATAAAGAGTAAAGTCACATGGTTTATGCAGCCAAAAAATAAAATATATATTTCAATCAATCATATAAGAGAAAAAGATAAATTATCTTTCTTTTTTTTTCTATGGAAAATATTACAAAATCATTTTAATTGGTAGAAGGTAGAGGCACTGTATTATTTTGCTAGGGCTGCCATAACAAAATACCACAGATTAGGTGGCTTAAACAACAGAAACTTATTTTCTCACAATTCTGGAGGCTAGAAGTCCAAGATCAAGGTGTTAGTAGGGCTGGTTTCTCCTCAGGCTCCTCTCCTGGGCTGGCAGATTGTAACCTTCTCGCTGTGAGTACACATCCCTGGTGTCCCTTCCCACGTCCTAATCTCCTCTTCTTATAAGGACACCAGTCAGATTGGATTAGGGTTCACCATAAAGGCCTCATTTGAACTTAATTACCTCTTTAAAGGCTCTATCTTCATTCTGAGACGTGGAAGGTGAAGATCTCAACATATGTATTATATTTAGGGGAACACAACTTAGCCCATAGGGGACGTTAAGAGTATGCAACCATAAAATATAGTGAAAAAAGTAATCTTTGTAGGCAATTAATAATTTTTTTAAAGTACGTTGTTTATATTCATCTTAAGATGTTTCTGACACTTGTCATGTTTTTAAACGTGCAATTTGTTGCAATTTATTTCCTCATGTGAAAGATATATTCATTTTTGTATTCATTCTGTACTCATAATTTGTTTTGTATTCTTTCAGGAGAGCTACTTGACCCCTTATTGCACTGTATTCGATCCCCACAAAACCAGGACCCACTCCAATCTCATAAATGTGATATCTTCATAGAGTGCCAGGATTCAATTGATTAATCTCTAAAATCAAAATCATTTTGACATTGAAAAACCTGTAGTTTCCATTTCAATATTATAAGAATATCTGTATTTTGAAAAGAAATAGTTATCTTTGAAATGTCATATATTGAAATTGCTTCCTAAAGGGTCAAAAAAAAAGTTGTTTTTTTCCTAATGTTCAACTCTCCTTAATGTCCAGACATTAAATTCCTTTCTGTGTTCTTATTATATTTCATATCTCATTCTTGTCTCTTTATATAAAGCTCATACTGTGTTCCCCCGAAAATAAGACCTAGTAGGACTATCAGCTCTAAAACGTCTTTTGGAGCAAAAATTAACATAAGACCCGGTCTAATATAATATAATATAATATAATATAATATAATATAATACCGAGTCTTACATTAATTTTTGCTCCAAAAGACACATTAGAGCTGATTGCCCGGCTAGGTCTTATTTTCGGGGAAACACGTTATATAGAAAAAATTTTAACTACCAATTAGGAAAATTTTTCCTAGTGATACCAACCATATCTACATGAGCCTGACCTTGCCAACAGGATAACTATGACGTTTTATATTTCTATAGTAAAGTCCATACATCATTTTTTAACAGGATACTAATTGTGGAAACCTTGTACATACAGAGATTGTCCTGGAACGTCAGCATGCCCTTCAGTATGATCCAAGTTCTGCCGCAGGACTTAGGAGATAGAATCAAGAAGAGGAAATAAGCTGAATGACCTCAAGAGCTGGCCTGTTTGACAGACACCCAGGGGAATAATGAATGAAATAGATTGGGCATCTAATTTATCAAATCCTCATGTTTTCCATTTCAAGAAATCCCCTAACTCACACTCACTCAAGATTCTATCATTTTACATTTAATTTTATGTTTGAAGTCACATAAAAGTAATGAAGCTTGTCAAGCAATCTCACTTTGAACAGTCCCTCAAATGTTAAGAATTTAGGTCAGACTTCCAGGTGCTAATGTCTCTCTTGTTTCATAATAATCACAGTTCAAATTCACTGGGCAATGTTTGAAGTAAAATATTTTGGGTTTCTTAGGACAAAGCTGCTTTGAAAAAGCCTAAGAAATTACGGTTCCAAGTAGATAACAGCAATTTTGTTTTTCTAAATTTAAATTTCACAAGGCTTCTTAAATTAGATCTGGATTTTTACCTTCCAGGATCTAATATTCATGACCAAACATAGCAGCTTTTGTTCCAACCAAGACAGAAAAAGGATTTTAAACATGCATGGTCTTAGGTTAAAGAAAAATAAATCACTTGCAAAATGTACTATTAGTAAGATTCAAAGATCTGCTCATCCAGGTCCTTAAAATCACAGAAGAGTGGAGCAAGGTATGGCCATAGTGTCACTCTTCTAATTTTATTCTGTTTTCTTCTCTGGAATGCTACACAACTAGCCAACTACCAAGAAAATAAATGTTATCCATTTTTATCTTAATACAAGATAAAAACTAGAAAGTCAAACGGTGGTCAATATTCATTTTTGGATCAAGGGATTAGATCAGTCATCCCTCTAGTTATGAGTATTAGTGCTTGTTCCCTCCAAAGAACAAGCACTAATACAATTTTTCTCATCTGCAAGCTTGTCTTTATATTCTGAGCCATTCTTCTAACAAGTGTTGGTTGCAGGGAAGTAGACAAGAGTAGAAAAAAGTGGGTGGCCATGCTAAAAGCCTGACAAGATTATTTATATTGGCAGTGCTGCTTTCTTTGAGATCAACAATTAATGTTTTGCATTTCTTTATAAAGTTATAGCCAATAGAAAAATGTATCATATCTTCTTTCAGTTAAAATATTTCTGCTTTCTTCATACTGCTCTGCATATCTTGTTCCTCTTTCCACACTGGGACAACATGCAAGGATGAAGAGAAGGATATACAGTAAATATCAGTTCTGAGGCTGAGGTAGAAAAGGGACACGTCTTTGGTAGACAGCACAAAATTAAGGATATATAACAAATGTCCTTTATAAGTTAAATATAGCATGGACAGTCAACTTCAAAGCATAATTTTATGCATTGAAAGATATGGCTCTTCTCTTAACTCAAACATAATCAACAAAATATGAAATCTAAGAAAAGGATTTGGCACATAAATATCTATGGGAATGATAGCTTCACACACACACACACACACACACACACACACACACACACACACACACACACACACAGAGAAAAAAAGTTTTGAAAAAAAATATTCATGATTCCAGTAAAGAAGATCCCATCTGTGCTTCTTGTCACATTATTTTTATCCTCAAATTTACATATTGTATTTACAAATGTTTCTGTTCTCAGGTTAATTTTAAGAGCTCAAGTTGGGTAGTTAAATGCTTGAATTAACAATAACAGCTAAATAAACACGAGAACAAAAATCTTGGATGTTACACGCATATAGATGACTATCTAATTTTTCTTCACAATCTTCAGCCAGCATAAGTTCAGTTCCATCTGTCTAATAGTCTACTAGACATATCTATTTCATAGTCCAACTATCATACTACAATTCTCTAAATCCATTACTTTTCTTCCTCTAAAAAGTATCCCTTTACATTGTCCTTGCTTCAATCAATATTATCACAATTGCTGCAATTATTTAAAACACAAAATTCACCATCCACATTCCCTCATTCATCTTTCATCCCCAAGCAAGTTTTAAAGATACAGCCTTCAAAAATCTCCTATTTTATTAACCTAGTCTATGTTTTCATCATTCTCATCTCAATTACTATAGTAATTCACTTTAATGCTTCAAAGTCTACCTTTTTCCAATTACCCAGAGAGTACACACACCTTTTTTTTGTTCACCAATTTCATCATAACTTTCCATCACCCTAGATCAAGTCCTTCAATAATTTTTCATCACCTACTGAAACAATCTTAACCTTTCCAGTCTGTTATTGAGGCTAACACTACCTAAATTTATCTCCTATCAAACCCTTCCAATGTGAGCAGAATAATCTCCTCAAGTCCTGCAAACAACCCTAGATCTCTTGTTTGCTCATTTGCTATCCCACACCCCACACCCTACACAGGGAATATTCTTCTATTTTCTCTTTGCCCATTGAATTCTCATACTTCAAGAGTTAATCTGGTCTTACCTCTTTTCTGATTTTTCTTTACCCTTATATCACCAGAAGCAGCATAGTTGAGTAGGAAATGTATACTCTGAGGTTTCAGGCAACTTTGAGATCAAATCTCATCCCCATCATACATCCACTGTGAAGGACAAGTTAAATCCTTGGGCCTTGGATTCATTATCTGCAATATAGGGGATAATAAAGCCAAACTCATATGGCCAATAAAAGATGAAATGAAACAGTGCATGTAAAGTACTACCATGGATAAGTGATTTTACTTGGCAGTCTATTAAATACTAATAGATACTTCTAAATATAATCATAAAGTAGTCATTAAAATTATGACCTGGATTCATTAAATGATCCCAAAATATTTATTAAACAGAAAGGAAATCTCTGTGGCATATTTTTATTGCTTGTCTATACAATCTATGTTCTATGAGCTCTTTGAAAATTGGTAATGTACACCTGGTTAGTATGCTGTATTTAACTAGAATTCTTCATTAACAAAACCAAAAAATAATAATAATAATCATTCCCTCAAAGGACATACCCATAAATAGCCAGAGAGAATGTAATGCATTTTAAAGTTGAGAAATGAGCGTGAAGATTTTTTTAATTCAGGAAGACCTAACTGAATGAAAAAATTCTAACCATCCTTTTCACATTATGATTAATTTACATAAAATAACTGACAAAGAATACAGTGACATTTTTATTATCCAAGGAAGACCCCAAGCATAGTCTGCAGCTCTTCCAACACAGAACTGTCATACAATATAAAATTGTGCTGGGAGAGCAGTTTACATCCTCTAATAGGCAGAAAGACAAGCTTCTGACTCAAGTGTTCTAGCTGTAAGAGGCATTGTAGCGAGGTTGGCACCCATTTGGAGAAATTATGAGAAACTGATAGGGCAAGAGGGGCCTTCAGAGACTAAGACACAATGATGAAGTGGTACCTTGAGAGCTATCTTTAGCTTAGACAAAAATAATTATTCTGTAGAATATAATACAGTAACATGTTATCAATTGGTCAGAGGTCACTGAGCTAGCAATTTCAATCACAGAGAAAAATATGGAAGTGATGTCAGAAGCATGGCAGTGTGAAGGGTTCCCTTGATCTCTCCACTTGAAGTTACAACAAGGTGAACAGCTGTAATTCAACAAAGGATTTCCTGTGCAAAACACAAACATGTCTGAGAGATCCGCTCACCTAAACATCCAAAGGTGGGTGAATAGGGACAAACAGGGGAGGAGGGAAGGGAGAAGAGCAGAGAGGGGCGCTGCTGATTCAGTCCAGAGCTCAGTGCTGGTCATGGGAGACGGGAGGATTCCGGCTGCAGGTGCGCTCTCTGTGGCCCCAAGCTTTCCTGCCTGAGTGACCAGCATATAATATGGCTGAACCCAGCCATCTGGACAGAGGGCTCAGGACAGAGACAGAATACAGAAGTGATACAGCTGTGTTCTAGCAGCTGCCATTGTCAAGCAGAAAACGAAGTCACAGAGCCTGGCTGCCTCCCCCTACCCTCCCAGACCTCACCTCCCGGCAATCTCCCAGAGCTAGTATCAGGCCCCAGAAGAAACTGTAGCAGTGAGGGTCGGGTTACAAAGCAGAATATCCACACCTCTGAGAATTGGAGAGACAGTTCCTGAATGGCAGAGGCACACTGTGGCTAATCCCAGTGACAAGGGTGGAGTTACAGAGGTGGGGCAGCTGAGGTCTGGCAGTCAATATTACTGAAAGGAGAACAAAGCCACAAACACACCAGCGGACTCTCCTAGCCCACCCTGCTCCACCCTTTGTGGCTGATCTTGGTGGGGGTACCAGGGACACCTCCGGTAGTACAGCACTGCATCTACCTGCAGGGGCAGCGCTAAGGTTTCAGGGGTTCAGAACCCCTTCATTCACCACATTCTTCCATGGGAGTGGTGCCCTGAGACCATGACCTGGTCAAGAGACACCCACCTTCCCAGGAAATAACAAGGTATTTTTCACCACCCAGCAGAGATCCTAGAAGCCACAGCACTGCAAGAGAGAATAAAACGCTCCAGTGCCACACATTGGAAAGCAAAAGAAAAACCTTTTCTTATCAACCTGCTGCAGAGTTCACTCCCATAAAAGTTTATGCAGAGAAAGAACCCATCAAATAATATGAACAACCCAGGTGACAAGATACTTCAGGAAGAAAATGATAAATCTCTGATAAAATAAAGAAATAGAAAATGTGACTTAAATGATGGAGAATCTAAGATGGCAATTCTGAAAAAAAGCTACACAATATGCAAGAAAACTCAGATATGCAACTTAATGAAGGTAGAAATAAAATCAAAATCAATGAACAAAATGAATACTTTACCAAAGAGATCGAAAATATAAAAAGAATCAAATAGAAATTCTTCAGCTGAAGAACTCAATAAAAAAGATGAAGAATAAAATAGCGAGGTTAGGAAATAGAGCTGACCAGAGGGAGGAAAGAATTGATGATATCAAAGGCAGAAATCTGGAAATGACACAGATAGAACAATGAAACTTGAGAGTTAAAAGAAATGAAATAACGCTACAATAACTATCTGACTCCATCAGAAAGAGCAGTGTAAGAATAATAGGTATACCAGAAGAAGAGAGAAAGAACGGCACAGAGAGCTTATTCAAACAAATAGCCGATGAGAGCTTTCCAAACCTATTGAAAGAACTGGATCCTCAAATCCAAGAAGCAAACAGAACATCCAATTATCTCAATCCAAAAAGGCCTTCTCCAAAACACATTATATTAAAACTGCCAAAAATTAATGACAAGGAAAAAATTCTTTAGGCAGCCAGGGAAAAGAAGACAGTAACCTATAAAGGAAAAACCATTAGATTATCATCAGATTTTTCAGCAGAAACTCTACAAACTAGGGAATAGAATCAAATATTCAAAGTATTGAATGAGAGAAATTACCAGTCAAGAATAATATATCTACCAGTTATGTTTTAGATATGAAGGAGTAATAAAAACCTTCCCAGATATACAGAAGCTAGAGAATTTTCCACCACAAGGCCTGCATTACAGGAAATACTGAAGTGGTTTTCTACCTGAAACAAAAAGGTAAGAGAACCAAAAACTATAGGGAGATGACTAACAGACAGACATAAGCAGAAAATTGCAACCTTTATTCAGAATAGGGCACCATACACTTAAATACAACATAAACGTTAAAGGAGGTAAAAAAGAAGAAAAAAAAAAAGAGAAGAAAACATAGCTACTGCAACTTGGAAATGAACTCACAGCATAAATAAGGATAAATTGTGACAACAAAAAGCATAAAACAGGTGGGAGCCAAGTGGTGAATTTGCAAAAGAGAATGGAGATAAGATGCATGCAGAAGAAAGAGGCCTAGTGATTACATGAAACTTTCATTTACATAACCTTAATAGTAACCACACACAAAAATCCACAACTGATACACATAACAAAAATAATAAAAAAGAGAAAACACAGGAAAAAAGTCATAGAATACCACCAAACTAAAATAACAGAAAGAAACACAAGGGGAAAGATACAATGGAGACACCAAGCTACAAGAAAACAAAAGATGAAACTGGCTATAGGAAATCCTCATATATTAATAATCACCATAAATGTAAATAGAATGAACTCACCAATAAAAAGGCACAGAGTAGCAGATTAGATCAGAAAACAAAACCCAACCATATGCTGTCCTCAAGAGACACATTTCAGCTATAAGGACAAATAGAGATTCAAAGTGAAAAGATGGGAAAACAATACTCCAAGCAAATGGCATCCAGAAAAACGTGGTTGTATAGTCATATTTATATCTGACAAAATAGACATCAAGATAAAAAAGGTAACAAGAGACAAAGATTGACATTTCATAATGATAAAGGGGATAATACATCAAGAAGACACAAAATTTATCAATATATATGTTTCCAATCAGGGAGCACCAAAATATATAAAGCAGCTGCTAATGGAACTAAAGAAGAAGCTGACAAAAACACAATTATAGTACAGGATTTAAATACTCCATTGACAGCTACGGATAGGTCATCCAAATAGAAAATCAGTAAAGAAATATCAGCGTTAAATGAAACATTAGACCACAGGGACACAGTTAACATTTATAGAGCCTTTCATCTCAGAACTACAGATTATACATTCTTCTCTAGTATACATGAAACATTCTTAAGGTTAGATCATATGTTGGGACACAAAACTAGCCTCAACAAATTTAAGAACTGAAATTATATCAAGCGTATTCTCTGACCACAATGCTTTGAAATTGGAAATCAATGGCAAAAAGAAAGTGAGAAAAACAACAAATATGTGGAGATTAAACAACATGCTACTAAAGAATGACTGGGTCAAAGAAGAAATAAAAAGAGAAATCAAAAGATACATACAAAAAAAGAGAATGAAAATGTAACACATCAAAACTTTTTGTATAGCAAAAGTGGTAATTAGAGGGAAGATTATATCATTACAGGCCTATTTCAAGAAACAAGAAAATTACCAAACAAACAACTTAAAATTACATCTTAAATAACTGGAAAAGAAGAAAAATTAAGCCCAAAGTCAGCAGAAGTAAGGAAAAAATAAAAATTAGAACAGAATTAAATGAAATAGAGAACAAAAAGACAATAGAAAACAAATAGTGCAACAAAGAGCTGGTTCTTTGAAAAAACTAATAAAATTGACAAACCCCAGGCTTGACTCACTAAGGAAGAAAGAGAAACACAAATAAACAAAATCAGAAATTAAAGAAGAGAAGTTACAACGGATACCACAAGAATACAAAGATCATAGAAGAATACTATGAAAGACTATATGCCACCAAATTCAATAATCTAGAAGAAACTAGTTCTTAGAAATATGTAACCTTCCCAGACTAAATTACGAAGAACTGGAAAATCTAAATAGACTGATCAACAGTAAGGAAATTGAAAGAATCATTAAAAACCTCCCAAAAAGCAAAAGTCCAGGACCAGATGGCTTCAATAGTAAACTCTACCAGATATTCAAAGATGACTTAATACCTGTTCTTTTCATACTTTTCAAAAAAGAACAGAAGAAGAGGCACTATTTCCAAACCCATGTTATGATGCCAACATTACCCTGATAATAAAACTTAGTAAGGAAAACACCCAAAAAGAAAACAACAGACCAATATCTCTGATAAATACAGACGCAAAAATCCTAAACAAAATACTAGCAAATCGAATACAACACTACATTAAAAACATTGTACATCACGATCAAGTGTGGTTCATTCCAGGGGTAGAGGATGATTTAACATATGCAAATCAATTGATGTGATATACCACAGAAACAAAATAAAGGGTAAAAATCATATGATCATACAACAGACACAAAAAGAATCATATGATCATACAACAGACACAGAAAAAGCATTTGACAAGATACAAGATTCACTTATGATAAAAAAAAACACAATCAAATGGGTATAGAAGGAAAGTACCAACATAATAAAGGCCATATATGACAAACCCTCAGCTAACAGCATACTTAATCATGAGAAACTAAAAGATTTTCCTCTAAGATCAGGAATGAGACAATGATGCCCCCCCTCACCACTTTTATTCAACATAGTATTCGAAGACCAAGCCAGAGCAATCAGGCAAGAGAGAGAAATAAAAGGCAACCAATTTGGGAATGAAGAAGTCAAAATGTCACTTTTTGCAGATGATATGATTTTTTTATATAGAAAACTCTAAAGACTCCACCAAAAAACTATTAGAAACAATAAACAAATGCAGTATAAATGTAGGATACAAAATCAGTGTACAAAAATCCACTGCATTCCTATATACTAACAATGAAATTTCAGAAAAGAAATGAAAAAAAAAATCCTTTTGCAATTGCAAAAACAAGAAAAAAATACTCAGGAATAACCTTAACAAAGCATGTTAAGGACCTATACATTGAAAACTATAAGATGGTATTTTAAAAAGTTGAAGAAGACCCAAAGAAATGGAAAGATATTATGTGTTCATGGTTTGGAAGAATCAACATAGTCAAAATGGCCATATTACACAAAACAATATATAGATTTAAGGCAACGCCCATCAAAATCCCAATGGCATATTTTTTAAGTAATATAAAAAAATAATCATATTTATATGGAATAACAAAAGCCCCCAAATAGCCAAAGCAATCCTGAGAAAAAAAGAACGAGTCCAGAGGTATTATATTCCCTGACTTAAAATTATACTAAAAAGCGACAACATTCAAAACAACATGGCATTAACAGAATAAGACACTCAGATCAATGGAACAGAATTGAGAACCCAGAAATAAACCCACATATATATAGGTGGATAATTTTCAGCAGGGAGCCAAAAACATACGATGCAGAAAAGAAAGTTTTTTCAATGTATAGTGCTAGGAAAATTGGAAAGCCACATGAAAAAGAATGGAACTAGACTGCTGTCACCTTACATTAAAATGGACCAAACTCAAAATGGACCAAAGACCTAAATATAAGACCTGAAACAATAAACTGCATAGAAGAAATCATAGGTGCTAAACTTATGGACTTTGGTCTTAGAGAGGATTTTATAAGTTTGTCCTCAAAGGCAAGGAAAGTAAAAGCAAAAATAAGTGAATGGGACCATACAAAACAAAAAGGTTCTGCACAGCAAAAGAAACCATCAACAAAACAAAGAGGCAACCAACTAAATGGGAGAAGATATTTGTGAATACCACCTCCAAAAGGGGGCTAATATCCAAAATATATAAAGAGCTCATACAACTCAGCAACAACAAATAATCCAATTTAAAAATGGGCACAGAACCTGAAAAGACACTTCTCCCTAGAAGACATACAAGTGGACAACAGATACATAGAAAGATGCTCAAATGCACTAACTCTTAGGGAAATGCAAATCCAAACCACAATGAGATACCACTTCATACCTGTTTGACTGGCTAGTATCAATGAGACAAGGAATAACAAGTATTGGAGAGGTTGTGGGTTAAAAGGAACCATCCTACACTGCTGGTGGGAATGTAAATTGGTACAGCCACTATAGGAAACAGTATGGAGATTCCTCAAAAATTAAGAATAGAATTACTATATGACGTAGCAATCCCTGTGCTGGCTATCCACCCAAACAATCTGAAAATATTTATCTGTAAAGATATATAGGCCTGTATGTTCATTGCAGCATTATTCACAGTGGCCAAGACACAGAAATGACCAAAGTGTCCTCTGATAGATGATTGGATAAAGAAGATGTGGTACATATATACAATGGAATATTATTCAGTCATAAGAAAAGAAGAAATACTGCCATTTGTGACAACATGGATAGATCTTGAGACTATCACGCTAAGTGAGATAAGTCAGATAGGAAAAGTCAAGAGCCATATGATTTCACTCATATGTGGGATATAAAACTAAAAGCAACAAATAATTAAGACAAATAATCAAAAACTCATCAACACAGTTTGCTGGTTACCAGAAGGTAAGGGGGGAAGGGTTGTAGAAGAGGTAAAGGG
Organism: Rhinolophus sinicus; assembly: GCF_036562045.2. Lineage (NCBI taxonomy): Eukaryota > Metazoa > Chordata > Mammalia > Chiroptera > Rhinolophidae > Rhinolophus > Rhinolophus sinicus. The sequence goes on from NC_133752.1 coordinate 76,358,687, forward strand.
GGTCAAATATGTGGTGACAGAAGGAGATTTTACTTTTGTTGGTGAACAGACAATGCAATATACAGATGATGCATTGCAGAATTATACACTTGAAACTTACATAATTTTATTAACTGTTATCACCCCAATAAATTTAATAACAAAAAAGAAAAATACACTCAAGAATCTGTAGGAAGAGAAAGTTTTCAGCAACCTTTATGATTTTAGAAACAACTGATTAATCCTCATTATTAGTTTTCCACTTTATAGTATATTTTAAAAGAGAAAGAGGTTGGATTAAATGATAGAAAAAAAGCACCTGAAAAACAGAAAAAAAATAAAATAAAACAAAACAAACAGAAAAAAAACAAAGTCAACTGAATACCTGACATAAAGGGTAATAGGATAAAACAAACAAAAATGCAAAGCAAAGGATTCTGGGGCTTTTATTACAAGTTCTCTCAGCTAACACGTTTCAATTTCTCCAGGGGCAACATTTCATTAATAGCATAATAAAATGAGTAGTATTCTTAATGAGGAACCGTCTTAATTTAATCATTCTCCATAAAACTATTTATAAAATATACTGCACAATTCCCTCTCTTATTATACTCATACACATTACACCGATTCTAATATAACCTGGTTTTTGTTTGTTTCCTGAGGTATTGCTGTAAAACAGCTAAAAGTGTTTAAATACTTTGAGAATAAAATTTATGGTCTCTTTATTCTATAAACAATATAGAAATTGTATTCAATCTAATAAGTATGGCCCTCTTTTGGGATGGATATCAGCATCCGTCTGGATTAATTCCTAGTGACAAACACTGACTAAGTATAATATTAATCACAATAATAAACGTTTTGAGCTCTTTCTGTGGTCCAAACTGGATCATGCTCTTTGCCTGTTTTATCTCATCTAATAGTTTCAATTATTTTATAATGTAACTACAATTGTGATTCTCATTTTACAGTTGAGAAAGCTGACGCATACAGAGATATAGTAATCTCTCCATGTTCTAAGTGAAAAACGACAGTAGTATGCATGTTGTGATCCCCTAATTTGTCATTTACCAAGACAGTTGTGCAAAATAACAAGTGTTTCACAATAAAGAGTTTTTGACATCAAACGTGTTTGGGGAACTTTGGGTTAGATTCAATAGATTTACCACAGTACTTCCCAGTGATTTTAATATCCTAAGGGTCATCAAGAAGGGTACATAAAACATAGAATACTGTTCTGCATATCTCACAATTGTTTAATAATATACTCCATTTTCCATAGAACATCTTCGAAAATTTGTATTCCTTGAAACAAACTTGTAGAAATACTTTTTTATAAAAAGCACAATAATTATTATTTGTGCCATCTTTTCATGTAAATCTGATAATATAATTCCAAAATACACTATTTATAAAAATAACCCTATATTTTTCCAGATATGCTACACATGGTCGTATGGATTGAATTGTGTCCCCCAAAGAGGATACACTGAAATCCTAACTCCCAGGCCTTCAGAATACCACCTTATTTGGAAATACGGTTGTTGCCAATATAATTACTGAAGATATGGTCATACTGGAGAAGGGTAGGTCCTTATTCTTATTCTGATATGACTGGTGTCCTTTTAAGAAGAGGAGAAACAAACGAAGGAGAATGCCATGTGAAGACACAGAGAAACACAGGGAAAATTCCATGTGATGACACAAGCAGAGATTGGAGTGGGGGAGCTGCAAGCCAAGGAATGCTAAGGAATGACAGCTACCACCAAAGCTATAAAGAAGCAAGAATACTACTCAGTATCCTAGACGGAGCATGGTCCTGCAGACGGAGCATATCTTGATTTCAGACTTCTCCAGAACTGTTTGAGAAACAACAGTTCTGTTGCTTTAAGCCATCCAGTTTATGGTACTTTGTTACAGTAGCCCTAGAAAACTAATAGGCTTGAGTTACAAGACAAAACTCTGAAACCTTGAAACTGTGACAAAATCTAGGCTACTTAAAGTAAAGCACTGTGTAACAACTGACCAAGTTAATCATTTGGAAAGAGACTTGAGAGCAGATAGTCATGTGCTCAGTTGAGAAGAAACTTATTTGTTTGTATTGTTTTTAAAGATTTGTATTAAAATATAGCTAACATACAATATTATATTAATTTCAGGTATACACCATAAGTTATTCAACATTTATAGACCTAAAGAAGTGATCACCCTGGTAAGTCCAGCAACCATCTGATACCGCACCATGCTATCACAATATTGTTGACTATATTCCCCATACTGTACATTACATCCCCATGACTTATTTGTTTTATACCTAGATATTTGAACTTATTCCCCTTCACCTTCCTCTCCTTTTAATTTTTCAATTACAGTTGACATTTAGTGTTATTGTATGTTAATTTCAGGTGTACAGCATAGTGATTAAACATTTATATAATTTAAGTGATCCCCCTGACTAGTGCCCACCTGGCACTATACATTGTTTTATCATCTTATTGACTATATTCCCTATGCTTTACTTTACATTCCCAAGACTATTTTCTAATTACCAATTTCTTCTGCTTAATACTTGACCTTTTTCACCCTGCTCTCCAACCCTTCTTACATCTATCACCACAAGACGTCTAGCACCCACTCCTCATCATATATAGCTATTGCAATATTATTGACTATATTCTATATGCTAGATCCTAAATCCCCAGGACTACTTTGCAATAACCAATTTATACTTCTTAATCCCTTCCCGTTTTTCACCCACCATCCAACCCTCTCCCACCTGGCAACCATCAAAATGTTCTCTGTATCTATGAGTTTGTTTCTGTTTTGTTTGTTTATTTTGTTCTTTAGATTCCACATATAAACAAAATCACATGACATCTGGCTTTCTCTGTCTAACCTACTCCATGCAGGAAAATACCCTCCAGGTCCATCCATACCACTGCAAATGGCAAGAACCCATTCCCTTCCATGGCTGAGCAACATTACATTGTATGTATGTACCATCTCCTCTTTATTCATCCATTGATGGACACTCAGGTTGCCTCCAAATCTTAGCCATTGTAAACAATACTGCAATGAACTTATGGATGCACATGTCCCCCTGAAGTAGCATTTTTGGTTTCTTCAGATAAATACTCAAAAGTGGAGTTACTGGCTCCTTCTTTGTCTCTTGTTTTAGCCTTTGTTTTAAAATCTATTTTGTCTGGTATAAGTATTGCTACTCTAGATTTTTGTTTGTTTGTTTATTTGTTTCCATTTCATGAAATATCATTTTCCCATCTCTTTACTTTCAGTCTGTGTTTTTCCATCTGACCATGAATCTCTTGTAGGCAGTATATGTAAGGGTCTTGTTTTCTAATCCATTCAGCCACCCTATCTTTTGATTGGAGCATTTAATCCATTTACAAAGCAACTGTTGATAGGTATGTAGCTATTGCCATTTTATTATTCATATATTTTTTCTTTTTTTTTTTTTTTTCCATCTTAAAGAAGTCCCTCTGAGAGTCCTTGTAATACTGGTCTGGTGGTGATTAAACTCCTTTAGCTTTTTCTTGTCTGGGAAGCTCTTTAGCTGTCCTTCGATTCTAAATTACAGTTTATCTGGGTAGAGTAATCTTGGTTGTTTTGTAGGTAGGTCCTTGCTTTTTATCACTTTGAACATTTTATGCCAATACCTTCGGGATTGCAAAATTTCCGTTGAGAAATCAGCTGACAGTCTATGGGAGCTCCCTTGCAGGTAACTAACTGATTTTCTCTTGCTACTTTTCAGATTCTCTCTTTGTTTTTACGTTTGGCATTTTAATTATGATGTGTCTTGGTGTGGGCCTCTTTGGGTTCATCTTGTTTGGGATTCTGTGCTTCTGGGAATTGTATGTCTATTTCCTTCACCTGGTTAGGGAAGTTTTCCATCATTGTTTCTTCAAATAGGTTTCAATTCCTTGTTCTCTCTCTCCTCCTTCTGGAACACCTATCATGTGAATGTTGGTATGCTTGTTGTTGTCTCAGAGGTCTCTTAAACTATCCTAATTTTTTTGGATTCTTTTTTTTTTTTTCTTTTTGCTGTTCTGATTGGTATCTTATCTTCCAAATCACTGATTTGATCCTCTGCTTCATCTAATCTACACTTGGTTCCTTCTATTGTGTTCTACATTTCAGTTATTGTATTCTTCACTTATGACTAGTTCTTTTTTTTATGTTTTCTATCTCCATTTTTATGTTTCCTTCTCTTTGTTGAAGTTCTCCCCAAGATCACTGAGCATACTTATAACCAGTGTTTTGTACTCTACATCTGGTAAATTGCTTGTCTCCATTTTGTTTAGTTCTGTTTCTGGAGCTTTGTTCTGTTCTCTTATTTGGGACATATATCTGGTCTCCCCATTTTGGCTGCCTCCTTGTGTTTCTTTCTATGTATCAGGTAGGGCTTCTATGTCTCCTAGTCTTTGTAGAGTGGTCTTATGTAGTAAGTGTCCTGTGGGGCCCAGGGGTGCAGTCTCCCTGGTCATCTGAGCTGAGTTTTGCAGGTGTGTCCCTTGAATAGAGTTGTGTGTGCCCTTATGTTGTAGTTGAGCCTTGGTTTACGTTTGCCTGTCAGTACATGGGATTGAGCCTTGGGCTGATTGGTTATGAGGACTGGTGCTGACTACAGTGGAGGAGCTCTTGTGCAGGGGCTGACCCTATGGAGCAAGATTTGCCCTAGGAGAACTCTGGTTCCTACCCAGTCTGCCCTTTGGGTGTGTCATTCTTAGAGGCAGCCATGTGATGCTCTGGCTTGATCTGAACCTAGCCACCAGGCATGACCGCCCTTTGCCCTTTTGGGAGTGGCTCCGTCACAGGCCAAGTTCAGCAGCAGCTTTTGTCCTGTTCAGGGCCACCTGGCATCCACAGGTGGCTACCACTCGTGCTGGTCTTGGAGGTGCTTTAAGAGGCCAAGGCAAAATTGAGGTTGGTTGCCATTATTACCAGGCTTGGTGCCATTCAACAAGAGGTACAGGACATGCTGAAGCCAGATGTTGCTTGCTTGGGTTTTGTGAACCTTTGAGATTTTAGGAAATCCACAGCATGCCATGACAGGTTGTTTGTATGGAAAAACCCCTGGAAGCAGCTTGGGTGGGCCTGCAAGTTAGATGGGGCAGGTTCTCAGGAAATCACCAGTGTGGAGCATATGAATGGTGTTACGCAGATTGATGGAAACTCAGATATGGCTGTCGCTTATGTCTGCATGCTGGGACAGGGGAGGGCTCAACAAAGAATTTGCATTCTGCCAGCACTCCTGTCTGGGAGAAAGCTGCCTCTCCATCCCTCACACTGAAGCCAAGAAACTCAGTTCCTCCCCGTATGTCCCTGGAGCCTTTTGAGCTGTTGCCCCAGCACTGAAGCCCAGAGCAAGAAGTCCATCAGTAATTAGGTCCATGAGAGAGCCCTTTAAGAGGAACTCCTTGGACTCTAGCTACCCTCTGTCTCACTCAGCCACAATTTCCACAATTTTCACAGCCAGAACTTATGGGGACTTCTTGTCCCCGCACTGTAACCTAGGGTTGGGGAGCCTGGTGGGGGGATGGGACCTCTCACTCCTCTGGGCGAAACCTCTGCATCCAAGATATCCCTCCCAATTTTTAACAATCATATATGATGTGGGACAAGCCCATTTCACTTTCCTCCTACTAGTCTTGAGATGGTTTCTTCTTTATGTCATTAGTTGTAGGACTTCAGTTCAGCTAGACTTCAGGTGATTCTCAATGACAGTTCCTCTGTAATTTAGTTGAAATTTTGAGATGGTCTTCAGAGGACACATGCACAGCATTTACCTACACTGCCATCTTGACCAGAAATCTGTTTATGTTAATTGTTTTAAATACTAATTTAACATCTGTGTGAAACTCAATTTTCTCATCTGAAAAGCGGGGCTACCATCTTCTACTTTACACGATTATTATGATGATTAACTGGGATACATAACATATAAGGAAACAATTGAGATATATTACTACATTAGCTACTTCTTACTACCAAAATTCTCCCTCTAGCCACCCCCAGCCACCAACATTTTGTTGACCCCTTGAGCTACTGCAGAGAACTCCAAAGCCACTGCAAAAGTGTTATTCTAGTGAAGAAAGAATAGATATTATAATAGGTTACCAAGTTATAATTTCTCATAGTATCCCTCAGATTCTGTGCATTAGCTTAATGGCTCAGAAGAGTCAGTACAACTTCTGAATGCATTACATTTAAAAGGAGACAACATGGAACCATACATCTTTAAAAATTAGCCTTCTATGAAGATTTACTTTTCTTTGATAAACTTGGCAGGCAGAGCTTGGCCTAAGATTACAAATTTTAAGCATATTTAATTGGACAGAACCGTTTCCAAGTAGATAATGTAATGAAGGGGGGGAAAAGCCCTTACTACAATGACACTCAAAGTACAATTTAAAATTAATGCTATTATTTTTCTAGCCATATTGCCAATTAGTTAAATTATTTAATATAAAGCTATTTGCTTGAAATTTCATATAGATAATTTTTATTTTTTCAAAGGGCTGGTCTAAAGCACAAAAAATACATTTCTTTTCTTTCTTCTGAGCCATTTCCCCTAGTTATCTTCACTTTGTCACAATCATGCGGCCCTGCTATTACAATTTATTCATTAGTCCAGAGCCTCTAAAATGAATTGATAATGCAATAAAATATATCTCGTATGCCACCTGGAAGTCACTCCTAAGTAAAAGATGCTTACACTGCCTTTATATTTTGCTGTTTAATACGGTAAATCTTATAAAAACAGTACCTATTATATCTCAAGTCAATGCAAAATAGTGCATCTATACATGAAGGCCTTCAAAAGAAAAATTCATTGTATACTTTACTTAAACTGACAATGTAAAACATGAGTACATCTAAATGAGGAGACATACTTTTAACATATTTGTTAAAATTTATGAAATTCCTATGTGAGCTACAGTGATATCTAACTGAATTAGCATCCTTAGACAATGAGCAGTTCTATGGAAGTAAATTTCCCAGGTAACTGAAATTTTCAACTTTAAAAGATAAATGTTGGAAAAGAAATCCTCACCCTTATTGATGAAAATCTCTAAAATATATTACTATATCCTTGTGATTTCTAGTTGGTAAGTAAAAGCAGTACTTGAACTTGAATATTATATTAGGCTTTAAGATTTGAACTACTAAATTTCACATGTAAGGGATAAGATGAGCTATTATAGAAACCTGCCTAAAGGATCAGATTTCTTCCAAATCAGTACTTAAAAAGCAGTGTGAAAATCTCATTGTAGCATTATTAAATGTGAAAAATGTTATTGTGTAATAAACAGTATTACCACATCCACAGAAAGACTACCTAGGTGGTTGGCATAAGCACAATAAAGCGCCCCCTCCCCAAATGTCCACCTCCAAATCCCCAGAACCTGTGAATATGTTATCTTACATGGCAAAGGAGTTTTTGCAAATGAGATTAAGTTAAGGATCTTGAAATGGGAGGAAAATCAAGCATTTTCCAAATGGACCCAATGAAATCACAGGGGTTGTCATAAGTAAAAGAGAATGGCAGCAGAATCAGATAGAAAGACAGAGAGATTGATATGAAATGTTATTCTGCTGGCTTTGAAGATGGAAGAGGGCCAGGAACCAAGGACGATAGGCAGGCCCTAGAAGCTGGAAAAGGCAAGAGACAGATTGTCACCTAGAGTCTCCAGAAAAAATTACATCCCTGCTGACACCTGGATTTTAGCCCACAGAGACCCGTTTCAGACTTGTGACCTCCAGAACTATAAGATGTATATTGTTTAAAATCACTAAGCTTGTGGTAATTTGTTACAGCAGCTATAGGAAACTAATATGGTAGACTTCATAGAGTACTGAAAAAGAACACTGAAAAAGAGCAAAAGATTGGTTAGATTTTTATTTTTTTTCAGCATTGATCAAAAAAGAAAACAAGAGAGACCCTGAAGTATACTAGTTATTGGAAAGGTATGTCCAAATTATAGCTCATGGGTTATTACTCTCTAGGAGAGTTCTTGATTTACAAATTGTGTTTTGTGAAAACATTAGCCTTCAAAATCATTTTAAAATACATAATAATACTATCTATTTGAGTAACTTACTGACTCTTCTTGGTCAGGGGACCTCATGGTGGTTTTAGGTAGCTTGGGTAAAACTTTCACGAAACAATGCAGTTCCCTTTGATTACCTTCTATGCTCATAATGAAAACTTCTAATGACCAAATAGGCTTCTAGGATAAAAAATAAGAAAGTGCTCTGGATAGTGAATTGTAGTATAAAAATGAGCCAAAAGGTGAAAGCATCTCTTGATCCACCTGAACCCATTTAAAAAGATGCATCCTGACAAAACCGAGTGTCTGGCCCCTAACAGCTCAGGGTTAGATCGACGACAACTCTTTCTAAAGTGTGGGTGCTTTACCATGATCCATTTGTAACACTTTATCTCACTCTCTTTTATTTTTACACTTTCTTGACTAAATATACTTTAAATTATTTTAAATATTTGTGAACGAATTCAGGGGCATTACTGTAGTAACATAAAGATAGTAAATATATTTTGAGGACTTGCTATGTAGCAGACATTATACTATAAATCTTTACAATTGTAATCTTTTTTAATCCTCAAAGTGTTTTTTGAGGCATCTCACAGCTGAGAAAATGATAATTAGAACATGTAAGTAATGTGTTCAAGGTCATATAATTAATAAGGAGCCAGAAGTTGAATCCTTCTGTATCTGACTTCAAAGCCTCAAGCTCTGAACTATGATCACCCTAATACAATGATTTTCTTGGAGGCCTCCGTATTTAGGACTTTTCATTCCCACAGCAAATAGCTTCAAAACGTTAGATTTTTTAAATTTTTGAATGGTGTCTTTAATTCATTTTCCATCCTGGTTACCAGAATCTAATTTACATGTCCCATGGAAATTAAAACACAAAGCTAGTTTAAAAATGTCCAAATTATAGCTCATGGGTTATTACTCTCTAGGAGAGTTCTTGATTTACAAATTGTGTTTTGTGAAAACATTAGCCTTCAAAATCATTTTAAAATACATAATAATACTATCTATTTGAGTAGCTTACTGACTCAGAAGAACTTGCCATACTGTTTTATACTGCTTGGCAAAATGTTTTACAGGTTTAATTGTCAGCTACCTGGGGGAAAGAGCCATGCATTATTTGGGTTTGTATCCTTGTCTGTGGCAGGTCCCTAAGAAGAATCTCCTCCATGAACCCTGAAAAATACACCCACAACACCACCTAGAAACAAGTTTCCTTTCTGGTGGGAAGCTGGTGCCATTAGCATACTGTCTATACTGTTCCTACTGTCCTAAAGAAGTTGCCCTAAGATCTGTGTGCCTTTTTCCAAAACCAGAGATTGCATATTGCAATAAGGAAAGAGAATGCCAAATATCCTCTCGCTTCCTAAAAATTGTTTGCTCCTATATTTCTCTTTAAAAATAAAGATACATATTCTCTGAAGTGTCACAGATGAGGTAAGAAAGTTATGTTTGAATGCATCCAAAGACTAATAATTTCTGCCCTGAAAAGGAGCCAAAAGACCACCACTTTGCAACAGGAGCCCCTTAGCCTATAAAGTATTTAACTTGTCTGCAAGTTAAGACATCCTCACTTATCAATTCTGGTCATTAAGAGAGCAATGATAACTTGGAACCTAGACCCACTGAGACAACTGAATAATTTGACCTTTAGGTGGAGAACCAGAAGTAGTTCAATTGACTTCTAATGATTACTTAAGATTGTATTTGATCAGAAGGTAAATGAACAGTAAAATCACGTTGCCTAGTCTATGTCTTTTATGTCTTAAAATATCTGTTTCATTGTGATTTAAAAAATTAAAGCAGAGTCTCTTCTAGAGAGGTCCATCACCTCTGTCTTGGGCAAATTCTAAGCCTATCTAGAGATGACAGCTAATAGTTTTCAATACGTATGTGATTTATTAAATGAGTAAATGAATAATGGAAATGTAAGTTGATGAGATACGTGAGGACAGAGAAAAGAAAATCAATCAGAGCTTGGCTTTATAATAGCAGTGTTTAATTTATGTCTAAAATTCAATTTGTTTAAATGAATATAAACCACTAGATTCCAGAATAGGAAAAGCTGATTACAAATGTTAATTAAAATATTTAATTTTGCTGGGCATGACAAGCTACATGAAGGAATATTAGTCACATTCAGAATTCTCAGAGAACAGTCACACAAGATAAAAGGTTAATTTTGTGGCAAATATGGGTGAACGAAATGACCTGTTAAACAGGTTAAATCTATTTAACTATGCTTATTTAGGTAGAGTTTTGAATATATGTCATTAGATAAGTAATAAAAGAAAGGCAAAATAAGTATGCAATTATTAAGCATTTGTTTTCTAGCCAAGAAGGCAAAACTTATAACAGCAACATCATCTCACTGATACTAACTGGGTTCATCTTACAAAACCAATTTAAGTAAGTACTATGTTCCAAGCACTGTGGAGGCTTCAGGATTACAAATTGTGTAGGGTATTGACCCATTCCTCAGTAAACTCAGAGTCTAGCAGAACAGACAGGTGCACAAATAACTCACCTAAACACACTCTGATGAATGCTATGATACAGATCTTTTCCAATGACTGTGTGAGGACCACGAAGAAACCAGAAATTCAGTCTCAGAGTTGAAGGAAACTGGGGAAGGCTTCACATAGCAGGCCACCTAAGCATCTGGCTTTAAAGGATGGCAAGGGAAAGAGAAGACATTATACGAAGAGATGGCAGCATGAGCAAAAACAAAGGTAAAACTAAATGGCAGCACTACAGAAATGAGTAGATTGATGTGGCTGCAACAAAGACTTTCTAGTGGGCACTCATTGGAAACAGGGCAACAACAAGCAAGAACCAATGGGGGAATAGTTGAAATTTTTTCTGTGGCAATAAAATGTGAACTGAAATATGGTCTAGTCACATATTTTTCTAACCAGATAAAACTTACCACAGAGGTTTTAACATTTTTTGTTTTGTATTATTTTGGTGAAGCAAGGGATGGGATTAATGTCAGCAGGCCTGGAGGAAGCTGGGACAGGATGAGGAGAAGGCTATTTTTAGAAGTTCTTATAGGGGATTAGAGCAGTGGGGGAGGAAATAGAGAAGAGAGGAAAGAATAAAAACAGGACTTGCTGAACAACTGCAAATATAGTACAATGATCAAGGCACAGTCTTTGGAAGCAGACATGATTTGGTTAGAATTCCAGCTTCTCAATTACTGGTGTGTTACCCTGAGCAAATCATACGTAACTTCCTCAAACCGTGGTCGTCTCATCTGCAAAAACAAATACAGTGCACCTCCATGTGACTTCTAAAAAGGAACCTTCCAAGTTGCCTTCCTAAACCAGACGTCAGAGGGAAGAAAAACTGCTGGAGTAGAATCAAAATAGAGCAACACAGAGACAAAGAAGGGAGGAAGAAATGAAAAGACCCAGAAAAAAGTAGAGTTTGGGAACCAAGCCAGGGAAAAGCATTCAGAACGCAAGGCACCATATTATTTTAATACTACACAAAACAGACGGGAAAATCTACCAAATTACTAGATTCTTTAACAGATGAATTGTAAGGGGTGGAGGAAAGGAGGAACGGAGATTCTTGGGTATCAGTTGGGGATGTACACAGAACAGAGTACACGCTTCCCTACTCTTTTGCAATTTTTGAAGTAGGAAGTTACAACACTCTGAATACAAAATATTCCATTAGTAAAATAGCTCTTCTGTTAATTATTTTATGAATTGTCAATTATTTTATGAGTTGAAAGACCTTCTCTCCAATTTTAAACAAAAAATTATGGGTGTCTTATTTCATTTAGGCTGCTACAAGAGAATACCACAGACTGGGTGACTTATAAACAACAGAAATTTATTTCTTATAGTTCTAGAGACTGGAAGTCCTAGATCAAGGTGCTGGAAGACTTAGTGTTTGGTGAGAGCACACTTCCTGGTTCATAGAGAGCCAGCCCTCTTTTCACTTCGTCTTCACATGGCAGAAGGGGTAAAGAACCTCTCTGAGGCCTCTTTTATAAGGGAACTCCACCATTCATGAGGGCTCCACCTTCATGATTTAATTACCTCCCAAAGGCCTCACCTCCAAATACCATGATGTTGGGTATTAGTCTCTAACACATGAATTTAGAGGAGACATAAACATTCAGTCTCTAACAATGAACAAACAGCAAGTTGACAACTTGAACTTACTGGAGTGCTAAGGTAACAGGGTGACCAACTGGCTCCAAATCAAAGGAGAGTAAGGTGACAGCAAGAAGAGACAAGAAGTGAGCAGTGATTTAATTTTAACTGGCCAAAATACATCCAGATACTGGTCAGAAGAGATCAAGCGTCAGCAAATTTTTTTCTTCATATGGCCAGATGGTAAATATATTTAGTGTTGGAAGCCATACAGTCTGGGTCACTACTCAGCTATGCTAAAAATAGAGATAGCTAATAGGTAAATGAATGAGCATGGATGTGCCCCAGTAGAAGTTTATTTACCAAAAATTCACAGCAGGCCGTGGTTTGCCACCCTTAGGCCTAGTGTTTAGTCAGTTGCTGGAAACTGTGCTCTAGCCAGAGAAAATAAAGCTCCTGGAAGCTGCAAACATAGGGGAATTCATAATCTCTTCCAGGAGTCACCCCAGGCATTCAGAGCAAAGATCAGGAAAATCCTAAGAAAATCTGTCTCATGAAATAAAATAATCCCTAACAGAGCCATTGAGATAACATTAGAAAGATATCGGGAAGGATTATACGGCTATCAGGAAGTTAATTAAAGAGTCAGAAAACTAAGGCTGTAAAGGAACTACAATTAAATAGTTTTAAATAGAGTAGAATTAGTGGCCATCAGTCTTTAGGTGACTTTCATCCAGAGACAAGCATAAGCTCCTTTTTAGGAAAAACGGGGTGGAGGTGTGGGGGTTGTGGGGAGATAGGCAAAGAATTTCCAACAGAAAGGCAAGGGACTTTGTGGAATCCCTTTGTGAAAGTGTTTCGTAAATTGTTTTCTTTTCTTTTCTTTTTTTTTTTTTGGTCATTTTATTGTTTTGTTTAATTCAGATAACTGAGATAGCATAAGTGGGTTTTCCTGAAAGAGGCTCTCAACTAGGACAATTTTGCCCTGCAGGCATTTGGCAATATCTGGGGACATTTTTAGTTGTCACAACTGGGCAAGGGGGACAAGGTGCGTGTGCTACTGATAACTATTGAGCAGGGACCAGGAATGGGACTAAACATCCTACACACGTCAACCCCCGCAACAAAGAATTATTGGACCCCAAGTGTCAATAGCACTGAAATTGAGAAAATCTGATCTAAATTAGTAAACTTGACACACATTATTTCTTCAGTGAATACCCATTACACAGAACAGAGTACACGCTTCCCTACTCTTTTGCAATTTTTGAAGTAAGTTACAACACTCTGAATACAAAATATTCCATTAGTAAAACAGCTCTTCTGTTAATTATTTTATGAATTGTCAAGACATCAGTGAAATAAGCGCTTCTCTGCAGTTCATTAACTGACACAGCTGTGGTTTCAGAGAATATCTACAAGTCTGTCCACATAATAAAAACGTGATCCAATTCCTCTGGTAATTTAAGCTGGGAAAAGTTCTGGAGAACTGTCCACAAGAGACAGGGAACTTTATCTCTCTTTTAAAGCAAACCTGGAATTCTAAAGACAAATGGAGACTAGAAAATTAGCAGGGAAGAAAAGTAAGTAATAAATGTACCATGAAGTTATTGCTTACTTGAATCCACAATGAGGAAGAAATATAAGCTTTTTAATCCCACTGATCTATGAACAGAAGGTGAACTGCTTAAAACATAAAAACAAGAGTGCTATCATCAGCAAACCCATACACCTTCTACACATTCTAAAGTCTTATCCTGAAGAGAAGTTTAATTTCTTCCATGGGTATTTAATAAGACTTCTGAATAATCCTTATGACTTGATTTAATAGTAAAACTCAATCACAGAGTGCTTACATATTTTCAGGTAGTGATGGTAAAAACAATATACCAGGTGTACCAAAAAAATGTATATAAGTAGACACTTTCGTCAACGTTGCTCAAGCAGTAATTCGCCATAATCAGAAGTGTCTGGACGCTGATGGTAACCACTTTGAGCACCTCTTGTAATTGCACAAGTCAAACATGACTTGTATTCATCTTTTGTTATTGGTATATATTGAGTATTACAATTTTAATAGTTTTTTCCTTTTTCAAAATGTGTATACATTTTTTGGCACCCTCTGTATAAATAATATAATTTCATATTGAACTATACCTAATAAAATAGTACTGAGTAGATAGTTTCTACAGGTTTTATCTAACACTACCCATCTTTAACTCAGCCAAATGAGTTCTAGTTTGATTTTATGCAATGAACACTGTCTGCTCTTCAGGTCCAGAGAGAGACACTGGTAACCAATATGATTTGGCCAATATTTTCTAAAGATATATCTATGGCCTTCAGGAGACTACCTGGGTCTTGCACCAACTCCCCCAACCCTTACTTTGGTCCTCCAGTCTGGTCATTTACCTATATTTGTCCCTATACATCATAGCAGTTCCTAGAGTCTTACCTACCGCTCTCATTCCCACCCAGCATTCTTAGGGCTCTTTCTACTAAATGACCTTTCTTTTCTACATAATTTGATAGACTTCCACATATACACACACATTGTAAACAGCCATTCTCTCTTCTGTGTGAATCAATTTCACCTCTACACTTATTAGTACAGAAGAAGGGGAAATTCAGAACAAAATAGCATTTTACAAATGTTAAAGACTCTTAAATACTGTTTGCAAATGTCAATGGAAAACACTCCTGTTTGATAGAACTGTGTGAAGTTTTTTCACTCTTTCAAGTTTGTCAACCAAAATTAAGTTTAGCATTTGCTTCAGACTTTAGCCCTAAAAAGCTAAACACATAATGATCACATCATTTAAAATATTCCAAAAAGTCAACTCCAAAGTTCACATATGGAAACAATACATAGTTATGCTAATTTAATCACTGAAACTACCAGTAAAACTTGTTATAATAGTAATAAACACTTCATTGTTACACAATTCTCATTGTTAAGGACTGAAATATGCCCCCTCCCCAAATGTATATGATGAAGCCTTAACCCCCAACACCTCAGAATGTGACTACATTTGCAGAGACAGTCTTTAAAGATGTGATTAAGGTTTAATGAGATCATTAGGGTGGGCCCTAATGTGATATGGCTTATTAGAGGTGTCCTTGTTCGAGGAAGAGATTAGAACACAAACA
Organism: Rhinolophus sinicus; assembly: GCF_036562045.2. Taxonomy (NCBI): domain Eukaryota; kingdom Metazoa; phylum Chordata; class Mammalia; order Chiroptera; family Rhinolophidae; genus Rhinolophus; species Rhinolophus sinicus. The sequence continues at coordinate 76,374,006 of NC_133752.1, forward strand.
AACTAGGGGGAAGATAATGTGAACAAACCAGAAGACAGACATTTACAAGCCAAGGAGAGAAGGCTTAGAAGAAACCAACCCCCACAACACCTTGACCTCAGACATCTAGCCTCAGATTTCAAAAAAAAGTTCTGTTGTTTAAGCCACCCAGCCTGTGGTACTTTGTTATGGCAGCCCTAGCAAATTAATACACCCAAGTAGCCTAAACCTTCTGACTTGGGGATTTTCTTTAAAGAGGAAGAAAAATTCCCATTACCGTATATTATTTTCACAATTAAATGTGATGTATTCATTTGGTCTATCTGCATCTGAAAGAACAAAAGGCAATGAAGTAGATCCTACAGTCTGGCTTCCACTTCTCTTCACACTGAATATCACATGCCTATATTTACATCAAATTAAGTCTGACAAATTACTTAGTTTTTCATTTACAAGTATAAGGAGATATTTCATTTTGGCTTGGAAACATGTTTTTTTCTTTCTTACTTTTATTTTCTTTTTTCTTTTTAATCAGTAAAAGTGTAAGAACTAAGAGGCAGGGGTTTAATGTGTCTTTTTCACCACTTAATCCTTAGCACCCAGAACTATTCTGGGCATTATCACTGCTTAATCAATAGTTGTTGAATGTTGAAAGACTCAATGAACAGAAAATACTAGTAGCTTTTACTGGTTCCTAACAAGGTTGCAAACTAGCACAGGCTGTTGATTCTTCCCCAAAAATTCACCCTTAGGACAAAAGATAGAAGGAACCACAGATCTGAGGAACTAATGTAAAAACTGTGAGAAAAAAAACTGACGTGGGATTATAACACCATGTGGCAGAACGTGGTCAGGCAGAGTAGCAGAGGATAATTTGGGGAGGGCCCCTGCTCTTGCTTCTCCTAAATTTTGTTATGGAAGAATCATTATCTGTCCCACACCATTTGCCAAACTGGAATCAGCAGTAACAGCATATTTATATCAAAGATATCAGACCAATATCAATAAAATCAGCAAGCAATAAAAAAGAAGAATCGAAAAATGTGTCTAGAAACCAAGTAAAATGCTACTAAATAACATATACCAGAAAAAGAAAACCAAAATTATGAAATAATTTAAATATATCAACATGTATAGGACACTTGTAAAGAACAATGAAAATTTATTTCAAGGACATTCATCAGGAAAGAAGCAGCACTCAAAAATAAGCAATTGAACCTAAAAAGAAGAAAACAAAACAACAAAAACAGAGCAAACCCAGAGAAACAAGGAGGAAGAAAATAATAAAGACACTAACAAAAATCAATAGAGAACTAAAATAAATCAGAGAACTAAAAATCAAATGCTTTAAGGAGATTAATAAATAAATACACTCTGGTAATTAGTTTTAGGAGAAAGAGGAGGGAGAAGGAGATAGGAAGAGAGGCAAAGGGGGAAGGAGAAAAGGAAAGAGAAAGAAGAAGGGAGAGAAAATACAAATAAAAAACAAAAGTGAGAAAGAAATAACTATCGACACAAAAAGATATTAAAATGATAATTTAAAAATATTATGAGCACCCATATGGTACTAAATTTGAAAACCCGGGAAAAACACAAAATGTCAAATTAGTGGAAAAGGAATTAGAAAATTTAAATAGATTAATAAGTTATAAAGAAATTAAAGAGGCAAAATCTCTTCTTCCACAGAATTCCCTGGCCTTGCTGATTTTTAGGTACATTCTACCAAACTACTGAGGCACAGAATATTCTTACCTTTCAAGGAAAAACAGAGAAAGAGAAAGCTGCCCATTTGATCATGTAGTCATCATTCCAAAATTAGATAAAAACAGTACAAAAAGAAAATTACAGGCCCATTCAATTACAAATGTCTTTGCAAATTCCAAAGTAAAATGTTAGCCAAATGAAAAGATAAAGTAAAATTCAATATGATCAAGTAGGATTTATCCTAGAATTTGGAGAATACTTTAGTACAAATAAATGAATCAATTTAATTCACTATATCAATATATAACAAAGAGAAACACATAATTATTTTAAGAGACAGAAGAGATGACTTGGATAAAATTTAAAACCTGTTTATGATTAAAATAGAAATCCATCCATAGGAAACTAAGAATAGAAGGAAACAGCCTAAACTTGGTGATGTTTATGAATCAAATACCTAAAGCCTACATTGTGCTTAAACACTACATTTAAGGGGAAAACTTTAGACACGTTCTTTTTACAACTAAGACAGGCATTCATACAAAACTGTATGTTGAATTTCAGGGGACTTGTAGAATTGCAAGAAGTCCAAGAAACCGCAAGATTATATATGCTTTGGATAGTACTATAAATCGTGACAGGTGCAGTAAAAAAAGAAAAAAGACAAAGATATAAAAGTACAAAGATTGGAAGGGAAGGAATAAAAGTGTCCTTTAGATAATATGATGGTCTACAATACAAAAAAATGATAGAACTAGATAAACTATTAAGAGTTTTATCAAATACAAGATAGATTTATAAAAATCATGAACATTTCTCTATACTAGAAATAACCAAATAATCAGCCACAGAATATAGTAAGAAATAAAATACCCTTCATAATAGAAAAATGAAACCTACAAAGTAGGAATCAACTTAAGGAAGAATATATAAAGCCACAGTAATAAAACTACCATGGTATGAACAAAACTAAAAAAATGCAAAGGAATAGAGACTCAGAGACTCTCTGAAGCATAAAAGATAACTTAATACACAAGTAAGGTCATATCACAAATCAAGGTGATAAGTAACATGGTAGCATAAATTAAGGTGGAAAGGATATATTTCTTTGTAGGAATAAAGGATAAATTTCTGGGCGGTAGATAGAAAAAAATAAAACTGCATTCCTATCTTTAAATACCACATACAAAAGAGTACTCCAGATGGTTAAAAGACTTTAATACAAAAAGTAAAGCAATGAGGTTAATAAAAGAAACATCTTGTACAATGTTTCCCTTGTCATTTTTGACATCCTGTGATAGTAGTGGAGACCTATTTTACTTTGAACAGTAAAATAGGCCCAGGAAATCGGGCTGGGTGATAATGGAATCGTAAGTCAGAAACAGATCAGGACACATGAAACATAATGAAAATTCACTTGTACAAACAAGTTAAAAAGCTCATTGTATCGTAATTTTTAAAAATACAGATATAAGATTTGATGAAAGCATCAAATGTTTTATTTCATTTTGCATATAATCATAAGCTGCTTGAATTTGAAAACCATAAACAGAGAATTTGTTTATGCACAATGAAGAACAAGTACTTTCAGGCTCACATTACTATCAGTGAAGTTTCATTTGTGATAAGAGTATGTGATAATCTCTACTGAAAAAAAAATTGTTTTGACCACTAAACGCCTTCAGGGAAGAAAGAGTAGTGGCCTGGAATTCAGGAGCCTGGGTTCCAATTCCTACTATGGGTCTAGCCAATATTATGACCCTGGTAAAGTCACATAACCACTCTGAGCTTCAGTCTCCTAATCTATGAGTAAGGAAGTTAATTAAAATATTGATTATTGTTATCAAATATTTTTTAATTATAGACCCCTTTGAGCATCTCCTGGATATTAGGGACCTTCTTCTCTACTAAAACAGCGCAGATACTTGTCAGAAAATTGTGAATCAAATGTAGAGGATTCACAGACCTGTAAGAGGTCCCTGTACTTAAGATTAAGTACTTCTAAACTAGTAAATACCTACAATTCCTTCCAACTCTAAAAAAATAAAACAAAACAAAAAAACACAAGTGGAGGAATGTGTTAAGGAAGATTACTAGGTTTCTGGATTGTGTATCAGAATGCATAAGGTGGATATTCACTGAAAGATACAACACTGAAATAGAAATAGGTGTTGGTAGGAGTAGGAAAGGATGGAGATTATGAATTATTACGAGTTATTAACTTGGAAATAATAAATGGGACATGTTGCTCACACAAGAATTTCAGATAGGAGCTGGATTAACAGTAGGTGTGACATTAAACAAAAAGTCTATGCTATAGGCATAAATTTCAGAGCCATCAGCATATAAGTGATAATTGCATCATTGTAATGAGATTTCCGAGTGACATGGGAATGGTGATACAGAATATAGAATGAAACAAGTAACTCTAATATTTAAATGCTAGGTAAAAAATGATGAAACCACAAAGAAAACGCAAGTAAGAGCCAAAGAGATAAGCATACTGTTGTTTCATAAAATTAAGAACCCTAAAAGTATCTGTTACAAATAGATGAATAGAAAAATCTCTTTCTTCTGGTCTGATGCTGGTCCATGTTTTTGTACAAGGCTTGGATAGAGAATCACACATTAGATTTTATCCCTTAGTTGGGCACAAGGTGAACAATCATACAGACAGAAGCCAAAAGGATGTGTGTTTCAAGACAGAATAGTCAACGATGGCAAACACTGATAAGAGGTGGAAATAAGTGAGGAAAGAAAGATAGCTAAGATAGCTACTGGATTTAATGGCACAGATGGAACACACTGGAGACCTTTGAAAAGACTGTTTTAAAAATGTGCTGAGGACAAAAAGCCAGATGGGAGTGTGCGGAGATGTAAGTGTAAAGTGAAAACATGGAAATATTGACATCAAAATACAGATCATTTCTTCAAAAAGTTCAATTGCGTAAAGTGGTAATTGGAGAAAGAGAAGAAATACTTTTCAAAAAATTCAGTTACGCTAGGGGGTAACTGGATTTAAAAAAAAAAAGGAATAACTTTTGAGTCATTTCATTGTTGTTCTAATTGAAAGAACTCCAGCAACTTTGAAAGCTAATGGGAAGGATGCAGTTGAGAGGGAGAGGTCAGATGCCAAAAAACAAAAGTAATAATCACTATGTAATATTCCTAATCAAATGGGAATGATAGGACCCAGAGCACGGAGCAACAGAATCATACTGGGACAGAAGAAACACTTCCTCAATTATTGTAACAGAAGGGAAGGCAGATAAGATGGATGCAGTTGTGGATAGATTTGGAGGATTGGCAGCAGGAAGATGAATGAATGCAATGGCTTCCATTTTTTCTGTAAAGAAAGAAGCAAAGACATTTGATGAGACAGAGTTAAGGAATAAGTGAGGTTACTGAAGGTCTAAAACAATGTAATAAGAATGGATTGTGATGATTAAGAAGAACTTACCAGAGAAGGACAGGAGAATTGTGAGGCAGCGGTGAACATCTACTGATATTCCTGGATTTGAGCAGAAAAAATCTGCTGTGCTGTGTGGCTTTCTCCAGCAATTCCAGGCTGCTTGGTTAGAGCATGGAAAAGCTGCTAGTTGTCTCCACTCAAAGCCACAACAAGGATTGAGAAAAAAAATAGAAGCAGAGGAACAAGAGTGTTTAGGATATTTCCAGGAGAGTCACTGCAGTGATAAACCTGTATCCTAAATTAGATAATGAGGGCAATGAACAAAAGAACACTAAGGAATTGAGAGAAAGTGTTTATGCTAGAGAGTGGTCACACAAGCTGGTAGGAAAGAATACTATGGTCCATGCAATTTTGAATGAACAGTTTTGGAAGTGGAGAAACTATGTGTATATAGCATATGGTCTATCTTTGTTGTCCTGAGTTAGTGACCAGAAAAATATTTGGAGACAACACTTGCCCCATTCCCAACCTTTATATCTCCCCCTGGTGATCTATCTATCTAGAATGTTTATTGATAATTCTCTTTCCATGAAGGCATACTTTGAAAAGAGCAAAAGTATAAATTCTCATACATATGGCTATGACTGAGATGACAAAGTTGATACAACAGACTAGACTCATCACTTTCCACTTGCCCCCTAAATCAGTTCTTCTTGTCATCTTCCATATTCCTGTGAATTCTTCTAGAAACTGAGCACTAAAGCATCCATAATCTTTGACTCCACCTCCCTGTCTTCCTTGTACTCAAACAGCCCACAGCTGTAATGGTTATATCTTCACGGTGTTTTTCACATCCATCTCCTCCTTTCCATTCACATTATCATCAGCTCCATTCAAGCTAGGGCCATCTGATGCCTAGACTCTTGCAATCACCTCCCAAAGGCCTTTCTTGCTATAATCTACCCCCTTCTTGTCTTCCTTTGCTTCCATATCTTTAATGTTTTCCATTATCTTCAGGATAGAGATCTCACTCACTTTGTCTTCCCATTTACATTGTAAGCTCCCTGAAGTTAAGGATGATATTTATGATACATACATTTTTTTCTAATTCCCTGCCTTTTAAAATTTTTTTATTAAAAAAATATAGCTAATATACGGTATTATATTTGTTTCAGGGGTACACCATAATTATTCAACATTTATATGACTAAAGAAGTGATCATCATGATAAGTCCCGCAACCATCTGACATTTTTATATCCCTCTTTAAAGAGTCTACTCTATAATGATTACTCAACAGACATCTATGAATGTGACAGTCACTTGGCTTTAACAATTCTGTGTATGACACCAGTCTTGTCAAAAAGTTCGTTAAAAAAAAAAAAAAATCTTCAGTTTAAGTCTTTCAGAGAATATTCTGATCTCCTGTATCCAATTTTTATCAGGATAGATTTTGAAAGATATACTGCTAGAGGACTAGAAATCTATGGTGGATTTCAGCCATTTCTCAAAGGTGCCTTTGAAATTGTCCTAACACAGGTGGATTCATGACTCCAGGCTTTTTTGATGCTCCCATTACATCACCACAAAATGATCTGTAACTTTTTTGGAACATCTGTAGTCTCTAGGGTATTAGAGGATGGGCCACCCTAGGCAAAATTACGAACTACATGGAATTTGTTTTCCACAAAGTTCGCTTTTACTTCATGTTCTTCTCAGATATCATTCCCTCAATACCTAATTCAGGTATAAAATTATTTTATCTTCCTTCTTTCTTCTATCCTTATTAAAACATCCTCTTTAAGACAGTATGCTATCTCTGTCTGTACCTATAATTCTGTATATAGACATATATAATTTATTAGCTGCTGATTTTTTAATAATTATAATATCTTTTTTAATTATAAAAGAAATATATGCTGTAATTAAAATTTTGCAAAAAATAAATTAAAGTTATTTAAAATCTACAAATAACTAAGTGCCTTTCCTTCTTAGCCATTTTAATGCATGAACATTGACCTGTATCTCTTTTGATTTAATTAACAGCATTCTATGCATCCAGATCTCTGTACTGTTTTTTTCACTTAATGTTTTAGCAAGACTATAATTTTATTTTATCAGAACCCACTTGTTTATAATTAAACAGGTTCTTAGGTGTTAACCTGGAAAGCTGCTTTGAAAAGAATATTCTCAAGTGCCATTCACCAGAGATTCTAATTCAGTAGGGAATAAATATTGGAATCTAACCAACATCCCAGGTGATACTACCACAAGTTCCTTGGACCATCAAAGCCTTATTGATTTCTTTACCCATCCTAGAAGAAGCAACTGGGTGCATCAACTACTCATTTATCAGCATCCTTAACTAGTTCTGCTCTGCTCTTCATAGCACCCACACTAAGAAGCCACAGCCTGAATGAATCCCATTACCTACCCTCTCTACTTCTGCATCCACCCCAGAGACAATCTCCCAGCCATGCAATTTATTACCACTATGAATTTATCATTTTCTTTAATTATCTCTAAAATCACTAATGAGCTCCTAATTAGTTAGTCTCATTGATGTTTTCAGTCTTAATCTATGGTCAACTCTCTGCAACATTACACTGATGTGCTTAAAACTCACTTCTCTGTACTTAAAACTTGTTTTTCCCACAGACTGGATGACTGCTTCTGTATTCTGATACTTCTAATGTCCAAGTAGCCTGTCTCAACGTTGTTCCCAGGCTCCTCTCTATCTATCCACTCCTTTAAAAACCTCTATACAGTCTTCTACCACTCCAAATTCATTGATTATTCATCTGATCTCCAGTACCTAAATTTGAGACATCTCCACCTCAGTTACACAGACACCTCAAATTTAACAGGTTTAAAACTTATAGATGGGGGCGGGGCCTCATTCCTCCGCTATGCCCTATCTCAGATAAGGCCGTCACCAACTTAGGAGTCATCCTCTATATCTCTTTCTCCCTCTCCACTACATACAGTTGGTCACAAAGTCTGAGCTAAGACACAGAGTCAGATCATCAAAGTAGACTCCCATGCAACTTGATGAGGTCATCAAGTTTCACTAATAATTCAAAGAATAGAGGCATGGATGAAACAAAGATTGGTCTGGGACATCCCACATGGCTCCCCAGTTCCTTCTTTACCACATAAGATACTCACTTTCTGACCTAGAATGATTGATCAATAATTCAAGAGAGGTGTTATGGGGCTCCTCACTCAGACAAAAACATGTGAGTTATAAAACTTCTACATTTCATATACTCAGAGGAATGAATTTAGTGGTTGTGTGGTATTCTCCAGGAAGCCAAGACTCATGGATTCTGTACTTATTTACTATAAGTAATCCTTTAGCCAGGGTCATCAGATAAAAGCCTTTACTGGATGAGGTCGCCTCTTTCTAGGTACAACATTCATCTATTTACTTACACAGCCAATTAACAAGGAGATTAGACCAAGTCACTTGCCTTCCTGTCTTTCTCCCAAGGCATCCTCTTTGTAAAGGGAATAAATGAATCATAGCTGCAGATGGCTTAATTCCTTCCTCCCGAAGTTTAATTGATGATACCACCTACATAGCACTAGAATTGATCTCTTACTCCCTACCTCTACTAGAGCATGTTGGCTTATCCCTGGCCTGAACCTTTCCAATAACCACCAATTAAACAAGTAACTTTAGTTTTCCCAATTCCATGTGTCACTCTGCTGCTATAGTTGCTTCTTGAATAAGTGTATTTGATTGCGTCCATTTCCAGTTTAAAATCCTTTGCCTGATGTAAAATGTACTTCATCAGCTTTCCTCTGCCTACATTTCCGTGTTTTTCCCCCAACATATTCCCTGACATCCAGACAAATCAAACTATTTTCTAACAGGTATGCCTAGCAAAGCTCCCAAGCTCTCATGTGGATGCCCACCATTCCATCAATAATCTGCAATGTCACCTTTTCTCTAATGCCTTCTCGGAACCCTTCATTCAGTTCAGGCAATAAACACCTCCTCCATATTGCCATTGTTCTTTATAAATAATAAGAAAAATAGTTAACTTTAGAAAACATTGATTTTGATTAAGATGCTGTGCCAAGTGTTTTATATGCATTGTATCATTTAATCCTCAGAGCTCCTTCTGTAATATGTATTATCAGTCCAATAAATTTACAAAAGAAGAAACCAAGATTTGGAGACAATAAATGACTTACCCAAAGTCACACAATTAGGAACTAAAAGAGTTAAGATATGAATGTAGCCCTGGTTTACTCCACAGCCCCTCCTTTAACCCACTCATAATATGTCTCTACTTACCCATCACACAGCTTCCCTAATTAAATCAATGAACATTTTCTAAGTGACAATTTGGTGCCAGACACAGTGTGAGGCTTCACTGAGTAAGGCAGGGAGAGTAAATCAAATTTTAAAAACATCACCCTCTCTAACTGAAGACACATTAGTTTTAATTTCATTTTAAAAACCTACCTAGTACAGGCCACCCATTACTACTTCAGTCAAGAAGTAGTAACTGAGTGTCAAACATAGTGCAAGACTTCACAGGGAAGGGAGAGCCTATCTATTGTGAAAATGTCCCCTTAACTTAATTGGCCAAAACATCTGTGTCAGGTTTAACAGTGAATTGCTCTGGGGAGTGAAAGTCACCTAGTAATTGTTATGATTCAAGAATTTCCATAAGATTATTTATTACAATGTATAGGCATTATTACTGTTTCCTGTAATTTTCCTACATCTGCCCTACATCTCACACTTCACAAACTTAAACTCACATTCCAATGCCAGGCAAAAGTTATTCATCTGGCAAACAGCTGGGGTAGAACTTCAGCTTCTATCTTACATATTATGGAAAATGAGGAAGCTCCGTAACCAGCTTTTTCCTCATATTTTACCTCAAAACAATTTATGTGTTGTTACTATGGTTCAATTTACACCGTATATTTCAACTGAGGTACTAAAAACACTGGACAAGCATCATCTCACCAAATTCTTCAGATGAGAGACGGGAAAATAATCTCAAAGTACTTGAGTATTTTTCATGGAATCAATAACTAGAAAGTGACAAAACCAAAAGGTTTGCCAAAATCCTCTGATTTTCTCTAATCTATGCCAGAATCCATATAACTATAACTATAGCTGTCTAACAATTTAGTACACATCCATTTGTCCTAGACTCTAAGATGCATATTTTGAAACTACATACTTCCACAATATAAATATATTCCTGGAGTATTTTTTATACCCAGGCTGCAATCTTACTTCCTATACCTTTTCCTCATTGATAATTTGCACTGAAATAATGAGATTAAAATTGCTAGTCTCATTTCTATTACATACACATTAGTATATAAAGGAATGGCCATAAGGGGAATTATGCAATGATGTCTGCAGAAATGAGATGTGAATGAATATGAATATATTTACAGGTAATAAAAATTATCATCGTTCAGATGTTCTTCTCAAATTCAAATGAGACACAGGATGTGCAGGACACAGTGCGTGGGCCTGCTGTATACTAGAGTGAAGAGGATAGATAGCTGACAACTAAATTTCCTGATTGCACTGAGATGGGCTTCTGGATGTGATCCAGGTCCCACCACTCAGGTGTCCTCACACAGGCTTTCATTCAGTATTCAGGGGAGGTTGGGCACAGGGCACCGTGGTGTTGGGGGGATTGGCCTGCAGCTGTGCTGGCAGATTCTTTACTCTGAGTTCCCTGATTATAGCAAGGCAGCAGTCCCTTTGATGGACAGTTTTCCAGTGTGGTTTGAGAGAGAGAAAGAAAGAAAAGAAGCAGCAGCAAAAGAGGAAAACAATAAAGATGACAACTGCCACAACAGGGAAGCAGAAAGAACAGCACAGAAACAATAGCAATAACTCACTGAATACCACTGAAAATGACTAGGGAACCAACTCCTTACTGTGAAAAAGGGCAAGAAATAAGAAAGAACGGCTCATTTGCCCTGCCTTTCCTCTATGACCATATTTTAACTAATTCTTAAGAGAAAGGTCTTCATTATAAAATTCCACCTAAAAAATGTGAAAGAAATGATAAAGTTAGAAAAATCACAATTTTGTAGTCCCTAATGTAATATTTGTATCAGGCAATGGTCATCGTGATAAAAGTATTCAATAAAAGTTTAATGGGAACTTAAAATGAAAGGATCAGACTGACACCACTCACATCTACTGATTATCATTACAAACAGGAAAACCTGGCATTTAGAATGGTCACCTGTAAATTAATATATTAATGGAGTACACAGAATCACCTATGATTAGTCTTGCCCCTCAAAAAGAAAAATAAGCTGAATCTAATAAGGCTGAGTTAAGGTCCACTTACAGAAAACAAAGGGACAAAGGAACTATTTAAATGATATCACAAGGAAGAAAGCAGTCATATCTAGAACATAGGGCATTAATCAGGTCAATAGACCCTGTTTCTGGTGTTACATATAAAGAGATAGACATAGAAAATGAGAAAAAGAGAAACCAGGGGGATCCTATATTACTAGACAAGGCACATAAAAATAAAATATACAGTACTGACATTTTTAAAAAAATGATAAAAAAATATTTTTGAGACTCTTGGAAAAAGGATCATTGATTATATACATATCAGATATTGCCAAAAATTATTTGTCTAATTAATGTTGATAATGGAATGGTGTCGATATAGGAAAATATCTTTTTTGTTTGTTTGTTTTAGATACTAAAGCATGCAGAGATGAAATAACATAATATTTTGGATTTGCTTTAAAATGCTTTAGCAAATAGCCAAGATATGCAAGTAACCTAACTGGCCATCCATAGATGATTGGATAAAGAAGATGTGGTACATATATACAGTGGAATATTACTCTGCTATAAAAATTGAAATCATACCATTTGTGACAACATGGATGGACCTAGAGAATATTATGTTAAGTGAAATAAGTCAGACTGAGAAAGATAAATACTATATGATCTCATTTATATGAGATTTAAAGAAAAAGATAAAGAACAAACAAAACAGAAACATTTTGAGAGTTTCCAGATAGGAGGTGTTTTGCGGGATGGGTGAAATAAGAGAATGGATTAGAAAATACAAATTGGTAGTTACAAAATAGTCATGGGGATGTAAAGTATAGAATAAGAAAAATATAGCCAATAATACTATAATAATTATGTATGGTGTCATATGGGTACTACATTTATCAGGTCATCAACCTTCTGTTATATAAATGTTGTATACCTGAAACTTATATAATATTGTATGTCAACTAATTAAAAAATAAAAACAATATAAAAATAGATTACATATTTCAACTTTAAAGACATCACATGATCATCTCAAGAGATGCAGAAAAAAGCATCTGAAAAAATAAAACATATTAATATATCCATGATAGAAATCCTTAACAGATTGGGTACAGAAGAAAGATACCTCAACATGATAAAAGTTATATATGACAAACTCACAGATAACATTATACTCAATGGAGAAACATTGACAGTGTTTCCTCTAAGATCAGGAACAAGGAAACGATGCCCACTCTCACCACTCCTGTTCAATATAGTACTGAAAGCCCTGGCTGGAGCAATTAGCAAGACAAAGAACAAGTAAATAAATAAATAAAAGGAATTCATGTAAGAAAGGAAGAATTAAAATTGTTGCTATTTGCTGATGACATGATCTCATTTTCAGAAAATCCCAAAGCATCAGTCAAAACAACTGTTGGAATTAGTCACTGATTTCAGTGAAGTGGCAGATTATAAAATCAACACACAGATATCAGTTGCACTCCTTTACATTAATAATGAAACCTCTAAAAAAGACATAAAGAAAACTATCTCATTCGCAATACCATTAAAAACAATAAAATACTTAGGAATAAATTTAACTAAGAAAGTGAAAGATCTACACAATGAAAACCACAAGACACTGCTGAAAGAAATCAAGGAACACACAAATAAATGGGAAGACATCCTATGTTTATGGATCAGAGGAATGATATTGTTGAAATGTCCATACTGCCCAAAGTCACCTACAGAGTCAATGCAGTCCCCATCAAAATACCAAAGGTATTCTTCAGAGAACAGAAGAAACAATCCTAAAATTTCTGTGGAACTAAAAAAGACTATGAATAGCCAAAGCAATTTTGAGAAAAAGGAACAAAGCTGAAGGTATCATGCTTCCGGATATCAAACTATACTACAGAACCATAATAATAAAATTAGTAAAATACAGGCACAAAATAGACCAATGGAACAGAATAGAGGGCCCAGAATTTAAAAAAAATAAATAACTAAATATATATATATATATATATATATATATATATATATATATACACACACACACACACACACACACACATACATATGTATGTGTATATATATGTATGTGTATATATATATGCATATATATGCAGCTATTTGACAAGAGAGCCAAGAATACCCAGTTGGGAAAAGGACAGTCTCTTCAACATATGGTACTTGAAATACTACTGGAGAAATACATGCAAAACAGTGAAACTGAACCCCTATGTCACACCTCTCACAAAAGTTAACTAAAAATGGATCAAAGGTGTGAACTAAGAACTGATACATAAAACACCTAGAAGAAAATGTAGCAAAGAAGCTCATTGATATAAATCTTGGCAATAATTTTTTGGACATAAGACCAGTAGCACAAAGAAAAGTCAACAAATAGGACTACATCAAACTCAAAAGCTCCTGCACAGCAAAAGAAACAATTAATAAAATGAAAAGACAATCTACAAAATGGGAGAAAATTTTTGCTAATTATATATCAGTTAAGGGGTTAATATCCAAAATATACAGAGAACTCAGTCAACTTAGTAACAAAATAAGAATAAGCAATACAATTCAATAATGGGCAGAAGGAAAACAGACATTTTTCTAAAGAGACATCAAAGTGGCCAACAGGCGCATGAAAGATGCTCAACATCACTAAGCATCAGAGAAATGCAAATCAAAACCTCAGTGAGATATCACCTCACATCTGTTAGAATGGCTATCATCAAGAAGACAAGAGACAACAAGTGCTGGCAAGAATGTGGTGAAAAGGGAACCCTTATACATTATTGGTGGGAATGTAAATTGGTCCAACCACTATGGAAAACAATATGGAGGTTCCTTAAAAAATTTTAAAAAAAGGTTGACCATATGATCAAGCAATTCTGCTTCTGGGTATATACCCAAAGGAAATGGAAACAGGATTTCAAATAGATATAAACTCTCCCCATATTTATCATAGTACTGTTCACAATAGCCAAGATAATGGAAACAATCCCAATATCCATCAACAGAGGAATGAATACAAAAAAAGTGGTACATATATGCAATGGAATATTACTCAGCCATGGCAAAGAAGGATATCCTGCCATTTGTGACATGAATGGACCTTGAGCACATTAGGCTAAGTGACATAAGTCAGACAGAAAAAAACAATTACTGTATGATATCACTTATACGTGTATACGAAAAAAACAAAGAGTAAAATGGTGATTACCAGTGGATGAGGGGATAAGAGTGATAGTGATTAAGAGTATAAGCTTGTAATGAGTAGTAATAAGCCATAGAGATCTAATGCACAGTATAATGAATATAGACAATATTATACTACAATTATTAATGTGATAAATATCACTATATCGGCAATCATACTAAAACATAGAAATATATCAAAGTAACATGCTGTACAACTTAAACTTATTTTATTTAAATAACTCATTTTGAAATTATATGCATGAAAATCCTTACCCTCCACCTGCAAAGACATCTTAGATGCATCCTTCACCAAACCAGAAAAGGTCAAAATAGCAGAGAATTATCTCTGAATGGCTGCTAGCATTTGCCTTAGCTCTCTGTTTTCTTCCAATACATAGATTTTCAGCAATTAGAAAACACATATTCAAAATATGTAGTGTAGTTTCAATAGGAGCTGATTGAGTTGAAAGCTAACATAGTTTTCCCAAAATTGTAGAAAAATATACTTGAATCCAAAATCTAGCCTGAAATTTTTGGCCGATTGCCTATGAGCAATGTTTGAGCCCACCTGGCCTTGTGACAAGTTGTTCTCTTGTATGAAACTGCTGAAAATCAAAGCTAAAAGCTTTCATCAGAAATATACAGAATATGGGGTGGCTGGTTAGCTCACTTGGTTAGAGTGTGGTACTGATAACACCAAGGTTGCCGGTTTGATCCCCGTATGGGCCACTGTGAGATGCTCACTCTTAAAAAAAAAAAGGAAAAGAAAAAGAAATATGCAGAATATGATTAAGAAGTGCTTTGCCTAAATGTGGGGAGCCATGGTTACAGGTAACTCTGAGCCTTATAGAATGGCTCGGTTTATGCTTAACCTGTTTCTGCCCCTAAGGCATTGTCTCTGCCTACACCTGCAGGGTGCTTACAAGCTGCTAAGGAATGTGGTGGGAGCGGCCAGTTTCCAGACACAGAAGACTGATGGCTATCAGGGTAATTGATAGGATAATCACTTTGGGGAGTTTCAGTGATTTTGTATCCTCTATGTAAAAGTTAAAAATTTACATTTGCTAAGGTAATGCATATTTTCTTTGTTAAGTTGCACGTACTCAAACTGCATATATTGGTGAAGAAGAATAAACTCGGGGCTTCAGCATCACTGAAGACCGGCTGCATCAGCATTTGTATGAGTGTCTTTTATCCATTCCCACTCCCCCATTTAGGTACTGATCACTTGTGGCGGCTGGCTCGCCACACCTAAATACAACCCATAGTTTGAGATAATAACCACTGAATATCAGTATTCTCATTAATTGTTCAGAATTAACCAGTGACCAGCACTAGACCTGGAAGAGTACATTTTTATCCTAAGCAATGAAGATCCAACTAGAACAAACTTATTCTAATAATATATTACAACTGACTTTCTACTAAGGAGGTCAATAACCTTTTTTTTTTAATTTTACTGATGAAAATGATAATGGAAACAGATAAAGCTACCAGAGCAATTTTGAATAGGTATTGCTATGAATCACCTCAAAAATAAAAAGAGAAGAAATCTGGTGCCAAGAATTAATAACATAAAGAAATGGAATTAGTTATATATTTTGAGATCTTTAAGTTCACATCACTTAGCACCCAAAGTCTGTGGCAGTGGGGCATTCATAGATACAGCTGCGGCAATTGGCTAAGATTCAAAAGTTGGCCAGGATAAAGGATTTCCTTTGGGAACAATGACTCTGTTTAATAGTTCACTGGTCAGCTCTTTAATCTGTTATGTCTGAGTGATAATCAGTTCCTTCTGCTCCTGGAGTCTCTAGGCTAACCTTTCTAGCCTCTTGTAGATAACATTATTTGCATTTAGATCGTTTATCATTGAGGTTCGAAGTTTCTCTCTATGAGATAGGAGCTGACCCTTCTCTTTCTTGTGCTCTTGGTGAAGAGCTTGAACTCCAGCTGTCCACCTGCTTTCCTGACTGTCAGGAAGTTGCATCACATTTTGGAAATCCTGGGGATACTGAGGACATTCTTCTTTAAACTCACGTGCATCTTTTAATGTGCCTGTATTAGACTTGACCTGCATACTGGACTTCTGGATTTCTGACAACTGATAGTCTAATGCTGAGTTTTTGGAAGATAATTCGTGAAACTCCTTCCTAAACATTTCCATGTTGTTGTTTTTTTGTTGTTTTTTTAATTTTGTTTTGCCTTTCCATTTTATCAATTAGTTTCCCCCTTTTTTCTTCCTTTCATCTATCAACAAACTCCAGAAATCCTTCTCTCTTTTTCTGCATTCCATGTCCCTTAGAGAATCTGTCTGCGAGCGGGGCAGCCTCTAACTGACACTTCTAAGCTGCAGCTCCTTCTGCAACACGTCCATCTCATTCTGGAGCTGATCAGTCTGCGCATTTCTCTTACACTTAAGGTGAGGATCGTCAGGGTGGTAGTGATGATATAACTCTGTAGAAAAGCTTGGTTCATAAAGGCCTTGTCACAAAGGCACTGGAAATAGCTGTCTTTGGCTTTGATCACCATCTGCTGGATGGACATCATCTTTTTCCAGTGTTTACACTTTTCCTTCAGTAACTTGACCGCAGGCTGCTTGGTGAGGAGCTTCTTGCTCTGCTCGCAGCCCTCCTGGCTCAGGTGCAGCTGCTCCTCCAGGTGAGCAGCTGTGAGGGGAGGAAGCCCTGGGAGCGCCGCAGAGCTCAATAGTGAGCTGTGCCAGGCGGGGGAGCTTCAGCGCCATCGGGTCCACCCCCGACTGGCAGTGCCAGCACTTCCGGTCCCCCAGCTTGCAGGTGATGTGCATGTTGTTCTCCTGCAGCGTGAGCCCGTCCACGGCCGCCGCCAAGTTGTCCGCGTCCGTGGCTCTCAGCTGCCACCAGTCCATGCTCTCTAGACACAGCCATAACTGGAAAAAAGGCCCAATGCTGCGCTGGCGGGGGAGGGGGGGACAGGCCATGGCTGCCACGGCCACCATGGAGGCTGTGGGGGTGTCAGGACCCTGGAGGCTACAGGCAAGCAGGTAGTGGACATGTTTCTGGAGGGGCATGTGGCAGCAAATCGGCCACCTCTGCTGGAATCGGAGGGGATGGTCCCGTCTACCCGGGCAATCGCTGCTCCAACCCTTGGGAGCAGAGGCCACTGCCTCACCTACGGTCTTCTAGGCTGTTACTATTGCAACGTGGGGGGTGGCGGAGCAGGACTGCCCAGGGCCCTTACAAATTTGTACGGCAAGTTGACAAACTTGAGATTCTGGTATTGTCTCTCTAAACACAGTAACACTCTTCCTAGTGTGCTTGTACCAGGAATCAGACAACATGTCTAATTATAGAAAATCATGATAAAGAGCAATATATTATGAATTCCATTTTGCTCAAACTTTTTTGTTATTATAACTGGTGAAAGAAATGGAAATAGCACAATTGATTGGTTAAATCACTTACTATTCTACTGACCTGAAGTCAACACTATATATTTCTTTATTACATTATTTTATTGGCTTTAACACACTTTTTTCCCTGTGTAAGTATGTTTTAATAGAAAAATGGTTACAATATGATAGAAATAGCATTCTAAGTTTAGCTGGTTAATAAACATTGAACTAATGAACACCCTACTATGTTTCATGAAGCTATGTGCTGTTATTGCCAGAAAGTTGATTTATTTTTATTAACTACCTTAACACAAGGTTAATGGGTAAGTAAACCTTATATTACAATACTGTGTTTCCCCAAAAATAAGACCTAGCCAGACAATCAGTTCTAATGCATCTTTTGGAGCAAAAATTAATATAAGACTTGGTCTTAATTTACTATAATATAAGACTGGGTCTGATGATATAATATGATATGATGATATGATATGATATGATATAATGTAACAGTGCGTCTTATATTAATTTGTGCTCCAAAAGATGCATTAAACCTGATTGCCCGGCTAGGTCTTATTTTCGGGGAAACAGGGTAACATCATAAAACAGTAATACCTACTGGGTGTATCTTAAGGGACTTTTTACAAACTAAGAGTACAGATAGCAATATAGAGTTAACTGGGTCCTCACCTTTGCAAATACCCACCAGGTTAGTCAGATACTTCCTGAACTTATGTTATATCACAAGTTGCCTGACTGACCATGTCTAGAGGAAGCAGCCGCCCCACACTCTAAGATTTTTTGAAAAGCAAGTAGTCAACATGGTTGTGGGTAGGCTGTAGCACTGAGCATTTGTGCAACACCTTTCATGCACTAAAAAAACAAGTCAGCTAATTTTGGATCCCTTATACCTTCTATCTCACCAATCATTTAACTATAAATAAATGTGTTTATGTGTCTATATGAATCCATGTGTGTTTATAATTCTAACAACTTAATTTGTAACATTATTTTAATCTGTCCATACTTTAGTTAACATTTCATTTATTTCCATTATTTATAGGTGCCTGTATAACAACTTCTTGTGTCATTACTCTACTCTTGCTAATACCCTAAATAACCCGTCTGTGACACAATTCACTGTAACATAAGCTTACTGTGGTCATCTGAAATGAAAGGTCTCTGTCATTTATATTTGTATGTCTTTCCCCAAGCTGTAGCCTGGCAATTGTTCAGTAAGTACAATTTAAATTGAAGTGAAACTAATCTCAATTCATTAACTACCTTAATGGAACCTCCAACATTTCGGTTCATTCATTAATTTTCACTTTCATTCAAAAAACAAATATTTATTGAGTTCTTAATATTGTACTAGCCACTGCACTGGGGGCTGAAAACTCAAAAGTAAGACTTGGTGACAACTCTCAAGGAAAAAGTAAGCTGATGAAGAAGATCAACATGAAAAGAGATAATTACATTATCCAGCAACCTCCACTTGGGTATATATACCCAAAGGAAATGAAAATAGGATCTGAAAAAGATATTGCATTCCCGTGTTAATTGCAGTATTATACAAAATAGCTAAGATAAGAAAACAACCTAAATTTCTATCAATGATGAATGGATAAAGAACATGTTATACATATGTGTGTGTATGTGTGTATATACACACATACACACACACACACGGTGAAATATTATTCAACCATAAGAAAAAGGAAATCCTGATATTTGTGACAACATGGATGAAGTTGGAAGGCATTATGCTAAGTGAAATAAGTCGGACAGAGAAAGACAAATACTGTATGGTATCACATATATGAATATGTGGAATCTAAGCTGAGCTTGTAGAAACAGAGAGTAAGAATGATAGTTACCAGGGAATGGGAAGCAGGAGAAATGTGGAGATGATCATCAAAGAGTATAAACTTGAAGTTGGAAGATGAATAATTTCTGGAGATCTAATGCACAGTATTGTAATTACAGTTAATAATACTGTACTATATATTTGAAAGTTACTAAGAGAGTAAGTCTTACATGTCCTCACCACAAAAAAAAGAATGGTAATTACATGACATGATGGAGGTGTTAGCTAACAGTACAGTGGTCATCATATCACAGTATATAAGTGTATCAAACCATCATGCTGTACACATCTTAAACTCGTACAAAGTTATTTGTTAATTATATTTCAATAAAGCTGGGAACAAGTAAGATACATCAAGAAAGAAAAAAAAGATAATTTCATAGTGTAGGAAATGCAATGAGGCCCTATAGCCAGTGTACTATGAAAAGAAATAGATGGCCAAATGTAAAAGGATTCTACATCAAGGGGTCACTCAGTATTGCATGGCTCTGATACCAGTGCTTTAAAACCGATGGGTTAGGAAAGCTCAGGTTAAATACTTTGTGTGTGTGTGTGTGTGTGTGTGTGTGTGTGTGTGTGTGTATTTGTTTTTGAAAGTGCAAAATACAACTAACCTTGTAGGATAATTAGCTTTCATGGAATGCTCGCTTGCAGAAATGATGAGACGTGTACACATGATAAGCAGAGGCCATGCATATCCAAGTCAGCAGCTGGGGATTCATCCTTAGAACTTATAAAGCACTTAATTTACCTACTGAAGTAACTTTGAAATTCTGTGAATAAAGTTATTCTCATCTTTAGGAAAGTCCTCACAAAACTTCTGGTGGGATAGTCTCCCACTACTAAAAGAATGAACTCAATTAGAGATGCCACCAACATGTCTTAGGAGATTGTGCGGCTAAGTGCTGAAAGTTCACTCAAATACCTTGGCATTAATTCACATAAGGCTTTTAAAATAAGTGTAATTAAATATAGATTGAAGGGGAATCTAAAATGCTACTTTCCAAGTATCAAGTTTATATATATATATCTATATATCTATATATATATATGAATATATATATATATATATATATATATGATGGTATAAATATAAATATAGTTTTTTTCCACAATACTTTAAGTCTTCAAAAATACCAAAAGCCAATCCCAATACTCAACTGGTACTTGATACTTTTTTGAACCTAATTATACCAAGTATACAATTTAATGGCATTGACTAATATTTAGGACCAATGAATTATATATAATTAACAATATTCATTTCAACTGAAATAGTGTCTTCCTTTTGCCATATTCTGAGAAGGGAACATAGAAAATGTGTTTTATTACACAAGGTAAAATAAGTTTTCTGTATCATGGGAGTATGTGAGTACCTTAACTGTTTAAGCCAGTTTATCAAACCAGTACATATGACTTGTTCACCCAAAAATGTGCTAAATTGAATGAAATGGTTTATTTTCTTTAATTTTAAAATATTCATTAATATGACAGCCTTAGTCACTGAAAATTAACTCTTCCATCAAGTAAAGACATAAGACATATATTGATAGCATTCTTAGGAAAATTTAACCTAGACTAAGAAATATTAGGTTCGTTTATATACAATTCACACCACCAGTTTTTGCTTGTGGAGCTAAATTCAAAGTACTCAGTCAACATTGAAATATATTTGTCAAATTGACTACATGAAATAGGCATTATTTTTAAATGTTTACAAGGAATGACTTGGTAGTAAGACAGAACTATTGAAATTCCAGCTCAGTCCCATACCAGTTCTATGACCCAGGGATGTTACTTAATCTCTCCAAATCATAGTTTCCTAGCTGAAGGATTAGGGACCTAATCTCAAGCTTGAGGAATGTCACAAAAAGTAAACGAAGTAATGTCCCTAAAATACATCACAAATTTATGTGCACAAGACATTTTTTTTTTAATTACACATTCTGTATTTTGGAAACAGTCAATTATTTTTTCTAAGCCTGCAGGGAAAATATTCAACGCCAATATTTATTTATAATATTGTCTGTGGCAAAGGACCCATATTATAATTTATCATCTAAGATGTCAATAAAGAATTTAATGCCATGGGGAAAAAATGTCATTAAATGTATCAATGTATTAAATGTATAAAACAAAAGAAAACTAAGACAGCATACAAATCATCTATATAGTATAGATGGAAATGATTGAAGATTTTATTAGCAGTTACTAGTGGTGATTTTTTTAAATTTTACTTCCCTTTTATAAAAGTCCTAAAACTGCATGTTTTATTTTCATAATTAAAAAAGGGCTACTTTTGAATAACAAGTGGATGATCATTTTCACATTTTTAACTAATGCCTGCTAATACTTTTGACAATAGAATATATAATAACTGATGCCACTTTCATACAGATCATTTCTCTTTTCTGAAAAAAAAAAAAAATATTGTTAACTAAAGCATACTCACACACTCTCTCACATACATAAACACAAATTGTGAGTTCTAGCATTCTAAGCTATGAAATAACTTTGCCAAATATGGTTTATAATACCACTCAGTCTTTTATATTCATTATTTACATAATGATTAACCAAGAAGCTGTAGAAAGGGTGGCAGGGAAAGTGAAAGCCTAACACTGTAAAAAAGGTCAAGTTTAGAGACTGTACTATGCCAGATATAAAAGTTTACTGCCCTTGAATCGGAGCCAATGCCATAGCAGTCTCCAAACTTTTTGCCCTTCAAGGTTTTTGTCATTTTCTGTCAGCTTTATTACTGCAACTATTTACATAAAATCAGAATCTTAGTGTTTTTAAAAGTTATCTGTTCCTTTTACTTATTCCCCATTAATTCAAAAGTCATTCAGCCATGTGGTTGCAGAAGAAATTTTCACATTATAATTATAAAAATAACTAGTAAGTTTTCAGGAGGAAAAGAACGAACTTAAAAAAAGGGATTAACCAAACTGTTCCATAAAACAGTGCTTAGTGGTAAAAGTAGGAGTATTTTTAGACTGGAAAATAATAATCAATTTTAAAGGTATTCATCTAAATAGAATGACTTTTTACAGTTCTTTATTAGAAAGGTTTTAATGCGACAGGCCTTATAACATAGGCTTGAATAGCCGTTTTAATGTTTTCAACTGAACTGGATTTCTTCAACCCAACCAGATGAATTATATTAGAATGAATTTGAAAGAGTGAATATAAAAATCTAGTAAGAGAAATTAGATTTCACAGCCCAGTTCAGTAATAGCATTAATTCCAAATCTGATACTCTCATACATCACAACAAAAAAAGATATACCAGACTTAAAGCATATCAAGCGTATCATAGAGAAATATGTACTTTCAAACAGCATATGAGTATTACTTAGCCAGCACATGGAGCGCAAAACTTGAAGCACGTAAGAGAAGAGCAATAAATCAGTACTACTTTTCTGTAAACTCATTGATAATGAGAAATAAAGGATATATGTAATGTTAGCTTTAGCTATGGGTGGTCTATGTATCATATTTCAAGCAGATAAGTGTTTATTGTCTGTGTAATACAATGCCAACATAAAGTGTCTTTTTTTGTCTCCTATGTTTTGCTGAAAACAGCCACAACTACACTTAGCAGATAGCTCCCCCTCCAAAAAAAATACAGAAAACCCAATAAATCATTGTTTTTCTTTAAGAAAGGACAATCCATCTTAAGTATTAGAAAAGTAATATGAAGTTTAATAATACTAGTATATGTTGCTGAGTCCAAAAGACTTGATAAAATAATGAGTTAAGACTGAGAATAGATGAAAGTGTCCATTTAGCTAAATGAAGCTGGTATTAAATGTTTAATAGCCTGTGCATAACCTTGAGCATTAGAACCCAATGACTTGGATATAAGCACTTTAGGAGATATGAATCTAGCTCAATGTTTGTCAGAAAATATTGCCAAAGTTTCAAGCCCTAGTGCAGAGTGTTAAAACACTTCTTGGCCCTGAATCAGAAAAGGATTCTGGTGGAGCTGATCCAAAAAACTGACTGGAGTATGACTGGCAAACTTAGGTGACTTGAACTTGGCCTTAAAAAATCAGGAAAGAAGTCGGCTATTAAATGGGTTGTTTCAAACTTCTGAAAGTTCATTTTGCAATCATTTAATTGCAAAATAATTTTCCAATTAGCATCACAGTTAAACAAAACAAAATTAAAATCTATGAAGACTAAGAAGTCTGTACTCTATTACAATTTTAAGAGCTAACATTTGTCAAGCACTGGCGTAAGTAATTTACATGTATTCTCAAATTCTATAAAATTGGTAGTATAATAGCCCCCATTATACAGGTGAGAAAACTGAGACACAGAACAAGTAAATAATTTAACCAAGATTATACATTTGGCAAGCAGCAATATCTGGGACTACTGGATCATCTTCCACTCTCTTCCCCTCTGTACATAAACACAGAGGCAAAGAGAGGGTTGGGATCTGAGGAGTTGAAATTGACTTTCAAGTGTATAAACTACAGTTCCATAGTTTTTAGAGCATCTTCAAACTACTGAGTTCACATGTAGCCTGAATTAAAAAACGTGTAAAAATGACTGATGCCCGTTACATATTAAATAAATATTTGTTGAAAGAACTGTGAGGTGAAATAAAAGATAAGGAAGGCCCTCTTCTGTATCTAAAACATAGTGGACAAACATGTTCCTCAATTGTTTTATTGGTAATGAATAATACTGATAGTCTTTTTAAGTAGACACTACTAAACAAGATAATTAAATTCTGTATACGTATGTCATTATCTAAACTGAATCGGGTGGAAATATAAATATTTTACAGTGTATTGTCACTCGCCGATATTAAAAGCAATCACATCCAAAATAATTTGTGAAGTATGCTGCAAACAATCTAAAACATAAAATAAATGTATGTATAATAGTATTCAAGATCAAGTTTACATTATAAATAAAAAATGGTAACTATGTTTCGTTGGTCAATGACTGGAATACCACTTCAAAAGAACAATATTTAATCTGGAATTTTGTATTTTCCTCCACAGGATAATTAATGAAAAAAGTTATGGGTTGCTTCCTTAGATTTATGAGACTTTTATGAATGAACCTCAGAGCACATTAGTTATGTGAGTACTCTGCAAATTTTTCATAATATGTGTGTTTTATTTTCTTAATGCTTCTTCTAGTTCCAGAAGTGAAATATCCTGAATTCCAAATATCTTTTAAACTATCTTAGTTAAATTGGCTGTTTCCAACTTCAATATACTATTTTAAGGACACTGTTTTCAAATTTAGAGACAACTTGTATTATGTTTTCATAATCAAAGTAATAAACATTTTTAAGTCCACAACTTTCTAGGGGTAAAAGAAAGACCAAAATGCAAAAGATTCCAAAATGCAAGAACCTTAACTACAGAACATTTAGGCTTATATCTTCTAGCTCAAAAATCACCAGCCATAAGAAATTTCATCTTGTCTTCTGAAATGCTTGAAACTATATCCATGTTGAAATGACGTAAATGTTTATAAGGTCTAAAACGTTAAGAAAGGTTCCATTGATAAGAGATAAAATGTAAAGAATGATGCTAAAAAATAGTTTACTTAATATACATTGAAGCTATCAATATTACATAAACAACCAAGTATTACCTTCCGTTGGGAGGCTTTTCTATCAATCTTTTTACGGTATAACAATACTTGGATACAATTAAGACAATTAGATTTTTATCTACAACTTCAGTGGACACTTTCTTTGCCTCTTTGCTGAAATGGCTTTCTCAGGAAATCCAGCACTATTTAAAAAGACAATCTCACTGTAAGACGCAGTGTGCTGTTTTGTCACCAGACCTCCAAGGTTACTAGAATGTACAAGTGACAGCACTTTCCAATCAAGCTTGCACCTGTGCAAGGAGAAATCCTTTCTACTTCTCCAGTCAAAATAAAGTGCAAAAAATTGTCTAGTTCCTAGATACTAAGTAAATTACCAAGACAAAAAAATTAATACAATGAAAGCTGGTCTGTTTCTATCATAGGTGGTCAATGCTACTCTCCCTAACACCACAGGCAAATTTCAAAACTTCTGTGTCTTGCCAAAGAAAAACCATTTGCCAAATGATGTTCCTGCTGCCATCCCAGCTGGCTTTTAATTTTTCCAAACAGCTCTCTAGTTATGGCCCTCCTCATTTTATAAACGTCACTGGAAATTGCACCCACCCCCTCTGAATCCCCAAAGCCCCAGTGATATTTGGTGGAGTTCTTGAGCTTGAGCCACAGAGCCCCCTCAGGAAGCACACTATACAAAGCATCATGCCAAATGCTTCCCAAATCCTCTCCCCATTCTCTCATTTCAGAAAATCACAGCATTTATTCCCCCTGGGAAAGTGCACTCAACCCCATTTTCACACTTGAAGTGCCCGAAAAGAAAACATAGAAAGAGAGAATGAGAGGAGGGAGGGAGGGAGGGAGGAGAGTGTGTGTGTGGGGTGGAGAGAGAGAGAGAGAGAGAGAGAGAGAGAGAGAGAGAGAGAGAGAGAGAGAGAGAGAGAGAGATGCATGCACACACAAACACCTACGTCCCTTCCTAATCTCCAACCCTGACAACAACACTCAAGACATCCAAACAATTTTGGTTCCCTCCACTCTTCGCTGCCCAAACCGCCAAGCAATTACAAATGAGAAGTGGCCTGGGGAAAATCTGAGGTTTCTGAGGGTCGATGGAGACCTCTTTCCCACCAGCCACTCTCACACCCAGACACCCTGAAGGGCTCTGGAGGCACAGTCAGCACTTCTCTGGTTGCCCCCTTCTGAAACCACCGGTAATTGGACGCTACTGCGCCAGACCAGCACCAACAAGAGGTAATCCTGGCGGTGCGCAGTGATGCCTCCATGACAAGCTGCCCAACACTGAGACCCACATAGCTGACCCCAGAAGGAAGAGGACCTATGCGCCCAGCCAGTGCGCCCTTTCCTCCCTGCCCTCTGCAGTAGAAGGAAGCCCATAGCCTCCAGGTGCAGGGCGGGAGGGGTGAGGCGGGAAAGGGCACGATGAATAAAGTTAAGAGAACGGCATGGGAACTGCGTGCTCCTGAGGGACAACAGGAAAGATCGCAAAAGGAGAAAGTGTAAATCGTGTCTGCTGCATGACGGAGGCATGCAGAGAGAGCCCCTCGCGCTTATTAACCAGCTCCTGGCTAGGACACCCGCCTGTCCCGGTTCCAGACAGATTCGATCTGACAAGGGTCGGCCAGCAGGCGGGGAGAACGAAGAAATGCCCAGACTGCGAACTTACGAAAGAAGATATACTCGGTGTAGCTGCTCCAGATCTTGTCGTCGCGGTACTGGTTGACGAAGGCGGCGGTGCCGGAGGAGTTACACGCCACCATGTGAAAGCCGGCCTCGGACAGGCGATCGAACGCCTGCTCTAAGTAGGTGAACTTGAGGTAGAAGCGGGACGTGTATTTCTCGGGTGGCCGGTCAGGGTCGCGGCTCTCATTGAGCGTGTCACCAAAGACCTCCTTGGCCAGCGCTATGCGTCCGCACACCATGATACGTGCCACTCGCCGGAACTTGGCGTCCGCCTGGTTGTCGCGCACGGTGGTGTAGGAGCCGCGGTAGCCGAGCGTGAGGAAGCCGGAGCGCTTGTCAGGCGCGCCGCCGCCACCGATGCCGTGCGCTCCGGGGCCCGAGGGCGCGGCGGCCGCCGCCCCACGTATCAAGAGCGCATCGCTGCTGCCCTGCGAGACATTGTCCTCCAGGTCACTCTGGCAGCCCTCGTCGTTGAGCGAGTTCTGCTTGGTGACCTTGGGCGACAGCAGCTTGACCAGGTCGGCGAGCTGGAAGTACTCGGCCTCGCGCAGGAGCCGCTCCTTCTCGGGGAAGTGCTCCGGGAGCGCGAGCTGCTTGTCCCGCAGAAAATCCAGCACGTACCTGAAGAGGAAGCCGTCTCGGTCAATGAAGAAGCGCGCCCGGCTGTCCCTGGGCAGCTCGCCCCGGCGTCGGACGCCTCCCCGGGGGCTGGATGGAGAGAACATGCTGGCAAGAGTGCTGTCCGGGACGCTGAGCAGCGTCGAGTGCTTGGTCACATAGACCTGGCCTCCCACGTTCAGCTCCACTACCTCGGGGAAAGGCGAGGGCGCGCAGGGCCCTGGGGCGGCGGCTGCAGACGCGCCTGGCGAGCTGGACGAGGAAACCATCTCGCTAATGGGTAGGATGGTGCTGCCGACGCTGCCCGTGTCCTTCAAAGCCATGGTCCCACCCCGCCGCTGGTTAACTGAACCGGGAGAGTGGCACTTTCTCCTCCCAGAAGCCTACGCCCTGCACCCCTGGCGCCCCGGGCTTGGCGTGCGCCTGGTGTGCCCTCGGGCCGGGCGGCACGTTCCTCCGGCCTGGGCTGCCCGGTTCAAGGTTCCGGGCAGCTGCGGAGGCACCCGGGCTCCATCAGGGGAGCGAAGCGCGGGAGATGAGCTCAGCGGGAGCAGCGGCGGTGGAGGAGCTAGGAGGAGTGTCTGCTCCTTTGGGGCGACAGCGGGGAAGTGTGAGAGAGAGACTTGCAAGAGGCTCTTAGGCTGCCGCTCGGCTCCCCGTGGGGAGGGTAGAAGGAGGGATCGGAGAACAGAAAACTCGCCGCCCCAGCAGCTTGCGAGCGCGCAGCGAGTCCCGAGCGCGGACGGTGGCGCTAACTACTCCTAGCAGCCGGGGAGGCGGCACTGACGTCAAGACCAGAATTGGGACCCGAGCCACAGCTGTCATTTAAAGAGATAAGCACCAGCGGCAGGCTGCCCGGCTCCGACGCTAGGGGGCCAGGCCGGTGGCCGAGCCGCGGGAAGATGCTACCTTGGCTGTGTGCCTGGAGAGGCGGGCAGGAAACCTCTGAAAACAAACTGGAAAAAGGACAGCATCTCTCCTTCATTTCATTCCCGTCTTCCGTCCCTTCCTTCCTCCCTCCTTCCTTTCCTTCTTCTCCCCCTTCCTTCCCATCTCCCTTGCCCCGCTTCACCCAGTAAAACTGTTTTGTTTTTCTTTAACTCTTGCATTAACGTGGAAAGTGGAGTGTGTGGGGGGCGGGGGGAGTAACAAAAATGCCAATCTCCGAATTTGAAACTACTATATTGATATGCGAAGAGTGATTGCAAAGACTAAGACGTGGGTGGGGAAGGGGGTGTGGTGGTGAGTCTCTTCCAATAGTCTTACCATGGTTTTTGAAGTGAAGGGCAAAATGCCAGAATGTCTATTACAAATGTCATGATTACATATTTAACTGCGTGCGCTACATATAGTTGAAGAATTTTTAGAACCAAATCTGATTTCAGTTCACAAAACTAATAAAGGGTGGTCTGTAACCTGACTAATTTTTTCTTTCATCTTTTCAGTATTTGATTCGTAGTAGATGCTTAAATGTTTATGGAGGAAGGGGCGGGGCCAGAGAGAAAACTTTGTTCCTAGTTTCCAGTCCTGATCATCCCTTCATTAATCTCTGCATTTCCCTTTCAACTCCACAGGGCAAGAGAAATGGCTTATGTTATATTAGTCTTCTAATCCCAAAGATCAGGTCACAAGTGAAAATTGCTTACATGAATTTAAGCTCGCCATACTGTCCATTTGTATACAGTACAGATACAGTCTGCAAGATCAGCATTATTTCTGGAAAAAAAGTGATTTTTCAAAGAAACAGAAATGCAAATGGGAATCTTTGTTGTGGTGTGGCACAGTCTAACATGCTATCCAACCTGGGACATCCTTGTGTGTTGAGAAATATAAAGAATCATTAATTTATAAAGGGCAAAAGTGAAAAGAGTATACTGTGACACAAAGTCATTTCTTCAAACATTATCATGATAATATTATAGATGAACTTTACCCATTAACAGTTAAAATAATGCACTTTTTTTTTTAATTCTAAATGCTGCTTAGGATTCCTTGTCTTTGAAACCAACATTTTTTTTTTTAAAGTACTGGATTTGAGATAAAAATTTTATCAGTAACATTATTTGAGGGAGAGGGATTACAAACTATATTTAATTTGTTGATCTTTATAAGCCACATCCACAGAAAATATTATACCAATTTTGAAATTATATTACCTAAGACAGAGGGCGCCTAATGGACCAATGAAAAAACACAATATATTTGCCCAAGGACTAAGACTTAAAACTGGGTTTGCAACGTGCATCTTCATGCAATCCTCTTAGTCAAGCATATTACCACCCACTAAATACATAAACTTCTTAATCAAATTAAGAAGTAGAACTGATTTTATACCTCTTCATTTAAAAGCTAAAATCAGAAAGCATTTGGGATTTGCAATAATAGTTTCTGGAAAAATGAATTAATAGAGGCTTTATAATCTTTATAGGTGAATAAATAATAATATTTCAAACCACTACCAATGAAGGCTATTTATATAAGGCAAATGTGCCTATTGATGAGAATGGTACAGACTATAGAATTGTAATGAAGTGGATATATAATAAATATGCATATGTATATATGAATATGAAGCCTCCAATGTTATAAAATGAGTGAAATCCATTTTAATTTTTTTTAATTTCATAAAATTTGCTTATAAAATAAAATGGTCTAAAATTTATACTCTAAATGATTTGTCTTAGAAACTCTCAATGAATTGCCTTGTGTGATATATTGCTTTTTAAAATAATTCCTTCAACATTGATTGAATATTTCTTCATAATCCCTTCCCACCCCATACTCCTCTTACTCTCACCCCTTCCCACAATGATACCCTCCAACCAAACTCCAAACTGAACAAACTGCAGGTCCAGAATGTCTTTATCTGTTGTTCATTTTTCTGCTAGGAATGCCTTTTCTTTTCCGCTAGCTCTCTAATCCTTTCCCCTTCCTTACCTCTTCCCTTACATCTCAGCTCAAATATCAGTTCTCTGGAAATATTTTAGTTTTTACCAAACCAGGTTAAGTTCTATCCTAAGGAGTTCCAACAGTACCCTGTGCTTACACATGGGCAAAGTTTATCACAAGTATGTATCACTGTTTCCCATCATATGGTAAGTATGGTATACAACCATATGCACTATTCTATCCCCCAGCATGGTGTTTAGCCAATAGGAGATAGTCAATTTCTATTTATTGAATGTTTACTGCATAGAAATGTGTTTTTATCATGAATGGATGACAAAGCATCAACTGTGTGCTAGACACTTGGCTAAGCAGTGAGATTGCAAAGATGAGTAAGACTCAGTCCCTCACAATTAAAATCAGGAAAGTGAGAACAAAGACTGATTAAAACAAACTCAGATCTAAAAGAGAAGATACTATTAGAGCAATCATTTTGAGTAAACTGAGCAATCAACACCAAAAACTAGAATCAGAACCACCTTGCTCTAAGCCACAGAGAACATTAATGTTTCCTAGACCTAAATGATCATGATATGGGTCCTTTAAGATTTGTTGCTGTGTACAAAAAGAATAAAATACCTAAGAATAAACATAACAAAGGATGTGAAGGACCTATACATTGAAAACTATAAGACATTATTAAAAGAAATTGAAGAAGACACTATCAAAGAAATGGGAAGTTATTCCATGTTCATAGATTGGAAGAATCAACATAATTAAAACGGCCATTACCCAAATCATTATACAGATTTAATGCAATTCCCATCAAAATCCCAATGGTATTTTTTAAAGAAATAAAACCAAAAAATCATCAAATTTGTATAGAATCACAAAAGACCCAAATAGCCAAAGCAATCCTAAGAAAAAAACAAGGCTGAAAGTATCACACTCCCTGACTTCAAGTTATACTATAAAGCGACAATGATTAAAACAGCATCGTATTGGCTGAAAAACAGACACATGGACCAATGTGATAGAACTGAAAACCAAGAAGTAAAGCCACATATAGATGGGCAGATAATTTTTGACAAAGGAGACAAAAATATACTATGGAGAAAAGAAACCTTCTTCAATAAATGGTGCTGGGAAAATTGGAAAGCCAAGTGCAAAAGAAAGAAACTAGATTGCTGTCACAATATACCAAAATTAACTCAAAATGGATCAAAGACCTAAACACAAGACCTGAAACAATAAATGTCATAGAAGCAAGCATAGGTACTAAACTAATGGACCTTGGGTTCAGAGAGGATTTTAAGAGTTTGACCTCAAAGGCAAGGGAAGTAAAAACAAAAATAAATGACTGGGACTATATAAAACTAAAAAGCTTCTGCACAGCAAAATAAACCATCAACAAAACAAAGAGGCAACCAACCAAATGGGAGAAGATATTTGCAAAAAATGCCTCTGATAAGCGGCTAATATTCAAAATATAGAACTCAGGCAACTCAACAACAAAAAAATAAGCAATCCAATTTAAAAATGGGCAGAGAACCTGAATAGACACTTCTCCCTAGAAGACATACAATGGCCAACAGATATTTGAAAAAATGCTTACCTTCACTAGCTATTAGGGAAATGCAAATCAAAACCACAGTGAGCTATCACCTCACACCTGTTAGAATGTCTGTCATCTACAAGACAAATAATAACAAGTGTTGGAGAGATTGTGGGGAAAAGAAACCCTTATATATTGCTGGTATGAATGTACATTGGTACAGACACTATGGAAAACAGTATGGAGGTTCTTCAAAAAATTAAGAATAGAATTACCATATGACCCAGCAATCCCTCTTCTGGGTATCTACATAAAAAATTTAAAAACATTTATCCATAAAGAATATATGCACCCTTGTGTTAATTGCAACATTATTCATGGTGGCCAAGACATGGAAACAACCAAAGTGTCCCTCAATAGATGACTGAATAAAGATGATGTGATATTATGTATACAATGGAATATTACTCCGCATTAGAAAAGAGGAAACACTGCCATCTGCAACAACATGGATGGATCTTGAAATTATCATCTTAGGCAAAATAAATCAGGCAGAAAAAGTCAAGAACCATATGACTTCGCTCATATCTGGGATATAAAACTGAAAGGAACAAAGGAACGAGACAGACAAAGAAAGAAACAAAAACTCATAGACACAGACAGCAGTTTAGTGGTTCCAGAGAGTGTGGGGGAATGGGAGGTGGTAAAAAAGGGAAAAGGGGGCCAAGTATATGGTGATGGAAGGAGAACTGATTCTGGATGGTGAACATACAATGCAATACATAGATGATGCATTACAAAAATCTACACTTGAAATCTATATAATTTTACTAACCAATGTCACCCCAACAAACTTAATAAATAAATAAAAAGGTTTGTTGCTGTGTAAATACAAGGCATCAAACTTCTCTGACTATAAACTGTACTAGATCACTTTATGTTCCCAATGCATTTTAAAATAAAAATCAAAGCTTGTGTCTCAAAATCACCACCAACTAATCAAAAAGGATATATTGAGTCCAGATAATAATAAGTAATTTGTAATTCAAAATAAATTAAATATGTCTTCACCAGGCTGAGAGTTACTTAAAGGCAGAAATCATCATGTTTGATTAGGGGAGCAAGAACACAAAAGATAACAATGAGATTTAGTCAGGTGGAACTGGGTTAAAAATCTAACTTTGTCTCTTACTAGCTTTGTGATTTGAGCAAGTTCCTTAGCCCCTCTGAACTTGTTTTCTCATGAGAACAGTGGAAATAATAAAGACCACATACTTCTAACTGTGATGATGCCAGGGTAACAGGACCATTCAAGTTTGATGGCATGCACTGTATTTATTATAACCGTGAAGCATCTCATTAGCCAAAAAAAAAAAAAAAAGGAAAAGCTCTAAAAATAAGAAAAAAAATAATATATACTTTACCAGAGAAAGAAGTTTGGCTTTCCTTTCACACCCATCACACCCCCGTAATGGTGAAATCTGAAATCTGAGTGAATTTTGCTTTGATTTCTGTGAAAAGCTGGCCAAGCCAAGGGCCTACAGCTTCTTGTAAGATAAGAAGTAAAATGATTGCTGCCAGAGAAGGGCCAACATTGGTAGGAACAAGACTAATATAAGATGGGAAGGACTATCTATAAATTCAACAACTGCTGTAGAATCTGGGGAAAGTTGGAAAGCAAAGAATAAAATCTACTTCACCTCAAAAATCTCACATATCAGTTTGGAGAATTTCAATGACGTTATGAAATGAGAACCTTTGCAAATGAGATATTTAGGAATCTCAGAGTATCAGTGCTTGATGTGTATGTTATATAACATGTTCCAGCAATTTAAATATCTTAATATAATGTGGTAAGAGTTCTTGCTCTCTGTCACAAATATTACTGAAGCTCTATTAAAGGTCAGGGTGACACTTGGTAAAACTCTATGAAATTAAATACCCAAAGAAACTAGTGAAAGCTTGTATAGATTATGACTCAATATATCTGAGCACTTAATGTAATGCCTGGCACACAAAAAGTAATCAACAAATGTTTATGAATAAAATCATTTGTAAACAATTTTCATGTTAACTTATATAATATAAAGATCATGTGTTTGGAGATAGCTGTTTAATTTATTGTGTGTGGGGATGGAATATATGTGTTGGGGATAGTTTCGCAACAGAAGATCTAATATTTCATCTTGCCCAACTGGTTGGCTCCTTGAAACACTGCTTAGCTCCTCAAAGCTTGGAGAAAGGGCAATATAATTTCCCGCAACATCATTTCCCATAATGTTAGAACATCTGAACAAAAATTGTAGACTGTGCTGTGGGCATAATAGTCTGATTCAGGATAGATTCTAAGTCCCTTCAAATAGCATAAACCAAGAGCCTAAAACTGGTCATATTATGCATAATACTAATATAAATATCATCAGTTCTGAGCTGTAATTAAAAAATGTTTCACGGGTTGGAAAAACCACCTAAAATATAAGACAGTGTAATGTTAATTTCTGATCACCAACCAGATTTTCCCTTGGAAATGCCCCCACATAGCAAGTTTTCTTTTAACTTGTTATTTTTGACCAGTGCCTATTAATTGATGAGTTTGACTCCATCTTTAAAACCCTAATCACAGCAGAAATTCAACCATTTCAAATACTTTTAAACTTTTTGTCCTACCACGTTTGTCAAGATGATTATTTAGATAATGACTCCAAGCACTTGACACTCCACAAAGGAAGTTACTATGAAATCAAAATAGTATTATTGCAAATATCATACTCCTTTGATGCTTGCTTTGTCTCCCGTGAGAGCCCAGGGTGAGTTGGAGTTGTGAAATTAATTCTTCAATCTAAGGTTTGCAGTCAGTAAAATGTTTGATAACTATCTTGAATCTAAAAGGAAGCAATTAAAATTTTAAAATAAATGTCCTCAGGCACTCTACTATTAAAAATTATAAATGGCGGTTGTGAATGAGAATGCTAATGGTTTGAGATAAATAAAATACATGTATTTCCAAGTAATATTGCTTCTCTTGTCATTGGCACTTTTTAAAAGGAAGACTAAACATATGTCAAATGACTGAGGTCCTTGGTACAGCTTTATTGTCTGAGCCTGCAACAGTAGCTTCACCAAACTGACATGTCAGGCTGAACCATATCAAATAGCCAGTTTTGTAAAACCTTTAAAAAATTGGCAGGTTCATATAGTTCAACTTAATAGTTTTTTAGTAACAAGGACAATGAATCTAGTACCACATCACTAAATGCCTAAATATTTAGAAATGTGTAATTCACACCTTGAGTTTTAAACATGTGTATGTATGCTAAATAGGTATAATTTTTCAGATAAAAAGTTATGTCTACCACCTCACTCTTGATTCAGTCAGCATTTAAACATAGTTTGTACAAAGAACAATCTGTTTATATTTGGTTTGTGAGTGTCCTTCATATGTGTCTGTTTTCTATCTCTATTGAGATTACAAACTCTTTGAAAACAGGGACTATTCTTCAGTTGTTTTATTTCCAATTCAGTGTTCTGCACTCAAGAAGCTTAAAATGATGATGGGCAAATTGTTTATCTACAGTGTAATTAATTAGCAGTGAGACTACTCACAGGCATTCGTGACACTATTTAATTTTTCTGTACTGCTAAAATAGGAAAATATTGATATTTGTATATCTCCCTATTCTACTTTAAAACGTACATTGGTCAAATCAGACTTTAAAAATACAATTAAAGCACGATACTTGCGTCTGGGAGAGCATTCTAGTATAAGACATAAATTCAGCTAATGAATACCCATTATAATATGTTATGTTATTCAGGTTCAGTAAACAGCTTTTTAAAAATCTAGCTTTAAAGTAAATTGTGTTATAAGTTTTCATGCCAATGAATGTTAGGCTGTGCTGTGTTTTCCAACATCATAACTAGAATGGACCACTGGTCTGAACAAGAAACAGAAACTCTGAATTGTAATCACAGCCCTAACAATGACACAGACTTACTAAGTGACCCACAGCCAGTATCTTTTCCGTTCACTTTCACAGCTGAGCAAATGGACACATCCTCATACATTTTGGGAAATACTGTTCTGTCTATTGCTGTTCAACAAACCACCCCAAAACTTATTGCCTTGAATAAAAATCTCTTTATCATTATCTTCATGGTACTGGGCTCAGCTGGGAGGTTCTTGCTCAGGTCTCTTACATGTTACAATCAGACAGTGGCTGGGCTGGAATCAATGGGTGCCTGAGCTGGGAAGACTTAAACATCTGAGGGCTGGAATAATTGGGGCTTTTTGCTCTCTCTCTCTCTCTCTCTCTCTCTCTCTCTCTCTCTCTCGCTCTCTCTCGCTCTTGCTCTCGCTCTCGCTCTCTCTCTCTATGTAGTCTGTTCATGTGGTCTTTCCATCATCGTGACTCAGAGCTCCAAAGTTGCCCAACACAGAGACAGCCAAGCAGAAGCTGTATCATGTTTTATAACCTAACCTAAGAAGTCACAAAGTGTCAGTTCTATCATATTCTTTTAAGCAAGGATGCCACAAAGACCCTCCCAGTTTGAAAAAGAGGATACATAAACTCTACTGCTTGAAGGAAACATTCTGGCATGTAATTATGTTTTAACTTTCTTATTGGTTTCAGTTCAGGTTTGTATGACTTCAGATATTCACGTGAGACTAAAAATATTTTGTGGCCGCTTCTGAAAAGTACAATCTGCCACGAACACTGTAAGAATCAAATATCATTATACCTTTTATGATATTTATATAGAGAGAATTCTGTAAAGTCAGCCACAGCGTTTTGCTGTGGCACACAGTTTATAGGCTTTGCATACCTAACTGTGATGTATGGGGACACCTGAATACAAAGAGGTGTACACACATGTAAAAACAAGTAACCCAATAGTTGGTTGTCTGAAACCTTAAGCCAATATTTAGTGACATGAAAAGACAGCCAGGTATTTCCTTCATTTTTAATAAAAATTTCTATTTTTTTCATTTTGATAATTTTTTTTCTGCTCTAATAAATTGTTTCAGCCAGTTTGCCTCTGCTCTAGTTAATCCAGAACTCCCCTCTGCCTCATTCTTTTAACATCCATTACAACATCAGCAATCTTCATATCCCCTCAGGAAATCATCTCTTTTCATCTTTTAGATGCTGACCTAGTGAACACAGATACATCTGTGAACACTTAAAAATGTACTTGTTACCCAGTTTTTCAACAATTTTCTCTACTCTGATCATTACATCATGAATATAGCTCTACTATATAAACTTTAATCTCTATGCTCTGAAGTTCACTCTTTTCCCTACAAAAGCACTGGCTCTCATGTTTATTTTCTCCATTATTACCCATATTAGTCTCATTTACTCCATAATATTCATGCTATTTATTTATTCAAATATTGAAAAGACAGTAAGTATAATATCGCTTGGTACAAGGCTATCCATGTAACCAAAAATATTGAATTTTTCTGCCTAATCTTGGGGAAATTGAACAAATAAAAGGAAACTGTTAGTTACTTCAGCCAAAAAAAAAATGCTGTTTATGCATTTATGTTTGGGATATACACAAAGTTTGAATACATTTTGAGGTAGCTTTAAAATCTAAGTACACACCAAATTCATTTCAATAAAATTCAACAACTATTTGTTGAATATCAATTACACACTTCTGCTAAGTGCACTGTGGGTTATAAAAATAAGTAGAACATATACCATGGTCATTAAAAGCTTACAACATAGGAAAGGAGAATTAGGAAAGCCTATAAATAACCAGAGATTGAATTACAGAGAGGAATAAGGTTAATGTTTTAATAGAAGAATACACAAAGTGATATGAGGGTCAGCAGAAAAAGAGAGAGAGCACTTCTGGCTGGAGGATTAGAACATACTAAAAGAAGTAGGTACTGGATGGAATATATAGGCTCTAAAAGATAGACATAATTTTCATAGACTTGGATGACAGAGAACAGCATGTCAAATCCAAATTACAGCATAAGCAAGACCAGGACTAGTTAGTAACAACACTATCTCATTGATCTACCTATCTATTCATCTATCTATTAAATTATTTACCTGCTAATCATCGACCTGACTTATTTCAGAAAGATGGCTTGGAGAAAAAATCTGGCCATAGCATACAAGATTGAGACCAATCAGAAAGTTTAAACATAATAACATATTTTATAATATCTTAGGCTATTAACATTCACCCAAATTTGGCTCATGTGCATATGAGCTTCCCAGAGGAAACAAAAGGTAATCAATTACAAGACTGAAATGATCCCTAAGAAAAGAACTTGGAGGCAAGAAAAATAAGGATGGCTGTAGGCTGAGAGGAAGCACCCTGTGGAAACATGAGAATGCTATAGAGAGGCTGTTTGGTAGAACAAATCCTAAAGAAAGATGGGACCAAGAGGTCTGATGAAGGGTTTAGTCTTGGCTGAGAGCCTTGGCAGAATGAGTCTTCCTTAAAAACAGACTGTAAATAAAAGGGATAGTATCACCTAAATAGTGAACAAATGGCCCAAGTAGCCTTCCAGCAGTTTTGGAATAAAATAATTTAGGGTTTCTTTGGATTTCTAGACTAAACACCTTCAAGTGAAAAGTTTTATGTTGTCTTTGACTCCTAAAAGGAACCAGCGTTCGTGAACATAGTACTAATAGGATATCAAGCAGCCATTTTTTCTTAATTAACTGCATTTCCTGCTTATATGAAATTAATCATGTCTGGAAATGTATGGGGATCAGAATAACTAGATTTCCTTATTAGCCACGGAATTGCCATCAACCTAAGACTTGCATGACATTTGGAAGAATCAGTCCAACTTTTGGATTATTCACTTTGGACTGCTCACTTATTCTATTGGAGTCTCTGGATCATCATATAAAAATGAAATTTTAATACTTACTACTTGAATTTTATTAAGGATTAAACATACCCAGGACTGTGCCTAGCATACACTAAGCGATCGATAAATGTGAGTTTGTCCCTTCCTGTACCTTAAATCCTCATATAACACATATCAAGATCTGACAGCTGGATAAAAAGTCTTAATAACAGAACAGCAAATGCCTCCTTGTCTGGCGTTCCATTATTATTTTATTTCTAATTATTTCAATAAATATTTATGCAATGCTTTCTATGTGACAAGCACCCAGATCTCCTTGAAAATGAGGCATAATTTCAGGTTTAGGCAGCATTGCCCTGACTTTTCTCTTCATCTTAAACTTTGAATCTGTTCCATGGTTCTAGCTCTTTTTTAGACGGTTTATCACTTTTTTTATGTTGGCACTTAAAATCTTGTATCTTTAGTACAGATCTTGATCCCCTTAATCTAAGAGGTGGTTCTTGTTTCCTGTCTCACATCTCTTACTTAGAGTTTATATCCTATCTCAACCTAATAATTTGTTCTGATGCCTGATACAGCCTGGCCAGGATTATGAGATAATATATCAAATATGCTTTAAACACCTTAACAAAAAAAAAAAAATATGACCAAGGACAAAATGAAAATTGTTTCTTTTACCAGGGTAAAATGAAAAAAATTCATAGTAATGTGTTTTCTGAAGTAATTATTTTCTATTCAGTCTTTCCAATCTAGAATTTCTGTCCTTAATCTCCTTTCTCAAAGAGCACTATAAGCATTGTGTCAAACAGAGCCTAGGCAGGAAACTGAATGTACACACTCCTATTGTTAACCAAATTCATGACATCGACCACACTATGTTCCAAACAGATGATTAGAATCCAGACAAATTTATGAACTTAAATTGCCATTTAAATAATTGTTTCTTACGTTTAGCTGTTGTACCTCATCCTGCCTTATTCCACCTTCTCCTGCGAGACACTGATTCTACCTTAGTGCTGCCCCAAAGAAATACAATGCAAGCCACAAAAATGAGGTATGTATTCTTTCAGAAATTCTAGTAGTCACAGTAAATAGAGAAAAGAGAAACAGGGGCAAAATTCCAGAGTCATCAGGAAGACCATCTTCACTTTTAATACCAACTGCAAATTTGAGGGTCCTCAAGACCACCCTTGCTTCTGGCACCAGGAGCAAGTTAGGGTCTATATGAGTAAGACCATTCTCAGTTTTGGTAGTTTGCTAAAAAGGCCTCATAGAACTCACTGAAAGCATTTATACTGTTGGTTAGGGTTTATTACAGTGGAAGGGTACAGGTTAAAATCTGTCAAGGGAAGAGATGTTATGAGCAGAGTCAAGGAGAGTTCCACATGTGGAGCTTCCATACGTGTTCTCCCAGCAGAGTCATGGACAGTGGTAACTTTCCCAGAAACAATGTGTGGCAATATGCACAGAGTATCGCCAGCCAGGGAAGCTCACTCAAGACATGGCGTCCAAAGTTTCTGTTGGCGCTCCATCACCGAGACAGGGTCGGCTGCCCACATGGCTGACTTCAGTCTCTAGCCCCTCCCAGGTTGGAGCTGATACCATGTGGCTCAAAGCCCCTTTCATAAATCACATTGTTAGACTGTCTGCTGATGCCCAAGACTTCCAGATAAACAGACATCCTTATCAGCGGGACATTCCAAGGGCTTAGAGATTACCTCCCAAGGGCTGAAGGCATAGGCCAGGCTTCTCTTTGAGCAAGGTTAAAGTTTTTACTACACACAGGTGAAATTAAGTGTAATAATATTTTATCCTCAGTATACACAAAACATTATAATGTTAACACATGTCAATATATATTGTTGAGATTTTTACAATTTATTTCATACTAAGATTTTGAAATCCTGTATTTTATATTTACTGTACATCTCTTCGGATTGTCACATTTTGAGTGCTTTAAAGGTACGTATGGCTGGTGGGTACTCTCCTGGGCAGTGCAGCTCTCTCCTCATCCTTGCTGAATCTAACAAAGTTTTATATATTTCTTCTGTGGGCATAACCATCAGTGTGTTCTAATATTTTAACCTATGTTACAAACGTACTCATTATTATAGAACTTCTACCACACTTAAAACTGATGCTAAAAATATACTTTTCAAAAACAAAATAACCTCCTTACTTTCCCATTTGAAATCCAAGTGTCTATTCCTTATCTATGTAATCTTCACTTCTCTGGTATACTTTGATTACTTTTAGACTGGATTTTAACTTGTTCTTAAAGTGACACTGTAGAAGGTTAATGATCTGCCTCTTGTCACTTATAATTCAACTTCATATTTTCAGTGGACCTGGTTTTTGCATAGCATTTAATGGCCCTTCTCTTTCAATAGCATCTTTAGCAATCCAGTGCAGTAAGGAAAAGACTTTGGAGAATTCCAAAACCCAAAATATTATTTTTTTGTGTTCTAACCCTCTCCTTCCTAAGAGGGATGTTTGACATAATTTATTTTTATCTTAGTTTAAAAACATTTCAAGAAGTTTGCAAAATCCTTGAAAATATCTAGAGCCTACCGAAATTATCACTAAAACTAACCAGGAAATATATTTGCAGCATTCTTTATTCCAGCTGTAGTCCAACACTTCAAAATGTATGTCTGAACTGCAGAAAAAAAATATTAGGTTGGTGCAAAAGTAGTTGCAGTTTAAAGGGTTAAAAATAATTGCAAAAAGCACAATTACTTTTGCACCAACTTAACAATTACTTTATCAAATAGCATGCGATATTTAGTATGCCTTATTTTCCTTGTATAGAAACATTAAAAAGAGCAAGCTGTAAAGGTCAAAGTCCACCACCTACAAGCGCCTTAACATTCCTTCTTGGCCTTCTTTCTTCATCTGTTCTATGCTCTCCTATGGTGGTAGGGCAGGTGGCGGACTGGCAGTCAGTTGAAATGTGACTTAATGATTTGAAATTAATTCCTTCATTAAAATTTTAAAATATTATTAGTCTCATATATTTCCTTTGTTTTTTCCCTTTAAAGATCTTAGAATCATACTATCTTCTACCCTCCATAATGGGTACTTTTCCATCACAGACACCATTTTATGTGAAATTGTTTCTGTGCATTTTCTGGTGTTTGTTGCTTTTATGCCCTTTTTGCCTATAATCTCGGTTCTTGTTCATATTGACTTTCTATAAAATAGTAAGGTCCGATTTAGAATATTCAGGTATTCTAGAATAAGAGCATTCTTCTAAATTCAATTCTTAAATATTCTTTCATATTCTACCTAAATATGGAAGGTGATTGTTATTTTTAGAGGTAGGGGAGATTGGATAAGCCCTTTTTGCCTAGAAAATTAATGCTTTTTTTTTTTTTTTTTTTGGTGGTGGCGGGGCGGGGAAAGGGAGTTGGCTACATTTCCTCTTGCATTTGTGTGTGTGTGAACTGGTATCCCAAGAATTTACTGTGACCTTTAAAAACTCATTCCCATTTTCTTAAGT
Organism: Rhinolophus sinicus; assembly: GCF_036562045.2. Classification (NCBI taxonomy): domain Eukaryota; kingdom Metazoa; phylum Chordata; class Mammalia; order Chiroptera; family Rhinolophidae; genus Rhinolophus; species Rhinolophus sinicus. Next base: position 76,416,525 of record NC_133752.1, read on the forward strand.
GTTGACACATCTGTTGCCTCTTTATTTAGGATTCAATCCCTTTCTCCTTTTATGAATTGAAAATGTTGTGTCCTCTTCTCTTTGGTCCCTTGCCCTTGTAACATTTATTAATGAATAATTAGTGCTAATTGATGTAGATGGAACCCTTGTTCTTTCCCTCTAAGACACCTAGTCATTTTTTTTTCTCTTTTAAATGTTACCTTAAGATCTCACTCTCCTTTCAAAGTCATAGCGATTCTTCCCTTGAAGCATTACATAATTTATTGAATTAAAAATATTACTTCAAAATGAACTACACTAACTATAAATTAGTGACCTATCAAAAGTCCTTACCACCAACAGAATCAATACCCTAAACACACATATTTGAAGCAGAGCTAGATGAATTTAACACTGATGCATCTTGTCTTAGTTCAGGCTGCTATAACAGAAAACCATGGACTGGGTGGCTTTAAAAAACAGTCATCTATTTCTCACAGTTCTGGAAGCTGAGAAATACAAGATTAAGGTGTGGGCAGATTCAGTGCAGACCTGCTTCCTGGTTCATAGATGGTCTTTTCTCTATGTGCAGACCTGCTTCCTAGTTCATAGATTGTCTTTTCTGTGACAGAAGAGGAGAGAGAGCTCTCTGGGGCCTCTTTTAGAAGGACACTAATCCATTCAAGAGAGCTCCACTCTCATGAATTAATCGCCTCCCAAATCCACCCACCGCATACTGTCACACTGGGGTTTAGGATCTCAACATATGAATTTGGGGGGACACAAACATTCATTCCACAACACTTCTCTAGTTGCAAATATCCCTGGACATTTACAGAAAGGTAAAATTAGAAAGCCATATCTTTCTGGAAACACACCTGTTATCATGTAATTCAAATAAATAAAAAGTGAATATATAAAAAGGATCATTAATAACTATAAGATATAGCCAAAATAAAAATTTAAAAACAAACAAAAAAGTAGGAATTCTGTGTTGATGACCACTGTAGTGGTATTGCTTTTAAATCTCCCTGAGTTTATCCATAAAGATTAAAAAAAGAAATTGAATTAACTTGCCAGATAAAATGTAAGACATTTAGTTCAATTTGAATCATTTTTAATGCAAGTATGTCCCAAATATTAAATGGGATGTAGTTAAATGTCTAACCACTATATAGTACACCTGAAACTAATATAATATTGAATATAAACTGTAATTGGAAAATGAAAAAAAAAAATTTTTTTAAGTGTACCAACCAACCAACCAACCCATCAAAATGACCTTCAGCAACAAAATTGTAAGGTATAAATAAAACCAATGTAAAATTATACATTGTTCAATTAAAATTCAAATTTAACTGAGCATCATGAATTTTTATCGGTTAGATATGGCACATCTTTTTTTATTTGCTAAATAGAGTGACAAACTCTATCGCTATACAAGCTGTGTAGTATCAACATTTGGGACAGAAGGCAGTTATGAGGTATCTCACAGATGTTAGGCCAGGAAAAAAAACCCATATCCTCACAGATGCTCCAGAAAAGAGCAGCAGACCTAAGGAGAGCATCTGAAACTAGGCAGGTTTTGCATATTCTCCACGTTGCAGATGAGAGCATTGGACCTGCAGCAGGGTCTGGAGGAGCTATAGTCGGCTGGTGTCACCCTCTTCAAAATGAAAAGACAATCTGCGTAGAACAGAATTGAAGTATAGCAAAACAGGTACAATTGATACAAGTGAAAAGGGAGGCCCAGAAAGTTAGAAAGGGCCACAAGATAGAATATCTCTGTGCCTTATGTTTGAACAGTTCACAAAGACAATACAAGAGGGAGCTCTAAAGCCTGGAAGTTAGAAAAGATATCCTAAGCACTTGGCCCTTCTAAATGTTTATTATTTGGGTACTGGTTGAATAAACAACAGTGCATCCAATAAATTATGAGATGGCTATACAGAGAAATGAAGAATATCGCTACATACGACAACGGAGAGATCTCTAGGATATATTGTTACCTGAAAAAAGTATGTATAAAACAGACTTAAAAATGTATTTTCTGTTCAAATAAAATTTAGATGTTATACTAGAAGGAGGTTGTACAAGTTATAGAATAAAAATCCATGTTGAAGGAAGTTTTTATGTGTTTTTTTTCACTTTATCTTATTGTAGTTATAGAATGTAGAGCCAGTACATTCAGGGAGAACACTTTAGTACTGTAAGCTTTTGCATATAAAAGAGAAGCTGAATGGTAATGTTAAATTAAAAATAGCTTTGAACCTAAGAATAATGTTGAATCTGACAAGTTTCACAGAGAAAAGGAATGAAAGGGGAGTAGAAGTTCAAATTTTAGCAATATCTAGGAAAACTATTTTCACTTTTTCTTCACAAAGATACTACAAACAATGCCGAATTATGTTTTAAAAGATAATCAAGTATTAGAAACTGAATGGCATATATAATAATGGACTTTCCCTGGAAATCTTAAATTGATGTTTTTAGTCTATGAGAAATAAATTTTAAAATAACAAAGAAGCCGCAATAAAAAAATAACACAAAAATAATACGCTTATGAGTTTCAGAAATTCTGTATATGGCATGCTAATTCACATACCGATGTGATAAAAATATTTAGAAAACTCCTAAATTTAATTTAAATGCACATTTTTATGTTCCTCAATTGAGCCCAGTATCATACTTTGAAAGTTCAAAAATATTTGTAAAATTATTAAATGATTAATGATAAACATTAATGTACATAAATGTTGCTATTTTACAATTGAACAACTTAAAAAATGGTTTTATTTATACCTTACAATTTCGTTGCTGATGGTCATTATGATTGGTTGATTGGTTGGTACGCTTTTAAAAAAATGTTTTTTTCATTTTTCAATTATAATTTATATTAATATCAGATTATTTTCAGGTGTACAGTATAGTGGTTAGACATTTATATAACTTGGGAAGTAATCCCCCTGATAAGTTTACTATACCCACTGACACCATACATAGTTATTACAATATTATTGACTACATTCCCTATGCTGTACTTTGCATCCCCGCTGATTTCTACTTTGTAATCACTTCACCTTTACCACCCACTCCCCCAACCCCACTCCCATCTGGCAAGCTTATCAGTTTGTTCTTTGTATCAATTAGTCTGTTTTGTCTATTCATTTATGTTGCTCTTTACACTCCCCATATAAGTGAAATCATATGGTATTTGTCTTTCTCCATCTGACTTATTTCACTTAGCATAATACCCTCTAGGTCCAGCCATGTTGTCACAAATGGTAAAATTACATACTTTTTTATGGCCAAGTGATATTCCATTGTATATATTTACCACTTATTTATACAATTATCTATTGATCATCACTTAGGTTGCTTCCATACCTTGGCTATTGTAACTAATGCTGCAGTGAACATAGGGGTGCATATATCTTTTCAAAGTAGTGTTTTGGATTTCTTTGGATAAGCACCCAGAATTAAAATTACTGGGTCATAAGACAGTTCTATTTATATTATTTTTGAATAATCTCTATGTTATTTTCCATAGTGGCTGCACCAATTTTCAATCCCACCAATTCACAAGGGTTACCTTTTCTCCACATCCTCACCAGCACTTGTTTATTGATTTATTGATGACAGCCATTCTGACAGGTGTGACGTGATTTTGAAATTGCATTTCTCTGATGATTACTGACATTAAGCATCTTCTCATATGTTTATTGCCCATATGTATGTCCACTTCCGAAAAATATCTACTGAGTTTCTCTGCCCATTTTTTAATTGGATTGTTCGATTTTTTTGGTGTTGAGTTATATGAGTACTTTATAAAATTTAGATATTAACCCCTTATCAGATGTATCATTCGCAAACATCTTTCTTCATTTATTGATATGATCGTATAATTTTTATCCTTCATTTTATTTGGTGTTTCATGTTAATTGATTTGTGGATATTGAACCAACCTTGCATCTGAAGATTAAATCTCAGTTGATCATGGTGTGTGATCTTTTTAATGTATTGTTGAATTCAGTTTGCTAATATTTTGTTGAAGATTTTTGAATCTATGTTCATCAGGAATGTTGGCCTATAATTTCATATTTATTTTTTTGTAATATCTTTCTCTGGTTTTGGAATCAGGGTACTGTCAGCCTCATAAATGAGATTGGGAGGACTCCTTCCTTTTGAATTTTTGAAATAGTTTGCAATAGAGATGGTCCAGGACTTTGGTTTGTTGGGAGTTTTTTGACTACTGATTTGATTTCATTAGTAGCTATTGGTCTTTTCAAATTTCCTGTTTATTCTTGAGTCAGTCTTGGATAATTGCATGTTTCTAGAAATGCATCTTTTTTCTTCCAGGTTGTTCAATTTGTGGCATAAATTGTTCATAGTATTTTTTTTTATATATAATCCTTTATATTTCTGTGGTGTCAGTTGTCACTTCTCCTCTTTCATTCCGATTTTATTTATTTGGGTCCTCTCTTTTATTTCTTGACAAAACTGACTGAAGATTTGCCACATGGCAGAAGCTACAAAGTGATCTGTGGTTGGTAGCTGCCTGTGCTGGGCTTGGAGGCACAGCTGTGATTGGAAGAGGTTATGCTGGGAACTGAGGCTGACTGATACTAGCACTGGGCTGGGGTCAATTAGCTATAGGTACAGGGCACACAAAAGCCAGGTGGTTCTCATTTGGGGTTTCTGGACCTTTCAGAGATTTTAGGAAAGTCTGCAGTATGGACCAAGGCCAGCCACTTGTGAGTAACAGCTGCTGAACGAGGTCTCTGCCTGTGCATGTGTTGGGTGGAATGGTTTCTCAGGAACTCACCAGATTTGAGTGAGTTTGATGGAGACTCAGATTTAGTGTCCACCTGAGCCTGTAGGCTAGGTTAGGGGAGGGCTCCTCAAAGGCACCTACCAGCTCTGTGTGGGGCAGGGATCAACAAAGGAACAAAATAGCAGAGAGAGGTGCCCCTCCAGCTGTTGCCCTAAACCTAGACATTTCAATTCCTCCCTGTATGTCCCTGGCAATTTTTGAGCTGTTACCCTAACATTGGAGTTCAGAATGGGTGTTTTCATCAGCAAGTAATTCCATGTGGGGGCCTTTTGAGAGAAACAGCTGGGACTCCTCTGTCTCACCCTCAAGGGATCCCTGCTGATTTTCACAGCCCAATTTTCTGGGGACTCCTCTTCCCGGCACCTGTGGCCTCAGCTGGGGATCCAGTGTGTGGCTGGGACACCTCGCTTCTCAAGGGGACATCCGCAGCCAAGATATCCTTCTCGATTCTTAACTGCCACACATGGGTGTAGAACCAGCTCATTTTATATCTCTGCCCCACCTACCAGTCTCAACATGGCTTCTTCTTTATATTCTTAGTTATAAGTGCTCTATTCAGCTAGTCTTCAGGTGGTTCTCTAGGGTGGTTGCTCTGTAATTTAGTGGTAATTTTGATGTGGTCTTGAGAGAAGGCAAGCACAGCATTTACCTACTCTGCCATCTTGACCGGAAGTCTCCTGTCCGATATGCTTGGTTTGAGGTATTCTTAGGGCTTGTTTTTGATGCGCACAAATTGAGTTGATCTTACTTTTTAATTTACAACAAAACACTAGTAGATTATGTTCTTCATACTTATAATTTATCATTAATTACTCATCTTTCCTCTTTACCCTCCATCCAAGTTAACCCTACCCCTTAAGTGCCAGAATTCATATTTAATGCATGGCCAAGATAGTACAGAGAGTTTATATATACCCTGCAACCAATCCCCCCATTGTTAACTCCTCGGCAAATTTTCGGTAAATATAAAACTATTCTAAAATTAAGAGATTTTTTTTTTTTTTCTTGGCAACACACTGGGCTCCCTGGGAAACACAGGGGCTGTTGAAAGTTCCAGTGCACAGATAAACCACAAAAGTATTGGTTCTGAACCAATTAGGATAGGGTTTAGGCACCAAACTATATTAACTATAGTAACCATGCCATACAGTATATAATAAAAAAAGTTTATGTTTTAATGTTGCAAATATTTTCTCTTAGTCTGTCAACTGCCTATTAATTTTGACTGTGGTGACTATTGAACAGCAATATAGACATGATGGTTGCTTCAACAAAGGTGATAATAATGGAGGTGAAGAGAAGTGCACAGATTTGGGAAATATTTCAGACAGTAGTAAATTAGATGTGGGAGCAAAAGAAAACAAGACATTGGAAATGCATTCTAAACTTTCTTATTTCAGGAATTGGGTGGTTAATTTCTAGATGTTTCATTGTCTTTAATGTGATTGTAAATTGTATCCCATTTTCTATTTCAATTTCTAACTGTTTATTCCTGTTGCCAAGAAGTGCTATTGATTTTTGCATATCGATCTTGCTGCAATGCCTTGATAGTTTGTCTGCTTATTATATGGGGTTTTCTTTGTAAAGGATCAATTAATTACAAATACTGAATATTTCTTTCTTTTAATTCACATACATTTCTTTTTTTTTTCTTTGTATTTAATTGGACAGAACTTCCAGTTCTATGTTAAACAGTAGTATATCAGAGTTTTGCCTAATTCCTAGTATTAAAGCTCCCGAAATTTTTTTAATATACTATGACATTTGGTATTACTTTATGCTTGCTAATTTGCTTGTTTTGCTTTATATTGCAATTGAGGTGGGTACCAATAGAGATGGGTAAAGATAGATTTTATCTCAGTAAGGAAGTTTCCTTTTAGTCCTACTTTAAAAAAAATTTCAGATGGATTTTGAACATTATCAAAAGCTTTTTCTGCATATACTGAGATGATCATATGATTTTTCCTCTGCATCCATTAGTGTGATAAATCATGTTACTACATTTTCTGATGTTGACTGTCCTTGCATTTCTGAGGTAAATCATTTTTGATCTATGGTATATGTTTTAGAAATATGCTGCTGAATATTGCTGGCTAATTAATATTTAGAAAATTTTCATCTATACTCCAAAGGGAATTGGCTTGTGAATTTATTTTCTTATTGCATCTTCATGTAGTTTTGATATTCTACTGGATATTTTTTCATTTGCCTTTCTGGATTTGTTCTATATTCTGTTCTCTTCTTTTCTCTGTATCATGGAATGTGACTGAATGGATTTCATCAATGGGTTCCTTTGCTCTCTGGCTTCTGGGACAGTTGTCATTTATGTCCTCTGGCAGGGGATTCAAGGACCAGAGATGAGTGAAGTCTTCTTATTTTTCCCCCAATTTCTTTTCTATTAGATTGTAGTTTGATGCATCCTTCTACCAAAGGTCCCAGCTCCACTCTGAATTTTGCAAAGTATTCCTGCAAATTGCCCCTTTAGGCCAAAGAGTGATATTCGCTGTGATGACAACAATATTACATTGTGTGATATTGTTGTAAGCCTGAGTGTAAAACTATTCTCTATTGGTTTTCCTAAAGTCAGCCCATTTGATTGTAAAGAGTCCCTTCATTAAAATCTTCTCAGTTCTACAGTGAGAGTGTGCAAACCGCTTCCTGCTGAGAGCCTGACTGATACAGATATCAAAGTTACACTCACATCAAAATCTGAGTTGTACATCCTCTTTGCTTTTCTGCTATAGAAAACAAATTGTGTACAATAGACATGTATTCCTTTAAAGTTTGGTAGAAATCACCTGTGAAACCATATTTTTAGAAGAAAAGATTTAGTCGTAGTTACTAATCTGTACAAATTTTCTGTGTCAACTTTGGAGTATTATATTGTCAAAATATCGATTTTAGAATTTCAGGTTACTAGCATTTAGCAGTTCACAATATTCGTGTATAACTGTTGGAAAACTTCACACTTGTAACTATTTTCCCCCTTTGTTTAATTAAAAATTAAACAGGAATCCTTGTACATTGCTGGTGGAATATAAAATAGTGTTGCCATTGTCGAAACAATGTTTTTGATTCCTCAATAAATTAAACATACAATTACCATATAACCCAGAAATTCCACTCCAGGGTGTATACTCAAAAAAAACAAAAACAGGTATTCAAGCAAAAACTTGTACAAGAATATTCATAGCAACACTATTCACAGTAGCCACAAGGTGGAAACAACCTAATGTCTATCAACTGATGAATGGATAAACAAATGTGGTATATCCATACAATAGAATACTTTTTCACCATAAAAACAAATGAAGTACAGATACATGCTACAACATGGATGAACTTCAAGTCAGTATGCTCAGTGAAAAAAGCCAGACACAAGAGGCCAATATGCTTCCACTGTATAAAATACCCAGAATTGGCAAATTCATAAACAGAGGACAGAGATTAGTGTATGTCACGAGCTAGGAGGAAGACGTGGAAGGAGAGTGACTACTTAAGGCTCTGAAGTTTCCTTTAAGGGTATGAAGTGATAAAAATGTTTTGGAATTAGATAGTGGTGATGGTTTCACAACATTGTGAAGTACAAGATGTTACTCATAATAAATTGTACATTAGAGGTATTTTATCACAACAAAAAATTAAAATTAAGTAAATAAAAGTAAAAATATATGCATTTATCTGACTCTACCCCACCTACTCTTTATAAACTTCTGACCCTTTTCTAAAATACTTATCAAATTATTATTGAGAGTCCCCGGAGTGAAAAATTGGAGGAAGGGTAGCAGATTCTTAAGTGAATCCTGCGGATTTATGCTCCTTAACAATTACTTAATGCTACTGTTTTCTTCTATGACTAGCTGTGATAATGTCTCTTAGGGTAACTAATGTCAAAAACAACAGATTCACCACAAAAGTGCACTAAAGGTGCTAACTCAAACGCTGATGTCACTGATGTCCAGTGCTGAGGCTCAGAGGCTGCCATTTTTGGCTGACTTTGTTGTTGCTGTTGTTTACTAATTCATTTTTTACACCCTAAATATATGCACCTCTGTCAAGTATACCTCAATAGATATAGGAAAAAAAAATGTTTTCCTGTATAATATGAATATAACCCCCCTTTGAAATTTTAAAAATTTTATGTTTTATTTTTCAATTACAGTTGACATTCAATATTAATTTATATTTGTGTCAGGTGTATAGCATAGCAGTTAGACACGTATGTAATTTATAAAATGACACCCCCCCCATAAATCTAGTGCCCACTTGGCACCATACATAGTTGCTACAATATTGTTGACTATATTCCCTATTCTGTATTTTATATCCCTGTGACTATTGCACCCCTATGTTCATTGCAGCATGATTTACAATAGCCAAAATATGGAAACAACGTACGTGACTATCAATAGATGCTTGGATAAAGATGTGGTACATATGTACAATGGAATATTACTCAGCCACAAAAAAGAATGACATCTTACCATTTGCTACAGCATGGATGGACCTAGAAGGTATTATGCTAAGTGAAATAAGTCAGACTGAGAAAGACAAATATCATATAATTTCACTTATATGTGGAATCTAAATGAACATATAAAACAGAAACAGACTCGTAGATACAAAGAACTGCTGGTTGCCCGATGGGAGGGAGGTGTGGGATTGGGTGGAAAAGGTGAAGGGATTAAGTGCAAATTGGTAGGTATTCAGTTATCATCCACCTCATTCCGAAAATGGCTTGCGTTCATTGATGCCTAAGTTGAGAGCACTGGCGTCTGTGCCCATCATTGCCAAAACGCCCTACCTAAATGTGGCTGAGGCTTCACAGAGCAATTTCACAGATAGGTTTGAGTAAAACAACTACTTTAGTTTTTTTCTTGTTCGCATATGGGAGACTATTGACTCAGGACTCAGACCTGAAACCCTAAAAAGTGATTGTTGGAAGTATTTATTTGTCCTTCCTGTTTGTGAACTGGGAGCACTTTCATTCAAGAGTAACCAGCGTATGGTTCATTGGCTACTGGTAGAAATGATGCCAGATTGCGCCCCAGGATTTTGCTCCAAGCCTGTCCTGCATGAAGAAGCTCTCCATCTCCATACTCTCCTCACAACAGCACAGAATACTCTTAAGCTACAAACAAAGAAAAGTGGTGGTGGTCAGAAGAAAACTAATATGTATGTGCATGGATAATCTAATTGAGATGTCTCCTGAGCCAAGATTGGGATAATACATCCTTCTATGATAGTGCCATTGCAACAAATAAACAAAGAAGGATACTAGGGTTTAGTAATCTTTGGATGTGAATCTGGAGAAATATAAATTTAAAGCTTTTACATAGGGAGGCAAAATGTCACTTCTCCTAGGAGTATAGTAAATGAAAGAAGTTCTATGAAGATAAAATGTGAAAACAAGCTTATCAAAAGTGCTGAATAAAATGAAACTAGATACCCCTACTCAGAGAAATTCCCTGAATTAATATACAACATGACACCATATCATAAACATCAGTGATACCACTAAACAGAGTTACATTTAAATCTCTAATACTTTAGGAGGGATCCATTTGAATAAGGATTTTTTTAATTTAAAAGTTTTCCTTTACTGCAACAATATATTTTAAAAGTAAACCATGTATCACTAGAGAAGTCAGTATTATGATTTGCCAATTTCTTCCAATAGAACAGACTTTAGAGTTAGATATCCACAGTAAAAATATTTTATGCTGATAAGGTTCAAACGTAGGGTAGCTGTAAAGGTCAAATTAGACGGGAGAATTTTGACAACCACTTCTGAATGCATGAAACACAATATTTTTAATAATATTTATAAATATATCACACATTACTATTTCCTGTTATGTCATATACCAACATGGCATTGTACAAGCATAATGCCATCTGATTCTTACAAAAGTGAATCGTTTAAACAAGTCAGTAAAATAAACGGTAGTACCCGCTTTTAGGCATACAGATTATAAAACTGAAGTTCACTTTCCTTTGATAGGCTTTGTGTTAGCAATGGAGAAGTAAAAATCACATAAGAATTAAACTGGTTAAGTATGCAAGAACTCGTTATTCACAGTGACATGGCTACATAGAATGCTTTATTCTATGCTTATTCTTTCTATTTGTTGAATTTCCAGGTTCACAAAACAGCTTAATAAGAAGAACAATCAAGGAGAATGTTACGTAGGCATTAGTTGAGATTAACAAACTATGGCCCAATGTTTATATTCACAGCAGAATATTTTCAAATCCAAACAATGGTTACAGTAACCATTTCATATCTTCCTAACACACAGAAAAATAAACTCTTGCCTTTCTGCTCAGTAACCAATTCTTTATAGGAACAATCTTTCAATTAATGGCCATATGAATATCACATCTAGTCCATCTTTTATCATCAAATTTAATGTCACTACAAAAGAAAGCAAATTGGACAATAGTCACATGTATTCACATCTATAAAGCTGGAATGGCATGAAGATATTGGAGTAAATCAGGGCTTTAAATTTTTTTCCTCAACACTCTCAGGCATCAACCAGATAAAGTTACTGATGATCCATTAACTGACGATTTTCGAGGTCTATTGGCAAAAGAAGATTGGTGGTTATTATGGGGCCTGTTGCTGGTTCCATTCAAAATACTGCAAATGTGAGGAAACTGAGGGTGAGACTGAACTGGAGTGCTGGGGCTAGGCCAACAAGAAGCGGTAGAGGGAATACTTCCTGCTGGGCCTTGTCACTCCCAGAGTCACTTTCCAGTTCTCCAGCATTTGTCAGTCTATCTCTCTGCTGACTGATCGCCATTCTTTTACAAGTAGGTCAATCTCTGTATTTCAAAGGAAGCGGACCATTCCTTCTTCAGGTTAAATGTAGGCAGTATCCATTGGTGTACAGTAATCCTGTAAGTGTTCCTCTTCATATAATACATGACATAAATTTGGAAAGTATTAGGTATGACCATTTTACTTCTGAGAAACATTCTTAGGTGCATCACGGTCACTGCTGCTGGGCATGGTAAGGATCCTTTTCGTTCACCTCCTCTTTAGAGTTCTCCTGGTCTTTGTTTACCTTCTGATCCAATCTGTTCTAGTCAAAGAATTCAATGGATAAGCTTATTATTTCACCATCGGTTATAATTCTCTTATCTTCATTGGCAACTTCTCTATCTTCTTTAGAGCATTTGGCAGCATCAACTAAAGGATGAGCTGTATAAAAATCCCTTCTCTTCATTTCATTTTTGAAAAGGCCTGGAACAAATTGGTATATAGTACCTTGAAGAATGTTATCTGACCTTATATTTAGTAGTGGGCTAGTTTTGTGAACTTGCACATCACAGATAGGGCAATACTTGCTGGTCACCAGGTAACATACAATACTGTATTACAGAAGGACTGCAGATGTTCTGTTATGATTGTGTTCTCAATGAAGTACCCTCCACAGAGCACACACATTAGGTGGGGATGTAGCTCAGTGATCTTGATTCTGGTTGTTCAATGCATTTCTGCTTGATAAAGGATCCTCTCAACAAAGGGCATCCTGGCTGCCAGAGCCACAGAGGCTACAAATAGAAGGGTTCTTCTAGGGGGCCATGTGCTTGAGGAGGATGCAAAGGGGCGCTCAGGAGAGAAAGGAACTAAAACGTGGGAAACGCTGTGCATCCCAGGTTGAACGGGCGGCGGCTGGGGCATCACAGAGCCAGGCTGTCGGTAGGTGGTGGCACGGCCTTTATCAGGATATTTTTAAAACTCTTCTACCAAAAAGAAATCTATGTGTAATGTATGTATTATACATGCTCGGTGCCTAATAAGTGTATTTTCAATGAATGACTCAAGAGCTAATAGTAATGCAGATAATTACTTTACAAAAAATTCGTTCAGAATTGGGAAGCACTCATTGGCTACTAATTTTCTATGATGCAGTTTTATTTGTTAAATTTTTAAAACATGAGGGATCTCTGTCTTATACGACCATGTTATTGTTGAAGAATATGAGAATACTATTGTCATGAGGAACCAGATAATTCTTGAGGACAAAATGGTATTTATTTGCCCAAGGTAACTAAAATTTCCTGACAGAGGGAAGATTTATTTGGTATAATAGAAAATAATTTTATTAGAGAATTGAAGATTCAGAAAAAGGTGATAAATAGGGTGGCTAAAAGGAAATCTCTAAGTTCCTAGGAAGCAAATTAAATTGGAATTTATTGACATTAAAATAAAGAATGTAAGCGCAGTCATGGGAGGATGTAAAAAAAAAAATCTAGCCAGAATTAGAGGGTCATTTATATGAATCAAAAAGAGTATGCTACAGTCATACCTATAACCTAGAATGTAAAGCAGAATAACTATCCAACAATATGATAAAAAATATAAATCACTGGTAAGCTAGAATGAAAAATGAAAGTCTGGTGATATGATAATATAAAAAGTTTAGTAGCTATAATGACCTTGATAAACTAAAAATTGTAGTAATCATAATATTAATTCCCTCAGCAATCCTATTTTCAAAACCTACCATGTGTTGTCCTCTCTGTTAAGTGCTAGTAATGTAAAACTGAAGAGATGACACTGCAGACCTATAGGAGCTGACATCTTAGAGTTAGAGAAGGATGTGTATGAGAAAAAAAAGGAAAGAACCTAATGCAATTTGATAGGTGCTTTTCTAAAAGCATAAATAAAGTGTTTTTCATAGCATAAATAGGAGGAACTGTTGGTTCTCTGATAGAGTTGCCAAAAACCACTCTGAGAGGTGGTGGGTAAGCAGGATAGTAATGAGCAATGGACAAGGAAGGCACTGGTGGGTCACAGGTGATCAGAGGTTACTATAGGTAAGAACATTGCCACCACAGGAGAGAAAGAGACAAAAACAAATGCCAAGTATTATATTTTAAAGCCAGGTTCTCACCAATGTAAATGACACAGCAGTCATGGTTAGTGATGAGGTGACAAAGAATGGAAGTACATAAGAGCCACCTAACTTTGCTTCTCCTTGATTTTTTTCCCCATCGTTTCTTATATCAAGACATCCCGAGTCATACAGAGAATTTTTGCATATCTTGTCATGGGCTGTAATACTTCCTTTTTTTCCTCTGCTCTGGCTTAATTAAAAAGTTGATTTGTCCATTTTCTCTAATGCTTCACTAATTATCTCCTTCCATTTTCTGCCACAGGGTGAGTGTGAGTGAGTGTGAGTGTGTTTTGTGTGTGTGTGTGTGTGTGTGTGTGTGTGTGTGTTGATGGATTGGTTGTTTTCTGATCACTGAATTAACAAAGAGACCAAGTTTCAAGTAGGCAAAATTTGTCTTTTTGTGTCACCTTGAAGGCCCCTTTCACTCCCTAAGTATTCTTTTTTGGCCCTGGCATTTCTAGGTATAAAATGTTATTAATAACTTAGATTCAAAGCATTTCACCTCCCAAATAACATTTGCATTCTAAAGGAAACCAAAAATTATCTATAATGATGCAATTTTAGCATCTGTAGCAGATGAGAGGGAAAGATACTGGGGGGTGAGGAGAGTTAGTCTTCAACATATTCCGTGCTGTACCATGTTTCTTCCTTCTGTGATGCGAACTCGGAATATAAAGTCTTTCTATAATGAAAGCTTTAGTTCATTTAATTTATCACTTTACCATCTTAAAAAGCGTCACATTATTTTTTTTTAATCAAGAATTTTACACTTGCAAAGCAGTTTTAAATGTCTGATTTTATTTAAGCCTTAGTGTAGCATAGCCATTGGTGGTGTTTTTGCTGTTAATCCCAATTTTAGAGATGGAGCAACTGAGGTTCAGTGAGGAATTACGTGACTTTCCCAGCTTATACAGCTAGTAAGTGGTAAGTGCTGGCTTAATTCAAGCATTCTGTTTCTCACACGACTGATGTTTCCACCATACTACCTTTTTTAACTATACTATTTTGTTCCTCACTCTCCTACATGCTTCTCGCCTAAGAGAAGGCAGCGCCATTCACAGAGATGATAATTCAGTAGATGTGGGCTCACAAATGGGCATTCTTCATATTTCAGGTATTTCAGATGTAGGCAGGTTAGCCTGATACCTTGAGAAACACAGCTCTAGGAGTTACCTGGTTGATAATGCAAGTGAGAGCAGGGCTGAAGAAAGGTTAGCACTCCAATGAACCAGAGTCAGCCCACGGTAAAAGCAGGTCTTAGATAAAGCGGACCTGTATTCCTCCCACTAGTTCTTCTACCTCTAGCCCATCCCCTGCTGCATCCCAGTCCTGGGGACATTAAGGAGATAGCCACTCTTGCTCTGTAGCAGCACCCAACCCTGCTTGGCCCTGCAGGGCTCTATGCTGCCTGCATACTTGAAATTCTTATTTCTCCAGGTTAGATGGAGGGCTACCAGTTAAATTCCACTTCATGTATTATCAGCCTGGTGGTTTGTATTAGCAAAGAAGCAGGAAGATTTTTATCCCATAAAATGAAGTTTACATTATGGAATTTATAAGTAAAAAGTAAGATTGTGGAATGAAAGCAATCAGGGGGCAAAGGAATCTTTTAGTCATTCCGAAATTATTTCCCAAAAAATAGTCACCTATTTTGAAAATGCACAGGGTTCCTCTAGCATTGTTGAATGGCTGTTACTTTACAATCTTACTGTTTTCTAGTGGTGGGTTTTGTTTGTTTTATAGACTCGCCGGTTACACAGAACTTCTATAAACAATGATGATTTCTGATTTAAAGATTAGTATCTTTATTAGGAAGTTTTAACAAATGGGATTAATGACCAGTCTATGTGCCATAATAGTAAAGAGTGCCAGCTTTGAAGACAGCCTGATTCAAATATCATATAATCACATAATAGCTGGGTGACAATCTTACCTTTGAGGCTTTGAGACTCATCTGTAAAATGAGGATAAACATACTTGACTTGGCAGAAAATAAAACTAAGTAATGGATGTAAACTTCTAAGTCTTCAATAAAGAGTGATTATTACCGAAGGCCAGTACGGTTGATTGTCATTATTCATAATAGTTTTATTTTATACAGTTGCTGTGAACAATAAATTAACAAATACTGAAACATGGTTCCTAAGTGAAACAGAGGGTTAAATTTCTGTGAGCTACTGGTCACATTTTTTTCAAATGATCCATATATAATCTTGTTTTATGTGTGTTCTGTTTAAAGACAATTCATGTCATATATATGATTTATTCATAAACAACTGCTCTATAACTCATGCCTGAATGAAGCTTATCTAACACACATATTTTCTCTGTAAGGCATATCACAGCCTACCTGCCCTTTGGGACACTAGACAATACTTTAGTACTTCTGCTTGGGTGCCATTTTAAACGCAGAAATGGCTAACAAAAAATATAAATATGCAAAAAATGTGGTCCTAAATAGACCCAGTGAAGAATATTTCCTTATAATGTGAAAGCTCAAACAAGATGGCAGAGGGTTGCCTTGTTGGCCCTCAGCTGGAACGAGCACATCTGGTGACTCAAATTTTTTGCACAGTCTGCAAATGACCACAAAAGTGCAGCAAGTATTGATCTGGGGGTTAGAAATAAATTTAGCCACTAGGCAAATTTAATAATCTAGAATCCATGAATATTGAAGATAGACTATATATGCTTTTAGTTAAAAGATTGTAGTCTGTTGTGTGTGTAGTCTGGGGCAAGTGATTTGTCTTCTCTCAGTTCAGTTTCCTCACCTATAAAGTAAAAACTATAATAGCTCCAACCTCTTATACATATGATGAGAATTAAATGAGAAACTGCATGTCAAGTGTTTATCCAGCATGTAATAAATGATCAAAATATAAATTACTAATGCAAAGATGACTAAATATGGTGACATGAATTAAGTTTAACATATGTGAAATTTTCTTACTAACATTTCTCAAAATGCTGGGGGGAGAGGAAGATCTGACTAAATAATTTACTTTTTCCTCTTATTTTCTGTGTATGAGCAGAACCAATTTTAGTGACAGATATAAAGCGGTTTTTATTCCAATATAAAAATGATTTGGCTGAAGTATTATAAATCAATAATGTCATTTTGAGAGTCTTAACTAAAGTGTGCAGGTGCTAAGCTTTAAATGGGGTCGTGTGCTAGAATTTCAATTAATGCAAATGGAATAGAAAGTTGAACTACAAGTACTAATTTTATTTGTCTAGATTAAGCAAGGAAAAATGAGCTCATGTCTCTAAGGATCTGATCTCAATGCTGAAAGATAAATGCGCAGAAACAGTCACATGACCTAAAATTCACCTTTTTTGATATGGTTTAAATAGTTTCTATTTAAAAAACAACAAAAACAAAAAACAAACAAAAAAAATGACTAGCTTTTGCTGGAAATCCGAATAAGGTATTTTCAGACTTTACCATCCATCTGTATAATGTCTATGATAACAAAAGAGAAAAAGCAAAAAACTATTTTGTTAGTTAATAACCCAAGAATTATTGCTCAAAAACAGTGCTTTCTTAATTTGTTGAAAGGATGCTTGAATTTTGTCTCCCTTTATTTCAATTAGATATATTCAATACTCAAAATTTCACCAGATAGTGAAAAACAGAATTATGAATGATGAAAATTGATAAGGTAAAAAAGAGAGCAAATGAGTTGGAGGTTTTTTTCATGTGGTACATTGTGATTACAAACTGGTAGAGGTAAAAGGACAAACATTTCAGGTTGAATATATTTCATTCAATTACAAATGTTATTAAAATGAGTTAGAGCAATACATATTAAATAGATATGGTTCTAAACCATTCTGGATTTCTTTGAGACTCTAAAGAAAATAACAACAATGACAACAAAAAAACCTAAGGAACTTTACACCCAGAGAAGTTCGTGATACATATACACACTTTTTTTTTTTTTTTTTAAAGATTTTATTGGGGAAGGGGAACAGGACTTTTATTGGAGAACAGTGTGTACTTCCAGGCCTTTTTTCCAAGTCAAGTTGTTGTCCTTTCAATCTTAGTTGTGGAGGGTGCTGTTCAGTTTCAAGTTGTTGTCCTTTCAGTCTTAGCATATACACACTTTTAAAACATATGCATTTTTTTACAATGTTAGTGGGTTTAAGGATGTACTCCAAGTTAATAATCTTCTCTGAAGATGTGGGAAAAAAGTTACTGTTAGTTATATATAACTGAGTTTCACAGATGAAGCTTTTGAAAACAATAAAAGTAATTTAAACAATTTTTAGGAAGTCAAAGTATACGTTTACAGTTCTGTAGCTTTTTGGTGACTTCACCTCCCCAACCCTCTTCCACAGATATTAACTGAAAATACTGCTTAGAAACAATAAAGCAACTTCTATCATTTTTAGCCTTTTTGTACTGATAAGTCCTTGCAAATTTTCATAAAGCTGGTATAGATGATGCAGGGACTCGTCCAGTGGAAATTCTCTGCGTCCTATTGATTTCAATAAGGAAGACAAAGAGGGTGAACTCTGAGGCAAAATACCTCTAAAAGAAATGGGAAAACATAATTCTATTCTGAGCTGTTTGATGGGTTCTATTTAAAGAGATTATTCACTCCTCCATAAGCCCATGGCCTGAGCAAAGTAATATCATCATTCAGGTCAACAAGTGTACTATATTTTTCACAACCTCTATTCTTGCATATATCACAGTTCATTATGCTCCATAGACATATCATGGAGATTCATTGCCAATCACATTACAAAAACATTCAAAGACTAGAAGAAATTCACTTTTCAAAGATCCATTGGTCACATCACTTGCCTTTAGCAGAAGTATACAGTAATGGCTGACAATGCCATCTGACACTCCATGGTACAGAGGTTCAATCTGACATCTTTTGGTGCTTATCTTTGGCATCATCCAGAAGCTAGATCTGATGCCAAGCTTGGTCATGCAGAGAATGTAAATTTAAAGAGCCACTTTTATTTATAACAAACAGACTCAGCTGGGAACACAGCTGTTAAATGGGAAGACAAAGCAAAATTTCCTGCTACCTGGAATGTCTAATTATAACACCACCTAGACAAGCTTTCAAAATCTATAAATGAACTAGCACAACCTCAATGAGGGTTTACCTTAGAAAGAGGGAAATAAGGTAAAATTACCTGAATCACATACTCTAGAAGTAATCAGGAGTATTTTATAATGCCCTAAAATCTAGATGTCTTAATTGAAGCTGCCTTTGATTCTTAACATAGTTTCCTGGCTTCTCCATATGCAGGCTTAAAATCTAAAGTTTGGGATAATCCAGACAAAAAGAAATGTGATTGATAGCATTTTTGTACTTCCAAACAAGCGTCCTTCACTAAAGAATAAACAAAAAGAGATCAGCAAGTACAGTGTATAAAAACAAAATCAAGAAATGCAAATATAATAGCAAAGGTTCTCAATAGTCAAGGGAGATAAATGCATTTACATACAGTGTCTGTGGCAGTCTCCTAACATTTTAGCAAGTAATGACAGAAAATTTCATGGTCACTGTGGTATGTTGTGCATGGTTGTCTTTTTTTTTTTTTTAATTGAACTTGAAAAGTAAAGTGACCTTTGTTCTACATTATTTGATCCAACATCTTAGCTACCCAGTATCTATTCATTGTGCGTTAGAGACCTACACTAATCTGGGACCCCCTCAGACTGCAGAGAGGTCCTAAATGAGGAAGAACTGCACAGTATTTTATCTCTTCTACTCATTGTCTCCATTAGTCTTATAAACTTTCTGAATGTAAGAATTCTGAATGTAAGAACATGTGAAGCATCTATGCACTATTTGCTATCTAAGAAATGATAAAATTCAAAAGAATTGCACATCTTGTTCTCTGTGTTCAGTATTATTAGTACATCACAGTAAATAGATAGGTGTTTCACAGACTACCTGGATTTGACTTTGGATTCACTTCATTTTATGATTTATCCCATGCTAGGTCATCCATGAAGACTCATCTAGTCCATAACTAAGCCCTGGCAGCAATTATGACGACTGAACTTGAGAAGTCATAGTTTCTAAGAGTATAAATTGAATTTGAGGTTTTAAGTTTTAATTCAGATTACTGTTGTTCTGCTTATGTAACACTTTGTTTCTTTGTATGGAAAAAGATTTTATGTTATCACTAAAGTCACATAAGATTTTTTAAATGGGAAATGAATGTAGTAAGATTGGGTCTGAATTTTATCTAACAACTATTTGAGAAAATGAGGTAATTCAAAGTGAAACATAGAAATCAAATCTGTACAACCTTTCCTCCAATTATACAGCATTTTTTCACAATGTCATCCATAATTCCTCCCTCTTCCACTTTTCCATGTTTATGTGTAAAGTTGGCATCTTTGTTATTGAGGCCATATCCTGTGTTTACATAACCCCTCCTGCTCTAAAGTGGAGATTAGTATTCAAATGCTTCCTCCAACAAAATAATGTTAGCATTAGCAAATTATGTATTTCTAAAAGACTCTAAAAGAATGCATACAAACGTGGTGCTCTTTGAAGGAACTTCCTCAGGGAAGTAATGAAGGAGCAACAGGATGGAAAGAAGAAGGGAATAATGTTGTTAATGGTTAGAATTTATGAAGTGCTTATTGTTTGACAATATTGTAAGTGATGTTATATTCATTTTCTCATGTGATCTTCACAACATTATGAGGTATGATTTTTCAGAAAAGGAAATTGGCTGGAACTAAAGTTGAATGTATTTACTAAATTTGCTACTAGGTTGTTTTTGGAATTATTTATGCTGGAGTTGTAGTAGGGTTTCATGTTAGCTCAGGAAAAAGAGGCTTTAAAACAGGGGTTATTCACCTTAGAATTTTCTGGTGAGGGATCTGTGGTAGGACTCAGTGTATTAATGAATCCAGTAGAATGTTGTCCAAAGTAGTGTGAGTGAATGCATACATGGATTTTTCTGCCAATCATATCCTTAGCTTTTATGAGATCCACAGAAAGATCCCAGAACAACAAAACCACCAACAACCAGAAGTTTAAGAACCAAATGTTTTAACAGGTGACATAAGCAAAAATGGTGAAGTGAGGATATCTGAAAATATCCCCCTCCATAACATAAATAAAATAACTGGAAAAAAATTATCGGAATCATTTTTTTAGAGCTATAGAAATTAACCGAAGGCTTGCAACAGTCCAGAGAATAGGGAGTATTTAGTAAAAAAAACAACAACAACCAAATCTCAGTAATAACAGTGAGATTTGTGTAATTTTCACTTACTCTAGTCCCATCTCTCTATCTCTGCCTCCCAGCATTGCAGCAGCCTTAAAAATTACAAACCATGGAGTCCAGAAAACAGTAGCATGATTTATTTGAAGTGCTTGAAAGAAAAATAAATGTCAATCAAAGTAATCTTTCAAAAAATAAAATTAAGATATTTCCAGATTTTAAAAAATGAGATAATTCATTTTTATTTGATCTGCTTTACAAGAAATAATAAAAGGATTCCTTCAAACTAAAATGAAAAGACATTAAACAGTAACTCACATCCAAATGAAGAAATAGAAAGTACCAATAAATGTAACTATATAGGCATTACATAGGTAAATATAAAAAAATAGTGTTAATGTATTTTTTTATTTTTGTCCTATATTATTTAAAATACAATTGCATAATGCAATCATTATATTGATGTCTCTATAATATATAAAGATGTAATTTGTGAAAGTAGCAGCATAAAGGAGGTAGCACCAAGTTATATAGGAGCAGAGTTTTCATACATTATTCATATTGCTATAACTAGATTGCTATAACTAGATTGTTATGAATAAAGTGGTTAATGGTAATTCCCAGGACAACTACTAAGAAAATAATTCAAAAAATATAATAAGAGAAGTGGTAAGGCAATTTAAATACTAATAGTGGAAATATCTATTGAACACCAAAAAAAAAAAAAAAAAAAGGCAGTAATAGAAGAATTAGAAACAAAAACTAAATAGAACATACAGAAAACAAACAGTAAAATAGAAGGCATAAATCTTACCTAATCAGTAATTACATTAAATGTACATTGATTAAACTATCCAATAAAAAGGCAGAGATTGGCAGGATGGAAAAAGAATACAACATGATTCAAGTACATACTGTATGCAACAAAAACACTAGATTCAAAGACAAAATATTGAAAATATAATGATGGAAAAATATATCCCATGCAAAAGAGAGCTAGAGTGCCTATACTAATATCTTTAAGATGAGAGAAAGATCTCTACTTTATTAGTAGAGATAAAGGAGGACATTTATAATGATAAAATGGTCAATCTATGAATAATTTATACCAGTTACAAACATATGCATCTAACAACATATTTCCAATATACATGAAGCAAAAATTGACAGAATTGAAAGGAAGAATAGATGATTCAAAATAACAGTTGGAAACTTCAATATCCCACTTTCGATAATGGATACAACTAGACAGAAGATTGTCAAAGAAATAGAATATTTGAACAGCACTATAAACCAAACTAGACCTAAAAGACAAATACAGAATGCACCACTCAACAATTTCAGAACACACATTCTTCTCAATAAACATTTTCATAGCAGCATTAATCATAGTAACCCAAATATGGAAGTAACCTAAATGTCTATCAGCTGATGTACAGATGAACAAAGTGTACTATATATAAACACAGTGTACCATAAAAAGATATGAAGTACTACATCAAACTAAAAAGTTTTTTCACAGCAAAGGAAACCATCAACAAAACAAAGAGACATCCTACTGAATGGGAAAAAATATTTGCCAACAATACATCTGATAAGGGGTTCATATCCAAAATTTACTTAAAAAAAAAAAAACTCATACAACTCAACACCAAAACAAACAAACAAACAACCCAATTAAAAAATGGGTAGAGGACATCAAGAGACATTTCTTTAAAGAAGACAAACAGATGGCCAACAGATATACAGAAAGGTGCTTAATGTCACTAATCAATAGAGACATGCAAATAAAAACTACAGTGAGATACCACCTCACACCCATCAGAATGGCTATCATCAATAAATAAAAAAACAGCAAGTGTTGGCAAGGATATGGAGATAAGGGAACCCTCATGTCCTGTGGGTAGGATTACAAATTGGTGTAGCCACTAAGAAAAACAGTATAGAGGTTCCTCAAAAAATGAAAAATAGAACTGCCTTATAACCCAGCAATTCCACTCCTCGGTATTTATCAAAAGAAATCCAAAACACTAATTCAAAATAATATATGCACCCCTATGTTTATTGCAATGCTATCCACAATAGCCAAGATATGGAAGCAACCAAAATGCCCATCAAAAGACAACTGGATAAAGAAATTGTGATACATTTATACAAGGGAATATTACTCTGCTATTAAAAAAAAAAGAATGAAATCTTACTATTTGCAACAATATGGACGGACCTAGAGAATATTATGTTAAGTGAAATAAGTCAGACTAAGAAAGACAAATACCATATGACCTCACTTAAATGTGGAATCTAAAGAACAGAATAAATGAGCAAACAAAACACAAACAGACTCAGAGATATAGAAAAAATAAAGTTTAAAACTGATGGTTATTAAAAGGGAGGAGGGTAGGGATGGGGGAGAAGGTGAGGGATTAGAAAGTACAAATTGGTAGTCACAAAACAGTCACAGGGATGTGAAATATAATATGGGGAATATAATCAATAATGTTGCAAAGATCATGTAGGGTGCCAGATGGGTACTGGACTTATCAGGGGGATCACTTCATAAATTGTGTAGATGCTTGACCACTGTGCTGTACACCTGAAGCTGAAGTAGAATAATATTGAATGTCAACTATAATTATACACACACACACACACACACACACACACACACATACACACACACACACACATATAAATACAGGATGTGGAGTACAGAGTAGGGACTACAATCAATGGTATTGTAACAGCTATAAACGATGTCAGAGGGGTAGTAGACTTGGAGGTGCTTATCACTTTGTGAGGGGTTTAAATGTATATTCATTTTGTTGTTTTGTACACCTGAAACTAATATAATAAAAAAGAGATCTTAAAAAAAAAGAAAGAAATGACATACTGATACATGTGACGACATTGATAAACCTTAAGAACTTTATACTTAGTGAAAGAAGCCAGGCATAGTAGATGATTCTATTTATATGAAATTTCCAGAATAGGCAAACCCATAAACATGGAAACAGATTAATCATTACCAGAGCATGAGAGGGCCAACAGGGTTTCTTATTGGGGTGATGAAAATGTTCTGGAATTACACAGTGGTGCTGGTCGCACAACTTGAGAATATACTAAAACAAAAACAAAAACAAAAAAACACTGAATTGTACATTATAAAGGGGTGGATTTTTTGGTATCTGAATTTATATTTTTATTTTTAAAGGAAAGATCTAGTGTTCTAGAACTAATTTATCATCTGAAATTCAACTCAATAGCACCCCAATGCGTATCCACTGGCTTTAGTGAGGGTTATAACAGTGACCCACTAGGAGTTACCAAATGCCCACCACCTAAAATAAATCAACATTATTTAAAATATTTGTTAATGTGAACATGAAGTTAGAGCTAAACAGAGAGCAAATGTGTACTCATAATATTAGGGTTATAACCCATATAAAAAGTGACCACTCGGAGTTGTAAAGTTTATATAATATTGAATTTATTTATTTAAAAATTTTATATCATATTTAATTTATAAAGCTATATTAACTAGTATCATTCTTTCTTACTTGAACTTTCATGAAAGAATAAAACAGGTGGCAGAAAAATATATAGAAAGAATTAAGAAAACCAGAGTACTTAAGTACTAGTTATATCATATTAAGCATGTTATTTAACCTACTTAGAATCAGATTATCTGTATATAGCTCTATTCTCAAGTTTTATAGTGGGATCGGATCAGGTAATCTATGTGAATGCACTCTGTAAAATGGGCTGCTAGTGTTGTTTTCAACATTATTATGGTATCATACTTAGAGTTT
The DNA here is from genome assembly GCF_036562045.2 of Rhinolophus sinicus. Classification (NCBI taxonomy): domain Eukaryota; kingdom Metazoa; phylum Chordata; class Mammalia; order Chiroptera; family Rhinolophidae; genus Rhinolophus; species Rhinolophus sinicus. Next base: position 76,441,274 of record NC_133752.1, read on the forward strand.
ATTGATAAACCAACATTCGTGTCACCCTCAATGATGGGTCAAGTATACTACAGATCTCTCTGCCTTTGATATTTATAAATAAAATACAGAATATGATTCCAAGTCTTAAGGTATTTTTTTCTTCTTTCTTTTCTTTTTTTCCCATTAGTTTCAGGTGTACAAAGCAACATCATAGCTGGACATTTACACCCCTCACAAAGTGATAACCCCCCCAAGCTACTACCCCTCTGACATTGTATATCGCTGTTACAATATCACTGACTACCTTCCCTTGCTGTACTCCACAGCCCATATATATATATATATATATATATATATATATATATATATATATACATATTTGACATTCAATATTATTCTACTTCAGCTTCAGGTGCATGTGTAGTGGTCAGGCATCTACACAATCTATGAAGTAATCCCCCTGATAAGTCCCCTGCCCATCTGGCACCTTGCATAATCTCTGCAACATTATTGTTTACATTCCCCATATTATATTTCACACCCCGAGACTATATTGTGACTACTAATTTGTGCTTTCTAATCCCTTCACCTTCTCCCCCATCCCACCTCCTCCCATCTAGCAAACATCAGTTTTTAAATTGTTTTCTCTATATTTCTGAGTCTATTTCTGTTTTGTTTGCTCATTTATTCTGTTCTTTAAATTCCACATATAAGGGAGAACATATGGTATTTGTTTTAGTCTGACTTTTTTCACTTAACATAATATTATCTAAGTCTATCCATGTTATTGCAAATGGCAAGATTTCATTCTTTTTTATGGCCAATACTCCATTGTATACATGTACTGCAGTTCCTTTATTCAATCGCAAGTCTTAAGGTATTTTCAGTTTGACAAACAAGTGCCATTGTAATATTGTTCATGGATTTGAATATTCAATTTTGCATTCTTATTAGCCGTTTATATTGATTGGAATTGAGGAAGAACTATTGCTACTTTGAATCCTATTGTTGGAAATTAGAAACTTGATCTATGTGAAGATTTTGTGAAACACTTCTGAATATTTATAGATAAAGGTGTAAATAAACTCATAATTCTGGCTTCAACCAGACAGAAAAATCATTAAAGCAAAATCATTTAATAGTAAAAATTCAGGCAGGGAAAATATTTTTGGATTAAAATATGTTAAATTCTTATCTATTATAATTCATTCTCTTCTTTGTTTTAGGGGAAAAGGGGAAGAGGACTCACAGGGGAAAAAGAAAATGTTTAGTTGACATACTGAAATAGTTAGATTACGGGAAGAATAAGAACAGGGCTATAGGACCTCCACATGCTCAAAGAAATCGGGAGAATAGGCTCCTGTGGCCATAAAATACCCAGGGAGTCAGGATGTTCTTCTTTGGAACTGCTGCCAATTCTCTTGCACTCCATCATTCAGCCAGTGCCATTGATTGCCTGGTTCCTACTATGGCTTCTACTGTAGGGACGACCCAAATCTGCTCCACATGTTTTGGCTCTTGCCTTTTAAGAACCCTAGGGAATCTGAGAAATAGAGCCAGAAAATTGGTAGACTGGCCAGAGACACTGCTGTGATGCTCACAGCAAAATGATTAAATGTTAGGGTTGGGAGTCTGGATGAACAATAAAATCACCCATTTTGAGGCTGTTTAGTAGCATGTGACCTTGGGCAAATTACTTTGTCTATGTCTCAAACTTCTCACCTGCAAAACATGGAAAGGACCTTTCTCATAGGGTTTTTGTAAGGGTTGTATAATAATATACACAAATTGCTTAGCAAAAATGGCTGCTAATTAATAAATGTTCAAGGATTTTTTTGTAATTTTTATTATTACTCTAAAGGAAAAGGACAGTAAAAGCAAAAATAGAGAAAACAGATGATGGTAGCCCTTTTATTAATTATGACTGATTCATTATTTTTTTAAAAAAAACTGCTTTCGGTTTCTTCAAAATATAAATAAACAGAATTATGACAATATGGGTTTACTATTTCCACTATGTGAGTTGATGTGGCTGTTTGAAAGGCTTGCAATTTACTTTTCAAGTTTTTAAACTTCATCCTGATCTCTCAATAAAATATTCCCATAGCCACTGATTGCTAGTTTCTGGAAGGAGCTCTCAGGTAGACTGCTAGCTAAGTCTTGGCTTGGCTGTCCTGGAGCTGCAGCAATTGAGCTGGGCCCATAATGGAATTCGCTAGAATGCACATTATATACAAACTGCTTGAGTTTGCCAGTATTATACATCCCTGAAGTCACCAAACAAACACATATGCCTAAAGCTGTCAATAATACTGGACTTCAGAGGAAAACTAAGATATTTTGAAGTGAAATGAATGTAAGAGGTCAGTTTGTGAGCGTGCTATTTTGTTTCATGGAAGGGCAAAGCTTGACTTCTGATGGTAAACAAAGTCACCTAGGATTGGATGTGGCTCTAAATAAACGGAGGAGCTGGAAAGTTTCTAAGAACACTCCTCAGTGACATACACTTACCACCTCTATAGTCCTTGAAAAATTATTGTGTTTCCCTGAAAATAAGACCTAGCCTGACAATCAGCTTTAATGCGTCTTTTGGAGCAAAAGTTAATATAAGACCAGGTCTTATTTTACCATAAGACTGGGTCTTCAATATAATATAATATAATATAATATAATATAATATAATATAATATAATATAATATAATACCAGGTTTTACATTAATTTTTGCTCCAAGAGATATGTTAGAGCTGATTGTCTGGCTAGGTCTTATTTTTCGGGAAACACGGTGGTATCCAAGCTAAGGAAAAACATTTTAAGTTGGCCTTCTGAAATTGTTAGGTTACAGGAAGATTAAGAATGTAGTTATATGAACTATCCCCAAATGCTCAAAGAAATCTGGAAAACAGGCTTCCATGGCAGGAGAATACCCACTGAGTAAATAGTCATTAAGTGCTGTTAATTTTCCTGGTCTCTATAATTCAGTCACTACCACTGACTAGTGAACTAATGAGTTTTAGATCCCATAATCCAGTGATTCACAGTGCAGTCTTTGACCAGTAGCGTAATATCCCCTGGGAGCTTTTGAGAAATACAAATTCTCAAGCCCCATCCCACATCCACTGATTTAAAAAACTCTGTCCTAGCGAACCCGTTAGGCGCTTCTGAGGCACCATCAAGTGTGAAAACTTCTGATATAACATAGAGTAACAGTGGGTAGTGGAGGGATTGTGAGAATGACTAGGAAGACCTCCAGGTCAGGTTCCCAAGAATCCCAGCTGCAAAATGAGTGACAGAAGCAGCATTTGCTGTGGAATTTTATGGAAAAGTTAAGAAAAACTATAGTTCAAAATGAGACCCTAGAAGCTTATATGTAGCCTTTCTGGGAATAATATGTTTGCCTTCTTGCTTGAAGAAGTCACTAGTTATGTTTGTTACTGATGCAAGTTGATGTCTGGAAAAATTCTTGCAAAGGCTGGAAAAATTCTTGCAGAGGCTCTGCCTTCCTACCGTGTTTCCCCGAAAATAAGATCTAGCCAGTCAATCAGCTCTAATGCGTCTTTTGGAGCAAAAATTAATATAAGACCTGGTCTTATTTTACTATAAGACTGGGTATAACAGAATAGAACAGAACAGAATAGAACAGAACAGAACAGAACAGAACAGAATACAATACAATACAATACAATACAATACAATACAATACAATACAATACAATACAATACAATATAATACAATACAATATAAAATACCAGGTCTTATATTAATTTTTGCTCCAAAAGACACATTAGAGTTGATTAGCTGGCTAGGTTGTATTTTCGGGGAAACAGGGTAGAAACAATAGACAAGATTCTAAACAGAAACAAAATCTAGGAAGAAAGCCAGACAGTCTAAGAAATTCAAAGATGGTAAAGGAGAATTAAAACTGGAGTCCAGAGTTTAAAAAGTACAACAATGTGATAAAAAGAGAAAAAGAAAGACAACTCAGGACCATTTTCATTTAATAGATATTACAAACTCTTCCCAAACAGGGTAAATCCAGACTTCCTGATCCCACGTCTTATATAACAATAAATAGGATTCATATACACAATCAACTATAATGAATCCTTTCAATAATCCTGAGACGAAGACATGGGATGCTAAGAAGGATGCAAGACGGCAGATAAAGTTGAAAATTTGGGATGCTGCCTTCTAATTGTGACCAGAGACATATGGAAGACAGCCAACACTCAGATCTCCTGACCATTCTCTGCTTCTTTAAATTCAAGAAGGGTAGATAACTCAGGAAAAATAAACATGAACTATGTCCCTACTGACACTGAAGCTCTTGGTAGGAAAAAGACTAAGACTGGAGGTTTTTTTCTCTTCTTTTCAATTGGAGACTGTAAATTTGGCAGCAGATATGAAGGGGAAATTAAGAACTTATCAAAGACAGTATTTGGTTTTCTGATTTTGACTAATGTAAAAAAAAATTAGATTGTAAATGATGATCTCATGAAGACTGAATACAACATTTTCACCTAGGGCATCATAATTTGATCTAGTGGATTCCAAACAAAGTCAGAGAGGGGAAGAGAAGTTCCAAATAAACTTTTAAATAAGCAGGAAAAAAATCTGTAATGAAAAATAGATGTGATTATAGAAAAAGGGGAAAAAATACTGGTAATGACCAAATATAATTTTAAAAAAAGAACAGAAAGAGGGAAAACTAGAGCTTCAGATGTCTTTATCTGTAATGCATTTTAATAAAAAGAAGTAACTCTGGTCCCACAAAAAGCACCATGTCTTAGTGGTGGAACACAAGGTTGCCAGAGAAATAGAATGATAGGAGATCCGACAATTAAGTTCATGAACTCATCCTAGAAAAAGTACTACATACCTCATTGCTGAATATCACTGTGGTCACCTTTGAAGTACTCCCCTTAGGAAGCTATGTACCCACGCCAGTGTCTAGTCCACCCTTTAAAGCAATTTTGGAACTCTTTTTCTGGAATGGCTATCAGAGTTGTCATCATGTTACCCTTGATGTCCTGAATGTCATCAAAATGTCTTCCTTTCAATATTTCCTTTATCTTCCAGTAAAGAAAGAAGTCATTGGGGGGCCAGGTCAGAGGAGTAGGGAGGGTGTTCCAATACAGTTATTTGTTCACTGGCTAAAAACTCCCTCACAGAAAGTGCCGTGTGAGCTGGTGTATTGTCGTGATGCTATGAATTGTTGGCGAAATGTTCAGGTCGTCTAACTTTTTCACACAGCCTTTTCAGCACTTCCAAGTAATAAACTTGGTTAACTGTTTGTCCAGTTGGTACAAGTTCATAATGAATAATCCCTCTGATGTCAAAAAAGTTTAGCAACATCATTGCAACAAGGTCACGAACATAATTGTCAAAATTCCTGTGCCCATTTGCATGGTAGGATACAGAACTATGAGCCAAGAAGATACTTATATAAAGATCCACAAAGCTGAAGGTATGTAGGTGATTGAGAGCTGGTGGATAAGGGTGAAAGGAAAGAGACAGCAAATCATTATGGTCAGCTGATAAAATATTGCTAAAGATGTCATTTCACAGAATTGCATAGTTTTAAGTTTAGAAAACATTTTCATGAGAGTTAAGTGAAATTCCCTCCCATCAAATTTAAATCCAGGAGAACCAAGGCATGGAGAAGTTGCAGAGTTAATTATACATGAGACAGAAATAAAATACAGGTCCCATTTCATTTACTGAAATATTTATGGAATGCCCTCTATGTACCACACCTTGTTCTAGGCACTTGTGACACATTAATTAAGAAACAGACAAAAATCTCTGCATTCAAAGATCTTATATTCCTGTACCAGTGGAAGAGAGACAATACATAACATAAAATGTTAGTATACTATCAACTCAAACACTGGGTAATAAAGTAGCCATTGGTCACATGTGGCTGTTTACATTTAAATTTTAACTAATTAAAAGTTAAAGTCAGTTCCTTAGTGACACCAGCCATATTTTAATTGCTCTATAGCCACATGTGGCTCATGGCTATCATATTGGACAGAGCAGAACTAATATGTTAAAGTTAATCAATGGAATAGAAAGATTATGTCAATATAACAGTTATCTGTTGCTATATAACAAGTTACCTCAAAAATTAGCAGCTTAAAATGACAAACATATTATCTTACACAGTTTCAGAAGGTCAGAAATCTTGGAGTGGCTTTCCTGGATGGTTATGGCTTAGGGTCCCTCCTGAGGTTGCACTCAGTGAGTCAGCCAGGACTCTAGTCAACTAAGGCTCATTCCCATGGCTGTTGAAAGGAGGTTTCGTTACCTTACCACCTGAGTCAGTTCATAGGGTTGCTCATATACACAGCAGCTGACATCACCATGAGCGAATGATCTGAGAGAAAGAGAGAGAGAGAGAGAGAGAGAGAGAGAGAGAGAGAGAATATGGGAGAGAGAGAGAGAATATATGGGAGAAAGAATGGGAGAGAGAGCCCAAGACAGAAGCCACAGTTTTTTGACAGCCTAACCTCAGAAGGGACATCCCATCACTTCTGCCACATCCTATTCACTAAGTCCAGCCACACTCCAGGAAAAAGAATTAAGTTTCCCCTTTTGAGGAAAGGAGTATTAAGGAACACATGGACATATCTGTAACCATTCCAATCAGGGTCAGGGGGACTGAGAGTGCCAGGTCGAGGGGTTTGGGTGGAGGAGGAAGCTGGGTTCAGTGTTAGACAGGGTGGCCAGAGAAGACTTCACTGAGAGATAAGAGTTGAACAAAGCCTTGAAGAAGTGAGAGAGGAGAGGTGACATTCAGAGATCTTCCAAATACTACACATCATTCCCTGAGAAAGCCACAAGGATATGGGCTCACAAGCCCTTCTCTGGACTTAGGACAAATTCATAAGTAAAAACTGGGCAGGAAGATGTCCTTGCATGCTGTTTTTCAGTTTCTAATAACAAAATAAGGGACTACTGGGCATGGGAATATGAATTACAGAAGGTTCAAAAATGTGGTGATTTTTGCCTGAGACTGAAAGTAAATAAAAATCAGTAGAGTGGAGAATGTTCCTCAAGATGTTTCTTGTGAAGTCAGAAAGACTTCAATTTTAAAGATTAAAAATAATTTTTGTCCTAAAATGGAGGCATAACTTCCCTTTGGTCTGAGTAGGACCTTTCTGGTGGTTTCTTATGATGATGTATACGTATGTATTATGCATATCTGAGGCAAACATGTTTTTGGAGAGGCCCTTGGTGCTGTAAAGAGACCTAAATAGTTTCTGCCTGAGATATTAGATGTTTCATTTAATCTGGCGAATTAGGTTAGGCATATTTACAGATCTATATCCGAGCTTTAGAGACAGCTATATATTTTTTCTAAATGTGGATTTAGATTGCCCTCTACCAGAAAGTTATTTCAGAAGATAAAATTTTCCTGACTAAACATTTGCTCAGAGGAGATAGAGAGAAACAAAGAAATATAGCCAGAAGAGTATGTTGCTCTCATCTCCCCTTCTCCTTATTCTGGAAAAAATCTTGTGAAAAAGGAAAGGTCTTGATGAACCTTAACCTGAGATGGGAAGACAAATAATCCAGATTTAAGAAATGTCTTTGTTGGAATGTATTTTCTAAGATAAGAGGCCAGAGTATCCCCCTGTGTACAGGAGAAGGGTCTTCCAAGAAGAAAATAGATGTTCCCATTGTCAGTTGATCTTGAAATGGATCAATCCAGAAACATAGAATGAGATAGGCCTTGGACTTGGGGAGGAAATGTTTTCTTCTTCTGCTGAGAACAAGGTTTAGTTCAGCCTGGACTCCAAGCTGTGGAGATACTTGGAGTAACCTCAGGAGAGGCAGTGAGCTGACCCTTACCACGTGAAAGAGACAGGGCATTGGCTTAAGGGGTTCTTAAGCCCACGGCTCTTAAGAAACTTCTTGTAGCACTCAAAAGTTGTTCTCTAGAATTTTTCCTGTAGATATTACATTCATAACATCTAAACTTTAAAGAGGAAGAAAAAATACTTTGTAAAAGATTAGCCTGTTCACAATTCATTTATTAAGAATATTAACTGAGTGCCTACTTATGTTAGAGGGCAGGCATTGTTTGAGGTGCAAGAGGCACAGCAATGAATAAAACAGGCAAAGGTTCTGTCTTTCCTAGTGGACAAGACAGAAAGTAATCAAATAAGCAAATTAATATATATTAATAATATGAAGGCTGATAGCAACAAGTGCTATGAAGAAAAGTCAAGTTGAGGTAGGGTAAGGATAAAACAAATGGAAGTATGCTATTTTAAGTAGGGTGGTGCTGTTGGTTACGAAGAAACCTGAAGGAAGCAACTCAGCAAGCCATATGTGTATTGGAGGGAAAAGTGTTCCGTGCAGATGGAACAGCAATTGGAAAGGTCCTGAAGAAGGCGTGTGTGTGGCATCTTCATAGACCATTAATGAAGCCCAGGTGACGAGCACAGGACAAGACGGATCAGCATAGTAGAAAGACTAGAGAAGTACCTGTGGGACCACATCACACAGGGTCTTGTAAGCAAAAGTCTGCACTTCAGAATTTATCCCATTGGGCAGGTTCGAGGAGGGCAGTACCAAGATCAGATGTGTGTTGTAACAGAATACTAAAGCTCTTGTATGGAGAACAGACTCTAAAAGGGCTTGCATGAAAGGAGGGAGGCCAGTCGTTCTATTCCGTAAATAATCACAACAGCAAAGTCTGTTTTGCATGTAGGTATATATTCAGTTTCTGGAGATTAACCTACCACAGAGTCCTTAGTTAACTACAAATTTAACAAAATAATAATAATAATTATTATTATAATTAAAATTATAATTATTATTATTATTTGGAAAGGGATCATATTCATAGAAATTAATAATTCTGTTTTAAGGCAACAGATCTCTCATTTAACCGCATACTCTTTCTTAAGGCACAGCTCTAATATCAGATCAGTAAAAGCTCCTCTAATTAATCCATCCTTTTTGTTTATTACACTCCCCTCTCAGGAATTTGGCATTCGTTTCCACATGGGCCTTGTCAATACCCAGATTGCTAGTCTTAGGGTTGCACACTCCTCCATACTGACTCTGCCCCATCCCCCTTGCTCATCAGGGGTGCCAGTCTCTGAGGTCCTATCACTGTCAGGCACATGACATAAGAGATTAAAGGACTGTCATTGTTCCAAATTCTTGCAAGTCTTAGCTCTGTAGATTAGCCATCAAATCCAATGTATTTAGTTAGTTTCTCTCTCTCATAAGGCTCCTTGCATTCTACCAAAAAGAATGTCTGCAATCCATATTTCCTAAATGCACCACCTACTTTAGCACACCTGAATTTGCAGTGGATACATGTACATATAGCTGAGTCTTTCATTCCCTAGAACCAGTGGGAAGGAAGCTGTTGAGAGCCTGGGCTTGGCAGGCAGAAATAATTTTGACGGGTATCCTGGGTCCGGTTCAGGGGGAAAAAATCTAACACCAAACATGGAGTCACAACAGTTTCAGGCATATTTGGGGAATAGCAAGAACTTCACTTACATTAGAACCTTATCCACTTTTTCACTGCTCCTTGACATGAAATTAGACAATATCGTGTGTGAATCGTAGCTAACAGGCTGTGACTTTTGTCACTGTGGCTTTTGTGTATTTATGAGCTCAACTTATGTAAAACACAAAGTTGCTAAAATTATTCTTTATGCAGAAAGAAGTATAATAACATTATTGTTGGAAAACCTACCTGCTGTGCTTATAATGCTCTTGTTGACTAACCCTGGGAAGTTCATTATGATAAATTGATTAAGTTTGGGAACTCCTTGGTGCATAAATGAGAAACACTGCTGAATAAACACTACTTTTCTTTCCTAAGGAAGCTTCTTTGCCTATGCACTGGTAACCCATTCATTAAAGATGACTTGTACAAAGAAAGCATATTTTTCTCACATTATTTTACATCATGTTTGAAGGTAGTTTATTCACTCAGGTAACTTTTCTAAATTAAAAAACAAATCAAAAGATGTCTAATTTAATTATACCTGATAGATCATATTTCTCAAATGAGCCATTTAAAAGACCTTTTTAAAGGATGTCTGGCTTGTTAACATTGGTAGCTGGTAATGTGTGATCCTTGTCACAAATTTAAAAGTATCTCTAGCTCTATCAGTAGGGGAAAAATGAGGCACATGGGCCTAACCATTGTGAGATTAATTAATCAAGAAGGCCATTAGACTGAGATGGCTTTAATGCCATGGCAGCCTACAGAGAAGTAAACCAAAATCTAAGCCTGTAAATGCCTCAAGGTTACAAAATCAAAACGCTAAGGATAACCAGTCACAAAGAGCCAACTAGGCTTTAAGCTATAGCCAATCAAACAATTTCTCCTTGCTTTGCTTCTGCACTTTCTCTATAAAACTCTTTGCCCTGGCTCCTGTTGGAGGAACACTTCTAACCACTTCTGATTTGGCACTGCCCTGTTTGAATTAACTTTTGTTCAAATAAACTAAAAATTTTAATATGCTTCAGGTTATCTTTTAACAACATGATGGCTCATATGTTTGGCTAGCCAATAAATATCTAAAAAGATAATATTTACATTTCACAAAAATTTACTCTGTCTTCTATTAGATAATAGGAGGATTTAGCAAGACTGAGCTGGAATTCCTGTGTGGCCTCAATTGGATTAAACTGAGTGGCTCCCCAGTTTACCATAGGCTCTATGCTTTCCTCCACTGTCTTCTGCCTTACCTTGTTCACTCCTTTATTCCTTCCAGCCCTTTGTACACATTTGAGTTTGTTATTTGACTTCTTTGTCTGACACTTATTTTGGAATTTCATTGCCTAACATTTTTGCAATTTAAACCAATCAAAATAAATGCCATATCCATATTTTGCAAAGAAACAAGTACCAAGTTAAGACAGATCCTTTGTAGACACCTCAAAAACTTGTAAGGGCTATCCCTACACAATGCTTAGCTTAAACCTTCCTCTGAGACTTCTCACACAGTGGTAAGGAAATGTAAGAGGCAAGGTCTCCAACAGTGCATGTTTATTTGATGATTGTACACAATTGAAAAGAGTGAACACAAGTCATCTTTCACTCAATTTTATGACACTACTGGCAAAAAAATGTAATGAAACTAATGTGGTTTTTTGCTTTAAATAAAGAAAAAAAAAATCCCACACAAATTAAGAGATCCCAATCTTGTCATTATTTTCTTTTTAAAAAGTTATTTTTTTCATTATTATAATGACATGATTTTGGTGGTGGGAGTTAAGGAGATCTTAATTTGACTCTTGGCATTATAATTTACTTAAGGTTTACTGAACCCTCTTTAAATTCAGTTTTCATTGTTAAAGTGGGGCTGATATTGCCTAAGCCATAGCATTGCTATGAAGTGCCCAGGAAATGTATTCAAAACCTGAATATAGTAGAAGTGAATAATCAGCACTATATTATTATCATTTGATCTACCTACTTGCATCTAACCTCTAACTTCTGTAGACAAAAACAGTTGCCAAAACTTGACTTAGACACGTTGTAGTGTTAAATGATAACTTCTGATTATTAACCTCAACCTTATGCGAACCCAACCATCTGCTTTCTCTACACCTGTGCCCATGAAGTGAGCACAGCTAGGGAAAAACAAACCAAAACAAAACAGAATCATGTAACTGGACAGATTTCACTATATACTTGGATTGCTAAATTTAAACAGATACCGAACACTATCTCGTTACCCCTCTCTTGTAATCCGACAATTTGTTTTCTCTTCAACTTGCTCTGCAGAGACGAGTTCATTAACTTCCACCTTTTCATATTCTCATGTTTGTTTCCTCCTTGTTATAGCTGATGTTCATGCTTTATGCTTTGTTGACAAAAACAATTATTGTGCCAGAGCTGCTCATATTCCCATCCATAAATCTACAGAGCACATGTACCCTCCCTTTTTGCTCAGTGTCATTTCTTCCATCACAGGCTGAGTTTGCCATGTTGCTTCCTGGACTTGTCCTACATTCTCAGGGACACTGATCCTTAGATATTCTCCTTATATTCTCATCATCAACTCTCCCTCTCGTCCAGATAGAACCTTTATGCACACAAATACACATCATTCATCTTAAACAACTTCTCTCTCGGTCCTGTATTGCCTTTCAGTTACTGCCTCTATCCTCTGTTCCTATTCCCTCACAAATCACACTTCCCCGACAAGTTGTCTACATGTTGTGTTCACACATTGCCTCCCAGCTATTCTTCAGCCCATTTCCATCTGCATCCTACCCCTCTCAACTGAAATAGCCCTTCCCAACCCAGCCAAAAACCTCCATTTGGCCTAATTCAAAGTTAATTTCTAGTCTGTTTCTCAAATTTAATATGTATATGAATCACCTGTTTTTTTGTTTTGTTTTGTTTGTTTTTTTAACGCAGATTCAGATTCGGTAGATCTGACGTGGTACCCAAGATTCCTCCTTGCCAGTCAAGGCCCAGGTAATCTTAATATTGCTCATCTGTGGACCAATCCTGGAGCAGCATGTGCTCTCAAACAGTGTGCTTTTGGTTTTTTGGTTGATTTGTTTTTGTGTTTTGGGTTTTCTTCTTCCTGTTTCCTCAGCCTCAAAAATTCCTCTTCCTTATGTTTTGCATGGGAGATCCTTCCTTTATGTTGCACTTAAAATTTGACCTCAAAAAAGCCCTTACTAGACTACCCATCTTGAGTGGATGTTTGTTTGTTTTTCTAAATATATCACAAAATAGATAGATAGTTAGATAGATAGATAGATAGATATAAAAATAAAATCATTTTATTATTTTATTATGTTCTCTGTTTTTCTTGTTTTTTGTGGACTTCCCTACTAGACTGTAGCCTCTATAAAACGGGGACCATATCATCATCGTTCATCACTCTAGAGTAAAGCTAAGCATACAGCAGGGGTTTAATAAACATTGACTTAATGAATACCTGTATAGGTAATCCTATAAGATCATGCTTTTCAGGTTCAAATTGGAGTCTGAAAACCCTAAAAAGTGCATTTGCTGATTTTCGTGCTTTTTTTTCACCCAAGCCCATTGCTATGCTAAATTTCCTGCTCATATCTTCAAATATTTACCTCCCATAATGCTTTATCCAGTCTCACTATCCACTTGGTGATGCTCTAAAGTCAAACCATAGTTGACTCTTCTTTGAAGACTTCCCAACTAACACATCCAGTGGCTTCTTCTTGCCTGAGAAGAAGCATTTCTAACACTCATAAGAATTTAATATATAATACCTTAAATAAAATTTTTTTTAAGTGTATTTATCATCTTGTTCCCTAAGTGAACAGTAATTTCCTGGAGTTCAAGGACCATATCATGATACCGATAACATTTAACTAAATACCAATCATATGCCAGTACCTTTCATAAATAATCTGTACCCTTTAGAACAATACTTCTTATAATTTTATTGTGCCAATTTTATAAATAAGAAAATTGTGGTCCAAGATGTTACTTGCCCAAGGCCACTGGCAAAAGGTGGGAGTGCGTGAGAACAAAACCAATGTTCCTTCCACTGTGATGCTTTTTTCTAGCACCCCATATCTCCTTTCTCCCACATACTGATCTCTAGCACCTAGCAAAACTCTCTCACATTATAAGGGTGCAGTAACTGTTAGCAAAAATCCTGGCCCATATCCTCTCTGGAGCCTGAACTAGAAGGAGACTAAAATAACTAGACATTCTCATAGCCCATTTCTTTTTCTCAGAGGTATCTATGCTGAACAGTGTGTAACATCAAATACCCACTGATGTTTTTATTTCATCTTTCTGTAATCTTGCAATTTAGACAGTGAAAGGAAACTCATAATATCTCTCTTTTGGAAAACATAGTGAAAGTGCTCACAAGTTTTCTCATTTTTATGGTGGTGTTTGGAGAATATTTATTGTTTGATAAGATAGTAAAATCTTTGAGGAATTTAGGAATAAATATACAATAATCATTTTCTCCCTTAGAATTTCATAACTTTTGCCTTTAGGAATAAAAGAAACACTATGAAATAAGGGACATAATGAGAAAAAAAATATTATTTCTCCTCCGATGAGCAGGAAATCAATTTACTCCCCAAAGTGGGGGATGGAGGTGGAAATAGGGCTCACTGTACTTCTTAATCCCTTCTGAGTGTTGTAAGGCTATATTTAGTGGGACAGCTAAACCCTCACAGTTCTCAACAAACTCTGAGATTAAGTACATGGTTGGGAAATATATTCCACCCAGCCATAAAAAAGAGACCTGTCTTAAAAGTCTACTATTAAACATACCATAGAAGAGAGTTGGGAATTACCTGCTAAAATCATACTAGACTGAGAGACAAAAATAAAAAAGAAACTTGTGAAAACATCAAAGTGATAAATCAGTACCCAGACAGGTCCCCAAGCTGGAGGCTGTCTTAACAACTGGAACTAAAGAGATATCAATTCCTGGTAAACAGGCCTTACTTCCCAGGGCAGCTATAGGCAGATTGGGGAGAGCCCTCAGAAGGGACAACAAACAGCTCCATGTTTCTTTCCGATGTCATATTTTCTTTACGGGAGCAATTTACTCTGATATAAATAACTGCACTATTAATACTCCAGGGACTTCAATGTTTACCTCTGTTTTGTTTTGTTGTGTTGTGCTTAATTTTTCCTCTTCCTGAAACCACGCTGCCAATTTCCTTTGTCTAAAATGACTCATAAAATAAAGTGGAGTTATTTAGCAGCGATCACCAATCCCTGGGCGTACATGGTGAAGTGTAGCTTGCCCCAAAATAGACACATATTAATAATTTTATGAGGCAAGGAGATGCAAGGATTGTCTTGAGATTCTTTCATTAAATAATAGTTGAATACACACAAAAAGATGAAAGGAAAACTGAATGTGATCGGTAATGATTCTTAATTATCTGTCTCCCAGGTGACAGTTTCAAGAAGTCTTCATGTAAATGACCTAAAGTCTCAGCGGTAGTTTCTAGTTCTGGTTTTCTTCCCAAGCCTCTCGATAAATTTAATTTTTTAAATCTCCTTTTTCTTCTTCTGCCCAGTCTTTTTCCAGAATCAATGAGTATGGGGGTAGTGGTGGGTGGGGATGGAAGTTTGTCACAAAGCCACTAGCAGCACGCAAAAAAGTAATAAACTGAGTAACCCAGAAATGAGATAGTTTGTCCTTTACCACAATTTTACTTATGTGACTAAAAAAGGACCAATATCGGGAACCAGTGATGAGCAAGTGGATGATTTGTTTAACAGGAGATGCATCTCAATTTATTCAGGCCATTAGGGGTCTCAAAGTTCTGTCACTGGGGGTTTTACTGAAGATTATTGAAAGACTCCACAGTGGAGAAGAGGAGATGGAGAGAAAGGTAGAGGAGGTGAGAAAGAAATGTGGGCAACAGAGGAGGGAATTGTTTGCTGGTCTTGCTACCTTTGGGGTCAGAGTGGCATCATAGGACTCTTGAATCTCTGCTCACCTCTTCTCTTACTCTGATACCACAACAAAGGTGTGTTTCCATGGCCTCCCATCACTGCTGCCTAATGCACCATCTAAAATCCCTCAGGGCCAGTTTTTTCCATCTATGTAGGTGTGCTGTTTCTGATGAACATGTGACTAAGCCTAATCTTTGCTTAGAAACACAAAGCAGGAATCTGTAATCTGTCAAGATGTTTGCTAGCCTCTTGAGGGATAAATCAAGAAATAATGTTTTCTATATGAAAAGTGTTCCATGAGCTGACTCTGATTTTTTTTTTTTTTAAGATTATACTAGTCAACTTAGTTATGCAAATGGCCAATGAGAGCATTCCATTTCCAAGTGCACTTCTGTGCGTTAAACTTACATGGAAGTTCTATATCGTTTTAGATTAAAAAGATACATGAAGAACTTACCCTGTAAAAAAAATTTAGTTCTGTGGAAAGAGGAAAAATCATTCACTTTAGCTAACTCTAAATTCTAAACTAAGAACAGTGTTCCATGATCATCTATTGTTTGAACTAGAAAAGGTTAATGCTGACTTAATTATCAAATTTTGGAGATTTGACTCACTTTTGCTTTGGTACATATTGAGGTCCACAAGTCTTAAAGAATTAGTGTCTTCTGATTGTGCTCAAAGTACTATTGTGTAAAGGTTACAATAAACCTTCTTTTGAGTCCATCAATAGACTTGTAGCCCTGGACTCTACCTTTTTTACATAGACGTTATTTCCTGTAATAGTGCAAGTTCCCACTTTTTACCACTTATTATTGAAGTTCCAACAACTTAGAATAACTTCCTGAATTTTAAAGGTGCTTAATTTATATATTTAAAACTTTTTATCACAGTTCTTTGAATATCATGACTAAAGAGCTTTAAGGCTTGATGGAGATCAACAGGGAAGTGGAACATTTCATACCTCATCTTAGTCATCATTTTGAGATCTTATTTTCATGCATGTGTAAAGCATCTAAGAGTCTAGAAAACATTAACTTAGAAAAAACTAAAAATATTCCCCCCTTCCTGAAAGAAACACGCGAAGCCCAAGCAGTTTGATTTTGTAATGCCTCAGATGACTAAGTAAGTGCTTACAAATGATCTCCAGAAATTTAAAAAGAAAGCTTTTTGTGGGGTAAGCTTAACTTCTGTTAGAGATTGACTTGATGTGAGATCTCATCCTTGAATACCTTGGGTCAGAGATATTTCACGTGTCAGTGAAGCTAGAAGAAGTGCCCGTTTGCCTCTAGCGGGGCTCAGCCCTGGGCAGAGCTCTGCATCTGTGCGGCCACATCACAGCTGGAGAGACAGAATAAGCACAGTGTTTCAAAGGAATGACCAAACGTCTTTTAAGAAAGAGGACTGCATCACTGTAATTAACACGCAGTGGCCTTTGATATTGCATGCTTCCTTGTGTTTTTAGGTACAATAGAACAAATAACTGTACAAGCCCAGCAATAAAGAAACAGAATAGGTGATACTGGGACTTCCTGTTCACTAGTTGATTCCCTCCTCTCCCAGCCCCTGCCCCAAAGCACAGAACACAAAGCAAATAATATGGAGCAGCCAGCATCATTAATTATAATGTAGATGTCACCTTATCTTTTAGGGCTTAAATAAAGTTAGATTGAGTTCCCTTCCCTGTATCCTGGTCTATCAAAGACTTCTATGAGTTTGGTGGGGAGCTTACATATTTATAATCATCTCTAGTTAGAAATTCCAATATTAATGGAAATTTGAATGAATCAATTCAAATCTCATCCTCTTGAAGCCATTCATTTCTCTCTGCTCTGTACCAGAATAAAGGGGGAAATCACCTATTTTCCTTGATTTGTCCTCTAAAAAATGCATACCTGTTTTTGTGTGATTAGCAGACTTCAGTGGAAGCTTGGAACAACAAAATGGAATGTATTGTACAGTGAGGTGGCACATTTAAAATGTATTCTTTCCACAAATATGTAATGGGTACCTACTCTGTGCCAGCCACTGTTCTATGGCCTGAGACTGTAGCATTAAACAAAATTAAAATCTCTGCTCTTGTGGAACTTAAATCCATGTGGGAAGGGATAGATTATAAAGAAATGCATGCATGTGCAATATACCAACTGTGTGTTTTAAAAAATAAAGAAAAATAAAGCAAGGTGAGGAGGATGAGAGTGAGGTGGTAGACGAGGTTATTTCAATCAGGAGTAAAAGTATACCTCTCTGGTCATATTTGAACTGAGTCTTAAGGAAGTAAGAACAAATGGGCCAGTGCAAAGCTCCTGAAGCAGAAACTTGATTGGCTTGTCCAAGGAACCAGAAGGAGGCCAGTGAGGGTAGAGCAGAAGGAGAAGGAGAACGAAGTCAGGCAGACAGAGGGATCAACTCATGCTAGGTTAAAGTTTTGGATCAGATCAGATAAACAATGAAAGGCAGAGCCTTCTGAGGATACTTTAGAATATAGTAGTCTGACATTTTCTCATAGTAAAATTGTTGATAACTAGACTGTCTCCTGACTGGCAGCCTGTTTTCTCTCTTCAGCATTTGGCATGCCCCTTTTGTCTTCCTGGAGATTCTCCACTGTGGGGCCCATTCAGGCTTTGAAGCAGGCTCCTCCAGTGCAGAGACTGGCCTGGTTTCATTTGGCTCACAATCCTTAGGCTCAAATGATCAAATTGGCATTGGTCTTAAGAAAACTGCAAATGCTTTGGAGCCCTTGGCTCAACGGAGAAACTAAAAGACATATTTTAGCATTGCTACAACTACCTAATTCAGCATGTCGGCATCTTTTGCAAGCAATATTTTTGTCTTGCCCGAGATGGTCGTTTATATTTGCTCTGGAGATAATAGGTCTGTGCAGCAGTGCCACAGTGATCCTGGGGTGAAGCAATAAAAAATGAGTGGCTTTTTCTGAATAAAGGTTGGTGCCAACATCTCCCTCAGAGACAGACTGGCAAATAGTAATCACCTCGTAAGTACTTTTTCAATATGAAGGGTAACTAACTATAAATTATTTTCACTTTGGACTTTCAACTCTTTAAAGGTGTCCTTCTAGATTCTAAAACAACTGCTATGGAAGCTTTTTTAAACTTGGAAAAGCATTTATTCAGTACACTACCAGTCACCTATGTGAAAACGCTGTTCTATAATGTAAGATTTAAAGTCACATGAGATTTTTGTTTTCTGTTTGTTTTTCTGCTAAAAAAACACACACTGATTATGGTCTAGTGGGTTTCAAAAAGCAGGTGGAAGAAAGACGGGCAGAGTGATCCTCACCATAGGCAACAGGGACACAGAAACCAGGTGGGACTGCAGGGTGGACAAACCAACAGGGAAGTTCCAAAGGTGAGATAGTAAGAGAAGGTACAGATGATGCCGACGGCTGGGGCAATGGTTGAGAAAAGGATGGAAAGTATGTTGGAGAAGATCATAGACTAAAATCCTACTGGGAAATCTTCCTACAGGATAGAAATGTAATTAGAAAGTCTAGAGAGAGCAGGTAGGACTCCTCTTAAAAAGACTGGAAGGGCAAGCACAAATTTTAGTTCTAGAGGAATCTGAGCTAATAAATAGAGGATCAAAGTATGAATTCTGCACTGTAAGAAGTATGTTACTTCAAATGAGGTATGGAAACTGTATATGCCTAGCATTATGCTAAGTGTTATGAAAAGAACTATGAAAAAGATCTAGTTTTTTGTTTTTATTTTTTTGTTTTTTGTTGTTGTTTTAGCTCTTAGCTTGATTTGGAAAATAGATATTTTTTGGAAAATATTTATTATATTAAATGAAAATGTTATGGTAATTAGTTACATGAACAAACTCCTTATGAATAGTATGATTTTTAGAAATAAAACAAAGCCAAAATACAGACAACAGACTGAGCTATTCATAATGAAGAGACCTTTCTTTTTTAAAAATTAATTTATTTAATCATCATTTTTATTTTCAATTATATTTGACATTCAATAATATTTTGTATTAGTTACAGGCGTACAGTGTAGTGGTAAGACATTTATATCATTTATAAAGTGATCCCCCCATTAGTCTAGCACTATACATAGTTATTACAGTATTATTGACTATGTTCTCTATGCTGCTCCTTACATCCCTGTGAATATTTTGTAACTACCAATCTGTATTTCTTAATGCCTTCACCTTTGTCACCCAGCCTCCCATCCCTCTCCCCTCCAGCAACCATCAGTTTGTTCTCTGTATCTATAAGTCTGTTTCTGTTTGGGTTCTTTTTTAATATAATTTTTGCTTTAAATTCTGCACTTAAGTAAGATCGTATGGTATTTGTCTTTCTCTGACTTATTTAGCTTAGCATAATTCCCTCTAGGTCCATCCATGTTGTTGCAAATGGGAGGATTTCATTTTTTATGTCTGAGTAATATTCCATTGTGTACATGTAACACATCTTCTTTACCCAATTGTCTATTGATGGGCACTTGCTTCTATATCTTGGCTACTGTAAATAGCACTGCAGTAAACATAAGGGTACATATGTCTTTTTGAATTAATGTTTCTGATTTCTTCAAATAAATACCCAGAAGTAGAATTACTGGATCATAAGATAGTTCTATTTTCAATTTTTGAGGAACCTCTAGACTGTTTTCCGTAGTGCACCAATTTGCTATCCCACCAACAGTGCACAAGGGTTCCCCTTTTCCCACCACCTCACCAACACTTGTTGTTTTTTTGTTTTTTTGATGATTGTCATTCTAACAGGTGTGATGTGATATCTCATTGTGATTTTAATTTGCATTGCTCTGATCATTAGTGATGTTGAGTATCTTTTCAGATGTGAAGGGAAATTTATTATAATGGATTGAAAAGAAAGTTATTAAGAAAGACATCGTAATTATTCTAAAGGTATTCTTGAGCCTCTAATATGTTCCAGACTATTTGCTGTGTGATGAACACAAAGACACAACAGTGAGGATGGCAGATTGTATATTCCCAGAATGGCTGCAACAATAGCTCTCGTTCTACAGACTCTTCTTAAAATGTGACTTTGCCATTCTTCCCATAGAGAGTTGGGTGTCTATGTTTCCTCCCTTTGAATTTCAGCAAGTTTGTGACTATAGTGAAAGTGAGGCTATATAACTTAGAGGGTTA
Organism: Rhinolophus sinicus; assembly: GCF_036562045.2. NCBI lineage: Eukaryota > Metazoa > Chordata > Mammalia > Chiroptera > Rhinolophidae > Rhinolophus > Rhinolophus sinicus. The sequence continues at coordinate 76,461,798 of NC_133752.1, forward strand.
GGTCATGAAAAGTGATATAGTTTCTGCCTCAATCTCTTAGAAAGCTTGCTCTCAGAGTCAATAACATCATGGCGAGGAATTTATAGTCAGCACCAATTTGCAATCACATCATGAGTCCTCTTAAAGTGTATCTTTGAGTGTAACTCCAGTCGGGCCATCCCAGCTGACACCAAATTGAATAGAAATAAACTTTCTCCACAGAGACAGCCTATGTTATATAATTGTGAGCAAAATAAGTGATTATTGCTCTGCAAGGCTCTCTGTTTTGGGGTTGGTTGTTACAGCAATAAATTACTGGAATAGAGAGAAATCAGTCAGACTGAGATCCTTCTGAAGCTTATAGTGAATGATAAATAAAATTACACAAGCTATTATGATATAATGTGGAAATTGTTCAAATAATGGCAATAGCTTAAGGCATGGGTATATCTGGAGGATGGGCTGTAGTTTTCAACAATAGCTTCTCTGAAGAATTAACACCTAAGATGACACATGCAGGATAGTGAGAAATGGAAGTTGTATGTCTTAGAGATGAAAGTACGTCATGATAACAGTCTGTGTGGTGATGGAGATGTGGAGCACAGGGGAAAAATATACAGGGAGAAGAAATATGCAAAAGCTAAATAAAATCAGGTTAAGAAGCTTAGACTTTATCTTTAAATGTGATCTGAAGTAATCTTCTAATTAACTAAGGTTATGGTCATGTTTGCATTATAGAAAGATTAATGAAAACACTCTCCTTCAAAGGGAGGTAAAAATAGAGTTTTGCAGATTATTTAGGCAGTGATAGTGAGTCAATCCTTCTGTATCTCCAGAGTTCTATCTTGCTTAATGGAAGCTCCATCCTTTTAAATGTTCAGACCATAAACCTTGGAGGCATCCCTGACTCCTTTTTTTAAAAAAAGATTTTATTGGGGAAAGGGAACAGGACTTTATTGGGGAACAGTGTGTACTTCCAGGCCTTTTTTACAAGTCAAGTTGTTGTCCTTTCAGTCTTAGTTGTGGAGGGCGCAGCTCAGCTCCAGGTCCAGTTGCTGTTATCTAGTTGCTGGGAGCACAGCCCACCATCCCTTGCAGGAGTCAAACCGGCAACCTTGTGGTTGAGACGATGTGCTCCAACCAACTGAGCCATCTGGGAGCTCAGCAGCAGTTCAGCTCAAGGTTCTGTGTTCAATCTTAGTTGCAGGGGGCAGAGTCCACCATCCCTTGCGGGACTCGAGGAATTGAACTGGCAGCCTTGTGGTTGAGAGCCCACTGGCCCATGTGGGAATCGAACCGGCAGCCTTCGGAGTTAGAGCATGGAGTTCTAACTGCCTGAGCCACCGGGCTGGCTCTTGACTCCTTTTATATCCTTCATCCAATCTATGCAAGCCTGCTTTATCTACCTTTAAAACATATTTAAAATCTTACCATTTTTTACCATCTGCATTGCTGCCATCCTGGTCAAAATCATCATCTCTTATTTATTTTATCACAAAAGTTTTCTGAAAGACATCTCCACTATTACATTTGCCCTACATACCAAAAGCTTTATTGTTAACACAGCAGTGGGTCAACTTTCAAAGCCAAAACCAGATCAGCTCATTCTTCTAATTAAAATCCTGTAATGGCTTCCCATTTTACTAAAGATAAAAGCCAGAGTCCATACAATGACCTAAGAACCTGAACATAATCAAACTCCCTGCTTTCTCTCTGACTTTCTCTCCAAGTCTTTTTCCTCTCTGTTCAAGACACCCTAGGGGCATTCCAGGCTTGGGCTTTTGTTTCAGCTGTTGTTTCAGCCCAGAAAGCGATTCTACAGACATCTGCATGGCTAATTACTTAATCTCCAAGTCTTTGATCAAATCTTACCTATTTAAAGTTGCAATTAGCAGCCACTCTTTATTATCCCTTAAACTCCCTTACCTACTCTGTTATTTTTCTTTTTCTCAAAGCCTGTATCAACCTATAACATTGATTTATTTGTTTAGCCTGTTATTCATTTTCTATCTTCATGTCTACTCTCCCCACTCTTGATAGAATGTAAGTAGGGAAAACGAGAGGAGGAAGCATGTGTTCGGTGATGTAAAAAATTACCTGTAGAAGTATCTGGCACATAGTAGGCATTCAAATATTTGTTGAATGAATGAACAGAGGATCAGTGACAGAAATGGAAGTGCTCTCCCCATTTTTTTGCACCACAAGTAATTCATCCTTTATAATTTAACACAGCTTTAGACATGCCCTTTTCTCTGCTGAAATTCTACCATTGTGGTGTTTGCATTCTTTTTTTTTTTTTTTTTTTTTTCTGTTCACTGTGACTGTCACTGGAATTTAATCAACTATCAAAGTCATATTGGTTTCTCGGCCGCATCAAATACCAAATAGAGCATTTCAAATATTAATACTCATGCCATCCTTCTGGGGAAAATAGGAGTGGCTAATTTAGGCATCAAAAATTTAAATGGTGTATTTAAGGTCACTTTTTTCAATCAATATGGAGAATAACAAGTAGCTTAAAGGGCAGGATTTGATATATTTCAAGAAACTGTTAGGATGATGAAGAGCTCACTGAATGCTATTAAGCAGAAACAAGGGTTGGGTAGGACAAATATATACTCGTGTATATGTAAATAGCCCTTCTCCTGTTATACCACAGCTGTATTTGGATCTACCCATTTTGTATCTAAATTCCACTACTCTCTTCTTCTACCAGCAATAAAAAACAACTCCCTCAGATTCCCTTCAGAATCACAGAGTGGTTCATAGTCATCTCATACCTTAAATAATAATCCCTCTTTCATTTCTGTTGAGTATATATCACATGTTCTAGGCCCTGAGAATATAGGAAGAAACAAAATGCATATGATTAGTTTGCTCACAGAAGTTACAGTCCAGGTCTTCCAATAATTAATGGAAGCAGCAATGGTGGACTAGAGTCCACATACTACATCTGCCAGTTACCTCTTCTATGCTTTATGGATACTAAGACTTTGTTCTTCCACCTCTTAACTTAGTCTTGGCCTCTTAGTGAAGTAAAAACAATTAGAGAAGACACAGATACTTTGATGTTTTTAATCTCAGAAGATTGCATTGATATTATTATTTCTAAGATATTCTGCATATTTTTCTTGAGCATTTGTCTGGACACTGTTCTAAGTGTTGGAATCAGTGGCAAACAAGATGCCCCCATGGATATTCCAATCTAATGGAAATAGATGATATTCTATCTTAAGCCAGAATCAATGAAAGCAACTTCCACAAAAATTTTATAAGTCTGAATGATTAAATATTTTCTCAACCTTTCTACCATTTTGTATTACCATGACAATCTACCAAAGATGGGGAAAATTAAGGGTTGGAAAAATTAAGGGTGATGTCTTTATTGGGGCTCCCTTGCTTTCCTACTATTCATAGATTATTATCCACCTAAGTTGTTCTGGTTCAGAATTTTCAATACCTAATATGTTAAATCTGATATGTGTTTTTAATGCTTAGCTTGTATAAGTTAAAATTTTAGGATATAGATAGTATATACCAGAGATAGAAAAGTTTACATCTGTATCACATATAACTATAAAATGAAAGTGAAAATTATAAGCTAAAGACAAACAAAGACACAAAACCAACAAAATTAAAACAATGTCAGAGTACTTTTGCTTCTGGTCAAAATAAAGTAACAGGAAGAGCATTTAGCCTCCTGTCTGGAACATGTCTCAAGTAATCAAATATCAGACAATGAAGAAGAGCAATATTTGAGCAATGGGAAACAAATACAATGAACTTTGAAACTGCCCAAGCCTGACAACTAGAGAAAGTTTCCAGGCTGCAATGTAGAGAGGGGAAGCCAGCCAGAGCCTGGCATCTCCCTGAGCTGAGGAGACAGAGCTGGGAGTTTGGGTAGACTAAAATGGGCAGGAGTTGACAGGAAAGTATACCAGCAAAGAGCTGGAGAGAAAGACCTCTTGAAATCTAGAGACACTCTACTTTAAATTTTCAGGGAATTCTGATCAGCACTAGCATGAGAAGAAATTATCCAAGGCTGGGGAAAAGAACCACAAAGGATTAGAGGAAACAATCTCTGGACAAACATAGAAACAAGAATAGTGCCTGTTTCTATCAATCAGAATGGAATATGACATAACTCACAGGGTATTAGATAGCATACTCTAGTAGATAGATAGCTGAAGTCTATAGGTACACTTGCTGTGGTCCAACACAAACTGTTTAAAAGTAAGGTGCAAAAGACAAACAGTTTCTACATAACTATGTCTCAGAACAAACTCAAAAATATTTCTAGGGATACAAATATAGAGGGTGCCAAAAAAATGTATACACATTTTAAGAAAGGAAAATACTGTATTAATTGTAATACTCAATATATACTGATAACAAAAGATGAATACAGGTCACATTTGACTTCTGCAATTACAAGAGGTGATCAAAGTGGTTACCATCAGCGTCCAGACATTTCTGATTACAGCAAACTACTGCTTAAGCATAGATAACATCTCTTAATATTTGTATACTTTTTTTTTTGACACCCTCTGTATATCCATCATCCAACAGGTAAAATTTGCAGTGTCTGTCATCCAATAAAAAATGATCAGGAATTCAGAGAAGAAGGAAAATAAGACCATAAAGGAAGAACATTATTGAAAAAAAAAAAAACAGAAATTATACAAATGATAGAATTAGTAATTGAAGATATTAAGACAGATATATAATTGTATTGCATATGTTTAAGAAGGAAGAAGAAAGACTGAACACATTTACAAGAGATATCAAAGATATTTTTAAAAGACTGAAATTGAACTTCTAGAGATCAAAACTCCAATACTTGAAATTAAAAATATACTTGATGAGATGAAAGGAAAATTAAAAACTGCAAAAGAAACATCAGTGAATTTGAAGAGAGCAGTAGAAGCCATCCACAATGAAGCAGAATAAAAGACGTCTAAAAAATAATAAAAATCAGTTAGCTGTGGGATACCATCAAGCAGCCTGATATATGAATAAATGCAATTGCCAAAAGAGAGGGAGAAAACATTTTTTTGAAGAAAACATGACCAAACATTTTCCAAATTTGATAAAAATTATAAATCCACAGATCCAAGAAGCACAATGAACCCCAAGCAAGAGAAATATAAAATTATGGCAAAGTATAGTCTAATAAAATTTCCTAAATCCAAAAATCAAAAGGAAAATTCTGGAAACCAGCCAGAGAAAAATGACACACAAAAAAAGAAAAATAATAAGGACAATAGATTTCGTGATGGAGACAATGAAGCTAAAAAGCCATGGGGTGGCATCTTTAAACTACAGAAAGAAAAAAAAACCATCAACCAAAATTGGTATCCATAGATGAATAGACCTAGAGAACACTATGCTAAGTGAAATAAGTCAGGCTGAGAAAGACCAGTACCATATGATCTCACTTATATGTGGAATCTAAAGAACAGAATAAATGAGCAAACTAATCAGAAACAATCTCAGAGATATAGAGGAAAAACTGATAGAAGCTAGATGGGAGGGGCGTGGGGATGAGGGGGAAGGTGAGGGGATTAGAAAATACAATCGGTAACTGCGAGATTGCCATGGGGAAAGAAAGACAGTTTGGAGATTATAATCAACAATGTTGTAAAGATTTTGTAGGGTGTCAGATGGGCACTTGTCTTATTAAGGAGACCACTTCATGGACGGAGTAGATGCCTGACCACTGCGCTATAGACCTGAAGCTGAAGCTGAGTAATACTGAATGTCAACTATAATAAGGAATAGAGTCAATGGAATTGTAACAGCTATATATGATGTCAGCGCGGTAGCAGATTGGGGGAGGGAGGTTATCACTTTGTGAGGGGTGTAAATGTCTAACTATTACATTGTTTTGTACACCTGAAACTAATTAAACAAACAAACCAAAACAATATGAAAAGAGCAAAAATTTTTTTAAAAATTAAAAACAAATCTTTACCCATAGATAATATCTTTCAAAAACAAACATAAAACGAAAATATTTTCAGATGTTCAAATCTGGAAGAATTCATCAACAGCCTATACTAAAGAAATGTTAAAAGAGAAGGTAAATGATACGAGATAACCTGTGTCTATGAAAGGGAATAAAAAGCATAGGAAATGTTAATTGAATAGAAACTATTTTTTTTTACTTCAATCTCTTTAAAGCATTAAAAAAATAAAAATATACTTTCGGCCTTATGAGGTATACAGAAGTAAAATTCATGACAACAATAATACAAAGGCCAGGTAAAGAGAAGTGAAAGTATATATTTATTATATATGACATTGTATAATATCACATGAATATTGGTTGTTATATACTACAGGTGTATAATGTAAATTCTAAAGCTACTAGTAAATAGAGTTTAAGAATAAAACAACAGTTACAGCTGTTGTTTATAATGAGCCAAGAAGATATATTAAATAAAATAAAGTGAAATGATACAAAATAAGGCAGGAAAAGGAGAAGAGGAAGTAAAGAACCAATGGACAAATGGAAAAAAAATGGTAGATTTAAATCTTACCATATCAATAATCATATTAAATGTACAGTCAACTCTCATCATTTTTGGATTCTATATTTACAAATTTGTCTACTCACTAACAGTTATTTGTAACCTCAAATCCTCATTTGCTGCACTTTCCAGGTCATCCATGGATTTGTACAAAGCAGTGAAAAACTTAAGCACTGAACATTCAAGTTCTCAGATGAAGTTTAACAAGGCAACAGACACTTTGCCTTCTTGTTTCAGCTCTCATGCTGTAAACAAATATCCTTTTCATGGTCTTTTTTGGGTCACATTTTTGCATTGTTTGTGCTTGTTGCTGGTGATTTCACTCTTTCAATGGTCTCCAAGCATGGTGCTCAACTCTGCGTGGTGTTCCTCAGCACAGGAAGGCTGTGCCTTATGATGACAGGGTGTGTTCGCTGAGCTTCATTCCAGCGCAAGCTATATTACAGTTGGCCATGGTTTCAGCGGTCATAAATCAACACGACATGTTACATAAGGTGTCTTTCAAAAGAAACACACATGAAACAAGCTTATCGATGGACGGGCTGACAAATTAGTGAAGGCCAGAAGCTCTAGGAACCTCACTATTTTCCCAAGAAATAATGGTATTCACTGGTTCAGTAAGTGTGGTGACTTTATATAACTATTGTGCATATCAAGAATCAACTTGTTAAAGTTCTTAATAACCCAATTAAATGACAGAGATTGTCAGATTGGATTTTTTAAAAAAAGCAAGACCTAACTAACTTGCCTACAAGAAACTTACTTTAAATATAATGACACAGACTCATGCATATACAGTCGATTAATCTACAACAAAGGAGGCAAGAATACACATGTTTAAGTGTGTATTTTGTTCTATGACAACTATACTTCAATAAAATTGTTTTTAAAATTAGTATAATTGTGTATAATAATTGCATTCTAAACTTACTTAGGATTTACTGTATTGTAGAAATTGTTCTATGTGTCTCAATATATTAATATAAGCCTTAAAACAACCCCATGAAGTAGGGAAATCACAATTCCCATTTTCCAGGTGGTAACACTGAGACACAGAAAAGTTAACTAAACTTTCCCAAAGTCACACTTCCAGTAAGTAGCATCGCTGAGATTTGATGCCAGGCTGTCTGGTTCCATAGTTTATAAACTTGTCCAGTATGATGCACTGATCCTTGGGAAGGGCTGAGTTGATCTGCTGACAGTAGGTCACCATGTCTAAAATGAATAAGGTCCCGATTACTACTGTATTTGTTTTCTGAGTATAGCAAGCCTGCACTACCACATTTCTTGTGTTAGCTCGAATAGTCAATATTTTTTTCTGTAGAACTGTTTTGTTTATCCAGTACAGAATGACATCATTTTTATTTTTTATTGAGTCAAATATTAAATTCACAGTTGTTATTTTCTAGTTGGTATACAACAATTAGATTAGCAGTATATGGCACTCATGACAATCATAAAAGTAATGGCAGTCACAAACACTGAAATCACCAGTATTATTTGATTATAATAATGTACATCCAGATGATCTAGAGTAAGTTTATGCTAAGATTTTATTATCATCAAACTGCAAACAATTTTAAAAATTAGGATAGATAACTTGAGAGCTTCCAGAAATATGTCCAACCACATGCTGACATCTACAAAACTCAGTTGGAGAAACATTATTCCAGAAGAGGGAAGAGCTAAACAAGTTTCTTTCTTCCTTTTTTTTTTTTTTTTTTTTTTTAAATTGCTCACCCTGTATCTTGGCATCCAACTACAGTTTTCCACAGTTCCAGCTAATTAATCATGTTTAAGCTTTCTACCTGGTAACCATGGGTAATTTAGTTTCAGCTGAGGTTGAATTTCTTCATCTATTAAATTTAAATCATAGTGTCTTGCTCCATAGATTTTTTTTTAATAGAATACACATATGGAAATGTTTTTCATATGTTTTTAAGGTTGTGGTATAATTAAAGAGAATTTTCTTCTTAAGCTGACCTCACTTTCTATAACACTTTAATTTGTCGTACTCTATATATTGCCATTTCCACAATGTACTAGCTGTGTAATCTTGAGCAAGTCACTCATCCTCTCTCTGGTTTGAATTTGTCATGTGTGAAATAGATATAATAATAGACCTACCTCACACGATTGTCAGGAGCATTCAAGGAGTTAAAACTTGAATGTGTTAGAATAGTGTGTGGCCATGTAAATCCTAAGTAAATGTGAACTTACTGAAGGGTAGGCTATTTTGCAAGGACCATTCTCTAATGAGGGATTGTTTTCATCTTCTATTTGACAAACTATGTCTTATTTTTCCTCTCCAAAATTTTGCATAAGAATCATATTTTTCATAATCATATCCAATAAACTGTTTTACTTCTTTAGTAATAAAAATTGGCTAAAATATTACAAAATTAAAGAATGTGCAATTTAATTTTTATCAAATCTAAAAATTTTAAAATGGCTGGTAGAACATTGAAAGATTGCTTTTAGAATAAATAAAAAAGATGCATGTTGTGTCATGTTAAGCAAACTATAGACTTCAATAACCTAAGCAGTAATACAGAGTAGGCAAAATTTTAGATTTGTATAAGTTTTAATAAATTTATTATGACTTATTACAGTAGTTATAGGTAAGATCAAAGTTTAGAGATACTCTTTAAATATTTGCTTATATCTTAGTCTTAAGCTAAATTTACATTTGATTTCAAAATGTTTTCTTTGCAAATTTCTTCCTATTCATTTAGTTTCCTCTTTGTTTTGTTGATGGTTTCTTTTTAGTTTGATATAGTCCCATTCATTTATTTTTGCATTTACTTCCCTTCAACACAACCAATAAGGGGCTAATATCCAAAATATATAAAGAACTCACACAACTCAACAACCAAAAAACAAACGGTCCAATTAAAAACTGGGCAGAGGATCTGAACAAACTCTTCTCCCAAGAAGACATATAAACGGCTAACAGATATGTGAAAACATGCTGAATTTTAATAGCTATTAGAGAAATGCATATCAAAACCACAATGAGATAGTACCTCACACCTGTTAGAGTGGCTATTATCAACAAGACATGCAATAACAAGTGTTAGAGAGGTTGTGGGAAAAAGGGAACCCTCATATGAGATCTGACAATTAAGTTCACGAACTTGTTGCAATGATGTTGCTAAACTTTTTTTTATATTAGAGGGATTATTCATTATAAATTTATGCCAACTGGACAAACAGTTAACCAAGTTCACTATTTGGAAGTGCTGAAAAGGCTGCGTGAAAAGTTAGACGACCTGAACTTTTCACCAGCAATTCATTGGTCTTGCATCACAACAATGCACCAGCTCACACAGCACTGTCTGTGAGGGAGTTTTTAGCCAGTAAACAAATAACTGAATTGGAACACCCTCCCTGCTCACCTGATCTGGCTCCCAATGACTTCTTTCTTTACCCAAAGATAAAGGAAATATTGAAAGACATTTTGATGACACTCAGGACATCAAGAGTAATATGATGACAGTTCTGATGGCCATTCCAGAAAAAGAGTTCCAAAATTGCTTTCAAGGGTGGACTAGGTGCTGGTATCAGTGCAGAGCTTCCCAAGGGGAGCACTTCAAAGGTGACCATAGTGATGTTCAGCAATGAGGTATGTAGCACTTTTTCTAGGATGAGTTTGCGAACCTAATTGTCAGACCTCATACACTATTGGTGAGAATGTAAACTGGTACAGCCACTATGGAAAACAGTATGGAGATTCCTCAAAAAATTAAGAACAGAATTACCATATGACCCAGCAATTCCTCTTCTGAGTATCTACCCTAAAAATCTGAAAACATTATCTGTAAAGATATATGTACATCTATGTTCACTGCAGTATTCTTTATGATGGCCAAGACATGGAAACAACCAAAGTGTCTTTTAATAGATGATTGGATAAAGAATATGTGGTACATATATATAAGGGAATATTAAGATGAAATACTACCATTTGTGACAACATGGATGCATTTTGAGATTATCATGCTAAGCAAAATAAGTCAGACAGAAAAAGACAAGAACCACATGATTTCAATAATATGTGGGATATAAAACTGAAAGCAATAAACAAACCAGATAAATAAATAAAAACTCATAGACACAAACAACAGGTTAGTGATTATCAGAGGGGAAGGGGAAGAGGGAGGTGGTAGAAGAGAATAAAAACTATGATCTCGAAAGGAGATTTGACTTTGAGTGGTGAACACAGAATGCAATATATAGATGATGTATAATAGAATTGTATACACTTGAAACCTATAGAATTTTATTACCAATTTCACCCCATAAATTTAATTTAAAAATGTATTTTTTAATATCTCTGAGTCTATTTTTATTCTGTTTGTTCATTTATTCTGTTCTTTAGATTCCACATATAAGTGAGATCATATGGTATTAGGTTGGTGCAAAAGTAATTGCAGTTTTCACATTATTTTTAACCTTTTAAACCTCAATTCCTTTTGCACCAATCTAATATTTGTCTTTCTCTGTCTGACTTATTTCACTTAGCATAATATTCTCTAGGTCCATCCATATCATTGCAAATAGTAAGATTTCATTCTTCTTTGTGGCCAAGTAATACTGCATTGTACAAATATACCAGTGTTTCTTTATCCAATCGTCTATTGATGGGCATTTCAGCTGTTTCCATATCTTGGTTATTGTGAATAGTGCTTCAATAAACAAAGGGGTGCATCTTTTTTTTTTGAATTAGTGTTTTGGATTTCTTTGGATAGATGCCCAAGAGTGGAATTGCTGGGTCATAAGGTAGTTCCATTTTCAATTGTGTGTTAGGGGTATAAATGTCTAACTATTATGTTTCTCTGTACATCTGAAACTAATAAAAATAGCAATGTTTGTTTTCTTTTGCTTTTTTTAAGAGGCTGATAAATGGAAGTAGTAGAGGGAAGTAAGCTCTTCAGTATCGTCTCTAGTTTGGTTTAATTTTTCCCTAGGGATATCAAAGTACCCTAAAAATTATAGGACATGAACCATTATTGTTCTGTAAAATGGAAACATTGGTGCTTCATCAACAATAAGAATACTAACAGTGTGTTTGTTTATTTTACAGTGAATGAAGTACCTGAACACCCACTATTATGTAATACAACAATCTTACAATGTAAATATATACTAAAAAGCACACATTTTGCAAATGAAACAACTAAAATGCAGTGAAGTTGAATAATTTGCCCAAGATCATGACACTAAAGCCTAGACCAACATGAGTCTTTCGATTGCATTTCCTGAGTTTTTTTGTTTTGTATCTAATTCCTTTCTTATAATCCCTGACTTTTTAGCCCCGAAAGCACATAGGACCACTTTCCCCAGGGCACCTCCTACACCACTTCTTACATGCTTCCTTGGTCTATACCAGAAGCTCGGAATCCACTTTTCTATAAATGTAGTTTAAGATCACTTTTAAACACCTTCAACCAACCGATATAGATCTTCCTGCAATGTAGTCCCTCAGTTTGATATCTGACAAACCAAAAATACTAGTCACCCCCCAAATTGGAAGACTTAATGTCACTTCCCTACCATCAAATGTTTTAGTATCTATACTGTGTCTTAATTATTTGTTTTGTTTAATTTTATTTTACAGATATTAATATAATGCTTACTATGAGCCAAGTTATGTTCTACAGCTTTTACAATTTTTTTTCAAATCCTTGTAAGCTAAGTACCATTATTATCCTCATTTTAGGAACTTGGGTAAGGGCACCAGGCTCGTGAGTGGCAGGGCTTTTCACAATAACAATTATAAACAATAGAATTACAACAGCATCAAAAATCCAATTGGTAAAATTCTACAGTTTAGACTGAAATTTGAGCAGTCTCAGATGGAGAACTCCACACTAACAGTCTATCAGCTATAACATTGAGACCAAGAAATAACTGTGACTAGTATATGATCTAAAAGTCTATGTGATAGAACACAGGGCAGTGTAAAAATAGTTCAATGAAAGAGAAGGAACTAGATTCATAACATTACCTGAGGGACTACTGTTTAGGCTTTATGTGTGTGTGCACCTGCACACACACACACACACACACTGAATTAACTAAACTAAAAGTGGAAATTTCATTGCATCAAATAACTAATTGTGGAACATTTCCTTGAGAGAACTAATTTCTTTGCCATTAATTCTTTTGTACTCTTAATGCCAGAGTTAAAATAATTCCTTCAGATATTAGGGAGAATTTTGATCTATGACATAGATCTAAATCACACTTACAGTCACCTTGAAAGTGAAGATAAAGTAGCCCTCTATTCTTGCCTAAAACACATCTTATACATAAACACTACTACCAAAAAAATTTACTAAATTTACTTTGTCCCTACTCTTTCAAATCAACAATTGCTGTGAAACTACCTCAGAGTGTTGTTTTCAAAAGAACAATAATAGTTAACAATCTGAGCACTTAATTTTTATCAGGCCCCTTTCTAAGAGCTTTCCATGATACCTCACTTAATCCCATAGCAATCCTATAAAGTAGATACCATTATTAATCTCATGTTACAATTAAAGGAACTAAAACAAAGAGAATTTATGTAATTTTCTGAAGGTCATATAGCTATTAAATGGAGATTTAAACCCTAAAATCTGACTTCAGAACTTTTGCTACTAACCACTATGATAGAAAGGGTTGTCAGAATAATAGGATCCAGTTGAAGGACTTAACATCCAGAAGCCTTGTCTATTTTCCTATTTTAATATTTCAAAAGTCTCTGGAAAATTAGTGAATATCATCTGCAGTTAGGAAACCGAAGTGAGATATCTCCCACGTACTCAGAGAAAAGAAATAGCACTATTATGTAAAAACTCCACTAATAAATATAACAGAATGCTACCTGAGATTGAATGTCCATAAGAGTTATTGTAAAAGACTGTTGCCTTGTGGCTTGTGATCATTGTTCAAACAAATGTAAGGTCTTCTGCTGGGTTCTAAGAACCTAACAATAGACTAAGTTTTTGACCAACAATTCCACATTATCAATTTTATGTATTTTTAAAACTCTTAATGGAAGTACTAAGATTCTGATGATGTATTTATGTCTAGTTTGCAGGTAGTTCTGAATATCCTCTTTGCTATTTTAACTCTCTCTTCACTGGCATATATTATATAAGATACATAAAAGTAGCAAATATAGCAGAAAATATTTATGTAGCCTTGTTTTAATATTTATGTAGCCAGACACGGCCCTAAGCACTTTGGATATTTTAACTCATTTAATCCACACAACAACCTTTTTAAATAACTACTGTTATTATCACCATTTTATACAGAAAGAAACTGGTATTGAGAAGTTAAGTATCTTCAAGGTCATTGACTAGTGCAAATGGTAGAGACTGGGGTCAAACTAGGTAGTCTGGCCAAGGTGATCATGTTCATAACTACTATGTTATACTATTAGGAGATGATCCAACTATCTTCTAGAATACCACTAGAGCCTCAGAGTTATGCCCTTTCTTGGGCAACTCATCCCCAGATAGTAATACATTCACTAAGCATGTACTGAGTACCAGTTTTCCTAGGCACCATTCAAAGTCTGGGAATACAAGGCTAACTAGGGCAGAGGAACTTTTAACAAGGGAAAGGTAAATAAATGATGAACTACAATGGGAGGGTTAAAGGCCAACATAGAGTATATAGAAAGGGGTGCAGAGGCATAAACATGACTACACATGGTGCCAAAGCCCTGACGGTTAGGAGGGAAGAGGAGGATGAATATTTGAGGAGGAGAAAATAAAGGAAATGCAAAAAAATGAGTGAACAGTGAATTAAGAAAAAACAGAACCCATTACATTTATACTTACCTCAAAGAAAAACTGGTGATTTAATCATGTTTCCAGACTATGAATCATTTTATTAATCAGGATCCTTGCCACACACATAGAAATGATAACTGAGACTATTTAATGAAGGGACTATTTACACAATTATGGGAAGAATTATAGGCACCAACTAGAGAAGAAGAAGCATTAGGAGCTGCAACAGCCAGAGCTGTTGCCATCTTTAATCTGGAGGGGCAAAGATATGTTGCTGTCACGAGAAGCCAACAAGAGCTGTAATGGTGGGAGAGGGTCTGCCCCAATAGGTGCTGTGGCTCTAAGTAGAGGAACACAGCCACTGCCAACCACAGCCCAGTGAGTGGGTGGGGGAAATATATACTCTGACCTCATTCTCCTCCCACCCACCAATCTCCTGCAGGTGCTTCCATAAGGTGAACAGAGCACAAAGGAGTGTATGTGATACAGTCCACAGAAGTCAGAATTCTGTCACCCACGGCAGGGTGAGAAGGGTTGGGTGCTGAAAGGACAAACAAAGAATAATCAACACCTGATTATTACTCAGAAGACAGTACTTAGTACTACATCATCTCCAAGGAAACAGGTAGCTAGAGAGACCTGTACTGGGTAAAATAAAGACTTTTCTAGAAAAGCTACATAATTACTAAAATCAGCTACATCAGCATGGAAGTTACAGGGATCTTGTATAAAGATATTTAAATACAAAATTTGCATCACTTTAACTGGGATAAATTCTCTCTCTTGCAGTATTTACTGCTTTTTAAAAATTTTAAATTATAGTGACTTATTTCCATTTACTGAACCCACATTTTCATGACTTCTTTTTTAGAGAAGAGTTTGTTTTTGTTCATTTGATCAGCAAAGAGTATTAATTCTACCTCTAAACATCCTCATATCTATCTCCCTGTCTCTTTTCCCACAGCTACTAGTTAGTTCAAGCTTTTATCAACCAATCGGCCCTGATAACAGTGAACTCTGAGTCTCTGAAATGACAAGCTGCTGTCTGCCCAGAGTCCTGACTATGCTCCCCGCATACAACATAAAATAAATTCAGATAATGGCACCAGGAACTGCACAGAGAAAGATCCTTTACTGATTATGTTACCCAATTTGCATGTGATTTGTGGTAATTTTAACTGTGCAAAATTAGCATTTAATTACCATTCATTCTTTCTGGCTTCTTTTAGGAAGCCCCATTAATTAAAGTGAGAATTCAGATGAAACTGGTTCTGCTGAATAAGGTAAATTGGCTTTGATCTGTAAAAATAAGCATTCAGAGAATTCCATTAATCAGCATTAATGTTCTCTCTGTCATATTTAGTTATTGAGTGTTTAGTACCATTGTCCCTTACTAAACTTACTTTCATACTGCTTTCAACAAAGATTTAAACTGCACAATGTTTCTTTTTTGTTAAGTTTACTTATTTGGTGAGCGCGTGAAAATGGAGTCAATTGTGAAAGTTGTCCCTGGTTAAAAAAAAAATAAATAAAGAGGGTAATTGGTGGAAAAATAGCAAGTATAATCTTTCTTTCTCTTCCCATAATACTACAGGGAAAAGGATTTGCAATGTATTAATGGAGGAGAAAAGTGAAGAATGGGAAAAAGCTCAATTCTCAGTACTTTCATATATATATGAAAACATATATATATGTACATATGTACATATATATATGTTTATATATACTTATACATACATATAGATGCTGGTTTTTCAGGTTCATATTTGTGTACTTGGAAAACTGATGCTGCATGAACACATCCATATGCTTGCTGGACCACCTACAGAACTAAATTTGGAAACCTCATACATGTTATACTGAATCAAATCTTTCATCGATAAATATTTGAATGCTTAATCTCTGTCCAGTCCTCTTCTGTGTGTTCTTAAAATAACACAGAATTTTAATATATGACTCTACATTGAAATAATTTGTTAATAAAACTAAATTCATCTTTAAAAAGTCACAATGAACACTACAAACTGTCTATGATTAAAGGAAATATGATTATTGTGAAAATTAAGAAATATAAAACTCAGGCTAACTAGAACAGCCTTTATGGGAGGGATGGACTTGGAGAAGATATAGGGTTTAGTCAAGTAGTCAGAATATGGAAAAGGTAAGTGGAAAGAAGGTAACAGCTAAGGCTGTGTACAGTTTCATATGTTTTAGGCTTAAGACAAGTGAAAAAAAAAGGGCTAAAATTTATTTATAGGGTCTCATGTAGCCAACACTTTGCCTTTATTTTCTATTTGACACTCATAGCAAATCAATACGATACTATGCAGAGTAATGATAGGCTGTTGATTATAATATGGTTCAATGACCATGAGTATCTTATTTAAATTTATGAAATTTGACAAACTTTAATTTCCTCATGTATAAATGGGAAAAACCATCAACATTATCTACTTCACTTGTGAAGTTTACATAAGGTAACACATATAAATTCCTTTGAACAGTGTGCAGTCTCTCACAGATAATGAATGGTAGGCCTGACAGCCAAACTCCTGGATAGAATCCTAACCCTATGCTGTGGGTGGGAGAGGGGCTCAGAAAGACAGAGAAGGTCCATATCCACTTAAGCAATGTTTCTCAAAGTGGTCCAACCTGCTTCCATTGTAATCATTTTGAGAACTTTGAAAAAAAATATTCTGCTATTTAAAATGACAAACTCAAGCCATGGGTTTACCTTCTACTTTCCTCCTCTCTCTAACAAAATGAAAACAGAGGGAAACGAAGCTTCCCTTCCTATAAAAAAATTAAGATAGAAATGAGGAAAGCTGCCCGTCAATGAGCGATCTTAACAGATTGATGGAAAAGATAAGCAGGTGAAGAAGCCTTCTGCTAACCGATACTCATAAAGCTTGACAGAGTAACATAAGGAAGGGCCTCCAGCAGGGAAAGTAGTCCATCTTCCATGGAGAACTCCAAACACTCCAGTTTTAATGGAGGCTTAAAGTGAGTTGTAGTTTGTTAGAAACAGGCTTTATTTGAAAGTCTTTTCATGCAACAGTAGACATCCCTCACCCCCATATCCTGTCCCAAAGCCCCAAAAACATGTCAAGAAGGTTCTTTCAGTCCAGGCAATAAAATTGAGTTCTTTTCTAAAGAAATTGAACAAATTCATTTGAAAGAACAAAGTCAATTTGCATGAGCATTGGTGGAGATCTCCTGAGTATGTTGGAAGGGCAGGAGAAGATTAGATTCTGCCTTTGCCTTGCTTATAAAACATCGCCATCCAAGCATGAAGGGCACCCATGGGAAGACGTGACACAGTGGATCTACCCAGAGTCCTTTCCTATTTTTATTAGTCTGGAAGAGACTCCTTTTCCTCTTTTATTTATCCAGAGATGGTGCCTTTTTCTATCCTATCTGCTCAGAGAGGATGGCCTTTTCTAGTTTCAACAATGGTGTAGTGAAGGTGAGAAGCTGTATGCTGGTATTGGTGAGCAGAGACCTCCATATGCTGGCATCTAAGGCCCCTATTACTTTCTTTGCTGCTCACACAAAAGCAAGGCATGGCTTCAATTAGCTTATCCAGACCTCTATACCCAATAGGAGTGGATGACTAGAAACCAATCTATCTCTGTACTGAATGAGCCCATATACAGGGGTCGCACTCTGACGGCCCAGGCCAAATCCCATCAGCCACCTATTTTTGTACAACCTGCAAGCTAATGATTTTTAATGGTTGAAAACAGTCAAAAGAAGATTAATATTCTGTGCATGTGTAAATTATACAAAATCCAAATTTCAGTGTCCATAAATAAAGTTTTATTGAAACATACTCATGCTCTTTCATCAAAATATTATTGATGGCTGCTTTGCCACCATAATGGCAGAGTTCAATAGTTGTCATAGAGAGCAAATGGCCTAGAAAGCCTAAAATAGTGAATATATGGTTTCTTATGGAAAAAAGATTTTTGATCTCTACTATAAAGTATCTAATAAAAAAGTGTTCCTTTTGTTGAGGGTTGAAAAGAATAGGTTAAAGGGTTGACATGTTAACTTGTTTTCATTTGAGTCAGTGGATGGCCAGAATCTTATACTTCACATTACCTATTGCTTCCATGCTTAATAAAAAGCTGGAAGTTGAACTGCGTAAGCAAGATCCATGTCCACCCTCTTGCTGTTGGAAGGTACCAATCCAAAGTGGAGATTCTGAAAAAGTCAGGTTGAATTTGGGCTGTGTGAGGGAATGAGGAGGTCAGGCCAAAGCTTTCACCCTTATATTTAGGACCTAAAGTTTCAAAGCTGAAATTCTCTATAAATAGCCCCAAAGGACTAATGCTTAAGAACTGGTTGCTGGGCTGTTTTGTTGTTGTTGTTGTTTTGTTTTGTTTTTGTTCTTTTAATTAAAGTTTATTGGGGTGACAATTGTTAGTAAAGTTACACAGATTTCAGGTGTATAATCGATAATGTATTACAGAATGGTGGCTGTCTTTTTATAAAAATATTTTTATCGCTATTCTGAATTTATGCATGATATTTTATTCATATTATTTCTCTGGAAATAGGTTTAAACAAAACTTCAAACAGTCTGATTCAGTGTTCCTACAAAATGGCCTCGTAATAGCTCTTTTCCTTAATACATGCACCTAGCTGGTCTTTTATAGTCCAGGAAATCAACTGTCAGGTCCTAACATAAGGACAGAAGCTGAATATGAATAGAGAACTATTAGAGAAACCCTCGGAGACGGCATGGGGTTATACAAAGGACACCAGGTACACCTTCATTTTCAGTTCCTGACATGATATTGAGCTGCCTGCAAATAAACATCATAAGTCATTGACATTCTAGGAGTTGGGCAGAATTTTTGCAGTGTTATAATGCTTTCATTTTATGCCCTAGAAATACCTGAAATTATGTGAATTTTCATTTGGGAATTTAAGTGTTCTTTCAGTGTTTTGACATAAGCACATGAAGGAGCCAGAAACACCTACAACACTGAAAGTGAAATCCAAAGAAACAGAATGAAGAATTGGTTGGGTTTGTCAGTGGATTTCTTACTCCAGAATTCCCCAAACTATGGCTCCTAGACTACTTAAAATGAGGTAACCTCAGAGGGTTTGGGGTTGGAAAAAGTTGGAAAGATTTAAGGTGTGCAAGGTTTCATTGGGGGATCTGATTATGCTCATGGCATAATTCTAAAGCTAAATGAAAATTAGTATTTGATTGCCCAAATTTGAGCCCACTACCAGTCACTGACTTAAGTGCTTTTCTTATTCTTATTCAGGCAAAGCACATACTGAAGAAACATGAGGAAAATCAACTTAGAATGGTTGACATTTGTCTCCTGGACATTACTGGGAAGGTTGCCAGTCGATTTACCTTCAAAAAGACACAGACAAACCTCTCGAAAGCAAATTGGTCCTTGTAATGCATTGGGATTTATTACCTAAATTCCAGTAAAGAAGATAATATAAATACTCTGCAATGAATTCATGAAAAGACAGTGTTGTGTCAAATTGAAATTATTATAATTATAATCATGTACCATTAGGAAGACATCCACTATGTTTTAGTTACATACTGGCTCTAGATCAAATTTAACGTCAACATAACATTGTGCTATATGGTAATTATAATAATGGACATCTAATTGACTATTAGATGAATTCACAATTGTAATGAAGTAATTTTATGAATGATTAATAATAGATATTAGCCATTGTGGCATGTCAAATTATGACCCTTTTCCTCAGAAATTATTTTTAACTTTTAGCAGTGTGAAGATATTTAGGCTTTGTGAAGAAAAAATGTGCTTTATTTTAAAATATACTATTAGAGTGGACATTACAAAAAGAGAATCTGATATCCATTATATACATCAACTAAAATTATACTGAGAGATGCTTAAATATGTATATTAGTCTACTCAACCTGCTATAAAAAAAAAAAAAAAAGAAAGAAAGAAAAGAAAAAATACCAGAGACTGAGTGGCTTAACCAACAGAAATTTCTGTTCTCATTGTCTGGACGCTAAAAGTCCAAGATCAAAGTACCAGCAGGGTTAATTTCTGGTGAGGCCTCTCTTCCTAGCTTTCAGAAAGCCACCATTTTACTATGTCTCCACATGGCCTTCCCTTTGTGTGTGCAGGCAGAGAGAGACAGGGAGAGAGATCTCATCTTCTCATAAAGTCACCAGTCCTATCAGATGAGTGCTCCACTTTTACGATCTTATTTAACTTCAACGACCTCCTTAAAGGCTCTGACTCTAATACAGTCACATTGGGGCTTAGGGCTTCAACGTGTGAGTTTTGAGAGGATACAATTCAGTGTATAACAATATATGTTGTCTGTAGTAATTGGTCCATTTGTTAGAGTAAGGAGTCAAAGGTACATATGTATTCCTCTCAAACCAATATGTTTTGCACAAAACTAAATTCTATTCCACCTGTGAAGACTATTCCCAAACTCTAAAAAGCCATTTCAGACTACAGAATATAGACTCTTCATTCACTCAAACAGAAACTTATTGAGTAACTTCTGTCTTGAGATCAGTGAAAGGTGCTGATAATACAGAGGTGATCCCATTCCTGTTTGAACAAATACAGCAGTCTAGTAGAGGAGACAGAATTGCACAGATATATAAGTTAAATATTCAGTGAATTTGATGTTTTGTAGGGGCTTCGAAAGAAATAGCTATGTTACTAGAGAAAAAAATAGCCAGTTGGACTTCTAGCGGCTCCACACAACGGCATCAACTTAGTAAAAAAAAAAAAACAAAAAAAAACCAAACATACAAAAAGAACACACAATAATGTTTTCTTATTTATCTGGCTGAGAAATTTGGTCTTGAGAACGTATAATAAAAGACACTGAGTCTTGGGGACAAATTTCCATGAAGGAAGTTCTCTACACTGTGAATCTACGGTGTTAATTTATATTTTTTAAAAAGGGAACAGATATCCTGTCCAGATATCCTCTTTCTTTTTTTGGACGATATCGGAACCAAATTGAAATCACATTTTTGGTGAATATTGAATCAGATTAATTAGTGCTGTAATTACTAGCATGTGAATTTGGAAAATAAACAGTTTTTGTCTCAGTTCACATATCTGAAAAATAGTGAAAATGATGCCTACCTCTAGAATTGTTTTGAGAGGTGAAATGCTCACAACAGTTTCTTGCACAAATAGATGCACAATAATGAAATAATATTATATGAATATTTAACGGTATAATTTATAACAGCCTGATGTATACAATCCACAACACATTTATAGCAGCCAAAAAACTGGAGCTAGTGAATTTATTTATTCATTTAGCTATTTCTCAATATCTATTGAGCACCTAAGTCATTCACTGTACTTGGTGTTAATGATATAACAGTCAACCAACCAAACTGATGTTTCCCTTAACAAAGCTTACATTCTAATAAGAAATGTATCAAATAATTACAATAAGATGTGATTGCTATTATTGGTTGGGGTGGGTGAGGGAAGGAATTTATTTCCTACTCCCAATATTTCCTTTCATGTAGAGGGAAATCTATGAGTATAACGTCCTGAATCCTCTTTGTCTACTCACTCATTTGTCTACTGGGGAGGAGAAGTAAATTTTCTAAAAGGTGAATTTAGGATAAGAATATTGGGAATGCATGGCCCCCAGTCCCTTCACCTTTCTCACTTGTTCATCTACCTGTAAAGAGCATGTGCTTTCTTCGGCCAAATGGTGAGAGGGGCCAGTGCTCGAGGATCCATCACTACCAGTGTGGTTGTATAGAGAGTCCCAATTCTGAAGTCCAGGCTAGAAAGTCCACTTAGTAGCAAATATGAGCTGCATTCTCCAATATTAACTTTATTAGTAATGGAGGTGGTTATTTTGCCTCTGTCTTCCATAGTCTTTTATCTAATTTTCATTTGATTCAGAACTCAAGAGGGGAAGAGTTATTTGAATAACTTGAATCCCAAATAGTTATGGTACAGGGAAAGCAACACATATATGAGGTATTAAATCTAATCTAGAGAGACAGAGGTATAAAATCTAATCACTTCCTTACTGAAGGAAGTGAAGCTTGGGCACAAGTTGACCAGTCAGAGAGGAGGAGTCTGGTACATAGCAGGTCCTTTCTCACCTGCTTCTGGATGGGCACTGCCTGTGGCTCTTTCCATCGCCCTTTATCTATGTTGACACATTCTCTTTTTAGACATATTAATTTCACTTTTACTCTTCAAGTTCTTTATAAGTGTCAAAATAGCCAGACTTCGCCTTAGGTTATATTCTCATTTTTTGTTAGAGGAAAGCTTTCAGTAATCCATTTATATTATTGCCCTTTTACAAAGTAATTCTCAATCTTTTATTAATAATAACTATAATTATTGAGTACATACTGTCTATCAGGGACCATGCAAAGAACTTTATATATATGATCTCATTTGATCCTTACAAAGCTCTAATGGGAATGATATTTATATGCCCATATTCAGATGAGAAAATTAAGGCAGAGGAGGCTAAGCAACTTGCCCCAGATCACATAAATAGCAAGAAGCAGAATCAGGGTGGAATCCAATTGCATTGCTTTTAACTCCAATATCCATACTCATGATAATCACAGTTTACTGCCTTGAAAACTAATTTTATTTCTAAATTTTACATTACTTGTTTTAACCCTATGTGAACAACTTCTATAGGATGGCAGCAGGAAAGAGGCATTGCTCTGCATCCAATCCATTCCACTGGTAAATCAGTCAAACTACAAGACCCTTTGATGCAGAGTAAAATGTATGGTCTTTTTGTGGAGAACATGGGATCCATATGTTTTCTTTTTGATTCACTGAAACCCAAACAGAATTAGCTTTAATGAGGCATCATACGATTTTGGAAGTATGAGAACTGACAATTAAGTTCGTGAACTTGTTGCAATGATGTTGCTAAGCTTTTTTGATATCAGAGGGATTATTCATTATGAATTTGTACCAACTGGACAAACAGTGAACCAAGTTTATTATTTGGAAGTGCTGAAAGGCTGCATGAAAAAGACGATCTGAACTTGCATCACGACAATGCACCAGCTCACATGGCACTTTCTGTGAAGGTTTTTAGCCAGCAGACAAATAACTGTATTGGAACACCCTCCCTACTCACCTGATGTGGCCCCCAATGACTGCTTTCATTGCCCAAAGATAAATGAAATATTGAAAGGAAAACATTTCTATGACATTCAGAACATCAAAGGTAATATGACGACAGCTCTGATAGCCATTCCAGAAAAAGAGTTCTAAAATTGCTCTGAAGGGTGGACTAGGGGCTGGCATCGGTGCATAGCTTTCCAAGGGGAGTACTTCGAAGGTGACCATAGTGATATTCCGCAATGAGGTATGTAGCACTTTTTCTAGGATGAGTTCGCGAACTTAATTGCCCGACTTCTCGTGTATCTGCACATATGTCAATGTACAATGTGATGCTTAAGTCAATATGTTCCTTCTTGAAACTTTTTCATGAACAATTATGAACAACAGAAATATATTCTTTGAATTAATTAAATTCAATTCAACAAAAATTTACTAAGCACTAACAATAAGCAAAGCATTGTGTCAGAAACAATGGAGAATACAAATTCTATCTTCAAGGATATCACAATGCCTTATGTTGTGATTTCTTCTTCTCATTTCTATTCACAGAAGTAATTGTATTATTTTCTAAGTAAGCTTCCTGTTTTCCATCTCCTATTTATTTTGTTGCCCAATATAAATGAGAGATGGGTTCCTTCATAAACCGTATTTTTATTGCTTTGCACCATAACAAGGAAGAAAGACAGGTGAATAAGAGTTTTCTGTTTCTAACTAAAATTTTAAATTCCACCTAGAACACTGTCATCATAAAAATAATTGATTGTGATGTTGATGCCAGCATTTATTTCCTTGGCACTTTATTTGACTGAAAGCATGATAGTGAATGAGAGGCGCTACACATTCTAAATATCACAACGGGCTGGTAAATATCCCGCTATGTTCGGAAGCCTTTCTGAGACATATGCAGTTATCTGCTCCAAATTAACCATCCCATTAAAACAATCTGTGTACCACCTTCTCACCAGGGGCAGAGAGCTTAGAAGGAAAGAGAGCCTGCTTAAAAAATCCCTCCTAGCAGAAAGCAGGACTGGTGAAAAGTGTCTCCCCTCTAAAATCCACCACCTTTTTGTGGAGGCAACTTATTGTAAGTTTCTAGAATTCAGACTAGAAGTTTGCCTTATATTTCTTGTTATGTAATATTATAGTCAAGGTATATATATATATACATACCCTATAAATGATAAATGAAAATCACTTTGTACATTGATTGATTTTGTGTGCTCTTATGGCCTCAATCTTCCACATTTCAATCTACACTGATAAGATGCTAATTAAAGATGAAAATACAACTCTTTTGAGGAAGGTATGCACAGAATGAGTAGAAGAATTAAGAAAGTTATTTTACTAGCACAGTGATTCTAGATTGGAGAGAGTAAAATCAAGAATGGCTTTCTGTATCAGCTTGTCTTTCTGCAATTACTACAATCACTTTCAAGAACTGTCTGGATATTAAAGTGGTAAAACTAAAATCAATCTAATTATCCCTAGTGAACCTTCCTTCCATCAATTTCCCTTACAGAGGAAACAAAATTGGCCATTACTCACCACTTCAGTATTAATGTTGGCTGCAGCCCCGCTGAGAGATACTTAGATGCACACCATTTGTTAGAAATCTGAAAGTGATTCCTTTGACTATTAGCACATGCTTAGCAAGAGATAAGAGACAGGGAGAAATCACTAATTCATTTTTTCTTTCAACCAGTAGGTACTGGGCTTAGCCCTGATACTATAAATATGTATAAGATGTTATTTATTTATTCAAGGAATTCATATCTAGTTAGGGAGAGAAACATATAAATAGATAATAATGAAACAATGTGTGATTAAAATCAATGATAGAGATTCAGACAATACTGAGAACAAGTAACTAGCCAACTCAGGATTTTGTAAAATATAGGGAGAGGGATGTTAAGGGATGTTGAGCTGCTTCTTGGGAGAAGTTGGAGGCAAGAGGAAAGCATGTTCTCTAGAAGGAAAGACCTGAACCAAAACATGGAGGTGAGAGAAATGTTAGGAACTTAATGTGGAAACACAAACATTTGCATTCTGTAACATGTTAATCCAGGAAGAGACTGCCAGACAGAGAGGCAATGAGGTAATAAAGAATACTTTGTGTTTCATTTTAAAGAACAGAAATATTGCCTAAAAGAAATAGGGGAGTCCAAATATTTATTAGCAATGGAGCTCCACAGTAAGATCTGTGTGCTATTCAGTGGTAAGAAAAGATGATATAGGAACATTTGGGACAACATGGATGGATCTTGAGAGTATAATGCTAAGCGAAATAAGTCAGACAGAAAAAGCAAAGAACCATATGATTTCACTGATATTGGTATATAAACCAAAAACAACAAAAGAACAAGACAAACAAATGAGAAACAAAAACTCATTGACACAGACAATAGTTTAGTGGTTACCAGAGGGTAAGTGGGGTGGGGGGTGGGAGATGAGGGTAAGGGGGATCAAATATATGGTGCTGGAAGGAGAACTGACTCTGGGTGGTGAACACACAATGGGATTTATAGATGATGTAATACAGAATTGTACACCTGAAATCTATGTAATTTTACTAACAATTGTCACCCCAATAAATTAAAAAAAAAATATATATATATAAAAAAGATCTGTGTGCTGGATTGTTCCACTGCCTTTCCAGATCCATTCTCCACCTTTCTCAATTCTGGGCTCTACGCTGGAGACTAACTGGTACAAACTACATCAAGGGCTTCTCATGCCTTCTAATTTGCAGCTGGCTTTGGCCAACAGGGACCCCCAGTCAGAAGATGAGAGAGAGTGGGAGTGAGAACAGAGTGTTTATCTGGTATGGTCTGGACACATCTTGGTCTGGGGTGCCCCTTAATTAATCAAAGATCTCTGCTTCTTTCAAATCAGCCAGCTCTAGGCACTTAATTTTTTCATATTCCAGTAACCACTCCCTCATCTCATCCCACGAAGCCTAAAGGTGACAATAACTTTACTAAATTACTATACCATCTGTTGTGGTTGTTTTTTCTACTCCCAAACCTGTGGCAATTGTCTCCTTGTGAAAAATGCTTCCTTGAATTATCTCATTTTGAAAATACCCATTGTTTCCTTTGGGACCTGAGCTGATATCCTTTGCCTTTAGAAAAGCCAAACTGGAGGCTGAAAACAAGATGGTTTTAAAAGAAGAGAAAGAAGGTGGCCCAGCTGAGACATGGTGCAGGACTAAACTGTATTAATGATAACTGAGTCAGAGAAGCAGAAAAAGTGTTTGAGAAATAATTGGAGGTCAAATCTGCTGAATGTAATCATTGTTTGGAGAGAGGAGTAAAGTAGAGGGGGAAATCAGGATTATTTCCAGTTTTCTAACTTTCAAATTTTTAACTTCAGTGACTAGATGGATGATGGATAATGGTGCTACCAGGGGAGACTACAGATGAAAGAGCAGGTTTGTGGGGGGAAATGATAAGTTAACTTCTGCAAGTGTTGACTTTAAGGTTTCTGGGTCTGCTGGCTCTATGAGAATAAGTGGTCAGGACTGAAATAATACCTTTGAAAGTTGTCAGCATACTAGTAGCTGGTACTTAAACCATGAAATTGAGAACAATGAGCTGGGAAAGAAACCCTAGGAAAGTCCAATGCATAAGGAAATTGTTCTCAAATTTTAATACTTGGGAAATTTCACTCAAAAAGCTTGTTAAAATGCACCATCCAGGGGCCCTAGTCTATTGACTGATTCAAAAGGTACAGGGCGGATTCAGAGACTGTGCCTTCCAGACACACATCCCAAGTAATTCTGATTACAGTTTGCAGACCATACTTAGAGAAATACTCACTTAAGGGATGCAGGAAGAAAGAATACTCACAAAAGAGAGAAAACATTGAATATACAGACTATATAGAGAAATCCTAAAACTCAACAAAACAAACAATTACATTTAAAAATGTGTAGAGGACATGGATAGACATTTCTCCAAAGAATACATATGAATAATAAATGCACAAAAAATTCTCAACACACCACTAATCATTAGGGAAATGCAGATAAAATCCACAATGAGACACCACCTTACAACCATTAAGATTCCTACTATCAAAAACAAAACAAAACAAAACAGAAAACAAGTGTTGGGAAGCATGTGGAGAAATCGGAATCCTTGTGCACCGTTGATGAGAATGTCAAGTGGTACAGGTGCACGGAAAAACAATATTGCAGTTCCTTTAAAAATTGACAATAAAACTACCATATGATCCAGCAATTCCACTTCTGTGTGTATACCCAAATGAATTGAAAGTTGAGTCCTAAAAACACATTTTGTGCACCCATATTCTGCAAGCATTATTCATAGTAGCTAAAACATGGAAGCAACCCAAGTGTCCATTGACAGATGAATGGATAAGAATATTGTGTGTGTGTGTTTGTGTGTGTGTGTGTGTGTGTGTGTGTATTTACACAATGGAATATTATTCAGCCTTAAAATGGGAGGAAATTCTGACATATGGTACAACATGTTTGAATCTTGAGAACATTATGCCAAGTGAAATAAATCAGTCACCAAAAGACAAGTTGTATGATCCATTTATATGAGGTACCTAGAGTAGTCAAAAGTATAGAGATAGAGGGTAGATGGTGGTTGACAAGTGCTGGAAGGAAAAGGAAATGGGAGCTATTGCTTGATGGGCATACTTTCAGTTTGCAAGATAAAGAGTTCTGGAGATGGAGGGCGGTGATGGTTGCACAGCAATATAAACGTACTAATACCGCAGAACTGCACTCTTAAAAATGGTTGAGATGACAAATATTGCTCTGCGTATTTTAACAAAATAAAATTAAAATAAATATACCATTTTCTCCCAGAGGAGGAAAAAAGGGAGGGAGGGAGGGAGGGAGGGAGGGAGGGACAGAGAGAGAGAGAGAGAGAGCGAGAGAGCGAGAGAGAGAGAGAGAGAGAGAGAGAGAAATGATCAGAGTGTGAAAACAAGAATATCAAGATGGAGATAGCAATCAACAATGTTAAATGAAGTAGATGACTGACCATATGATGTAAATTATTTATTTCACTATAAACGGCAAGAAAATGTTGTCCCTTAATTTCAGCACGCTTTCTGTATATCTCCCCGGTAAAACCTTACACCATTATATGCGCAAGAACACAATGTTAAATGTTGCTGGTGTTCCCAAGAACTAGATTTGTCCACTAAGAAATTGCGTCTCTGTTCTTTATGAGTTAGGTATTCATTGATTTTAGAAATGGGCATAGAAGAAACATTTTCCTAATATGAACTAAAGCACCAAAATATAAAACAGGCTAAAGGTTACAGAATTACTGGCTGTCTGTCTACTCCATCAGACCACATTCCCCCTGAGAAGCGTATTAAAGTAATAAATAAATAACCATAACATCAAAACTTTAGGCCTTTTTTCCAGAAACACAAGACTGGCATTAGGCAGATATGGTTTTAGACTGGTTTGGTAATCTCTTAATATCTTGGAAGAATAAGATTTCTTGAGAAACATACTGAACTCCGGCTTATTTCATATTAATCATCTCCTAAATCCAGAGGTAGGACTTGCCATTTCTCAGAATCAATCTGAGGCATAGAAATGCAATGTATCATTGGGAACATTTAGTTCTTTCAAAGGCACTTATCTTACTGCATGTTCACAGATCCACTTTCTCTGAGCCTTTAAGTGATAATTGTCTGTCCTCTATACAGCATCATTTTCCCCTTCAAATATTTGAAAGTGACTACTCTTTGAAAACACATTTGCCATTTTCAGAACAAGATCACGTGTAACCAACCAAATAGCAAATCTTAATTTTTTAAATGAAAATAATGGTGAGGATTATCCAAAAGATTGGTTATAGCCCATTAACTTTCTCTGGCTTCTGTGCCTTCAGGAAAGTGCAAATTTATCTCCGTAATTGTACTATCCTGGACTTAAGCTAATGCTTATGTTGATTTCTCTCCTTGGAAACAAATGTCATCCTCCTAACTCCATCACCTTTTTTACTGTTGCTAAAATTGCTTTCTCTCTTTGTGTACTCTGATCTGTTTTACATTACCTGTGTTCACAATTTGCCTGTCTGTTCTGACCTTACTTACTTATTCTCTGTTATAGCTTGACCCATATCATTTTAAAGCTGTTCCCTAAACAGCTCGGCCATTTTGATATTATAGTCTGCTACCATGCCAATCTTGTTTCCTAGAGTAATGTTATAAATAGCATATGTTGGTTGGATGTGCTAAAAATTTCAGCTACATTTTTTAATTTCAGAGGCAGCATGGATAGTGGTTAAGTGGCCATATGACATGTAAACTGATTTTTGGTAATTGTCTGATCTCACTGAGTCTTGGCTTTCTCATTTATAAAACAGAGACAATAGAGGACTTCCAGATAGCTGCACAGTTGTATAAGTCCAATCTGTCTAGCAATCCTCCAAAACTATACATATAAACTATAAAACAAACAAACAAACCATACAACTCCCTTTCTTTCAGCAAAGCAAACTTAAAATTACCTGTGAATAGAAAATAATCTGACAGAATATGTTTTTGAACTATATTGCACAGAGAACCTCAAATCACCATACCTATCCAAGAAATATAGAAATGCAAGCAGTTTCTGTGACATAAAACTACTAACAAATAAAATAGAAAATGGGGATTAAACATTTCTGCTAGTAAGCACTCTCTCCCTCCAAAAATAATGATATATAAGAAAAATGTAAAACAATACTCCACATTGACTTAAATACCCTTAAAAACCCAACCAAAGATATGGAACTTAAACACTTTGAATCAAAAATTCAAAAATTAAAAAAAAAATATATATATATATATATATATATATATATATATATATATATATGAAGCGATGAAATGTGAAATGATTGAACTCAGAAAAGAAATGGAAGAGAAAGACAAAATGATATAAAAAATGATGAAAAAAATTACAAGATGCCCAAAGAAGAATAAATTCAAAGAAAATGTAATAGCATTCATTGACTAAAATGAAAAAAAACAATCAAAAGAATGAAAGTAAAATTATAAAATAAGTGAGAGAAAAAAACAGAGAAACAGAAAAAAAGCAGGAAGACATCAAAGAAAATTCAACAGATGTACTGACTGAATGAACAAAACAATTGAGTAGAATTAATATTTTAAAATATAATTTAAGAAAATGTTCCACAAACAAAAGGAAACTTCTTCAGTCTGCATATTGAAATGATTTGCCAAGTTGCTGGGGAAATTTGCCTAAAGCAATCAGGTCAGTGATGTATACTATTAAAAGGTTACACTTTAAAGATGAAAAAACTCCTCAATGCCCCTGGACAATACTATCAAATAATTTACAAGGAAAAAATAATTAGAAGGGCCTAAGACTTTCAAAGCATCGTTTAAAGTAAGGCAACAATGAAGCAGCGTTTTCAAGAACTCAAGGACCAAGGGGAACCAAGGATCTTTATTCCCAGCTAAGTTGTCCTTTAAGTATCAAGATCACAGAAAAACAGTATTAAACATTGAATGTCTTGGAGACTTCTGAACACATGAACTCTTCTTGAGTAATAGTAGAGACTGACCTCCATCCAACCAAGACATAATTGGAGAGATGTTGGCAAAAGGACTGGTGGAGAAGGAAGCATATGTTTAATTACATATCTAAGGTAAAAACAAAGGTTAGAGACAAGATTGAAAGAATAATTTATAAATATTATAGATTCTGAAAAAGAAATACTTCAAAAAATGGGAAGAGATGGAAAGAGAAAGAGAAACGTTGAATAAATTCATTGACTGTTGTATAAGCAACAGGTGGGAGTCAGTAAAAAATGACATTAAACACCAACAACCCGGATGGTAAATGATCAAATAAGAAAACAGAGGAAAGAACATTAACAAGATGGTCAAGATGCTGGAGTAGGTAAATACTGTGCTTACCTCCTTCCATGACCAGATAAAAATTATAACTAAACAACATAACAACCATTATTGAGAACGGACTGAAGTCTAGCTAAATAGAAGTCCTATACTAAGGACCTACAGAAGAAGACACAATGACACTGGTAAGAGGGGCAGACACACAAAAGGGGCTGGTCCCACACCAGCACATGGCAGTTAAAAATTGAAAGGGATAATTTGGCTGAGGGGATCCTCCCTGAGGAGTGAGGGGTCTCAGCCCTACCTCAGGCTCCCCAGTCCAAGGTTCCCATGCTGGGAAAAGAAATCCCCACAACTTCTGGCTGTGAAAACAAGCAGAGATTGTAGCTGAGGGAGACAGAGGGTGGCTGAAGTCCCAGGTGTGCCTCTTAAAGGGCCTAAGCACAGACATACTCCCTGATAGACACACTTGCTCTGAGCTCCAGTGATGGGAAGCAGCCCAAAAGGCGCCAGGGACAAACAGGGAGGAAGTGACTTATCTGGCTTCAGGGTGAGGGCTGAAGGGGCAGCTTTTACCGAGACAGAAGTGCTGGCAGAAGCCATTGTTCCTTTGTTGAACCCTCCTTCCTCCCAGCCTGCAGATGCAGAGGGGTGCTATATCTGAGTGTCCATCAACCTGGCTAACACCATTTGCCACATAACTTATAGACCTACCTAAGCTGCTTCCAGTGGCTTTTCCATACAAGTATCCTGTCTTAATTCATGTTGCTGACTTCCTTAAAAATCTATCAAAGGTTCACAAACCCCAAACAAGCAGCATCTGGCCTCAATATGCCCTGTAACTCTTCCTAAGCAGCCCAAGCCGGGCACTAGGGGTAACTGGCCTTGGTTCACAGCTCAGCCTCTCCCAGGTACTTCCAAGCCCAGCAAAAGTGGCAACCATCTGCAAATCACTTTGTAGCTCATACCATTTGGCCCTGGGCAGGGCACATGTAGTGGCTGACCTTGGCCTACAAAAGAATCCCTCCTAAGAATCCCCAGAACCAACACATATGGTGGCTAGCAGATCCATGAGAGCATAACCCAATCTCCTCCACAGAGGACAAACCCAAAGGGCAGACTCTGTAGGCACCAGAGCCCTGCTAGAATGAATTGCGCTCCACAGGGTCAACTCCTTTACTACAGTCATGGCCGATCCTCACAGCCAATTAATCTGAGCATCATTCCCTCCAACTGATGTGCCAACAGCAATCAAAGGTCAACTGCAACATGAGGGCATACACAACCCACACAAGGGACTCACCTGGAGGACCCCACTCAGATGATCAGGGAAATAGTGCCACTGGGTCCCACAGGACACTTACTACATAAGGCCATTCTACTAAGACAAGGAGATGTACCTAATACATAGAAACAAATTGGTTGTTGCATAGTAGTCATGGGGATGTAGAATATAGCATAAGGAATATACTCACACACACACACACACACATTATAATATATATAGCAATTAATGATACAAAATTGATATGAGAGTGCAGTTCAAATATATCAGTTGTATCAATAAATAAGAATGGGCTTAGATCATTCAATAAGACAGACCAAGTGAACCACAAATATTGAAAAATATAGATAATAGTAACATAAACAATAAAGTAGATTTCATGAATGCATACTGAAATTTACACTCTGTAGTAAGAGCACACCTTCATCTCAAGTGCATAAGAGACACCCACAGAGATCAATCTTATATTAAATCACAAAGAAAGTATTGGTAAGTTCCATAAAGTAGAATTGCTATAAACAGCACTTTCTGAATACAATCAAACTAGAAATTAATAATGGATGATTGAGTGAATGGGCATATGGGAAATTTTGTACACAAGGATGAACACAAAATAATATCAACAAAGACTGGATTATGTAAAAACAATAAGAAAAGTGGCTATCAGATTATAATCATTGGACAGGTGACTTGTTAAAGTCTCTTTTATGATGCTTTGATATTATTTAACTTATATATGCATGTTGAAGGCTATTATCCTACTCAGAATGTATTCTAATAGTTAAATTTCTTAAAAAAAAAAAAAGTAGGGGGTGTGGCAAAATATCCAGAGCTGAGTTAAGGACAGAGCGAGGAGTAATGAGGTGATATATGGCCTGGCACCTTCAAAGAAGGAGCTGAGCTCACTCTTGATAACCCTGCCTAAAAGACAAAGTATCTTAAGAGAAAGCAGTTAAGGATGATTGGCAAGCATTCTATTTAAAGAGGGATCACATCTTATGTTCTATAAACATCACCAGGTTTAGAATGATGGCAGCAGTCTTTATCAAGATGAAACAGGAGAGATGGAATAAATACAATCATCGCTGAGGGATATCATGTGTACACTTCTTTTGAATATTGTTAAGTTATTCTACACTGAGGGGGGGAAATGATTCTAAATCCAGCAGAAAGACAGTGAGAAATGGATGATCATAGCCTCCATATTCCCGCTTTCAGCAGTGTTAACTGTATCCTTCTATTGCACAGGAGAATATCATTTCCTTGAGATACTTTCTTCATATACGCCATAATTATTGTAACTCTTCACATGTGTTAATCACCTAGGTATTGACAACTCTTTATAATGACTTGAGGTTTTGTTTAAATATCCGTAGGAAGTATAATAGATTTTCTCTGCCTTTTTCTCATCAGCTATCAAAAGTTTACAAGTTCCCATTCTTAGTTTACATTAAGAATGTAAAATATTTCATGCATCTGCTTCACCGTTTCCACTAACACACAGTAATTGTTGAGTATGGTTACCTTTGCTTCCAAAAGAAAAAAGCGCAGAGCTGTTAAAACCAGCTGGCCCTATGTCAAAGAAGGCAAAATCCATCACTAGTCACCTCCAACTTTACTTCTGTCCTGTTCCTAGTACTGACACATACAGCTGTTCAGGTTGTTCACTGCAGAGAGGAACTTGACAAATAGGTAAGTAAAGGCTGAAATCTAAGTCATGCTCCATTCGCCAAGGTATGTTCTCCAACAGAAAGCTGAATTGCGTCAGCATGTTGTCACCTTTTTCAAATTCTCACAAAGATACTCTATGGGATCGCAATAGTTTTACCTGTCTGTTTCTTTCAGGGTATAGGTGAAACATTTACCTAATGCTAGAAAACAGTGACCTATCCCTGACATAGAGCTATCTATGTCAAGAAGGAAAAAAATCCTTCCACTAATGAGGGCACGCCAGGAAGATAAAATAAATGCAGGACATTACCAGCATAATGATGACACTTCACAAATACATACTTTCCACCTCCAGACTGCTTATCGTGTGCAAGGA
Source organism: Rhinolophus sinicus (assembly GCF_036562045.2). Lineage (NCBI taxonomy): Eukaryota > Metazoa > Chordata > Mammalia > Chiroptera > Rhinolophidae > Rhinolophus > Rhinolophus sinicus. The sequence continues at coordinate 76,496,417 of NC_133752.1, forward strand.
GTAATTTTTTGTTGTTGTTGTTAAGCCACTGTATACTGGCTACTGACCTAAGGAACAGAAATCACTCCTGATGTCATTCTGGACCCTACCTTGGAAAAGATGTGTGAGAAATCGTTTAATGGTTTGCATGTCCACATATTATTGCATATTTATCCAGTTTAAAAGGTTCCTCTTTAATTACCGAAGTAAACCTAACTTACTGTTTCTACCTCACAGATAAGTAATTCAAGCAGGTTTTCATTAAACAGCACAGATATATTGCTAATGATAAATTATGCTTTTTTCAAAGTCTTAGTAATGATCCCAAGGAAAGGGAAATAACAGTTAATATTTGGCAGAGCTCTGCTCTTTTTTTCTGTTTAATGTGCTTAGGCTATGGAGTTTTTCAATAGATCCTGGCGCATGGTCAGTAAATATTAACTAATGATTACAATGATGGCGATATATCAACTGTTTTAAACAATTTCCAAAAGACAGTTTATGCTACAGGTAAAAATAAACTGGATAAATTATAAATTGTGATGTTAAATCCCCTAAGTACCACATCTTTCTATTTTAGAGGCCCAAGTTTCTCGCTCTTTGAAAATCGGAATGGTTTACTAAGAATCTCCTCAAAGTAAAGTTTACTATAAATCTACATACTTTCATGAAATACAATTTTTCGTATCATTTAAAGGAGAGATCTAGGTTTAGATGGAAGATATTTATGCACTAATAGCTGGTACTACATGTAAGAAGAGAATCACTCAGCAGACACGCATTGTGCCTTATGTCCTCAGTGTAAACTCTGTTTTTCATCCTATATAATTTTGACTCTATAGAATATTGCTGTTCACCAACGATTTAAACTTCTTGTCTTTATTGTGTCCAAGGAATGATGGCACTGAAGATGAAAAGGTTAGTAAGGCATAGCATCTCTCCTGGAAGTGTTCATGGTCTTACATATGTCTAAAAATATATCTAATGTTGTGCTAAAGAGAGGAAAATCTAGTAATTGAGATCAGTAAAATTACTTTGCAATTGAAACATATAAAACAACTGTTTGAATAAAAAAAGAAACACAAAAACATACTACTAGTTGGATAATTTAAAACAATTCTTTCAGCTCCTGGTTGACAGCTGGGACTTCAGGACTCTCTTCCAGGATGGTCCAAGACAACTCTCCAAATAAGACCACAGCAGTGACTCTTAGACGAAGCCGCACAGCAAATTCACAGATCAGTTGCAAATCCTCGTCAAAGCATTCAATCAAAAACCTGACCCAGGTTATGATACTAAACAAAAAGTTGCTTTAGCAATCAACACTGAAAAGTCTAGAATCCAGATTTGGTTTCAGAATTGAAGAGCTAAGTTCAAAAAAGATCAGAACCTGAGGAGGACTTAGAAGCAATCCAAGTCCAAGATCACTATAAAAGGAAGATTCATAGTAGGGGAGATACATGGTGCCATACCAGCTACAGTTCCTCCCAATTACAAACCCTCACCATGGCAGTTACGAACAACCCTTATCCTGGGAAACTGGGGTTCCAGAGTTAAGAGTTCAAATTTGGTTTCAAAATCAGAGATCTAGATTCCACGTCCAGAGAAAAAGATAACTTGATGATCTCTTAGAACAGAAACAGGACCAGGAATAAGATCTCTGAGATGAGAGAGTTCAACAATACACAATGACACCAATCTCACTGTCTTATTTCTCTGAACAGGATGGACCAAGAAATAAATTAAGTGTATTTGGTGTCATCAGCCTGGGCTCCAAATCTCTCATCCCGAGAGCATACCCTTCTAAACATACTTTCAGCTTCTCCAGAAGCTGAGCCTTTTGGAGATGGTAAATAGGGCTTCAGGAGTCAGACAGATACAAGACACCACACAGCCCTACCAACAGATTCTGGCTTCACAATTCAGCAGATGTCAAGGAAAAAGAAAATATATATATATTTATATATTTATATATATGTATATATATTTATATATGTATATTTATATATATGTATGTATGTGTATATATATATATATATACATACATCTATACATACATATATATATATATACATACATCTATACATACATATATATATATATATATACATATATATAAAGTAATAATACAGGTCTTCCAGTCTTTGATAAAACAAGTAAGCAAAAATAATCCAAGAAATAATGAAAATCTGAATAACAGTTGTTTGAATAATTCTATAAAAATAAGTTTCTATCATGTAAAGAATAAAGTTTTTTAAGTCGCTTATAAAATTTTTCAAACATTGACACTGTATTAAGCCACAAAGAAAATGTCAATTAATTCCCCAAAGTGGAATGCAAACTATATTCTCTGATTATAATGCAATTAATCTACAAACAAAAAAGATATAAACAACCAAATACAAACACTTAGAAATGTAAGAAAAATAATGCTTTTCTTAAAATAATATTGGGGCCAAAAAGAATGTAAAACCTCATTTTGAAGTTATTTAGAAAATAATTATAAAAATTATTAAATATCAAAACACATGGCCTGTTGCTAACATTGAACTTATGGAAAAATTTATAACCTTAGAAACTTTCATTACTAAATAAGAGAGAAAATAAAGTTAAATTAGTTAAACATTTGATTTATGAGTTAATATAAAATTTTGAAATTCAAAAATATAATTCTCTCTTTGGTTAGAACAAAGTGTGGATTAGTTTACCCAGCTTTGATTACTGGGAATCAGTTAAGGAAAAGATTCCTACCCTGGACCCATGAATACATAGAAAAAGTATTTGGGTGGTATAAAAGGCCTTCCTTTATGCTAATAAGGAAATTTAAATGGAATAAAAAGCTTAAAATAAATGATTAGTCAAATAAATCTCTGTAAGACTATATTTAACTATATCCTTACTTTGTATAGTAAAACAAAAACTCTCCGTGTGTATGTATGTGTGTGAATTCCCTCCATTCAATATAAAGAGATAACTTGTGATTTCAAAATAATTTACCACTAAGTTTTTTAAATTTTAAAGATGGTTACCATGTAGCATTATTTTCCTTTTGCAAAAGTGTGACTCAACAATATTTTTAGAGAAAAGTACTTCTCATGTTGCCAAAAACCTATATACAATATGGAACTTATTTAGTTCTAACAAAAAATAATAAAACTAAAGAATTATAATGGACAAATTCAAATGGTAAAAGTCAATGGATAAATTAGAAAACTGAAAATCAAAAAACAATTAATACATAGGTTTTGGGGGAGAGGGATAAAGATAAAATATTGGGTATACTAACTAGAATATCAAATATGTAAAATATGAAAGGGCTGATGCTAATAACCACAGAAATAAAGAAAATTAAATTGCTTGTATGAGAATTATTTTTAATAACATAATGATAAATTTCTAAATGTGGATAAAATTGTGCCTAAATTTATAACAAAATTGATCTAAGAATAGAGGTGGCAGAGTTAGCAAATAGAAATGCAGAGTTCAATATGAATCCAATAACAAAAGTTTTTCATAAAGATATTTTACATTCAATATTTGGGACATGCTCATACTAAAACACTATTCATTGTTTATCTTCAACTCAAATTTAATTGGGTAGTTTGTATTTTATATGGCAACTCTACCTAAGAAGACAAAAATTAAATGTCCCAATACACATAAAAGACTTAGGAATGTAGGCAAATAGCTACCTTTAGAAATAGTGCTGAAAGAAGTTTCTAAAACCTTTCAAAAAACATATTTATTTAGTATTTAAATCATTCCTGATCATAGATATGTTTCCTCTAAAAAAAATCAACAGAGGTAATGTAACAATGATATTAACATCTCACAAAGATAATACAAACAAAGCTAACTATAAGCTATCTAATTCTATAAATAAATATGAAAAATTATTTAAATAAACATTCATAAAAAAATCACAGCAGGGCATTAAAAGAATGAAACACCACGAACAACTTCCTTCATTCTAGTAACAGAAATATGATTCCAACCTGAATAGGTGCAAACATAATAGCCACTTCTAGCTATCCTCAATGCCACCCTCTAGTTTTCCCTTGCACTGTCCCAACAAACTTTAGTCTTTCAGCATCCACTCTAACCCTTTCTAATTCATTTTCCAAACTGCTACAGAGTAATCCTATATATTGAAAGCCCATATATTATCATTTTTCACCTATTCTTAAAACATTTAGTCTAGGAGAGACCCAAGATGGTGGAGTAAACACTGTGCCTGTGTCCTTCTGTGAACACACTAAAATTACAACTAAATTATAGAACAATCAACCTGGAGAACCAACTGAAGTCCAGCTGAACAGAAGCCCTAACAAAAGTATAACAAAACTATAAAGAAGAAACCATGTCAAGACCAGCAGGAGAGGCAGAGATGTGGAAGAGGCCCCAAACCTCAGTTTGGAAGTTGAGAATCAGGAAGGATATCTCGACAGCAGAGATTCTCAGAGAGGAGTGAGAAACCCCAGCCCCTCACCAGCCAATCCAGCCCAGAGTACTGGCACTGGGATGACGAGCCCCCACAACACCTGGTTGTGAAAAACAGTGGAGATTCCAACCATTCTGGAGGGATGGAGGTCTCCGGAAACCCAGACATCCTCTTAAATGGCCGGCACACAGACTCATTTGCAGGCACTCACCTTGGGTTCCAGCGGAGGGGTGATGACTTGGGGGCCTCAGAGACATACAGGAGAGCAGACTGAAGTGTGTGGCTTCAGGGGGAGGACTGGAGGACAGTCAGCATTTTCCTGGTGAGAGGTCCTTCTCCCGTATAGCTGGCAGGCAAGTGCCATCTTGCCTGCTCGCCCCACAGGCCAAATCTGAATCTGATTGGCCTGGTGAGATCCAAAGCTCCTCCCTGCTGACTCAGCTGGCACCCCACCTCACCCAACTCGAGCACAGCTGAAGGCATTTTCTCCTTGAGCATCCAGGCTCTCTCACATTTCACTCTTGCTGGGAAAACTATCAGAGTCCATGGACCCCAGTGGATGGCAACTGGCCTTAGTGTGCTCTGAGACTTTTGCTGAGTCACTCTAGGCTCTGGCACCAAACCAGAGTCTACATTAACCTGGTGACCACAACTCTTCCAACTCTAAAATCTTCCTGAGACCCTGCCTCACCCAACTTAGGTACAACACAAAGCTCTATCAGCAGCTGAACCTTAAGGGAGCCAGCAGGTGGCAGCAAGCCTCAGGGTGTTCTGCCTTTTTGTGGAATTACCCCAGACCCAATACTGATGGCAGACATCCTCACTTCACAGCATGGACTTTCCAATGCAACTCCAGGTTTAGCACAGGCAGCAGACAACTGCAGATTGCTTTGTAACTCCTACCAGTTGGCCCCCAGCCAGTCACAGGCAGTGGCTGACCTGGGTCTGTACTGGAGCCCCTCCCAAGAGGCCCCAGACTTGGAGCTGAGCTGCGCCCTCCACAACTAGATTATGGGACAACTGCTTGGAGAAACACTATCCTCCAATATTCCCCAATAAAATAAAAATAAAATAAAATAAAGAAAGAAACAGCAAAAAAAAAAATCAAAAAAAAAAAAAAAATGAGGAGAGTTTAAGAGACCTTTAGACAATGTGAAGCTTACCAACATTCGCATCATAGGTGTACCAGAAGGAGAATAGAGAAATCAGTTATTGAGAACCTACTTGAAGAAATAATTACTGAAATCTGGCGAAGGAAATGACTATACAAGCCCAGGAAGTGCAGAAGTCCCAAACAGGATGAACCCAAACAGGCCTCCACCAAGATATATTATAATTAAAATGGCAAAGGTTAAAGACAAAGAAAGAATGGTAAAAGCAGCAAGAGAAAAGCAGTTAGTTTCCTACAAGGGAGCTCCCATAAGACTGTCAACTGATTTCTGAACAGAAACTCTCCCTCAGTTTCAGGAGGGATTGCCAGGAAATATTTAACATGATGGAAAGATTGTAAGGTATATGTAAATTATAAGGTATAGTAATAAATAAAAACTTATGAACCCACTATTCAAATCAAGAACTAGAACAAACCGGTAATGTTTTCTCCCCCTCAGTCATTCTTGTACCTACTCACCCCCCACCACGTAACCACAATCCTGAGTTTTGTGATTTTAATCCACTTTTTTGTTTATGTTGTTTTAATGCACAAATTTTTAAGTAATTGTTTGATATTGCTTGTTTTTGAGATTCACGAAAGTGGCACTTTATTGCAATTTTCCAAGACTAGCATCTTCCTTCAACCTTATTTTACTAATATCAGTATTATTGCCTGTATATATGGAGATCAGCTTTAAGCTGGGTTGGTGTTTTGCCAGACTGTTGTTATAGATGGAAAGAGATCAAGGAAGTTGAACACGTAAGCAAGGATGTGATTATAATGATTGTCCATGGAATTTAAGGAAGATACTGATGACACAAGAAGTATGAGGAGCATGGAATGGTGACTTCACCCATGGTTTATAGGTCTTAATGGGGACCAAAAGATTGTTGGAGTCAAACAACTAGTGAAAGTAAGATAGAAAGAATAAGAAGTGATATTGAGAGAATACATTTCAAATATTAATGAATGTGAAAAGATCAAGAGAAAAAACCACGTGAATTATAGCTAGATGCCAAAAAAGCCTGATTTAATGAATATATATATGTAATATGTTTTCTTATAAAGATTATAAAATGAATATTTCAAACCAACACTTAGCACCATATTTGATGGTGATATCTAGGAACATGTCTACTGAATTTAGGAATAAAAGTTATTTTCTTTAGCTTCAATACTTAACATTATTCTGGAGAAACTATTTAAAGCAATTGAGTTTTAGCCTTTGCCTCAGAATGTTCCTCTTCACTACAAATTTCTGTCACCATTCTTAGTGATACCAACATTCTCCTCAGATCCAATGATCTTTCTCTTTACTTTACCAGACATTTGAATAACCAGAAACTGAACCACCTCTAAAGTCTCAATTTCTTACACTGCACCCTCTGAACAATTCCTTTGAGTCCTCCCAATTTCTTTCTCAAGTACACTTCCTGCAATTGTAAAGAGACTTGACCAAGTTTAAAAACAACAACCATGACACACTAGGTTACTGGACTTAAAATTATTATATTATTCTAAATTGTAGTTTTGTTGTTCCTATTTTCATCACTTCTCTTATCCATCAATAAACCACCTTTGACCCACTGATCTGTTGTGATACAACAGAAAACAATAAAGAGTGCAAACCAATAAATGTAAATGTTAATATGCAAATGCTATGGAAACAATTTCTCCAGAAATTAGACTCAATTTCATGTAAGCTGAGACAAGTGACAGAGTCCTTAAGTATATACATAAAACTGGAGAACATTAATTTTTATCAAGAACACAAGATTTGTATGAAAATCATAATCACTCTTAGAGTTTAAATTTATAATATATTTGAAAATAAATTAATTTAACTTATTTTCTACCGAAAATGCTAACTTGTCCATGGAACCATTGGAGGTCCATAAAATTCCCATTGTATAACATTGTTACAAATTTATTGACATGAAAATGATTTAATGTCAATAAATCATTGACTTAAAAAAAGGGTCTAAAGAAGCAAGTTTATGTAAGCATATTGATGTGAAATTATGTAAATATACAGATAAATAACATGAACATATTTACATATACAACAAGAAAAAAAGAGAGATAGCTAGTTTCACCAAATGATAAAAGTGAATATTTCTGAGTGATAGGATTTGGCTATTTATTCTTTTTTCTCCCCATATTATAAATTTAAAAGGCTACATTCTATCACTTTATGTCTGCCACGAATACTTGTTAACAGGGTAAATTAATAAATCAATGGCAACATTTGTTTCTTTAAATAAGTTTATTCATCAGCAAATGTGTAATCCTAACCACTGCGAAACTTCAGTGATCACAATTCCAAGTGATGAATTGGTTGCAAATTAAGTTACTTACTCATACCTGATGTTCCCGTGGTAGTCTATCTCCAAATACTGCCACCATCAATTTCATGCCTCCTCCTACTCATGTGTCATGCCTACGTCAAATGATTGAGTCCAATTCCCTTCTTCTCAAATCAGGCCAGATTCTACTGCCCAACTAATAAAATTCTACGGCAGTTATATTTGGAAACTGCTGCAGCTAAGTTTCTTCCTGAGACTCTTGAAATGCTCATTCTTGGGTCTTTCCCTCTTGGAACTCAGCTATTGAAGAGAAGTCTGTTTGTAGGAGATCTGGTCTTGTGCAAACAATTGACAGACAACATTACCCACCAGTCTTGTAGGACAGCTATCTTGGATATCTACCTTAGTCAAGGCTTGAATGACTGCAGTCCTACCATGTGAGAGACACTAAGTGAGAACTGCTCAGTTGGGCCCCGGCATCCCATAGAACTTTAAGAGATAAAAACAACATTTTATTTTAAGTTATTATGTTTTGGCACAAATTTTTACCTAGTTGTAGAAACCTATAAGATACTTCATATTCTTGTACATTTTAAGGACACCATTATATTTTAAGGATTCTTAAATATACTTTTTGCTCAAGTATTTTTCTCAGAGATTTCAAAGTTGTCTGATGAAATTCATCTTTTTTATTTGAATTTAATCCCTCCTATACGTAGACAAAATAGCATATTAAACTCATTTTATTTTATGGTTATATAAGTTAGCTTATAGGACTTTCAGTAATGGTATTTTGCAAATTTTAATTAAAGAGGTAGTAGGAGAGAGTGGTATAGGCCAGAGGGTCATTCTGGAAAGGTTGAGGCATGAAGGTGCAGAAGGATACTGTGCCAACACGTACTTGTAAGAGAGAGATGTGAAAGGATGTGTGTATATTGGGAAAAGAAAGAACCCAAATTAAACTATAAATAGGATGATCCTTTACCTCTATACTCAGTTTGCAGATTTCTAATGTTTTCCATTATGCCCTAACATACAAAGAAGAGATCTTCTGCTTTCTCCCACCAATCAAGGTATCCAAAGGGTCCCTCATTCATTCATTCATTCATTCATTCATTCAATAAGTATTTATTAAACACCTAGTCTATCCAATGCACTAAATTTGATAGTAGGGATACAGTGACAAACAAGATACACAATTAAAATGCCTGGGATGTATAGATAAGGCATCCCTGAAGTTACTTTTGGAGTACTTATATCAATAGTAGGATGCTGGTGCCATTCATGAAATGATTGAATAAGGCTAGGTGAGTTATTAAGGCATAACCAGGACAATATATTTCAATAGTATGATCAACAATCTGCTCAGGTAGGTTGCACTAATCCTTGGTGCTAGACCTGGCCCTCTGTGCAACACTACTTCTGGGTACTTGACTAGAGCAACTTATAGGGGAACATTACCCCTCATGAGTTCTTCTCTGGGACTACAGATTCCAGCATTTTTATGGCTACCATTCTTGTCTATAAGACCATCTTCCTTGTTCTGACTCAAGAACCACCTGAATCTCCCAGGGCAGCACCTTCTTCCATGGTCCCCATTCCTTAGCCCCCTCCCTGGTTCCTTGTCCCTGATCTCTTCGTCCTTAAACTCTTACAAATTAAAGCTTTATTTAGCTCTCTTTCTTTTAAAATACAGACCATTAAAAGTTGTTATCAGAGATAGTGAAAATGTAATGGCTGTGTGCAATGTCAGAGGAGTAGTGGATGGGGGGAGGGGCGTTGTCACTGTGTGAGGGATATAAATGATAAATGTCTAACTATTACATTGTTTTGTGCACCTGAAACTAATTGGAAAAAAAAAAAAAAAGAAAGTGAGAATCTCCAGACCCTAGCAACATAAACTTTTCATTTTCATTCCATTCTGGTCTGAATTTTCTCTCAAAGAATGGGGGAGAAATAGTGTAATACAAAGTAAGTAATTTAGTTGTAATATTTTGGTTAAATATATATATATATGCCAGAGTCTTAGCAAAACAAAGTCAAATAATTCTAAAAGAGTAAATCAATCATATAAACCTCAGAAGAAACACTACTATAATAAAATATTTAAACCAGTTTTATTCTTTTTGAAGTAAACACAATTACATTCTCCTTTTGCACACAACCACACAACCATAGCTAGTCCGCAGAAGAGGCAATGGGAGAATTATTATAATTTAGACAATACAGTCAATAATGCTAACCTATTGTCACTGAAATCCTCCCACTCCGTTTAAAGCCAGGAAATAAAACACTCAGAGCTTTGGGCTATAGCTGCAAAGATAAATGAAGCAATGAAGTTATGTTAAGTGACTTAGGAAGAGAGCAAAACTGACCTTAAAGATTAGAAACTATAAAAATATACTAATTTTTATCTGCATATTTGCAGATAACAAGAAAAAAGAGAATAAATGGATCTAGGCACTTTAGATGGAATCATTTAGCATACATCTTCATCGCTGAAGACAAAATCCCAATTATAATATGTTACCAAAAAAAGTTTATTTATGTATTTGTAATTAAATTCAATGTACTTCCAAAGAATTACAAGAATCACAGACCAATGACAATCAAAGGAGATCCTTATAATACCAAAATAATTAAATTACAATATTTCAGGAACTAGTACCTGAGGCATTAAGAAAAATGGTTGGAAATAAAACCAGTTGCTAACATTCTGATAGATTCTAATTTCTAAGTACCATATACAATACCCTTTGTCACAGCACTACTCAGAAAAAAATATTTAATCTGTAAAGAGACCCACAGAAACCTGTGAAATTCTAAAACATCTAAGGCTCTATTCCCCATATACTGGCTACAAAAAGAGAGCAAAGAGAAGGAAAAAAACAGAGCCTAGCAAAAACAAACTGTGATTGAGAGATTTGTTTTCCTATGAGCGAACTTAGAAGTACATAATATATTTGGACATTTCTGGCTCACTAGCGTTACAAAACTACCCAGGTTATAAAATTTGATTTCATTTGCTTTCTTTTGTCTCGCTCTACCATATATATTCTAATGAGAGAATTATACTTGCTATTGCAAATACATTATATAGTATCAATAGTATATGTCTACATTCTTGAAGGCACAGCATTATATTTTTTAAAAGTGAACATTTATAATTATTGAGCATTTGGTTTATAGGTTTCCCTCACTATACTAGAGTAGAGTATTCCTCCAAAATCTTTCATAAGCCAAAATAGTGTAAAGCTAAGAAGCAATTGCTGTTAATTTATATGGAAAAAAATTTGAGTGTTCCCAGACCTAAAATTCAATGCATGCAGAATGTCTTTGTTTCTTTCACCATGACCAAAACACTTAATTATGCCAGTTTTACAATAAATGTAACATCCTTATGAGTTCTCTTAGACTTTTCTGATACCCTATGACACATCTTGCTAACAGATGCACAAAATAAATCCAGATAAAGCACGGATGCTCACAGACACAGTTCAAAACTATGATGGCTTGATGCTGAGATACTGAGTGTAATTGCTTTTTTCCTTCTTTTCATGAAAGCAAAAATCCTCCTTGGACTTCCTTCAGCTAGTGAAGACAGGTATTAACGTAGGTATTTGGTCTAAAAGTGAACTGTTATAACATGAATTTTTTTAAAATGTGAGGTACCTATAGTTGTTAAGCTTCTAATATTTTTCTTTTGCAAATGTATCTATTTCAAAAGTCTAACCATTGATATTATTTTAAAAACAACAACAATAAAAAAGCAATAAGATTTTAAAACACACACACTTTGATTTACAAAGATATCTAGACATTACAATAAAGTGGGCTAAAATATATGAAGCACGACTTTAAAAATATATAAAACTACAAAAAAACAATACATAGACACCAAACATTCAGAGAAGAATTAACACCTATCCTTCTCAAACTAGTCCAAAAAAATTCAAGAGGAGGGAAGGCTCCTAAGTTCATTTTATGAGGCCAGCATTACACTCATTCCAAAACCAGAGAAGGACATTACCAAAAAAATAAAATTATAGCCCAATATACCTGATGAACAAAAATGCAAAAATCCTCAACAAAATATTAGCAAACCGAATTCAGCAATACATTAAAAAGATCATACATCATGATCAAGTGGGATTTATTCCTGGGATGCAATGTTGGTTCAATATCCACAAAGCAATTAACGTGATACACCACATAAACAAAATGAAGAATAAAAATCATATGATCATATCAATTTCTAGATGTAGAAAAAGGGTTTGACAAAATCCAGCATCCGTTTATGATAAAAACCCTTAGCAAAGAGGGAATACAGGGCACTAACCATAATATAATAAAGGACATATATGACAAATTCACAGTTAACCTCATACTCAACAGGGAAAAGCTGAAAGTGTTTTCCTTAAGATCAGGAACAAGGAAAGAATGTCCACTTTCACCTCTTTCATTCAACACAGTATTGGTAGTCCTAGTCACAGCAATCAGACATGAAAAATAAATAAAAAGCATCCAAATTGGAAAGGAAGAAATAAAACTGTCATGATGATGACATGATACTATTGAGAGAGAACCCTAAAGATTCCGCACATATACACACACACACACACACACACACACACAAAAAAAAAAAAAAATAAATAAATAAATAAATAAATAAATAAATAAATAAACTTCTACAACTGACAGATGAATCTGTCAAAATAGCAGGAAACAAAATTAATATCTAGAAATTGGTTGCATTTTTATACAACTATAACCAACTATCAGAAAGACAGATTTAAAAAATGCCATTTATAATTGCATCAAAAAACAAACAAACAAACAAAAAACCTAGGAATAAATTTAGCCAAGAAGATAAAAGACCTGTACTCAGAAAATTATGACATTGAAGAAACAAATTGAAGAAGATACAAAAATGGAAGCATATGCCATGCTCATGGATAGGCAGAGTAAACATCCTTAAAATGTCCAATATACCCAAAGCAATCTATAGATTCAATGCAAAATACCAATATCAAAGTACCAATTATGCTTTTCACAGAACTGGAATAAATAATTCCAAAATTTGTATGGAATCACAAATGACCCCAAATAGTTACAGCAATCTTGAGAAAGAAGAACAAAGTTGGAGGTGTCATGCTACCAGATATTAAACTATACTACAAGGCTGTAGTAATCAAAACAGGATGATACATAAAAACAGGCACATTGATCAATGGAACAAAATAGAGATCCCAGAAATAAATCCACGCCTATATGGTCAATTAATCCTTAACAAAGGAGGCAAGAATATACAATGGGGTGGAGACAGTCTATTCACTAAATGGTGTTGAGAAAACTGGATAGATGCATAAAAATAAAAATAAAAAATGAAACTGGACCACCTTCTTGTACCATATACAAGAATAAACTCAAAATGGATTAAAGACTTAAATGTAAGACCAGAAACCATAAAACTCCTAGAAGAAAACATAAGCATTAAACTCTCTGAGACTGCTCTTAGTAATGTTTTTTCTGATATATCTCCTCAGGCAAAGGACATAAAAGAAATAACAAAAAATGGGATCCATCAAACTAAAAAGTATTTGCACAGCAAAGGAAACCACCAACAAAATGAAAAGACAACATACTGAATAGGAGAAGATATTTGCCAATGATATATCCAATAAGGGGTTAATATCCAAAATTTATAAAGAACTCATACATCTCAACACCAGAATAACAAAAATTCCAATTAAAAAATGGGCAGAGGACCTGGATAGACATTTCTCCGAGGACATACTCATGGTCAATAGAAATATAACAAGATGCTTAACATCACTAACCATCAGAGAAATGGAACTTAAAACCACAAGGAGGTATTACATCTCACTAGTCAGAATGGCCATCATCCATAAATCAACAGAAAACAAGTGCTGGTGAGGATGTGAAGAAGAGGGAACCTGACGCACTCTGGGTGGGATTGCAAATTGCTGAGGCCACTATGGAAAACAGTATGGAGGTTCCTCAAAAAAATAAAAATAGAACTACCTTATGACCCAGCAATTCCACTTTTGGGTATTTATCTGAAGACATCCAGAATACTAATTCAAAAAAGATATATGCATCCCTATGTTTGTTGCAATGTTATTTACAATAGCCAAGATATGGAAGCAACCTAAGTGCCCATCAGTGGATAATTGTATAAAGAAGTGGTACATACGTACAATGGAATATTACTCGGCCATGAAAATAGATTGTCATCTTACCATTTACAACAATATGGATAGACCTAGAGGGTATTATGCCATGTGAAATAAGTCTGACGGGGAAAGACAAATACCATATGTTTTCACTTATATGTGGAATCTAAAGAACAAAGTAAATGAACAAACAAAATAGAAATAGACTCATACAGACAACAAACTGTGGTTGCCAGATGGGAGGGGAGTTGGGGCTCTGGGTGGAAAAGGTGAAAGGATTAAGAAGTGCAAATTGGTAGTTACAAAATAGTCACAGGATACAAAGTACAGTTAGGAAATGTCAATAATATTGTAATAACTCTGTATGGTGCGAGGTAGATACTGGGTTTATTGGGAGGATCACTTCAAAATTATACAAATGTCTAACCACTATGCTGTACACCTGAAATTAATATAAAATAATATTGAATGCCAACTGTAATTGAAAATTAAAAATTAAAAAAAATACAAACACACTTGAAGAAAATCAAGAAAAATTTATGAATCAGGAATTTCAAACTTTAGATAAACAATTATATAGTGAAATCATTGCAAACCATTAATATTACATGGAATCCAGGCTTCCAATGGATAAGAAATACGTTTTTAAAAAAAAAAAAAAAAAAAAACAACTTCTAATATTAGCAATTAATAGACTGAATCAAGATGAATAAATATATTTCATCTTTAAAAATTTGAAAACAGAAGCCATGCTGCTTATCTGGCCTGTTTACTGACAGCAGCAGGACCTTGGCATACTTTTATTAATTTCATTCTCTGATTCTAGAATATTCCTTCACCCTCCACCCTTCTCCAGTCCCAACCATGTGTACCTTCACCATTTGCATAACACACTCTTATTCTTCAATGTTCAGTTCTAGCATCACATCTTTAGCATGGCTCACCTGTCTCCCACCCCTTGACTCCTGCAGCACTGAGGTCTAGATAAAGTGACCTTACATTATCTCATTTTCACGCTACTTAGTGTATTGTATTATGCTGTTTGGGTGCCTCCACATGAGAAGTGATTTCTTATTCATCTTTCTCACTGAGTATTGTGCCTGACATTTACTAGGCCCTTAAGAAATATTTGTTTCTACTAAATTGGATGGAATTTAAGTTCTTCCTGTTTGGCTTAATAATTCCTGAAGCTCTACTAATGTGGGTAAAAAAAAGTTGAAAAAAATTGAATATATGTTATGGAATAAACTGTGTAGTCTTAAGCACGACCATAACAAAGGATATAAAAGCAGATTAGACTAGTGTATGGTTTTAGTCTGAATGATCAGCCTTTGCACTCTAAGATATAGTGAGTCTTCATTAGAAGTTCCCATGGGAATGTTTCTTTCCCAGGTCTGGTACAGATTTGTTTCTGCTATTTTTACCTGTTTTATTTTTATTTTTCTAGCCACCGACTGACCTTGTTCTGTTCCCAAACTGGTTCATGGCAGGCTAATTACTTCCTTTTATAAGAGCATCTATACAAGTGTCCGAGAATCCTCAGTTTCTTCTGTAGTTGATCCAAACTGACTTTAATGTAGAAACTTTCTCAATTACACTCCTATAATCCTACCACAGATATGTAAATTGGCAAAATTTCCATATATGCTATGCTTTTCCAAGTCAGCCTCTGCCAAATATTCCTGAGCCTTTCTCTGCTTGAGAATTCCCAGAGATAGTTTCTCTTCTTATTGCTGAAGACCCCTTTGGTATTTGGGAGAATATTAGAATATTAGAAAATGACTTCTAAGCTAAATAAAACTCTTCTCCTAATATTAAAAAAAAAAAATTCCATTGTTACATAGCATTTTAACATTGAAATGCCTCATATGTATTACTGTTCCATGTACATTTTAGCATTAGCCACAGACACATTGCAATGCCTGGTACCTACATAGTGTACAAAACTCATAATAAATCATACAGTCTTTATCTATTTAGATATAAAATTGATTCATTATGAATTTGTACCAACTGGACAAACAGTTTTAACCAAATTTACTATTTGGAAGTGCTGAAAAGGCTGCGTGATAAAGTTAGATGGAAACAACCTGAACTTTTCACCAACAATTCATGGCTGTTGCATCACGACAATGCACCATCTCACCAGGCACTGTCTGTGAGGTTGTTTTTTAGCCAGTAAATAAATAATTGTATTGGAACCCCATCCCTACTTCCCTGATCTGGCCCCCAATGGCTTCTTTCTTTGCCCGAAGATAAAGGAAATATTGAAAAGAAGACATTTTGATGACATTCAGGATATCAAGGGTAGTACGATCACTGCTCTGATGGCCATTCTAGAAAAAGAGTTCCAAAGTTGCTTTGACGTGTGAACTAGGGCTGGTGTCGGTGCAGAGCTTCCCAGTGATATTCAGCAATGAGGTAAGCAGCACTTTTTCTAGGATGAGTTCGTTGATCTTAATTGTCAGACCTGGTAGTGCTAGAGAAGAAGAGACCTTTCTGAGCCTATTAGCACAAGCAAAATCTAGGAAGAAGAAATAGACAGATCTGACAAATAAAAATTTTAAACTAAAGTATGTCAGGATCAAAATTAAAAAGCAAATAACAAATTGGGAAAACTCTTTAAATCAAAAATCAAGGATAACTCTGATACATTAAAATGTTTAAAAAATGAAAAACAGAAAAATAAGCAACCTAATATAAAAGTCCTATAAGAATCTAGATCTCAAGAATTGTATCTGTTAAATACCAAGAAAAAATAAGGAATTAACCATGAGAATTATAGCTGTTGAGAAGTATAAGGAGAAGCCATGAATCAGATGGAACAAAGAAGTGTTTGGAGTTAGGGACATAAAGGGTTAATATCAAGCTGAAGTTTTGAGAGCACAGTTAGAAGACAGAGAAGCAGAAAGAACACAAAAGTCAATATAAAGAACATAACACTGCTGTCAAGTTCCCGAGAATTCGTGAACTTCTGCTGCTGAAATTGTTAATGCTGCGTTGGATCAAGTTCCATTTGTATGATGGCCAGCTGTACCATGGTTTCCATTCTTGGAATCCTATTCCATCTCTGTCTCTCTAATTGACCTAAATGTTTCCTTTATCATAAATCCCTCATTATTAAGACAACGTGAGTGAATCTCTGTTTCCTTCAACTAAAAGATCCTAACTAGAACATCAGCAGAAGCTTACCTAATACATCAATCTTGGTGAGTAAACTAATACATACTTGGTCTTGCAAGTCAGAAGAGTGTTTTTATTTTTCCCTAGGAATAAGTGGCAGCAAGGTCATGATATACTGTTATAGTGTATACAACCAGCTAAATAATTCCATCCTATACTTATAAGCAAGAATCCATTACATAGAATGTAAGCATTGTATGAGGAGGAGCTGTCTTTCTTCTTTTAGCCTCTAACATACGCAATAAGAATGCTATAGAGTTGATAGGGTATGTACCTGGATTTATCGTGATCTCTCCATATTCTCCTTTGTCCTATTTTTGCTGGAGTCAGAAACACAAATTCTAAAATATGGATATAAGATTTGCATATTTACCTTTTCTCTTAAATTAACAGTACCATTATTTCACATCAATAGTCTCATTTTAAAAATATGTTTTTTTATTGACATAATCAAAAGGAAGTTGGTTCTATGTATTACATGAATAGCACTCATTTGATAAATAACATTTCAAAAGTGATCCAGCATGTACATATTTTCTTAAACAAGTTTAAAATGTATACATTTAAATATATATTTATATTTTATATGTACAAATTACTATTGGTCATTCGTACTTCATTATGTGGTTTTCATATTATGATGCTTTATAATATTTAGTTACTTCAGTGAATTCTTTAGTATGTGACCATGGAAAAGGATGAAACATAGATAGATGATAAATAGATAGATAGATAGATAGATAGATAGATAGATAGATAGATGGATGATAAATAGATATATAGATGACAGCTATAGATGCATATACACAAATACTTTGTTTACTTAATATTCTAAATAATTGAGTTCATATTTGTGAATTAAATCAGAAAACACTTGAAAGGGTTTATCTGAAGAAGTGTTCGCCTGACAAAACAAAGAAACTGAAAATTAATCATATACAATCTGGGATCCTCTCCACACAAAAGCAGATCAGCCTTTCAGTGTCTAATGAATGCTCCTTTTAAGAATCACTTAAGGACGTGTATAAAATATGTTCCTCAAGCATTCCAAGTTAAATGCTTGGTGTAGTTTTGTCTGCATTAAAATCACCTGGCTATTCAAGTCTATTGATGAAGTTTATAGGGTGTGATTGATCCAGATTATCTCTTTCTGAAAATAAACATTATTTTGTCAAGTTCCACTGTTAATTCACACAAACACAACCTTCTAGCAAAGAGAATGAAATTACATTTAAAATAAAGGTAGATTATAGAAAGAGATTAAACTGAATATTGTCTCCATTCTGGAATTTAAGCAGAATCGGTGCTTAAAATAACAGGTTTGTAGTCACAAGGTCCAAATATATATGCTGAGGTTAGGACTCACTACCATCTCTGCTTTATCTAGAACTAAAACTTTGATGAATACGTGGACTATTGAAAATATAATTCTTATCAGCGCTCTCTGGTATCATTAGTTTGCAAAAGATATGACAAACCTTTGGCAGAGGGGTATTATTAATACCAACTCCAAATTGGGGGAGACGGCACTCGGCATCATTCTCAATAGAACATCACAAGTGACCAAGCCAAATCCTACATTTATAATTGCCCCACTGAAATGCAGCTCACAAATTAAGGGAGCAGCTTCTCACTTAAGTACTATTCATAATTCAAAGACAGAGCTACCTTGCCAGCAGGGTCATCAAGACACAGGAAATGCACTCTCTAAAAGGCCCACTGATCGATACAGACACTTCAGTCCTCATTCAGGCTTCAAGAGTTTCCATCAACATTTAGTTTGCAAACTCAGGGATATATAGGTAGAGATGCTGCATGAAAGAGAAACACCTTGACAGAGTATGGTGTTCAGAAAGCACCAAGATAGCCTTTTAAAAATCAGAGAATATGATTGTTCTCATGGCAACTTGTCTTGTCAGACCCATTTTTTACACTCTCTCCTCCAGGCTGAGGTGAAGTTCAGGCCCCATGTCCTTCCTGTGCTTCTCTGCATCTCAGTTCTTATCTCTCTGAGCACCTGGTTATCACTCACCCACACAGATAAACATCTCCATAGGAACGTGCAAAATTTATAGGTGGAGTGTAATCGATACCCCTACACAGGGGAAATAGGAAGAAAATTCTCCCATTTCCACATGAAGCATACCCCACCCCCACAAACAAAACAAAACAAAACACCTATCAAGGTAGATCACTGACTCACCAAAAACAACACATTCCGTTACAGAAAGAGAATTTTCCGTTTAAAAGAGCTGCATACAAGTGACTTATTTCCCTACTTTTTCACAAGAGTAATAGGTGAGTACTGCCTGTACATTTACATAAATAAAATACCCATACCAATTATTCATCATTTTTTAATAAAGATAATTTGTTTCAAAAGATATTGATGCCTCCAGCTCCTGAGAGGCAGAGGATGTTTGTGAATTTTATTTTTTCCCAGCTATTATTCAAATTTTCCCAAATCTGAGATCAAATTTGAGCCAAGGTACCCTGTTACAAAAATTTAAATAAGATAGGCTTATTTAACAACAACAACAAAAATCCAGAGGAAAGGAAGACTGAAGGAAACATAATGGAAAGATAATCCAGGGCTAGATGTGAGGATCCAAGACACAGAAAGTTCACTCAGATGACAAATAAGGGGATTTATTAGTTCACAAAACAAAAAGCCCTGAGGAAAGGAAACTTCAGAGTTATTAGTTTATTAGCTCAAAGCCATCAGCAATAATCCTAGTTTTTGCCATCTGCCCACTCTGTCACATTCAGCTAGTCAGCTTACTTCATTGTTGTAACATGGCTATGGCCCCTGGAATGTTCTTACGCCAATAAAGGGAGGTGGAAAAAGGGACTATCTTTTCCTTGTCTGTGTGTTTAAGAACTCAGAAACATTTCTCTGAAAGTTTCAGACATTGCTTCAGATCTCCCTGGCCATATTTGGATAACATGCCCAAACCAAAATCCAGCATTGGCAAAGTTTATGGAACCTGATCAATGGCTTAGGCCCATAAGGATTTACCAAAGCACATGGGGAAGGTTGGACATAAAACCAAAACAAAATGTAGGCTCTGTACGCAGGGAAAATATTTGGAATAAGTGTTGTGTGAATAAGTATCAGTTTTACCTACATCCTCTCTGAAAATTAGTGTTCCAGACCTCACGTATTTCTAACAATATGGTTATAGGAATTTGTCGGTCCATTTCCCAATCTACTCTCTGAAAACATGGGAATTCACAGAGTAAGTCAATGTCTTTCCAAATGGATCCAGTCTTTGACTACCAATCATGTAGAAAGAAACTTACCTTTTGCTGTGAAGTTGAAGAGATGGAACATTAAAAAAGCATAGTGATCATAAATCAACCCTTATGTATAACTGGAAAATTATATGTGTTGTACCTGTTTCAAAGCCCAGTAGCAGAGAGAGAAAATATAGCAGTTTTCAGATGTACAAACTTTGGAGTCACACTTACTTCTGTTATACAGTGGTGTTGAAACTGGCTCACCCAGGTTTGCAGGAATCCGGTGGTTGCCATGGAAGTACTATACAGGTGACCCTGGAACAACAAGGGGATTAAGGGTGCCAACCCCCAGGCAGTCGAAAATCCACAATCCATTATGACTTTTGACTCCCCAAAATCTTAACTACAGAGGGCCCTTTGCATCTGGGGAGTCAACAGGGCACTGATCTAAAACAGTATTTCTCCTCCCCAGATCGAAAACAGCATTTTCAATTCGCCGTTGGGAATCCACAGTTGGGAAACTGCGGTGGAGCATGTGAAAATATTTTTTTACATCCGCCATTGATTGAATCCACAGATGGAACTCAGCTGCCCAAGTCTATAGCTGCCCAAGCACAACAGGCTCATTTTTAGCCTTGGGGCTTTGTGTCTATTGTTTCCTCTCCCTGGAAATGAATGCTTATCTTCCTACTCTGCACCTAGCCATCAACTTGCTTCCTTCAGGTTTATATTAGTTTGCTCAAGCTGCCATAGCAAAACACAACAGACATTTATTTACTCACAGTTCTGGAGGCTAGAAGTCCATGACTGAGGTATCAGCGTCGTTGGTTTCCAATGAGAAAACTCTCCTCAGCTTGAAGATAGTGATTTCTTGCTGTGTCTTCACAAGGTCTTTTCCCTGTGCACACACTGTGGGTCGGGGAGAAAGAGAGAGAAAGAGAAAGAGAGAGAACTTTGGTGTCTTTTCCTCTTCTTATAAGGACACCAGTCCTCTGGGATTAGGGCCCTGCTCTTATGCCCTGTGATTACTTCTGAAATGTAATCATCTGGCCATTGGTGTCTCAGAGATAAGACAGTGAACTCCTTCAGGGTAGACCAAGTCTTTGTTTTATAGTCTTAGTAACAGATGTGTAATAAATATGTTTAAAAGCCGGGTGAATAAATGACTGAGAAAATGAATTAACCTTGAGCAGGAAGTATAACATTCCTTCCTGGGATGTGAAAGGAAACGAAGAAATAGTAGGTATGTGTATCAGGAGGGGTTCTGTCAGAACAAAAGAAACAACTCTAGGTATTTGATGTGGGAAGGAATTTAACACAAAGTATTACCTAGAGGTCAAGGGAACAAATACCACATTACATTAGTAATCAGCCATTAATGTCAATTAGGACAACAAGACAAACTGAGAATAACAATCAAGCTTTTATTCTCTTACAGTGACAGTGCAAGTAAGGGACAAAGGTAGACACCGGCTCCCCAGTGTTACACTTTTCTCCTCGGAATGGCAGTGGACAAGGGTCTGGTGGATGCAACGCAGATGGCAGGGATTATATCACTATAAGGAGGACATTTTTAGGGATCCATGAGCTGGTGGGAGGGACTTGGGGTGGAGTTAGCAGTGGAAAGCCCAAGTCAAAGTGAAGAAAGTACCTTAGGCAAAGCCCCTAATAAGATCTCAGAGGTGAAAGTACCTCGGAAGTGCAGAGACTTACAAGGCCCCTGATAAGTTAGCCTCAGATATGAATATGAGCATGGCTGGCTCAATGGAGCCTGCCTCCTTAACTGTCATTCTTCTAGAGAACATAAATGCAACAAGTCTGCTGTGAGGATGGCAGTTTCCCCTAGGAGTCCTGCTTGGCAAGGCCCTGTAATTGTCTGTGGTCTAGCCTAAAAGATCTGGTAGAATTTTGGTTTGGAGCTGGACTCCTAACAGAGAATCCTCTAGCATTCAAGAATTCAATGTATACAGAATTGTGGGAAAATGCCAATGATAATCTCAGCTGCTTCCAGCATCAAATTGAATGAAGGGTAGAATACCCTGAAAATGGGAAAACCTCTTATTTGCCTTCTTCTAAAGTCCATAGTTGCCCACCACTGCTGAGGAAGAATATGGTTTCTGCTCCTTTTCAGCCTTACTACCCCTTGCATGAAAGACTTATTGGAATCTTCTCTGGAATTCTGCTGGTGGAATTTTGGCAACTATATTTCCCAAGTTTCTTAACCCATGCAGTACAAAGTGACACATAAAAGGAAAAATGATTCGAGTTGTCAATAAGTAAACCAGCACAATACATAAGACAGAGCATGAGGATGGAGAAGAAGGACTATTTTTGCCAGATAAATTCAATATAATCTAAAATATGGAAGCAAAATTGGAGGGGTGTAAAGTTGGAACGGGTGATTACTGGAGAACAACGAACATTAAGAGTGACTAAGAGGAATGGGAGAGTGTGATGGCCATGAATCATCCAAATGATTACTTAAAAATTTTGAATAGGTAATTCATGTTGTGTCATTGGAATTAACCCCTGGTCATTTGCAAAAGGTGAAAAAATTCACAGACTCAGCCTGAAATGAGGAGAGCCAGGAAGTAAGTTTATTTAAGAAGAAAGATTCTGGCGTAGAAGTTGTGGGAGCAGACAGCTGCACCTAACTCTAGGTTAGCTTTTTCTTATATAGGAAAGGGTAGGTAAATTTCCTTACAGCAGGAGATATGATGTATAGACTCAGGTCATTTGATTGACATATGTTGGTTATATAACTAGCTTCTTTCTGCACATGTTCCTACCCAGAATGCATACAGAAAAACCCACGGGGGCTAGAGGGGTAAACATTAATGTTCATTTTATTTTAATTGTTTTATAATGAGACTAGAGTTCAAGTAATGGACAGGTTTTAACAGTTTGCACATGTGTGAAGACCAGTTAATACCAGTTGGCTCTTACCTCCTCTTTTCAGGAGTGCTGGACATTTTTATTTATTTCTAGGGGATGAGCCTGGGTGGTTCCTGGGGGAGGGGATGCAGGCCTAGGTAGACCCCCTTCAGGTTCACTTTTATTAACCCCTTTCTGCCTCATCAATTCATAAAATAATAGATACCAAGAAATTTATAAAGTGAAATGTTCATCTTACTAGTAATCAAAGAGATGAAATATACACACAAAAGTTTGGTCATTTAAGTTAACAAAAACTTTTAGATGCTATCCATCCTAATTTATATAAGCTTTGTGTGAAGTACAGGATAAAACAGTTGTCCACAATTATTGGAATCTATTGTTCTCAATTTCTCAAAGATGATTTTTCAAAGTACATTAAGAAGCTCAAAACTTTTTTTATTTTTTAAGTTTTTTAGTTTCCACATTCTATTTTTAGGGATTCAGTCTAGAGGAAAAAGTTTGAGTTGCTGGTCAATAACCTAAATATCCACCAGTAAAGCAAAGTTAAAAATAAACTGCCACAGGTGTTGCACAAGAAAGAACTAAGGCTGCAAAGTAAAACAAAAGTTAATTTGGAGTCTTTAGGATTCGAATCTGGGAGTCACAGATTCAGGAGGCATGTGAAATGTGCTGCAGAAAAGACAAAGAAAGGTAGAGCTTATAAAGGCAAAAGAGACAAGTTATTTTGAAGCTTTTCCTTTTGGCTGTCTAATACAGCATTCTCACTAGTTTGAAATGATTGGGGAGGTCCACGTGCAAGGCTCTGAGGCAAGCATTGGCGTGGAAGCAGGGAAGTAAGGTTTAGGATGGGACCTTGTAGGGAACATAAAAAACAAAACAAAAAAAAACACAAAAAAAGTCAAAAGACTTGAGTAAGTCTGACTTCCCCAATGGCCTCCCAACTCCATGATAGGCAGAGCTCTTTGACATTAGTGATTCCATTTTAGGTGTCCACACACGTCTAAAAGGGGAATATTATGAAGTCATTAAAAATGGACATTGGAATAAATTTTATGACATGAACTATGTAAATTTTATAATGTTAAGGGGCATTTTGTAAAACATGCACATTTTTTGTTATATATATTAAAATGGGTTTGAAAAGAAAAGCACCAAAATCTTAGCAGTTTTTCTGTGTAATGATATGATAGGTGACTTTTCTCCCTACACTTTCTTATTTTTCTTTGCTTTCATGAGTTCTATTATAAACACGTTTTACTTTTATAAAACATTGAGTTACTGTGAGAACACATTTGATATTATAGTTTATAAACTTGAAATCAAACTAATCAATATAGTTGTATGATTCCTCAGTTTTCCAGCAGCTCCCATAAGAACAAGTATGAAGTTAGGAAACCAGCAATTTGTATTCATCTAAAGTCATGTGCAGCTAAGCAAAGCAAGTTGGCAGAAGGGTAAAGGGCTTAGGGAGTTGAGAGTGTGAGACACCATGATTCAGTGGATGCAAAGGGGTCCCCTGGAGTGGGAAGGGGGCGTGGCAAGGAAGAGGGTATAGGTGTGTCTTAAGCAGCATACAGGAAATGACAGTGAGGAAAAGATGACAACTGCAGTACTACTTCCAAGTCTCAAGTTTTCAGAATGTTTCTCTTTTTAACAACAAAAAGAAAACAACAACAAAAAAAACCTCTTTGATTTTTAACATTTTTAATTATCATCACTCTTTTAAAAAAATTGTTCAGATGTAACCAATTTTCCTGTGATACCTTTATGATTACTTAGCTTCTGAAGGGTAAAAGGTTATAGTATCAGTTAATTTACTTCCCAGCTATCATTACAGTGATTAATGACTGGCCGTACAGAGAAGTGTGCTTTCAATTTTTTTTCTCATTAAAACTGTACAGAGAATGTTGACAGTACCAATTGTACTTTAACAGGCATTTCAGGTTCAAGAATATTTGAGAACCATTCTGTGGATGGTTGCTCCAGTGAATAGATTTCAAATTATGTGAAATTGGTTTTATGTGAAAGGTGCAAGAGTTTGTCCTAAAAATGCATTAATTTTATTAAATTGTTTAAAGGCTTGGAGTTCCCTTTGGACAGTCAGTTAACCTCTTGGGTAAGGACAGAAAATAAGACTGCCCTCGCTGTCTACTCTACGTACTGGGCTAGAGCAGAGTAGTTCTCTAAGGTGATGGTAATCTATCCATCTTCGGGGGTATAATGGGAGCAGGGGCTTCAGGGAAGTCAAAGAAGCTTAGAGACAGCTATGGCCTCAAAGGATGGGGTCAAGGGAGAGATAATACTTCTGGCTAGAGTTCCCATCAACATATTCTCAAAGTAAAAGCCCAGGGTGTCTTCCTCACTAACATAATAAAACACCTCCTTGTGATGTTTTATTCCATCAGAGGAGCCTGGGCTCCTTACTCAGTAGTTCAAGGGCTTCAAGAGCTGGAAGCAGAAGCAGCCAGTCCTCTTAAAAGCTGGGCTGAGAATGGGCACAGTGCCATTTCCACTATATTATATTGGTCAAACCAGTCATAAGCAGCCAAGATTCAAGAAGGGGAGTAGCATGTGTGTACAGAGAGGGAAGGAATTGTTGGCAGCAGCCACATTTCCTGATAGATCCTCACAAGGGTGAGGGGTTGGGGGGCTATCGTAAGGCATATGGGAAATAGTTGTTCTTAGCATATTGAGGAAGAGAGTAGAAAACTACTTGGATAAGCAGGTGGTATGATAGAAACAAGCATTAACTTTGTGGCTAGGATGTAAAAATGATTATGTATTGAAATCCTAAATCCCAGTATTTCAGAATATGACTATATTTGGAGAAAAGGCCTTTAAAGCAGTAATTAAGGTAAAAGATATGATATGGGGGGGGCATAATCTAATATGACTGATGTCCTTATAAGAGGAGATTAAGACAGAAAACAGACCAGTAAAGAACATGTGACGACACAGAGACAAGGCAGCCACCTGCAAATCAAGGAGAAGTCTCAGAAGAAACCAAACTTGCCGCCACCTTGATCTTTGACTTAGGGCCTCCAGTACTGTGAGAAAATAAATGCCTGTTGTACTTTGTGATGGCAGTCCTAGCAAACTAATACAATCAGCAGCCTCAAGACTCTTAACTGCACTGAAAGTATAGAGAAATAAATAGGCATTTCTAATACCTGCAACAGCGACAGACAGACACAAGATAAGTACCATACGAGCACACTCATATAAACAGGGAATTGTGTTTTTTTAGTTTATATTTTTCATTAGCATGTCTCATTGCTTTTTGTGATGGTACAATGAGACATTCTATTTAAAACATTGAAACATAATAGATACCCCCAGTATATTAATTTTTTAGATACTTCCTCCATGCTTATTGTATACATATATAATGTTTTTTTCTCCTTATACAGATGGGGAAACAAAAATAAGTGAAAAGCCAGAATGGAAGAGTCTGAAAAAATACCCATTGGCCTATAGCCACTGGCTGCACACCCAGAACTGTGATAGAGGCCTGGCATTGGCAGCTTTGGTTGCTTTTGAGAGAAATCTTTCACAACCAAGTCACTGGGCTGCTAGTTCTGAAGTTCTGTGAAGCTGTGTGCATGATCCAGGATGGTTCTGATGATAATTTTAAAATATTCTGGATTAGTTCATTCTGCTCAAGTTAAGAAGAATCTTCTCAAGATTTATTTAAACTGTGAATGAGAGCAAAGACTAATAAATAAGATTTCTCATTATTGTAAAATAATAATCAGTAAAAATATAATGTTTAAGTAAATACCAATAGTTATTCAAGGACTTTATTTAATCAAAGTTTATAAATGAGGAAAGGTTTATGGAAAAGTGTTTATGCTGAAAGGAACTTAACCTGGAAAATCTTCCTGAAAGTGATATTTCTAATAAGAAAAGTAAACATGAGTGCATATTATTCATCAGGGAGGAATTATTTATATTTCTGATTTATTGTTTTAATTAAGCGTTGTTTCTTAATAGCACTCATGACTCAAGGCAGATAAAGAGTGCTCAGGTTAGGTATGCCAAGTATTACAGCAGGCACGACGATTCGTTGCAGAGAGACAAGCCCAGGGTCACATCCAAACACACACATATATATATATATATATATATATATATATATATATATATATAATAAATGCTTTTGTTCTCAGCATTCACAAAAATAATGCTAGAAATAAAAATATCCTTGCCTATTCTATATGATTTCTGAACTCACTCCAGCAACCTCTGAGCAAATAAAGAATATCAAACATAGAGACACTAAACAGCATTTGGGGGCCTATATAAACAATCACATTATGAGAGAATCCCAGACATTTGAAAGGATTCTGTAAAAGTTTCTCTAATACACTTTTGACACAAGAACAACCTCGCTGTATTTATACCGGCTTCTCTCACCCATTTGTTTAATAAATGATCCCTCTGAGGGAAGTTCAGAATGGCTGTTTATCTACAAAGCTCATACTTTTTATTGAATAGGATGAAATTCCCTAGTTTCCACATTTTAAAAGTCAAGACAGATTGCAATGCCTTATTTAGGGGGTAATCTCAGTGCAGCTGGTTTCCGGCAGTGACTGAGGTTATGTGGACTTTGCACACGATCAGTGCAAGAGCCCTCTGACCGCTCTGCCTTTGGCTGGTGTTTTTCACCACTCCTTCTGCCCCTGCCCTGGATTCCATCACGAAGGAATATTTAACATGTTCCTCCATGATTCTGCTTTTATTCTAGCACGACTCATCCCTCTATGCCACAGTCTGCACCGTCTCATGCAGTCTTAGAAGGTTTTTGCTGGAGGAACAGATAAAACCCATCTTCTTAATTTATCCCCAGATTTCGGGAACTATACTTTAGTTACCGCATCCCCTCCACAAATTACAGTTTCAAATGCCATTTTTTGTGTTGTCTTGTGTGATAACCCCTCTGTAGTGACAGTTCAGATGCGAGGTGTTCTGCACGTCAGAGCCGCATACGGTACCCTGGTTATGTCTTCTTGGACGCCAGAAGAGTACACTTATTTAAACAGTCTCTGTTTGATAACCTAATTTGCACTCCAAAGGTTTGATGATGGTAAGATAAGGAAATGTTCACCTGTTTACTAATACCTTGAGAGTTCTTGATTGCAGAAAACAGACATTGACTCTGGTCACTATAAAAAGGAAATGATATTTATAAGAAGGATATAGGTTAGATCATAGAATCAACCTTAAGATAAAAAGACTAAGCTTCGGAAAAGGACATAATCTCCAAGAGACCAGGAAGAGAACAGAGGTCTCATCAGAGAGAAAGTCTGGTCTAGCAAGTATAATAACCTCTATAGCATATTGAGGAAGAGATTAGAAAATCACAGGTGCTATGATAGAAATAAGCATTAACTTTGTCGTGAGAATGTAAAAATGATTATGTATTGAAGTCCTAAATCCCAATACTTCAGAATAGGACTGTATTTGGAGATAGGGCCTTTAAAGAGGTAATTAAGGGATCAGCTGGTCAGCTCAGTTGATTAGAGTGTAGAGCTCTTAACAACAAAGTTGCCAGTTTGATCCCTACATGGGCCACTGTGAGCTGTGCCCTCCACAGCTAGATTGAAACAACTACTTGACTTGGAGCTGATGGGTCCTGGAAAAACACACTTAAAGTAAATAAAGTTAAAAAAAAAGAGGTAATTAAGGAAAATCCTATATCCTTCTTACAAATACCACACGGATGAGCCTTAATTCAATATGACTAGTGTCCTTATAAGAGGAGATTAAGACAGAAAACTGCTCGAACACTACCACTGCTCGAATCTTGTCTTCTGTTTCCATGAGTATTTCTAAATGCTCGTCTGTCCTTGTATCACTTGGTCAGGATTCCAGTTGTTAAACAACAGTATAGCTGCCAGGGATCAGAGAAAGAACTGCCTGTTTTGGTTTCTGCTTTGGGAGATGGAGAATATTTTTGATATAAGAGGGAGGTTCATTAGCCAAATAATAAAACTTCAACAAAGACCCTTTTTTCAAACTCATAAAAATCTTAGTAACCCTTAAAAAATGTTTAGCTGGCCTTGCCATGATCTCCCTCACCAATTACACCATTATGCCAAAA
The DNA here is from genome assembly GCF_036562045.2 of Rhinolophus sinicus. Lineage (NCBI taxonomy): Eukaryota > Metazoa > Chordata > Mammalia > Chiroptera > Rhinolophidae > Rhinolophus > Rhinolophus sinicus. Next base: position 76,525,917 of record NC_133752.1, read on the forward strand.
TTATGGTTTTTCACTAAATATGTGTATCAATTAAGGTCATGCTTAATTATCCTTTATCCACAATTTTATTCATGATATGATGGAAAAGCAAATATGTTTCTTATACTCCCTTCCCAGAGGATCTATTACAGCTGTGTTAAGTTTTCATTTGTTGAGTAATTTCTATATTCCAGCCACTGGGCTAGATAATTTATATACAGTATCTTGAGTCCTCATAAGGACTTTGCAAACTCTTTATCATTCACTTCATTTTTTATGGAGAGAAAATGAGACTCAGAAGGTCTCAAAGTCGCTAAGCTGTTTATGTGCAGAGCCAGGACTGGAACCTAGGATTTCCTTCTTTCCTTCTTTTCTATCTTCTACATCAAAGTCCTTGCTCATAATATTTTCACCACTTTGTGTGGCTAATCAGCTATGCAAAACCTCATGACTCCTAATCTCATAAAAAAAATGTTTTTCTGAAAATATATATTGGTTATTGATATTATAGATTCTCTGCGTCGTGGCCTGGCTTTTTAAACTTTAAAAAAATATGATATTGTGATTTATAATAAGAAATACATATTTGGTCTTAGTCCCCATTTCTGGCCCAGAGATCCTAAAACCCTTGTAATTCCCTAATTGAAGAGAACAATAAAGGTGTTTTTGTTATGTTAATGAGGCAACCTTAGACCTCAACTAAGGGTAGCAGCTGGTTGCCAGGAGATCCAACCCTGTAATTAGAGGGTTGGAACTTTCAGTCCTACCCCCTCATTCACCTCCAGGGAGGAGAGAGGGGCTGGGGGTTGGATCAATTGCCAAAGGCCAATGATTTAATCTTTCACTTCCTATGTAATGAAGCCTCTATAAAAACCCAGAAGGACTGGGTTAAGAGAGCTTCCAGGTGGTGAACACGTGGAGATTTGGGGAGAGTGGTGCACTGGGAGCAGACGAGGAAGCTCGGTGCCCTTTCCTCACACCTTGCCTTACACATCTCTTCCATCTGGATGTTCACCTGTATCTTTTATCATATCCTTTTATACTAAACTGGTAATCCAGTAAGTAAAATATTTCTCTGAGTTCTGTGAGCTGCTCTAACAAATTAATCGAACCCAAGGAAGGGTAATGGGAACCTCTGATTTATAGCCAGTTGGTCAGGGTCAAAATACAGGTTAATGACCTGGGCTTGCAAGGGGCATCTGAAGTGTGCTGGTTGGAGGGTGGGGAGTGGGATGGAACAAATGTGTAGGACTGCCTCAAGCCTCAACTGTGGAATCTGGTGCTACCTCTGGGTAGATGGTGTCTGAATCAATGTTGCATTTTCAGATGCCCTGCTGGTGTCCATGTATTGCTTGTCAGTGGTATGGGAAACTTCTCCCTCCACACAGAAATTTGGGTTCCAGAATACCCATTTAAAATCATTCCAGACTTTCATTCAGAAATGAAAACTGATTTGAATATAGATCCTTGGTTATGTCACTGAAACAGAATAAAACCTACAGTGCTCTGAAAAGAAGAGAAGCAGGAGATTGTCATTGCGATCGTACATTTGTCATTTTCACTGGGAACCAGAGCAGAGTAGAAAAGCACCTGTCATCAAATGTTGCAAAAGTCACTGCCCTAGTTAAACTGTTGTGAACTGGGGCACTTGAGTCTAAGTAATTCAGGAGTTTTATTTTCAGCACATGTCCTCAATCATTCTTGTAGAAATGAAGGCCATCTTTTGACTCTAAATGTGCCATTTACCCTCCACACATAACCTGTAACTTTCATCCAACCAGAAAAGACAGTAAAGCAGAAAAATGTTACATTCTCAGATACAAGAAGTTGAAAACATCTGAGGAAAGAGGGAAGTGAAAAAGTTTGCCAGGGTCTATTAAGCCAAAAAGATACATTTCTAGTTCTATACTGTAAAAGTGCTTCCTCTCACTTTATCATTTGTTCTGTAACACACCCTACTGACCATAAATATATTTCACCATTTATTATAAAAAGAAAAATGTCTCCATTTCATACAAATCCAAATAATTCTCACAATTCTTGGAATGGGGGAAAGAGGCTATATATTTTGTGAGATTTTTTCCTATCCAAATGCTAACTAGATCTGAATATGCATAGCTTATTTCAACTAGAGTTTAGAAGTAGAACCAGGAGTAATGTAGGTACCACTTTAAACTGGTTAGAAATTCTAGATTCTTCTTCTATCTTCTTATTGTATTATTCTTCCCTGGCGAGTAAAACTCTTTGGCTCTGGTATTGGCCAAGGTCAAGGGAAAGGATAAATCTAAGTGGAATAAATAAATAGTAGATATGTTGATAGCCATGAAGATGTAATAAGGTTTTATATTCAGTAACAGGCAGTGTAATATAGTGGTTATGGACTCTGAAACCAAGTTTCCTGGATTCAAATCCTGGTTATTGGCTGAACAACTTTAGGCAAGTGCTTTAGTCTCTCTGTCATTCAGTAGCCTCATCTATAAAATGAAGATGATAAGAGCACTTCATAGAGTTATTGTGAGGATTAAGTGAATTAATAATGTAAAGCATCTAGGTCAACCCATAGTAAGTCCTCGGTAAATATAAAAATTATGAAAATTTAGTACATGCATTTTCTCATGTTGATTCTTCCAAAATATTTTCATATAGTTACCTAGCATTCAACCATAGAGATGAATAATAATTGATTTAACTCACTGCCTATTGTAATACATTTTTAGATCATTTCCAATTTTTCAGGTACATATTTTCTTTTTTTCAGATTAACCTTAAAATCACTTTGCCAACTTCTAAGAAAAATACTTCTAGAATTTTAATAGAAATTATATTAAACCTATACATTTATTTTGGGGAGATTCTTTCACAAAGTCCAATTTTTCTCATCCTAGGTATAGTATATCTATCTTCATATTATAGTCATAAAGTGCCTCTAATATGCTGTAATTATTTTCATAGAGGTCATGTATATTTTTACATTAATTCTTAGATAATTCATAATTCCTCCATTAGGGACTATAAAATAGAATTTATTCTTATTTATTACTGTTATGAAATATTTAGTATTTAGTGGATTTTTTAATACAGATGTTATAATTTTTATGGTAAAAAATACCAAACCTTTTGTGTATGTGATATTTCATGTATAGAAAAATCTCAACCTATATCCTGAATTTAGAGCAATTTTTACTTGTAATTTTTTCCTAGTAAAAGCACTTTCTAAAAGGTAAAATTTTAAGTCCATAATGTAAATATATCCCTAAAAAATAGAGTGACATTGTAGAGAATCACTACAATAAATGGCGTTCTTGCTTAATCTCCCTTAAACAATGAGTCTATTAAAACCATGTCAGTCCTAATAGAAGGAGCAAGAACTTAAGAAAACTCATTGTTTCATTAACAGGTCCATTAATGGTTATAAACTACAGACGTCTAACAGTTACTACTCTTCTGCCTTCTTTTCTATGCATTCCTCCCTTAGCATTCTTCTCATACTTATTATGTACTTTTTACTGTCTATTTTTCCTCTATTTCCAATGTAGTTTTTATCAGGGTTACAGCCTTGGTTGTCTTGTTTACCACAATGATAGATAAGCAATCGCAATTTATTTAATTTATTCATTCATTCATTTGATAAATATGTATTAGTTTTCTATTCTTTGTCAGGAACTGTTGTACATAGACAAGGGTTGCCTGGCCTCAAAATGTTTAGCGATAGAAAGCAAAGTAGATTAATAACATAATTTCAGATATTTTAAGAGCTATTGGGGCATAAGGTAATGGACTAAACAGTGCAAAGAAAGTAGGAAAATCGTTTTAGAAAAAATAGCCCGTTGAAGGCCTCTCTAAGGAGGTAAGATACAAACAGATACCTAATATGAAAGATTTGGGGGAAGACTGTTTCAAGTAGACTAAATGGTACAAAGATGCTGAGATGGATCAACTCAGTGGTCAAGAAGTAGCAATAAAACCAGGGAGCAAGGGACAGAAAGGAAGAACACGAGAGGAAGGCAAACATAGATCACACAGCAAGGCCTTCTTCTCTCAGCTAGCGCTTTTCAAACTTGTGTGTGCAAAGCAAATCATCTGGGACCTCGTTAAAATGCAGACTCTGGTTCAGGTGGCCTGGGGCAGGGCCTGAGATTCTGAATTTCTAAAATCGTTCCTGAGGGTGCTAATGCTGTTGTTCTGGGGACTACTCTTGGAGCAGCAGCCTTCTGAGCTATGGAAAGGAAGTTGAGTTTCATTGTCAATCGGAATGAGAGACATGAAAGGGTCTTGAGGATGGAATGATACAACTTATTTACGTTTTAAAAAGATCACAAAGGCTGCTGTGGATAGAAGAAGCCCACTGGGGAGAAAGCTTGGAAGCAGGAAGCCAGTTAGGAGACTGCTTCAGTTAGGCAACCGCTGATAGTGGCTTGCCGTAGTGTTGGAGCGCAGGAGCGCAGGAGGCATGGTCGAATATGAGACACGTTTTGATTATAGAGTCAGTAGGACTTTCTCATGGATCAGATGTTGGGTGAGAAAGTAAAAGTGTGAGGAAGATAGACTACTAGTTTTTATGCTGAGCAACTTGGTGATCTGTGGTTCCTGTTATAAAGATGAGGCAGTTTGGAGGAGGAACCGGATGGAAAGGTTTGGTTTCAGATATTCTTTTTTGACAATATTATATTTTAAATTAAATGGAAGGAATAAGTATATAAGCTGAATATATATATATATATATATATATATATATATATATATATATTCATATATGTGTGTGTGTGTGTGTGTGTGTGTGTGTGTGTGTGTGTTAGGAGCTCATTTTAGAGTGTTAGATGGGAGATGGAAATTTGGGAGTCATTAGATTTTTAAAGCTGTGCAATTTAATGAGCTCATCTAGCAAGTGAGCATAGGTTGAGAAGAGATTTGACATTGAGAGGAAGAAACGTCAGCCAAGGTGACTGAGAAGGAGCCACCAGTGAGATAGGGAAAAAATAAAAATAAAACAAAAACAAAAAACAAAGGATGTATGATGCTCCCGAAGCCTAGTGAAGAAGTGCTTCAACACGGGGGCCAGAAGAAAGCAGTGAGGAGAGTTCAAATAAAATGAATGACTAAGAATTGACCATGGATTTAGTAAGACAGGGACCTTGCTGCTGACTTGATAAAGCTGTTCTTGGTGAATAGGGTGATGAAATCTTGACTGAATGTATGAAAAAGAATGGGTGATAATAAAGTGGAGGCAGAGACAATAGACAACTCTTTCAATGATTTTTGCTACAGAGAAATGAGCCATAATTGGAGAGTAATGTTGAATCAAAGGATTTTTTAAGATACGAGATATTGAAACATGTTTATGTACTGCTATGAATAACAGGTCAAGAAGAAAACAACGGTCATGCAAGTGGAGGAGCTGGTTATGGAGAGGAGAAGAGACAGTGTCAAGAGGGAATGCAAAGTGTGTGTGTGTGTGTGTGTGTGTGTATGCAAAGGGTGCCAAAAAAAAAGTATACACATTTTAAGAAAGGAAAAAAACTGCATTAAAATTACACTGATGGTAACTTCTTTAAACACCTCTTGTAATTGCAGAAATCAAATGTGACTTGTATTCATCTCTTGTTATCAGTCTATATTGAGTATTACAATTTTAATACAATTTTTTCCTTTCTTAAAATGTGTATGCATTTTTTTGGCACCCTCTGTACACACACACACACACACACACACACACACACACACACACACACGAAGTCTGACAATTAAGTTTGCGAACTTGTTGTAATGATGTTCCTAACCTTTTTTGATATCAGAGGGATTATTCATTATGAATTTGTACCAATGGGACAAACAGTTAACCAAGTTTACTATTTGGAAGTGCTGAAAAGGCTACATGAAAAAGTTACACGACCGAAACTTTTCTCCAACAATTAATGGCTCTTGCATCATGACAATGCACCAGCTCACACGGCACTGTCTTTGGGGTAGTTTTTAGCCAGTAAACAAATAACTCTATTGGAACACCCTCCCTACTCACCTAATCTGGCCCCCAATGACTTCTTTCTTTACCTGAAGATAAAATAAATATTGACAGGGAGACATTTTGATGACATTCAGGACATCAAGTGTAGTATGATGACAGCTCTGATGGCCATTCCAGAAAAAAAGTTCCAAAATTGCTTTGAAGGGTGGACTAGGTGCTGGCATTGGTGCATAGCTTCCCAAGGGGAGTACATCGAAGTTGACCATAGTGATATTCAGCAATGAGTTATGTAGCACTTTTTCTAGGATCCGTTCGAGAACTTAATTGTCCAACGTTGTATTATAAAGATCCATGTAGGTTGGTAGAATCTGGTGGTGGAAATATAAAGCATTTTTCTTCTGGATGTTTCCATTTTTCAATAAAATAAGAAGAAAGGTCATCAATTAACAGTAAGAAATAAGGAAGGAATATTGGATATTTGAGCAGTGAAGAAATGGTTTAACATAATCATCTCAGAAAGTGTAAAAGCAAATTTAATAGGGTAATGTAGTAGGATTCAAAAGGTAGTATGAGGAACCATTATAAGACGCAGTAACATAATTAAAGTGAAACAAGTGGAATTTCCTCTACTCACGTTCATCTATTGAGGGAACAAATGGCAGGGTTACTGAGGATATATGTAGAGGAAACATTATAGTAATGGACCATGGCATCTAAACCAAGTAAGGAGGAAGTGAGGGCTTGAAAATGTGATGAGTTGTTGCATTGTCCAAATGAGACCAAACAACTGTTACCAAAGTAAGTGAACTGAAAGATAAAAGGTTATTTGAATCTCAGGTAAATAAAACCCTATATAACCCACCCCTGCAATTCTCCAAAGGTGTGTGACTTTTAACTACATGCACACAGCTTGAGTCGTCATGAAGTTATTCAAAAGGCTAACTATTTATCCAGTCAGCATAGGATTTTATTTACTTGCAATTTCTCAGAAATACATCTATCGAGAAAAGCAGGGCCCATCAATATAACAACTTTCTCTCTTTTATTTTAAAGTATGTTAAAAGTTTTAATGCACCAAACCGAAAAGCAAAACATCATTCAAAGCAAGCATGCTATTAGGGCATCATCCTTAAGTGCTATTTTGTCTTTCTGTTGTTATTCTCTCAGCAGCAATAATACAGAAATCACATTACCAAATTTGAATGCTAATACATTTCCAGAACACTCTGAACAGCAAATAGAATCTTGTAATGCCATCTCAAATATTCTTCAGAAAACAGTTAGGAGGGCAAAAAGTCCATAAAGTAAGGCACAAGGATAGGCAATGAGAAGCTGTTGTCCTTCCATGTCCAAGGCCGAAATGAAGATTTTGGAAGCTGAGAGGCTGCACCAGCCAATGATGACCAGTGCCAACACGGTTCCAATTGTGCCTCTATAGCAATGACAAAAGAGAGGATTACCTTACCTCAGTAGAAACAGAGATTATTAAATCAGAGCTGCCTCTGAAATATCCTCTGTACAATACAACTTCTTTCTCCATTTGTAAAACAAGGGTTAGGAACCATGTGAACTCAAAGTCCTTGGCCAGTTAGAAAATATTTGCGTCAAATTCACCATCAGAAGCTAAATATTCCATATGTCAGAAAAACTCGAATGAATAGAAACAAAAGAATTCATTTGCAGTTACTCTCATATGTCAACATTCAAATCACGACTCCCAAAATTATTTTACATAAACTCTGTATAGAAACTTCTTTTATAGATACAGATTTTTTTCCCCCTCAACACTTTCTTCCTAGATTTACCCACGGTATAAGCAGCAAGAGAACTGGCTTTTCACTCCAGTAGGGTGCCTAGTCCCCACTGCTCCCAAGCCCACTTTCCCAGGGTTTTGTCTGATACAGCAAAGCCTAACAGCTCAAGGAGGGAGCCCACGGCACAGGAAGGCACAGGCATGTGTTCCTCCCACTTCATCACGGAAGATCCCTTGTATATGTGTATGTGTGGATTTTTTTAGAAAACTGAAATGGATTTGTTCAAATTAGTATCTTCAAGAATTAACGGTGGAGGCAATTGGTTCTTTAAGAAAAAATGGAGAAATAAGGTAGTTAAGTCTAACCACCTTGGGAAGAAAAAAGGAGGTGTGGGAAATGAATTTTTCTTATGTGCAAAGCAGAATGCATTATTTAGGAAAATATGACATAAGAGCTAGGAGAGATCTCAGGATATATTTCATTCCTAGCAATAAAGCAAGGAAGAGACTTGACAAAAACTGCATAGTAGAGTGGACATTGGTCAAAATCTCCTAACTCTTATTAGCTGTTCTTCTCACCATCAAACTACACTGTCTTACTTGATCCTGGCTGAACTTGAAGTTGAAAATGATGATTATTATTTGTGACAATGGCAGCAATACCTACGTTTAATAATTGAACCAAAGCAAAACAAGTGAAAACTACAATATAGCTTATAATGCCTTAGATTATAAATAAACCAAAAATATTTAAAAAGCACTCTAGTAAATATTATATTCGTTGGTTTGATTAATATCTATTAAGAATAATTTCTAGAGTATTTAATTTATAGGTCTTTGTGAACAAAAATGTAAATTATATATGATTAATCTGAATGGCATAGTAACATGCCTGAAAGGGCAATTTAAGTGTAAGGTCTTAAGGGTCAGTTTATTCCCCTTTAATATAATTTAAGGATTTCTAAATCATCCTTTATAATTTCAGAATGAAAATCTAATGAAAAAAGGTCAAGACTTCTGAGGATTCTCAAAATCCAAGAGTTTAATTTTTATTTTCTTCTCCTGATAATCTGAAGTCATTTAAAATGCCCCAAATCTCAACTTTGCTGAAATAATGTTTAAAACTTAGAATTTTTAAATGATAAATCATTATGGTATTCTTTGGCAAAAGCATTTGACAAAATAGAAGTTGTAGAAATGAACTTTGTATTAACTTGTCAAATGTTAGTACCAAACAACAGTTAATGGAACAGCTTGTTAAAGAACATGATATACAAAAGGTGGAATTTTTCCACGGATAAGACTCAATAAATATACCTATAATTCACACTTTATTTGTACATTTTAGGTATCCATTTTCTGTTGTATTACTCTTTTTTTAATGTTGAGGAGCACTCGCTGATAAAATAAGAGTTTGCTCAAGTTATTTTCAAGAATATTATTTTAAAAATGAGGCCATATTAAAAATAAAAAAAGCATGTCCTATTTTGATTAAAAAAAAGAATGAGAACTAAGACATTCTCAATAATGCTATCAAAAAATTATATGATATTGTATCTAAATAAAAATATTAAAGGTTTTTCTAAAATGTCTTTCTTCAGCAATGGGGAATTCTTAATATAATATCTTATCCAATGTAGGGTTAATAACCTAAAATATGGATCATCCAAGAAAAAAATGCAAATTATGCCTCCTTTGGATGTGGAAGAATGAGTACTGATGGCAAATGTTTATTTCTAATTAGGGTCTGAGCATGGTAGGTGACAAAGGAATGTGTAATTACTTGGTCTCCCTACCAAAGTAGTTGTGATATGCATATGCCCTGGGGAAATGCCTGACAGAAACATAGCTACTGGATCCTTATTAATAGTTTTGAATTGCAAATACTAACTTCCCAGGAAGTAAAAAAGAAATATATATTGACTGAGCATATATGCCATAAAGTTCTCTAGCATAATATACTCATCAGGGTTCCTGGGAATTTGGCACTGCATGGAGCCCAGCTGAGAAAGAATAGTTGCTTCCCGCCTAGAAGACAGAGTGCCTGGGAGCTGAGGCAATTTGTCAGCATTCACCAGGCACTTACTTTTCCAAAATCAAACAAGTGCATTTTCCGGAGTTGTTGTATTACCCATGACAATAGTTCATATTGAAGAATGTGACAACTAACAAAGGGCCAGTTTTAAAGATTGTTTGGCTTAATTTCTTTTTTAAATCATCGAAATGGAAACAGCATCTGTGTCAAAACTGACCTACTTTCCTGAATTTGTGTGTAGCTTGTCGTGGTCATTGGTTTCCCCAATTCCACTACCAAAATGATCAGAAAGAGGTTAACTGCTGCACTGATGTGGCAAGACTCAGCAATGATTGCACACATGGGGTCAGTTAGCACACACAGGCACTTACTGCAGTGAAAAGAAGATGGCACCGCTGGACAGGATGACCATGGGGAGCAGGCAGTATCCCAGCACACTGGCCACGCAGCCGCAGGACACCCCTGATGAGCTCATCAAGTTTAGTAACGTGTGAATCCCTAGGCAGCCAATGGCACTCATGCCATACACATAACCAAACTGAACTTTTCCTGCCTGAAACAATGAGAAGAAAACAGTTTGAACACAAAACAAACATCAGGAGGAAATCAGAATGCCAATACATCAGAGGGCATTTTAGAGTCAGTCAATCTGCTCAACCTAATGCTGTTCTGTATCTTTGTAATACGTACAATTATCAGGAGACTGGGAGTTCTGGAAAAAACACTGGCTACATGAATTTGGGTCCTGAAAGCTAACACCCCGACTATACTTGGGATGACACAAGCATGTTCCAGACAAGATGAACTAGTTCTAGGTTTACTTTTTTTTTTGTCATAGATTGCCTATTAGGGGTACACAGCATAAGTAAGAATATATTTTCTCCCCATATTTGTTGAATAATTAAATGAATGAATACATTAATGAAAAATATTCCAATTCAGTCTTGGAAAGTTACAAGGCATGTTAGTAATATTAGTAAACATCTATAGGATTTACTATGTTAGATCCTATTCTGAGCATTTCACATCTATTAAGTTATTTCATCCATACAACAATCTTATGAGATAGGTACCATTATTAAACCAATTTTACACAGGAAGAATCTAAGGTGCAGAAAGGTTAAGTAACTTACCCAAGGTAAAATAATGCTAAGTGGTGAAGCTCTGCTTTCAACCCAGACATTCTAGCTCTAAACTTTAGGTCCTTGACATCTAGTACAGGAGCTCTAACATGTCCTAAAATAATGGGACTTATTTAACTTTCTTCAACTCAATATATCCCAAACTTATTTGACCACAGAAAATTTTGTTCTCATAAAGTCTATTGCCAGTTTAACTGAATACACCTTCTGAAAAGCTGATTTATATCAACCACCTGATAATGAATCATAAAAGAGATATTGTTACAGGAAGTCAGTAGTGTTCAGGACACAACACTGATCTTCTGAGAACTCATAAAAATAGCTATCACCCATGAAGCACTAGGGTCGAGTAGCTGAAGTAACTCCATTAAACCCTTCCAGGGGAAGTCACAGTCTACTATTAATTTAACAGGGGATATTTTAACGTTTGCTACCTGAGGATGCCAAAACTCCAGTAAAGAATGCATTTAGCTTTTATATTTACATTAAGTTGATTAGAAATTCTAGATGAAGGTTGGATAAGCTGACTCTGGCTCTCATGGGTATTATACAAAAACAAAGAAGGATCTGGTAAATGGATTCAGAGAGAGCTTTTTAGCTATCATTTTTCTTCTCCATTGTTGTTTTCCATGAAGTTCTTATCTCTTAAAGAAGAAAGAGATATTTATCTTGTGATTAATTAAACATAATGGAAAATGTCATGACCATTTTATTGATCAAAATTGTCCAGCTATTTTCAATTCTTCTTCCTCTGCAGTTGGGGAGCTTGGTCTCTACTAAGGTCTTTTTCTGTGTCCCTGGGCCATGCTGGCAGATTCTCTCCTGCATTAGCCGTAAGTTCTCATTGAATATTTTCTGCATTTGATGGCTATTTTGTGAAATAATGCCAATGATCCTAATGGACATGCTAAAAGAAACAAATCAGTCATGCACTGCTTCATTGGATAGGTTTGCTCCACTTGGAAAACAGTGACAATTTCAAATCACTTTCATATATTAGAGAAACATTCTACTTAATTTCTAATTGGATGGGATAATTCTGAGTAGGGAGAGCTGCAATGCTGAAAATGTGTTTGATGCTATTCTTTTGGTTTGCTTTCCTCAACATGAAGAAAATCCACTAAAAGGTTTTCGGTCAACATAAATCATAAAGATGACAACGTCACTATGAGTCTTCCACCTCTAGAGATAATGAACAGATTTGGTTAGTGTTTCTGGATTTAGTTTTGTTTTTTTTTAGTACATGTATATGTCAGCCCATAAATATCATCCTTTACATTTTAATTCTAGATATCCAGGGCAAGGATAACTTAGTTTCAAATGGATTCTGAGTTAAATATGGCTTCATTAATATCCAGGTTTTTCTTTCTCTTTTTATCTTAATTGCTCTACATGTATCATAATCAATTCTGAAGTAAACACATCTAATGGTAAAATTGAAGTGATAATGTTTGCCTAAAAAGTTTCATAAAATATGCAGTTTCACATTATCCCCCAAATTTCTGAACTGAAAGGAACCTTAAGATCTACTTAAATAAACCTCTTTATTGTCTTCAAAATTTAGTCCTAGAAATAGGAAACAAAAGATTCAAGATCACCCCTAGAAGCAAAGTTAGGGGGAGATGTGATTTTATCACTCCCAGTTGAGTTCTTTGCCTACATTGCTTTGTACTTAAAAGAAAGGACATTTAAATAATTCCAACTAATATTATGTTCCCCAAAAAGATCTTAATGGGATTAATGCTTTCCTTTAGGACATGGTAACAGTAATGTTTTCTACAGGAAAACAAACAGCTGTTATATAACAAATTACTTGAAAAAGAAAGATGAGTTAATATATTAAATTGATTGTTTCAGACTATTTGATTAATTGACATGGTGTTACTTAGCAGCTTAATCTAAAGTTATCAAATTACTGTGACAAAGACAGAAGAGAGAGTAGAGACTAAATTAAAACTCCAGTTGATATAGTGTTTGATTTCAAAGTATTTGCATTTGTTGTACTAGTTCAAAGGAAGAAGATGCCATGACTACATACTATTGTACAGGATACATATGATGTGAATATTTACCACATTATTTTGGAGAAACTAGACTGTTATCAGTATTTTGATATTGGTATTAAGTGATTAATAAATAAAAAGTGAAAACGTATTTAGTTACAAATACATTTTATAGCTACTTTTGAAAATTGCAGTTATACTGGGGAAAAAACGACTATGGGAAGTGGAGAGCTGTAAAATGGAGACGTGGAAAAGCCCCAGATCCTTTAATTTCCTGTATTATTTCTCCTGCCAACTTTATCACTTTGCACCTTATGAAACTATACTTTCCAGACTGGCTGGACCATATTTTTCATCCTCTGTTTTTAATGTATTATCTTTCCAACCTTGGTGTAAAATCATAGACCTTTTCTCATTTCTTCTTTTTCTTCCTTTGTAATGAAACATTTTTTTTCTAAACTATGAGCTAGAATGTCTTTTAAACTTAGGTAGAAATATGTTTTTTAAAAAACTTTGTGTCTTTTAATATAATTACTCCCAGATATAAATAATGAAAGAGACACATACACAAGACAAATGGTGAAGTTGGGAGAGGGCGGAAGTCTTCATAAAAAAAAAAAAATAAATAAATAAATACAATAATAGGGAAGACATATTGATTGAATCATGTTATTAATTTACCCATAGTAGCCTAACCAGAAACAAGGAGACCAATCTCATACCTCACAGAATATTAGAAATACTCTAGAGATACAACCTAGTAAAAATATGATGAACAAAGAGAAAGCATTTGTCCAGTGTCACAATACATATTTTACATAAAGCACGAAATAAAATTTAAGCCTTATATTTTTCAAATCCATGTGTTCTTTCAATTATTGCAGATTGACAGTCTTTTCTTAATAACACGAAAGACATAAATGATCTCCTGCTCGTTGAAAATCTGATCTGGTGGTTTGAGTTTTTAAATTTTATTTAAATTTATATTTTTTATCTTGTAATGCCAGGGTGGCAGTTTCTTTTTTTGTAACTATAGTTCCATTATATGTCTCACTCAACCCACCTCCCCACAAAAAATGTAGTTATGTATTAAACGAACAATTTTCACTTCATAAAGTGATATACTGTCTTCTGCATTTACAAAGATCTCTGCAAATATGACACAGGAAACATTACACATTAAAATCTGATGCTTGCTGCAGTCCATTACCAGGAGCAGAGTGGCTCCCAGCGCCACGCAGAACAGGACGGGCCCAGCGAGGTCGGTTTCATTCATAATGCTGCCATCTGCTGGCTTCAGTGGGTTTAACACTGTCAAGGTTTTTTGCCATATGTGATCAAAATTAATTCCAAGTTCTGCAAAAAGAGAGAAAAAGAAGCTAATATAAATATAGAAATATAAACACAAGCAATATTCTTTAATTAAAGGTAACATGTCTGATTAATTACGTAGCATTTTAATCTGATTGCTATACCTTCAGAAATCTAAAGTTTTGTGTAATACATAGGAACCATAAATAAATAAATAAAAATAGATTGTTAACAAACAATGAGCTAGAAGAAACATTTTAGAGAAATAATTCCATCATGGAAAACTTTCCCCCACTTGTGCATCAAATACAAGCTTAAAACCGAGCTGAAAATTGAGAAACGCACAGTCTACAGTCAAAAAAAAAAAAGGTAAAATGGTAGCTAACTGACCACAATCCCCATCCTAGTGCCCATTTAGATATTTCATTTTTCTACAAATTTCATTGCTAACTCTTTTGAAATGTCTTATCAAACAAAGATTAATTTTTCACTTAGCAGAATTATCTAAATTAAAGATATTTTAGCCAAGGTCTGGGGTTTTACTTCCACCCTGCCTGCTGAGGAGAGCAATTCTATGCCAACTGCCTGAAACTCCACCGAGGAGAAACGGGATGGACCTTTCATCCAGTAAGAGCAGGCACGATGTGCGTGCATATTTTAATCAGTTAAATGCTCTATGTGGTTCAGCCTGTGTATTCAAAGATTAAAATCTTGAGACAAGTTAACCGTTCGCTTTTATGAGTGGTGGTAGAATAAATACACAAAATCAGTGGGGCTCAGTGTGCGTGAGTCCAAACTCATTTAGACATTTCTAATTTTTTTCTCCAATGCTTTATTTTCTAAATTCTGACTGCCAACTCACAAACCCTTCTGTTAGATTCTGCTCCTCTTACATCTTTTGTTTTTTAATTAAAATTTATTGGGGTGACCATGGTTAGTAAAATTACATAGGTTTCAAGTATACAAACAATCTCACACATTTGACATCCACTGAATAGAAATAAATACTGACAACACATCTGTTTCTTTTCTCACCACTCCTAAACACTTTAAGATGTATCTTGAGTAGAAAAAAGGAACGCTCAAAAAACAGGAAAGAACATGACTTCACTGTTTAGAAACCAGTAATCAAGCTGGCTACCCTTCTTCTATCATTTTAAATTTGAATAAGAGTGAGGTAGATGTTAGGAAAAATTGTAGCTAAACTACTGTAAAGTAAAAGCATTTCAACTAAAAAGAGTTGAATGTTGTTGTTTTTTACTGAATGTTTTTACTGAATTTTACTGTGAGCTCTACAAAATTTACTTACATGCTTTGGTCTTACACACAATGAAGCTAGTTCTGTTATTTTACTATTTTGAGCATCAGATGGCTGAGGTTTTGAGAGACTAAGTAAGTTGTCCAAAGTCAGAGAGATAATAATAGAAAATCCAGGTTTTAACACTGGAGAATCTCACTCAAGAACTCAGGCTTTAAAAAAAAAAATTAAAAAAAATCCAACTTAAGAATGGGCAGAGGAACTGAATAGACATTTCTCCAAAGAAGAAATACAAATGGCCAATAGGTACATGAAAAAATGCTCAACATAATTAATCATCAGGTAAATGCAAATCAAAACCACAATGAGCTATCACCTCACTCCTGTTTGAATGGCTATCATCAAAAAGACAAGAAGTAACAAGTGTTGGTGAGGATGTGGAGAAAAAGGAAGCCTCGTGCACTGTTGGTGAGAATGTTAATTGGTACAGCCACTATGGAAAACAGTATGAAATTTCCTCAAAAATTTAAAAAAAAAAAAATCCTACTTTTGGGTATATATCCAAAGAAAATGAAAACAGGATCTCAAAGAGATAGCTGGACTCCCATGTTTCAGTGCAGTATTTTTCACAATAGCCAAGACATGGAAACAACCTAAATGCCCCTCAAGGCATGAATAGATAAAGATGTGGTAGGTATACAGTGATATATTATTCAGCCTTGAGAGAGAAGGAAATCTTTCCATTTGCAACAACAGGGATGGACCTTGAGGGCATTATGCTAATAAATACAAGTATTCCATGGTATCACTCTTCTATGTGGTAAAAAAAAAAAAAAAAAGTCAAACTCATAGAAACAGAGTAGAGAAGTGTTTGCCAGGGGCTGGGAATAGGGGAAACAGGAAGAGATTGATTTAAAAAAACCAAAAACTAAAACAGAGCCCATGCTTTTAATCAAGTAAATGTGCATCTAATGTCATAATGGTTGTATTTTTTTTAATTGAGTGCCATTCTCCCATGTAAAGGGCTGTCTCCCTAAGTCACCTGTATGTGGCATTCAACTTTCCTTCCCAGGACTTAGTGACCGTTTTTGGTAAAATAAAGGGTCAACTTATTTTACAGTGGCTCATATCACCCAAATGCCTTGCAAAGCTGACATTCTATACACAGAAGACCAGATGGACTTTTAAGGATCGCTGTGACATAGAGGGGCCTTGCTTTAACAAGGACCTAGACATTTTCAGCTCAGCCAGAAGTTGATTTAGACTAGGACAGAAAGTGTTATTCTTTTACTCGTTTCACATTCAGATTGACAATTGTTATCCAAAGTTTGAAAAGAAAGAATTTTCCTGGTTAAATTATTAGCAAGCAAATCATTTACATTTTAACTTCCATGTCACATACTTTTTATTTTTCCAGTGTATTTATATATTTCTTAATGAACGTACACTTTGGAGGAAATGAGCAGTTCACCAAGCTTAAAATTAGGTTAGATTGTCCAATGTAGTTTTTAAAATAGCAGATTTTTAAAAACTGAAAATTTTGTAGTTTAAATTAATTTCCCCTGAGACTTATGCTGCTTTTAAACTTTATTTTCAATTTAGACATTTATGTTAACAATATGTTTTCAGTGTTTACAATAAAGTGGCCTTTAATTCAAAACATTGTTTTCCTCAAAAAGCACAACTGTTCCTGAGTAACTCAGATGAAAAGTGTTTTATGAGATATTATTACTGATTTGAACCATTTATTTTATGACATAATTAACTTCTACACGTTTCAACACTGAATCATAAAACAGTGAATGAACATAAGACCTACTATTTTCATAAGAAAAAGGACTTACATTATTTTCTACCAAAATAAATCTCCATAACATTCTGTTTTCAAATTCATCACAAGGTTTGTAAATGAGATTATAAGTATTTATTAATTGTAGATAACCTAATATAACACCTTATTGTACAAAATTAAAAATGAAACTACTGTGAAATTTGAATGCAAAATTTATTGTTTTGCTGTCATCTAGTGGTAATAAAGTATATGATATAAATGCTACAAAATGAATTAATATTTTTGTTTTCTATGCAAATTGTGGTATTGGCCTTACAAATATAAACATCAGGCTACATTACAAATATAAATGCCAAATATCATGGTAATTTTTCTGGTCTGACAAACTTAAATTGACTATTATTCTTCAAGGTGCAGTTGTTAACCTTGGTTGTACATTATCAAATAGCAGAAGCTATCATTCTTAAATAAAACCAAACAAGTCTTTTAGACAATGTATTTAAGGAATAAACCAGCACTATTTCAAATAACATGTTTTTGCCCAACGGATGTTAATTATTATAGCTTTGTAATTTTATACGCTGTTTTGGTATACACTCAATAAAAACTAACAAATGTCATTTATCATCTTATCCTAGAAATTTTGCCTATGGCTGTTTCATATATTTTAGACAGATGAAGCTTGAGACTTTCACAATGTCAACCAGCTAAAGAACGTATTAGATCAGAACCTAGAAATTTCGTAGATTCAGAATGCAAAATTATATTAATAAATACTGTCTTCTTATAGTATACATTTGGTAGGGATAATAACAAAGGGGAAAAAATAACCTAGGAATTTTCTCTGAGCTGTATAAAGAGGGAGGGAAAATCTAGTATATTTCCTACTCAAACTTAAGAAGACTTTAGGGAAAGATATATTACAGTTTAATATACCACAATAGAGACATTTCAGATAAGTAGAAAATAATTATTTTCAATAAATGTTGTAAGAAAAATGCTTAATCTTTAAGTAAATAAATTTAAATCCCTATTTCACATACTAACCTAAAATAATTTCCAATGAGTTAAAAATTTAAATACATCAGGCATCAGAAACTTGGTGGCATGAGGGGTCCCCTTGTTCTTTCCCCTGGAAGTTACAAGCTGAACAATTATAATTTCACAAAGGACTCCCTGTGCAACACAAAAACACGTCTGAGAGATCCGTACTTCAAAACATCTGACGGTGAAGGCATGGGGGGAACAGGGGAAGAGAGAAGGCAGAAGTGCAGAGCCAGGGTAGCGGGACGTGGATGCAGCCTGGAACTCACTGCAGTCCTGGAAAGGGGAGGTTTTAGACTGCAGGTGCACTCTGTGGCCCCAAGCATTCCTGAGCAATCAGCATATAATATAGCTGAATCCAGCGATGGGGGTGGGAGGCAGAAGCCTTGAGGCAAAGACTGAATATAGAAAGGTGAGAACTGAGGTCTAACAGCCCTCACTGCCTGGCAGAAAGTAAAGCCATGGAGCCTGTCCTCCTCCCCCCACCCTCCCAGTGCTGGCAGTAGGCCCCAGAAGAAACTGCAGCAGTGTCAGGTTAAAGAATAGAATATCCACAGCCCTGAGAATGGGAGAGACTGTTCCTGAGTGGCAGACACACACTGTGGCTAATTCCAGTGACAAGGGAGGAGATAGAGGGGTGAGGCAGCTGTGGTCTGGCAGTCGCCATTACTTGAAGAACAAAAACACAAACACATTAGAAGCCTCTCGCAGCCCATCCTATCCCAACGTGTCACAGCTAATCCCAGCAGAGTCACCCAGGGCTACTGAGGAGCATAGCTCTGCATGTGGCTGCAGGGCAGTGCAGCACTGGGATTTCAGAGGCTCAGAACCCCATTGCCTACCCCATCTTCCCGTAGGGGTGGTGCCCTGAGACTGAGGGGACCTGGTCACAGAGGAGATGCCAACCTCCCCGGGGAAGCTTCCACCGAGAGAAGCTGAACACGTTCCAGCGCTACCTACTGGAAAACAAAAAAAAGACCTCTTCATATCAACTTACTGCAGAATTCATTCCTGTAGATGCCTAGGGAGAGAAGTAACCCAACAGTTGTCATGAATAACTAAGGTAATAAGGCAGCTCAGAAATAAAATGAAAAATATCAAGAAAATAAACTTAAATACATGGAAATACGTGACTTATGTGACAGAATTCAAGATTGCAATTCCAAAAAAAGCTCAACAAGATGCAAGAAAACACAGATAAGCAGTTTAATGATCTCAGAAATCAAATCAATCAATAAAATGAATACTTTTACCAGAGAGATGTAAATTTTTTAAAAGAACCAAATAGAAATTCTGGAGATGAAGAACTCAATAAAAGAGATAAAGAATGAAATAGCGAGCTTAGGAAATAAAGCTGACCAGATGTAGGAAAGAATTAGTGATACCGAAGACAGGAATTTGGAAAGATGCAAATGGAAGAAGAGAGACTTGAGAGTCAAAAGAAATAAAAGAACTCTTCAAGAACTCTCTGACTCCATCAGAAAGAGCAATATAAGAATTATGAGTATACCGTTAGGAGAAGAGAAGGAGAAGGGCACAGAGAGGCTATTCAAATAATGGACGAGAACTTCCCAAACCTATGGAAAGAGTTGGATCCTCAAATCCAAGAAGCAAACAGAACACCTCATTATCTCAATCCTAAAAGGCTTTCCGCAAGGCGCATTATACTGAAACTGTCAAAAATGAATGACAAAGAAATAATTCTCAAGGCAACCAGGGAAAAGAAGACAGTAACCTACAAAGGAAAGCTCATTAGATTATCAGCAGATTTTTCAGCAGAAACTACAAGCTAGGAGGGAGTAAAGTCAAATATTCAAACTACTAAAAGAGAAAAATCATCAGCTATGAATAATATATCAAGAAAACTTATCCTTTAGATATGAAGAAGTAATAAAGACCTTTCCAGATATACTGAAGCTGAGGAATTTTCCACCACAAGTCGTGCAGTACAGGAAATACTGAAGGAGGTTATTCTACTTGAAACAAAAAGACAAAAAGACAAAAAATGATGAGAAAGATGACTGATAGACAGAAGAAGGAAATGGCAACCCTTACACAGAATAAGGCAATATACACTTGAATATAATATAAAGGGTAAAGGAGATAAAAACATTTAAAAAAAAGAAAAAGAGAAGACAATTTGCTACTGCCATTCAGAAATGAACTCACAGCATAAATACGGATAATTTGTGACAACAAAAACATAAAAAGGGAGGGGTAAGAGTCAGAACTTGCAAAGGGGAATGGAGCTAAGATGCATGCTGAAGAAAAAGGACTACTGTATATATGAAACTTTCTTTTACATAAACTTAGTGGTAACCACTCAAACATATCCAGAACTGAGACATATAATATAAAAAAAGAGGAAACAGAAGAAAACATCATAGGATACCACCAAACTAAAATAACAGAAAGAAATACAAAGGCAAAAAAACAATGGAGACACTGTGTTACTAGAAAACAAGATAAATGACTATAGGAAATCCTTATATCAATAATCACCTAAGTGTAAACAGACTGAACTCATCAATAAAAAGACACAGAGTAGCAGATTGGATCAAAAAACAAAACACAACTATATACTGCTTTCAAGAGACACATCTCAGCTGCAAGGAAAAATAAAGACTCAAAGTGAAAGGGTAGAAATCAATACTCCAGGCAAATGACATTCAGAGAAATGCAGCTGTAGTCATACTTAAATCTGACGTAACAGACTTCAGGATAAAAAAGGTAACAAGAGACAACGATGGACATTTCATAATCATAAAGGGCACAATATAACAAGAAGACATAAAAGTTATCAATACCCATGCTCCCAATCATTGAGCACCAAAATATATAATACTAATAATAAAAATAATAGCAGAAGGAAGGAAAAAATAAATTTAGAGCAAAATTAAACGAAATACAGAACAAAAAGACAATAGGAAAAATTAATGCAATAAAGAGCTGGTACTTTGAAAAGATAAATAAAATTGAAAAAACCCTGGCTAGCCTCACTGAGGAAAACAGAGAAAAGACACAAATAAACAAAATCAGAAATGAAAGAGGACAAGCTACGACAGATACCACAGAAATACAAAGGGTCATACATGAATACTATGCAAAATTATATGCCACCAGATTCAATAATCTAGAAGAAATGGACAAATTCTTAGAAATGTATAACCTTCCTAGACTGAATCATGAAGAACTGGAAAATCTAAATAGACCAATCAACAGCAAGTAAATTGAAACAATCATCAAAAATCTTCCCAAAAGCAAAAGTCCAGAACCAGAAAGGTTCACTAGTGAATTCTACCAAACATTCAAAGATGATTTAATACCTATCTTCCTCAAACTCTTCCAAAAAATTGAAGAAGTAATACTTCCTAACTCAGTTTATGAGGCCAGCATTACCCTGATACCAAAACCTGGTAAGGATCACACACAAAAAAGAAAACTACAGACCAATATCTCTGATGAGTACAGATTCAAAAATGCTAAACAAAATACTAGCAAATTAAATACAATTTGATACATTAAAAAGATTATCCATCACGATCAAGTGGGGTTCATTCCAGTGGCACAAGGGTGGTTAGACATAGGCAAATTTATTAATGTGATACACCACATAAAAAAATAAATAAAAATCATAGATCATATCAATAAATGCAGAAAAAGCATTTGACAAGACACAAGATCCATTTATGATTATCAATGATGAATACAGAAGGAAAGTACGTCAACATAATAAAGATCCTATACAAAAAACCCTCAGCTAATATCATATTTAATGGTGAAAAACTGAAAGCTTTTCCTGTAAGATCAGGAAAAAGACAGGGATGCCCCTTCTCTCCACTGATACTCAACATAGTATTGGAAGTCCTACTCAGAGCAATCCGAAAAGAGAAAGAAATAAAAGGCATCCAAGTTGGGAATGAAGAAGTTAAATTGTCACTTTTTGCAGATGACATGATTCTTTATATAGAAAACACTAAAGACTCCACCAAAAACCATTAGAAACAATAAATAAATACAGTAAAATTGTAGGACACAAAGTCAATGTACCAAAATTCATTGCATTCCTATATACAAACAATGAAATTTCAGGGGGAAAAAAAGAAAAAAAACAAAACAATTGATTTTGCAATTGCAACAAAAAGAACAAAATACTCAGGAATAAACTTAATAAAGGATGTGAAGTTCCTATATACTGAAAACTAAAAGACATTACTAAAAGAAATTGAAGAAGACACAAAGAAATGGAAAGATATTCTATGCTCATGGACTGGAAGAATGAACATAGTTAAAATGGCCATAAGACCCAAAGCAATATACAGATTTAACACAATTCCCATCAAAATCACAATGGCAGTTTTTAAAATAATAGAACAGAAAAATCATCAGATTTGTATGGAATCACAAAAGACCCTGAATAACTAAAGCCATTCTAAAAAAAAAGAACAAGACTGGAGGTGTCACACTCCTTGACCTCAAATTATACTACAAAGTGACAATAATCAAAACAGCATGGTATTGGTAGTAAAACAGATACACAGACCAATGGACTAGAATTGAGAACCCAGAAATAAACCCCCATATATATTGGCAAACAAGCTTTGACAAAGGAACCAAAAACATACAATGAAAAAGAAGAAACCATTTTCAATGAATGGTGCTGGGAAAATTGGAAAGCCATGTGCAAAAGAAAAACACTAGATTGCTGTTTCTTACCATATGCCAAAATTAATTCAAAATGGATCAAAGACCTAAACATAAGACCTGAGACAATAAATTATATAGAAGAAAGCATAGGTACTAAACTAATGGACCTTGAGTTCAGAGAGGATTTTATGAATTTGACCTTAAAGACAAGGGAAGTAAAAGCAAAAATAATGAATAGGACTATATCATAAACAAAAAATCTTCCACACAGCAAAAGAAACCATCAACAAAACAAAGAGGCAACCGACTGAATGGGAAAAGTTATTTGCAAACAACACTTCCGATAAGGGGTTAATATCCAAAATATATAAAGAACCCATACAACTCAACAACAACAACAAAAAAAACAATGTAGTAAAAAATGGGCAGAGGATCTGAACTGACACTTCTCCCAAGAAGACATACAACAGATACATGAAAAAATGCTCAACTTCACTAGCTAGTAGGGAAATGTAAATCAAAACCACAATGAGATATCACCTCATACCAGTTAGAATGGCTATCAGAAACAAGACAAATAATAAGTTTTGGAGAGGCTGTGGAGAAAAAGGAACTCTCATACACTCTTGGTGAGAATGTAAATTGGTACAGCCACTATAGAAAACAGTATGGAGATTCCTCAAAAAAATTAAGAATAGAATTACCATATAACCCAGCAATCCCTCTCCTGGGTATCTATCCTAAAAACCTGAAAACATTTATCCGTAAAGATACGTACCCCTATGTTCACTGCAACATTATTCACGGTGGTCAAGACATGGAAACCACCAAGTGTCCTTTGATAGATGATTGGATATAGAAGATGTGGTACATATACACAACGGAATACTACTCGGCGATAAGAAAAGATGAAATACTGCCATTTGAGATAACATGGATGGATCTTGAGATTATCATGCTAAGCGAAATAAATCAGACAGAAAAAGTCAAGAACCACATGACTTCACTCATACATGGCATATAAAACTGAAAGCAACAAATGAACAAGACAAAGAAACAAAACCTCATTGACACAGACAACAGTTTAGTGGTTACCAGAGGGTAAGTTGGGAGGAGGGGTGGTAAAGAGGGTAAAAGGGGGTCAAATATAAGGTGATGGAAGGAGAACTGACTCTGGGTGGTGAACACACAATGTGATATATAGATGATGTATTAATATTATAGAATTGTACTCTTGAAATGTATGTAATTTTACTGAACAATGTCACCTCAATAAATTTAATAAAAATTAAAAATAATGAAAAATGAAACAAATAAAAAAATTCAAATGCAAAACAAAAAGATAATTAAAAAATTTACAAATCTATAAGGAGATATGAGCAGTATCTAGAGCTGGAGAGAATAAATAAGAGAACAGTTGGAAAGAAAAGTTATCAAGGAAAATATTGTGGAGTTGAAAACATAAATATTAAAATTGTTACATGTCCTAACGTCTCATAAGCAAATTAGATGACAAACACAATCTAGGAAAACATATTTGAAATATTTATATATATTAAGGGACAGGACATCCCTGAAATACCCTAAGGACCTTCAACTGCACGGGTCTCTGGGTTTCCTTGTCAGCAGCAGTGCTATTTACTCCCCAGTTAGCCATACCTAGCTGAGATTAGAGGGTTCAATGAGCCAGGAAAGAAAACCAACTCATGGGAGCCAGGCTTGTCTCCACGACAACAACAATAACAAAACAAGTTCAGAAACTACCCCCTTTACTCCCAAGCAAATAGTGCAGAAAATACAATAGGCTGTTGTGAAGAAGCTTCATTAGCTGGGGTGAGAAGTGGGGGTCACTTTGATATAAACACTTTTCCAAAAGACATCTTCGCGGTTGTCTAGACATGGCCAGGGAGTCCAAATTGAAGAAACAGTGAAGGAACATTTAATAATTGCAGCAAAAACACATCAATAGCACATACCTATGTCCAATCTCCCACACACAAACATGCAACAGACTTCCACTGGTTTAAGTGTCTTGAATCGGCAGACTTGTTTATGTGTGGAACAATCACACATAAAATACTATATGCAGCATGCTGACAGCACACATTAAGTGCTGATTATTGCTATTATTCTTCGAGCTGTACACACATTAATAGCACTTCCTTAACTTATCTTCTAGCAAAGGAGGCTCTTCATCAAAACTGTCAATGTAAGGAGATTGTGAATAACAATCTGGGTTGGATCCTGGTTGAAACACTTGTCCGGCGTAACCTGATGACATGAGCATCTCGGGTGGGACAAAGGCAGGCTGAGGCTGCTCACCGGCTTGCTGTCTAGAGAAAGGAAAATACTGGTATTTATACACCTCAGAAAGGGACATCATGACAAATCAAGGAAGGAAACTACAACTTTTCTTTCGTGAATTATCCTAGGTTTATGAATATTTAAGCATGAAAGAAATAACTTGCTTAAACTTTATCTTAGTCAAAAAGTGAAGTCACTGGTCATGAAAAGACTTCTAGAAAAACGATCCATACCTACTAGTATTTATTTATTATGTGCAATGTGCCGGACACTTTTTTCTCACATTTTCTCATGTAATTAAAACTCAGTAAGGTAAAAACTGTAGTTTTAGTCCCATTTTACAGAAAAAAAAATAGAGGTTCACGGAGACTGAATGATTTCCCCAGTGTCACAGAACAGTGCAGGTGCTGGACTCTAAACTGAACTTGTCTGAGCAGCACTCTGCTTCTTCCACACGCTGCTTATTCACTGATTTTCAGGGGCAATAACCAAACATGATGGTTCTTATAAATGTGTGAAAGCAGCAAGTGAAAATCACAATTTTAATAGTCTAGCCAATTCATAGGAAAAAACAAATACATAAACCGACTGTTGTCCATAAACAAATAGACTTTCTAGCTCTGGCCATTCCCAGACAATTATTGCCAATTGAATTATCTTTGAGTACCTAGCTATAGCCTTGCCAGCTATACTGTCCCTCTTTTGAAATATGCAATTTAGTTTTGCGCAAACATGATGTTTCTATACTTCCTTGACCATGATTTTGTTTTTTTATTTCACCATTTGTGTGAGAAGGTTGGAGAAGAACAATTGTAGTAAATAATTTCTTGCGAAAGCTAGAGAAAGGAAGAAAGAAAAAGGAGTGTGAGGTTATTTGATCATCTGTAATTGTTTTTGCCTGATGGATGGGCAAGAAACATAAGTTGTCCTTATTAACATGTTTAAGTTTCTTTCATCAAAGCCCCTTAGGCCAAACTAAGCTAAAAA
This sequence comes from Rhinolophus sinicus, assembly GCF_036562045.2. Taxonomy (NCBI): domain Eukaryota; kingdom Metazoa; phylum Chordata; class Mammalia; order Chiroptera; family Rhinolophidae; genus Rhinolophus; species Rhinolophus sinicus. The sequence goes on from NC_133752.1 coordinate 76,552,134, forward strand.
TACAGTCTCGTATTCTCAACTTTGTAGCTCTGTGATCTCTTTATGTTAAAATACTTACAAAATGACTATTCATACACTCCTTCCAATATTAATCTTAATATGAAATCTAAGAACAACATTCACCCTCCCTTATATGAGTAAACCTGACAGAGAAAATAACCTCTTCTGAAAAATAAAGCTATGCGATAGAAAGAGACATACCTCTAATCATTCACTAACTCAGCCACAAGCTCATTGAGAGCAGGGATCTGATGTAATTCTTCTTGAATCCCCCACAGCATATATGCTGATTACTGTTATTATTCAATTTAACTATCTGGCATATTCCTAATCTTTTTTTTTTTTTTCAACAAAGTATGCCCACTATCAAAAGTACTAGTAAAAACGAATTATAAATAAGAATATCAATGGCTTGGTGGTTGATAAAGCTCCCCCTAGATATGCATTTTTTTTTAATGTAACCATGTCTAGAAGAATAAAAGGGGCTAACAGAGATGACTGAATAGATCAGTATCTAAACAAGACTATTTCATTGACACATTGTCTTGGCCTCAACAAAATCTATGCCCAAGTGCTAATAAGCAGACTTGAGAAAACATATAACATTCAGTTACTCCATGCGAAACGATCTCTGTAAATGAGGGGGATTTAATATGGGTACCTACTTGCTCCCTTGCCCCAAGAGAAAAACACATTTTTATAGAAGACAAGATTTACCAACCAAATCCTATCCTTTTCTCTGTTTTCCACCCCTCTCTGCTACTTCTTCCGGCAAAAGTTGTTCATCAGGAGCTTGGCCTCTCTTGTCCTTAATATTACACAATGAAGGCATAATAATCAAATCTCCCCACCACTTATTTAAGAAAATAAAATTTTAAACTCTGTTCTATGAAGAAGACCTCAGAATCCTTTACCTATAGAAATGACCATGATCATCTTCTAGCACAGCCTAAATTAAAATTTTCTCTTTTTACCTCGTAACTTTGATTTTGTACATGTTGGCCATAACATTTAACATTACATCTCAATGAACAAAACCTAAGCAATAGCAAAATAATCACATTATTAATCCACAGTCCCACCCAGAAAACACTGTAAATACCTAGTTCTTATGTTTTAGTCCTTTCTCTGAAAATGACTATGAACAGCCACAATTTTAACCATATATCTTGAATTTTCACTTAGTCCCATGTCTCCTGGTGTTATCTTTTTTTACTAGACAGCTCCTATTCTGAATAACGGTGCCAATGACATTCGCTTATATAATAGTTTTAGACATCTTTCAAGCCTACAGTATCCTTTCATGAAAAACAAAGTCAGGGGAAATGGGACTGGACACTTAACTAATTGTTCTGTTAAGTCTATGAATTAGTAACCTATTAAAGGCAATTGCCTGAATCACATTGATACACTTATCACTTCAGGCAATTGTGAGGTGACTGCAAAAGTCTCCTTTAGAACAAGTGGTAACATTCTTGGTCATATTTGCCTTCTTTTGCTTCGCAACTCTGGAGTTACATTTCTACTTGTAATGGTAGTCCAATGGTAGGATTTATCCTAAACCTGGTGCAGTGATTAACAAACAGCCTCTGGAATCAGACTGACTGGGTTCAAATCCCAGTTTTATCTTAGGAAAATTACCTCACATTCTATACTTCAGTTTCTCATCAGTAAAATGAGGATAATAGAACACCTAAGGTTGTGAATTTAATCAGTTAAAACAAGCAAAACACTTAGAATAGTGTTGGCCACACAAAAAGTGATTCATAAGCATTAGCTAAGTATTTGTGTGCTTTTTTCTTCCTGAGATATACACTAAAGCATTCTGAACATTTTCCACACACCCTGGAATGGCATCTTCTGTATTTGTAATAGTTGTCTCACAGTCTGCCACTTTCTCAAAGGAAACATAGAGGCCAAGAATTTGTATCCTTTCTAGACTGATCATCTTTAGCGTTTTCCCATTTCTGGTTTTCCTGGAACACCCAAAGGGACTTCAACAACATCTGTGTATTTTCCTACCAGAAGCATCTCCCCTATAGTCATGCCAGAATTTTTGTCTCTGAGCCATGAAGTAATGGCTACCCACCTGATTCACACAAAAACCCACTCTATGCTCACCAATTCTTCAATATTCCCTTTTCACCACCCATACCTGGGGTTATAATGTTCTAACTAGCCCCCAGAGGCTGGTTTTTACTTACATGATATTGTGTTAAGATAAGGCATAGTCTCCAGCTGGGAAAAAAATTTGGACTATTTCTGAATCAACAGAACTTAACAACACTCATCTTCCAGTGCAAATACAGAAAGTCAATGTCAGAAGACTCAGTTATAATTTCAGTGGTTACAGATACATTTGCTGCACACAGTTTTCTGTGCCCCATCACATAATCACTAGCTACAAAGTTTATTAGAGCCTTTGTTTTTTTTAAACTGTAGTTTTGGGCTTTGATCATGATGGTCAACTGATGTTGCTTTCCTGTGAGTCTGACCCTGGGGGAATTCAGGCCTGAGCTCACTCCTAGTTTTTTATGGACAGTTAGAGTATAAATTAGATGACAAGAAATGTACTATCAAATAAGTCCCCTTCATTGTAAGTCTAACTCTACATTTGGACTCATATACAAGTATACATGTATTTCACACAATCAGGCAATATTGTACTCCTCCAGGAACACGAGACTAAAGAGGGTTTCAGAATTTGCAACACCATCAACTGAAACAGCGTAAGACAACAAGATGACAGGTCTACAGCACAAAATCCTGCTGGCTAAAAAGTTTAGTCTGAACTCCCAGAAAAAATTTTTCTGTGTGAGTCTCTAGTTGAGCCGGTAACATCAGACATTTTAAATGTCCTTGGTAAGAACATTTCATATAGAATCTGTTCGATGGTAGAGTGGTTTAGGGAATGGTAGCTGGGGGAGTTAGCTTGTGTAACATTCCCAGATCCTGGCTGGTACAGCGAGTATGCAGGACTATGTGCTATTGACAGAACCATTAGCTGTGTTTGCAACACGAGAGAAAGATCAGGCCTGGGGATTCTAAAACATGATGATTCAGTATCGGTCTGTTAAGTCCTATTCGAATGTACTCCTCACATTCAAAGAAGACCTATCCAGTTGTCACCTTTTTGCAGAAACACCTATTTCTTTTTTCTAAATAATTTGAATAGATTTCCCATTTCAAAAATTGGGAAAATGTAGCCTTGCTGACTGCCTACCAGTGATGGGAAACAATGTCCCCCTGAATGGCTGGATCGTTGCTTTTTAAAATGAGCAAGCTCCTTCTTGTTCATGCTAAAATAAGAAAACTTGTTTTTAAATATGTCTTCATTGTCTCAGTAAGCACCCCAACCGGCTTTCAGATTAGTATGCCACTGAGCCAAACAAGCTTTTTAAGACAAGCTCCCCTATGTTGGGAAGAGGAGGTGGGGGCAGAAAGGGACAGAGACACAGAGAGACTGATTGATTATAACTACCCTCTGGATTCCTGTCTTTTGCCAGGATGATTAGCATATTATTCTGACTTGGGGTGTATTTAATTGAACTATTCACTGAATGAATAAAAGGTCAAATCTCTGGAGTTTGTTTGATGTACACTAGTAAATCATTGACCTGAGTCTATGTTTTCTGTAAACCTCATAAAATTACCACAGCTAATATGCCCTTTTCTAATTCCTGAGACTTGCAGTATGGGATAGAATGTAAATGTTACAACGTCCAAATTAGGACTTGGATTTAAATGCTAAGCATCTGAAGTAGGCTAGGCCATTACTCTGATACAATATAATCAAGAGTTTTCCTCATTCTGGTTATATTGATTTCTGTCTCTTTGTCATCTTGATTTATCGGCAATGTTGGTATGCACATCAAATGGAAAAAGAAAATAAAGGGGGGATGGGGAGGGGCAGGATCCATGAGTTCCTGCTTAAGGAAAATGTTTGTCTCTTTCTTATTGGCCATTTTAGTTTAGTTTACTATCATCTGAAAATGTAGATTGCAGATTCTGCCCAGGTGCTTATCCCATGTGCAGCAGAGAAGGGAGAAAAGAAACAGAAGTTCAAGGTGACTGCTTCCTTTCAATAAAACAAAAGGACAGCTGAAAATCCTTTCAGATAGCTCTCATTGTGGATTATGTACCTTAAGGTGCTATCCTGTAATATCTCAATGCTCAAACTACTCCCTCTGCTTCAAACACTTTTATATTTTTTCTTGACCTTCCAAGATATAGATAAATCATCAGTGGAATAAAATAAAGTTCTCTTTCAGTTGTTGGATTCTACAGTGAGCCAATTCTATACAATCTCATCCTTTTCGCCTCATCTTTTAATAATATTAAAAAAAAATTAAATGTGCCCAGTGATAATCCTTAGATAGATAGTTTTTCACTTTAAAAAATCCTTATGGTAGCTTGATTGATGTGGGCATATAGAATAGGGGTATGAATAAGGTAAAATTCCAGACATTTAACTTTTACAGTTATTGGTCCATACATTATATATCAATGCCTCTCCCTGTTGCCTTATAGCAGTGGTTCACCAGGAGTAGTCAGGAAGCAGTGTGTGAAAGCAGCATCTATCTGCCTGTGTCTGTAGGAGTGCTCAGCCAGTGATGTCCAAATGATGTCCAAATTTTCCTGGGCATAGTTGGAACAGAAGAGTCCCCACTGCCTGTATTCTGTCTTCCTTCTATCTGGAGCTTTCAAGGTACTTATCTGTGTTTAGAAAAATCAACTTCAAGAATTAATACATTTGAAATATTTGTTATATGGTTATATGTCAGTGATCAGATCATACATCCCACTTTGTCCAGCTTATTTCGATTTTATCGACATTATAATTAATAGCACCCATTTTACTCTAAAACATGTCTTTATTTTACAATAAACTATACATCCATTCCAGTTATGGGCCTAATCAACCTTGGGCTAAAATCCTAACCCTATTTCTTACTACTTGTGTGACTTTGAAAAATTTCTTCATTTCTCTAGGTCCGTTCTTTCTCATATGTCAATAGGATAATAACAGTACTTATCTCAGCTTGTTTGAGGATCCAATGAGTTAATTTATATAAAATTCAGAACAGTTTCTAACTCATAATGTTAGTTATTATGAAAATTGAAAGGCCTGTCCCTTTTCATAGTTCATCTAAACTGCCCTCCACACACAAAACAATCCAAATAAATAACTGTATAAACAAATATAACTTTAAGTGACTTTAGACAACAATCAATTACTTTTACAAGTTATAATTATACAAATAAATAACATATATAGTGGTTTTATTTTAACACACACTTTCCTACACATTACCACAATTGTTATTCGTGACAATTTCCTGAAGTGGGTATTGTTAATGTCCTTATTTCTCAATTAAGACACTCAGCAAAGTCAAGTCTTTCCCAATGTCACAAAGAACAAATGCTAGAACCAGAACGTGAAATAAATTCTTCTCACTCTAAATGCCCTATTTTGGGCACTAGTAAAGGGTAAATACTAAACCTTAATCATTTTTATTTATTTTCAACTCAAGTTGAACTGTCAACTGAAATAACTAACACATTCTGAAGTATGTTTATCTTGATTCCATTTAGGATTTTTACGTTGTATTATAATTGCATATTTAATTGGCCACGTCTCCAACATAAATTCTTAAATTTTGCGTGGTAAAAGGGGGGTGGGGGGTGGGAGATGAGGGTAAGGGGGATCGAATATATGGTGATGGAAGGAGAACTGACTCTGGGTGATGAACACACAATGGGATTTATAGATGATGTAATACAGAATTGTACACCTGAAATCTATGTAATTTTACTAACAATTGTCACCCCAATAAATTTAATAAAATTAAATTAAAAAAAAAGATTATGAATTTCTTATCTTTGTATTATAGTGCCCACCTTAATTCCTGATACAACAAACATTCAATAAATATTAGTCAAGTTGAAGAAAATCAGTTTTTCAAGCAGTGTCCCAGAAAATATCAGGTAAAAGAATAGACTTCCTGTACGTCCGGTCCCTGTATTCAGGCTCCCTGCTAAGTGATATTTTGAAAAGAGGAGACAAGCCCTTCACCTATAAATGGGTCTGAGGTGATCAAGGGGATTCATGCAGATATGACTTCCTTTTTCTGCCCACTCCTAACATTTCTTCTTGGGCACATCCTACCTGGAACCCCTTGCCATAATATTATGACTTTTTTTTAAAAAAATGAGAACATATTTTCCCAATATGAAGTACTTACTTTCTAGATCCATAAAGATTTCCATAGGCAGTAGAATCATTACAACTCTCCTCCTGATTATCAATGGTATAATTAGATTGGTAAAAATCAGGATCAAATTGCCCCAGGTTTGACATCCTGAAAAATAACAGTGCTTTTTACTGAGAAGTTTTTCAGTCAATAAAACTTCTTTTGAGATATTACAATGATCGACAATGTGATTATGGCTGGATTCCTATTAGAGAACAGGATATTCTTTGCATGGGATCAAGTATTGTGGGAAGGATGTGGAAATGTATGCTACAAAGTCATTTACAAAATGTGCATCCTCAATTAACTTTTCTGCAATTTTCACTCACTAGGACTATGACCTTGACAAATTAACTTTAATTGATCTGAAAGAACTAACATCCTTCCCCAAATGCCTTATTCTCAGCAGTTTAAGGCTTGGTACACATCTAGAAGGTTTTCTCTTAAACAATGTTAGTTCCTTATTTTAATTATTACTTGTAGGGGATAATTTACATTTAAAAATTTTACATTTATATATATATATTTTTGTTGCAAAGCCAGAAGGCAAATGGCTGAGGATGATAATAATAATACCACTTAAGTTTGAATTTTCCTGGAGCTTTAAAGTGTGCTAACAGGCTCACCACTCCTTGTCGGCTGAGTCAGAGTGAAAAAGGCTTATGGCTGCTAAGGGAATAGTTTGTCTTTCTATGCACACTACATAGTTTCTACTTACTTTGAGGAGTGGAGTGCATGAACTTTATTTAGACCTAATGAATAGGAATAACAGATGGAAGAAGAAAGATTTGAGAGGAGGAAAAGGTGGAGGAGGAAAGTAACAGCAAGGTAATGGTGACTCTTTGGATGAAAATTTGAGAATGGAGTAGAGAACCTTTCCAATGGGACAGATATGGTTATTCAACTCAATTTTAATCTTTGTTTTCCTTTGAAAACCTTTTTTTATTTCAAAAGAATAAATTTTAAAATCACTAGGAATAATCCATATAATTATAATACTCTATGGAATATCTTTGTAGTAAATTTCAAATGAAATTGCATAACAGCCTTAGCGCTAAGAGCCTCATTAATCAGAAATAGTCAAGTAACAATTACCAAATATATAAAATTTTCTCAGTTCAGTAAAAATACAGAAGGCTTTTCTAAAATTAGATGCAGTCATTCATACACCTGATTTAATAAATCAAGATTTTTCATTAGTAATGTGCATAAAACAGCTATAAATTATGCAAACTAAAAATCAGGACTAGGATAATATTAAATCTTTTAACAAGTTATAGTTTAAAGAATTTAAAAAGTAATAGCATAACATTGTCAGTCCACTAAAACATTATCATAAAGCACTGAGAATAATTTCATTGAAGAATACAGTAAGTTTTCATAACATGCAAAGCTTTATGTACTCTGACTATTGGTATTAGAGTCCTTACATAACCCAGCTTTAAATTTTGTTTAAAAGGAGAGTTTCTTAGGAGAATCAGACACATACCTTTATATTATTTTATGTGAAAAGATCCTCCAACAAATGTAGGTTTACTTGAGGAATTTGTAACAAATCAGTTCATGAAAAGATGACCCCGCAGGCTTTATATGTTTCTAAATTTGTACTCTGACACTGAACAGATGCCTGCCAAAAGCCAAAGCCAGCCACAGTATCTTATAACACTTGTTGAAGTTTACAAACACAGTTAAAGCCATAGAGACATACAGTTTGATAAAGTGGAATGGTAGATTCAGTTTCGTTGTGGGCATGGCCTATTAAACTATGATTTAGGATCATTTATTTGAGGTAAGCAATGGAAAGTAAGAGGACTCTCCTTCTGCTTCATAGACTATAAGAGTATGTTCAACCTAGACAAGATTTCCTAATAATATGCACTACAAATCAATATATGGCACATGATCTTAACATGAGGATCTTAGCAGCAATCTGAAAATGGAGTGTTGTCAATTTTATCTAAATCTGAACTATTCAATTTACATAAATAACATTTAGCAAAGCTACCTATGATCTACCTCTGATTTTTGCCTCTGCTTCTTACTTCTCCAGCAGAGCCCAAGATGGATATACAAATGTGACCTACTAGTACTTTACACATGTAGGGCATGTCATGTCCCATTTTTGAGCCAATCCTGACTATTAGAAGGCCTCGGACCCATTTCTACCCCAGGAAATTACCTGAGTTCTTTGCCTCTACATCTGTGAATCACTTCCAGGAGGCTTCTCCCTAGTTCTGACCCCGGTAGCCTGGCTAATACTCCCAATTCCTATCTGGATCTGGTTGTTTGTCCCTGACATCAGCCTCATGATTAGAGGTCAAGTTCCCCTGTGATCTGCTTCATGCTGATCCTCCTTCTAGGACTTAGACGTCCCATGTATCCATATCTCAGTAACTAAAATCTGTTGTTTAAGGGTCGATTATTTGGCATTTAGGAATTTCCAACTAGAGCCAAAGGCAGAATAGTAATTTTTTTCCACACTGTTTAAAAACATTTGGAATTTGAATTTCTTTCATCAGAGTTGTCCTTTACTAGGTAAGTAGTCAGGCAACAGTGGGTCACACATTTATTGAGAATCTACTATTGAGTACCAGATTGCATTCTAAACTTCATAGTTACAGAAGGGGACAAACTAAACAGAACTGCATTTTAAAGAGATATATTATAGTACTGATTCTACTGTATCTAAAACAATGTTGACTAGCCAGGCATTGTTCCATAAGCTTCAGGTTTAAGTCATTTAAGTTTTGTAACAACTTTATGAAGTACTATTATCACATTTTACAGAAAAAGAAATAGAAATTTAATAACTTATCCAAGTGGAAGCTAGTAGATGGAAGAGCCAATGTTTGCAAACCGATAGACTCAGCCCAGAGCCCACATTATTATTCAAGAGAATTTCAGGAGTTAACCAAAATATATAAAGAGTCATCATATATTATTAACATGGAGAGTGCAAAGGGGAGAGGAATTGGGCATTCAGTGAAGGCCTCTTAAGTAGGTCATTTGGAATGAGACCTGATTGATGAGAAGGAAGAAGACACTTGAAAAACTATGTGAAGAGGATTTAAAGCAAGTGCCCTGAGAAAGCAAAGAATTTGGCGATTTGTGGTTTAGAAAGCAAGCCATGTGGTGGTGATTTGAATCAGGGAAAAGTTGAAGGAGATGAGGTCAGAGGCATAGGCAGAGGCCAGATCATAAAGGCCTTGGTAAGGAACCTAGATTTTATCACTGAAATGAGATGCCAGGCAGCAGGGGCTGAGCAATGGAATGATATGATCAGTTTTTACAGAAACAGAAGAGCAAGACTGGTTAGGAGGATGCTGTGGCAGTAACTGAGGCATGAGGTACAGGCAGCTTGGACTAGGGTAGAGCGGAAATGGGAGAACCGGTAGAAAAGTCTTGGCTGCTGAGGGAAGAATGAATTGAACGGGTCAAGACTGAAGCCACGTATAAGGAAGAAGAGAGTTCATTCCAGGAAAATAATGGTAAGTTGTCCAAACTGGAGATAGAAGAGGTAAAAAAAGTATGTGGAGAGAATGTTTTATAAGGTTCGCTTCTATTGGATAGAAAGAACAATTATTGAGGATGATTTCCAGAATTCTGACAACTTCCCTGTCCTAATGCATGTATTCATGTGTAATGTAGGGTCTCAGCTCACAACAGGTGAATGCATGAACACAGGATATGGTGAGGCCGAAAAGGAACAACAACGGAGCTACAGATAGGGGGTTCATACCATTATATTCTTGATGGCGGCTGGTCGAGATACAAGAAGCAAACATCCTCCAGTACGCCAACAAGGGGTCTTCCTGCACCACAGTCTTGCTAGCGGCTGAGCAAGACACAGGAAGTAGGATCCACATGATCTGCACCATCCACGCTTGCTGACGTAGCCATGGCCGTTACATACAAAACTATAGTGGCTATTGGCCAACTGGTTACAGCTGATGGCCAACTGGTTACAGCTGATGACCTACTGGTTACAGCTGATGGCCATCTAATAACTGAGCCAGCAGCTTTCCACTTGAGGCAGAGAGCCTGGAAACTGCTCTCCTAGCCATTTCCCTACATCATGTTATAGAAAAAGGCCAAATTGTTGTATTGGTAGCCAAATCTAGATCCTATTTTATATTCCTTCTTTCAAAGTTCTGTAATGTGAGGACATAGGTCCCTTCCTGTTACAGCAAGGACTCAGAATGCATTATTTTTCTCCGACATGTAAATTCAATGAAGTTTACCAAAGATAATATTTTTAATCTTAGCCCATTTAAATTTTAAACTTTTTTTGTGATTTTTGTACTTTACACTTTAGTTTTCCTTTATGAAAAATCAGCTTCACTAAAGGAATTGTAGAAATATGTGGACCAAACTTGGTAGGTAAAAATGAAATTAATCTAAGCATCAAGTGAACTATATAATCCACAAAACATTAAAAGACCAAATAACTTCATTCTCCAGACAAGTGCATTAATGGACCATTCATACACCAATATTTTGAAGCTACTCATATATATGTAACATTGTAGGTGCATAAAATACATTTTACTATTTTTTTTCCCATTAATGAAGCATCTAATTGTTATAGTGTATGTTGAAGGACAGTTTAAATCAATATCATAAGTAGTCACACTTTCATTAATTATTTCAGTTCATCTACTTTAATTATTTCTGTGCTCTGAATGATCAAAAAGACTGGATCATAAGAATAAGGATTCTCTCCTGAGGTAAAGAGCACCATATTTTACTCACACTTTGCTTTCATTTCCTTTCCTTCTCTGTTTTTCCCTTCTCTCTTCCTCCATCCTTTCCTGGGTTCTCTCTCTAAAATCTTGTCATGCAGGGACTCAGCTCCTGTTCCCCGCACAAGACCGCAGGATATGGTGAGGCCAAAAAGGAACACCAACGGAGCCATCGATAGGGGGTTCATACTGTGGGGGCAGAGCCCCAGAAAGTAGTTTCCAGGCTCTCGGCCTCACATAGACAGGTGCTGGCTCAGGTAGTAAATGGCCATCAACTGTGATTGGATGGCCATCAGCTGTGGCTAGTTGGCCGTCAGCTGTAACCAGTGAGCCATTGGCCACTAATATAACTGCTGTGGCTACGCTAACAGAAGGAGAGGAAAAGAATGGGGGCTAGCAAGAAGATGGCAGCTGAGCCTGCAAGTGATGCTGTGAGGGTTGCGCATCGTGTGGCTCCTGTTTCCTGTGTCTCCCACCCAGCCGCCAGCGAGAGTATAGTGGTATGACTCCCCTACCTATGGCTCCGTGGGTGTTCCTTTTTGGCCTCACCATATCCTGCGTTATGTGGGGAGCGGGACCAGAGACCCCGCCAGACGCCCTCCACGACAAATGGTGCAGCAAGCAGGGTCTCCCGCATGACAATACCATTATATTTTTGCTGGCAGTTGGGTTGGAGACACAGGAAGCAGGAGCGACATGCTAGCTGCAATCCTCCATCTGCTTCTCTGCCAATCAACCAACGACTTGCGTTGCCACGGTGGTTATATCAGTGGCTAATGACTAACTGGTTACAGCTGATGGCCAACTAGTCACAGCTGATGGCCATCTGCTACTACCCGAGCTACCACCTTTCCACATGAGGCCGAGAGCCTGGAAACTGCTCTCGGGGACTCTGTTCCCACAGGGTGGATGCCTCAGCAATTAAAGCTTAAGTCAGGCACTTACATTACAAAAGGAAAAGCCCTCCGTCAGCGCTTACTCTACAATTACAGACCCTCTCAATTAAACAATAAGTATTTTGGGAATATTAATATTCTATATTGGCCACATGAATGGCCCAAGGTAGAAAAAGGACTATCTTGGAAAGAAATGTGGTTGTGAAATTCATTATAGACTGATTCATAAGAAACTCAAAAAGGGAGAATGCACATTCACAGAGCAGATACATTTCTGTTCTTTCAGTGGACATTGGTACAATTTTTGGACAGTAAAAATTCTTACACATATTTTGCAAATATCACAAATACCATTTGCTGCAATATACACATTTGTAGTCATTTGTAAAAGGTGTGTATATGTCCTAGCATCACTTTTTTAAAAAACTGTGAAAGAATTTCAGTCTAAAATGCAACCGGAGGCTATAAAATAGAAAAATCTCTTGCATGTGCCCTCAGAAAAATAAAACCTAAGGAGTGAGAAATTGATTTCCCATAAATGTCTGATTTACAGAAAACTGATATTGAAATGTTCTTAAATGATTAAGAGTTAGTTGGGGATTGTCTCCTATCAACGTTGGGAAGTTTTGCTTATGGTTTCTAGAAGCGTGAATAAGAGAGGACCCAGGTTGTGTTGGTTTTGCAAAATAAGCTGAATTGAACTTTGTTTGTATGACTGGATGAATTTTGTATGCTAGGGGAATTTTCAAAGCTGGTCTCCATTTGTTTTGATTTTAACAGACTCTAACTGAGCTCTCCCCATTTTACATTCCTTGCTCATAAATAACAGCCTGCTCCAAACCCTCAGCGGACTCCCTGATTAACTTGCTACATTTTGTGTGTCCAAATTTCAATTCTTCTGCTATTCCCAAATAAACTCAAATTTTTGACAATTTTGAGCTTGTCTCAGTTTACCTCTTTATTTAGGTCGACAAAACAATAGGAAACAGCTAACCCTGTATCTTTCACACTGGGGAGAAGACCTTATTCATTGAGAGGTGAGAATTACTGGGCTTCAAACCTTCCAACTTCAAACCTAAGAAGGTACATTTGACTAAAAGTGTTGCAGAGAAATCTAGTGGAATGGCAAAGGATAATTGCAAGATTACTGGGGGAGCTGGAATCAGAGAATGGGGACTTGATTATCAATTCCCCGTGCATCCATCTCTGGCCAGCAGATAAAATGCTTGGCTCAAGGAACTCACAGCTTTGGACCCTGTGGTCACTGTCAACCTTTTCCTCTAGAACTCTTTTTCTTTCTTACCTGTTTTTTTGTTTATGTTCTTTTCTGATGGACACATGTTTTTCTTTAGCCACACAGAACCCCTTTATTAAGTTGTACCAACTGCTTTTCTGGCTTTTACGCCATTCTTTCTTCTTGAGGTGGTTTTGGATGTTCATGATCTCATCTCCTGAGACAGATTTTAGGATTTAAGAGATCATGTTTGGGCTCTGATTTCCAAATCAATGGAAGAACAGAACTGCTATGGTGATCATGACAGTAAGCACAGTTTGTTGACTGGCCAGATAAGAAAATGTACACCAGTGAAAAAATTCAACTGGTGTTTTCTGAAGGGAAAACTTCAGGGAGCATGATGAGCTAGGGAAGTAGTGAGAATTTACGGTGGTTATGCTAAGGATTGATGTTTACTTTCTGGGTGGTTACATGTCTCTACAAGATTAATTAAAAACAAGCACTATTGTTCCTTGGTCAGGAAAGAGTCTTCAGTTGTATCCACTAATGGCCAGACACCAAACAGGTATTTGTATACCCCAAACAATAAAAGGAAGAAGGCCAAAGCCAAATAATTCCAGTTATTTCTAAATCGCTAAATCAGTAAGTTTCACTGAGGAATTTGGGAACCATAAGCTTTGCTTTTGAGGTTTTTTTGTTTTTGTTTTGTTTTTTTATCATAAAGACCAATGAAGTAGTTGAATTGGTTTTCACCTGACAAGACCACCACAAGTGCAAGACCACCAACAGTGCAAAACAAAACAAAATGTGCCTTTTCCCTTGTAGTCCTACTTAACTTTCTAAACCAATAAATGATGAACAGAAATCAGAGACCAGTTTATATATTTCAAGCATGAAACAGAAAAATCTTTTTTTTACTTTTGGTTGTATAAGGCAGTTGCCTTTTTCACATTCCATACTTTTTTAAAGACAAATTTTACCTTCTCATCAAATTTATTTCTTCTCCATCCACACTGCTGCCATCATCATTTACCTCTTGAATTTATTCCCTGACTTCAAGCAGCTGTCAGAATTACCTACATGAATCACTAAGTTGCCAGGTTGCTCCCCTTGCCTAAAACTTCTCTGACCTTGCCGTGGCCACAATTTCCTGAAACATGAAGTCTATGCTTCTCCTTTCATGATTTTTTTTTTTTTTTTTTTTTTTTCCAGCTTCATCTCTTTCTGAACTCTAAATCCCTGACCCTAGAAGTGCTGGAAGTTTTCTGTATATATCATGCTTTTGCTCACGTCGGACCTTCTGTCTGGAATGCCATCCTCCCCTTTCAATTCTCAGCCAGGCTAAACCTGATCCACCCTTTAACAACCAAACTAAGGGGCTTCACTTTTTGCTCAATGAAATGGTTTTGAAATCTATCAGAATAGTGTTTGAATATCACTTTGCTACATACTGTTTGTGAATTCAGCCACATTATTTAACCCAGCTAAGCCTCAGTCTCACCATCTGTAAAACAGAGACTGTAATAATCAGCATAAGGCCATTTTAATGATTGAGATAATATTTTTAAAATGCTCGGAAGAGTATATGGTGCATAGTAAGTCCTTTAAAAGTGTGTGTAAATAAATATCATTGTCACTGCCTATGTGAAGGATTTCTTGAAATTTCCACTCCAACTGTAGAAGGCATCTCCTGGCTGTTCTTCTGTCATTACTTATCCATGTGTTTATCACAGTAATTACAACATTGCAATGCAGTTACTTTTACAGAATGGCTTTCTTCCCTTGACTGTGAATCCTTTCAGCACCATAACCGTATCTATTTCATTTTTGCATCCCCAAGCCTTAATACTGTGCTTTTGGATACTCAGGGAAATTTCTGAAAAAGGTACACCCACACCACATATTATTCTGTGACTAAAAGGCCTCTTTCTCTCATTTCACAAAGGCGTACCTTAAGATGTGTCGAGTCTTTTCTCAATTATTTATTTCCTACTGACTTCAAAAACTCACCCAATACCACAGTTTTTCTTATTATTTTTTATATATGGTTTCCAAAACCCTAGCCCTGAATTTTTTCCCAAGCTCCATTTATAACTACCTGTTAGACACTGAGTATCTAAATCTCACATTCTAATAAATGTCAATTACATTTTCCAATCTACCAAAGCTAGAAATTTGGTTATCCTGAATTTCTCCTTCTCTCTATATATTAAATTAACCCTGTTTAATTCTATCTCCAAAATGTTTACCAATCACTCCATCCTTATTCTCTGTCAGTGACTCATTCCGGCCCTGTATCTCACCTGGATTATTGAAATAGGAGACTGTCCTTTCTCTTTCTGTCTCCTGTTTCTGTCTCATCACTTTATTCACATTCCTCTTCAATCCATTTACACACCATTGTCAGAGTAAGCCTGCTAAAGCAAAAACCTGATGTGTGATTTCCATGCTTACAATGGCTTAGGCACAGTACGATGAAATGCTAACGAGCAAGACTCTATTCAAGGCCTATCCACAAATTTGGCTGAAATTGTTCTTCCTATATATAATTCCTGCCACTTTTGTCCTCCCAAGCACTCTCTATTTTGTCGTTTAAAAATACCTAAAAGTCCAAATTAATGTCCAAATTTGAAAATAAATGAAACACTAAAAAAATAAATCACAGATTTTAAAAACTGGACCAAAAAGTGAATTTTAGTCTGTATTCTCCACTACAGACACATGGTGGCACCATTTTAGCTGCCTTACAGCAGTGCCTTTGTTCACATCCCATTAACATATATAAATTTGTGCATATGCTTGTGATGATTATTGCGATGTTACTTTAAACATTTATTAATGGTATGCTAGTGTTAAAAAGAAGCTCCACAATATCAGTAACTTTAAAACAGAATTTAGAGGTGATAAAGTTATTTTTTATATATTATTTTATTAGTCCTTCTGTTATGAGCTGAAATGTGCCCCCCTCCAAATTCATATGTTGAATTCCTAGCCCTCAATACACCTCTAAATGTCACTGTATTTGAAGGGAAGTTCTTTAAAGAGGTAATTAAGGTAGAATGAGGTCATTAGGGTGGGATCAAATCCAATATGACTTATGTCCTTATAAGAAAAGGAGATTAGGACACAAATAGGTAGGGAAGACCAAGTGAAGACACAGGAAGGAGATGGCCATCTACCAGTGAAGAAGCAAAGTTCACAAAAAACTAACCCTGCCAACACCTTGATCTCAGACTTCTAATCACAGAACTGTAAGAAAATACATTTCTGTTGTTTAAGCCACCCAGTCTGTGGTACTTTGTTACAGCAGCCCTAGCAAACTCATATATTCGTCAAACATGTTTAAAAACATAAATGCAATAGTTGTGGATATAATGTAGTATATAAGAATATAATCTCCTTATTATGTTTTTATTTCTAGAGGGAAATAAATCTTATGAGAGTCCTACGTTTAACAGTTATTAATTATGTGAGTGCTTCACAAGTCCTTGCCTCAAGTAAAATGCCACTGTGCTTCAATCTTGGCCATTTCCCTTTACTGACCATTAATACAGGATGACATATTTTTACTTACTTACTCTGGCTCAGAAGAGTATAATGGAGTGATTAAGGGCACAGAGTCTGGAGCGAGACTGGCTGGGCTCACAGCGCACTTCATGACTAACCGTGTGACTCTGGACCACATTTTTCTTGGATATCTGTACAACAGTAACAATCATAAGAGCATCTGCTTTAGAAGGCTCTGTAAGGATTAAGTAAGTTGTGTGTAGAATAGCACTGGGAGCAAAATAGTGCGAGTACGGTGTCAATGATTCTTCTTGATTAGGCTTCAGTTATGTCTTTGAGAAACTTTTTATCCTTCCAGGCCCAGAAGAAAACATACTTCCACTTTGAAACTTCAGTGACTCCACTTCCCTTTTCTTCCCAGGTTGAACATTAAGTAAACTTGTGCTGTCAAAGATACAGCAGGGGGATGAGCTTTGGCTTCTAATAATTTGGATTTAAATACAGATTTTTCCGTTTGCCTATTATATAATTTCAGACAATTTGTTCAATTTATCTGAGTTTCCACATCTAGTGCATTACCTGACACAGGGATCTCCCTGAGCATTTTTCTAATGAATACACAATCTGTAGGTTTGGAAATATGTCAATAACATAAGATGTTACAGTGTTCATAAAGTGTGAGACAAATGGAGGTACCAAGGGCATTTAGAGTGAGACACAGACATGGCAGAAGGACACTCCATCATACAGAGAAAATTCCTGTTTCAATTTTATTTCAACACGTTGTTTAGTCAAGGAGAAAATTCTCATTTTGGTGCTATTTTTAAATTCTTCTTGAATACTTGCTCATCTCTGCTTGTAATCAAGAGGTCCAGAGCCTTTAGCAGGTAACATCTTAGCTAGAATTGAGTCACATTTTGTAATTCATTACACTTATTTTACTGTCATTTTTCAGCTTATGACAGGTGAGTGGCTTTTCCATTAGTGGTAATAATACAATTCTTTCTTTTAAAATAATTTAAGTATAAAAGGTAAATTGATTTGAAGAAAAATGTCCATTACATAATAGCAGCATGAGAACATGGTGAAAATCGGTGAGGATAATATGCAAATTATTGAAGTTTAGGCAGCACTGATTTATACGACCTATTCTGAATGATTGTGTTCATTGCATTTCAAGGTAGCTGTTAATTTCATTCTCTAACAAAGGTGACAGCAGCAATTACTGGTGCATCGGGTACTGTCATAATTTATAGTCGTTCCAAGTACGAACTAGAAACAATACAATGGTGAACCCAACACAGCTGCTAGCTCTTGCCTCTGCACCAAACCCTGGATATTGCAGAAAACCCCAAGGGAGTTTGTGGCAGACAAACATGAGATGTGGCAGATAGGTCTCATTTTTCTCTTATTATACCCGACCTTACGTAACCAGGGCTCTGGTAAACATTTGCTGAAGTCGAAACATGAAAACGACGGAGATATTAGGGAGTTCAGGGTATAACTTTTTTCCACCTTCACTTCTGGCCAAAACTTTCCCAGGTTACATTGCAATCAATTTTACCTCCCGTTTCCTTTCAGGTGCGCTAAGATATTAGCGACATCACTGACCTGACAACATGGGGGATATATTCCGACTGCCAGATTCTAAAACAATTGCAATATTACTTTACCATCCGGTAAAATCCTAAATCCCAACGTTATGCTAATAACACCACGAACA
Organism: Rhinolophus sinicus; assembly: GCF_036562045.2. Lineage (NCBI taxonomy): Eukaryota > Metazoa > Chordata > Mammalia > Chiroptera > Rhinolophidae > Rhinolophus > Rhinolophus sinicus. The sequence continues at coordinate 76,570,490 of NC_133752.1, forward strand.
CAGCCTTGCTAGAGCTTCCCCTCACGTGACTTCCTTGCACGTTGGCGTGGAGGCACGTTGACGTCACCACGTCGTGCGACGTGGGTACCTCGGCGACCGGCACTGTGTTTCCGGTGTTCAGCTGGTTGGTGGGGGGTCTTGTTCATGGCACGTTTTCTTCTCCTCTTCCCCAAGTCTGGTTGAGTTCCCTTCGCCCGCGCCTAGCCCGGCGTCTTGGAGAAAACCGAGCGGTGGGCGATGGCGCCGTCGCGTCTGGGGATCCTCTCTTGACGTCTCCGCCGCCCGGGACATGTGGATTCTTGCGGGTCGGAGCTGGCGGCGCGGACGCGCGCTCGCGGCGTGGGTCACCGGGGCTGCGTGTCGTGTGCTGCCCACGCCTCGCCCCTCGCGGTGCCGCGGGGCTGCTGCCGACTCGAGGAATCTGGACAGGCTTTACAGCTCTGCAGAGAGCAAGGTGACTGCCCTTTCACATTAGCCACGAATTAAAACTTGGGAGGATGCACCTTGCGAATTTGGAAATGTGAAGGGCTTCCTGGGACTACCTGTGAACGCAGGTTGCGATTCTACGGTATAAAGGAAGCGTAGCTGAGAGCGCGGGCCCCTCTGTGATTTCTGAATTCACCGCTCCCCTGTGTGACCTTGGCCAAAGTCACCCCCTGAGTTTTCTAATTTGTAATGTCAATACCGTAACTAATAATTCATTGTTTATGCGAGGCACTGGTCTAAGCGCTTTGCATGTATGACTTTAATGCTCCTAAAATGCTGCTGAAGAAGCTGCTAGTATAATAACCTCTATTTTCCTTTGGCGTGTTAGCCATGTGACCCGGGCAAGCAAGCATGACTTTTCTGTGAATATTTCTTAATTTACTAAATGAGATACTAATAAAACCATCAAATGCCTATTTGTGAAGATTGCAGGATGGAAGACAGAAATTTTAGTCCAATGTCTAAAATATAAAGTTCTGGGTACTTGCCTTAACTTCATACTACTGTATTTTATGTCAGCCAAAGCAAACGTTTGGTTCTGACTATTCTCGTGGTTGGAGAAAGTGGGGTTTAGCAACTCTGAAAACTACACTATCTGATAACAACGAAGAGATACCAGTAGTAGTTTAGACAGAGTGAAGTAATTGCAGGTTATGAGTAATGAAAAAAATAAGACTACATGAAATGAATCAGTTTTGCCCTTTTCTAAAATGCCTATGGAATTTAAAATGAATTTATGTTGCAATTCAAAGTTCTTAAATATGGTGCTGTCCTGTTTTTTCTTTTTTTTTTTTAAATAGAATGATGGGAAAAAATCTACAGGGCAAGCATATGAAGTTTAGTTTTTTTGCAGAATTTCAGATACGTTTGCATCCTTATTGTCTGCCTTGTCTTGGAGCACTTATAAAAAGGGAAACTTAAAGCTCATGAGACTGTTGTATTTTTATTGTTATTTCAGGGACTTTTTTTCTTTTTTGCTGATTATAAAATACAGATTTTATTGGGGAAAATAAAATGGTTAGAGTTAAAAAAACTGACATTTTACATGAATACCAATTCAACTAAACACCAGGAGTATGTAAATTTTAAAGTATTTTTGAATTTGAAGTTAATAAATCTTTTTTTGCAGATACGATCTTTTTCTCTCTCTTTAGAGAAGTTTCGGAGTAACAGAATTGTATCTAATTTAAATTTTGAAGACTATTAGCGGCACAGATTTTTAAATAGACCTGACTGGTGATTAAATGTGTGATGAGGCAAATAATTTCTTCTTTTTCTTTCAGCTTTTCTGTAGCTTTTTTATAGAAATAGAAGTATTATTCCTCGTGATAGAAATATTATGAGGAACTTATATTAAGCTGAATGGTCACCTTTGACAGTGAAACTAATGTAGTCAATGAGTCATATTGTAATTCATTGCTCATAAGAATTTAGCCATACATGACTTTATTATCAGAGGAATAATGTAAACAATATAAATGCTATAAATGAAATTGTTCAAAGAATACTAATAATTCTTTAATACTTGTTTCATCTTATGCAAAATTTATAGTCATAAACGTAATATTTCTCACCCTTTTCCAGGAAAAAATTGACATGTCTAGATTCCCTGTTGAAAATATTAGAAATTTTGGTATCATTGCACATGTGGATCACGGCAAAAGTACTTTAGCTGACAGGCTCCTGGAATTAACAGGTATTTTCATTTTATGTTATATACTTAATTGATGGCAATGAGTAATTGATAATTTTATCATGCTTTTTTAAAATTTGGTTTTAATTTTATATACAGTATTGTTTCTTTTATTAAAGCCCTTAGAAATATGCTTTTATGTTTATAGGGACAATTGATAAAACAAAGAATAATAAGCAAGTTCTTGATAAATTGCAAGTGGAACGAGAAAGAGGAATCACTGTTAAAGCACAGACAGCATCTCTCTTCTATAATTGTGAAGGAAAGCAGTACCTTTTAAATCTCATTGATACACCGGTAAGTTTAGTATTAATTTTGTCTCCATTGTTAAAGTCAGCCTTGTACTAATAGAGAAAACAAATCCTTGTTTAGTTTTTGAACTGAACGTTAAACATGTAACTTTACTTTTTGTTTTCTCATTGTTCTTTGGGTAAATTGTTTCACAAGTGTGGGCTAAACAAAAGAAACCTATTAACTTTTTATCAAGTGGAGTCAATAGATTTGCCATAATGCCCCTCCCTAAAAATATTATAGCTAACATTAAGAGGTATCAATATTTTTTGTTTCTCAGGGCCATGTTGATTTTAGTTATGAAGTATCCAGGTCACTGTCTGCTTGTCAGGGTGTTCTACTTGTGGTCGATGCAAATGAGGTAGGTACTTTAAATTTTATATGATGTGACATGCTATTTGGTTGTTTCAAGAGGTTTTCTTTAAAATATGTTTTGGAAATAGAATTTTTCTATGTTTGAAAAAATTAAGATTTATTGTATTGCTTAATCACAACCATATGCTTTGGTCCTTCTTGTTAATTTGAAGTTTTATTAAACTAAAGCATTTTGTGACATTGACTAGTTCATCTTTTAAAATATTTAAGCTGATCAGAGGAATTCTTCTATTTTTTGTTGAAGTGTGTCATATTATACATATATTGTACAAAAAAACAATTTTTAGCAGTTCTTAAAGTGAGTTTTTCATGTCAATTTTTAGCAGAACTTGAAAAAATATTTTTGAGGTCATTTTGGATGATTTAAGGTAATAATATGAGAAGTGTTAGGTTGAAAGAAACATGTCAGTAACATCATTTTCTTTTGTGGTATAAACATAACAATAAAAATATATTTAGCAGATGACTATGTAAGATCTATGCTATCCTGTTTAAAATACACCTTTGATATTTTCAGTTTCTCACAAATTCTTCATTCAAAACCCAAGGATTTTTTTGTTGTATTAAACCTTCCCTGATTTTTGTCAGGGAAAGTTAGTCTCTTCCTTATATACATAGTACTAGGCTTTGTAATCTGCATCACATGACTGTATCCTTTAGGAGGCTTTAATGAACTTGAGGATTTATGTTTCACCCTTGTGTGTCTAATGTCTAATACAGTTCCCTCCAACAAATGCCTTCTGAACTGAAAAGAATTTTTCAGGGAATAATCCAAATACAAGGAAGTAAAGTACCATCATCTGCCTTAGACTTTTGCTTTTGAAGATGTGTGGAAGTCTTGAATTGTAAGTTTTGTGATAGATGATAAAATGAGCATTTCAATATCTTTTGTCTTGATATTTCTAGGGTATTCAAGCCCAAACTGTAGCAAATTTCTTTCTTGCCTTCGAAGCACAGTTGTTGGTAATTCCAGTTATAAACAAGGTAATTACAATGAGACAGTGGTACTATTTATTACTTTACTTTCTAAAAGTAAATTTAGTTTTTGAATATCAAGTATACTATTTTTTTTATATGTGGGATTTTCAACTATTTATTAAATATATTGGTGGGATTTATTTCTTTGAATTGCACGTGATAGAATTGTAGCTCAAACTCCTATACCCTTGCATATAATTGAGAAGATAGTTTCCCTGAATTACAAGGAGAGATGGAGGGCTGTTTCTGTAGGAAAGGTATACATGCAAAGCAGCTAAAATATGTATATTACACTAAACTATATATAGGAAAAGAAAAGGAGCTTCTGATCTAGGAGGAAACAACAAAATACATGAACTATAACAGTTAATTGCTAAACTAAGCACTGTGAATAAACCTTAACTTTTATACTTAAAATTAATAAATTAAAAATCTTAATTTAAAAATCTGTATTGTATTCAGTTATCTTTTTTATACTGGATTTAAGGAAACAAGGTTGACCATAGGTAAGACAGTTTGTTCTATTATATCTGACTTATGAAATCAGTTTAATATGGTGTTAATTGATAAATTGTTACAGAACTCTTCTGCCTTGAGTAGCTAACTGCCTACATTTTGTGCATGCTCTGCTGTCTGCCCTCTGTTTTTCAGTGGCCATGCTTATTAAAATTGCATTGCCTATATCTAGATTAATACTTTTAAAAGAAAATCAGAGGGGTCAGTTAGGTTAAAAGCAGGTATGCTTTTAACTGTTTCCAAATACTGTTAATTAATACACAATATATTTTGCTTTTATTAAATTAAGACATAATGAATTCTTTTTTTAAGATAGATCTGAAGAATGCTGATCCTGCAAGGGTTGAAAAACAAATTGAAAAGATGTTTGATATTCCAAGTGATGAATGTATTAAGGTAAAACACCTTTTTATGAAGACTTGATTATACTTTTGAAAATATAGTTGTCCTAAATGAAATTTCATAGTATTTGATAGCCCATGTTATATATTATTTTTATAGTTTTACAGAGTCTTTTTTACTATTATTTCACTTGATCCTCACCAAAAGTCCTTATTACATGGTTAGGACAGGCAGATAGAAGTCATTCTTGTGATACAGTTGAAAGAGATTTTGTCACTTTCTTAAGTTTCCAGGTCTAGACAGCTGATGTGCCAGGACTAAAATGTTGGTCTTTTGCAACGTACTGCGGTATATTTCATGTGCCATTTTGCCTCTGTGGAAATACTCTCTTTGAAGAGCAGGTTCAAACTAATTTCAAGATGCTTCTACGTATTCTTGGAATTGACAAGAACTTTTTAATAAAGGGCTAGCCAGAGAATTATATTTGACTTTTTAAATTTACCTTTCAAATGCCGGTTTGGGTGTTAAATAGCCACAGCCAAATTGTGCTGTGCTACTGCTTGTATAGTATGTATGTCAGTGCAGCGATATGTTTAGCTTCCACTTTCAATCCTGTTTGATTTTTGAAAAAGCAAGTTTCAAGTGATGAGTGTTTTTTGTTTGTTTGTTTAACCTTAACACAGTAGATTACATGTAACTTGGTAATAACTGAAAAAGCAATTTTTTTCTTGAATGCGCACACACAGAATGTAATGGTTTTTATTATGGAGCATCCGGGACCTGAGGCCATCCAGGAATCATGGTTTCATAACTTGGATTATGTTATATTAAAGCGTAATTAACTATTCTGATTTTAATACGTCTGTATACAGTTCATTCAGATACCTATTTGGTATGTGCCAAGTAGGGGGGCAGCAGTAAACAGGACAGCCAAGACCCCTGTCTCATTGTGTTTATTATATTCTGCGTAGTGAAGCAGTCATTAAATAAGTAAAGAAGTAAGCATAGTGATTATTGAATAAAACAGAGGTTGTCAAGGAAAGTCATTCAACAAATTGTATTGTTCCAGGTGAAATACCACAGTTAACATTGGAAAACTTATTTTTTCTCAGAGCTACTGTGATGCAGAATAACTTAGGGAAGGAAGCTTCTTTGATGAACTAAGACCTGAAAAAATGTAGAGTTGGGAGAAATGCATTCTAGGAAGAGGAAAGACCAAGTGAAAGGCTTGGCATGTTTGGCGAGGATTGGCATGTTTAAGGGACAGAAAGGAGGCAAGTTAGATGAGATAGGGGTAGGCGGGGATCACGTCATGCTGGGACTCTTGCTGTGCTAAGGAGTTTGAAAATTATTCTAAGATAATGAAAATATTTTAAAGCAAAAGAGGAAATGAACTGATCATTTAGGTTGCCTCATAGAGAATGGATTGGAGAAGAGGAAGAAGAGATGGGGAAACCAGCTTGCAGTAGTAACCCAGTGGCAAAATGGTAACGAAGTACGTGATGATAATGTTGGAGAAGTGGGCAAATTTGATGTACATTTAGTAGATATGATAGAGTTGCTAGTGAGTTACAGGTAAGGAAATGAAATAAAGGGAAGAATAATGAAGTTTTGGGTTTCAGCAACTAATTGAATATTGGTATTATACCTGGGGAGAAACAGATATGGGGGGATATAAAAAGCTGTATTTCGGACATAGTGTGTTTGAAATGTCTGTTACACATCCAAATAGATACATTGCAAAAGTGTACAATTCAGGCTTTCATGGAGAGCTGGGTCAGAGATAGATATTTAGGAGTCATTAGCATGTGTGTGGTGTTGAGGCCATGGAAATGGATGCAGTTTCCAGGGGGAGTGTAGGTAGAGAAGAGATCCTGGAAGTCAGACTACATATTGCCAGTTTTTAGGGAGTTACAGTAAGGATTAGGATTAGAGAGTAGGATTCAGAATAGAAGTGTGGAAGGAATGAGTTGTCAGAGAAGTGGGAATACTCACATTGTAAAAGGAGAAGGCAAAGAGATGGGTAAAGATGCAGATGGGTCTGTATATTTGGATAAGGGAGTTTTTGATGTTTTCTTAAATGAAATGGCAGGCAAAGTTACCAACTGAGAGTGAATTGGCTGGAGGGGAAAATGTGGGTTGAAGGAAAGTAGTGTGAATTATCTTACTGAGTGGCAATGTGAATTTGTGAGGGAAGGAATGCATCCTGGGACTGCCAGGGCATGTTAACTCCATAATGAGATCTGTGGTCATGAATTCACAAGAAACTAGCCAGACCAGTTATTTGATTTTGTTGTTAAGCTGCTCTGGTTACAAGCATAGGAAAGGCATATAGTTGGATGCAGTCACAGCTGAGGTTTTTCCATCTGCTTATGAAAGAGGGAGAATAGAAAGTGGTTGAACAGTGATTGTAAATAGTGTTTCTTGGAGTCTCAGTTGGGAAAGGAGAGGGCAGAGGACTAATGGATAATGAAAAAAAGTAGTCTAATTCAATGGGTTAGAGGTTGTGATCTTAAAGGGTTGTTCCAAACATGGTATTAGAGTCTAGAGCAGTGGTTCTCATTAGGGGTGAGTTTTGCCTCTCAGGAAGCATTTGGCAATGTCTGGAGACATTTTGTTGTTGTTGCCGCACTAGGGGTGGGTGCTAGTGGCATCTTATGGATAGATTAGTTTTCATGGATGCTGTTAAACGTTCTACAGTGGATAGAACAGCCTCCAAAATAGAGTTATCCAGCCCAAATTGTCCTTATTGTTGAGATGAGAAACTGATATAGAGGGAGTTTGAAGGATAAGAGGTGGAGTTCACGGAGTGGGTTTTGAAATCAAGATTTCAGAGACAGTCCATTTACTGGTGGTGACAAAGATCAGTCATGCACATGTGTATTGAGTCTTTTGGCTTGATTTTTCAGTGTGAACAATAATAATAATATGCCTTATAATTACCTGTATGCCATCTGCATATACTGTCGAATTCTGTCTACACAACAACTTTGAGATTTAGAAAGAATATGAAGAATCACTTCATTTATCAGATGAACTTTAATCGTAAAGAAATATATATGGATCAAAGTCACATTTCATGCAGAGTCATGACTGTTGCCTAGAATTTTTGAGCTCTCAGTCCACTGCTCTTTCAGCACCATAATTGGAATGCTCTTGTAATTTAATCCAAGAACTGTAGAATCACCTAACTGTACTGGTAGGACATTTGTCAATATACTATATGCTTTGTGCTTCTTTTTACTATGTTCTTAAAATCGATAACGGTTAGAAATCTTTTATTTTTCTTCCTGATCATAAAGCTCTGTCACCAGGATAGAAGAAAAGTATAGTTTTAAGATTAAACATTCGTTTTTTTCATGTATATGTTTTTAGATTTCTGCTAAACTTGGAACAAACGTTGAAAGTGTTCTTCAGGCAATCATTGAAAGAATACCCCCGTAAGTATTTTGTTATTTTTCTAGTGTTTGTTTATCTTTAATAGTATAAAGACCATCAATTTAATTTGTTATTTTAGCTTAGTTGATACGGGAATTATACTCTTGTGGTCAATGAGAATAAATTTTTACATTTATTTTTAGTAATATATAGAAGGCAAATACAGTACAGAAAAAGGAAAGAACAAGGATGATAGGAGATCTCGTCTTAACAATCATTGTAAGGAGACTTGACTACATTGGCAGTTGTGGTTATTTGCTTTAATATCGAACAATATATTTCATCAGTTTCATAAGTAATTTTAAAATAGTCATTTACTTAAAATTCGAGGTTAAATTTAAACTAGTATAAACATTGGCATTTTACCTTATTTTATAGAAAGATCCTTTTACTTTGGCTGTCAGTTATCAATCTTAAGTACTAGAATAAATTAAGCATAATATTTGAGTTAATAAAAGGCATTTTATTAAGGTTTTAATCTACTATGTGTGTGTTTACTTTTTACTCATTTCTAATAGTCCTAAAGTACATCGCAAAAACCCCCTGAGAGCTTTGGTATTTGACTCCACCTTTGACCAGTATAGGGGTGTGATAGCCAATGTAGCGTTATTTGATGGAATGGTTTCCAAAGGAGATAAAATTGTATCTGCACATACTCAAAAGACATATGAAGTTAATGAAGTAGGAGTTCTGAATCCTAATGAGCAGCCAACTCTTAAACTGTAAGTAATCCACGTTAGTAATTAAAATACAGTTGTATGTGTTTCTGTCTCATCCTCTATCAACTTGGTATACTTAGAATGATTCCAATTTGGTAACTCAAAAACACCATACCTGATTATTTAATGCAACTCTGTAGTGAATGCTCTTTGGGGAGGAATCTTGTGTGTAAAGGACAGTAGAAATTTGATACACTTTTTATTCCTTTTGACTAGTGATAACTAATTTTATGATCTGGTGCAGATTTGATTCTATATTGAGGTATTAATGAGAAAGTGAGATTGTTCCCTCACTCATACTTACTATATCAGGTATTTTGACATTTAGGTTTTTTTTATAATTAGATCTTTTACCGTAAAAGTAGTGAAGAAAAATTTATAATTTTCTTTACTGTGGAATTCATGGTAAAACTTTAAATAACTAGAATTTATGGCATGTGGGGTTAGCAAGGCAGTGTACACTGGAAAAATTGTGTTCTGAGTTCATTTATAAATATAATATTTAATTGAGCATTCTGTCAGTACTCCAGGTACTAATGAGATAAATCACCTTGGGCACATAGTTGGAGCTTTCTCTCATCTGTAAAAATTAAGGTATTAAACTAGTTACTATGGGTCACACTCAATAGTTTATTGTTGTATGTCTAAAACTAGCACATTTTGCTCCGTACATTTTTTTATTTTAATTGAGAGTCAGACTATTTAATGTTACTCGAATATTTCTAAAGTCTGTCTGTATTCTGCCATATAGATCATATATTGAGCATTACTGCATTTCCAATTAAGATTCTTGTACCTTATCCTAAATGTGAGTTTGTTATCATGTAGGAAATTTTCTTTAAAAAACAACACTAAGTTAAATCTCTGAAATTTTGGGATTTGCTCTTTTCCTACAAGAGGAATATCAAATAGATGTCTGATTTGCTGAGAGTTCACATATTTGTGCTTGGGTAAAAGTTTATCTTTTTTTTCTTTTTTAAAGCACATTTGTAACACAATTCACTAATAAAATAGTGCTTTGCACTATGAGAATTGTTTTGTGTTTCTGTACTTACCAGTTGCACTATGTTTACCTTATGTTTTAGAAGCTGTTGTTTAATACGCAAAGGTGGGTAGTCATGAAAAAGGCCTTAGGCCTGTTGTGTTGCAGAGGTCCTTGCTAATAGGTTTTTGAGGCATGGTATGTTTGTTCTTTTGCTGATAATCCTTGAAGTTGAGAATTGATATGTAGCACTTACTTTCAGTTTCATGAGGTTTTGTTTGGAAAGTGATCATTTCCTGGAAAGGTAGAGCTTATTGTGAGTATGCGCTTGAAACATTAAAGCAGTAAATATTTCCATATAATAATTTTATTTAGATATGCAGGACAGGTGGGCTATCTGATTGCTGGGATGAAAGATGTCACTGAAGCCCAAATAGGAGATACATTATATTTACATAAACAACCAGTGGAGCCCTTGCCTGGGTTTAAATCAGCGAAACCAATGGTATTTGCAGGTGAGGAGCTCATAGATTCAAAGGATGACGGCCAATTTATTCTGTAAATTGAAATAAAAATTACTAGAAGTACTCATTTTAAATAATTAAATATCAGCTAATTCCAGGCTACTCTGTTTCTTTGTTTTTTTTGTGTGCTATTTACATACTAGCTAATTTCATATGTATAGTAAAACTTTTTGTGGGAGATAATTTCCTAAATTTGTTTACAGCTTCTTAAGAAATAAGTTCTTAAGAAACAAGCTCTTTGATATATGGAAGAGCATAGTAATATGAATTTCCTACTTGTTTTCCTAGAGAGTAGGTCATTATATTTGAAATATTTTTCTAATTAGCATGTTTTTTTATTACCGTGTACCTTCCCTTGGCTAGCCTTTCTTTAATATTATATTGTACTAGTGTAGACGTGGCAGAGAATAGTGTCACTTGACGTATGCATAACTTCATAACCTTTTACTACTGTGTGGAATTACAGACATTTGAAAAAGATTGAAGGTCATCAAGTTACTCTGTGCTAAGTGTCCACCTAGCCCTTCTTTTTCTCTTTTTTGTATTTCTCATTGGGAATTAAGAACTTTGTTTACCCCCACATTTAGGCAAAATCAGTCATTTAGATTTTAGAGGACTTGAGAGGTAAGGACTTGAGATGTCAGATGAAAGATAATCCGATGAATCAGTAACTTTGTAGTTTTTGTCAGTGAATTGAAAAAAGCAAAATTTATCTTTGGCTTTAATGGATAATCTGCCTTAGAGAATTAACAGTTCAGTGTAGTTCTCATTTCTACTTCTGTTTTTTATCTGCTAATGGAGTTTCATTTGTGGTTGTGGAATGTCTTCCATTTTCATTTCTTGAAATAAACAATGTAGTTTTCTAGGCCTTATTACCATGGTTCTTTTTTGTTTTCCCTATATAATTGTAAAATCATAAAAACATCACTTGGAATATGAATCCAATTGTAAATTCATTAAGGCTATGGAACTTGCAAGATATTTTGAAGTCAGTGTAATGTGATCATAGTTTTTTAAGCAAACCAGTATTTTGGTGAATGAAATACAAGAAAGACATTTAAAAGCTAAATGATTAATTTTGATCTTGGAAGCAATATATTTAGTTTGCTATGTAAGAAGCTTTTCACATGTGATAATAAGAAATCATTGTGTCCTCAGGAATGTACCCTGTAGATCAATCTGAATATAATAACCTGAAGAGTGCTATTGAAAAACTGACTTTAAATGATTCCAGTGTGACGGTTCACCGGGATAGTAGCCTTGCCCTAGGTGCCGGCTGGAGGTAAGATTCATTTACATTAAGGGTCCCATTTTTTTTTTTTTTTTTGAAAAGTAGTTTAAATGGTTTGTTGTTCTTGAACATTTCTGAAGGTAAGTTCATATTAATGTAAAGTGCAATAAAACAATGTCTTCCTCTTTCACATTGTGGATCCATATTCTGTAGGTATTTTTTTTAGTGATTTTAAACAGAATCCCAATGGAACATTTAAATCTTATTTAATGAAATTATGCTAGCATTTCATTATGATGTGAAATGTTTGAACGACTCTTGATTCCACCCCTTCTCTCACAAAGTGTCATCAAAGAAAATAGAGCCTTATGGGACATAAACATTTTACAGTTTGGCTTTTTCTTTCTCAGGTTGGGATTTCTTGGACTTTTGCATATGGAAGTTTTTAACCAGCGACTAGAACAAGAATATAATGCTTCTGTTATTTTGACAACCCCTACTGTTCCATATAAAGCTGTTCTTTCATCAGCAAAATTGATAAAGGTACTGTTGTGAACCACGATACAAGGGAAAACTAAATGTGTATGTGTGTGTGTGTGTGTATGCAGAAGGCAAGAGAAACTTGTGTACCATTAACTGACTAGATGTTAAATCTCAATGTTTCTTGATTAATAGCAATAAAAATTGAATTATCTTATGATTACTGATGAAGCTTTGTGAGAACTATTATACAAACAATTTTAACTTGATAAAATCTCCACGTTATGAATACTAGTATGATACTGAGAGTAAAAATCAGAATTAGTAATAAAAAGCACTGTTCTAAATCCAGCACAAAGATAAAGAATACATTTTTGGTTACAAAGAGTTTATCTTATAAAACACAGCATTCATTTCTACCTGGCGGTAGGAAATTTTAGCTTTCAGGTTAATGACCTGGACAATATTGTATTCCATCTAAGTGGCAATCTATTCATTTTAAACAAATATTAGCTTCGGTATCTGTATTTTCCAACAAAATTAACTTTGGAAACTGATTATAATGCCTCATAAGGGGCAGATTAAAATGTGTTCTTACATAATACTTTTCTAAATGGTACATGAAATATGTTTAGTAAATGTCAATAACTAGAATATATTACTAATTAATAATTATTAATATCAAATGATTATAATTGGAGGTTTTTTAATCTAAAGCATGTTAAGATAATATTCTAACCTTTAGGACTTCTGTTTTTATTAATTCCGACAAATTCAATAACAAATTCTAACATACTGTATTTTAAAAGCAAATTTTAAAACATGTAACAATTAAGATTTTAACTGACACACCAAGCTATATAGAAGAAATAAACCTCTAAGTCAGTCCCTTAAAACAAACAAAAAAAAGATTTTAACTACTGGTTTTTCTTATTTTTAGGAATACAGAGAAAAGGAAATTACAATCATCAATCCTGCACAATTCCCTGATAAGTCAAAAGTAACAGAATATTTGGAGCCAGTTGTTTTGGGCACAATTATCACACCAAATGAATATACTGGAAAAATAATGATGCTTTGCCAGGTATAAATATAATACAATTTAATATAAAAGTAAATTTTAGTCCTCTCAAGCAGTGATTCCCTGCTCAGGTTTTGAAAGATTTCTCTCTGTGGAGCACACTAAATTTATAAGAAATTTTCATAAAGACCTGTACATACATACATAGGTATGTGTGTTTGTGGGGTGGGGGGGGCAGGAGTTGGGGGGTGGCTGTGTGTGTGTGTGTGTATATATATATATAGAGAGAAATACACTTCAAAAATTATTTTTTATTTTAAATAAAAATAGTGCCAGAATTTTGATCATCTCTGTTACTGAATTGATATTTTAACTCAAAGGAAAGAAATTGGATGCTTATTTATCTTGAGTAGCTAAAAGTATAATTTCTTTTAGCTTTTTTGAGTACTTGATATTGAATATAGTTTCAAAGATAATAGTAATACTTGAAAGACCTGATTGGACGATGTTTTCCATTTTGCTTTAGTTCTTGTCACATTGTAATAAATTATTTATTCTAAAAATTGGGTATGATCATAGTCTTCAAAAAATACCTATTTGAACTACCGTGACATACTCATATATTGGAAAGAGCTCTCAAGTGGTGACTAGTGGACTTGAATTTTAATTCTGTTATCACAAACTAGATTATAACTTTGGTCAGTCACTTAATTTCCCTGTACCTAAGTTTCTTTATTTGTAAAACAAGAAATTAGAACTTTGACTTTATCTGTAGTTACATTTGACTTGTTATTAAGTAAAATACTGTATAATTCAAAATCATAAAATTGTTAAAAGACAAAGGATTAAAAACTTTCAGTAGTAAGTATACTGTAATTGAAATACGAAATGGTCCTCCCTGTATTATAAATATTCCTTGCAAATTTTTACTAGGTCACTAAAGAAATATTCTTTCGTTTTGCCAACTCTTTATTAGTATTTGTAAGGAAATTTGTGAATTGGTAATTGACATTTGTCTATATTTGTTTTAAATCATTTGAATAGGTTATCATTAAACACCTTTTTTCTGCCCTTTTTAGGCTCGAAGAGCAATTCAGAAGAATATGGTATTTATTGATCAAAATAGAGTTATGCTTAAATATCTCTTTCCTTTGAATGAAATTGTGGTGGATTTTTATGATTCTTTGAAATCCCTGTCTTCCGGATATGCTAGGTAAAAATTTAATGGGAAATTCAGATACTTGGACAATTTTATTGAAATACTGACCAGCAGGATATCTTGTCTCTCTTTGTATTTTGCATAGTACTTAACATGGTATCTTTCATACAGTAAATGTTTAATGATGTTTGAAGAAAGAAAGAATTGTAGGAACACTTTAAGAGTTAATCTGATTTTACAGAGTATTAGTATCACTTTGTGACCTTCTTGTTTAAAACCTTTAGAAACCAAACATATTTGCAACTCTAGGCACCAGCTTGTTTTAAAATTAAGACAATAGGGAAATATATATGTTCTTGTCCATAATTGTAAAGACATGTAAACATAACAGAAATTTTCTCTCATTAGACTTCAGTTTTGCAAGTTAAACCTGTCTGTTTTGATTAGCATTGTAAGCTTTTACCATGTTGTTAATGTTTAACAGCTGACACTAAGTACTTATGTGTGCTATGGGAGGCTGTTTTAAACACTTTTTATGTACTAGGTAATATTCTAGTGCTTTACATTTATCAACACATTTCATCCTCAGAATAGCCCTATGAAGGTTCAAACTGAAGAGCCATATCTGAAATCCAAAACCTCATTTATTAATGTATGTTTGTCAATGTCATAGCATTGATTTAATTGGAAATAGAAAACTAAAAGAAATCCAACTTAGGAATCTGAGAATGACCTGTTAGTATATACTGTTGTCTACAGCCAGCCAGCTGCTAGGAGGGAATGCTGGGAAGAAGGTGACATTTGCCTTCAGTGATCCGTTTTTCTGAACTGGCTTACCAGTTTATTTTCCTTCCCCCTGTAGGACATACTTCTCTTGCTTTTGCCTTTCTCCTTCTCAATGTAAAAAGATGATGCAGTTTGTCCCTTACTGTGGTCATTTAGATCCATTCATCTGAAATATGTATGTAACATTTTGATGGAAAGTTAAATGTTTTGGAGGAGGTATAGGGAGTAGAATAGAGATGTTTTGAAAAGAAAAAAAAAAATTAATCTCTTAGGCAGTATAATGTTTACCTGTTGGACATTTTCCCTTGTTAGTTTTGATTACGAAGATGCAGGCTACCAGACGGCAGAACTTGTAAAAATGGATATTCTACTGAATGGAAATACTGTAGAGGAGCTAGTAACTGTTGTACACAAGTAAGTTGAATAGAAACTAATCATGGAATGTGAAAGCAACCACTTTTGACATTTTTTATTTTTCCCCTAAAAGTGTCTTTATTTGTAAAAAGTCAAAGGGGCCTCTGGGGGAGAGGCAGGCTGGCTTCTCAGGAGTCAGGAGTATTTGGGCAGATGCGCTTGGCAGGAGGCAGCGGGGGACACCTCCAAGTGACATGTTTTTCTTTAATTATTGGTTACTCATTTTTATTTGACATCTACATTTTGAAAAACTTAAAGGTAATTAAATTTCCCAGTACTAGTTTCCCTTCCATTCTTTTTCCATGTTTCTCTTTCCAAACTGTTAAAATATAAAGAGAGAAGTACGATAGTTAGATTAATGTCATGGGAAGAACTGTTTCCCTTACCAGGTAAGACAAAGTAAAAGAAAATGTTTGTAAAATTTTATTATGAATGTAGACTTGAGAACAAAAAGTTTTTCATCATCATAAAGTATTATAATAACGAAAAATGAAATTTCCTACCTGTTCAAGAAATAGCAGATGAGTTAAAATTATGGAGCACTCATATCTATTATTTTAAGCCATTATAGCTATATTGTAGAGTAATATTTACTGATATAAAAAAAAATACCTGTTAAAGAGATAGAAAACGTATATGTGTGTGTGTGTGTATAAACACACTATAATCCAAAGTATAAAAAAACATATATATGTAGTAAAATAACTGGAAGGATATATGTTTAACAAACATTCTAAAATGTTCAACAGTGGTTTTCTATGGGTGAGCGGTAGGACACAAGAATGGTTTATATTTAATGTATGTTTTTCCAATCAGGAAAGTCGTATGATTCAGAAAGTGATATTTATGATAAACAAGTTCCATTTGAATCTCCTTAAAGAATCACCTTTATATTGATTATGCATATGGGCTAGAGGCTGCTTAAACATTTTTATTTAGTATATGCAAATAATTGCATTTTCTCTGATTCAGAGACAAAGCATACTCTATTGGCAAAGCCATATGTGAACGTCTGAAGGATTCTCTTCCTAGGCAGCTGTTTGAGATAGCAATTCAAGCTTCTATTGGAAGTAAAATCATTGCAAGAGAAACGTGAGTTGAAATTCATTTTTGTTTGGGTTGGTTTTAGGAATGATATACCTGGAAAATGAAATATTGAAAAATTTAACTTAACATTGGCCTAAACTTTATTACTACTTGTAAAAACACTAATCCGACTCTTAATTCCACTAATTTAAGTGATGACTGTTTTAATTGTAACAGTTTGGGTGATAATATTTATGATTTTTAATCAAATGTGTATGGGTTTGAAGAAAAAGGTTTTATGGTTTTATCACTTCAAGTAGATTGTAAGCTAATAGGAATTGAAACTAAAAAGGTTTTGGAGATATTCTTCCAAAAGATAAAACTAAGTTATGATTTTTACTTGAAGCATTTAATATCACTTCCTCAGAGCTAGTCAGGTTGGAAATCAGAAAGGTGAGAGAGAAATGCTAGCTAGCTAGCTTCATGTTAAGCTTTTGCATTCTACATTAAGGACCTCACATGTGATAGAGCCATGGAAGATAGGCTAATTTGTGTAGGAAACTGCTTTTTCACGATACATGATATATAAATCAGAACATTGAATAAGGCGCTCTACTAGCAAGAGTAAGTGCAGGAAGTGTCTTGCAGCATTTCCTGTTTCCTTTCCTTGATAGTCTTAATACTTTTGGGAAGTCATGTGTCTCCTCAGTTGGAAATTGCTCTTCAATTCTAGTTTAACCCAAACCTATTGTATCAGTGGTGGTGAAATACAACCATCATTTTTGTATGGTCTTGGAATAAATTTTATGCCTATATTTGTAATGAATTTAATATTCTAACACCATTTTACTTTAGAGTTAGTTATTTTGTGTTTCATGAGTACCCAGAGGTTAGGCAGAGTGGAGTTGATAACCTGGGAATATCCTGAAAAGTGCAATTTAAAACAGCAAACATAATTGTGTTGAGGTATAAAATACCGTAAAGAAAAAAACAGTTTATATCATCTTATGGAATGCATAGAAATGGAGCTATTTTAAATTATCCTCCAAAATTCTCAGAAACATAGAAATAGATTAATTTGTAACTGCTTGGATGGATATATTAAAATTATTTAGTTTACCCTGAAGTGGGTTTTATAAAAGTAATATATTATTTTTTATATTCCTAGTCACTCTTGACTGACATTAGATGGCATTATGAATTAATGTTTTGGAACTACTAGTAGTAGTAATAGCAGTAGTAGTAATAATAGTAGTAAAATGATCTTATATAATTCTTGTAATCACGGTCACAACATGCTTGAATTTGGCCTCATCAAGACTTCCCACAAACTTTGACCTTTTTTATTCTTAGTAAAATATATGTTGATATTCATGTTGAATTCATTTTCTATTTTATCCCAAATATACGAAAATCAAATACAAGAGTATTTGAGCTATCTGTTTATGGCATGTTTACATGTGTCTAACACAATCATTCAAATCTTTAATAAAGGGGAAACCTTGAAAATAAAATACTTTTAAACAGTGTAATGAAATTACGTACTTACACAAAGTTTTCTCTTTTACAGTGTGAAAGCCTATAGGAAAAATGTTTTGGCAAAATGTGTATGTATCTACCTGTAGTCTACTTTGTAATATATCTATTTTATGTGTTTAAAATCAAAGGGGGTATAAATATTGGTTTCCATTGTTGGTTTTTATAATACTGTATTTCATCTCCAAGTTTTGGTTTTTTTTTTAATAGCTAAATTTCAGCTTGACTATGATAGCATATTCATACATTTTGAGCATGTTCTTAAATATTTTTTCATTTATAAAAATTTCCTGTTTGTAATAGTATCAAAGAAAGTATTTTATAACATGAACAGGATAACACATTTTGTTGATCTAATTTATATGGAAAGATTATTGGGAAGAGTATGGGAATTGAAATCCACCTCCTACATTGCCTTGCCAAGTTTGTTGTCGCATCTATTAAAAAAATTATTAATTTAGTTATTAGAATTAAATGATACTTTTCCTAAATCCTTTGCAAAGGTACTGGTATATTTTTGCCTATGTGAGTTTCTGTATTAGTTATAGCTATATAATCCAGAACTTCTTGAGCCACTAAGGAGATTGATAATTCTTCCTTGACAGGCGTAATATAATCCTGGGTTTTCTTGGGGATATTCACCTCCAACCAAAAACACATACAGATAGATAGATAGATAGATAGATGGATAGATGGATAGATTGGATAGATTGGATAGATTGGATAGATTGGATAGATTAGATTAGATTAGATAGATCCTTTATCATTGTTTAAGGCAGTAAAATTAGGTTCTGTTAGGAAGGGGATTAGAGAGGTGTCTTTGCAGGTGTATAACTCATGGTTAATAGTTGCAATGTTGTAATTATATTGATGTGTCTGTGTGATTGCATGCTTATTTTTCAATGTAGTGATTTGGACATCCAATTTTTAAAATATTTTTCAGTATGGTGGTGATATTACCCGAAAAATGAAACTTTTGAAGAGACAAGCAGAAGGAAAGAAAAAAATGAGGAAAGTTGGCAATGTTGAAGTTCCAAAAGATGCTTTTATAAAAGTTCTGAAGACACAATCTGATAAATAATTGGTGGGAAAATACAAGGAACTTTTATAAATTAAAAATTGTGTACCCTTTAGTCTTTTTTAGAAAGTTATGTTGACAACAGAATGGAAATTATAAAATGTGCTTTTTGCTTTCAGGGTTTTCAGATTTAAACAACCTATTGGCTTTCTTTGAAAGGTAGTGTGTGGATAAGAGCTTGAATTCTGAAGCCATATTGCCTGGTTTCAAATTTCCTTTCCACTACTTAACAGCAAGGTAAATTACCCTCTCTTTGTCTATTTACTTTTTAGTAAAATCAGTATTATATTACTACCTCCATAGATTGTTGTGAATAAATGAGATAATATGTTTTAAATACTTAGAAGAGTGTATAACACATAGTAAGTTCTTACTAAATCTTAACTTTTTGTTTACATGCATATTTTTTTGACACTAAAAGCTCCCTATACTTAAGATGCTATCTAGTTCAAGCCCAAGATAAAATATTTTCAAAATCACCTTAAGTATCAGTTTGTTGTTAGCTGGTTAAATGTAGATGACATATACGAGTCAGTTATTAAGTAGTCAAATGACGTACTGTCTAGACATGTGCTCTAGTTTTTTATCAAATTTTTGTAAATGTTAGTTTGAAACTAGATGGTTTACATATGCATTTAAGTTATGGGTAGGGGCTGTCTTATTTCTGATAATTAAAATGCATTTGTGCAGAGTGACAGGTGTTTGGTATTAGTAGCAGCTATTATTAATGACAGTTTAATAATTACTGTATAGATTTCTTAATTGAGGAGACTGAGCTTTAGAGTAGTTAAGTGACTTACTTGAGGTCACACAGCCAGTAAATGGCTGTCTTACCGCAAAGCATGTACTCTTAACTCCCATGTCAGGGAATAAACTAGAGGGCACATTGTGTTACAGTAAGATGAAATACAGTTGACCTTTGAACAACACGGGGGTAGGGGCACTGACCACCCGCTTCAATTTAAGTTGGCCCTTTGCATATGCATATTCCCAGCTGCCTGTGACTATTGAACAATGCCAGGTTGAACTGAGAGGGTCACTTGAACTACACAGGCTAATTGAAAAATATCCACTTACTAGTGGACCAGCCCAGTTCAAACTTGTGTTGTTCAAGGGTCAACTGTAATTTAGCCTTTGATTTTTGTTGTCTACCTTGACTGAATTAAATGAGGTAAATGTCTTTTAGGGATAAGACTATCAATGGTGAATTTTATACTAAGGTTATTATATCATGAGGTAATTTTAATTATAACTTAAGATAGTGGGGACTTACTTAAAATTGTATATAGGGGTTAAGTAAATAACTTGTGATTTAGTCCTAGGTAATTCAGCTGAGATAGCTTCCCCATCCCTTTTGATGTAATAAAATATATGAAATATGAGCTTCATGACAATAGTATTTTGGAAAATGGCACTACATTTGAAACTAGAAAAGCATTTAAATACATTTTCTAAAACAAAATGTTCTGTTCTACCATGATTGCCAAGGAAAAGTTACAAGTTGACACCTGGCACATAGCATGCGCCATGTGTCTATTATTTAGTATTTGTGCCTTATTAGTATGCTTGCAACTTGGCCACATTAATTCTCTTCCTTTTACCTCTGACTCTTTAAGAAATAGTTTTATTGATGGTAATAATGGTACAAAAAAGTATTTTTCAAGTTTTTTAGCATAAGCTTAGATTTTTTTCGCTTGGTCATGCTCAGATGACTTTCATGATTTATTGAGTTTAATCTGTGACTGAGCTCTGTAGACATTCCCTCATTCAATCGATATACAGCATCGGGGTACAGGTCTATTACCATCCTGTCTTATAGGGGAAGAAGCTCAAACTGTTTTGCCCAACATCATAGCTATTGACAGAGCCTAGAGTTTTTTCCTCCAAACCCCACTTCTTAGCCATACTTTGCCTCTTATGGAAGGATCTTCAGTAGGCGTCTTAGTTCTTTCTCTCTGAAGCAGCAACTTAGCGCCTGAGTTAGGCAGCTAGAGTGGCCAGAAAGGAGTTTGCTGAGGAGCTCGAGTACATGGACCTAAAACTAGCCTCTTTAACATCAAGGACAGTAATGGAAATATCGTTTAGACTGTTTCAGCTAGCACATTTACAGCACAGTAATTACTGGTTAACTGCATCAAAAAAAAGATATCTAACTTTTTTACCATGATACTATATGACCTAAGGTAACTACATTAGTTTGCAGTAACCAATACATTTATTACTAGGTGTGACTGGAATATTTTACTGAATCACTTGTCATTTAAAAGCCATTTATAACACTGAAGGCTATTACACTTTCATTATCTGGAATTAAAGCAGCATATTTTATTCTAACAGTTTTATTTATTTTTATTGAACTTCTATTTTCTATTTAAATTTTTTAAGGAACTTAACTGTAAATGCATTTCAATCACAAGGCAATTATGCACTATATAAGTAATGGTTCTTTAAGATAAAAAAATATGCAGAGGAAACAGGAGTATTTTTTACTCCCCAGCAGCAAGACTAAGAAATTACAGACCCAGTCATTGCCTTTTAACTTAAATCGCCTAATTGCATAATGGCAGCAAACAAAAAGTTAAATGCAGACTCACAGCCACCTAATTGTTGGATTCTCTCAGACGCATGTATTCAATTCCACTTCTGGAAATAAAATTTAGATAACTTATATTTGTTTATTATAAGCTTTATTTGAGTTAAAGATAGAAAACAATATACTTTTATTTGCAGTTTAATGATGCAAGTTCTTACGGCAATCTAAAATAGTTTACAATAATTACTTTTATATATATATACTTCATTATATTATCCTTTTAGACATATATATAAGGAATAAAGCTAATCATTTATGAAGTTTAACAATAATCAGAAAATTTTCTTCAAAAGAATTTCCTTAAGTGTGTTGCTAGGTTTAACTCATAATTGCCAAATGCTTACATTAGAAGCATGAACCCAAGTCATTAAATAAAAACAAAAGCACATTTGTTTAAAAAAAAAAAAAAAAAAGTGCAGAAAAAGGTGCACAAAAATCATGCACTTATACATACTTTCCAAAGGGACATATATGTACTTTTAGGCACTGTCATCTCTTCAGATTTTCTGTATCAGCAATATATAGCAGGACTTTTGATGTCCAGATGCTACTATCGGAAGAAGACTAAGGCAACCATGTGCATAAAGCTTGTGTAATGTGCAGAAAATATAAAGATAGCATTTCAAAAGGTTTGCAGTGGTAGTTGTTTGATACCTGAAAGGCATGGAGCGTCTTCATGGGATTAACAAATAAAAATCTAAAAATGCCAGTGGAGTCACATGAATGTACTTGATGTACAGTCTTCACCTTTAGAATGACTTTTTAAATTTTTAAACAGACCAGCATTTCATTTCTGTGCTGTTTTATAGTGGTTATGTGGGTTCTATACTTTATAATAAAAAACATCTGTGAGAGCCAACTACTTCTCCTAAACCCTAGTGTGAAGTGGACACGTTCTAAATATGGAATGTTTAACATACGGATACTTGACTTCAAAAATGACAATCTTCAAAAATCCCCCATGTTTTATCATATTGCATAGCTGACAATTCATCTACTTATAAAAGTGTTCTGTTCATTCAGGCAGAATTTTGCTCCAATCTTCATTTTCCTTCTTTCATACTGTATAGTGGATCCACAAGTTTATTGTGCACATGCATTAAACCTTAAAGAAAAAAAGCACAGTTCTAGTTGTATTTTAAATTTTGAACTATATTTCATTTACTTTAGAAAACAAAAGATTTTATAAGATGCAGTAAGTATATTGGTTCCCATCTGATACAAAATAGTTTATTTAAAAAATTCAAATAGCAATGTTTCAGAATGTTTAAACTGTAAAGTGATATTTAACTAGTAAATTTAACTAGTAAATACCAGTTTACAATTTATGAATCTGTAGATCTAGAATGTGTACAGGTGCTTTGGGAGTAACTGGAAGTAGAAGCAGTTCTTGTCTTCAGAGCTTCAGTATGACAAAAGAACAAATTTTAATATTAATATATTTTAATTACATCTAAACGTTGAGTTTGAACTTCTGGCAGACTCCATGGAGGGGCTCAGAACTGTTGTTACACTAGGATAGCCTTGTGGGATATTTGGTCCCATTCAAAACATCCATGGATATATCTGGTCCACAAAAAGGTCCTTGAAATTTGGTCCTATCAAAAATGTCCATACTGGGTTCATATAACCCAGACGGTGATACTTTTGGTTTATAGGATTAATACATAAAAAATACTATCAAAGGATCTTTTGGCATGGACCAAATGTGCACGGACCCTAGGACAGCTTTAGTTCTCCAATATATTACTATATCCATTCATCTGGCAAATTATTTTCCATTATTTTGACATGGCTATTTACAGTAGGGGTTGGTTACAAGCAGCACCAAGGGAGGTTTACTAAAACAGTACAGAAGAGAACCTATATTAAATAATCATTTCCAAGTAGATTTAAATTTCATCTTGTAACTTGTATGCTTATAAATTTTACTTATTAAAGCTTCAAGGGAAATATCTTCAACTTATGTTTTAATACGTACGTACTATATTTCTTTGGGAGGAGGAAGAAAGATTGTCCCAATTAATGAACTAAAGATTTTATATTTTAGACATAAAATTAAAGAAATGAGTTAAATTTTCCAGGTTAAGAACATAGTAGCTGGGGAAAGGTACTCACATAATGTGGCTCAGGAGATGGGGTTATGGGATTGGGGAGACAGGGTTAATGAGTAGATGTTCCTTATGAGGAAGGCTGCAAAAGCACTCTAAAATCTAAACGGTGAGGAAGACCAGCTTTTGATAAATAAGCTAAGACAGGGACATACAAAGATCACTGAAGTGTCCAGGTAATAGGAGAAAAAAAACAGAAGCGGAAGAGTCTTAAAAGGCGAAGAGAGAGAAAATTCATCAGTGCATCTGAAAGTGAGGGAATACTACCGCTAAGTACTCAGCAGGCCTACTTAAGTGTGTAATCAACACCTCAAATTTAACAAGGTCCAGACCGATTTGTTCCCTTCCAAACCATTTCTTTAAAAACCTTGGTATACGGCGTTACCTTTCAATGCGCTGCTAAAGCCAGACAACTAAAAACCAGTTGATTTTTTTCTTTCCTTTTTAAATTCAGCAGCAAGACCAGCTGGCACTACAGATGTGCCTTGACTTACCATGGGGTTATGTTTCAGTAAACTCATGTTGAAAATATTGTAGGTTGAAAATGCACCTATACTATATACTGTAGAGTATCGGCTGTTTACCGTCCTTATGGTATGGCTGCCTGGGAGCTGTGGCTCCCTGCCGGTGCCCAGCATCGCAAGACAGTATTGCACTGCATATGGGTAGCCCAGGAAAAGATCAAAATTCAAAACACGGTTTCTACTGAATGCTTGTTGCTTTTGCACCATTATAAATTAAAAAAAAAAAAATCCTAAGTTAAACCTCTGTAAGTCAGGGACGGTCTGTACTTTCAAAATACATCCCCAACTAGCCCCAGTTCTTCATCTCCATGGCTACCACCCTAGCTGAAGTAAATGTCATCACTAATCTATTTCCAGTTCCTTACTTTCATTAATTTCCCTGCCCTATAATACAATTTCCGCACAGCAGACAACCTAATTTTTTAAAACAGAAACTTGATGATACTATTTCCCTACTGAAAGTTCTCCAGGTGCTCTGGTCACTTAGAAAATAATTTAGTTTTATTCTGTTTTCTTTGTTTATCCTTCTGATCTCATGTCCTTTGATTTCCCCCCTTTTATGCTGTACTCAATACTATTTTGTTGCTGTTATCTCAGAAAAGCTAAGCTTGGTTCCAGTGCAGGATCTTTACACTTGCTGTTTGATTCAGCCTGGAATCTCTTCTGCCTGATCAAAGCATGACTCCTTTTTGTTCATTACGTCTCAGCCCAATGTCACCTGAAAATGAATTAACTGCTTCACTTTCTTTAAAGCAGGTTTGACTCTTAGAAAATGTGATTTTTTTTTACCATGTCTCCAACTAGAAATGTCCAGAACCTTTTATATGCAGTGCTCTAAGTCCTGGGTCTATAAAGGTTATGGCACATAGTGGGAACTCAGTAAACATTTATTTTAAAAAGTCTGAAGGTTCGGTGAGACGGTGGTATCTAGTAGGTTTTTTTAAATTTAAAAACAATCTAGAACATATATTGATAAAAAGAAGGCAGTAGAAAGGGAGAGAATGGAGACACGCAGAAAGATTGTGTAGTTCATGGCCCTTAAGTTTGGACAGAAAAGGATCAAAGGCATTGGCAAAGTGGCCAGACCTTAAAGGAAAGGATGCTTGAGGATTAGGGTAAATTTAGAATCTTAGAAGTAAGACTGGAAAGACAGAGGTTAAACCTTCCATGCAGCTGGAGGGAATGAAGGGTCAGAAAGTTAAAGTGAATGGGAAAAGTTTGAAAACTTGGGAGCAAGTAACCCAGGAAATAAAAGGATTTTTGTGTAAGTACCAAATTAAGCATAAAGGAACTTGATTGGTTCACCCTCTACCTCAGGCTATATGGCAGCCATTTAGCTGTCTGGCCTTATTTATAAAATGGAGCAGTCTCAGCTCAAAAATTCAACACACAAAGCAACATATTCCACATATTACATAAAAGTCTTAAAATGATGTTTAATTTGTACTTTAAGTAATATCTCATATTTGAATGTTTCTATAGTAATAGTTCCTGTGAAGTTATACATCCCCCACCCCCATCCCCCCCACCAGCATACTTATGTTTAGAAGATAAAAAGCCTGTGATGAAAATCCATGAATATGTGGACAAACCAATAACTATAATGAATAGACTTTTATGCAAAGCTATCCCTGATGATGTATTCTAAATACTCTTAATGGCATTTGTGCTTTGCTGAATTAACCCCCTCCCCATAGTTAATTACATCCTTACAGGGAAGAGATTACCTCTTGGATGTTCAAATGCAAGAGTTCTGAGGGCAGCCAGACAGAATTAATCT
This sequence comes from Rhinolophus sinicus, assembly GCF_036562045.2. Lineage (NCBI taxonomy): Eukaryota > Metazoa > Chordata > Mammalia > Chiroptera > Rhinolophidae > Rhinolophus > Rhinolophus sinicus. Next base: position 76,596,573 of record NC_133752.1, read on the forward strand.
ACAAACATTCTTTCAGTGAACATTCTCTGTGTTCTTCACAGAGGCTAGTTTTAAACTACACTAGCCCTTCTGGCATACATTCTAATATTGGGATTTTCAAGGCTTAAAAAAAAAAACAACTAAGGTACCATCACTGTTAAAAACAGTTAAACACTCCACATTTAAACATAACAGAGAATACAGGAAAAAGTAGAGCAGTCGATACTGAACCATCTCTGACTCCCAGACTGATGATAATTAGAAGCTGTCCACCTGACTAGGACTCAGGTAGAACAAGTATAGCATCGACTTGTAGTCCTAGGATACAGAGCTACAGAAGGTTCCAGGGGTCCTTGAACCTCCCACATTTACAAACATGTGTGCATGCATGTGCACATACACACAGGGTTCCAAAAAATGTATACACATTTTAAGAAAGGAAAAAACTTAAAATTGTAATACTCAATATGTACCGATAATCAAAGATGAATACAAGTCGTGTATACATTTTTTTGGCACTGCGGTATATGTGCATTTTTCTGAGGACAGTCTTCACCAGATTGTCAAAGTGTCATTGACCCCATAAAGGTGAAGAGCCACTGGCACATAAGTCCCGGTTTGCTTTTTGCACTTAATCCATACAGTCCATTTTGTTTCAAAGTATAATTTAGCCCCATTTTATCAGAACACATTAACTGTTCTCTATTAACAGGAACTTTTCCTGCTACTATGCAGCTCATCCTCACATCTGTGCTTCTGCTTATGCCATTTCCTTCCAACCTAAATACTGCCCTTCTTCCAGGGCTCAATACGAGCAGCTCAATTAAAGTTTTCTGCAACTGCTTTTTTTTTTTTATAACTCTTGCCCTCATTTAATATCCTATAAACTTCATAGTGTGACTGACATAATATAGTACCTTAAACTGATAACTATTTCATAGTCATGTGTTCATCCATCCACCTACCTGTCCAACCACCCACAACTTACCAAGTGCCTCCAATATACCAGGCATACTTCTATATGCTGAAATAACGCAGTGAACAAAACTAAAGTCCCTACTTTTGTGGGGGTTTTAATTCAATATGTTACATTTTATTTTCTCAAATCACTTAATGAGCCAACTTCATGAAGAATGTTAACTACTTTCAGGCAAGGATACTTATACTTTTTGATAACATGTTAGACAGTGTGCTCGAAGGGACTTTAAAATAACCCATGTTTCTTGGCTGATGACACTAACTTGAAAATATAATTTACGTATACCAGAAATATATATTAAAAGGTAATGCTTTATAGCGCAAAGGAAATATTTGCTAATGAAAAAGATTTACCGGATATCTCCAAACAGAACCAATCTTATTTAAAACAGGATTTAACTGAAAAGTTTAATCCATTTTCAATAACCATCATGTAAAGAGCAGTAAAATGGAGAATGGAGAGACCCAACAAGAGAGGGGGCCACAAAGGTAGTTGTAATTTCAATCATAAGATTTAGAAGATGTTGGGTTTTTCTAGAGGATCAGCTTTTAAATCATTCTGCTTGATACAATTCATCTATCATTTCTTACAGCTTGGATCATGGAAAGAATACATTAGAACTTTAAAACATCAGAATAAAAATTAAAAATTCAGCTCCTTTGTGAAGTTTTTTTTAAAGTATACATTGGCTGTAACTTTTATACATATGATAAGGCTGCTTCCATACTATAAAATTTGAAAATTTTATTACTTGCTTTTTAGATAAGTCAAGAATTTGCTTAAGGTAAAAACTGACAACTTTCTACACAAGAATTTGATAAAAATAAATAATTGCTACTTAAATCATAAACAAGTAAATTCTGAATTTTGATAAAATGTAGACTTCCTGACTTGTTGCCAGAAGAAGAAAAGTTAAAATATCAGACATTTGAAATGTCAATTTTATGGTTTTGGCCCAATCTGTACTCAGTCAACCTCTGTCAAGCTACTGCAGTAGGGCCTAAAAAGGATAAAACAACAACAAAAAAACCTGTTCACTATGATGATGATGTCTTAAAAGTATATTATCTCAAGCACACAAAAGATAAGTTTTATTTTAAAAAGCAAAATAAAAAAAGTGTATCAAACTGTTTTCCTGTGATTTACTTTTATCATTCAAAAGGTATATATTGAAATAAACTTCCATTTACTGATAATTCTTACTGTTTTAGATATAGTTAATCAGCATTTTCTTCAGGAGCTAAATAATCAGAACCCTTTAAATTTGTGTTGGCACATTTTAATAATGGCAGAAGAAAGGGTAGTGATGTGAATGGAATGTGATGAATGACAGATGATAACTACAGGATTAATATCCTCTAGTATATCTTGAAGTGTTAATAGTATCTCAATGAGGATATGGCAAATACGAGGTTGGACAATTAAGTTCGCAAACTCATCCTAGAAAAAGTGCTACATACCTCATTGCTGAATATCACTATGGTCACCTTCAAAGTACTCCCCTTGGGAAGCTATGTACCAACGCTGGCGTCTAATCCACCCTTCAAAGCAATTTTGGAACTCTTTCTGAAATGGCCATCAGAGCTGTCATCATATTACCCTTGATGTCCTGAATGTCATCAAAATGTCTTCCTTTTAATATTTCCTTTATCTTCAGGTAAAGAAAGAAGTCATTGGGGGCCAGATCAGGTGAGTAGGAAGGGTGTTCCAATACAGTTATTTGTTCACTGGCTAAAAACTCCCTCATAGACAGAGCCGTGTGAGCTGGTGCATTGTCGTGATGCAAGAGCCATGAATTGTTGGTGAAAAGTTCAGGTCGTTTTCACCTAACTTTTTCACGTAGCCTTTTCAGCACTTCGAAATAGTACACTTGGTTAACTGTCTAGTTGGTACAAATTCATAATGAATAATTCCTCTGATCTCAAAAAAGGTTAGCAACATCATTGCTACAAGTCCGCGAACTTAATTGTCAGACCTCATATAAAACTACATTTATATTGGGTATAAGTTTATAAATATAATTATTCTACCCTATTTCAAAATACCTTATTGTAAAATGAGATATATATATATATATGACCCAGAACAATGTCTGAGTTCCATTCTTCATATTGAAGGAGGCATCCTGAAAGAAGCTGATATCCTGAACCTCTTCAGAAATAACATTGCTTCAAAGTGGAAAATACAGTGTCCTCAAAAAGGCAATGCAGCAATTCTCTCATGAATAGTTGTATACTTCAAAATGTTCCAGTAAAGCTTCGATTCTGGATAGGTGAACTGAGAGAACTAAATACATGTAATCATCTACTTCCCTTCTGTTTTAAATTATCTTTAACATATGTCTAGACCTTTTTGGAAGCAGTAAGTACGGTATGAAAAAAAGAGAAATATAATTTAGATCATATCATAGCCAGTGGGGCATTAAAACAGAACAAAAGCGCCGACTCCAGTTAAGCCTGGTTTCACTTACCCAGCTCGCCACATATGAGTTGTGTGACTTTGGGTAAGTAACTTATCTCTATTAAGCCTGTTGGCTTATCTGTAAATGACATAAGAATACCAACTTCATAGACTTGTGAGAAGTAAATCAAGTATAATGTGCTTTGAATAGCACCTGGTTATATAAGTATTGGCTAGTCCATATCTTACTAAATAGTCTGTAAAATTTAAAATTTTTCTGATAAAAACTAAATTGACAAAATCAAACGGGTTTATCTGGGGATTGCTAGTACTAGAAAAACGGCAATGTTAAATGAATTTCCTTCAAATAGGCATTAAAATATGCAGATAATGAGGATTCCTTCTATTAACTTTTTCAAGAAATCTAATATTTGTGATGAAATCTAAAGGACAATGTGGACATATGCGGGTAAAAGTCCATTGAAGAGCTCTCTTTTTTATTCACAAATTATCACATATTCTCTGCTTTTATCTGTCAAATTACTGAGAAGCTAACAACTTTTCAACTTTATTTTGTGGCTTGGTAAAAAAATTGGTACTTTAACTGATAAAAATTAAATGGAAATAAGTGTTTAACACCAAGGAAATGTTTAAGTAAATTATGATATGTCTGCTTAACTATTACATAGTCATTAAAAATACTTTTGAAGAATATTTAGTAAAAAAGGAAAATGCTCACAACTGACAAGTGCAAATACAGAACTTTATACACATGATCAAAATTTTTAAAAATTGTGACTTTGCAAACTTCCATTTGTGTATCACCTTCAAAGTATTTGCCATATTCACACATTTACCTTAACTATGAATTACTGGTTTCCTTTAAATTGATGTATTAATTTTAAAGTTTACGTACTATATTTCATGAATGAAATGCTGCAGACTGAAAGACACATTATTTTATGTACCAATAAGAAAAAATGCTACCAGATAAACTATGATTATGACATCAATTTTAAACACATCCCAATTTCCGACAAGATAAATGTGAAACAAGATGTGTCTCCGAGGCTATGAAATAGATTAACTTCTTTAACTTTGTCAAAGTAATGATATTCATGAAATACAGGTTTGGTTGAGTCAGGGTAATTTTTCTAACACATGTTAAGTAAACAGTTACTAAGGAAAAAGATTATACATTTATGTATTAGTAGTATACGTATTACATACTTTATGGGTTATTCATCTATAAGTATGACCTATTACGTAACATTTTCATATTCGCTATATAAATACAGGTGCTTTATGCAGAGTACCTATTTATACAGCTTGTTTATGTGTGTATTTGTATGTGGAGTTGATTCTTCAGCAGGGAATATGTTCTAAACTGAGTACAGTCAAAATTTTCCTTGAAGAAACTCATTACATTAAGCATATGGGGCTATATATATACTACCTGGTACGATAAGGTTTAAGAATTACTGAACTAAACTGTAAGAAAAAGCAAAAGGAAAATACACATGCAGAAGTTTGGGTAATCAAACTCCTGCTTACTTACAGAGTTTATGCCATACTGTTTGATACCTAACCATTATAATTTCAATGTATGGGAATTTGTTTGGAATTATGAAGATTAAATGAGATATTGGGCAAACCATTCTATCTGATTAGTTCTAAACATAGCTTGGGGAGTAGGACAGGTAAACAAGAAAATCAGAAAGGATATATACACATATACATTTCCCTTTGCATTATTTAATCTTGTATATTTAATATGAAAGTAAAAATTTTATTAAATTTTGATTTCAAGAAAAATCTTGTTTACTAAAAATATAGATTGAAGAGATTCTCTTCATGGAAGAAAAAAAAGGAAACTACTCTGAAAGCTATTAATCTGAGATGAGATATTCTTGAATATTGTTTCTATTCCTTGTAAGAACTGGCTGCTGTTTCAGGCACAATGCCAGTTTTCAATAGGCCACAGTGCAGGATGTAACTCCACAATTACATTAAATTTGTCATCTACAATGGAATATTCTCACATTCTGCTTTTGAAATTTCAATGCTCACCTTTAAAGTATTTCACAGTTTTAACTCTTAATTCTAAGGTAGCATCCTCATCACATACAAAAATAGTTCGGGGATGCTGCTGGAAAGCTGAAACAGTCCACATGTGATTGACTCCTTCTTCTATTGCTTTGTAGAGAGCAAATGCCTTGTGTGCGCCTGTTATGAGGATCATTACCTGAAAAATCATGAACATTGCTTGTTAATTCTTAAAACATATTCCAAATGATTGAGAAGCTGTTTCTTTTTAAGAAAGACTTTAGCATCAATATCCTTCTGAAAGTAAAATAAAAATAAACAGCTCCATATTTCTTCACAGTTCAAAGTATTTATTTCTATTCTTGAAGGTAAGAGGCAAGCACAAAAGTGTTTCTCCTGGTTTAACAAAGTCAAATAGTATCCTATTATGTAGTATTAATGAACATACCCTAGCATATGACTATTAACATTAAATCCTGATGTGCAGAGACCTGGAGAATGAAGAAAAACAAAAGAGCTGTTTTGCAAAAGCAAAATTACAGGTCAACAAATAATTGATATAACTAGGAATGATACAAATTATTCTAGTCCAGATAAGCAATAATTACTACTTTGGAAAAGCAAAGTAATCTAGAGAAAGAAGCCTGAAGACTGTCATTGAACTTGTGCTATCTAAAGTTATCCTGGAACAAAACTAGATTTGAAGAAGGATGTGGGATCTACTGAAATGCCCGAACTGCCCTGTAAGTACACATGACTGAATATTCTTATGAACTACAGGAAACTAAGCTCTTGGTTCCAAATCTGTAACACCCTATGAAGTAATTCAAAGAATGTGCAAAAATGAGTGAGTGTATATGTGTCAGAATGAATCTTTTATCATTTTTAGCAGTCTGTTAATCATAAAACGGTTTATGTAATAGAATACATCATCTCATTACAACTGTTAATTTAAAAATGAATATTAAGGTGGTTGTAATTCTAAAGTATCCATAACAAAAATTCTGCATATATTTCATAACCAGATCTTCTAAAACAGAGGAAATTAAAGATTAACGAAACAGATATTTCTTTTGTCAAGATTATTTTTTCATTTTGAAGTGATACCTTGTTTTAATATCAAAGCCCATGAGTGCATTAAGATATGAATGAATTTCTAATGTTTTCATTGATGCTTCTTAAGTATAGAGATCTAGGTTCAATGAAGAATGTGGAACCACATAATTAAAAGCATGTTTTTCAAAACAAAAATTAACTACGATATAAGACAAGCACTACCTTAATTAATAGATTTGTTAATTAGTTTTCCTTGCTAGACATTATTTACCCATTTTATCCCCCTTAAGACTGATATGTGGTACAGAGTTTAAAAACAAACAAAAAAATTTGGGTTTTTGTTCCATCCTGTCTTTTTATTCAAAATTGTTGAAATAAGGACCTGGGAATCAGGGTCCCATACGTGATTATTATGCAATCTGGCAGAAGTCTTAGACTAGTACTTGAATAGTCTCTGCAAAACTACTTTACTGGCTTCTGTACCACGTGCTGCTGTGTCCATGATTTGCCACCTCAGCATCCTGAGGCTGCTGTCTCTTTGCCTTGTGACAATCATTACTTTTTGGGAAAAGTTGCCCATTGTGACCCTGAAGTTATACCTTTATGAGATTAAGCAGGAAGAGAAGTCCAAATCCATCATTGGTTATCCCATTCCCTACAAGAAGGACTTGCCTTTTGACATTGTAGAACTCATGGAGGAAATGGAGGAGAGGATTTTTACCAAATTATATTTAATGTGTAGTCTTACCAGTCATTGGAATTCAGAGCTTTCGTTGCTTATTACAGTGCCATCTTCAACAAGGAAACCAGCCAGCTCAGCAATGCTGACAAGGAGCTAATCATTGTGACCAGCCTGGCCAATAGATACCCATATATGTGGCTGTCCACAGTGCCTGGTACAGGGTCTACTCCAAGAACCCAGTGTTCTCTGACTAGATCTGTGTGAACTGGACAAAGTCTGACTTCCCTGCTCAGGAAAAGGCAATGCTGGAGATTGCACTTGCTAGGTATTTCCAGAGCTGATGACATGACATGTCTATTTCAAAAAGGTCGAAGTGCCTGGCTTCAACTGAGAAGATCCCTGGGATATAGCTATCATTTCTATTTTTTATGCCATGTCCAACTGCCTTCCTCATTTTGTCAATCTTGTTCCTAAGAAGGAATTCTATCTGATGGGCAGAGCCATTGTCAGAGACACCAGGAGTGATCCTGCTGCTCTCAAAACATAAAATCCTGTATAGAAAGGCCAGTGTTTACATTTCAGGCACATTGCATTATTAAACATCAATTGGGAAATAGTTTTTTTAAAAACATCTAGTCAGTGGATGGGGAAGAAAATAAACAAACTTGCTCCCTGCTTGCTTGATGAGATAGAGCCTAAGTTAAGTATTGGGAGTACCCAGGGACGTGACACCTGGGCCTAGAGGAAACCTTTGCCAGTTTCAGGAAACCTTTGCCAAACCTTTGTTTACTTTTGTTGTGATCTAAAAAGCATCAGGAGCAAAGGAGTTCTGAGGATGCTTAGGCATTTCTGCAAAACTGATACCTGAAATTTCAGGTATTTGGAAATTTTTTAGCTTTCAAAAATAGTGTTACATAGAAATCGGTCTATGTAGATTGTGATTTGAAATCAATTCCTTGTTAACGATATATTTAAAGAATTTCAAAGGCAGTGGGTAAACAGAAGCAGGCACAGATAAAGTTGTGTCTTTAGTGCTCTTAGTTAACCTCCAGTGATTTTTTTTTTTTTTTTTTTTTACTGATGGGTTATAAAGTCATGACTACTTATTTTAGTCCTTATGTATTATTTTAGGTTTTAGTAAAATTATTTAAAATAAATGAGCACTCACATTTTAAATAGAATCTTAAGCAGGGAAAAAAAACGCTGACTGGATCCTTATTTATTTCCAAGTTATCTTGGAACTTATCTTAAAGTTGGGATTTGGCAACTGATTAGATGTGGAGAAGAAGCTGAGAATGAGACACATGTTTCAAGCTCAGATAATTTCCACGGAAAGTATGGCTGTTCACCCAGGTAGGGAATATTCAGAAGACAGACAATTTTGGTAGAAAGATTAATTTAAATTTTGGATAGTGTAAGTATAAGGAGTCTTTAACATCTAGATCTCAGTTGGCAATAGTTAAAAATATGTGTCTTTTCTTTTGAGATTACCTTTAAAATACATAGCATTATCTTTATATCTCAGTAAAAACAAATTTTAATCCTTTGAGAGTAAATTTGGCTTTTGGCAAACCGCCAAGTCAATAAAAATCAGATCTGGTGGTTCAGGTAGATGGCCAAGTTGTGGCTAGAACCAACTTTTGTCCAAAATGAATTATGAACTATAACTCATTCAAATGATTCCCAACAGTTACTGAATATCTTATGTGACAGGCAGTGTGAGGTGCTAAATATACATGATCTATAAACTCAGGGAGATTATAAATTAGGAAAAAGCAATATTAAACCAGTAAACATAAAACAATTAGAAATCGCAAAAAGTGCTAAAGGAAAAGAAAGAGTGGTAGAGAGTGAGAGAATAAAAGAAAAAAATTTTGATGAGGATTATGATCATGAAAGGAAGCTCTGAAAGTTGAAAACTGGTGCCATTTTAGCTAAGAAGGACTGGAAAAGTAGGGCATTTCACATATACCATCAGTGCAAAGGCCTCAAGGCAAGGGAAGAGTGATAACTTAGGGTAGTGATCGGTATGGTTCCTTATCTAGCTGACGATTCCCAATTCTTAAAGAACCCTGTAATAACTGACAGGGTGTCACTTCCAGGATGCCTGCAGGTGGTTCTCCTGAGTAGCTAAAAAGGTGAAGACAGTTACAGATCACTTAAAAATTTAGTTTCCCATTCAAACCTACTTTCCATTTAACAGCAGCATCTGCCCCACACATGGATTCAAAATTTAAGTAAGTACATTTGCTGTTAATGAATATGACATTGAAGAACAGCTCAGTTAAAACTACTGGCAAATGAAAATCTGTACACATGAAGCCCTACAACTGAAGATAAGAAAATCATTATGATGACATACTTGTTTCAAAAGAATATTATGAAAAATCAAAGCACTAAGGCCCTTGGGAAAACGATGAAGCCCTAGAATACTTCTACCGTAATGATTTTCTTTATAATCATGCTGGGAATGAATATTGTGAGGTGAATGGCGTCATACAATTTTGTTGGAAAAATTGACCAAAAGAAAAATCAGTATTTGAGTAATTTTCTGTTCATTCTAAGAATCAGCATAGGAGTTGCATTATAACTTAAATCTTGTTAAATATAAGAAATCTATGTGCATAACTTTCAGTACCATATTGTAGAAATTAAATTACTCTGAAATCTTTTTAACTTACTAAAAAATTTCAGTCATTGAAAGGTTTTTCATATACTGATGACTTTCAGATGAAATAGTCCTACATTTTGAATGTCAGTTCTATTTGTAAGTTCAAGTCCAGATATATTTACGTCAAGGTTAGTTACTTACTCATCATTCCCTTGCCTGTATTCTTTCCTCTGCAACTGTCCCATCCAGCTGCCAGAAACGAATAGAGTTTAGGGTTTCCATATAATTTAACCACTTAAATCATGAGCTAACTATAGTTTGTTTTGTTATTCTCAGGGAAGGAAATGACAGCCAATTAAAAATTAAAAATTAGGGCCTACTGTTAAGAGCTCTTGCCTTTTTAAATACACCAAATTTAGAACCTTTTAAAATATACCAAATTTAGTCCTAGATGAGTTATTTTTCTGCTGGAAACCAAATGGGCCATCCTCCTACAGTCAAGAAGCACATTGCACTAAATTATCCTGAGCCTCCAAAAGTAGTTTAGTGTTAACTAGTATTGCATCTTTGTCCCAATAGTTTTTCATAAGACTGTTTCACTTAAAAACAGACCATATATGATCAGGGTGATTTTAGGACCTCAAACTGTAAAGCAGGAATAGGCAAATGAAGCAGTATCCTGAAAGAGGTGGTGCCTGATGCTTAGTTTACAGCATCAAAAGACTTAATTCACTTAAATTCGAAATATGGCAAAGAGACTGACAAAAGTAACTGAAAGCTAGACATTTTAAAATGTGATCAGGATGCAACCAAAATATCACTTATTTGGTACCATTAATTCCTCCAAAATCTAGATATCAAAGGAAAAACATCAAACAACATTTAATTCTTACTTCTCTAGCATCCATCACTGTCCCCACACCAACTGTTAGAGCCATAGTTGGCACCTTCGATAAATCTCCATCAAAATATTTAGCATTTGCCAAAATGGTGTCCATTGCTAGAGTCTTTAATCTTGTCCTTGATACTAAACTGGATCCTGGCTCATTGAAAGCGATATGACCATCCGGACCAATTCCTTTCAAAAGAAATACACACACACACAAATATACATAAAGTCAATGAGGTTTCTCAAAGTTTTAAGAGCAAAACAATAGTCATAATCACACTTATCTTGTTTTATTTGATAGCTGAATTTCTAACATATTAAAACATTTGTTCCTGTACTTGATTTAACATTTCAGTGGTTTTCACATGCTTGGCAATGAATTAGCAATAATAAGTATCTCCTTATATTAGAATAATACTTCATAGTTTATAAAGCATTTTCACATGCATTATCTCAGCAACAGATATATTTTAACAATCTAGTGAGACAGATTAGGCATATGTGTTTCCCTCATCTCTCCCACCAACTCTTAAGTTCAAAAGGAAACTGACGTTCAAGAATAATATGTGACTTGTTCACGGTAACAATTTAGTAAATACCAAGACCACTGAAATTTAAGTTTTCTGATTCCTACCCAGTGGTCTCTGTACTCTAACTTGCTTGGTTCTAATCTACATGGTGCAACTAACTACTGCACCTCACTGTAGTACAGTTTCCTCACTTACAAAAATGTCTAGACTGGACGAGACATTATCTAGGGCAGTTTTCTTCAAATTTGTTTTACTGTAACCTCTTGTAAGAAATATATGTGACACTGCAATCTAGTACATATACACACCCATACATACACATAATTTAAACAAGAATTCCATGAAAAAATACTTACCTCTACTAGGAGCCATACAATCACAATGGATTACATTCCATTTCATTAACAAAACATACAAAAGGGAAATAGTAAATGTGACTAACTGTATTGATTTCATGGCCTAATAATGACAACCACAATTTGAAAATAGTACTTTAAGGAGATCTACTGCCAGCTCTAATATTCTAGGACTGTCTCTAAAATTTAGATAAAAATTCTTATTTGAATTAAATTGGAGCTAAATCTTTTCATAAAATCAAGAATCATTCTATGGCACAAATAAATCAAGTTTCATATATACGAGGTCGGACAATTAAGTTCGCAAACTCATTCTAGAAAAAGTGCTACATACCTCATTGCTGAATATCACTATAGTCACCTTCGAAGTACTCCCCTTGGGAAGCTATGCACTGATGCCAGTGCCTAGTCCACCCTTCAAAGCAATTCTGGAACTCTTTTTCTGGAATGGCCATCAGAGCTGTCATCATGTTACCCTTGATGTCCTGGATGTCATCAAAATGTCTTCCTTTCAATATTTCCTTATCTTCAGGTAAGAAAGAAGTCATTGGGGGCCAGATCAGGTGAGTAGGGAGGGTGTTCCAATATAGTGATGTATTTACTGGCTAAAAACTCCCTCACAGACAGTGCCATGTGAGCTGGTGCACTGTTGTGATGCAAGAGCCACGAATTGTTGGAGAAAAGTTCAGGTCGTCTAACTTTTTCATGAAGCCTTTTCAGCACTTCCAAATAGTAAACTTGGTTAACTGTTTGTCCAGTCGGTACAAATTAATAATGAATAATCCCTCTGATATCAAAAAAGGTTAGCAACATCGTTGCAACAAGTTTGTGAACTTAATTGTCAGACCTTGTATGTACGCTACTAGCTAGATTTCTGGCAACCTCAATCAAAAAATAAACTTACAAATTTTCTGAGTCAAAATATGTTACATTTATAATCTGTATAATTACTTTAATGATAGCTATGTGTATTTTACTGACACTTAACATACAATTCTAACAAAATTTTCCCAGGTTACAAGGTAAAGTATGACAAAGAGTAACCTGATTTTGAAGGAAGAAAGAAGAAATGAAAACCTTAGGAAGCAGATATACAACTACCAAAGCACAACAATCTAGGAATTTTTAATGTGGGGACATATAAAGCCAGACTGCATGTTGTTTACATGTACGGGTTGTTTCCACAATTAAGTTTGTATCTGCTCATAAGATTTGAATTATAGAAGGCATTTCTCTTTAGATTTGTAAAACTGTGGTTTCCCCTCTTAAGAATACATCTGCTCAAATATTTATATGTCTCTGTGTGTATAAAGAGGAAAGGATGGAACCAGGAAAATAAAAGTTCTGGAAAAATTAGGAAGTGCTTCAGGATCAACACTAATGGTCTCATTGGTGATTTGGGTCATACAAAAGGGTACAACAAAACAAGTTATCAGCAATGGTTCATGAGGGCGAAGGGTCAATAAATTCTTTTGCTGACCATGAGTAACTCACGATATGAGCTTCCTGATATAAAATTGTATTTTTAAAATGTTCAGAATGTTTTACAAAACTTTATAAAACTTTCTGAAAAAGAATAATGAAATCTGAAAACCATGGGTAATTCTTAGTCAGTCTTTAAGTTGAAACGAAGATATCAGTACTTTTATGAAACATCTGTGAAACCTCAGAGTCTAAATTATGTCTTTCTTGTGTTCCTATAGTTCTGTGGGGTAGAATGTAAACTGCATTAGAGTATGAACTTAATTTTCCTCATCACTGTACCCTCACCATTTAGAAAAACACCAGACACATAGGAGGCCCTCACTAAATAATGGCTGCATGAATGAAAGGATGGGAGCTAGTCTATACACTCATAGTTCCTCCCTGCTTCTTCTACCCGACTCTGCTCCCCTCACACCAGGGGCTACAACAATCGTAATACCCTGCCCTCTTTTTTAGGCAGGATGATGTGGTCTAGCGATAAGTACTTGTCCCAAGCTGAAATAATTAGAATTTGTCTCTGGAAATTCTGAAATTTGAAACTTGACCAGGGATACAGAAAGCAAAAAGGCATGTAGAGCTGAGGCATTAGATGACAGCACTATAGGGAAAGTCAATGAGTTCCTGCCTCAGAGACATGAGGCTCCTCCCCCCCAGTTGTTTTTCGAAAGACTTTTTGTTTGTTTGTTTCAGGTGTACAAAACAATGTAATAGTTAGAGATTTACACCCTTCACACAGTGATAACCTCCTCCCCCAATTTATTATCCCTCTGACATCGTATATAGCTGTTACAATTCCATTGACTCTATTCTCTATGCTGTACTCCACATCCTGTAACCATACACACACACACACACACATATTATATATATATATGTACATATATAATATAAAAGTATAGTTGACATTCATTATTATTCAGCTTCAGCTCCAGGTGTACACTGCAATGGTCAGGCATCTACACTGTCCCTGAAGTGGTCTCCCTAATAAGACAAGTGTCCATAGGATAACATATAACATCTTTACAACATTATTGCTTATATTCCCCAAACTGTCTTTCGTATCCCCGTGGCAATCTTGTGGTTACCGATTGTGCTTTCTAGTCCCCTCACCTTCTCCCTCATCCCCACCCCCCTCCCATCTAGTAACCCTCAGTTTTTCTCTGTATCTCTGAGACTGTTTTTGATTAGTTTGTACATTTATTCTATTCTTTAGATTCCACATATAAGTGAGATCATATGGTATTTGCCAAAGACAGTTTTTTTCAACTGTTCTATCCTGTGAGTTACTCCAGAATCATTCCAATTAATTCACTTTTGATACCATTAGATTATTGTTACTTGTAAACCAAATCATCTAATCACATAACCAAAGAAGAGGGTTAAAGTTTCCCCACTGTTTTTTCTTTTTTGCAAAACAACTTAAGATAATTTTAAGGTTAATAATACCTTTAGAGTTTATTTATAAATTTCATGTTTGTGTACTTTATTGCTGGAGTAGTCAGGGATTGCATGATATATCTCACTCTTTTTCTTAACACTTTTGTCCTCAGAGGAAGAATGAGAATTTTGCAGAGTATATTTCCTCCTTTCTCTTTTCTACTGAGGGAAGGAAACTCCTGCTCCAGTACCCAGGAGTGAGCATTTGTGGATTAATATTCTTAGACTTCTCTTATTCAACTATTTCCAATTCAGAGGGGAAGAGTAAGGAAACCCCATTTTGGCCTCAAGCCCAATCTGCAATCTCTAATACAACTTTACCTTTAATAAAGCTGATATTTTGATCCCATTTGGCTCAGTTCTTAGTGTTTTTATTAACCAAAACCCTGGAACAAAAGAAGGGTAAGTGGTAAGACCCAGATACCAAGCCTCATCTTGAAAATCCAATGATAACAAACTGAAATCAACAAAGGCAGGCATAGAATCAAATGATTCTTTCATGAGTACGCATCCAATAATAGGATATCCCAAACAGGAAAGAGTTCAAAGAAAATGCAAAGAAATAACCGTTCAGTCCCTATATGCAGAGTAATTATGTCATTTGGATGTTAAATATAAAAATGTCAGACCCTGAATCATCACATGACTACAGTGAAGATGTTAATAGAAGAGACAAGGAAATCCTCTTAATTTTTATTTTTTTTTACAAGAGAACTACTATAGGAAACTTAAGACAAAAATTGGTTAAAAAACAAAGTACAGTTCATTAGTAACAGTCAGTGATAAATAATTATAATTTATGTTCCATCTGTTTCAAAGGGTAAGTAAGGTGGCTTATAGTGAGGAATGCACAAAAACCTATAAAGAAGATGAGAAGTGACTTAAAGCTATGAAGAAAGAAGTAAGTTCTACTAGAAATCTTTGAGGGAAATTCAGCCTTAAGTATTATGTTAAGCTATAGATACTTTCTGGAAAGCAGGCAAAAGGACAGACAGGAGTTAAAGAGTTCTTAGCAGTTTTTCCCCCCCAGTAAATTCTATTGCCTGCATTGAGTCCCCAAGGGAATTTTCACATTGATCCTCTGTAAGCTCAATAAATTAATAGCAAAAAAAGTCCTCAAAAAGTAAAAAAGACACTTTTCATGCAGCCATTTTTAATAATGAATCTAATAACCCCATGCCTTTTTGTATAACAGCAAATGAGTGACAATGTTTCTTGATATAACTATGATAAACAATTTAGGTATATTATATTACAGAAATTCTACTTGATTGTCGTATGGAATTTAGAAAATCTAAAGACTGCATGGGTAGAGCAATACTTAAGCATTCTCAAATACCTCTCACCTTAGCCCTGATACTGGCAGGTGCAAGTGGAAATTATCTCAGAATGGACAAAAGTAGAATACAAATGTTTTCCAAGAATACTGAGGCAATATCAACAAATTTTATTTAAAATGTAAATAACCTTCTATTTTGAAAAGCAAAATAGTCTTAACTTGGATTCTTGCTCAGAGAAAAACCATTCCGTCTACACAAGAAACTAACTGATGCTGGTTCTGCTAGTCAGAGATAAATATTTCATTAGGAAAAAATTTCAGTCTTTCTGGATACCTTTAGAGGTAATTCAGTAAAAAAGCAGGATATTCAATAAATTAAGGAACAATTATTTCAGCATCTGTAGTTCAGAGAGAAAGATAAGACTGAAATAACACTTCATGGAGTACCAACTACATACCAACTACTGTGCAAAACACATGTTTTACCATGGTTAATGTATACACATTTTGGAATGGTTAACATTAATCCTGTTTTACAAATGACTTAGTTATGCTGAGCCTCAATAAACTTTCTAAGGTCAAACAGATAGTAAGTGAGCAAAACAGGATGCAAATTTATGTCTGATTCTAAAATCTAATTTTTCCCAAGGGCAACCAACTCAAGCATACTTGGTCACCTCAACCATAAATTAACTTCACACAGCTCTATTGAAGATCTAATTCATGTAATTTTCAGCAGACTTCAAATTAATTAATTATAAGATATATCCAGAGAACTTAATGTTAATTTAGAGCTTTAGTATTTTTAATTGAATACGAAAGAATTAGCCAAAAACAATTTTGATTTCAGTTTAATTGATGTTATTCTGATGTTACCATACTATTCTGATAGTGATGAATTAGCTGTCTCATATGCTTCATACTGATGACAGAAAACTATGTTGTCATTAGAAAGGAAGAAACTCTTCTACCTATTTTCAGCAATTACACACACACACATACACACACACACAAATATACATAAATTGCAAGTGGAATTTAGTCAACTCAACATTTAATCACTTTGGAGATTATTAACATAATTATACAGTTTAATTCTTATTAGTTAAAGGCTGTTGATAAATAAAACCTTACATTATTCTTAACTGATTTCTTAGTGAGATTAAGCCATTTAAGTGACCAAAGAGAAATACTAAAACCCACTTGTTCCACACGTGAACTTTTAGAGATTTGACTCTGTAATTTGATAAGAAAGCTGGGTTGGAGTTTTAAAGAAATAGTACAAGGATAAGAATATCATTTAGGAAAAGAAGCACATCACTTGTAAGATGTAGTAAACTGTCAATTCTAAAAAGATAATGAGAAGACTCTGGTAGGGATTGGGACCTATTTCTCAAGATATAATTTAAACAATTCCAACTTGCAAACTTCAATTATTTTTTGATGAAAATAAAGGAAAAGATCAGTAGCTAAATAAATGGGTATTACAGATAGTCATAGGTGTTCTTTACATTACACAATCGTAAGGTTTTTTTTTTTTAAATTCAAAGCACCTGATCTAAATATTAACAAATGATTAATGACAAATGTTTTACATACCTCCAACAAAAAGATCAATTCCTCCAGCTTCTTTTATTTTCTTTTCAAATGCATCACATTCTGCCTGTAAATCTGCAGCATTCCCATCAAGGATATGAGCATTATTAGGATCTATATCAATATGCTTAAAAAAGTTATTCCACATATAAGAATGGTAACTTTCAGGATGATTTCTGGGAAGTCCTAAAGTTAATAAATAAAAAAGTAATGATTTCCAGAAATTAAAATTTACTTTTTTGATTAAGCCATAAATGCTAGTTAAAATATAAAACCTTTCTATATCATATTCAATTTAAATGCAATTTTATGTGGGATATATGCTTATTACATGCCACACACTATTTTAACCACTGTATATGTATATATTAACTCAATTAATTTGTACAACATCTATGGAAATACTATTATCATTCCCATTTTATAGATGAACAACAGAAGCATGGAAAAATTAAATATTTTCCTAAAGTCACACAGCTCACAGAGGGGCTGGAATTCAAACAGAGAAGTCTAGTTCATGTGCATTTAGTCTCTCTACTCCACTTCTCAAACACACAGAATTGTAATCAATGGAACTGATTTATGTGTTAAGCTCAATATAAATTAATAAACCATATAAATGAAATGTTGGGCCATGTTCCTCCTGTATTCTTCATATATGCTGGAAAGTATTTTGAATCGCAACAGTTCTTTTGCTAACACTTAGGCTACCATCAAAAATGTATTATTATATTTAAATTTGAACATAGCTTATATGCCTCAAAGATCTTTCTAGATAAGCAAGTTAAATATTAATCAATTATAAAAGCTTTCCATCTAGAAATATAGCCTAATACTTGAAAAATCTTTATTTTACTAACACTTTTACACATATGTACTTTATTTATTGTTCCACAAGACTGGTTTTAACTATGCCTTAAGGAAAAATGAAAAAAGAGAATGAGAAACGTGAAGAGATAAGATCAAAGTTACAAGACTGGTAAGTTGCAGAGCCCAAGATGAAGTAGATTTCTAGTCCCATATTCCTTTTATTACATTGTCCTGTCATCACAAAAATGTCATTTTAAAAAAATATAAACTCCCAACCTCGTTACAAGGCTGTACATTATACTCTAGAAAATATAGTCATATTATATTCAAAATATAATTTAAAATCTTAAATATTCTCAAAATATATTCATTTTATTTAAAATATATAATAGATCCAAGTAATATATTCAAATAATACAGCTTACCTACATATTCATCCATGTTAAACGTCTTCACATATTTAAAGGAAATGTCTCCATTCTTGTGATATTCTATTAGTTTTTTATAACATCCTAAAGGTGTACTGCCTAAAATAGATAAAAATTACATTTTCTAACATAACTTAAAAATCTAATTTTAAAAAGGTTTATGTTAACTTTATTCCGTTCTTAATGATATTCTATATTTCTAATTTATTAGGCAATTATTAATTTAAATATGTATTCAATTAACAAATATGTTGAATTAGTCTCTTTTCAAGCTACTTTGCAATTTTAGTAAACTAGAATTTGCTGATAAAGCTGGAAAACTGTCACTAGACATTTTAGTTCAGAAAATTTTTCATAAGTTGTCAGTTATTTGGAATTGATGTTGTATATTCCAAGATTAGAAACTTTGAGAGAACAGATTTGAATTAAAAAACATCCACCTTCTGAGGAAAAAACTTAGAGGATTTGTAGCACAAATGATACATAAATGGTTCAAGTGGTTACCATGTATTAATATCAAAAGGGAAAACAAAGCTAAATTTTAATAGTCCCTGCTTTCAAAACAGACTCTGAAACTGGCAAGGATTAAGTAAGGAACCTTAGCCTTAAGATTTTAACTGGAGCTCCTATTTCTCGTTTTCTGTTATCTTCAGCATGTATCAGTTAAAAAGTAAAATGTAAAATGACTTCTAGGAAAGGGACCTTGGCTTTGGATACTTCACCTGAGTTCCTGATTTACTTGTTTTATAAGTGTAATTCTTTTACATGTTTTATAAAATTTAAAGATGTCTGATACTGCCTCATGATATGGCACAACAGAGATAAATGAATTTAGCCACTTGAGGATGGCCTCCCTTTGTTTTCTGAATTTGCTATCTTTTTTCATTTTAACTGAAGGCTAGATTGCTAGCATTCTATCAGCAGACAACCTGGTCCTTCCAATCCTGGTTGGCGTGTTGATTCTGAATCCACGCACCATCACAAACAAGACACCTGCAGACAAATTTCTACTCAAGTGGCAGGCAGAAGTATGACAGAACTAAACAGTCTCTGGCAAAATAAACACACACACTACACACACACACACACACACACACACACAAAATTCCAGAGTAGTAAAAAAACTATCATTTGAGATGATAGGAAAACAGAAGTGGCTATAAATAATAAATATAGACATATTCAGAGAACAGAAGACTAACAGATTTTCTTAAAGTTAAGCATATGTATTGTTTTAAAATGCAATTAATAATTTAAAATTTATGTGGTCAAATTTTAGAATTCCTTCTCAAAGAACTATAGCCCACCAACATGAAACCTGGCTAAAAGATGGACAAAAATGCTTTTCCTTCTTCCTTCTAGAAGCATAAACATTCTTTTAGTGTCCAGCGTATAGTTATGGGATTCCTTCCTTAAAGATATATAAATAAAAAAGTGAGAAGTTGTTACAATGGTGATGACAAAAAATGCTTTTATTATTTTCTACTTTTTAATCAAAGTGGCTGAAGAAAAAAATGAAAGATATTGTATAGGGTGTACTGATTTAAAAAACTTCATTTTAATATTTGCTTTGCAATACTCTTTTATTAACATAACTAACATTTAGCAAGTGCTTACTGTGATTCAGATAAAACAAAGGTTAAGCCTTTCTATCCTAGAAGAACTCACAAGATGGGGATAGGCAAGTACAAAATAACCGTAACATAAGGAAAACTGTTATAAATAACCTATTAGAAGTCTGGAGAACTATAATGAATCAAAGATAATAGTCTAGCTTGTTGGAAGGATCAAAGAAGATGGCATTTCAACTGAGTCTTGAAGAAGGAGTAGAATTCCTGCAGTCAAGATGGGTTAAGAATAGTTGAGAATAGAAAAAAGATGGGGGAGGTTCAGAGATGACATTTGTATGCCTACCATGTGCTAGATGCTACGCTAGTGTTTTCATACATTAGCTCATGTAAATCTCACAACCTTGGGAAGTTGGCATTATCTTTTCCATTTTGAAGATGGAAGAATTGGGTCAAAAAGATTTAAAAAGTTGCCAAATACCACATGGCAGTGAAGCCAGGGATATAAGAGATTCTGTCTGGTTCCAGAGCTCATAGTTTTCATTATGTAACACGTTAGCAACATGACTGAAAGGAAAGCCAGCAAGTTCAGGCCTATTCTTTGAACTAAAAGCAGACTAATTTGTCTATCATGATTCAGTGTAAGGGAATGGTGGGAATGAGTCAGGGAGGTAGGTCAGGCCCACAGCATGCAGGCCCTTAAATGTCAAGCTGGTTCAGATCACTTCAATATTTACCGAACAGATATTCCTCAGAAATTGTGTGTGGCGGGGGGATAACTACAATAAAGCATATTACTTGCAGTTACAGAAATGTATGCTCAAATTTCAAAAGCATGGATGGGTGGGGCATGATTAACACTGTTAATGGTCAATGAAGGAGGAAAGTAGAAAACATCAACAAAGGTTTTCCAGAGATAGACCCTTGGCAAGTATATTAGTAGGCAGTTATACAATCCAGAGCCAAGAAAGTTATAAATTTAAATACACAAAAACATGTTTAGCACCGCTGGCATTCATGACTCTGAAGCCCTTTCACCCCACACTCAAATTACTATTTCTACATCATAATCAAGACAGAGTGATTAAGTCAGCTAGCCTGAACGTAGCCCAGGTTATCAGTATGCAACCTAATGCAGAGGCCACTGAGGCTCCCATATCAGAACTGTGGTTGCTGAGGAAGCCCAGTACTAGTGTGCACAATTTGTAAAAATCCCTCTTTTCCATTATCATCAAGATCTACTACACTGGACCAAAAAAATAAAAAGCAAAACAACAAACAAAAAAATCAATTTGGTGAGCTAAAGAGTGGACATTCTGCAAGTGGATAAAACATTATGATTGTTACCTTTTATGTAGTTGGCATGCATGGGTGGAGGAGCAGGAGAAAATGCTGTTTAAATAAAAACACACTTGCAGGAACTTTATTTACA
Organism: Rhinolophus sinicus; assembly: GCF_036562045.2. Lineage (NCBI taxonomy): Eukaryota > Metazoa > Chordata > Mammalia > Chiroptera > Rhinolophidae > Rhinolophus > Rhinolophus sinicus. The sequence continues at coordinate 76,618,136 of NC_133752.1, forward strand.
GTATACACAAGACTTGCACAGACACTCATACTTGAGCCTCAAAACAGAGTGTAAGCTATTATTATCTTTATAGCTTACGTAAGGAAACCAAGGCTTAGGGATGTAGAACAAATGTCTTACAGTAACCAAGGAAGTAGCCACTCTAATTCCAGGTTCAATACTTTTCTGTGGAAGTCCATGATATCAAATAAAATGCCATAAGATCAATGACACCACTTGGTTATTTTTTTAAGAAAAACCTTAACAGAGAACTAATCCAATAAAATATGTAATTAATGCTCATGTTTATTCTGCCATGAAGAGACACCTCCGAAATTTTTCACTTATAATACTTCTAATAATGGAAAGAAACACAGAAATAGCAAAGGGTTAATATGGGAATATGAGTCCATTAAGGTGAAATCAAGAGGCAACAGCACATACTCTAGATATCTCTTAATGATTGTAAGGTGAATCTACTACTGAGAAATTATATAAATAAAGTGACATCCCCGCCAAAAAACAAGCAAACCAGTACTAGAAACAGGTACAAAAAAATACTATGACCATCACTTAAGGTAGGGTATTTCCTTTTGTATTTTGGAGTGATAGGTGAGCTAGAATTTAAACAAAGAAAATAGTAACAAACTGTGGATACTATACATATGTTTAAGTATACACACACATATATGTATATTATTTATTTCTGGCTTTATATGCTAATATGTTCAGTAATACGGCAAGAAATACACGGAAAACATTTTACTAAAGGAAACTCTTCAACCCCACAACCTTCAGTAACTAAAATGGGAAAAAAAATGGTATATTATTACCTGTTGGTAAACCCAGTGTAAAATATCTGTCCTGTCCAGGTTTGAACTGAATGATGCGATTACAGATGTATTTGGCTGCCCATTCACTAGCCAAGTCATAGTTATCAAGAATTACAAGCCTCATTATGGTGATGCACAGCTTCCAGGGCAAGAAGTTCAGACCTGGGAAAATTCCATTGCAGAACACTTTAAGTAATCTATAGATGCTTAAGTAGAAGTGTAATACACTGAGGACTTGAAAAAGGACATTACTTAAGAAAGACATGCATGTATACAAATACAATCTGCACTTTTAAAATAGTAGTAATAGCTGTTCTCTTTTGAACAGAACTTGGCTTCCAGGTAGTGGGCTAGGTCATTTAAGTACATACAGTAATCATTACAACAATCTTCAGAAGTAAATACAATGCCCGGTTTAAGATGAGGACAGGGACTCACACAATTTGAGATCACACAGTAACTAAGTGACAAAGCCAGAATTCATATCAAGGCAAATTTAATATAGAGACACCACACTGCACTGTTTCTACAAGGATGTTGTTCTATAAAACAAACCTAACAGCAAACAGAGCAGTACTCATTTCTTCATTGCAAGTTAATGATAGTAATGATTACTCACCAACTTTTGGGTTTCTTACTAAAATCCAGAATTCTCCCTATAATGTAATAACCAAACCTGTTTTTATTAAATACGTTTTTATAAAAATGATACCTGCAGTTTTAAAAAATTCCAATCAATATAGAAAGGTACATAGAAGTAAAAAAACAAAAAAAACAAAAACAGGCGGCTGCTGCTGCCCGTGGCGCTGTGCGGCTGCCACCGTACAGGTGCACAGGGGCAAAGGACCGGTTGGGGGCCGCGCCCAGGGCAGGCCCTCACTCCTGCTGCCATCCTCGGGTCCGCAGGGCGCATGGGTACCATTACCATGCCGTTGAGGCAGCACCTGCCCCAGCTGGCTGGCCTCTGCAGAAGCCGCAGGAAGTGGCCTGCTGCCAGCGGATGGGCAGCGTGGAAGCCCAGCTGAGCTGCTTCTCCGTGGCCGCCGCCGACCTGAGGGAGGATGAGGAGGTGGCACCCCTTTCCAGAGACTGTCAGCGTGGAGAGTGGCAACCAGAGGCGTGTGGAGGCCCCCGGACTCCCGGGAGCTACCGTAATGTGTCCCGCCAAGCTGGGCGGTGGTGCCCCCAGCGGCGTGCGGAACCCGCTGACTGCGCTGGGCTGCGCTTCGCCGCGACAGGCGCCCGGCGCCACAACTCGCTGACCCTGACGGACCAGGAGGGCGAGCTGACCACGTGAGCAACTGGCCGCTCTACTACCTGTTCTGCTTCGGCACGGAGCTGGGCAATGAACTTTTTTATATCCTGTTCTTCCCCTTCTGGGTTTCATATCTGGATGCCCCGGTGGGCCGCAGGCTCGTGGTCATCTGGGTAGTGGTCCTGTACCTGGGCCAGCGCACCAAGGACATCATCCGCTGGCCGCCGCCTGCCTCGCCGACCGTGGTCAAATTGAAGATCTTCCACAACTCCGTGTAGAGCACGCCCCTACCCATGCCATGTCCCGCATCGCCATCCCCATTTCCGTGGTCCTCCTCACCTAGAGCCGCTGGCAGGTAAGGTGACCTCTCCTCACCTGAGGGAGTCAAACAACTCGAGTTCTCTTTGCTCTCCACGGTTATTTTAATTTGGCCGTTTCCCTCCCAAACTTCTCTTTCTGCAGGTTTTCACAAGTGCCAGCAAACAGGCCCTTTCTAGGTTTTAACAAAATTCAATGATGGGAGAAACCCAGAGGCTTAACGGTCAAACTGTATTTTAATAGTAATGTCATCTTTCTTAAAACCCAAAGGGAAAATTGTTAAGTAATATATTATCATTGGGCTTTGGTTGAGTTTTTAAACTTAAGTTTTAGTTCCTGCGATGCACAGAATACAATTGTGATTAATTATAATGCCCTTATAATGAATTGTTAGGTAACTGAGATCCTCCTTCATCACAGTATATGGTGCCTTCTTCCAAACTGATTGTTCCAGGAGTAGGTAAAGTTATTAGCTTTACTCTGAGACAATGTTTATAAAACACTAGTATAATACCAAAACGAACACAGTCAGTCCAGGCAATGAAGTAATGAATTTTAAACAAAAGCCACCCTTTATGGAAGTTAATGGAGAATAGCCTGAGTTCTCTTTTTAAGAGGTACGTGGTTGCTAATTTGGTGATAGATGCAAAGTTTATCTTCTGGATTACTGAGCTGTAGTATCAGCTGTTGAGCTACAGTATATTGTTGTGTTATCTTTAAAAATACTTGGTTTTATTCTTAATATTAGAGTTCTTGATCAGATTAGTGGGTTTGTAAAAATGGCAAGACAGCAGCGTCAGTCTGCCAATTTGGGATGAGTTTTTAATGATAAATGCTTTGGATTTTGCCTACTTCTTTTGGCCTCCCAGTTTTTCATGGTCCATAGATTAAGTTTAAAAACTAATTCTTTCTTAAAGAAGCAAAATGTATTCTTAGACTGCTGCCTTGTTTTATCTGTCTTTTGAATTATAAGATTTGTTCATCTTGAAGACCAGTCCCTTAATTTAAGAACAAAGATAATAATTATGGAGGAAAAATAATTTTTAAAAAGGCCCAAATTCTACTACTCATAAATAATTCCCATTATTAGGCATACATCATTCCATATATCTAATGAACTGTATAGAAATATTTTTTTAATAAAAAGTATAACATTTAATTATTCCTGAATTCAACAAAGAAAAAGAAAATAGTGAACTAAAGAAACAGCTGATCTTTGGGGAAGAAAATTTCTTCACAAAAAGGGATTTTAGTTCCTAAAAGAGTACTCTACGGTTAAGGAAAAATGTTATACAAATATTAAGAGATCAGAGTCATTTAAAAACTATGACTCCATTTTAGACAATGTGGATTGACCTATCATGAAAGGAGAAAATTGCATGCTTACACTTGCTGACATCCCCTGATTTCTGTAAGGTGTATTATTTTTATATTGTCAAGATTCATAACATTTACACTATAACCATAAACAGCAGACTTTAGTTCTTAGTTTTACATTTCCACAATTCCTAGATTTTAATTTAGTTTAATATTTAAATAGCTCTGTCACCCAAACCAATTCTTTCACAACTGGCTTCACTTATTACTGTATATATAGTCCGTACCCACACTTTACATACAGTAATGTGTCAAACTCTTTAAATTAACAGGAGTAGGCCTTATTACAATGAATATATGGAATCTAAATGGATCTCAAGAAATTTGGCATAACAAAAAATTATGATCACCATGATCTAGAATTCTGGCATAGTAACAAGAGATAAATAGCATTTTTGTGTTAAAAATACAGATTCCCAGATCCCTCTGTCTAGACAGTATTTCTGAAATGGGGTCCAGGAAATCTGCACTTTTACAAATATCACTGGTGATTTTTACTATGAAGTTAGACATGGAAAAGAACACTATACAAGGTGACTTCCTTGGAAAGAGGTTTAAGTATGTCTCTCAGATCAGGTACAGCAACTTTTCTTTTCCTTTTTTTTTTTTTTTTTTTAACTCTTTGGAATGCTCCGAGTTCACTCCCAGAAGTCCCAAATGAATCACCTCACCCAGAGTAAGGTAGAATGATTTTGACACATTTATTCAGATTTTAAGAATGTGTTTTTGTCAATCCTCAGAGATCCAAACTCCTGTGGTCCTGGCACATAGCACAACCAGAAAGCACTCAAAGAAATGACACAGCACCATACCCTCCCTCATCTTCCTCAGGTGCTGATTCATTTTGAACGTGCATCACTTGGAGAAAGGGCTGCGGAACACAAATCTCAGAACTTTGGAGCGGATGGGAACTTATGCATAACTTAGGTTACACAGCTGAGTCCAGAATGCACACTAGAATCTAGCCTCCCAGAATCCCTGCTCTGGGCTTCTTCCCTACACCACACTGCACGCGGCCTCTGAAGCCCCGACCAGGAAGGGGGCGTGGGGGGCAGGGGCGCTGGATCCCGACGAGGGGAGAGAAGCAGCAGAGAAGGCCGGGCTGCAACCCCCCTCCACGGAGAGCCTGCTGGGCCCAGCCCCTCCACAAACTATAACGAAAACAAGTGAGGATGACACGAATTTTTAACAAGTGTCAGGAGAAAGCCGATAACGAGGGACCAGGGAAGACCCCTCCCGGAGGCCCAATTCCGAAGAGGACCACCAGCCAAGTTTAATGCCCCCCGCCCATAGGGTCCCAATCCGCCCCGGGTTCCGCTTCCCCGTCTCGGTACTAAGACCAGCCGGGTCCCCCACCCGGACTCCCCTTCTGGGCCCAAACCCCCAGACTCACCTGCTGACCCAACTGCTCTTCCGAAGCTCAACAGCGCGAACCACCAACGCCCAGCAAACCCGGAACGACCCCGGCTGGCGCGTGGAGCGCTAAACCCAAAGACCCGGATGCAAACCGAGGCGCAGAAGGGAGGCAGCGCGACCTGCTGGTGATGCGCATGCGCTTACCTCTGGCTCGCTGGAGATGCTGCAGAGATCTGTAGAGTTCCCTGAGGCAGGATGCCTTTCCTACAAGGGAATCTCCAGTTTCTGGGCCATCGCTTTGCTGCTACTCTTTTTTCATCTCTCAGAGGTTAAACTGAGGTAGATTCTTTGGGTTTATGAAATTTAAAATGTAGGACTACAATGCTCATATATAAGCATACCTTCTTTTGTTGTTCCCCATAATGGCAATAGTTCTGCCCTCTACCACAAGCAATTGAATTGTCTACTTTGCAAGCACAATGACAGCTAAGCACCTTTTATTAATAAACTAATCAAACAAAGTTAAGTTTGTTAAGTGGTGCAGAAAGGCAAAGGGAAAACTTGGAGCAGCTCAGTTTGAGCAAACCTAGATTTTAACGGGATATGGCCTTGTGCTAAATGATTCTGGAAAAGGGTAGAAGAAACAGAATCACAGGTCTTTGTTCAGGAGGGGAAAGGAAGCAAGGAAGCAGGCTTGGGAAAGTGAAAGCAGCAATCATGCGAAGGATTGTGTGGCCTCACTATGTCCGATTAGGAACAACGTTTAGAGTTCTGTTAGGAACCATACAATCTGTTACTAGCACGGAGTGACAGGTAGACTCAAGGTCCTGTTTCCTTGGACACTACCAAGTTAAGATTAATGTGAAAGGTAGTGTCCTCAAACGCCTTATCTATGAGTATAGTGCTACACCTGGGTTGCGTATCCAGCCAGCTTCTCTGGGTCAAATGATCCCCCAAGTTTACATTCTTTAGCCAAGAGTCGTATGCTCCATTCTCAATGATATGACTTCAAACAGCAAAGTTTCTCATTAACTGATATTAGAGGCCAAGGTTTCTTAGCATTATAGCCTTGAATTAGTTTACAAAAGTAGTTTTTAACACCTTCCCAGTACTGTAATGTATCATCTAACAAAAATCTATTGTGCATCTACTGTGGTCAAAAAGACTTACAAGTAATAAAAGGAGCTTTGTAGGGAATATTATCGGAGCATAGTGCGATATTTATGAAATGTATTCTTCCTCAGTGGGTTTACTTCTTTATGAGTTTCTGACACTAGCAAAGTAAGTTCTGCTTTGTAAGTACTGACTATTAATTATGCTTTGATTACACTTTATTATGTCTTGTCTGCCTTTTCTCTAAATTGGTCCATGCAATCCATATGCCATGCCTTTGTACCAAGATTAAAGCAAGTAGTTACTGCAATCAAAAGCAAAATATTGAATATTAAACAGAAAAATTGTTTTCAAGAAGGGCAGGGACATGTAAGCTGAGTCATTCATTTGTCCATTCAGTAAACATTTACTGAGACCCTCGTATGTACCAGACACCAATATGAGTAAAACAGAAACACAATCTTTACTCTTAGTGAACTAACAATTTTCTGGGGTTACACACATCACCCAATAAATCCTAATGAGGCAAAGTAGTCGCAGTCATGAGACTCTAATTGAGATGTTCTTTTATGTTTGGGGATGACCTGAGCATAGGAAGGACATGTGTCATCTTCTCCAAATAGAGCCCCAAGGAATGGCAAGACTAATAGACAGGTCCCTGAACAGAGGTTTTGGATGAAGTGTTTCATAGAAAAATTTTAACAGGCTGTCACTCAAGGAAGGTGACAGACTTACAGTAGCATAGGAGAACTAGAGTAGTGGTGGCTTTGTAGGTGACAGGAAAATATGCCTGATGACAGCCCTGATCTACTACAGGTCATAGAAGCATCGGACAGCAGTCATACCCTGTGATCCTGAGTAGCTGACATAGAGCTGCAGTTAATTGACCCAGAGCCTGAAATAGTGTTTCAGTCAATATGTATCATACAAATGGAGGACAATGGACAAAGGATGTTTCAGCAGATACCGTGATTCCCCAAAAATAAGACCGGGTCTTATATTAATTTTTGCTCCAAAAGATGCATTAGGGCTTATGTTCAGTGGATGTCATCCTGAAAAATCATGCTAGGGCTTATTTTCCGGTTAGGTCTTATTTTCGGGGAAACACGGTACCAGTGGGATACTCATGTATGCTTATGAATAAAAACCACAGGAAAAGATACCTATCTATTGCAGTGGATGTCAGAGAAGAGAAAAGGATCCCCAAACAGATGTCTTTGCTGATATAGACACCAATAGCCTCCTCAACTTAGATATCATCCTGAGCTGAAGGACAGGAAGTGGGGTACACAGAAATAACAGAATTTATATTTGAAATGACTAAGAAAACAATAAACAATTAAATGAAACTGCAAACAACTGATTTAAGTTTCCTGCTCTCATGAGAATGGGACTTGAGGGAAATATTTAAGTAAAAAAAAAAAGTTAAAGATGTATTTTAGATAGATATATTACAAACAAACAAACAAACAAACAAAAAAACCAAGAAATAGCACATTGGAATTTATGGCCTATGAAATTTCTATATACTACAAAATGTTTCAGCAGGGTATATACCATGATCAGATTTGTATGTAAAACAAAAATCACCCAGTATGCCTGTAAAGAACAGATTGAAGTTGGATCAGTAGATCAGGGTAAGCTGGATCTTGCCAGAAAGCGAATACAGAAGAGAAAACCCAGGAAATAGCTTGCACAAAGGTATGCAGGAAAGAAAATAAAAGGTATATATATGGAATTCTGAATTACTCCCAGGTGGCTAAGAGTAGGATGTATTTCAAAAACTAGCAGAAATTGGATCTGAATAGAGAGATCCAGATGAAATGAAGTACCTTATAGGCTATGAGTAGAAGTTAGACTTTATATTGTAGACAATGAGCAGCCACTTAAGCTTTATGAAGGCCATAAGAGACTAACAGATTGTGTTTTCGAAAGAAGGAAGTAGAATGGGTACGGATTGTATTATAGCAGCAAAAATCCAGACATACTAGTCTCATTTTGTATTTTCCCTGCCCCAGCCCTAGTATCAGGCATTTCATTAATAGCTGATAGTTTTTTGTTTGCTTTTTTATATCAAAAATTGATGTTATATATCAAACACTCCCTGCATCTATAGAAATGATGGTATGATTTTCAATCTTAGTCTGTTGATGAATTATAGTGATTAATTTTCAAATGTTAAATATATCGTGCATTGCTGAGATAAGCCTGTCTTGGGCATGGTTTTTCCTGATCATGGTCATGGTCTTTCAGCCAGAAGAAACTGAACATTTACCTATAAAATTTTTGACAACTGCCCCTTTCCCCCTAGGTGTGGCTTTAGCACTAGGTGGGAGTTCTGAGTTGGACAAAATGGCTTCTTTCAAAATTCTTCTAACTTAGATTTTTCTACCTGAGAGACGTTAAGTAATGGTTGTTATTTGGGAAGGAGGGTTTGCAAGTGCTTCCGCCTGGTTTTGCTCTCTATAGTACTGGGAATGTATGTTTTCCTCACACTTACCTCAAGGATACCACTGATCTGGGAGCAGAGGATGAGAAGAGGGTAAGTTAAAACACACACAATAATAGTGTTCTTAATAACATTCAGGCTACTTTCATGAAAAAGCCCTCCTCAGGTTGCCAAAAGTCTTTAATCAGTCTCCAGAATTCCCCACATTTTGATTTTAATAGTTTGTCAGTTTTCCCTTTGCTTTTCTGGAGGGGTAGATTTTTGGATTTACTTACCTTGCCATTTTTGCTGATCTCCTCAATTGATTACTTTTTGAGTGAGGTTTGTTAGTCTGTCTTTCAAGGTATTTTAAATTTTCTGTTGCCAAACTTATTGGCATAACATTGTTTATAATATCCCCTTGTTATCTGTGCCATCCATAGTGATTTCACCTGTTTTATTTCTGATGTTGGTAAATTGTACCTTCATTTTTTCTCCCTAATCACTGTGTTTAGATGCTTATTAATTTACTTGATTTTCTGAAAGGGTTAAATTTTGGATTAATTGAGTTTTGCTTCATTTTGTTTTTGTATTTCATTGATTTCTACAGCTTTAAGGACGTCTCACACATTTTGATATCTTGTCTTTTCATTTTCATTCAGCAGAAATTTTTTTCTAATTTCTTTTTTTATCTCTTCTTTGGCCCATAGGTTATTTAGACGTATGTTTTTAGTTTTCAGATATTTGGGTATTTTCCAGGTATCTTTCTGATTTGAATTTCTATTTTACTTCATCTGTGGTCATAATATAGGGAAGGGGCATGAGGACGAATAGGTTAAATTCCAAGCCTGCTGCCTGCCTGCTGCCTGCCTGCTTCAGGACACAGAACGCAGGGAGATATTAATCAATCACACAGAACAATCTCTTCGGAAGACTAGCGCTTCCATTATGACCATCTTAGTTAAGCCCATGGAAAGGAACACAGGTTGTGCTTTATAAGAGCTAAAAACAAACCTGCCCCTATCCTTCTTGCATCTTAGTAAAGTTAAAGATAAACTTACCATTGTTCTTCTATCCTCCTTTCCCCTCATACCAGTGAATTTTCCATGGAAGCAGAAAACACATGTAAACCCTAGCTCAGGGGATGGAGAGGTCTCTCTTTCACTAGCAATTAGAGACCACCACTCTGTCTATGGGGTGGACTTTGTGTGTGTTCTTACTTACTCTCTGATACATACAAATGTCTGACAATTAAGTTCAAGAATATGTTGCAATGATGTTGCTAACCATTTTCGATATCAGAGGGATTCTTCACTATGAATTTATACCAACTGGCCAAACAGTTAACCAAGTTTACTAGTTGGAAGTTCTGAAAAGGCTGCATGAAAGATGACCTGAACTTTTTGCAAACAATTCATGGCTCTTGCATCACGACAATGCACCAGCTCACAGGGCACTGACCATGAGGGAGTTTTCAGCCAGTAAACAAAAACAAACAAATAACAGTAAACAAACCCTACTCGCCTGATCTGGCCCCCAATGACTTCTTTCTTTACCTGAAGATAAAGGAAATATCGAAAGGAAGAAATTTTGATGACATTCAGGATATCAAGGGTAATACAATGAAAGATCTGATGGCCATTCCAGAAAAAGAGTTCCAAAATTGTTTTGAAAGGTGTACTAAGCGCTGGCATCAGTGCATAGCTTACCCAGGGGAGCACTTCAAAAGTGACCATAGTGATATTCAGCAATGAGGTATGGAGCACTTTTTCTAGGGTGCATTCGTGGACTTAATTGTCCGACCTCACAAACTTACTTTTACATTAAACTCTATATTAGCTCACTTTTGAATTGTTTCTTATGTGAAGTCAAGAACACTCTTTTCCTGTAACAGATAACATTCTGTTATATATTCTGCATAACTTGGTCCTTTTTAAATGTGTTAAGACTTATTTGTGGCCTGGAATATGGTATATGTTCATGTGCACTTGGCAAAAAAAAGTGAATTTTGCTGATTTGGTGTAGATTGTTTTATAGATTTCAGTTAAAGTTGGTTGATAGTGTTCAGGTCTGCTATAGGCTTACTGATTTTGTCTACTTATTCTATCAATTAATGAGAGAGTACTGTTGAAATTACAGACAAACATTGTGGATTTGTCTACTTTTTGTTGCCATTTTATCAATGTTTGGTTCATGTCTTCTGATGCTTTGTTATTAGGTATGTAAACATTAAGTTTGTTATATACTCTTTGTTTTTCTTTTTTCTTTTTGTAATGGAGGGATTTAATTGATAGGTTGACAAAATGAAAACATTCAAAACTCATCAAATCATTTAGTTAAAATGTTATATTTTTGGGAAACAGAGTACAGATAATTCCAGAAAGTTTAAGAAATGCAAAAACAGTTTATATGAACTCTCCGACCATTGACAATGTCATTGTTAAGAATAGAACTAGTTTTGAGGTATTTTGTAATACAGGTTGGGCATTTTTAAAAAGTGAAAAAAAACTACATACACATATGAATTCAGCAATGACTCAATATTTTCTATTCATATTTTTATAAATTAATGGACATTTAAATAGCTACATTTTATTCATAAAATATCCCAGGTAGAGATTATGCTGCAGAAATGGTATTTGAAGTTCTAAAGTAATTGTTTAATAACAACATGCTTGCAATAAATCAAAGCTGAATATGGTAAAGTTATTTCTGGAAAATGTATTTAACACGGGCCTAGCTATATTGTTATAATTCTAAACTTCTATAAGAAAAGTAAGCAATCTACTCTTAAGTTTTCACTGATTTCACTAATTCAATTTAAAGGATACTAAGAGAATTTTATAATAAAACACTTCCAATGAGATAACATGCATAGGAAAGATATTTTAAAAGTTTTAAAACAAACCAAAATGTGCTATAATTAAAAAAATCCACTTAAAAATTAGTAGAAAAAAAATACACTTAAACGTTAGAGTACCGTTCTGAAGAAAATACTTTTTATGACTTCAATGACATGTTATATTTAAGCAGCAGATGTCTTAAACACCTTTATATGCTTTAAAATACTGTTGACAACTTTGTTTTTCAATACTGTATTAGGTGCCATTAAAGAGACCCTTGTTTTTGAATCAGCTTCTTTGTTATTGTGGGAAATACTATAAGGCAGGAATATTAGAATTGTGTTGGCAGATTATCGAAATACTGTAATACTGAAATGCTGTTGGCATCTGGATCTTCTGACATGTGGAACTAGTTATACATCTGAAGAGTCAGTTGCTCCAATCAGTGAAATTAAAGTTAATTCTTTAAACTCTTTCATAAACATTTCCTTGACTTTTAACATTTCATCAACTAGTTTCTCCTTTTCTTCTTCCTTCCATCTATCAACAAACTTCCTTTTGTTTTCTGCATTCCATGTCCCTTAGAGAATCTGCCTGCGTGGGCGTGCGGCGCAGCCTCTAACTGACACTTCTAAGCTGCAGCTCCTCCTGCAACACGTCCATCTCATTCTGGAGCTGATCAGTCTGCGCATTTCTCTTACACTTAAGGTGAGGATCGTCAGGGTGGTGGTGATGAATATAATTCTGTAGAAAAGCTTGGTTCATAAAGGCCTTGTCACAAAGGCACTGGAAATAGCTGTCTTTGGCTTTGATCATCATCTGCTGGATGGACATCATCTTTTTCCAGTGTTTACACTTTTCCTTCAGTAACTTGACCGCAGGCTGCTTGGTGAGGAGCTTCTTGCTCTGCTCGCAGCCCTCCTGGCTCAGGTGCAGCTGCTCCTCCAGGTGAGCAGCTGTGAGGGGAGGAAGCCCTGGGAGCGCCGCAGAGCTCAATGGTGAGCTGTGCGAGGTGGGGGAGCTTCAGCGCCATCTGGTCCACACCCGACTGGCAGTGCCGGCACTTCCGGTCCCCCAGCTTGCAGGTGATGTGCATGATGTTCTCCTGCAGCGTGAGCACGTCCACGGCCGCCACCACGTTGTCCACATCCATGGCTCTCAGCTGCCACCAGTCCATGCCTCTGGTAACCAGGAGTTTATTTTCTGTCTCTATGAATTTGGCTATTTTAGATACCTCATATAAGTGGAATCATACATTATTTGTCCTTCTGTGACTGGCTTATCTTATTTAGCATAATATGCATCAGGTTGATCCATCTCATAACAAGTAGAAGAATTTCCTTCATTTTAAGTCTCAATGATATTCCGTTGTATGTATATTTCACATTTTTTAATCTATTCAGCTATTGATGTACATTTAAGTTTTCGTAATTTGGATGTTGTGAAAATAGTGCTGCAGTGAACATGAGCGTGCTGAGATCTCTTCAAGATCCTGATTTCAGTTCTTTTGGATAAAAGCACAAAAGTGACATTGGATCATATAGTAGTTCTATTTTAATTTTTTGAGGCATCTTTATACTATTTCCCATAGTGGCTGCACCATTTTACATTCACACCAACAGTATCGAAGGATTCCAATATCTTCACATCCTCATTAACATTTGTTTCTCTCTCTCTCTCTCTCTCTCTCTCTCTCTCTCTCTCTCTCTTAAATAATAGCCTTTCTAATTGTTGTGAGGTGATATCTCTTTGTGTGTTTGATTTGCATTTTCCTCATGATTAGGGATGTTGAGTACCTTTTCATGTTGACCATTTCTGTGCCTTTTTTGAAGAAATGTCTATCCAAGTCTTTTGCCTATTATTTAATTGAGTTATTTATTAAATTGCTATTGAATTATACGAGTTCTGTATATATTTTGCATATTAGCATTTTATCAGATATATAATATGCAAATATTTTCTCTTGTTCTGTACATTGCCTTTTCATTCTGTTAATTATTCCATTTGCTGTGTAGAAGTTTTTTTGTTTGATGTAGTCTCACTTGTTTATTTTTCTTTGCTACCTGTGCTTTTGGTGTCATATCCAAGAAATTATTACCAAACCAATGTCAAGAAGCTTTCCCCCTATGTTTCCTTCTAGGAGTTTTACAATTTCAGGTCTTAGGTTGAAGTCTTCCATCTACTTTGAGTTAATTTTTGTGTCCAATTTTATTATTTTTCATGTGAATATCCAACTTTCTCAATATCATTTTTTGAAGAGACTAACCTGTCTCCATTTTGTATTCTTGGCTCCCTTGTCAAAGATCAGTTGACTGTATGCATGGGTTTATTTCTGGGCTCTCAATTCTGTCCATTAGCCTGTATGTCTATCTCTATGCCAGTTCCATACTGTTTTAATTTCTGTGGTTTTATAATATACTTTGAATTTGAGAAATGTGATGCCTCGAGTTTTGTTGTTCTTGCTCAGGATTGTTTTAGCTAGGTGGGGTCTTTGGTGGTTTCATATGAATTTTGGGATTTTTTTACTATTTTTATAGAAAAGGACATTGGGATACTGATGGGATTAGCATTGAATCTGTAGATTGCTTTGGGTAGTATGCACTTTTTAAGATTATTAACTCTTCCACTCCATTAACATGGATTGTCCTTCCATTCATTAGTGTCTTTTTTAATTTCTTTCATCAGTGTTTTGTAGTTTTTAGTATATAAGCATTTCACCTCCGTGGTTAAATTTATTCCTAAGCATTTCATTCTTTTTGATACCATTGTGAATGGGGTTGATTTGTTAATTTCCCTATTTATATAGTTTTTTGGTGATGTAGAAAAATGAAATTTATTTTTGTACGTTGATTTTATATCCTACAACTTTACTGAATTCATTTAATTCTAACAGGTTGTGGAGGCCTTAAGGTTTTCTGCATATAAGATCAGATCATCTGCAAACAAGAGATCATTTCCTTCTTCCTTTATAATTTGGATGCCTTTTATTTATTTTCCTTGCTTAATTGTTCTTGCTAGGACTTCGAGTATTATGTTGAATAGAAGCGGTGAGAGTGGGCATCCTTGTCTTATTTTTAATCTTAGAAAAAATGCTTTCAGTTTTTCACCGTTAAATATGATGTTAGCTTTGGGCTTATCATGTATGGTCTTTATTATGTTGAGGTAAATTCCGTGTATACCTAATTTATTAAAAATTATATCTTGAAAGTTTGTCAAATGCTGTTTCTGTATCTATGAAGATGATCGTGTGATTTTTATCTTTCATTCTATTAATGTAGTATATTATACATGTGTATTTCAGATTTTTATTAAAATATGGCTAACATACAACATTACATTAAGTTCAGGTGTACACCAAAGTTATTCAACCTTTATATACCTAAATAAATGATCACCGTAAGTCCAGCAACCATTGCTGCTTATTTGGATTTTGTGAACCTTTGAGAGATTTTCAGAATATCTGCAGCATGAACCAAGGCAGGCCGTTTAATGGAAAAGCCACTGGAAGAGGCTTGGGTGTGCCCAAAAGTTGGGTGGGGCGTGTCTCAGGGAATCTGAGTGGGGCAGATAAAAGATGACAGCCAATTAGATGGAGACTCAGATTGGCGTCTGCGTGCAGATGCATGCTAGAATGAGGAGGGCTCAGGAAGAAACAGTGGCCTCCACCAGCTCCTCCGATCCAGAGAAAGCTGCCCCTCCAGGCCTAACACTGCAGCTAGACAATTCAGTTCTATCCCCTATGTCCCTGGTTCCTTTCGAGTTGCTGTCTCAGTGCTGGAACTCAGAGTGAGAGCCAGCCAGTTCATCAGCAAGTAAGTATATGTGCGGTCCCTTTAAGAGGAGCACCTGGGAGTGTAGCTATCCGTTGTCTCACTCAGCCACAATTTCTGCTGGTTTTCACTGTCAGAAATCATGGAGACTTCTCTCCCCAGCACTGGAGCCTTGGGCTGAGGAGGGGCTGGGATCCCTTGCTGCACAGGGAGGGACCTCCACAGCTGAGATATCCCTCCCTAGCTTTAATAGTCACACATAGGTGTCTAATCAGTCGGTTCTCTGTCTCTGCACCTCCTACAAGTCTTAAGGTGGCTGCATCTGGATGTCCGTAGCTGTAGGGCTTCCATTCAGCTAAACTTAGGGTGATTCTCAGTAATGATTGTTGTGGGGACAGAGTCCCAAAGAGCAATTTCCAGGCTCTGGGCCTCACGTGGAAAGGTGGTGGCTGAGGTAGTAGATGGCCATCAGCTGTAACCAGTTAGCCATTAGCCACTGATGTAGCTGTTGTGGCTGCATTAGTTGGTTGGTTAGAAGAGAAGCAGAGGGCGGATTGCGCATCGTGTGGCTCCTGCTTCCTGTGTCTCCAACCCAGCTGCCAGCGAGACTATAGTGGTATGAACCCCTTATCCGTGGCTCCGTGGGTGTTCCTTTTTGTCCTCACCATATCCTGCTTTCTGGTGCGGGGCGCAGGAGCTAAGACCCTGCTTTACAGTTGTTATGTGGTTCAGTTGTAATTGATGTGGTCCCGAGAGGAGGTGAGCACACCATTAACCTACTCCACCACCACCTCGACTGGAAATCCCCTATATTAATTAATTGATTGGTATATATTGTACCATTCTTGAATCTTAGGGATAAATTCCACTTGGTTATACTGTATAATCCTTTTAATGTGTCACTGAGTTTGGTTTGCTAGCATTTTGTTGAGGATTTTTACACCTATGTTCATCAGGGATATTGGCCTGTAGTTTCCTATTCTCTGTTTTGTTTATGCTATAATCTTTATTATTTCCTTCCTTCTGCTAACTTTGGGCTTGGTTTATTCTTCTCATTCCTTGAGGTGTAAAATTAGGTTGTTTATTTGATCTCCTTTTTCTTTTCTAATGTACATGTTTATTGCTATAACCCATAAATTTAGGTATGCGGTGTTTTTATTTTTATTCATTGTAAGCTATTTTCTGATTTCTCTTTTTGTTTCTTCTTTGGCCTATTTGTTGTTCAGGAGAGTTTGTTAAATTTCCATATATTTGTGAATTTCTCAATTTTCTCCTGCTGTAATTTCTAGTTTTATTCTGTCATGGTCAGAAAAGATACTTGATATGATTTCAGTCTTTTTGAATCCATTGACATGTTTTGTGACCTAACAAAATCCAGTATATCCTCCATCTCAGACATTGAAGTTTTTGTCTCTAAAGTTTTGATTGGGGTTTTTAAAAATGTTGTCCAAGTTTCTACCTAATATCTTCAATCTCACCTTTAGCTTCCTGAAACATATGGACTATAGTTATGATAACTTTTTAAATGTTTTTGTCTACTAAGTTTATCATTTGTGTTATTTCTGGTTCTCTTTCAATTAATTGATTTTTCTCTTTGTTACAGTTTGTATTTTCCTGCCTAGTTGCATTCCTGGTAATTTTTTATTTGACTTTCACATTGTGATTTTTACCTTTTTTGTGTGCTGAATATTATTGTTTTCCTAAAAATGTCCTTGAGATTTATTCTGGGAGATGGCTAACTACTTAGAAACAGTTTGATTCTTTTGTGTCTTGCTTTTAAGCTTTTTAAAGTAGGAATAGAATGGGCTTTTCTAGTTAATTTTCCCTACAACTGAAGCAAGAACCTTCTTGGTGTTATAACCTTACCTCACGGATTATGATGTTTTCTATTCTACTTGAGGGAACAGGACTATATCTGCCCCACGTGTGCCTCAGATATTGCTCCCTTTTATCCTCTTGGGTGGTTCTCTCCCTAGCCTCGGGTAGCTTCCTCACATGCTTGTGCTAAGCAGTATTCAACTGAATACTCCAGGAAAATACTGTTCATAGAATTCTCTGTCTGTGCATCTTACTTCTCTGTGGTACGTACTCTGGCTTGCAAACTCTGTCCCCTCAACACTGAGAGACCATGGGTCTCTGCCCAAGTTGCCACCTCCTATGCTACAATGTGGGAACTTTCTCTAGGCATAATAGTAGGACTCACTTTTTTGTTTCCCATTACTCAGGGACACTTCCCTTAATTGCTTGATGTCCAGTGTCTTGAGAACCATTGTTTCATGTGTTTTGTTCAGTTTATTACTCATTTAAGTCAGGAGGGTGAATCAGATCCCTTTGACTCTGTATCAGCTGGATTTAAAGAAATGGTTGGGTCCTTGAAATACAATTTAATGAAGTTTTATTACTGAAATTCTGTCTAATGCTGAAAAGTGAGTTGCTGTGGCTAGTTAAAAAGCAATACATTTTCTTCTGCCAGTTCTTATAACCTATTTGCTTCAGATAAAAATGACTATTACACTTTCAGAGACTCCTTCATTAAAAAAAAATCATTATCAGGGATTACTTAGAGCCATGTCAAACCTCAAACCCAACAGAAAAAAAAATGTATTTATGGAATCAAATTCAAACTTCTCAAAAAAGTGAAAATATTTTATTTGGAAGTTTTATTCAAAAATTAATAAAATTAATAAAAATTAATATATTTCTTAATACTTTGCATGTCCTTTTTTCATCTGAATTATGTATTATGAAGAAATTAATAAAATTTTTCACCAGCCTGACAGAGATGTCCTCAAACCTTCTGTAGTTTACTTCAGTGTGTTTTACATGTATGTTTTTCTGTGTGAGGGCTTACATGAAAATATCTGTAAGCCCTCTGGTGAAAAATGAGTCTAAATCGTAAAAGATTTAGCTATAAATAGCAATAGTAGAGATGAGAATTGGCATGAGTGAGCTCATAAATGTTGGTAGGGGGCACCTAGAAAGTTTGTGTGTGCGTATATGTGTGTTTTAATTTTCCTCGTTCTGAGTGTATAACAAAAGTAAAAATAAGGTCAGATTTCATTTATAAAGGAAACAGTTTTATAGCCATCACATCTTGTGGCATATTGATTGGAAAATGGCTTCATTTCTCTATCTCTCCTTATAGTCACATCCTTTCTAATGTGACTGGACTTGGTGATGACTTATTTCACATCATTATTGTAGCAATCAATAGCTACCATGTTTCCCCGAAAATAAGACCTAGCTGGACAATCAGCTCTAATGCATCTTTTGAAGCAAAAATTAATATAAGACCTGGTCTTTTATTGTATTATATTGTATCATATCATATTATATTATATATCATATATCATATCATATCATATCATATCATATCATATCATATCATATATTATATTATATTATATTATATTATATTATATTATATTATATTATATTAATTATATAGACCCAGTCTTATATTATAGTAAAATAAGACTGGGTTTTACACTAACTTTTGCTCCAAAAGATGCATTAGAACTGATTGTCTGGCTAGGTCTTATTTTTGGGGAAACACGGTATCTGATACCCATCTGTTGTAGTGTATTGGAGAAAGAATGTGACCATGAGTTGATCCCTCTACCTTCAAACATGATGACAAAGATTTCAGAGATGTTGAATATATCTGTTGAAGTGGGTTTCATGACTCCCAAACTCAGGTGTTGCCTCACCTTTCACATCATGCAGGAATAAATGTTTGTATGATTAGGTTCCTTCACTCGTGATTTAGGCCTCTCTAAGCAAGGCAGTCAGTGCAGGTGCCTTAAAATTTGATAAACTTTCAGTTATAATTTTAGGCAGATATTTGAATATATAATGATAGGGCAAAAGCGTTCTTAGGGGAAAGTGGGAAATGCTCAGATTATCCATTTCTTAAAGAAAATATAATATATAGTCTTAAAGGGCAAATGGGGGCATTTACGTTTTTAATGTAAGATGGGTTTTGAGTCAGTTATTTGGTTGCAAAGAGAGACTAGGGAACTTGATAGGAAGCTACATTTGCATAATAGGCTCATTGTTTAACTGAGATTTTAGGTTTATTTGGAATCTTTTGGGGATGTGATATACGTGGAGGAGGGGTTAAAGTCACCACTCGTAAGGCTAACCTTAGCTAGATATCCCTCTACCCCCAAACACTGAGGTAGAATAAGAGTATAGTCTTACAGGGATTGAGTAAGTGGGATTGGGCAATCAATTAAATGAGAAATGCACAGTGCTCTTCACACTGAGGAACAAGGGGACAATCTCCTGATACAGAGATATTAGGATTTAACTATTGATGGTGAAATAACAGTCTTTGTGTAAGCAAAAGCTAAAATGGATGATTATTGATTTAAACATTTCATTAAAATCAAATTCTCCCAAATCTGCCTACTTTGGTTTACATTTTATCATATTTGCATTCATTATAGGAAAGTTCATTCTGGGCCACATAGTATGTCATCTATATGCAGCCATCATACTTGAGTCTCTGTTCCTTTAAATTAAAACATGATCTTTTGTTTTTGAAAGCCACAAAGACCAGGCAGTAAAATTTGAGATTTTCAGAAAACTTCTTTAGGTATGAATCATAAAAATGCAGATGGTAAGAATATATAATAAGATTTAGGAAATTTCAATTTTAATAACATAGACTAAAGCACTGTCTCTCGTTTGTAATTTAATAAAGTTTTCCTGGGATCATAAACTATGAAATTATAGCCTCAAGGCTTCTCAATGACAACTAACACTAAGATTAAATAAGAGCTTAGAATTAAACATCACAATGTATTATATTGAAGAATGTATCTTTAAAAATAATAGTTATAAAACTAAATCAGTGTATTCTAAAATTTTTACCACTAGAAGTTCAGGAGAAAAGTTTAGGGACATGCTAAGTCAGTAATTTAAGATTGTGACTAAAGAAGTTATTGACAATATTTCGTTTTTAGCTATTTGTATCATATAATGAAATACTTAATCTTTGTTTTTTCAGAGTTTAGTTTTTTCATTTAATGCGTTACCAAAGAGGTTTAGGCAAAAAAAAAAAAAAAGCCCGTGTCATCATCAGACTCCTCAGATGCTTCTTTCTGTGCTTCCACTTTCTTCTCCTCAGCTGGGGCAGCACTGGTAGAGGGGGTGGGACCTCCTGCTGGGACAGCGCCAGCTGCTGGAGCGGGTCCACCAGCCTCTACATTGCACAGAAGGCTCCAGAAGTTGACATTGGCCAGAGCCTTTGCAAACAAGTCTGACCAAAAAGGCTCAACATTTATATCAACTGCTTTAATGAGCGCATTGATCCTATCCTCCTTAACTGTCACCTCAGGATGAGGGCCCAGTGGATGCATACAAGGTCCTAGACAAAGGCTATGGTGCCTGCGAGTGCTTGGCCACCGCTGCAGGAAGCAGCACTAGTCGCTAGTCACCGGGTGAAGGGAGGGCCTCACGCCAACGCGGCCTTAGCTTCCTGGGAAGGACCAAGCACCTTAACTGGTGGCTGAGAAAAAGTGTGCGAGCAGGGACAGGGGCGAGGATGGGGGTGGGGGGTAGGAAGAATGGCGTGCTTAATCTTCATACAGAGGTTTTGAAATGAATTTTAACGTCTATAAATAATAATTAAAGTAAATTCTAAATAAGATAAGGGACCTTTTAGGTCTTGTCCTCACATCAGTATCCTCTGCACCTGGCATAGAACCTGGCATATCATAGGTATTAAGTGTTCAATTGATTTCAATTTAAAATGGGAGCTGTTCCATATGCTTCACTTATGCACAAGAGGGTCTGCTTGAACCAGGCTGTGCCAATAGTACTGCTTTTTTCTTCTAAACTGTGGGTTTTGTTTTTTCCCAATTGTTCTTTATGGATGTAACGGGTTACTCTGGCTGACCTTCTAGAATATAGCAGTAATAGACAGTAAAGACTATAAAAAAGTCATTAGGCTGAAATTTACTACAATATAAAACTTAGTATCTACTTTCATTAATAATATTTAAAGATTTACCATAGAACTGAAAATGTAAAGCAAAATAGAATGATGTACAATTTTAGGATTTTTTTCTTTAATAGGAACTTTTCCACATGAACTAGGTGGGGCTTTGTCTCAGGTCACTGCCATAGGAATTGTGTTTTTACTTGGATAGTATATTCCTTAAATTTCGTTTCCCCCCATTTTTGTGGGTAGTGAACTGAAGCAAATTAGGATAAGAAAATTAGCCTTGATAAAGAAAATGTATTTTTCAGAATATAAAATAATAATAAGCAAGGGATGGAATTAGAGAAGTAGCCCCCAATATTTTATTGGGGAGAAGGGGGGAGCTCTACTTACTATCCTAGACTCTTGGTAGGTGGCTTTCCTTGTTCTACAAAGATCCATGGCACAGACATTTCCTGACAATTGTACAGTTGTATCACCATTACAAATCACTCTTACTGCCCTGTCTTCCAGCTCTCTCCCTATGCGCTCACATCACTCATTGCATAACAAATAACAAAAATACATCACATTCCTATACTACCTTCTTATATGTTTTTCTTCCTTGGCAACCGTCACCATGACATATTTGTTATGGTCCCTAGGAAGTATGTGTTCATTGTTCTCTGGGAAGTATTTAGCACTATTGACCTCTTCCACCTTAAAATATTGCTCTCTCCTGCTTTCCTTGTTACTTTCATGGACTTTCTTTTTACGTCTCTCAAATGGGTTTCTCTTTCCAAGATTCCCTCTTTGGTTCTTCTCTATTAACTTTACAGACTGTCTTTGGGCAAACACTTATACTGTGTTTCTTCAAACACTTATACTGTGTGACTTCAGTTATATTGTTCCAAACTTGTATTAATAACTCTAGCTTAGTTCTCAGTCTTGAGCTCTAGATCCCTATGAAACTGAGCTCTGGGCTTTCCATCTAGAAATTCAAATATGTTTAAAAATATTTCATCACTTTCTACCCCAACCTCTTCCTCTCGCGTAGTTGAGTGAATGGCAATACTATGTGGACAGTGCTCCAAGTCAGGTGTCTAAGCAGCTATTTTGACTGTTGCTTCTTTTTCAGCCTCCGTATCTAATCAGATACTCTAGGAGACACTATTGGTTGTCTCTCCCAACAGCCAGTTCAACCTTTTCTTCCTTACTATTGGAACCTACCACAGAAGCGGAAAGGGCCAGATTTCATGTTCTCAGCTTTCTTTGCAGGCGTGGCATTTGGCCCAATCCTGGTTAATGGGACATGAGGGGAACCTGCTTAAAGTCCTCTGGGAAACATCTTTCTCTCTGATTAAAAAACAAAGAGATGCCTGTGCAATGGGCTTCTCCCTTTCTTCCTGTTTGGACATTGCTGTTTGAGGATATGATGCTCAAGGCTTCTGCTTGAGACCACGAAAAAGAGAACAACTCCATGAAGAAGTCAACACAGAGTTCAGACAGGGATGTCCCAACTGCCCATCTCCATTCTTCTTATATAGGAAAACGACCCCATATTACTCTCTGACTTATAGTTGAAATTATTTTAATGTAAAGTGGTGACGATACAACTTGAAGGCCAATTTATTTTAGCTTCTAAGTGTCTCTTGTATATGCCTCCTCCTTTCAATCCCCTTTGTTAATACCTTTCTTTGGACCTTTATCATTTCTCACATAGATTATTTCCACAACAGCCTCGCTTGTTTATCTGCTTCCACTCTCACTCCTTCTTCAGTCCAACTTTCCCTCTGGTATCAGAAGGATTTTAATTTCAAACTTCAAGCCAGATCATGCCTCTGCCCACGTTCCAAAATTTTCAGTGGTTCCTCTTAAATAGTTGTTATTGTTGTGTGGTTAAACAGTCCCTAAACAGCAACTATAACTTCAGGTGCTAGACTGATTTACTTCCTATATTTCCATAAATTTGGTTGGTAAGGAAACAATGAGCTTAAATGGATTTAGACAGTTTATTATTCATGGGACATCAGGCGCCATAAACTTCATGATTGCATTGGTGTCCCTTGCTCTCCCCTCATCTCGTGGGGGGCTGATGCTGACTGAGTCCTGGTGAACATTGTTTGGTGAACATACAAGGTTTTGTGTCACAGCTGAGGAACACCGAGCTAAGGAAACCAATCTTATAAAGAGGCAGTTGCAAGCTGCAAGCTAAGGGAGACAGTACCTTTATTATCTTGATCAAAAAACAAATCTGCCCTTCAACTTGGATGGAGACACTCACACAGGTTTCCAAGGATGTTTCCACATCTGAAAAGATAATCCAAGACATGAAGAAATACAATGGAGAATTGTTCCCAATAGCTGGAAACTGGGCTTCGGAAGCGAACAGACTTGGAATTAAATGTATATGTTAATGCTTCTAAATCTATGTCTCCAGCCCAGATTCTTTTAGCTGAACTCCAGTCTGATATATCCAACTTTCTATGTGACAAGTACTACACTTGAATGTCTAATGAGAATATCAAAGTTGTCATGCCCAAATCGCTTCTTTTCAAAGATCAATGGTAATTTAGCTTTCTGGTTGCTCCGGCTTCAAAACTTTTTCTTCTTATTATTAAAGTTTATTGGGATGACAATTGTTAGTAAAGTTGCATAGGTTTTAGGTGTACAATTCTATCAAACATCATCTGTATATCTCATTGCGTGTTCACCACCCAGAGTCAGTGTCTTTCCATCACCACATATTTGATTGCTCTTACCCTTTTCTACCACCTCTCTTCCCCCCTTCCCCTCTGGTAACCACTGAACTATTTTCCGTGTCTATGAGTTTTTGTTTCTTCATCTGTTTGTCTTGTTTCTTTGTGGTTTTCAATTTTATATACCACATATCAGTGAAATCATATGGTTCTCTACTTTTTCTGTCTGACTTATTTCACTTAGATAATAATCTCAAGATCCATCCATATTGTTGCAAATGTCATTATTTCACCTTTTCTTATGGCAGAATAGCGTTCCATTGTGTATATATATACCACTTCAGTCTTCAAAACTCATTTTCATTTTTGACTCTCTTATACCACACATTTAGTGCATCTATCCTACAGATGCTATTGACTCTATTTTCAAATACCTGTTAGAGAACCTGACAGCTTGCCTCTCCTCTACTGTTATTACACTTGTACAAAGTGCTGCCTTCTGTTTGGATTATTGAAGATGTGTTTTAACCATTCTCCCTGCTTCCTCTTCTCAGATTTTTTTCAGCATAGCAGCCAAAGTGATTCTGTTTAAACACGTTACCCTAGGATCAAAATCCCAGTTTCTTTATAGAAGCACATGCCAAAGACCTGACAGTGATCTACAAGGCCCGATAAGAACGTCCCCCTCCACCATTACCGTCCAGGTTTCATCTGCTGCTGCTCTTCCCTTCTCTCACTTAGCTTCAGTCACATCAACGTCCCATCCCAGGACCTTCCTACTTGCTATTTATTCTCCCTTAAACGTTTTCCCCTTAGTGGCTAAATGTCCAACTCCCTCACTACCTTTAAGCAATTATTCAAATGTACCCTTCTGTCATATTCACTGCTTTCTTGACAAATACACTTGGATGTCTAACAAGCATGTAAATTTAACATGTTCTGCATGAGAACTTCTCTGACCGTCTTATTTAAAATTTCAGTCTCCACTTCTTTCTATTTCCCTTCCATGTTTTATTTATTTTTGTTGGTAGTTATCACTATCTACCATAATATACAGAGGGTGCCCAAAAAATGTATACACATTTTAAGAAAGGAAAAAAAAACTGTATTAAAATTGTAATAATAAATTTGATAACAAAAGATGAATACAGTTAGGTGTATACATTTTTTGGCATCCCCAGTGTGTGTGTGTATGTGTGTGTATACTTTTTAAATCTTATTTATTTTCTTTCTCACTCTCAAGAATAAGTTTCCTGAAGGTAGGTGTTTTTATCTGTTGTCTTCACTACTATAACTCCAGCATCTGGAACAATGCCTCACACACAGTTGGTGCTCAATAATTATTTGCTGAATGAATTTAAGAAAAAAAAAATAACAATTTTGCCTTTATCTCTTGTTTTTCTCAAGGCTTAGAAAAGTTACTTATCCCAAGCTTTGGCTTTCTCATCAGTAAAAAGACAAAAACAATAGCCCTACCTCATCATATTATTGAGGGTTAAATCACATAAAATGCATAAAACACTTAGTATGCATAGTGCTTGGCACACAGTAGGTACTTTGATTTCATAGGGATGGTGATACTGCTCCACCCCCTTCCAATTGGTATTAGACATGGATCCTCATAGCATTCTGTGTCTTATATTGTACATTAATTGTGAGTTATTGTTTAATTCTTGTTTGTGTGCAAAGCTTGGTGTTTGGCCTGCAGTAAGAAGTGAGGGGAAAAAAAAGTGATTTGACTGGTTAAAAGTTGCTTTAAGTACCTTATCTCATTTGATCATCAGAACTAATCTATGTGGGGAGTAAGCTTGTAAAATCCTATGAAAAAACTAAGGTTTATTGCCAAATCTTATCTGGTGATGATTTTTTGTTGTTGTTTAGATAAAAAGGGTCTCATATTTTCTACAATATACTGAAGTGAAAGCATTTTGAAACAGAAACAGTCTACACATGAACATTAATTTGAGTTTTCCAATTCCCAATTGTGTTTGAACTTTGTAAGCATTTAAACACATTTTTAATATCTTGGTGAAATTGTGTTAGAAGTGAGATGTCACCTTTATTCTCCTTATTCTCTCATGTTTCACTTATATACCTAGTATTGGAAGGTCAAACAAACAATGCTGAATTTTCTTAAATAGTCTGTTCTTAAAGAAGAGATCAACTCACAAAACAAAAACAAGTTTCTCTTCTAAAAACTAAAATCTCACAAAAATAATTGTGTGCTATTTGGAGATTTAAAAATATATTTTGCTTCTAAATTGGTATATGGATGACATTAATTAAAATAGCTGCATAATCATGTCTTAAATATTCATTAAGTCTTTGGTAATATCTTTGCTAGTAATTGTTTTGACAAAGCAATTTATAGGAAACATCACTATCTTATCAAACTATAATTATAATCTTACAAATACAGATAGTTTGGGAGTAATGACAGGTGATTGAAATAGGAAAGGATTGAAATAGGATTTGATAAGGAGGAAACAATTTCTGGGCTTCTGGGGAAGGTTAGAACAATTTTTGTGGGTGTATTAATTTCCTTTTGCGCCTTTTAAAAAAATTACCATAATCTTAAAGTTTAAACAGCACAAATTTATTATCTTACAGTTCTGGGAGTCAGAAGTCTGAAATGGGGCTCATTGGGCTAACATCAAGGTGTTGGGAGGGCTGCATTCCTTCTTGGTTCTTCCAAGGGAGAATCAATTTTCTTGCCTTTTCCCCTTCTAGAGGTTTCCTGGATTTGTTGGCTCATGGCTTCCTTGAATCTTCAAAGCCAGTTGTCTTTCTCATGATGCCATCTCTCAGGATCTGAATCTACTGCTTCCCTCTTCCACATTTAAGGGACCCTTATGTTCACTTTGAGTCCACCTAGATAATCTAGAATATATTCCTTATTTTTTAGGTTCAGCTAATTAGCAACTTTAATTCCATTTTCAGCTGTAATGCTTGCCATGTAATACGACATTTTCACAGGTCCTGGGGATTCAGATATAGACCTCTTTGGGGCACATTGTTTAGCCTCCCATAATGGGGAAAAGATAGAGACCTAAGATGGAATAATACATTGTTTGTTTAGGTCAGGAGTGCAGGAGCAAATATGCACTACAATTTCATACTTGCTCACATCTCAGTTTGTTACTTATTTTAAGACAGCTTTATCATTTTAGGAAGTTGTGATCATGACTTTCTATGGCTATTTGATCCAGGTTGAACCCATCACTGGCAATTATCGTTTTTAATAGTATTTATTTTTCTGCTGGCTCGCCACTTCTATTTTTCTAGCAAATGATTTTACAATGATCAATAATGTATGCCAATAAATTAAATATGAGTTTTCTTATTTTGAGATCCCTTTATCATTATCTTCTGGCAAGTAGCAGACACTTTTATTCATTACTCTGATTTATTTTAGCTCTTATATATTTCTACCCACCACCAGGGGAAGGGATTGTGTTCGAAACAGCAAGTGATTCAAAAATAAGTAAATTGCAGTTTTCAAACATGTTTTTAGTTTACAGAACTTTTTCTTCAAATGATCCATTCCACGGAAGTTGATAGCCCATTATATAAAACATAAAAACTGAACTGTTTTGTTGACAGAAGGAGAGCTCTAATCTCAGTCCTTACTTCCTACTCTTGGCAATTCCATCTTGAAAAACAATGAATCCATGTGTCCTTAGGAAATGTACAAGGAAAGGGAGGATAAAACAAAACCTTTATTTTTATTTTCCTTCAGCTTTACTGAAATAAAATTTATATATATCTTTGTGTAAGTTTAAGGTATAGAATGTAATGATTTGATATATGTATGTATTGCAAAATGATTACCACAATAAAGCTCGTTAACATATCCATCACCTTACATATTTACAATGTTTTTGTGTGTGGTGAGAACTTTTAAAAAATTTGCTCTCTTAGCAAGTTTCAAATATACAGTACAGTATTGGTAACTATAGTTACCATGCTGTACATTACATCCCCAGAACTTATTCACCTTATAACTGAAAGTTTGTGCCCTTTGACCACCTTCACCTATTACTCCCACACCTGGCAACAAACACAAACTTTGGTAGAAGACACAGTAGAATGAGGGACAAGAGTGATATACAAAATGGAGTGGAAGTTCAGGAAACAGAAAGTCATAAGCAGCTGCTGGAATCCGTTGGTGCCGGCGTCATGACTTCAAGGACAAGTGAGATTTTGGAAGAGTTGAGATAATGAGGAAGCAGCACAGGCAGAGGACAAAGAGGTGAGTTTGGGCAAAGAAACAAAGGAGGACAGCGTATGTTTGTGCACAGCACATAGATCATTTGGACAATAGCATTGCCTAAATTTAAGAGAGAATTGAGAAATATGGGTCAAGACATGAATTAGAGCAGGCTAGGGAAAACTTTAAATATCAGGGTAAAAAAACTGAGTTTATTTTATTTGCTCCTGGGAAACTTGCAGTAATCATAGGAGTCAGGAATTAGAAGCAGATTGGATTTTTAAAAATTGGATGCCACTTATGAAACCAATTCATAGTCTGCTAATCTTCTTTGAGCTAAGCAAAGAATACAAGTTAAGGAACAATAACAACTACTTTGACTTCCTTTCTGTCATGCAGTGGTGTGTCCTAGTTCCTGACGATCAATGCCATCCATCATAGCCCCTGACCCCAAAGACTTTCTCACAGCTCACTCCGCTCTTTTCATATGCCTAGAAGGAAATAACATGTTTAACTCAATTTAAACATACATAGCTGAGCTAAGGGAATATAAAGCCTATTTATATAGCATTCTTGACAATAGTTTCATTTTGGTGAATTCCCACAAGAAGGTTGATTTGGCAGATAAGGGTGACCTTTATATGGCATCAGACCTCAAAGGAAATCATGGTTTATTTTCACACATTCTGTCAGTGTTTGCTACAAAAGTTCAGTGGATTCTGCTGATGTATCATACAGCATATAGTTTTCAATAACAAGTTTTTAAAAATTGTTTTATGTTGACTAATCTACCATAGTTCTTGCACTTGTTATTGCTGTATCATTTGTGTATTTTTATCTTTCATACCACAAGAAACATATATGGAAATTTCTCTTTACTTTCTGGGGAAAACCATTGAGGGGCCCAATTGGCCCCATTTCTGTAAATGGCAGTATCATCCAACCCCTTTCTTAGGCGAGAAACTAGAGAGTCATTACTGGTGTTTTCTTTTTCTCTTTCCCATCAATTAGATTTCAAAAAATGGTGACAATTATCTACTTCTGTCTCCCACCCTTTACAATGTGATTTTATAGCTCTGCCCACCAAGAAATGGATTTACTTTTCCTCTCCTTGAACTTGAATGGGTATTGTCACTATATACAATGTGTGGCCAAATAATATGGTAAATGTTTAAATAAAAAATATTACAGTAAAAAAATTAATGCCATTAGTCCCCCTCAGAATATTCCCCCTCCCTTTGAACACACTTCTCCCATTGTTCATGCCACTTTCTGAAGCAGTTCTGGAAGTCCTCTTTCGTGAGTATCTTTAGTTGCGCTGTCGTGGCTGCCTCGATGTCCTGAATAGATTCAATAACGTTTACTTTTCATGGTCATTTTGACTTTGGTGAAGAGCCATAAGTTGCACAGATCTAGTGAATAAAATGGAGGAGGACACAGCATAATATTTTACTTCACAGAAATGACCATACCAGAAGTGATATGTGACACACAGTGTTGTCACGATGGAGGATGATTTATGGCACACTTTAAAACACAGCTTCTCTCAACCATCGTTCACACCTGACTGACTGCATTGAACAAGTTGAAACTTGTCACACACTGTTACTAAGGTATGACGTGCAACTTCCTGTATTGAAGATCCCTGCCTTTCTGTTGGATGGCAATTGGCAGCAACATTCACCATTATATTTTTATCACAATGGAAATGTTCCATGTCAAACTGTTTTCTAAAGTGGCTGCAACATATTACATTCCCACCAACAGAGTGGGGGGGGGGGTTACTTTTTCCACCTTAATGAAGTCTTTCCTAGGCTCCACTGGTGTAATTATTCATGCCCTGATTTATGCCCCTAGAGTATCCTGCCCCTACTTCTTGCATAGCAGGTATTGGCTCATGCACCCAAATTATTGGTTCTCTTTGGGAAGAAACTATCTTATTTGTTCTTGTTTCTTGAGCATCTAGAACAATGCCTGACACGTAGTCTAAACTTCGTAAGTGTTGATTTTGAATTAAGGACATTATAAAGATGCAGAGGAATTGAGAAGAAATATATCAGGCTCTAATTTTCTGCTTCCTAAAGGCTAAAGACCTGGGTGCTCTTATAGTCATTACATATAACTGTAGGCAAGTAGGCCATTGGGGTGGGGCTGAATGTAGGCAAAGGGGTGTGGGTAGGGCACATGTGCATAACACTATAGATCCATGTGGATCTTGAAAACCTTGGAAGGTGATACTACAGCTAAAACACTAGTGAGAAGTTGAAGTCCAGGAGCATGGCATCACTAAAGGAATTTAGAAATGCCTACTTTGGTCAGAATAGAAGGAATCCTACCACTTTAGCCACGGTGAATGAACACAAGGGCGATTTAAAAGTTGGGATCTTTGACAGTAAGATAATTTTCAAGTTACATACACTGTGTTCTGAATTCATGCTTGTTATATGTTTTTGTTAGTCTTTCTTTTATAAACTTAATGTTTTTAATGCTTGAAGGAGGGATGAAGTACATATGATCATAGGACATAGTCTCAGGAATGTTGAGATTGGAAATATTTCATGAAGTTGATTCCTTATACATTTTTTGACCCAAGGTTGTGATTTCCAATGATTAAAAAAAGCATTCCAGTAGAATCACTGTTTGCAAACCAAATATCACATAACCCCTTACTGGAGAAAGGTGGAACTCTATGTCAATTATACAATAACTGCTGTGGCTTCTTTGCCAGAACCTGGAAACCATCATTCTACTTTCTATAATTTGGACTACTATAAGCACCTCATGTAGGTGGAATACCATATTTGTCTTTTTTTGTGATTGACTTATTTGACTTAGCTTAATGTCTTCATGGTTCATCAATGTTGTACCACATGTAAGAATTTCATTCCTTTTTAAGGTTGAATCATATGCCATTGTAGGTATATAACACATTTTGTTTATCCATTCATCCATCAATGGACACTTGGGTACTTTCACATTTTAGCTAGTGTGAATAATGCTGCTGTGAACATGCTTATACAAATATCTCTTTGAGACTCTGCTTTCAATTCTTTTGGTTAGATAACCAGAAGTAGAATTGCTGGATCACATAGTAATTCTATTTTTAACTTTTTTGGAAACTGTCATACTGTTTTCCACAGTGGCTGTATCATTTTGCATTCCTGCCAACAGTGCACAAGGATTCCAATTTCTCCACATCCTCACCAACACTTGTTATTTTCTTTCTTTCTTTTTTTTTTATAGTAGCCATCCTAATTGGTATGAAGTGGTATCTCATTGTGGTGTGTATGAGGTAGAATTTCATTGTAATATTCATTTGCATTTACCTAATGTTTAGTAATGGTGAGCATGTTTTCATGTGCTTATTGGCCTTCTGTATATCTTTGGAGAAATATTTATTGAAATTCACTGCCCATTTTTCAATCAAGTTGTTTTTTTATTGTTGAGTTTTATAAGTCTCTATTCAGAATATTAACCCCTTATCAGATATATGATTTAGAAATATTTTTTCCCATTCTTTGGGTTGCATTTTTACTCTGTTAATAGTGTCTTTTGATGTGTACAAAATTTAAAATTTTTCATGAAGTTTAGCATATCTGTTTTTTCTTTTGTTGCCTTTGCCTTTGGCATCATCTCCAAAACATCATTGCCAAATCAATGCCATGCATCTTTGCCCTATATTTTATTCTAAGAGTTTTATATTTTTAAGTCTTATGTTTAGGTGCACTTTGAGTTAAGTTTTATATACGGTGTTGGGTAAGGATCCAATTTCATTCTTTAGCATGTAGATATCCAGTTTCCCCAGAACCATGTGTTGAAAAGACTGACCTTTTCCCATTGAATGGTATTGGTGTCCTTGTTGAAAATCATTTGACTGTATATGAAAGAGTTTATTTCTGGGCTTATTATCTATTCCATAGGTCACCATGTCTGTCTTCATGCCAGTTACCACATTGTTTTGGGTAGCTTCGTAATAAGTTTTGAAATCAGGAAATGTGAGTCTTCCAGCTTTGTTCTATGTGTCTTACACATTTTGTGACACTCACTCTGATCTATGGGAGCACCTAATGGATAATTCAAAACACTTGTGGATTTAATGATGGACCTACTGCTATTATGTAATGTGGAACATGTTGGGAGATTTGCTCCCATCTTGCCACAGCTAAATAATTTCCACAGAATTATTTCAACAAGAAAACATCAAACATATTTTTTATAATGTAAATTATTTTGTATACAGTTTACTGGAAGCTGCTATTCTGGGAAGAATGAATTGATTTATTCTCACAATGTTTTGCCCTCTTTTATATTCATTAAAATTCAGGTGATTAGTATTACAGAAGGAAAATCTCTTTCAGTTTAGTCATGGATTCTGAGCATAAACTTTTTCAAATGCTAGAAAATTGACCTGGCACAATTTCTCATCCGTAAAAAAATAGCATGATCTCTTTATTACAGTTTTTACTTAGCATTATGGTATGGCTTAAAAGTCTAGGGAAATATAATAGGGGATGTTAAGGTTGTATTTAGTAATGCCATGATATAAAGAAAAAAACAAAGTGATTAGAATCCAGGGAAGTAAATATCAGAAGTAATGTACGTTAAAAAATCATCTTAGTGAAAGAAGTCTAGTCTTAGGGATTCTAGTTTTATTAAATCATAATTTCTCTGTTTGCTTTTAAATTTATTGACATAAAATCATCATCTTTTTATTTTTCTAAATAAGGCTTTAGAATTTCAGAATTAAAGACATCTAAAAGTTCTCTGTATAAGTTAAGGTAGGGCTTGACTGCTGTAACAAAGAGAACTAACAATAACTTAGTGGCTTAAAGAAAATAAAGTTTATTATTTTTTTCTGATGTTACAGTCTGATGTGAGCTTTCTAAATTGGCATACAGCTCTGCTGCAGGTAATTCTTCAGAGACCCAGCTTCCTTGCACTTATTCTAGATGATTCCCTAGGGCATTGTGTTTAACAGGTTGAGTCAAGCTATGTTCAGGCACTTCTTTATCCCAGTTTGTGATACGTGAACTTAAATACAGGATCTCAGTGTAAGGTTTCATAGGCTAGGCCTGGAAGTGGTAAGTGTCACTTCTGATGACATTCCATTGGTGAGAAGTCAGTCACTAAGATACACATGTCTACAAGGGGCATTGGGAGATAAAATCCTTGTTAGGTATTCATGTCAGTTTTAACTCTTAGTATGCATAAAAGGAGAAATCAATTTTGGGTAACTAGCAGTGTTTTCCACAATCACCTAGACCCAGGCCCTCAGTTTACTAATGAGAGAATGGAGGGTAGAGAGAGACTATCACTTACCATCTTTGTGATCTTGGTCATATAGCCTCTACCACTTATCACCCATCTGACCTTGAATACCCAACCTCTACCACTGACCACTGATGTAATCTTGAACATGTAATTTCTACTACTTACCCCTCATCTGACCTTGAATAACAAACCTTTATCATTTATTACATATGTGACTTTGGATACATAATGTCTACCACTTACCATCTATGTGACTTGGACTCATGCC
The DNA here is from genome assembly GCF_036562045.2 of Rhinolophus sinicus. Classification (NCBI taxonomy): domain Eukaryota; kingdom Metazoa; phylum Chordata; class Mammalia; order Chiroptera; family Rhinolophidae; genus Rhinolophus; species Rhinolophus sinicus. The sequence goes on from NC_133752.1 coordinate 76,651,785, forward strand.
CACTACCACATGACATCTTTGTGACCTCCAACTCATAATTTCTACCACTTAGTACCTGTGTGACCTTGGTCACATGACCTTGCTAAGTATATTTTTCTCATATCTACCTCATAGGATTCTATTAGCCAAAATAATTGATGCAAAGACATTAGAATGATGGCTAGCACTTAGTGCTCAATAAATGTAAGCTACTGTTGCTGCTATTACCATCATTGCTACTCATGTTACTCCTACTTTTTATTACATACTTAATAGAAACTATATAAACATGGTAATTATTCTTTTGTTTATCATGTGGAGAAATGTTTTATGGCCTCCAGGTTACTCATAATGGATTCTAGTTATTGCTAAGCATAAAAATACTCCTAAATAAAAGTTATAGTCAATATAACATCACCTTAACAAACATTTATTATGCTTCAATAGTATGTAGTGGTATACTGCATATATATATATAGTAGTCTAGTACAATAGTATATAATCTCATATTAAATAAAAGAGTAATACATTTGTGATTCTGGTTCTATTTGCCAGTTATAAAATTCAATGACTTGTTTTTTGGGTATTGGTCCCATAGCGGGAAATTAGAAGACCAAAAGTGAGATAATTTATTCCGAATATATTGTTAGAGTCAAATCGATTATTAATGAATTTTATCCATCCTTTTGTTATGCTAACATCCCTGGGAAAGTAACTGACCCAAATGATGTTTACCTCAATGAATAAATCATTTAATTGGAAACAGGAGTCCAGAAACTAAAAACCCCAAGTAGCAGATTGTCAGATTTTTCAAAGTGGAATTTTACTAACTTGTAAATAGGTCCGAATGTGCAAATTAACTGTCCCTTCCCATATACAGCAAAATAACTTGGACAATTGATGAATCCTATGAACCAGAGTAAACAAATTACTGTCAAAGTCAAAATTAATTTTCCTGTATCTTACAGACATCACAGAAAATGTTTTAAACATTCAGCTTCAGTTGATGCCATAGCTTGCTTTTTTCTTTTCTCTAAATCAGTTTATATTTACATTACCAAGAGTTCCATTTCAAAGTGTTTTGTTACTTCAGTTAACCTAAGTGAGAGTTTATACTTGTTGTTGACCATATGTATACATAATGTGATTTCGAGATAGACTATATGTAAATGGACATTTTTAAATGTATATTTTAAATCCTAACAATGATTAAAAGAAACTTTCGTAGAATACAGAAGAGCCTTGACATTTGTAAAGTATGCACTTGCGCACGCGCACACACACTGTTTAGCATTAAAAATGAACCTGTAAAGGAAAGGAAGTGTTATTGCTGTGATGGAAATAATGAGAAAGTAAAGAACTCTTACAAAATGACTTCTTAGAAAATAGAAGTTTGGGCTAAATTAATACCAGGCAGTCAAATTTAGTGATGGTTTGGCTGTATATCATGAACAAGTCCGCCATATGTTTTGTACAGAAATGTGAAAATATGAATCATGAAATTATTTTAGTGAGTGCTCTAGGAGGAATTACTTTTCATGGCTTTATAAGTGGAAAAATTTAGAGCTGTTTTGTAACATCAATACGGATGTGGAAAGACACTACATTTTCTACATTTAGTTTTGATACGCTATGAAAAAATTACATGCATTATAGTATTTAAGAATTTGGGGAGTCTTCATAGCCTCAGTCTATATTATCCGAAATGGAAATATTTCTTTAGCAAAGAAATAATCATTTCACTCACTACTTGTCTCTCACTCACTAAATGCACACGAGTTCAATATGCAAGCCTAGATGTATATAGATTGTGTTCTGTCTGGATTTTGCTGAAATAGCACTAACATTAAAATGTAGTTTAAAGTCAGCCATTTTTCAAAAAAGCTATTTTATGTTCATAGTTACAGTTTTTAAATCAATATTCAAATTAATTAGTTTTTAGAGTATAGTAAAAGAGAAAAAAAAAAAAAAACATGTTCCCTCAATTAGAATTAAACAACATTATATAATAACAGCATTAGACAATAACTTTCTACTTCTTATTAGGGATAGTTCATGGAAATGCTGGAGAGAATCATTCAATCTCTTCCTCTTTTATATTAGTAAAGCTATGTCTACTGGGCATAAATATTCTGTTATTAGTCAAAACATTGTTTTGACTAAAACAAACTGACCAGCATCTCATTTTATTTCAATTCTTCAGTTTGCAGATAGTAACAAGGTTTGCCACTGGGGGTCACTATTTATCTATACTTTGAAAAAAACACAATTGCTTAAAGGTGAGGTGATGTAACTGGATAACTTGTAGTAGTGCGAGGCTTTCAGTTTAAAGAAACATTGCTGCAGGAAAAATCTAGATTTAGACAGAGGTTCCTAGAGACAAAATTACCATCCTTGACTCCACAGAGATAATGATTTTTCTAGATATGTTATTCAGAGATAACTAAATAGTAGTTATGTTCAAAATAGCCAGATGTGTATTTTGGGAGAGTTTAAAAATGCTTTACCAATTTGAAGCAATTAAGCGATGGATGCTTTGCCAAGGCCCAGAGTATGATGGCATAGACTTGGTTCAGGAAAATGGACGGGGCATGCCCGAAGACTCAGGCTGGAGAGCTAGTTACCACCACTCTGGTTCTGTCACTCACTGGCTAGGGAAATGACCCAATCTCTTACTCCAGGCTTTTCCCTTAGTCAAATGAAGGTGGAAGCCTCCATGATTTTAATAGTTCCTCTGTTCCTGTCTTCCTATTAGTATTTGTCAGTATCTGTCAGATTTTAATGCTTTCAGATAAAAGGGAATGAAACCATTTATACTCGTTCATCTCCATAATAGACAAAGAACAAGACAACAACAAAATTACTACTTTTTGTTGTTAGTATACCTAACACTTTATGACAACAGAATGAAGTGATTATTACTAGAGTTTTTCTTTTTAGTGATGTGACGCACAGGGGGGAATTGACACGCTGGAAAGTTTATGATGTGTTGGGGCAGGTTAACATGCTTTTGATCAGTTTCGCTTAATGAATTCATATTTTACCAATGCCAATTTTAAAAATATATATATTCAACTGGTGCTGATTGACCCAAAAGATAGAAGAATCCCGGCCGAGGAGCTGTTGGATTATTTTTCTTTCTCAACTTTTGGCCAAAAATGATTCACTCTCAGATGAACCCTTTACCCTTCATTTTCAGGCTTATTACTATTTCCGTCTTTAGTACTTATTTTTTAAAAAAACTTATTAAATTACTGGTTTATTATGAAAGGATATAATTCAAGAGCAGTGAGGAAGAAGAGATGCACAGGGCAATGTATAGCAAAGTGGCATGGAGCTCCACGTTCAGCACCAGTTTTAAGCCAGGTGTCCCCTTATTTAGTGCCTCTAATCTGTCAGTGATTAAAAACAAACAAACAAAACAAAAACACTAGTGTTTGTAGTACACGCTACAAAGAATTTCACACATTTTATTTTATCTTCATAACAACCCTGTGACATAAAGCAAGTAGAATTACTAACCCCTTTTTTTGAGTTCAGGAAATCAATATTCAGAAGGAGTAAGTGATTTATCCAAGTGATTTGTTTAGTTTGTAAGCTAACCATGACTTGAACCCAGGTCTTCAGTCTCCAAATTTCATATTATTTTGTCTTTTGAAGACCCAGATTCTCTTTTATACTAAAATTCAGTTCACGGACTTCCGTTTTGGCCTGTTTTCTTGTGTTTGAGACTCTAGACTAGTAGACTGTCTTACTGCTATGTCATCTATTATGGGCTGAATTGTGTCCCCACGAAATTCTTATATTGAAACACTAACACCCAGTATCTCAGAATGTGACTATATTTAGCTATAGGGCCTTTAAAGAGATGATTAAGTTAAAAATAGGTTATTAGGTGGGTCCTAACCCAATTTGACTAGTGTCTTCATAGGAAAAGGAAATTTGAACACACAGAGACACCAGGGATTTTCATACACAGAGGAAAGAGCATGTGAGGACAAAGGGAGAAAGTGACCATCTGCAAGCTAAGGAGAGAGACCTAAGAAGAAAGCAAACCTGCGGACACCTTGATCTTGGACTTCCAGCCTCCATAATTGTAAGAAAATTAAGTCCGGTTGTTTAAACCACCAAGTCTGTGGTATTTTGTTATGGGTGTCCTAGCTGACTAGTACACCATTCATCCATCCATCCATCATCTGCAAATAATGACTTATATTTAACAAGCCAAGAACTGTGTTGATCTTGGGGATACAGAGATAAAAAGATATAGGTCATGCCCTCAAGACCCTCATAATGTAGTGTTATGTGTACTTATCATGGTGATCTGGGGTAAGGGGGAGGGCAAAGAGCTAATATTATAAGGTGGGTTGAGCTTTGATAGGAGATGCATAGAGAATCATGGAAGTTAAAAAAAGAAGGCTTTGTCTCAACCTGAGTTAAAAATGGGGTAGAGGTAGAGGTAGGGAACCCAGAAAAGTAACTTGAAGAACAGTGGAAGTTAGGCACCCCCTCATCCCATGAGCCATTTCATAGGATTTAATCATGGTCCTGAACTCTAAATAGGTGAAGGCTAGTTACCTGCTGAGAAATTATTGATGTCAAATATGTATTTGGATTTTCCAAATTGTTAGCCTCTGGATTCTTCTCCATAAGTCTGACAAAAAAATCTAATACAACTGTAATACCTACTGTTTACCTGAAATACCTACACCTTTCTTTCTGTCAAAATCTCTTTGGAAGCATGCAATTAGTTCTTGCCATCTTGTGAAAACTTGTAATTCTCTGTTCTAGGCATGTAACATTTTCTCCTATCCAGTAGAAATTCATCAGGCCATTGTAGACCTTGTCCTAAGCTCTAACAGTATCTGTATGGAATAATACAGAGATGATACACACATGTATAATGGTGCAGAGCCAGGGCTCAGGCTTCCTACCAAATAGCCCTTATTTACAGGCATCACCATGAGTTTTTGCAGCTTATCTTTATCTATCTACCCTTATAAAATTAGAGACAAACATGATGTCATCAGTATGGCTACATTGCTAAAAAACAGAGAAGAGAGTCAATTGTGAAATAGGTTCACAATGTCCATGAATAATATAGAGAATGAGAGAAGACAGCATCATGGCACTTTTGGTTCTACACCTGGATCAACTATTTGGGTGTACTGCAACATGTTATAACCTCTTTTTGATTATCGGTTAAGTAAGAGATTAGGTCATCATTATGGTCAGTTGTGATTTCTTCACCATATCATTTTCTCTTCCAAGGTGATTCTTCCACAAGTTCAAAAGCACTCACCCTTTCTTTGTCAGTGATACTTGTTAATTGCCTGCTATGTTGCCAACAGCAATCTTTATTAAATCCTCTATTTTTAAAATTTACCTTTGGCCTTTAGGATACATGTTCTAAAGACACCATCATTGTAACAAACACATTTTAAATCCCTGATTTTATCAGGTCCTTTCCTATCATGCTGTTATCCGTGCACCTGTTACATAAACCTCTAGGTAGTTCTAATTTTAGTAATGGTAGGGTTCTTGATGTCAGACTAACTGTCACAGTTAGCAATGTAAACTCCAGATAAGATGTGAATAAAACAACTGGTTGGAGAGTAACCCAGAGCAAGTAAGTTTGGAAATTATCTGACTCTTGAAATAAAGGAAGCCCACTGGATAAGTTCAGTGTATGTTTTTTCTAAGGGCACATCCCAGGCTGTGTGGTTCAGAGGAGCTAAAACTCAAGCAGAAAGCTGCAGTTGTTTTTAAATTTATTGAAGTAACATTGGTTAATAAAATTACATAGGTTTCAAGTGTAAAATTCCATAATACATCATCTATATATCGCATTGTGTGTTCATTACCCAAAATCAAATCTCCTTCTGTCACCATATATTTGACCCCCTTTATACTTTTCTACCTAACCACCCACCCCCTTACCCTCTGATAACCTCTAAACTATTTCTGTGTCTATGAGGTTTTGCTTGTTTGTCTTGTTCATTTGTTGCTTTCAGTTTTATATCCCATATATTAGTGAAATCATATGATTCTCAACTTTTTCTGTCTGACTTATTTCGCTTTGCATAATAATCTCAAGATACATCCATGTTGCCACAAATGGCAATACTTCATCTTACGGCCGAGTAATAGTTCACTGTGTACATATATCACATCTATCACATCTTCTTTATCCAGTCATCTATCGAAGGACTCTTTAGTTGTTTCCATGTCTTGGCCACCCTGAATTATGCTGCAGTTAACAAAAGGGTATCTATGGATAAGTGTTTTTAGACTTTTTGGGTAGATACCCAGAAGAGGGAATGCTGGGTCATATGGTAATTCTATTCTTAATTTTTTGAGGAAACTCCATACTGTTTTCCATAGTGGCTGTACCAATTTACATTCCCACCAACTATTCTAAATAAAAAATGAAAGCAAAATAGACATTTGCAGATACACAAGAGCTGAGATGGTTCAATTTCAGAAGACCTGAAGTCCAAGAAATGTTAATGGAAATTCTTCAGGATGAAAGGAAATGACACCAGGTATAAACTTAGATATGGACAACAATAAAGAGCTTCAATGAGAGTAAATATAAAGGACTAATTTCTTCTCTTTCTTAAAATGTTATCTATTTTTTTAATTTTTATTAATTTTTTGGAGGGTGACATTGGTTAGGAAAAAAACAGCTTTCAAGAGTACAATTCTGTAATACATCATCTATATATTGCATTGTGTGTTCACCTAGAGTCAGTTCTCCTTCTGTCACCATATATTTGACCCCCTTTACCCTCTTTTACCACCTCCCTCCCCCCTTATCTCCTGGTAACCACTAAACTGTTTGTGTCTATGAGTTTTTGTTTGTTTGTCTTATTTGTTTGTTGCTCTCAGTTTTATATTTCACATATGAGTGAAGTCACATGGTTTTTGATTTTTTTTGTCTGACTTGTTTCACTTAGTATAATCTCAAGATCCATCCATGTTGTTGCAAATGGCAGTATTTCATCTTAAGACCAAGTCATATTCCATTATGTATATGTATCACTTATCTGACTATTTAATGTAATTTATACTAATGGATTGGAAAGTTATAACATATGTTTATGTAAAATATATAAAATATATGACAACAATAGCAAAGGGAGGTGGAGGAAGAGTAAATGGAATTATATTCTTGCAAAGTTCTTACATTTTATATAAATTGGAATAGTATCAACTCTAAGTAGACTCTTACAAAAATAAATTTTGTAATCTCTAAAGTAACCTCCAAAGTATAATACCAAAAATTATACCTAAAAAGCCACTAACGGAACTAAAGTAAATCACCGAATATGTTTCAATAATCTGAAAGAAACTGAAACAGAGGGAAAAAAACATCAAATAGAAAACAAACAATGTTAGATCAAAGTACAACCCTATTAATTATTATATTCAACAAAAGTAGACTAGAAACACAGATTAAAAAGCAGAAGTTGTCCTACTGGATAAACAAATGTAATTCCCCAAAATATGCTATTTATAAGAGATTCACTTAAAGTTAAAAAGAAAGAAAAGGTTTGAAAGCGAAAGGATAGAAAAAGATAAACTATGCAAATGGTGACTATGAAAAAATGGAAGAGGGTAAAGTGGGTCAAGTATATGGTGATGGAAGGAGAACTGACTCTGTTGAACAATGTGATATGTAGATGGTATATTACAGAATTGTACACTTGAAACCTATGTAATTTTACTAACCACTGTCACTCCAATAAACGTGAATTATTAGGTTGGTGCAAAAGTAATTGCGGTTTAAAAGGTTAAAAGTAATTGCAAAAACCGCAATTACTTTTGCACCAACCTAATTAAGAAAAGAAAAAGTTGATGTGAGTATACTAATGTCAGACAAGATATATTTCAAGACAAATAGTATTATCTGAGATAAAAGTCATTTCATCATTTCATAATGATAAAAGGTCAATTAATCAATAAGATATAAGAATTATAAATATATGTATACCTAATAATAGAGCTTGAAAGCACATGCATCACAAATAAGAAAACTAACAGAACTAATGGGAGAAATTGACACACAAATATAGTCAGAGATTTTTAACACTGCTCTATTAGTAATTGATAGAATAATTAGATATAAATCACTAAAATTATGCAAGATTTTAACCTTGGCCTAATTGATATTTAGAGCACTCCATCCAATAATTATGTAATACATATTCTTTCCAAGGGTACAGGCATCATTTCCCAAAATAAACCATATATAGGGACATAAAATAAATCTCAATACATTTCAAAAGATTGCTATCTTACAGAATATCTTCTATTCCATTACAGAAAAAAAATTAAAAAACATAATTATCTATAAAGTCCTCATATATTTGGAGATTAAATGATACACTTATAGATAACTAATGACTCAAATAAGAAATCACAAAATATTTTGAACTAAAAAAGTAAAAGAACAAAATACTAAAATTTGTAGGAGGCAGTGCTTAAAGGAAAATTTTAGCTTTCAATGTTTATATTAGCTGCCAATGATAGGTTTCCATCATAAGAATCTAGAAAAATATCAGCAAATTTAAACCAGAGTACATCAAAAAAACGAAGGTACTACAGAGCAGTACCTTTATATATGTATACATGTAAAATGGAAAAAAGAAACAAAGAAAATTAACCAAGTTAGTTTTGGTTCTTGAAAAAGATTATAAAATTGATGGAAGTCTAGCAAGATTGAGCAAGAAAAACAGATTAATATTAACATTATCAGGAGTGAAACAATGATTATCACAGAACATTATAAATAACTACAATTCTACATGAAGTGGACAAATTTCTTGAAAAACACATCTGACATTAGAAGAATTAAACTATTATTTAGATAGCACTGAAGAACAGAGGAAATAGATTGTTCAGTAATGGTGCTGTCTTATTTGGATGTCCACATGGAAAAAAACTGAATTTTACCCCTTTCTTACACCATACACAAAAATTAACTCTAGGTGTATTATAGATTTAAGTTTAAATGATGAAATAATAAAAAATTATAGAATAAATAAAGCTCCCCTGGAAGACTTCTGAGCACTTTTGAGACTAAACTTCACAACGTTGGTCTATGTCAGCTTGAATGACCATACACTGAGTCATGGCAAGGCTGGTGATGAGACATCCTGCACAGAAATGCCTGAGCATGTTAAGAGAACAAAGTTCTCTTTAGAAGAAGATGGAGGAAGCTAGAGCTTCAAACTCCAGCATGAGCTGCTGCTGAGTTGTAGTTCCATCTGTAAGAGCTTGTTATTCTTGGTCTGCAGGCATAGGTTTAGCTTAATGAAGATTATTAAGGGAACAAGTTAGATTTCTTTTTAATGTGACCACTCAAAAAATGGTACTTGCATCATTTCTTTTGAAAAATGTTCTTATTTTGAAGAGAAAATAGAGAGTTTTTACACTGTTGTGAAACACACAGAAGAGACTTATGTTTCACAGTCTTTTTCTTAAACTTTTTTTTATTAGTTTCAGGTGAACAAAAAAATGTAATAGTTAGACATTTATCATTTATATCCTTCACACAGTGGCAACCTCCCTCCCCCGTCCACTATCCCTCTGATACACACACAGCCATTACATTTCCACTGTCTCTATTCCTAATGCTGTACTCTGCTTCTTGTAGTGGAGTACAAGATATATTTACAATTGTGTATATATATATATATATGTGTATATATATATATATATATATATATATATATATATATATATATAAAATTGTAGTTGACACTCATTATTGTTCAGCTTCAGCTTCAGGTGTACAGTGCAGTGATCAGGCATCTACATCATCCCTGAGGTGGTCTCCCTAATGAGACAAGTGTCCATCGGATACCCTACAGAATCTTTACAACATTATTGATTACATTCCCCAAATTGACTTTCGTATCCCCGTGACAATCTTGTGGTTTCTGACTGTGCTTTCTAATCCCCTCACTTTCCCCCTTGTCCCCACCCTCCCTCCCATCTAGAGACCCTCAGTTTTTCCTCTATGTCTCTGAGACTGTTTCTGATTAGTTCATTCATTTATTATTTTCTTTAAATTCCACATATAAGTGAGATCACATGGTATTTGTCTTTCTCTGTCTGACTTATTTCACTTAACATAATGTTCTCTAGGCCCATCCATATTGTTGCAAATGGTAAGATTTCATTCTTCTTTATGGCTGTGCAATACTCCACTGCATAAATGTACCACAGTTTCTTAATCCAGTCATCTACTGATGGGCATTTCAAATGTGTCCGGTCATAAATGTTAATAGTTGAAGTTCACAAATCACCAATAAATAGTTGATTTGTGAACTTCTACTATAAACATTTATAACCGGACACATTTTTCTCACATGGAGTTTAACACCATTGTGATGAGAAGGGGTTAGGGGAGGGTTGTGTTATATATCCAGAAGCTATGCTTGTGTCTTAAATTGTGCCTGGTAAACAATCCACTAGGAATATCTGAATGAGAAATCTACATCTACTCCAGTTTTTGGAGAGGCCCTCCAGTGAAGAGTTCGTAGCTACAGTCCAAAAGAAGCTTTGAGAAAAATCATTCATACCGCCACTCTCATGCTGAGGTTGGGTGGACGCAGCAAGACTTTTGAGAATGTTATTGGCAACCTGATGTGCCTTTCCTGTTGTTTTCTGTTGTTCAAGGTGCTCACTCCCTTATAGACTGAATTATTCTACCTTATAGGGAGGTTTGGCCCAAGGAGGTCCTGGGTATCCATAGAGGAGGTAGAACAAAACCTTAGGAACTTTGGAATGAGACAAGCCGCTGTCTTTCAAGGCCCTGATCAGGCCACATTCACTTCAGGAATGAAAGCCAAGATACTCCAGTCCACCTCCAGCACCTGGTATGGGGCGCTGATATCCACGCTGAGCCAGTCATGGAACAAGACATGTATGACGTTGGGCAATCCATTGCTGATCTGGGAGAAACTGACACATCCTGGTGATGAGTATGGGCTGTGGGAAAGACCTAAGACAGAGAGGGAACTCGAGAAGCCAAAAGGCGATCTCAGTTGACTGTAAAGATTTCAGTAAGATAACCTGGAAGCAAATGTGGTTTGACCTCATTGCTGCCAGGACCCCACCTGAATAGAAAGACTGCAATCCCAATACTGTGTTGGTCAGCCTGTGGAAAACCTTAAAACCTGAATAACAGTTCAGACCTGCCCCCACCTCTCACCACTACCTGTAGTGCTCAGTGTGCTTCAGCAGAGGCCTCAGGGATGCAGTTCTATTCAGGATGGATGCCTCCCACACCCTGAGTGTAAGATGCAGGCCAAGATTGCCTCCAGATTAGGGTCACTGGGAACAGTCAGAGGTCCCATGTTGAGTTCACTCTATACCAGTCCCCCAGAAACAAACAAAAAGTGATGGCTCTGGTTGATCCTGGAGCCAAATGTACTGTAATACAGGGTAACCCTCAGAAGTTTCCTGGACCCCTCAGCATGATGGCTGTGGAGAGAAAATAGTTATGGTCAGTAAGATCCCTTTGATAATGCAGATTGCGTGTTCTTCCCCTGGAGAATATGAGGTTTTTATCTGTCAAATACCAGAGAATAAATTAGGCATTGATATCCTCCTACAAGGTCACCTCTGCAAATTGCTTTTAGTGAATTCCACCTCCAAGTTAGAGCAATCAAGTCAGTGCTGAGGGGAAACGCCAACTGGGAACCCATATGTCAACTGCCCCTGCAAAAAATGGTAACTGTTAAACAATATAAAACAGGAGGGAATAAGGAAATAAACTATCTAAGAACCCCACCAAATGGGTATCGTATGCCCTGCCCATAGTGCTTTCAACAGCCTGGTATGGCTGTTAAACACCAATTTTAAAGATGAATAAACAATTGTAAAGATGAAAGAAGGACAGTAAGGACAGGGTGACTGGTAGAGAGGAGGGTATAAGTCATGCTATTTTGTAGATGGTGTTCAGGATGGTGACATTTAATCAATACCTGAAGGTAACAAAGGAGGTAACCATGTAGATACCAGGAAGGAGGTGATTCTAAACAGAAGATAGCCAGTGCAAGTGTCCTGATGTAGGGGTTTGCTTGGTGTACTAGAGCAACAGCAGTGGAGCCCAGTAAACCTGGAGGAAAGTAAGTGAGCCAGTAGTGGAGGTTATAAGGCTTGGGAGATGTCGTGGATTATGGGTAAAGTGTTTCAGATTTTACTCTTAGTAAAATGTGAGACCAGGGGAAGATTTTGTTATGGGCAGATAAAATTTTTACATAGATTTTTGCTAACCTTGTTGAAATTCCTAAAATTGATTAAGCGTTCTAGTTTCAATTCTATTGGACTATGTATTCAGAAGAGGAAAGGATTAAACTTTTATGTATTAAACAAATAGATAAATAATATTCTGGAGAGGCATGTGATTTTCCAGAAGTAAATGATAATAGCATCCTAAATTGATAAATAATAATAATATAATTCTGTTCCAGCTGTTCTACACTATATGTGGAAGCATGTGGGCCACTGTCAATTACTGCCAGGAGTTAGTGTAAAACTTGAAAATTATTTTCTAACAATTTCTCTCATAATAAGCATTGTGAGTTTAAGCATCTGCCCAACACTGGCAAAATAAATATAGTATTTTGGGTACCGAACGTATAAGACCAAGCTGAGTTTCAGTCTTTGCTTTGCCACATACTTACTCTGTGACCTTGAACAAATTCCCCCCAGGGTCCTTGAGTCTCAGTTTCATTATTCCTAGCCTAATAGTCTTTACATCATAGGTACTGTATGTTTAGCACTTATCCCAGTTTTTACCATATAGTAAGTAAGCATTTAAAATTAAATAATTGTAGCTATAATAACTATTTTATTTTTTTCTCTCCTAGTATTGTTACATTTCAAGCAGACCAAAATAGATTACAATGTTTGCGTTTTGTTTACTAAATCATATTATTAATGCTTATTGATGTGTTCTTAATTTTTTTGATATTCTAAGTATGTACAAGAATAAAACAAAGAAACAAACCCCATAAATGCAAATAATTTAGACAGATAAGCAATACATTCTTTTATATAAATCAATTAACATGAAATTTTAATTGGGGGACACCTAAGCTTACCTCAGTGTTATCAGGGTTTATTTTTTGTTCAAATATTTTTGTTCTGAGAATGTTTGACAATGTCTTACTTGTCCTTGACTCACCCTTGCATCTTTCAGATAGTAAGTGTTCAATAAATGTTTGCCAAAAAAAGTGTGTGTGTGTGTGTGTGTGTGTGTGAGAGAGAGAGAGAGAGAGAGAGAGAGAGAGAGAGAGGCGATTTAAAAAGTAAAGCATCTTCATCTTCATGAAATTGGGACTCTTGTGCATTGCTGACAGGAATGTAAAATGGTGTAGCTCTATGGAAAACAAAATGGCAGATCCTCAAAAAATTAACTATAGAATTACTACGTGATCCAGCAATTCCACTTTTATGTATAGACCCCAAATAATAGAAAGCAGACACCAATACAGATGCATGTATATCAGTGGTCATAGCAACATTATTCACAATAGACAAAAAGTAGAAACAAACTAAATGTTTATCATCAAATGAATGGGTATATATATATATATATATATATATATATATATATATACACACAATGGAATATGGTTCAGCTTTTAAAAGGAATGGAATTCTGATACATGCTGCAACATAGACACACCTGGAAAACATTATGCAATTCGAAATAAGCCAGATACAAACAAAACAAAACAAAACAAACAAATAAACAAAACTTGTATTTTTCCACTTATATAAGGTAAATATAAATGGGCAAATGGGCAAATTCACAGAAGCAGAAAGTATAACAGAGGTTACCAGAAGCTGGGGGAAGTGGAGCATGGGGAGTTAGCTATTTAATGGGTACAGAGTACGAAGTTCTGGATATGGATATGTGGTGATGATTGCACAGCATTGTAAATATACTTAATCCCACTGAATTGTACACTTAAAATGATAAAAATGATAAATTTTGTTTGTATATTTTACTTCAATTAAAAAGAAACAGTCTGTTTTGAATTTAAAAAAATGAAGTATCTCCAAAAGTAAATTGATTGCATATTGCCCAGATAAATACAATTATTAATTTAGTGATACATGTTCGATTATCCATTCATTTATTGAAAATTTATCACATATTATGGTTGTTTCCCCAGCTCTCAGAGCATTGTGTACCATCCATGCATTCTGGGGAGAGGGGAGCGGCATGTTCATATTTCCACACCCTCCAGAGTTGCTTTAGCCTATCATGGTAATTTGGTGCCTCTTGCCACAGAGACTCCTTCAGAGATGGGTACTTGCCCAGGTTGTATAATGTTGTATATTAAGAGTTATGATACTAATGTCTATAAAAGGAGCATAAGTGTAGAATAACTACCTCAACTACTGAACACTCCCATTCTCTAAAAAATGGAGAATTTACTGTGTTATAAACACTTTTATAGTCTAGCGTGGCAAAACACAACAAACAGATCATAAAAACTATGTTCCAAGTAAATTCACGGGCATGTTATGAAAGATTAAAGACTCACCTGTCCTCAAAAAAGGTGTCAGTACTTCGATGTTTTTTAGAGTTTAAAAATATCTTGAGAGGTACTAGAAAAAAACACTGACAAACAGAAGGAGAAGCATATGAAGCTATAAAAAATTACCTGGGTTTTCTTTCTCTTTGATTAATATGCTAAATGCAGAATAGCGCTGTGTGTATTCCTAGGTTCATTTAACCTAAACTCTGTCATTTTGCCCAAGAATATTGGGAACAGAGAGTGTCCAACTCCCCCTCCTGTCTGCCTTAGTTAAAGCAAAAGAATCTTCTAAAGCACATAGAGACAAACTGTTCCTGATGTAAAACTAAATCATTTTCAGTGGAGGTGGAAAGGGCCTTTGACTACAAAGAATACAATAGCTGAAGTTATTTTCGTTCTGCTTCTCTGCTCAGTAAGTGCAGGCTCGCGTCCTTTCTCCTCCCTTTGTCCATTATCTGTTGGTCAAAAAAGAAACAGCAAAAATAAAGTAAGATAAAATGAAATAATAAAAATCATGGGGACAAACAATTGAATCAGATATAATCTTAAGGAAACAGCATTTAAATTCTGGTTTTGAGTTTTTATTTATTTTTTTATAAAATGTATTGGGTTGAGTTTTTATTTATAAAAACGTACACAAGATTTAGATTAGTTTTTGTTAGGGGAGATGTTTTTGTATCCAAGGAGAATCATTAAACTGGAGTTTAGGAGGTAAAATTGCTTTTTATAATAAATACATGGGAAGGAGGTTATATTGGAAGGCCTGCCAAACAGAAATCTTAATATTCCAATATTTCAAATTTCAAATTATTTAACTACCAGCCACCTAAATGTCTAATTGTGGAGAGTAAATTGCCAAAAATGTTATATATTTTCTAAATAGTGCTTTAGTAAGTCAGAAAAATGGCATGCAAGGGGAGACACATGGTTGACGTCTGTAAAAGGATAAACAAATGGAAGAGGAATGAGTAGTCACAAAACCCAGGAAAAAATGATAATGAAATGTAGAAACTACCATTTGATAGGGATTTTGGAAAAATGTAGCTTCTCACTGCTCTTCAATTGAATTCTGAGCAATTGTTTTGTGCTCTTCAGTTTACATAATGTGCATGACTTCAACGGAAGTCCAGCGTTCCATTTAGAAACCTATGGCATAGCTAGAAGAATGTTTTCTCTGAAGGACTGAAAAGAAAAGGAGGCATGTATAGGCAATGAGTAGGAAAGTTTCTGTTCCTTCAGAAGATGATCTAAATTATCGTTAAAACTACACTGCTGCAAACATCATGGGGTGTGTGCTGGGAGGGGTTCAGGGTGGGAAACCTAAGTTTCCACCATGGATCTCTTGATATAAGCAAGTCGGGCTGAATGACTTACTCTGCTTCATTTGTAACTCCTCTTCCACAATATTTTCATTTAAATGTATGTATTGTGCAAAGAAAATAATAACAGCAACAAATTCAGAAAGAAATATATTTACTCAAAATCAGTATCTTAAACCATTTTTAATAAGTTATATTTTTCTTCCTTGTTCCTTTAAGGTACTTAATGTTCATATGCACCCATGTTATTTTTAAATAGTTGCAATCACTTCATAGATACAATTTTGAATCCATGGATACAATTTTGAATTTGAGTCTTTTCACCCCAGCATTTGTTTACGAGAATTATTATATGCTCCTTTTAGTTTTAAAATGATCTCATTAGTGGCTATGGCAGCCTATTTCTGTAGTGGTTGACAATTTAGTTTTATCACTCTTTTATAATCATAAATAATATTAAGAATAGGTACTAAAATCCCTTTTACAAAGGAATTGCCTGTAAGAATATATTGTAAAAGTTTAAGGTACAAGGTGAGGCATTGGGCTTCAGTTAAGACCAAGACTTCTGAGAACATACAGAAGTACATGAAAGAGACATAGAGGAGAAATTATCAAGGTTCCTTGAGAGTAATGGAAAGTGAGTGGTGCAAGGATCCAGTAATACTGACATGTTCACTCTTGTTTAGCTTTTTTTCTTTTTACTCTTTTGTTCTTTCTTTTTCTTCTTATTTTATTTTCCTATTCTTCTATTTTTTCTTATTTTTTTCTTTATAATGATTTAAAGAATAAATGTGTTCCTGGTAACAATTGTTTCTTGATAAAAATTGCCAAATTATTTCTGTAAGTTTCTTATTGACTTTCCCATCGACATAAGAGTAATCAATTCCTCCAAGTATTATTAGCAGCCTTCATATGTTAGTTGGTGCAAAAGTAATTGCGATTTTTGCAATTATTTTTAACCTTTCAAACTGCAGTTACTTTTGCACCAACCTAATTAACCATAGTACACAGCATTTAAATCAATCATGTAGAATCTATCATGGTGAATACAGAGTGAAGAAAAGGACTGCCTGAACTGCATTGGAGATAAAGAGAACAGGGTGGGTGTATGCTGACTATAATTATATTTGCTAGTTGTATTATATTCCACTGTACCCAGCTATTGTATTATTGCTCAAAATCTCTTCTCTAGAAACCCTCTCCACATCCATTCACATGGTTGCAGTGAGAGTTGCTATATAATTGCTACATCATTTTATCCTCCACTGTCACTGTTGGTTGGACCAGAGATGAGATATTGACCCTTTTGGGCTATTGCGTTTATTCCCTAGGAATGCTGGTGAAAAATGGAACCCATTTATCCTTGGTTCCAAGATTATAATATGGGAGACCCATGGGTTATTGGTTGTTTATTTCATCACATGACTGTGATGGAGATGAAGCTTGTCTCTGGGAAGATCCTAAAAGAGGAAAATCTGGAGAGAGAAGCAGACACCAAATGGAGAAAGAAGATGATGGCATTGGAGCTCATTGTTCCAATTCTTTCATGATGTTTAAATCTTGAATTCTCTCATCTACTCTTGAGGCCTTCTGGGTATCTACCAGAAGGATACACACTATCCTTGTTCATTTTTCTGCCTCTATGGTAAACTGCTGTGGAATCTCACCCAGGAATCTCATCCTTTGTAGAGATGAACTTTGCTCTTGATAAAACCTCCATTGACTATCAGTTAATTTGATCAGTCCCTTGTTCTTGGAAAAATAATTATCTGACAAACTCAGTCACAATGAATTGTGAATAAAGGTTCATAGCTTAATGCACATTAATAAATCTGTTAAATCAGAGTTTTCCAGAAAGGTATTATAATTTGTTTTTGTTATGCTTGTTCTTTCATAGAACTTAAGGAGAACCATTCAATACAATGTGAGGCCTTGAAATAGTCTGGATTGGCTTCTATCTATTTACTGACTTTTATCTCTATCAGTCTTTCTCTGGACTTGCTACCTCTCTTTTCTGTGCCTCCTGTTTATATCAGCGTTTCCTCAGCTGCCTGTACATGGCCCATTTGAGGTGAAAGGATGGGGGATCTATACACAAAGCTGACAAGTAATTTCCATATTCGGTCAGAACTAAACAATACAACTCTACTTGGACTCCATGAACACTTCATAAATAATTATGTCTCATGTCCACTTGCTCACACCTCTCTTCATTCTTCATCTACTCATAGTTTACTACATTATGACATCACCAGATGATATGTTTCACTTTTAGATCCCCCACTAATCAACATAATCTCTCAGTATGCCCTTTTGCATTGGCTGAATGAAGTGCAAAACTCATGTTTTGAAAGGGCTAAAAGAAGATTTCAAGTTTGAGGAGCTCAAAAAAGACTTATATCTTAATAGAAACCCTCTATCTCTGCATGGAAATGGGTGGAGGTTTCTTGTGGAAAATAGCCTCTGATAGGGAACCCACAAGATTCATCCCCAATCCTGATGTGCATTTCCCCAGGTTCAGCTAACACTCTCCAGGAATATGGGAAATAAAAATTTAAATGTCGTCAAACTGATCTTTTATACCTTAGCAGTGGATTTGTACCTTGACAGGGCCAATGTACATTTTAAAACAAACCATACATAGCTTGCCAGGGAACTGAACTGGGATCAGAAAAAAGAGCCTTTAGTGGTATAACTCAGGTGACAGTCCCTTTGCAGTTGACACTGATAAAGATGGCCAAAGTACCCTTCTGTTTGTCAGTTCTTTTCTCTGAATGCTGGAGTCGACCAAACTATGAAAGTCCACCAGACTATGAAAGTAAACAGACAGTTCCTCCAAAGTCCAAGTCTCTTGCTGGAAAATTATATCAGAAAAATGTTCCATTAAGTTTCTTGTTTTTGGCTGTCCAACTTGCCATATTTCAGAAAACAAACCATAGTTTTTGAAGGTTACATTCCAAGAAATCTACCATGCTAAAACTCAGAGACTTCTGAATCAATATCTTTATATTGCTCACTTGGCAATGTTAAGAGGTATTACCAATACAGAGCATCATCTAAAGGCAGATGAGGTCATATGTACCAAAATGTTAATTTTAAATTTTCTGTACATTTCCCAGGGAGATATGATTGTGGTTTGTCGTATTTACTGCAAATATTTCCCCCACATTCTTTTTAATTTTATGGTGTTTGAAAGTGCACAATACACCAAACCAACTAGAAGTATAGAAATTTCATTGTTATTCTTTAAATGCCAGACTTGAGGGGGGAAAAAATCAGGACACTTTTAAATTATTAAAGGGTTTGTTTATAATTATCAGTAAGCAAATCAAACAATCCCCAAATTACTTGATTAGACTTTATGAGTTTTAAGGCCTGTCAAAAAATATCTGAAGGAAATAATGACTGATTACGGCTTTTCTGTAGTAAGATACTGCTTTTGTAGTGTGAAATATAGTTACTCTCTTGAAAAATAAACTCAAAGTAGTAAATTTGCTTTTCTTTTCATTGAGCCATCCAAGAAAACCCTAAACATCTAAGTTGCAATTGTATTATTGATATGGGGTTGTAGTACATCTTTTAGTTGTCTGTGATTTTTTGAAAGAGAAGGTCTCTTTAGAGCAGGGCATACTAAAAATAATTTTTTAAAAAGCAAAAGAAAACAAATTTCTGAAAAAATCTTGCTGTATTTCATAAAAGACTAAATGAAGTGGGATATATATTTGCCAATTAGCTCTAAAAGTAAATCTCAGCAGAAATGTAATACTTTCATTTCAAGAAAAGTGAGACATAAATAGATATATAATGTTACACAGAGTAAATTTGTACATATTGTATTATGCTATAAAAGCTTGGGACATTTAAAAATATCAACTATGCAAATTTACTTTATAATAAAAGAGGCAGGAATCTAGAACAGGAATTACAAAAATCAAGAGTTACTAAAAGTTTAATATAATAAAAACTATCATTTTTTATCTTTATTAAGCTTATTGGGGTGACATTGGTTAGTAAAATTATATCAATTTCAAGAGTACATTTCTATAATACATCTATATATTGCATTGTGTATTCACCACCCAGAATCAGTTCTCCTTCCATCACCATATATCTGGCCCCCTTTACCCTCTTCACCAACACCCCCCCTCTTCTTACCCTCTTACCCTTATCTGTGTCTGTGGGTTTTTCTTTGTTTGTTTATCGTGTTCATTTGTTCCTTTCAGTTTTATATCCCACATATAAGTGAAATCATATGGTTCTCTACATTTTCTGTCTGACTTATTTTGCTCAACATAATAATCTCACGATCCATCATGTTGTCTCAAATGGCAGTATTTCATCTTTTCTTATGGCTGAGTAGTATTCCATTGTGTATATATACCACATCTTCTTTATCTAATCATCTATCAAAGAACATTTCAGTTGTTTTCATGTCTTGGCCACTGTGAATAAAGCTGCAATGAGCATTGGAGCACATATATGTTTACGGATAAATGTTTTCAGATTTTTGGGGTAGATACCCAGGAGAGGGATTGCTTCTTCTACCATGAATAAGAGAGTACAATGTCTAGAGGACCTCTTTACCTTCTAGAGGAGGCATATTTCATACCAAGAGGTACAGCTCAGCTGCTAGACTGAATGAAAAAAGTTTGCTAGTGTTGAGTATGGCCAGAGCAGAAAAGGTCTCTCAGCAGGTCAAAGCTGTCGAACAAACAGCCCTGTTTTTTGGACTATGCAGTCTGTCAGTACCTGTCTGTTGGAGAGATCAATGGTAGGAAAAGGTACCGTGTTGATTTTGTGGCAAGTACCAGTGGTAGAATTATAATATAGCTCCAAGGGTCCAGAGAAATGTATAACATTTGCATTGGGGAATTATATGCCTTTTGAAAAATAACTCTTGGTAAACTACTAGGCCTGAGCATGGGACAGAACTAATTATCATGAGCTGGCTCCTTTACGTCCCACCAAATCATAAAAATCAGGTAATAACAACAATAATCTATTATAACATGGAAGACTTATACCCAAGACTGAGCACCAATTCAGAAGGTACAAAAAATCTGCACAAACAGTTAGTCCAGGCCCCCCCCCAGTACCCACCAGTATCAGTACTTGCCCTTTTTGTGGCTGTCGGGGTGATCCTGGATAAAATAATGTGATCTATCTGAGTGCTTCTTGGTTCTTTCTTGACCTCTTGTGACTATAAGTGGACAGTTAAAGCAACGTGAGACTGAGAAGGACATGGTGACCATGATTCAGGGACCTCAGTGATGAGTGTGTGCCTTATGACTTCAGGTAAGCCACTGCTATTGACTGAAAGGCGTCCTCTCAAAATCCGTATGTTGAAACCCTAACCCCCAATATGATGGAATTTGGAGACAGGGACTTTGGGTGATAAGTAGATTTAGATGAGGGCATGGGGATGAGGCCTTCCTGATGGGATGCGTGCCCTTATAAGATGAGGACGAGACACCGGAGCTCTCTCTTTGCCATGCAAAGACACAGCAAGAAGATGACCATCTGAAATCCAAAAAGAGCACCCTTACCAGGAACTGAATTGGCTGGCACCTTGATCTTGGAGTTCACATCCTCCCCGTCTCTGAGCAATAAATGTCTGTTTAAGCCACATAGTATGTGGTATTCTGTTACAGCAGCCCAAGCTGACTAAGGTAGCTCTCAAGGTCAGCAGAGTTGGTAGAAGAGGGCGAGGGGACTCTAGAATGGAGAGCAAAGGAGAAAGAATGAGTATCAGCTGCCTTCCCAAGAATAAGTTCCATATCCTCCCTCATCTAAGATTCCCTTCAGGGAAAGAGGCCTGCAACAATCCTGGGGAGGCTGGCCTCTGAATGTTTATGGAGAAGTCCGTGGGTAGCAGGGGTGGGCTGTGGTGACAGAGATGCATCACACAGGTATCCCTTCAGAGGAGAGCTTGCTGCTCAGCTATGGGCGTTGCATTCAGCAGACAGCCTCCAGCTCCCAGCTCCTTCAGGACTTGCCACAGTTGCCCAAAGTTGTTCTACCCTGGGTCACACCCTTTCTCGGAAGCCCATAACTGGGGAATGAATACGTGAGGTAGTTAAGGCCTCAACCTTTTTGTCTAACAGAAGACTTTTCTCTCTAGAGTTTCCCACCCAGTTGGACAAGACTTTTTCAGGCCCGCATTATAGTTAAAAATTTCCTGTGTTCAGTTCTGCTTCCTTTATCTTTCATAGATTCATAGATTTTTGGAATGTATTTTTAATCAAATTGTTTTTATTGAAAGGGGTGCTGCAAAAGAAAATTGCTTGGGGCACTGCACATCCTAGAGTCAGACACTAGGTGACCATCCAATCCAGCCAAGTTCTTGGTTTCTACCCTCACAATTCTGCTAACGTTGCTGATATCTGATTGTTTTCCTCCTGTGTCAATGACCCACTACAGCCTACTAGGTGTTGCAGTCACCTTCATTCATAATTTCGAGAACTGGGAAGGCTTATGTAATAGAAAAACTCCACAAATAAAGGGATGGTCCTGATTATAATGAGTTTTGACAGTTGACATCTATTCCTTTCTTGTAGTCAGAAAGATGCCATTCACCCCTTTCCTGCTTCCTGAAACACCTTGCACTACTTTCTTGGCAGGCACTTAGAACACCAGCACACAAGCTATGGGTGAAATACAGAATACATTAGTTTTCTAGGTAACAATGAGTTATATTTGTGTATGTTCTTATAAAACTACTGAACTAGTGCTCAGATCGTATCAGTTTTGATGGAAGAGACTGATTTCTTGGCAACGGTTTCAATTCTTCTACCCCCTGCGGACAGCAGCTGGTCAGAAACACACTCAGCATTGCTTTCATGCTTGACAGTTATCGTTGTGACCATATTAATTACCATCCTGTCTGATAGCACACTGGGGACACCGCATAGTACTGACAGTGATTATAGGCTTGCTTTCTGCAAGAAGGCTTTATTGGAAACCATGTGTAGTTTGTAATTAAAGTTCTAGTCATCCTTGGTAAATACAGCTTTCTTCTAGTATAAAATTTTATTTCACTTTCGTTTTGATTAAATATTTTGCAAGTTAGGTATAACTGGGGATGGGATCCTCATGTTCCATCTATTGTGACAGGAATGAAAGAATAACATTGTAGTGTCCCTTATGAAACTTTTAAATATATGAAATAAAAATGTATTTAAATGCAAAAATGTAATAATTTGTAGTTTTACATTTAAAATATATGTTGTGAAGGAGCATACAATAGAAAAATGTACAACTCAATGCATTATTATAAAATGCAAAATGAAAAACCAGAACATCATGCCTGCTACCAATTACTAAACCCTGGGTCACTGTCCATGTCCCCAAAGTAATCACTCTTTGACTTTCATAATGTATGCTTTCTTTTCTTTGTAGTTTTTTTTTTTTTTCTAAGAAGCACGGATCTCGAATAATCATACCATGGTTTTTCCTATTGTAGACCTTCATATAAATCAAACCATACCACAAATATTTTATTTTCTCTGGTTTCGTTTTTTTGATGTTCTGTTTGTGAGACTCACCCTGTTGATGTAGATATGGTTGGTTCATTTTTCACTGATGTGTAGTATTCTATTGTTTGAGTATTCCACAATTTGTTCTCACAATTTCAGTGTTGATCTATATTTGGGCTTTTTCCAATTTAAGATGTTTATAAATAATATGCATAATTGTAGATGTCTTTTGCTACACATATTTTTCTTGGACATAGATCTAGCAGTGGAATTCCTATTATACTGTGTGCATATGTTCAATTTTAGCAGCTGATTTAAACCTGTTTTCAAAGTTTTTGTCTGAGTTTTTATCTCACCAGCAATGTATGGTAGTTCCGATTACTCTACATCCTTGCTAACACTTGGGTATAAGTCTTAGTTTTAGCCATCAGTGGGTTTCTAGTAGTATCTCTCTATGATTTTAATTTGCATTTCCCTGATTTCTTCTAAAATTGGAAATATTTTCATATGTTAATTGGCCACTAGGATGTCTTCTTTATGAAGTACCTGCTTCACTCTTGTTTATTCTCTCTTTGAATTGTTTAGCTTTTTCTTTTTGATTTGTCGGAGTTGTGTTGTTGTTTTTTAGTATATTCAGATATGTATATTTTCTTCTGTACATTGGTTTTGCCTTTCACTCTCTTGATGATATATTTTGAAAACATAGATTCTTAATTTTTATGTAGTCCAATTTTTAAAACTTTTTCTTTATGTTTAGTGGTTTATGTGTCCTGTTTAAAAACTTTTTCCTACCTCAAAGTCATGAAGAAATTCTCATATTATATTTTGAAAATTTTTTGTTTTGTCTTTTACATTTATATCTACACTGCGTTAAGTTTTGGTATTTATATGTGGTGTTAATAGGGGTACATTTTGTTCTTTCCCCATATTTTATCCAATTGTTTAAGGGATAATTGTTGAAAAGTCTATGTTTCTCATATTGTTCTACCTTTTTTGTAAGTTAAATATTGTTATTTATTAAATTCCACTGTCTGTTTGTATATTCTGGCATTAATATCACACCACCTTTATTAATGGCGCTTTAAAATAAATCTTTATATCAAGTGTTAAAGCAAAACTTTCCTCTTCTTATCCTATCTTTAATAATATCTTGACTATTCTAAGTCCATTGCATTCAATTTAGTTTTAGGATAATTAGTATAGTTACACACAAATACGCTCACTCTATTCTAATTGTATTGATTCTTTAGAAGATTGAGGGAAATTCATATCTTCATAATATCAAGTCTTCCCATTAGTAAACATATTATATTCCTACACTTATCTAGGTCTTCTTTAATTTCTCTCAGTGCTTTACTGTTTTCTTATTTTAATATTAAAAAAAAAATTTAAACTATAGTGACATACAATATTATATTAGTTTCAGGTGAACAACATAGTAATTATACATTTATATAGTTAGAAAGTGATCGTCCTAATATATCTAGTACCAATCTGATACCATATATAGTTATTACAATATTATTGACTATGTTCCTTATGCTATACTTTATAACCCCATGTCTATTTTGTAACTACCAATTTGTACTTTTTAATCCCTTCCCCTTTTTCACCCACCCCCTAACTCCCTCCATCTGGCAAGTATCAAAATATTCTCTGTATCTATGAGTTTGTGTCTGTTTTGCTTTTTCTTTCTTTTGTTCTTTAGATGCCACATATAAGTGAAATCATATGACATTTGTCTTTGACTTACTTCACTCAACACAATGCCCTCTAGGTTCACCCATTTTGTTGCAGATGCAAGATTTAATTCTTTTTTATGGCTGAGTAATATTCCATTTTATATACATACCACCTCTTCTTTATCCATTCATCCAATGATGGACACCAGGTTGCCTCTTTATCTTGTAAACAATGCTGCAATGAACATATGGATGCACATGTCCCTTCAAAGTAGTGTTTTGGGTGTCTTCAGATAAATACTCAGAAGTGGGATTACTAGTTCCTTCTTTGTCTCTTGTTATAGCCTTTGTTTTAAAGTCTACTTTGACTGGTATAAGTATTGCTACCGCAGATTTTTGGTTTGTTTGTTTCCATTTTCATGAAATATCTCTTTCTATCCCTTTACTTTCATTTCAGTCTGTGTGTGTCTTTCAACCTGAAGTGAGTCTCTTCTAAGCATCATTTTTAAGAGGCTTGTTTTCGTTTCCATTCAGCTACCCTATGTCTTTTGATTGGAACATTTAATCGATTTACTTTTAAAGTAACTGTTGACAGATACCCTGTTTCCCCGAAAATAAGACCTAGCCGGACCATGAGTTCTAATGAGGCTTTTGGATCAAAAATTAATATAAGACCCGGATTATATTATGTAAGACCTGGTCTTATATTATAGTAAAATAAGACCGGGTATTATATTAATTTTTGCTCCAATAGACACATTAGAGCTAATGGTCGGGCTAGGTCTTATTTTCTGCTAAACATGGTATGTAGTTATTCCCATTTTATTATTCATATTTTTAAATCTTTTTTTTCTTTTTCTTCTTAAAAATGTCTCTTTAACATTTCTTGTAATATTGGTTTGATGGTGATAAACTTTATTGTATTTTTCTTTCTGGGAAGCTCTTTATCTGTCCTTCAATTCTAAATTACGGCTTTGCTGGGTAAAGTAATCTTGGTTGTAGGTCCTGCGTTTTATCACTTTAAATATGCCAATCCCATCTAGCCTACAAAGTTTCTTTGAGAAATCAGCTGATGGTTTTATGGGGGCTCCCTTCGAGTTAACTGACTGCTTTTCTCTTGCTCCTTTTAAGATTCTTTCTTTGTCTTTAACCTTTGGCATTTCAGTTATGTGTCTTGGTGAAGGCCTTTTGTGGGTTCATCATGTTTGGCATTTTCTGCCTTCCTGGGCTTGTATGTCTATTTCCTTTACAAGGTTAGGGGAATTTTCTGTCATTATTTCTCCAAATAGATTTTCAACCCCTTGCTCTCTGTCTTCTTCTGGTATCACTTTGATGTTAATGTTGGTACACTTGATGTTGGCCCAGAAACCCCTTAAACTATCCTCATTTTTTTGGATTCTTATTTGTTGTTGTTACTGTTTTGATTGGGTATTTTCTGTTACCTTATCTTCCAAATTGCTGACTCAGTCCTCTGTTTCATCTAATCTACTATTGATTCCCTCTAACGTATTATTCATTTCAGTTATTGTATTCTTCATTTCTGACTAGTTCTTTTTTAGGTTTTCTATCTCCATTTTCATATTTCTTATCTTTTCATTGAAGTTCTCACTGAGATCATTTAGCATCCTTATAACTAGTGTTTTGAACTCTTTATCTGGTATATTGCTTGTCTCCATTTTGTGTAGTTCTTTTTCTGGAGCTTTTTTCTGTTGTTTCATTTGGGACATGATTCTTTGTCTCCCCATTTTGGCTGCCTCTCTGTTTTCACAGCTATGTCTCCTGGTCTTATTCGAGTGGCCTTATATAGTAAGTATCCTGTGAAGCCCAGTGGCGCAGTGTCCCTGGTCACCTGATCCAGGTACTTCAGGTGTGTCACTTTAGTGGGTTGTATTTGCACTCCTGTTGCGGCTTAGCCTCGATTGCTGTTTGCACATCATTGGGCGGGATTGACCCTTATGCTGATTGGTTGTGAGGACTGGCTATAACAACAGGGTAGGAACTGCTGTTCAGGGGCTGACACTATGGAACAGGTTTCCTTTAGCGGTGCTCTGGTGCCTGCTGAGTCTGCCATTTGTGTGTGTCATTTCTGTAGGTGGTTGGGTGGTGCTTTGGTGTGGTCTGAAGCTGGACACCAGGGTGTTGTTTCTGGGGCCTTTGTGAAGGGCTTCTTTGTAGGCTGAGGTCAGCTGCTTCCTGTACCCTTCCTGGAGCTACTTGATATGAGCTGCAGAGTGTTCCTCAGATGTCTTCTACCTGTGCTGGGCTTTGAGGTGCCTGGCAGAAGCTAAGCTGCAAACAATGGCCTGCTGCCAGTAGTGCGGGACGTGGGGCTGCTTTTCAAGGGCTACAGACCATGCTGAGGCCAGATGCTGCTTGTTTGGGGTTTGTGAACCTTTGAGAGATTTTAGTAAAGTCTTCAGCATGAACCAAGACAGGCCATTTGTATGGAAAAGCCGCTGGAACTGGCTTGGGTGGGCCCACGAGTTGGGTGGGGCAGAGTCTCAGGAAGTAACCAGGGCAGCATGAAAAGTGTTAGCCAGGTTGATGGAGACTCAGCTATGGCACCCGCCTAGGTCTGCACCCTAGGAGAAGAGAGAGCTCAACAAAGGAAAGGTGGCTTCTGCCAGGACTTCTATCTGGGAGAAAGTGGCCTCTCCAGACCTTACCCTAAAGCCAGGCAATTTAGTTCCTTCCCGTATGTTCCTGGGACCTTTTGAGTTGCTGCCCCAGTGCTGGAGCACAAAGTGAGTGAGTCCATCAGTGAGTAATCCACGTGTGGGCTCTTTAAGAGGAAGTCTTGTGACTCCATTTGCCCTCCATCTCACTCAGCCACAATTTCTGTTGGTTTTCATGCCAGAAATTATAGGGACTTCTTTTTCTGACCCTAGAATCCTGGGCTGCTGAGCCTGGTAGGAACTGGAACCCCTCACTTCTCAGGGAGGACCTATGCAGCTGAGATATTCCTCATGATTTTTAATTGTTGCTGTGGGACCAACCCATTCCCCATCTCTCACCTCCTATCAGTCTTTTGTATATCCTTACTTATAGGATTTCTGTTCAGTTAGACTTTAGCTGATTCTCAATGACGGTTGTTCTGTAATTTAGTTGTAATTTTGATGTCTTTTTTATTGTTTTCTATCTAGAGGTTTTGCACATCTGCTATTACATTTGTTATATTTTATAATTTTAATGCTACTCTAAGTAGCAAGTTCTTTGTGGTAATTTACAAAAAAAAAAAAAAATATTACATGTTGACTTTAAAATCAATAACTTTCCTAAAATAATTTATCAATTCTAAAATTGCATGTGTTAATTGTTTTATATTTTCTATGTATACACTCACCTTATGGGAAAGTATGGGATTGTAGTTAAGAGTTAAGTTCTAGAACTTGAATGTCTGAGTTAAAATTCTTAGTCTGCCCCTTTTTGGGGCAGGTACTTTTGTAGGCTATTTAAACTTTTACTGTTTGTTATCTTATGTGTAAAAATGCTATTATAATGGAATCTATCACATAGGAATTTTGTGAGGTTTAACCAGGTGCTAAGCTGGGAGAGCTTCCCAAGGAAGCTACCTAGCTATAGCTAGGAAACCAAGAATAGAAGCCAGCTAGATATAAATAAAAATAATTAGAGTAGTTTTTGACTTACAAAAAAAAAGTAAAAATAATATTGAAAGTTTCCATATACCCCACATCCAGTTTCCTCTATCATTAATATTTTACATTAATATTTTCTGGCCCAGGATTCTATCCAAGATATCACATGACATTTAGTTGTCATGTCTCTTTAGGCTTCTCTAGACTTTGAAAGTTTCTCAGACTTTTCTTGTTTTTGATGAGCTTAACAGTTTTGAGACGTACTGGTCAGGTACTTCTCAAAATATTTTGTAGGCTGTCCTTCCATTTGAGTTAGGTTGATCTTTTTCTCATGCCTAGACTATGGTTATAGGTTTTGGGAGGAAGACCACAGAAATAAAATTCCATTCTCATCACATAACATCACGGGTATATACTATGAACTTGTATCCTGGTTAATGTTAACCTTGATCACCTGGCTAGATAGTGTTTGTCAGATTTCTCCACTAGGTGACTTTTCTCCCTTTTTTCATACTGTATTTGTTGAAAGGAAGTCACTAAACTGAGTGGGGGATTATGCATCATCTCTTTGAAGGCACAGTATCTACATAAATTATTTGATATTCTTCTGCATGGGAGATTTGTCTCTTCTTCCCAATTTATTTATTCAGTCATTTATTCGTATCAGAGTGAACTCAGAGATTTTTTTTTTTATACTTTGGATTATAATCCAATATTACTGTATTTATTTTATTAAACTGTTTCAGCTTTGGCCATTGGGAGCTCCTTTAGACAACTCTTGTGTCTCTTTGATACATATGCCACTGCCACCATCAATGTAGGATTTCTTTTTTTGTTTTTGAGCTCTCATAAAAATGTGAAAAATTCAAAGTGGCTCTAGTGGAGAACAAGAAAAATAATAAAACAACAAACTCCTGAAGGAATTCGAAAGGGGTGAGGTTTTATGTTCTGTAGAAAGGAAAAGTGAGGGAACACCAAATTGCCTTAAAGTATATGATGTGCTATATCTTAGTTGTTAGAACTAGTACTGCTAATCACAGTTCAAAGGGAAATGGACAAGAACTTAGGAATGCTTCTTTGAATATGTAGCTGTGAGTCTCTATAATTGCCAAGGCAATCTTCCTCTTATTGTTACATTAAAAAAGAAAATAAAATTAAAAATGTGAAAAGAAGAGATTTTCAAGTAACTATGGAAGGAAATAATTTTTAGTGAGTACTTACCCAGTATTCCTGGCACTTTGCATATGTTATATCACTTGAACAGTAGCATCTTCCTCGGATTTTCTCTGCTCAAAGGTCGGGGAAATAAACTCAGCAGTCTCTTGTTCTCATGCTGCAATGTGATTCTGTGAATCACCAAAAGCCAACTGAAGAATTTCAGGAAGCATGAAATATTAGTTATCTTTATAGAAAGAAGTCAAATTGCATCCAACTTCCATAGGAATGACTTTCATGCTACTGTGCTACTCTATTTATAAATTTCTAATAATCGGCAGTGAGCTAATCGGATGTAGAGCACAGCTTGATACAATTACATCAATTGTGAAGTGTCCTTTTCTTTTCAGTGACCAAGAGTGTACCACTAACTTCTATAATCTAACCTGCTGTTGCTGATAAGCATGATTCACCAATGAAAAAAGTGGTTCCATGGACCTTTGACTCGTGTGGTGCTTGGAGATTCCAACTGGGGTCAGTCTATTCTTTCTGTTGTCCCTCTGACCTTGGATTATCACTTGTATTTTGTTCAAGTAACGATATTCTCATGTGGAATTACGTGTTCATTTTCCTGTATAATTTAAGAGATCTCAGGGACTAGTTACGTTATTA
Organism: Rhinolophus sinicus; assembly: GCF_036562045.2. Classification (NCBI taxonomy): domain Eukaryota; kingdom Metazoa; phylum Chordata; class Mammalia; order Chiroptera; family Rhinolophidae; genus Rhinolophus; species Rhinolophus sinicus. The sequence goes on from NC_133752.1 coordinate 76,682,233, forward strand.
CCAGCCAAGGCAGGGTTCCTTGGTTTCCAGGACTCCCTTGTTCTCCTGACAATTTAACAATTCCACTCTCTGGCTTCTGACTTAGAGCCCAGAATAAACAGAGGGTTTGGAGCTCCTGAAAGAGTTTCAAAAGAACCCGATGGGTGTTTTTCCTAGGAAGGGTTCTTTAACTCACATTTAGAGAGAGAAGTGCACTACTGCATATAAATGATCCTCTTTAACACAATTTCTGTGATGTTGCTATGTTAGTTTTCTAGTACTGCCTTAACAAACTGCCATTCAACTTGGTGGCTTAAGAGAATGGAAATTTATTCTCTCAGTTTTGGAGTCTAGAAGTCTGAAAGCATGGTGTTGGCACTGCCATGGTCCCTGTGAAGACTCTAGGAACACATCCTTTCCTGCTTCTTCCTGGCATGTGGTGGCTCCCAGCAATCTTAGGCTTGCCTTCCTTGGCTTGTATCTGCATCACTCCAAACTTTGCCTCTATCTACATGGCTTTTTTTTTCTGTGGGTCTCTACATGTATCTCTGTGTGTCCTCTCTTCTTATAAGGTGACCAGTCATTGGATTTAGGGCCCTCTGTAATCCATGATGACCTCCTCTTACCTTAACTCGTTACATTTGCAAAGATCTTATTTTCAAATAAGGTTATATTCTTAGGTTCTGGGGAAACACACATTTTTGAGAACACTATTCAACTCTGGCGATTTCTTTTCTCAATTGAAACAAAATTATGAGTACAATCAGGGGCAGGTTAGGGAAAGTTCTGAAATTGTACGTGGAAAACAATGAGAAATGCTCGCTAATCACTCGACAGTGAGAGAAAGGTTGAAAACTCTAAAACACAGAGAATGTTTTATGCACGTCAGAGGCCCCAAATGTATACACATAATTGTTCTATCAAGAACATATGTATGTGGAGGCATTGTCCCATTATTAGCACTTAGAGACCATTTTATAAATATTAACTTTATTCTCCATAATGAAATTTATTACATTTCTTTTCTATAAAGCAAAATATTCCTATGAAATCTTTGATTTTCTTATTATCAAGCTAGTCTAAATGTAACCATCTTAAGAAAAAAAGATAATCGACATATTATTTCCAATATCAACAAGCATGATTTCTCAAGCATTTATGAAGCATGTCCTAACTAGGTTGGGGATGTTATATCATAACAGTTAAGAGTGAAAACTCTGGTGACAAACTGTCTAGATCTGAAGTATGGCTTTATACCTTATTGGCTATGGCTTAGTTTACTCATCTGTAAAATGGAAAATAGTAGTGCATATTTTATAAGGTTGTTATAAGGATTAAATGAGTATATAGTTGTATGCCAGTGCCTGTGTATGTGTATGTCTATGTAGGTATGCATATAATATGTTCATATTATATATTACATATACAAGTGTTATTCTTGCCACTTAAAGTTCTAAGTGTTTTATTTGATCGTGTCATATAATCTTCACAACTAACTTTAAGTGCTGTTTTTATAATTTACATTCTATAAATAAGAAAAAAAATGATATTATCTCCCAAAACAGTAAGTAATTTGCTGAAGCTCCCACAGTAGAGTGGTAAGGATATTAACCTTGGCAGTCTAGTTTCAAAGCCCATAGCCTTACTTATTACATAATACTGCCTCACTATTTTCAAAGTAATAATATTACAATATTACTTTGTATTAATAATATTACAAATATCAATAAATATGTGTTGATTAATTAAATCTATGCCCTAATTTCTGCTGGTTTGACTTGTTCAGAAACCTCTCAAATTTATATTCCTTTTTAGTGGCTATAAGCTAATTTATTTGTTATCGATTGTTACATAACTTAATTATCCCAAATCCTAGTGGCTTGAAACAACAATAATTTATTATCTCTCACCATTTTTGTGGGTCAGGAATTTGGAACAGTCTGCTTGGGCAGGTTCTTGTCCAGGCCTCTTAGAAAATTGCAGTCAGATATTGGCCGGGGTGGCTGTCATCGGAGGCCTTGACTGGACTTGGAGGATCCACTTTCAAGGTGGTTCATTCCCATGGCTGGTAAGTCGGTGCTGACTGTTGAATGCAGCTCTTAGTTCCTCTTTACACAGGGTTCTCCACAGGGCACTGGAGTGTTCTCAAGGCATAGCAACCAGCTTTTTCAGAGTAAACAATCGAAGAGATCGGTGTGGAAGTTCCAATGATTTTTATGGCCTTGGCTTGGAAGTCACAAACCTTCACTTCTGCTGTTTTCTCTGGTCTCAGAGACTAGCCTAGTCAACATACAGGAGACTAGACAAAATGTAAGGTTTATTAGGGACCATTTTGGACACCGATTACCATAGTCATGTATACACAACATGTTTCTGCCTCCAGACTCTCTGTTTTGGTAGTACCCTCCCTTCCTCTGTAGTTATGCCTCTTCTGTATTCCGCAGTAACCTACCTCTTGAACTCACCTGCCCTTAGAGTTACAAAAGTAGGAAGGTGACCTACCCACAGACAATCAGTTGTCACTCCCGGAATATTCGTTCCTTCCTGGAAACATACAAACTCAAAAGATCACTTGTCTAAATCATCCAATGAATACATAGGAGGATGGTCTGTAAATTTCTGTTGCTTCGTTGGTTCCTGCTCTTTTCACATCCTAAGCATTCAGTTCTTTCAGAACTTTCCATCTTCTTAGATAAAGCAGAGTTAGTGTTTTTCTTCATCATCAGAAAGTCCTAATTGATAAATCAGCTTTTAAGTACTCTTCCACCCAAGGATAAAATGTAGTGTTACGTGGATAAAAAAGTCAGGAAGCTTTTTTTGTTGTTGTAGTTTCTTGGTCTCTCAGGCAATTGGATCATTTTGCTCAGGAAGACATGTGTTCTCTGAGTTGGACTTTGGAGACCTACAGTAGAGACAGCTTCTACCTCTTCTTTTGTGAGGTCCTGCCACTACAGACTCAGTACTAAAAGACTACGTTCCTTATAAATCTGGGCTTATTAGTAACAGGGGTCTTGTTCATAGGGAATTTGTTAATTTAGTTAACATTTTAAACTCATGATTTAGTCCCATATATGTAATAGTTAAAATATCTCTCAATCTTATATGCTATTATATAGTACCGATATTTTATTAAATATCCTGAAAAAAATCAAAGACTTTTATAAATGTATGACTGTCTCTTATGCTGAAAGATCCCTACATACTAATGTATTCAATACATTTCCTTTGTTGAAAAGAATTTCTTTAATGTAAATCCATTTCAAATGATCCGGTCTTTTTGATTTCATTATGAGAAACCATGAACACCAACTTCTAAAATATACTTTCTCAGCTGGAAGTATGTCTTATTAGTTTAGTTTTAAAGCTAATAGGAATAGGCATTGTGTTCCAATCTTTTTAAGACCTGAAAAACAAGCTTTGGGGAAGAAGGGATGCAATTATGTGTGGGAAGGTAAAAACAAGGATAATTGTTTCTGGCACATTGTTAACTAAAAGTGTGTGGGTGTGTTCAAGACACCATTGGTTGAGAAGCAAATATAAGAATATTTATGTAAGGTGCTTCCTAAACATTTTTTCCCACCAAATTAACGTGTTGAGGTCTTTTCCTAAATTATTAATTGGTATCTAATCTGTTAGTCCACGTAATGAATCACATGTAACATGATGGGTCAGAGACTAAGAAGGTCAAAGCTACTTGACCGTATTTCATTTGAAGATGGAATTTCAGTAAATCCTCAGAAGAAATAAAAGAGCTGCCACCTGTCCTTTGCTTACATACTGAGTTTTGCTGTAGGTATTTATGTCACCTGAAACACCCTTGAATACACAGGTAAACATGAACTTTTGTTGGGACTATCACTTCTCTTTGGCACCCAGCTAGGTGATTGTTCATTTCACATTTGTAATGACTATGTTCTGACTGCTGATTGGGCTTTGTAAATGTGCACGTTTGTGTAAACACCTGTGGCCATGCATAAATATGCATATATTTGCATGTTTTATTATCTGTATGGGCCTTGTATGTGTCTCTGTGTCTTCTTACATGTCCCTTTGTTAAATATCTATTTCATTCCATGCTCACTAGTTACTACTTCCTCACACTTCTAGTATGTTGTATCACTCTTTCACCTCATTACCCCAATACAAGTTTCACATAACCCTTTTCAATCACGTAAGCCCTTCTTAGCGTACATGGCTATTTGAGAATTCAGAGTCCCATTCTTCTCCTTCCCTTCTTCCCAAGTCATTCCTTAGTACTTTACAGAAAGCTTTTCACTGGTGTGGGTTGACAATATGCAAGACGTTTCCTTATTTGGGAGAGTTGAGGAGCAAAGAGAAATAATTGATATTCCATGGAAGGGAAATAAATAAATGTCAAAGAGATATATGGATGGCATCTTTTTGGCATAGTTATTTAAAAAGTTACCTAGAATCAATATATTCATTTATTCACCCAGCAGTTACTGATTTACTTCTCTGTGCAAGGTAGTGTTCTGGACAATATTTACTAATGACAATGACATTCAATTCTTCAAATTCTGCTGGAAGTTGTGCTAAAAGAAAAATATCTGAATGAGTGATTTATTTGTCCAGTATGACTATAACTCAACAAATGTAGTTCTAGTGGAAAGAAAACTAGACTTAGAGACTGAAAATGTGCACCGAAACCCCAGCCCTCAACATATTGGCTTCTCTACACTGCAACCAGAATCTTTATTTTAGAATGCAAATCTGATCGTATTGTATCTCCTTGTCCTTTAAATGGCTTCTTATTGTCCTTACGATAAAAATGGCAGTCTAATGTGGCCGACAGACCCTGCATAGTCTGGCTCTGCCTACGTCTCTAATCTCATTGTCCTGTACTACTCTCCTTCTGTTGTTTGCTTCAGCCACTGCAGCCATAGTTCATTTACTAGACAATGCCCCTTTTCTCAAGACCATTGTCCATACTATGTGTCTCTTTAAAACACCAATCCTTTCCTTGCTTTTTTAACTTCCACTCATCCCAATTAAAACAGATTAGTTTATAATAGGTCTCATGAAACCATGTTGCTTTCCTTTAGATCACTTATCTCCATTTTAAATCGTATATTTAATTATTTGTGTGGTTAATATTGGCCACTCCTTCTCGACTATCTACACCCCCTAATCACTGACTGCCCTGTGCCTATCACAGTTTCTGACACACACATTTTTTTGAAAAATTGAATGATTAGAGGAAATTATTTCACTGATCTAAAAGAGTTTCACCAATTATACAATGGGGATAATAACTTACTCTGTAGATTAACTGAGTGAAAGTGCATAAAAACTTTTGCAGAATGCTATAAAAATTACCTAGGGATAATTATAATTATAATAATAACCAAGAGGAATTGCTATTCTAATTAATTGAGTAATACAGAAGAACTGGTCAGTGATAGGGGTGTGAAGATAACTTTAAGAGAAATCATTATGTCTTCTTGTAGAAAGGAAACAATAAGAGAAAAGTCTGTATCTCTTTATCTCTATCATCTCCATCTCTATGTCTATCTCTATATATCTTAAGATAGTTCAAGAGGAAATATTTATTTATGTATTTATTTATTTATTTATTTATTTATTTATTTATTTATTTATTTATTTATGTATTTATTTATTTATTTTAAAAGGACATCTTAAAAAGGAAAGTTTTCTCCTCCCTCTGTCCTCACTTCTAGTTTTAATCTGAAATTGTTATCACCTTCCAGAATTTTTGTTTTCAGTTCATGTATGGTTATCATTGGTTTTCCAAATTATATGCTTTTACTTCTGTTTTTTGATTTATCAATTTTAGACAGCATCTACTGAATTTAGATTACTATGCTAACTTCTACCTTTCCTCTTTCTAGTACCCAATTAGTATTATTCATGATTCTTCTAGTATTATATTTATGACTTTGAATAACATGCTTCAACAAGTATTTCTTGATTCGTGTAATTTGTGAGTACTTGTTGACCTCACATTACATATGATAAAGTAGTATACTTACATTTTCCCTTAATTCTCTTTGCCCTTTCTGTTACCTAAATTCTGCCAGCCATACCACTGTTTGATTTTGCCAACTTATATTGTTTCATTTTTTTTTCAAGTTCCATGCTATTCATCTATGTTTCTAATAAAGGTTAATTTTATTTTTTTATTACATTTATTGCAGTGACATTCATTAGTAAAATTACGTGTATATAGGTTTCAAGTGTACAATTCTATAATACATCTTCTATGTATTGCATTGTATGTTCACCACCCAGAGTCAATTCTCCCTCCATCACCATATATCTGACCCCCTCTACCCTCTTCTACCACCACCTTCCTCACTTACCCTCTGGTAACCACTAAGCTGTTATCTGTATTTATGGATGGATCTTGAGATGATCATGCCAAGTGAAATAAGTCAGACAGAAAAATTCGAGAATCATATGATTTCACTCATTTGGGATATAAAACTGAAAGAACAAATAAACAAGACAAACAAACAAATTAAGATTGATAAAAAAATTGAAAACACTAACAATTTTAGCATATCTTAGCAAATTCTACTTTAGGTTGCACAAATCTGCACCAGACATATTTTCCAGGTTTAGGCTAAATTTCAAGTAGCTTTCTTTATACCTCAATGCAACTGCAAAGGAAATTTCCATATTTTAAAATCCATTTAACTGTGCAATTGAGGGGCTTCCAACTACCCTTCAATTGGAAATTGCTAATCTGTAATATGACAACATTCTAAAGGCAAATAGTAAGAGAAGAATCAAGTAGAATTTAAATATCACCTTTTAAGTGATTCAAGCTTAATTAAAGTCACATGCTCAAGGACTGATATCAGTATTTGGCTGTGCTATTTGTGTGAAAAGATATTTTCAAAGATGAAATATGTAAATCTTATTACAGAACATTATTAACAGATAAACACTTGCAATTGTTTCTAATGAAAAGAAACACTAATTTTAAACCACAATTAAGCAAGACCTTATGGCCTCCCAAAATTCCATTTCTTCTCATTATTAGGTCTGCATTAAAAAACTGTACTCAGTAATTATTATTACATTTTGAATTTCATTAATAAAATCTTTGTGGAAGAAATTGAAATCAATGAACCTCATAAAACATTAACATTTTGTAAATGTGATAAATACTATGCATAAACAATATTATTAAAATTATTATATTATTGAAAACCTATAAATATTATTTCAAAGTACTGTAATGGAACACATTAAAAAGAGGATGTAATCATACATAATTGAAATTGTGACAAACAAAAGAGAACATTTCAAGTTCTTAATGCTCAAAATCGTATTATATTTAATGTGTTCAATATGTGGTCTACCGATTTTCTTATACAGGTTTTGGTTCTCCAACGAGTTTCTAGTTCTATTGCTTTGTTGTTACTGGCAGCATAACACCTTATAAATGTAGTCATATGGGTAAAATCTTTCAAGATCTTAAACATACAGATTCTTCAATGGGATCCATCTTCTCCTTCAGGAATGTTTTTTCTTTCATTAAAGTTTTATTGGGGTGACAATTGTTAGTAAAGTTACATAAATTCACATCATCTATATATCGTATTGTGTGTTCACCACCCAGAGTCAGTTCTCCTTCCATCAGCATATATTTGACCCCTTTTACCCTCATCTACCAAGCCCTCCTTCCCTTACCCTATGGTAATCACTGAACTATTATCTGTGTCTATGAGTTTGTGTTTCTTCATTTGTTTGTCTTGTTCCTTTGTTATTTTCAGTTTTATATACCACATATCAGTGATATCATATGTTTCTCTACTTTTTCTGTCTGACTTATTTTGCTTAACATAATAATTTCAAGATCCATCCATGTTGTTGCAAATGGCATTCATCTTTTCTTATGGTAGAATAGTATTCCATTGTGTATATATACCACATCTTTATCCATTCATCTATCAAAGGACACTGTGGTCATTTTCACGTCTTGGCTGATGTAAGAAAAACTGCAATGAACATCGGAGCACATATATCTTTACAGATAAATGTTTTCAGATTTTTGGGGTATATACCCAGCAGAGAGCTTGCTGGGTCATATGCTAATTCTATTCTTAATTTTTTTGAGGAAACTCCACCCTGGCTTCCATAGCTGCTGCACCAATCTGCATTCCCACCCATAGTGTATGAGGGTTCCTTTTTCTCCACAGTCTCTCCAGCACTTGTTACTATTTGTCTTGTTGATGATAGCCATTCTGACTGGGGTGAGGTGATATCTCATTGTGGTTTTCATTTGCATTTCTCTGATAATTAGTGATGTTGAGCATTTTCCTATGTCTATTGGCCAGTTGTAGTCCTTTTTGGAAAAATGTCTATTCAGTTCCTCTGCCTATTTTTTAATTGGATTGTTTGGGGGTTTTCTTGTGGAGTTGTATGATATTTGTAATATTTTGGGTATTAGCCCTTTATCGGAGGCATTGTTTGCAAAAATATTCTCCCATTCGGTCGGTTGCCTCTTTATTTTGTCAATGGTTTCTTTTGCGGTGCAGAAGCTTTTTAGTTTGATATAGTCCTATTCATTTATTTTAGCTTTTACTGCCCTTGCCTTTGAAGTCAAATTGATAAAATCCTGTTTGAACCAAAGGTCCATGAGTTCACTACTTATGTTTTTTTCTATGCAGTTTATTGCTTTAGGTCTCATGTTTAGGTCTTTGATCCATTTTGAGTTAATATTGGTACATGATGACAGCAATCTAGTCTCATTCTTTTACAGCTGACTTTCCAATTCTCCCAGCAACATTTATTGAAGAGGCTTTCTTTTCTCCATTTTATGTTTGTTACTTCTTTGTCGAAAATTGTCCATATTTGTGTGGGTTTATTTCTGGGTTCTCAATTTTATTCCAGGGGCACAGGGATGGTTCAAAATATGCAAATTGATCAATGTGATACACCACATAAACAAAATAAAGGACAAAAATCATATGATTATATCAAGAGATGCAGAAAAAGCATTTAACAAAATACAACATCCATTTATGATTAAAACACTTAATAAAGTGGGTACAGAAGGAAAATACATTAACATAATAAAGGCCATATATGACAAACCCTCTGCTAATATCATGATTGATGGTGAAAAACTGAAGCCCTTTGCTCTACATTCAGGAACACGACAGGGCTGTCCCCATCACCTCTGCTTTTCAACATAGTGTTGGAAGTCCTTGTCAGAGCAATCAGGCAAGAGAAAGAAATAAAAGTAATCTGCATTGGTAATAAAGAAGTTAAATTGTCACTTTTTGCAGATGACATGATGTTATATATAGAAAACGCTAAGGACTCCACCTGAAAGCCATTAGAAACAATAAATGAATACAGTAAAGTTGCCGGCTACAAAATCAATGTACAAAAGTCCATTGTATTCCTATATACTAACAATGAAATCTCAGAAAAAGAAATTTTAAAAATCAATTTCTCTTGCAATTGCAACAAAAATAATAAAATACCTAGGAATAAACTTAACCAAGGATGTAAAAGACACTGAAAACTGTAAGACATTTTTTAAAGAAATTGAAGAAGACACAAATAAATGGAAAGACGTTCTGTGTTCATGGATTGGAAGAATCAGCATAGTTAAAATGGCCATATTACCCAAAGCAATATACAGATTTAATGCAATCCCCATCAACATCTCAACGGCCTTTTTTAAGGAAATAGAACAGAAAATCATCAGATTTGTATAGAACCACAAAAGACACTGAATAAACAAAGAAATCCTAAGAAAAAAGAACAATGCTGGAGGTGTCACACTCCCTGACTTCAGCTTGTACTACAGGGCAACAATAATCAAAACTGTTTGGTACTGGCAGAAAAACAGACACACAGACCAATGGAAATTTTTTATAGACCTTGCTCACTTCCTGTTTTCATTTGAACAGACTTTATTACATAATTCCAGTGAAACCAAATGTGCTTCTCCTTTTTGACTTCCTGTTTTACTTTTCAGGAATACAAACTCAAGTTTTTTGAAGGATGTCTGCAACCACATAATTATTTTTAATGTTGAAGATCTCAAAATGCTTTTAGTTTCTCAAATTTGTTTGCTATTTTGACTGCATATTGAAATTCAGGTTCTAACTAATTTTCCCTCAGAAATCCCCAAGTCATTGTTCCATTGCCTCCTAGCCTTCTGTTTGGCTAATGGGAAGATTGATTCCAGTCAGATTCTTCTGACTTTGTAGGTAATCTACATTCATTTCCCAAAGCTTTTAAGCATATTCTTTTTATTTTGTATTTGAAATTCTACCAAGATATGCATCTGTATAGGTTAATTTTTCATTCATATTTTTGGAACCAGGTAGCATCTTTCATTGTGGAGATTTAACTTTCCTTTAGCTCAGGAAATGCATATTTTAATCATTTTTTCCACTTCCATTTTCTGTCCTCATTTCTAAAATTTCCCTTAGACAGATACTGTCCTTCCTATATTGATTATCCCTGCCTCTTTATTTTAATAATTTACATCATTTTGTCCTTTTGTTTTGTAATTATTAATTTATTAATGTATCAATAAATATTTATTGAATAATGCCTAGGTAAATATTGAGCTCTAGGCTCTGTGAATACAATAGGAAGCCGGCAAAAATTCCTGCCCTTATATTATAGAATCTAACACTTCCTAGTTTGAATTTTCTGAGTGATTTCCTCAGTTCTGTCTTGGAGAACAGTAATTTTGTCTTGATATATGTTTATACTATATTTTCCTTCTGTTGAAATTTTAAGTTTGTTATATTTCTAATATGTAAAAATATTTTGTCTTTTCTTCTACTTTTTCCTTTATTGTGACATCCACTAGTTTTATGGTTTCAGTAGCTACTTGAATAGTGCCAAGATTGCTAATTATATGTTTATTACAAAAACTTTAATTTCAGAGATATGATGTAAAAGTTTTACATGTACACATGGGAAAATCAGACATGATTATGGATGAAAGTGAGGACAGACTAACTATTATGTTGGTACAAAAGGAATTGCAGTTTTTGCCATTATTTTCAACCTTTTAAACCACAATTACTTTTGCACCAACCTAATATGAATAAATACTTATACTATCCATCAGTGTGAAAGCTGAAGTCCTGTGGATGTGATATGTGTAGGACAGAAAGGAAGGCTAATTAGTACTCCTCTCCTTCTTCCTCTCTTTCCATTAACAGAACCACATTCCTCATTATCGTTGTCTGGGGTAGCAATATTCTTAAATGCCCAGCACACTCTTCCCTCCCCAACCCATTACTCACAGTGGAAGGCATGATTGGAATAGAGTGGAGTACACCTATGATCCAGGTGGGTCTAATTTTCAGCAATGGCTGTACCTTGGCCGAGTTTCCTCCAGGAATCAGTCTGAATCTGGTAACTAATAGTAATCTGGAAGCCAGTGGGGTATCAATCTACAAACTGGATGACATACTTTTTTTGAAAAGGGCAGAATAAACATTTTGGGGGAATCACAACGCCGTGGTACACAATATGGCAAGAGTTTCATTTTGTCTCCTAATCTATGTATTTATTATGGTGAGGGTAATATGACACCATCTGTTTGACTTGCTCTGCAGACCTCTCCTACACAAAGGTGTTTATCATGAGCTTCTAAGCAGAGACTACTGGGGCTTATGTGGCAAGAGAGACCTGAATACATTGATAGCACATACTGTTGGTCTGGAATTCTGGCAGATCTATATTCAAGTGATTTTAAAATCTGAGAGAGACAGTTATGGAGTACTATCTATCTTATAAGAGTGTTAAGGTTAGTGTAGGTTGGACACTTAATACTGAAGATATGTATTTCTATAGGAAGGCACATTTTCAGTGACCCAGGGTGGTATGAGTGGTGAGGACAGAGTTATAGGGACATGACGTTTAGTTACAGTTATGGGGTCTAAGAAAATGGAAAATGTGAACCTGGATTTCTTACGTTATTCATCATAAACTTTCCATAAACAGGAGGTAAACCCAGAATCTGTTCTACCAACAAAGACATGGAAAACCAAGAATTTTTTTTTATATATAGAACTATGAACTCATTGGCCAAATTGTGAATTTGGTCCAAGTCTAAGCCAGAATTTCACTGTCAATGGCACAGTGCCCTTGCACATAGATATTGGCAGAATTTTTCTTGAAAGTGATGTGCTATTCAGGGTGGAAGAGCCAGTGGTAAGTGTCAACACAAACTTCATCAATAAATGTAGTAACAAGTGTTGGAGAGGCTGTCGAGAAAAAGGAACCCTCATACACTGTTGGTGGGAATGCAGACTGATGCAGCCACAATGGAAGGCAGTGTGGAGGTTCCTCAAAAAATTACGAATAGAATTGCCATATGACCCAGCAATCCCTCTCCTGGGTATCTACCCAAAAAATCTGAAACATTTATACATAAAGACACGTGTGATCCATTGTTCATTGCAGCTTTGTTTATGGTGGCCAAGACATGGAAACACCAAAATGTCCTTCGATAGATGAATGGATAAAAAAATTGTGGTATATATACACAATGGAATGCTATTCGGCGGTAAGAAAAGATGATATAGGAACATTTGTGACAACATGGATGGATCTTGAGAGTGTAATGCTGAGCAAAATAAGTCAGACAGAAAAAGCAGAGAACCATGTGATTTCACTGATATGTGGTATATAAACCAAAAACAACAAAAGAATAAGACAAACAAATGAGAAACAGAAACTCATAGACGCAGACAATAGTTTAGTGGTTACCAGAGGATAAGGGGGGAGGGGAGTGGGAGATGAGGGTAAAGGGGATCAAATATATGGTGATGGAAGGAGAACTGACTCTGGGTGGTGAACACACAATGGGATTTATGGATGATGTAATACAGAATTGTACACCTGAAATCTATGTAATTTTACTAACAATTGTCACCCCAATAAATTAAAAAAAAAAAAAGTAGGTTTCAGGTCTACAAACACTGCTTTGGAGAGAAGTTCCCTATCCCCCATCTCACTGAAGGTGGTAAAGGAGTCACCTCCCTTAAGTTGCAATAGTTACTTGGCTAGATGGCATGTCCCAGTCAGTAGAGCTCTCAGAAGTCAATTGCTTGCTGGGCACCAGGCTGGCTCATGTGGTGTAGATGGGTATATGTATGTAGCTATGAGTTAGGAGATGAAACTAGCCAGAACAGACACAGAGTCCTGTTACCATGCCAACAAACTAAGGTTTATGGTAAGCCATTCACTGATAATTTTTTTTTTTAAGTTTGATTTTCTCTTTCAAATGATCTTTTGATTTAGAATGTGTTATTATGGTTGCTCATGTTGGAATTTATTTTTTGCATAAGAAGATTCCCAAATCATGTTTAGTGATACTTGTTTGCTCATGTTTATGCATGGTAATTAGATGGATTAGCATAGGTAGCAGGTACACAGGTTTCTGTGAATTTAATATAAATAGGTTCATAAATATAAAGGATGAGACAACACATCAAATAATGCAGAATATCTTAAATATAATCGCCTTGTTTAGACAACAGTTAAATAAAAATAAAAATGCTGTATTGTTTTTGAATAATGACATTGTTGTCACCATCATTATGACCTGACTGATACTTTCTTTTCCATAAACCTTTGAGTTCGCTATATATTGATAAACTCTAACAGAGAGAAGGATATATTGGTTGAAATATTGATTTGAATTAGAGTCCCTGTCGTAGGACCATTTACAGCCTAATGGATCTAATTATCTTTCAGTAACTTTGGAAAATGCATCTAATTGTCAAACCTGGCATCAATTTAGCACAAAGAGCAAACATTACATAATGAAGATGTTTTATTACAAAAATCTTACAAGTAACCATTTGAACTTCTTTTACAAAGATTTTTAGACATACTTAAGACAGAAAAAGAGAGGAGTCAATAGGAACAGTTTTATGACAATTTTCCCCCTTGGTCACAGGGATGCATTTATAGTCCTTTAAGTACAGGCCTTAAAGTAATATGTTGCCACGTTTTATTTGCTCTTTTATATGCTCAGAGATAAAATGACAATATCAAAGCAGTAAATACTCTACAGAAGATATTGATGGAAACAGTTGTATAATAGAAAAACATCTCACTTTTCCTATTTATACTCGTATGGGGATATTGGAAAACAAATCAAACAGAAGGTGGGGGTTCTATGAGAAGGGATTAAAAAACAAACAAACTCCAATTAAATTTTCTCTTTCAGTTGTTCTTTTTAAAGACTGTTTTCTTTGTATTTCTTCACTCATCTCCATGGCATGACACTTTCAGAAGGTAGTACTAAAACACAAGCTGAGATGACTACCGCAGACACAGGAACTAGTTCTGTAGCGGTCACAAAAGGTGACTCTCCAAAGCCATTGTTCCTCATCTCATTTAATGTCCGAACAGCATCCATGATTTTGCTCTCTTATAACTTCTCTTCAGTGCTTCCCAGAAAGATTTTGAGGCACATGTCATTATCAAAGAACAGTAGAAATATTTCAGTTGTTCATGGCAGAGGGCTTAAGTACATAACTATCTTATACTGTAGTCTCTTCTTTCTTTCTTAATTGGTATGTTGATATTTTTCTCTTCCAAACTTATTTGAAGTAAAATAATATAGTTTGTGTAATTTATCTTAAATATTTCCTTTTCATTAGTTAGTGACAGGTAAATAAAACTGATTGTGATAAGTTATCTTCTTTGTTATTGCAGGATACTGGGCTTTTTTTAAATTGTCATAAGGTTAAATCACCTTTGTCTAGATGCACAGTTATTGCTTAGATGGTCCCCAGGAATTGGAGACAAAGATGTCTCTGTGAGTCTTGATGCCACTCCTGGCATCTATGATGAAAATGTTTCTTTATGTTTGTTCATGGTTCATTACTGAGCCATATGGATACTGGCATAGCTCCTTACATGTATGCTTTAAGAGAATTATTATTAGGATTCTTATGACAAAGACCCATGGCCCTGTCCCAGAGGACAGCTTCCTCACTTATAATGAGGGCTCTGGTATTGAAGAGACAGGACCTCATTCTAGGAAGCCAGAACTATTTCTTTCCCAGAATCCAGTCCAATGTAGTCTCTGAGAATCTTGACTTTCATGAAAGAAGTGACAATGTGAATTTCTCTCTAGACATGTATACTAAATACTCTAGGGTGGAAGAAGAGGGGACATTTATATTCCCTAGGAAGCTAATGTTTCCTGAAAGTAGCTACAGGTCATTAAAAGCAAGGTGGTTCTACTATGGGTGATTTAAACACCCAGTATAAAGAGTGTCACCTCTTCTCTCTGTCTCCTTCCCTATTTTTGAGAGGGTAAGTTGATATTTTTATGAAGGCAATAGCTTCTCTGGAGCTCTCCTTAGTACTAAAAATCAGTATTCCTTTTCTGAAAACTTTGGACAATTTAAATATTTTCAGCCCGTATTTTGTCTAGCGGTACTCTGTTGCTGTCACCAGAATAAATGTAGTTGCTTCATATTTCACTAATGACCCCAAAGTCTGCTTAGTGCTACTCTATAATGAGAATTTGTATAACTGTGTTCTAATAATCATTATTACTCTAGGTCAGTTGATTCTGGATTCTACTGAAATTTTTATTGCTCTCATGACTGGCTGTGGTATATCTGCTCATACAGTTGTCACAGCAGGACAACTTTTAGTTTGCTCTACCTTTGTAAGAGTTTCATATATGCAGCAATAAATCAGAGATTGTACATATAAAACTCCTTGTAAGAGCTTCATTAATTAAAATGTATTGAGGAAAAAAAAATGATGCTCGAGGGCAACCGTGTATTATAATACTAAATTTCCTCAGTTTTTCATATATTAACATCTCTAAAGTTCGTTTTTATGTTACCATAAATGGCATTTTTGATTTGATTTAGAAAAATGGTAGAATCTACCAGCTTTCTAATGTCCTCAAGCATTCTATAGCCAAAATGCAAAGAGTAAATTGGGTCAGATATTTCACAGAATGAATTAAATAAAGAGTCTTCATTTCTGAAAGGAAGTATCACATCATATGGAGATACTGTAGATGGTGAGGAGCTCCCAAGAATAGTCATACTATAATAAATGGATATAAATTGGACCATGGGTTACAACAATGTCTGTTTTTCACATTCCCAACCAAGCAAGGATAATTACAATGGATTTGGCAAAACTAAAAACAAAAATAAAACACACAAATTTACAACAGGGACAGGGACAGTGTTCCTATGAACCGAGAGATG
This sequence comes from Rhinolophus sinicus, assembly GCF_036562045.2. Lineage (NCBI taxonomy): Eukaryota > Metazoa > Chordata > Mammalia > Chiroptera > Rhinolophidae > Rhinolophus > Rhinolophus sinicus. The sequence goes on from NC_133752.1 coordinate 76,698,441, forward strand.
TTTGGAAAAGTTGGAAATAACTCCCATTCAATTGGGAACATTTCAAAGTAGAGTTCTAAATAAAACAAACAAACAAACAAACAAACATGGAGACAATAACAAAAACAATGTAATTTTTTGACCAGTATTAAAACAATAGGAGAGACCCTAGCCATCTTGCCCAACTCACACACAAACCTATTTTATGTTGAAACTGCTTTATCAAAACATGTTCTGATAAAAAGGTCATTAAAAGGATGCTCTCTGGCTCTTTCCATTGGGTGATCTTACAGTCCACTGTTGGTTGCACAGTTACCAAGCGCCAATGAGTACAGTCTGTTAGTGTGCTGCCATCACTTTGAAGTAGACAAGCTGGACCTACCTAACCCTCAGGGTACAAAATCCTGCAGAGTTAGCATCAGCAATGGCTACTGCTGATGACATTACCCAGTAAATCATGCTCCACACATCATTCAAGACAGAACTATTTTCAAAAAGAGAGGTATATCTTGGACTTGACAGGTGTGATACATCAAATCTAGGTTTCAAAGCCAAGAGTAGATTCAGTGAAACCACATGAAGCCACATGTATATATATAAATGCATTCAAATTAAACTTGTTTTCAAATGTAGGCATGCTTAAGAGCCCCATTTGGTTGGAATTTAATAACATTTTAATTAATTTATGTATCCAAATTATAAAGGGAATGACACTGAAAATTTAAACAGTCTATAGACTCTGAGATTAGATGTCCTTGTGTTTCATTTGGGACCAAACCAGATAAATTAAATGATTCTGAACTTGAAGGTAAAAAGTAACTAGAAGTCTCTCCCATTGAATTCTAATTCTTACTGAACAACAACTGTGACTAATACATAGGAGGGATTGTGGTGAAATGGAAAAGCACTGGCCACATCACCCTTAATGCAGGACTTGTTCCAGCTGTCAGCAGACAGTGTCCAATAATTTGCTTTTCAGTGTTTGCCTAAGCTGCAGAGAGCTGCCTCACTCAAGGGATAGCCTTCCTGGGGCAGTCCACACCAAATGACTGGGCATGCATGGTGGGGTATAAAGGCTGAGCCATTCTGGTCCACCAAAGAATGGGCTGTATGTATAGACTCCAGAGATCTGCCTGGGGTGAGCTGAGGCTTTGTTGGAACTGCATTGCTGTTCAGTTCCGCTTCTTTCTCTTTCCATGTGCTCTAATAGTCATCCTGTACGCCAAACTCTTTCTCTGTGTCTGCTTCTGGAAAGCCAACCTGCAACAGGGAACATACATAAATGATCTTTGCAAGAAAACACAACAAACTGTTTAGCTTGCAGAGGGCTTTGGTGAGGTAAAAAATGGTAACTTACGGTATCTAGTTCTGCTTGCCCCAGGAACCAAATTTCTTACTACCTTGCCAGAAAGAGTTGTATGTTATTTTTTTCTTTTCCAGACACTTGCCGATGAAAAGATAATTTTTTTTCCCAGTGTGTGTATGTGTGTGTGTGTGTGTATGTGTGTTACACCATTTAAAATTTTTGGATAATTTACCTCTAGGGCAAAGAACTCCAAAGGAGAGAAATGTACATGTAAATTGTTGTGTATTGACTCCAGGGCTATCTTACCTTTAACAGCTTATTTCAACACTCTAATTCACCTGCTTATTTCCACTGAATTAAGCACTCTTTTCCCTGTTCCATGTAAAACTTTTCTTCTTTCTTTCCTTCCTTCCTTACTCAAGTATAGTGACATTCAATATTATATTAGTTTTAGGTGTACAGCATAGTAGTTAGACATTTATATAACTCTGTTTGTTTTCCAAGTTTGCTTGAGAATTAACTTTTATTTTATTTTTATTTTATCATTTTCTGCTCATTCTTAGTCTTTGATTGTCAATCCACTTTTAGGGAGAGCGTGCCAGTTAATTTTTCTGCCTTCTCTGCCCCATTTTTCCACTGAAACAGTCCCTTTCCACCCCTATAAGCTGCAAGACAGAGGTAAATTATTTTAGTATTTGCATACTTGTTTAAGTCTTTTCTGTAGAATAAGAAAGAATTTGGTTAGCTGTGTGATCATGGGGAGAAAACCTAACTCTCTCAGGATTTTTGTCAGGAAAACAAACTATTATAAGTATTTTGAGAAGGAAGGGTTTTAATACTGGGAGTAACTGTTCAAAAAATTACTGGAAAAGCTAGAGGAGTAAAGGTCAGGGAAGGCTACCACTAACTCTCAGGTTCTTTGGTTGTTTTCTGTAAATTAGAAGTCACTCCTGTTATCTGGCTCAGGAAATTCAGAAAACCATCCAGGATATGGGCACAGCTATATTTAATACTAATGAAGGTGATCTATGGTAGAGAACCTGGAGGCTTTAGGAAAACTTTCCATCTGTTAAAGCCCATCTGTTTGACCAAATACTTGGATTAAGAGAATGGCCTGTCTTTCCAACAAGTACCTCTCATTGGCAAAATTTAAATAGGAACCACACTAAAAAGATTTATGGTAAATGTAGTTCCCAGGATTCTTTGGTCCTTAAGCTTTTGTTTTCCTCCTAATAAATGAAATGACTGAAGTATATTCCTACCTGTGTTAGTTACGAAAAACAAAATGAACTTACCTCATGTTAGTTATATGGCAACCAAATTAGTTTGTGGGAGCAGACGTCACTACCTTCACTACCTTTTTAATAAAAATGCACAGCCACGCCTACCGAAATCTCTACAAATATTATGGATATGATTACCTTTGTTAAAAGACATGCTTGGATCAACAGGAAGGATGCTTTCTGTGGAACTGCTTATGGTTTGACTATTCTAATTTGAGAGCTAATAGGTTTTTTCTAGTTCCTTGAAGATAATAGCTTTTGTAAGGTGTTTATGCGCCTTTTGGAATAAATTAAATTTAGTGTCACCTAGTAGTATCTCTTTCTCCTTGAATCTTCTGTGATTTATTAATTATTTTAAGAGAATTCAAATATGTTCTATCATTAGAAATTGATGTCAGATTCTGATGAATTCATACAGGATCTATCTGCCTTTTCTTCCTTCTTCTTCCTACCACTTTTCTCTTTTTCACTATCAAATCCCACCATTTGTCATCAACACTTCTGCTCTAGGATCCCCTTGACCACAAAGGGGATATTTAAGCAGCCAAAACTTAGTATTTAGTGGCTTAATATTAAGTTGTCTTCTGTTCTATGTTATCCATGATATTTCTCACAGTTTTAGTAGCTCGATTTCAGGATAGTTCCCTGTGCATAACTTTGTTTGTTTGGGTTCTTTTCTGAGAGATGGGAGGCAGGAAGAAGGCTATCCTGACTATTTCTGATCTCCTTAGTTCTCTAGCTAAAGACTGCTGATATATAACCTCTTTACTTAAATAATTACAATATGCTTGAATATGTTATTTTCATGTTATGTTCAACCACTTGGCTAACAATAAAAGATGAAGAACATGATTCGTTTGATTCAAGTTTAGAAAAATTCCTGAATAGACATTACTGCAAGTACTAGGAGGTGAGGTGGTTAAGAATGTAGGTGAGACAGAGATTGAAAAAAATGAATTTTCAAATTGAATTGGATTTGAAAGGAAGTACAGCTAATAGGACTTGTAGATTTGGAGAAAATGGATGCATCAGTCATAGCCTAGTAGACAAAAGATGGTATTTTTAAAAGAGGTAAGTGTTAGAAGATCCAAGATGGCAGACTAGATAAAGGCTGTGCTTGCCTCATCCCGTGAAAACATTAAAATTACAACTAAAGTATAGAACAATCGACCTGGAGAACCATCTCAAGACTAGCTGAACAGAAGTCCTATAACTAAGAATGTAAAGAAGCCATGTCAAGACTGGTAGGCAGGTCACAGACATGGAACATGCTGGCCCCAAACCTCCATGTGGCAGTTGAGAATTAGGAGGGTTGTCTTGGCCACAGAGGTTCCCCCTGGAGGAACAAGGGACCCCAGCCCCAACGCAGGCTTCCCGGCCCAGAATACTGCTGTCAGGAAGAGAAACCCCCACAACGTCTGGCTATGAAAAAGGGTAGAGATTCTGATCATTTGAAAGGAATGGAAGGCTGTGAGAAACACAGATGTCCTCTTCAATGGCCTGTCCAGAGCCTCACTCACTCGCAGATGCTTACCCTGGGCTCTGGTGGAGGGACAGTGACTTTGGGGGTTGTGGAAGACATACAGGGAGAAACTGAGTCATGTGGCTTTGGGGCAAGGACTGGAGGGACAGTTACCATTTTTCCTGTGTGGGGTCCTCCTTTTGTGCAGCCAGCAGGCAAGCTGATTTGGTCAAATCTGAATCTGAATCTAAATCTGAATCTGAATTGGTCTGATGAGCTTCATAGGGACCCCACTCTACCCAATTTGCCCAATGCCAGAGGCAATTTTTCAGTGAGCCTCAAGCCCCACCTGCATTGCACTCTTTTCTTGGAAAACTATTAGGGTCTTTAGTCTACAAGCAGGTGATGACTGGCCTCGGTGTGCTCTGAGACTTTTGCTGAGTAGCTCCAGGCTCAGTATTGGCATCAAACGAGAGTCTAATCTGGTGACTTCCTGAGACCCCATCTCATCCAACTTGCAGACTGCTCAAGGCTTTATCAGTGGCTGAACCTTAAGGAAGCTGACAGCTAGCAGCAAGCTTTGGAGTGTCCTGGCTTTTTGAGGAGTTATCCCAGACCCGGTACTGGTAACAGCCATCCTCAGTTCCCTGTGTAGCCTCTCTTACATACCTTCAAGTTTAGCACAGACAGTGAACAACCATAGGCCACTTTGTAGTTCCTACCAACTAGTCCCTGGCAGGTTACAAGCAGTAGATGACCTGGGCCTGCGCTGGAACCCTCCCAAGAGGCCTCGGAACAAACATACTTAAAAGTCAGCTTCAGACCACAGCAGACACCACCAAATTAGCCTCATAAGTCGCATACACAAAATTGGTCTCAACAGACACTAGAGCCCACTGGAGGATGGGGTGTAGTCCCACTCAGTAGGGTAAACCCCTAGCACAGCAGCCTGTAAGGGGTGGATGTGGCCAAACCCCACAGCCAGTCAGACTGAGGGTGAAACCCACCCACTGATATGCCAATAGCAATAAGTCTCAACTATAAGAAGTGGGCACACACAACCCATACAAGGGACACTCCTGGAGCCCCGGGAGCAGATAACTAGGCAGACTATGCCCCTGGACCTCACAGGGCACCTACTACATAAGGCCACATGGCCAAGACTGGGAGATGTAGCAGAACTACCTAATACATAGAAACAAACACAGAGAGACAGCCAAAATGAGGAAATAAAGAAATACATCCTAAATGAAAGAACAGAAGAAAACTCCAGAAAAAAGAGCTAAATGAATGGAGCCAAGCAAACTACTAGAGACAGAATTCAAAACAATGGTTATAAGGATGCTCAAAGAACTTAGAGAGAACTTCAATAAAGAGATAGCAAGCATAAAAAAGGACATAGAAACCATAAAAAAAAAAAAAAAGTCAGAAGTGAAGAATACAATAACTGTAATGAAGAATGCACTGGAAGAAATCACCAGCAGCTAGATGAAGCAGAGGGTTCAACTGGTGATTTGGAAGACAAGGTAGCAGAAAACACCCAATCAGAACAGTAAAAATAAAAATAAATAAATAAATAAATAAATGAATGAATAAATAAATAAATAAATAAATAACTGAGTTTAGTTTAAGAGACCTCTGGGAATACATTAAGCATAACAACATTCACATCAGGGGGTACCAGGAGAAGAAGAGAGACAGCAAGGAATTGAAACCCTATTTGAAGAAATAATGATGGAAAACTTCCCTAACCTGGTGAAGGGAATAGTCATACAAGCCCAGGAAGTGCCAGAGTCCCACACAAGATGAACCCAAGACACATTATAATTAGCATGCCAAAGGTTAGAGACAAAGAGATAATCCTAAAAGCAGCAAAAGAAAGGCAACTAATAACTTATAGGTAGCTCCCATAAGATTGTCAGCTGATTTCTCAACAGAAACTCTGCAGGCCAGAAAGGATGCTTTCTGTGGAACTGCTTATGGTTTGACTATTCTAATTTGAGAGCTAATAGGTTTTTTCTAGTTCCTTGAAGATAATAGCTTTTGTAAGGTGTTTATGCGCCTTTTGGAATAAATTAAATTTAGTGTCACCTAGTAGTATCTCTTTCTCCTTGGCATAAAATATTCAAAGTGATGAAAAGCAAGAACCTACAACCAAGATTACTAAAAAAGGCTATCATTTAAAATCAAAGAACAGATAAAGAGCTTCCAAGGCAAGAAAAAGGTAAAGTTTATCATCACCAAACAAGTATTATTATACAAGAAATGTTAGAAGGACCATTTAAAATGAAAAACAAACAAAAAGGACTAAAAATATGAATAATACAATGACAAAAGCTACATATCTATTGACAATTACTTTCAATGTAAATGGATTAAATGCTCCATTCAAAAGACATAGGAGGGCTGAATGAATAAGAAAACAAAACCCTTAACATATGTTTCTTACAAAAGACTCACTTCAGATCTAAAGACACAGACAGAAAGTAAATGAAAAAAGATATTTAATGAAAATGAAAAAAGAAAAAAAAAGCTGGGGTAGCAATACTTGTATCAGACAAAATAGAGTTTAAAACAAAGGCTATAACAAGAGGCAAAGAAAGATTCAGTAATCCATTTCTGAGTATTTTCCCAAAGAAACCCAAAATACTATTTTGAGGAGACATGTGCATCCATATGTTCATTACAGCATTTTTTACAATGGCCAAGATGTGGTAGCAGCCTGGGTGAATGGATAAAGATGAGGTAGTACATATATGTAATGGAATATTGCTTGTCTATAGACGGTAATTAGTTCTTGTTACTTGTGACAAGATGGAGGGTATTATTCTGAGTGGAATATGTCAGACAGCAAAAGACAGATGTAACGTGATTTCATTTATATGTGGAATCTAAAGAACAAAATTAACAAACAAACAAAACAGAAACACACTCATAGATACATTTTGATGGTTGCCAGATGGGAGGAGGTTTGGGGGTGGGGGAATAAAAGAAAGGGATTAAGAAGTACAAATTGGTTTTTACGAAGTAGTCCTGGGGATGTAGGGTACAGCATAAGGAATATAGTCAATAATATTGTAATAACTATGTATGGTATCAGATGGGTACTAGATTTATCGAGCTGATAGATGTGAAAGGGTTTTAGAGGTGGAGTGAAAATGGTGAAGGGATTAAGAAGTACAAATTGTACAAAATAGTCACGGGGATGTAAAGTACAGCATAGGGAATATAGTCAATAATATGGTAATAACTATGTATAGTGCCAGGGGCGTACTAGACTAGTCAGGGTGATTACTTTTTAAATTACATAGATGTCTAACCACTATGCTGTACACCTGAAATGAATATAAAATAATACTGTTAACTGTAATTGAAAAATTTAAAAAGAGGGTTAAAGGTGAAGTGGAATAAGAGGTTCAAATTATCAGGTAGAGAACAAATAAGTCATGGGAATGTAATGTACAACATAGGAAATAAAGTCAGTGATATTGTGATAGCATGGTATGGTTTGAGATAGTTGCTGGACTTTTGGTGATCACTTCTTTAAGTATGTAAATGTTGAATAACTATGGTGTACATTGAAACCAATACGCTACTGTATGTTTGCTGTATTTTAATAAAAATTAAAAAAGATAACGCCAGACATTCTCTTAAGTTTGGAAAAAACAGAAATATTTTAAAAATCTGTCATTTGAAGTAATCAAGTCAAATGAAAATGAAAATGGATGTTTTAGTATAAAATAACAGTTTTAAATTTTAAATATAATTAAAAAGTATGAGTTACTATTTTAAATAATCTAAGATACTTCATTATTAAGCATATTTTAGAAACCTATATCATATTAACATATTGATATTGAATAATAATTTATTCATAGGATTACATCATTGTCTAAAATATTTAAGGAATTCCAGTCACCAGAAATCACTACTTTTGTAAACACAGTGTTGAGAGAAGATATATATTTGGGGGAATAAATGAGGGTGTTCTGCGGTTGTAATGGGCTGCCCATGCCTAAGAATTCTAACCAAAGTTGCAATGCTGAGAGCAACCATGAGACTACTTCTTAGATTCTTAGGTTATTTGTCTTTGGAGATACTCAAAGGATGAGAGGGTGTCATGTCAGATTAAGTAAAATATTATCATAATTTCCACAAAGTGGAATTCTGAAATTAATAGCTGAAATTTATGTAATTTGGTCCATTGGAAAGGCATATATTAATTAAATTATCCCCCTCTAGAATTTCTTCTAAAAAGTAATCTGGAGAAAAATGCTTGTTACTCATATAATATTTTGTACATCATGAGCTCTCAATGAATGCATTTTTAAAATGTTAACTTTGTCTATTGCCGTCTTCATTTTATCACTTTGGCCAGCTCCTCCTTGTGGCAGAATTACCTGAGCAACATAACACTATGCTAATCAGTCCTAGGTTTAAGTAACATAGGATCATTCCTGTTTTCAAAGGTGAAATTTTGACTTTTATGAGTTACTAAATAGGTCATTAAGAAACCATCTATGTTTTAAAATACTTAAAAGGCTAGTTGTGACTTTGAAAAAAAATGGCGCCAAAGACCCTTTACCACATTGGTCGATTATTTCTTACATTAATATCCCTTCATGTGTTAACAGGCACATTCACCTTTACAGAATAGAAGAGCTAGAGAATGTTTCTATATAATACATCACTGTAAGTATTTTACCAAGTTACTATGTCTACTACAATAAATAACTCTGGAGCACTGAATTAGAACCAATGAGTAGGAGTTACAAGGAGGTCTCATCATCCTCATGGAATACCCATAGAACCATTGTGTGTTGTATATTAATGTTGAAGTGTTTAAATGATTTGTGAGTTTTTAAATTGTCCAGAATACATTGACAATAGCATAGCCAGGCAAACTTGGACTAAGACCGAGACTGAGATTCAAGCTTTCAGGAAGCAGCTGGTGAAGCTGCTCAACAAGCAAGGAGGGCATAGTCTTCACGCTCCTCCTCAAAAGTGGCTAAGACGATGATTAAAAAAAGAAAGAATAACCTAAAGGGAATCAAGGACATTTTGGTAAATAGATTTCATCGCTCTGTCCCATCCCATCTCCTCACTCAAAGGGATTATTCAAAGTTAACATTTCCTAAGCTATAGGAGAAAAATGTTGTGTTATATACTCTCTTCAGGGTATTGTATTGGCTGCCTACTTTGATTATATTTACATTTTCATAACTAAGAGAGAGTCTACATTTTTTTCATCCGTAGTAACAAAAATCTGTCTATAAACGACTTGCCTTTTTATCTATAGTCATAGAAGTTCTTCAACGGGAAATTCTTATGAAGTTGTAAAGTTCCATGTGGCAAGGTCCAGTTGGAAATCAACTTGCTTCCCTGGGTGAAAAGGGGGAAGGGATTAAGTACAAATTGGTAGTTACAAAATAATCACAGTGGTGTAAAGTACAGCATAGAGAATATAGTCAGTAATATTGTAATAATTATATATAGGGTGAGGTGGGTACGAGACTTATTGCAGGGATCACTTCATAAATTATATAAATGTCTAACCACCATGCTGTACACCTGAAACTAATATAAAATAATACTGAATGTCAACTATAATTGAAAAAAATAAAAAAATGGATGCATAATCTTAAGAAAGAATGCAATCTGCATTAAACTAAGAAGAATTTAATTAGATGTATTAGCACATTAAATGCATAACTTGACTCAAATTAAAAATAAAACATTTTAAGGGTAGTAAATTTTCTTCTTTTATAAGATATTCCAAGTTTTAGAAATAAAAGTTTATTAAAACTCAGTCATACAATGGATATAAAAGATGTATGATTTTTAGAATGATGCATTTTATGATGTTATTTTTTCTCTATATAAAAAGTTACAAATAAACAGTATACAATCTTCAGTACACAATCTTTTTTTTAATCAGCATAGCTTGCTATTTTGAAGTATCGAAGTTACAGCAAATATGTTAACCATACCTACATCGTCTTTGTTCTCTATTAATGGAAGTGAAAGCCAATTTGAAGTGAAGTTTATATCCTCTAAAGCCATGTTCTAAAAACTAAATCCTGAGTGTCAAAAAGATGTATTAATGTTAAACCATAATGTTTCTTTTTTTGATTTGGATACAACAAATAGTTCTATATGTTTATCCAAGTATCCTCCACACATCTACACATCTCTCTGCATATATATATATATCATCTGTTTATGTATACATATTTGGACTGAGGTCCTTAATTAATCAGGTTCTCAACTAAAATAGAAGAGAGAAATAATGTGATATTCTATATGCCAATATGCTTCATAGACTAAGAAAATAAAGGTGAATGAGATGGGAGTAGCAAAGAACAGAAATGTCTTATTGCCTATTCCAGCATACTTGTGGTTTTGTATTATTTGTCATTATTTAATTAAATAATTTCACAAATTAAAAGAAAAATTAACTTGCTTCCTTTTTTTTTTGTATTGGAAAACAAATACCTTTCTCCACCTCCCCGTTTTGGTTATCACTTCTTCAACGCTAACAGCTTCATATCACACTAATATCACACAAGACATATCTGTTATTAAAGGTATGAGCCAATGTTTACTTAGAATTTTCTGACTCACTGATCCTTTTTATATCACACAAAATGTAGTATTTCTCAGTTATAGCACTGACAGATGGGGAGTTAAATCTCAGCCCATAAAATCAAGTCTTTCTATAGTGTTTTAAACATAATACAAATACCAAAAGTGTTCTTTGTTGATTTCTTTCATTAGGAAATTTAAAGGATTTAACATGACTGACTTCAGAGAAAAGAGTTTCTGTTGTTTTGCTTGCAAAATAAATATTCCGAAGCTTATAAATCGAAATGGGGGAAGTAATTGCAAAGATTGTAGTGGTGGGAGGAAAATGATGAACTTTAGCTTTGTAAGAGGCAAATGATAATTGCCTTGAATCATTTGAAATGTTGATATGTGACTGAAGGACTTGATTTATTCTTTTAGTGTCAGGTGTCAGAACTAAGGGAGATGAGCTTAAATAGCAGATATTACAGATTCTTATATTGAATGCGAGGCTGGACAATATGCATACTAAGTATTCTCCAACGTCAAAACTCTAAATTTCATAATTCACGGAAGATGTAAACTTAATTCAGAAAGGTGAGCATTATTCAGATTTAAAAAACAAAAACAAAAAACTCTCTTTTTATTGGAATACCCTTCAGAGGCCATTTCTTTCTTCCACATACACAAAAATATTATTTATAGTTATAAAAATGTCTTTCTTGATTTTCATTCTTTTCTTCGTACATGCATACCTTCATATACATAGAAGTTTACTGTTTTTCATCCTACTTCCTCTCTATTTGTAATGCACATGGATTCATAGTACTTAGCCGGTCTTTTAGCCAATAGTCTGGAGTATTAAACCATTTCTGTACAGGTGCTGGCTACAGTAAGAGTCTTTTGGGAAGCGAGGCTGTGATGTAGACCCAGACTCGAATAGGAAGCCTTCCAAGAAGTGTATTAGAGTAAATATGGCTGCTGCTTATGTGTGTTACACAATACTACTCATATGACCTATTAGCATCAAAAAATCAGTTATGGAAGTATACGCCCTAAATCCTAGGATTGTTATGATTAATTGTCATGGCTAAATAAATGAAATAAAAAATGGCATTCCTAATAATTTTAAAGTTCAGTTAGGAGTAGGAAGCACTGTTATAACTAGAATGTTTACCACAACTTTAAAAGTTAAACTATTTATGTATGTTACTTTTTTTTTTGTTCACAGAAAGTTCTTCAAGTGCCAGTGTGAACTCTGAAATGAATGATACATAAGGCCATATCCTCTCAAAACTCATGAAAATATATATCTTTCATGTAGCAGAGAGCAGAGACCTCATGAGTCAGGACACAAAAAGGCCATGCTCTACAGTACAAGAGTAGAGAAGACCTGGAGGGCAGGACTCCATGGGTTTTGAATATGGAGAGCCAAGGAGATCCTTGGCAGCTGGGGAATAACATAAAAACATTGAATTGCAGGTAGGAAGAAGGGAGTCTAATGGGAATGGATATGAGGAAAGGCCCTAACAGAAGACAACCAAAACCGATGGAACTTGCTTAAAATGAGTGCTAAACGACCTTTTAGATCTGGGTTAGCTTTGGCCAGTTGTGTAGCCTATATCCTCATCTGTAAATCCGAAATAACTCTACTTCATAGTGGTTAGTATTTAGGTGAAATGATGGTCATGAAAGCATATTGTATTCTTCTAAGGGTTAGGCATGAATTAATAAATAATACTCCTATTGATGATGTTTGTCTTAAAATTGTGTCTGAGGTTTTAATGATATTCAAAACAATTAATTAACTAGTAAAGCTAATTACACTAGTGAATATTTGAGGGCAATAGCAGTTTCTTCTAAGGAAAAGCTCAGTGTTATCTTATCAGCTACCTTTGGCAATCTTAGTTCTACGTGAACACTTTTATTTTTCTGTAACCTGAAATTTGGGCAGAAGTTCTGGCTGGAAGGTTGTGACAGGGAAAGCAAAGGTTAAGCAATTTTTTAATGATAGTGCAGCTGAGTGTAGACTGTCTCCACATCGCAATGTTTTCCTGATTGCCAAGCTTGCCATCCTCCCTCCTTATTTGCTTTTTAAATTTTTATTCTATTGCAGTAAGGGCACTTAACATGCAATCTACCCTCATAAAAGGTCTTGTAAGTACTGATAATTATAGGCACAATTTTGTGCAGCAGACCTCTAGAACTTATTCATCTTGCATAATGAAACTTTATACCCGTTGATTAGCGACTTTTTATGTGCTTCTCCCTCCCAGTAACCACAATTCTACTTCCTGCTTCCGTGATTTGACTATTTTAGGTACCCCCATATAATCAGAATCATCTGGTATTTGTCCTTCTGTGATTGGCTTATTTCACTTATCATAATGTCCTCAAGGTTCATCCATGCTTTTGCATATTGCAGAATTTCCTTTTTTTTAAATTCTGAATAATATTCCATTGTTGTATATATCACATTTTCTTTATCCATTCATCCATTGATGAACCTTGAGGTTGTTTCCGCATCTTGGCTACTGTGAATAATGGCTGCAATGAACATGAGAGTGTTCATTTCTGTTGAGATCCTGATTTCAAATCTTTTGGATAAATACCTAGAAGTTGGATTGCTGGATCATGTGGTAGTTCTATTTTTAATTTTATGAGGAACCTCCATACTGCTTTCCATAGTGGCTGCACCGATCTGCATTTTTCACTAACAGTGTCCAAGGGTTCCAATTTCTTCACATACTTATAAAATTTGTTGTATTTTATCTTTTTTTTTATTATAGCCATTCTAACCAGTGTGAGATGATATCTCATTGTGGTTTTGATTTATATTTCCTTGATAATTAGTGACGTTGAGTATCTTTCATATGCCTGTTGGCCATTTGCATGTCTTGGTTGAATAAATATTGGCTGTCACTGGGGAACTGGAAACCTCAAAAGTGATGTGGTGGCTGGCAATTGCCTAGTGTCTGGGGCCTTGTTGGTTGCTTCCAACATACTCACAATGATTTTTCACCAATGCTGTTTGCTCTTAATATCACTTTCTAACCTGCCCATACCCAGTCTCAGAAGTTTAAGAAATATGATTCTTATTTGAGTGTATGTTAGTTCTATTTAAGATAGGTTAAGCTTAAGTATATATGCAATTGATATGCATGTGTTTATGTATATACATTAGATCTCCTTTTTTAAATGCCTTAATTTCTAGAATAAACATAGCATATGTCCAAATTAATAAGTGTCTAATCCTACACTTGACCCATTCTATAACTTCTAAATATACGTCTGTATATGAGTTTTGTGCTACAAACGTTAATAGCACAAAAAGTGGCAATGATTGCAAAGTGGTATCCATTTAATCATACCTTTAATCTGTGTATATCCACTTCTACTAAATGACAAAAGGCAAAAAGCAAAACAGTTAGAAAGTCTATGTTCCAGAAAGCTCTTTTCCTGTCAAGATACCTTGTTTTAAGTATTGATGCTAACAATATTAAAGTACAAGGTGAATTTTTTCTTCTTCAACTAGAGTTTTTTCCTACTGCATTTTTGTTAAAATAAGAAACTGAAAAAAGACAGATTTATGTGTGGGTTGAAAATTGCTTAGTTGTTTAGAAGTACATGCTATTTTCAGTACATGCATAGTGGTTTTCATAAAAAATGATTAAGAATTAATCTTCTCTCTTGAGCCCTCACTGTGTGATCCTTTGAATTAGCTACATAATTAGAGAGATTCTTATCCTCAAGAAGGAAACTGACCTGCCCCATTAATTACAGGATGATTTTCCCTGACATTGATGATATCATTTCTGGTAACATGGTTGAGAACAGGGGCTCTGAATCTAGAGTGCATGGGTTTGAATCCAACTCTCCCATACATTAGATCAGGCCTGAGAGTTGACTGATACACAGCAGGATGGTTCTCTTTCTGTTCTGATTGTTAGTGCCCATGTTGCTTTTATATATTTTGAATATTAACTCTGATCAGTTATATGACCTCGGATAATTTACTTAATTTATCTGTGCCTCATTTCCTCAACTGAGGAATATAATTGTATCCTATCTCATTAGGCTATTGTGAGAATTAAGTTTATAAATACCTGGGCAGTGTTTAAAAAGTTCCTGTCACAAAGTAAGTGCTTAATACATGCTATACATCATTCTTTTTAAAAATCTCCCTCTGGTTCCTTCTGATCTCTGTCTCTGTTTCTCGATTTCTCTGTGTTCTTTCTTAAACAATGTTCTTACAGAATGTAAATGTAAAGGAGAAAAGGGGAGAGAAGAGAAAAAGTGAAGGTAGGAATACTAGCAAGGTGGTTATTTCAATTGTCTGTTCATGAAGTAACAAAGAAGAGTTTTATCTAAATTAGTAGCTGAGAGATTGTAAAGCAAGGATTTGACAGCAGACATTTATTGAGCATTTATAATGTACTAGGCACTGTTTTAAGGTGATTACTTAAATGTATTCTGCCACAGATTTTGTTCTAGGTACACTTATCAACAACTTAAGGACACTAGAGCTTACTAAGATTAAATAATTTGACATTTAATCAGCGACAGACTTGGAATTATAATCCATGTGTCTGACACTCAAACATGTGTTGCTTGTCTCCATGGAAAATATGTATCCAGGCATTGAATCTGAAGGAATCAAAACAGTCTAGTTCATATTGCTTGAGTAATTTGTCAGAAGATTGTATTTTAATTTTTTGGCTTATTGTTTTGGTAGCCAGAATGAAGGCTTTCATCAAAAGCAGCTTCCTTTTTGACCTCTAAAAGGCGTAAGAGTCTTATCAAAAACAAAACACCAGACAGTAATAAAGGAGGACTCATTAGCCTTATCTCTGTAGACAGGCTCAACCACTAGCTACCTGGAGTTGTCCCATACTATTTTATCTGGGCACAAGATGGTAAATGACAAAACTGCCCTTTAATAATCACTCTTTGCTCATAACTCTTTTTCATCGTTGCTGCTTTCTGGTCACTAATATCTGAGGAAACAAATTAAAATAAAACCTGCCTTCTTTTGTTCTGAAGGAGAAGCAATGACAGATTCCTTTTGTAAATGATTCCCATCTTTGCATAAAAGAAATGTCACTCCTTAACATAATTTGCAGCAGCTTTTACTATTTATTTCCCTGAATTCAAATGTTAGTTAAAACATTCATGGAATCTATCCACCAGGGGCTGATAAAGTTGAATTTTGGTTGATCTAATACTCCTTGATTACAAATATTGGAAAGGGAATGAGTTTGGGAAATAAATATGTCTAGATCCATCTATGTTGTTGTAAATGGCAGTATTTCATCTTTTCTTATGGCTGAGTAGTATTCCATTGTGTATGTGTACCAGATTTTCTTTATCCAATCATCTATTGAAGGACACTTTGGCTGTTTCCATGTCTTGGCCATTGTAAATAATGCTACAGTGAACATCAGAGTACATATATTTTTATATGTACTAATTGAAGTACTAATTAGAATTGATGATTCTAATTGAAACACTTTGAGCGTAATAATCTTGGTTTCAGTCTTGCTAGCATGCGAAGTTACTGTTCTATGATGTCTCTTTGAATACCAGCATTGAGCTTAACTGGAGGCCTTAGCCCTCATAACCTCCTAGCCCAGGGAGCTGATTCCTAAACCACGAGAAGAGTTGCTGCTGTGCTCATGTGGGGAACCAACTCTTTTTTTCCTTCACTGTCTTAATACTACCTTGAAAGTTACCTAAAGTCCCCTCCCAAAATTTGTCAGTATTTTGAATAAACTTAATCTCCAAATTAAGTACCCTAAATGTTTTATCCCAACGTGAAGTTACTAATGAACTACTGGGAAGAAAACATCAGTTAAATCATTCTGACTCTGCCTGAATTTCAGAACTTGAGTCAAGTAATTTCTATCAGATTTATGTCATCACTAGTAAGATGAGGAAGTAAGACAAGATGATCTCTGATCTCTTACAAATCTGTGATTCTGTAATGACATGCAACATTAGATAAATTTACTATAGGAAATAACTCAATTTCTATGTGTGTACATAGCATCAGTTTATAACTTTTTTTTTAAATTTATTGAAACTGTCCCTCTTTATTCCAGATTTCTATTTACCTATTATCCCCATTTCTTATTGTAAGGACATAAAGCAAGAGACTAGTATATCTTGCTTTGGAAAATATTGTGTTAAATTTATCTTGCTACACTTTAAATTCTCTAAATCCAAATGTTTTTACCATAATTGCATCTTAAGAGTTCACCACATTGCTTGTCATGCAATCTTTCTTTTCTCTTAATGGATATGAAATTAGCCACTAGAAAACAAAACAAAAAAACCCCAAAAAACTTTATTATACTTTATATATACAGAGGCCAAATAAAATGTCACTTGCATAGCTATCACTAGTAAAATGATTATGTAGTATAATTAGCACTGTATCTTGTTAATTCCGCCTACACTTAGGAAACATAAACTTAATGTCCCTAATAAACAGCTAAAATGAACTCATTTTGATGACAGCAGTAAAATGACTATGTCTATATGTTCGTTTATTGGGCTAGAGTGAATCATTGATTGATATAATAAGATATTTATCAATAAACACATACGATGAACTAGACAATAGTTCAGTGTCTTTTAAGTATAAATTAGTTTGCAGCATAGAAACAATTCTTTTCAGAATGAGTAAAAAATGCTGATAATATTTCAATTAAAAATTCTTAAGATTTTTTTTTCCAGTTATAATGTACAAGTGCCCAGAATTAACATACTTAGTTCCAAGGCTTTGCCATCATGTTAACTTAGGGAAAACGGAAGTCAATATAGAAGAGATATCTGAATCTGAGTTTAACTGTGTGAAATTCTATTTAGAAGTAGGTGGTATTTGGCAGCTCCTTAGAGGCCTTAGAGTGGGGTCTCTAGAATTGAAGTTTCCCTTGTTCTGTAGAAATGTCCTTATAACTCGGTCTCTGTTGGCAAACATCTGTAAAATGTAACAAAAGCACGACATAAAAAAATAATAATGAGTAAGCTGTAATTCTAAATGGATAACTACAGATTTTTCTAGGTGAAGATTTCTCACCTTTGGCACTACTGACATTTTGTGCCAGATAATTCTTTGTTGTAAGGGGCTGTCTAGTGTGTTATAAAATATTTAGCAGAATCTCTGCCCTCTGTTCACTAGATGACAACACCCTTTCAGTTGCGACAACCAAAAATGTTTCAGACAAGATCAAATGTGTCATGAGGGACCAAATCGCCCCTCCCTCCCCTGCTCCATTGAAAACCCTGTTTTAGGCAAAGCAATGATTTGGTTGCTGCTGCATGGTTCTGGTAGGAAATCCACTGCGGTAAGAAATACTTGGGATGAGTTAGTTCTTCGTGTATTTTGGATATTAACTCCTTATCAGATACATGATTTGAAATTATTTTCTCCCAGGGATAGCCAGTCTTCTGTGCATAGAAGAATGGTTAGAGTCATTGGTATTTCTGTAAGGGTACCAGGGAGCTGGGCTGATTCCAGTGGCTGTATAGCATTCTGCAGACTCTTTATGCAGGTTTTCTGAAGTGTTTAATATCTTTTGTAGAAAGTTAGATTGGGAGTTTCTGTAAAGACCATTAGGTTTCTACTATCTGTCTGTTTGAAGTTCTGTAGATATCACTAACAGTTCCCTCACAGTCCCTCCAGCTTCGGTCTACTTCCTGGGTACTCCCCTCTTTCCAAAGCCACTCCCCTACTTTTTGCTTTTGTCATAGATGAACTCCACTTCAAGATACCAAAATCTGTTTGGTTATTTATTGCCGCATACCGTGTTCTCCCGAAAATAAGACCTAGCTGGACGATCAGGTCTAATGCATCTTTTGGAACAAAAATTAATATAAAATCTGGTATTGTATTGTATCATATTATATTATATTATATTAGATCTGGTCTTATATTAAAATAAGACCGGATGTTATATTAATTTTTGCTCCAAAAGATGCATTAGATGATGGTCCAGCTAGGTCTTATTTTTGGGAAAACAAGGTAATAAATTAGTGATTTAAAACAATAATAAAATTTACTATCTCACACAGTAGTGGTGGTCAGGAACTCAAGAGCTATTAGTTTGGCTAAATGTTTCCAACTTGGTAACTTTCATGAGGTTGCAGTCAAAATATCAGCCAGGACTCCAGTTAGCTAAAGCTTTGACTGGAACTGGAGGATCCTTTTCCAAGACGACTGTCTCACATAGCATTTAGTAGGATTCTTCAGTCCCTTGCTGGATGTTTGCAGGAGGCTTTACATGGATTCCCACAGAGCTGCTCGGGAATCTTCATGACATGGCAGCTGGCTTCCCCCAGAGCAAATGATGCAAGAGGCAGTAATGCAGAAGCTAGGAAGTCCTTTATGAGTTAATCTTCACAGTGATTCTTGTTATTTCTGCCATATTCTATTACTTACAAAGTCAGCTCTATATAGTGTGAAGGAGCCCCACACAAGGGTGAAATACCAGGAGGCAGGCACTGCTGGAGACTATATTGGCACCTGGCTACCACAATTACTGAGTTTGTTTCTGTTGTTTGTTCTGTTTGGTTTTCCCTTGATTATCAGTCACACTTCCCATCTCTTTGCATGTCTATTAATGTTTAATCATATGATGAGCTTTGTGTTGAAAGAGCCATTATGTTGACTCTACAAATGACATTATATTTTATCTGAGAGTCTTGGCTTTCTTTTATTAAGCAGGCAGGGTGAGGAGCTCATTGCCTCAATCTATAACAGTTTGGGACTGGGTTGGATCAGGGCTGGATTTCAGGTTTGTTGAGACTTTGTGTTTTAATTTTCTTTCTTCTGATATGTCCGATCTAGGCTTTTTACTGAAAGTCTGGTGAGTCAATATTTCCTTCCTGAAAGATAATAAATGTACCATGGGGAAAATCTAATTGCATGTTTAGGGTTTATGGCATCTCCAAATTATTATACTGGTACTGCATGACTGTCAAAACCTTTTCCAACTTCTCTTTCCCCCAGAAGAGCATCTCTTTGTGGGCCAAGCCATCCTCAGCTTGCACCCAGAATTGGCAAGTGTCCCCACAGAATAGGGTTGCTGGCAACCCTGCTACAGAAGACAATGTTGAGTAATACCCTGCTCTCTCCCAGAGGCTCTTCACTTTCTGATATTCTGACGTTTCAGTTCATTGTGCCTCAGTTCCACCGCTCTCTCTATTGCTTTGGCATAGATAGTAGTATTTGCAGCATAAGCATAGTCTGAACATACTATTGTTACATCTTGCTTGGAACTATGGTCTCTATAGTTGATTACTGAGAAAATAAAAGAAAGGGAGCTGTCCTCTTTATAATTCCTTATAAAGTGTTCTCTGGTTTGCTCAGATGTATAGTCAAACGAGTAAGGGTTTTGTGCATGTGTGTTTTTGCCAGTATTGTATGTGTGTGCATGTTTGGGGGGTGGGGGGCGGGGGGATTCCCACTTTGAGAACCAAATCTCAGATTTCTTTGCTGATGTTGTTTACAGCCCTTATCAATAACTCTAATGACTCTGACAGACACCCTGTAAGGATCTTCTTTAGCTCTTGCAGAAGTTCCTTTTGTACATCATAAGGAACATATGGCCCTGTGACATGAGACTAATGTGCTCTGCTCCTTGTTGCAGCTCTAATAGTGGCAAGTGTAAAATTATGGTACTCAATTATAATGAGACCAACCTGACTGGTATGTGGCAAACATTGAATAACTTTTCCAGCATGGGGATCCTGTAAGCTACGCAGCATCACAATTACAAACAAGATACTTTATTATCATAGTGTCTGCATGTGCTTTCAGGACATATTTTTTACAATTTGTCTCCTTACTAAATCTGTTCTTGAAAACTAAATTTACTTGCTAGGGCTCCAATGATGAAATCAGTCTTGGAAAATAGTAGCATACACTTGTCATAACTCTCACCAACTTCTAGCAGTTATGCTAATTAGAAGTCTCCTGAGGCTCTTCCTAGGTTTGACAATTGAGGTTGAGCAGCTGTATTTAATTACAGAAACCAGAAACTTACAAATCTAAATGGCCACGCCTTAAGGATAGATATTGCTCATTAATTACACACATTTTTGATATATATGTTGTAAATTTTAAGATGTGCAATCACTTTTCTTCTTTTGAGGAAATCATGGAATCAAAGAACAGAGGTGGATTTCGGGGATTACTTGAGAATTCTATTGCTACAAGTCCCCTACGTGTTCTGTCCTGTTAGATCCTGATTGTTTGTGACCCTCTTTTCATTCCTGCTCCCACCCCTTCTTCCCACCACTTGTTTTTGTACTCGACTGTACCCCACCCTATTAAGTTAAAACCAGTCCTTTCTTCCTTTCCCTTCTTTTCTCTCCTTCTGCTATGCCTTGTGAGAACTCATATTTAACATAACCACATTTCTTTCTTTTCCTGATATACTTCTTCTACCTCTTGAAGTTAGCTGAACCCCAGTATCCCATTTCTCTTATGGTTTACACTCAGAGCCCACTTTAAGGCTTGGTCTTTTCTTTTTGTTTACATTAATACTAGACATCTCAGGTCCTTCCCATTTGTTATTCTTCTACCAAGGATCCTCTTCTACATACAGGCTAAGATACAGGTGGCCAGGGATCATGTGGCTGCCTACTTTTGAGGAGTGGACAACATAAATAGACACATGCCACAGCGCTGGGATATTGTGCGTAGTAGGCCCTCATATTGATTTAACTAGAGAGTGAGTCAACAGATAAATTTAAAAAATGTGGCCCATATTGACTGTGTGTATTTGTTTACCTTCTTTCTCTTTACAATCTTTTCTTGATTTGCCTCTCCTTTCCATGGAAATGTATTTCTCAAAAGGTTGAAAATGACCATTAGACGGTCAGATTTCTAAATGCAACGGTCACTTTCATAACTCATTCTGGTAATTTCTCTGGACTTTCTCGTCACCTTTCCTTCAAAGGAAAAGAATGCTACCAATTCTTACCTTTTTTTGTTGGAATAAAGTAATTCCTAAAACTCTTATGATAGAGTTTAATGCTTTACTTTGGTAACTTAACATTATGTTAGGTTGTTTAAATATATAAATATAAATATCCATATACATATAAATATAAATTTTTTCCTTGTTAGATTATAGATTCCTTGTGGTGAATTATAATGACTAATATTTATAGATCCGTGACAGGTATTATTCTAAGTGCTATACACATAATAACCTAATTTTCATAACTCTACAAGTATGGTTTATCATTATTTCCACTTTATATTTCATCTTTAATTTTAATTAAATTAATTAGTAATATTTTATTTTTAATTTATTATTATTTATCATTATTCCACTTTAGAGGGGAAGACACTGCGGTCAAGAGAGATTAAAACAAGTGCTCAAGGTCATGTAGCTAGTAAATGGCAGAGCCAGGAATAGAACACACACAGTTTGGCTGAATATTCTACATCCTTACTCCTACTATAATGGGCCTCTCACAGCAGGACCTGTGTTTTATTTCTCTTTTTTTGTTGGCTATTATCTCAGTGCATGAGATGTAGTGGATATGTCATACATTTTTTGGGGGGAAATTAGATTGAATTATTCATGTGAAGCCCTTTATTTTACTTCTTTGAGAACCATGTAGGCCTTTAGGACAGAATCAGGACTAAAAGTAAGATTTCTAAACACCTTCAGAACTCTTTTCACTGCCTCTAGAATAGAAGCACAAGGTTTTACTTTTATTATCAATAACCTTTACTTGATTGAGTCAACTGGCAAATCCTTGATATGTTATAGTTAATACATATTTTTACAATTCCAATTTTAATTCTAATCACGTATGTCTTCCAGTTAAATTGAGAGTTTAGGTTTGATTTCTGTTTGCAGCTCTGTCACTAATTAGCTGAGTGACCCTGAACACGTCTCTTTACCTTTTTCAGTATAATATATTAAGCATTCAAATTAAATTAAAATGATCTTTAAATTTCTTCCAATTGGAATTCTTGTGTAAATTTTATTCTTTACTCTTAGCAAGCTAGTGCTGATTCTTTAAAGGCATGTTCATTTAACAAGCATTTATTGAATGCCTACTATGTACAAGAGATTGTAGACCATCTTCAAAGATAGGAAAGCAGAAGAAAATCAGCCCATCTTTTTGTATCATCAGTCTGTGTGTTTTTCTCAGAATATCCCTTGATATTTATTTTTTAAAAAATAGAGCCATATTTGCTTTTCTGCAGCCCACTGAGATATCTCTGATTCCAGATTCCCCCTGGGGTTTAGAAATTTACGACTTTAATTATTTTTCCAAATAGATTCATCCCTTTGTGCAATTCATCTTATTTTCTATGATAAGAACCATTTCAGTAAGTGTTTTGTACATTGTTGTCTAAATAGTATATCACATTTGGTGTCACCTAGGTAATTTTGGAGTTTTATATTTAAAAATGAGCTACTGGTGTGATAGGGAGAGAAGCTCAGCAGTCAGGAATGGGCCCAGAGGGCGAGTTTGCAGAGTCAGGGTGTCTGCATTGCAGTGAGCTCCAGTAAAAGCCATTACAGTGATGGCTCTGTTATCTGTGCTGTTACCATAGAGGTGGATACTAGGTGACCTGAGCCATGTTGCAGAAGAACAACTTTATAATTTGCCTGCTCTTGTAATCTCCTTACCTCATTTATACATGTGGCATTCTTAATTTAAGCATTAATATTACTACTGAATAGTAATACGAACTGCTACTTTCTGAATATATAATTATACGCCAGATGGTGTTCTAAGTACTTATAAATATCACTGCATTTAATTCTCACAAATCTGTAAGGTAAATTTTGTTATCATTCTGATTTTTCTTATGAAGAGCGTTAAGCAGCTTGCCTAAGATCATATAGCTAGTAGCAAGAAATAGAGCAGGCATTTATATTCCAGTCTGACTAACTTCAATCTGCTATTAGCCTTTATTGTAACTACCAAGTACCATTTTGACTTTTAATTATATATTCTTCCCTAATTGTTTCCATATAATCTTTTTTCTGTCAATGACTAAAGTAGAGCCTCTATTTTAACCAGCTTTTTGAACCTACATACTACTCAATATGGAAGATATATGTAATTGTATACATAAAATCTAAAAGTTTTTAAAGAAATACGTTATATATATATATATATATATATATATATATATATATATATATTCTTTTCATTATAAATTTTAACTTGGATGTCTGAGTGTTTATATATGGGAAATGCTGCTAATTTTCAAAATGGTTTTGGAACTGATTTTCTCTTGGGAACACTTGTTTTGGTATTCATTTTCCTGTTTGGGCATAGAAAGATAAAATGTTCTCATTTATGCACAGATAATTAGAGTATTCACATAACCTTTAGAAGTCTTTATTATTATTTTCTTTCCCTTCAAAGTTTCTGTATTTACTGAATTTGATATCAGCCTAAGCACAGGGAATTCTTCCAGCTTGCACTTAAACTAATTTTTGAGAGAACGCAGCATAATTTATATCTTATATTGCATAGTATTTATGAAACTGCATTTATTAAAGCTTTGCAGACAAATGCGTTTAGGGCTTGTTGGCATTTTTTTCAT
Source organism: Rhinolophus sinicus (assembly GCF_036562045.2). Classification (NCBI taxonomy): domain Eukaryota; kingdom Metazoa; phylum Chordata; class Mammalia; order Chiroptera; family Rhinolophidae; genus Rhinolophus; species Rhinolophus sinicus. The sequence goes on from NC_133752.1 coordinate 76,722,629, forward strand.
GGTTTGGTTTGATTATTCAGTACTGATTTATGACAGTCTTCCCTCTTCATATCTCTGGATATTTCTCTACTAAACACAAGGAAAATCCTGTTACTACAACATTTATTGCAGAAAAATGATTTCTCAGCCTCTCTTTTATATAACAAGTTTAGTAGTCTCTTATTTTCTTTTGACATGTTATCTATTAGAGTAATTTGTAGCATCTTATAAATATCTTTTGTCTGGGTTCTGTCAAAACAGAACAATTTTTCCTCATTACCTAGTCCAAGATATTCAAATGGAGACAGTGTGTAGATATGGGCTATGGAGTCAAAATACCTGGGATCAAATCCTACTTCTACTATTTTCAAACTATATGACCCTGGGACATGTAAATTAACTTTCCTAAGCCTCAGTTTTCTCATCTATAAAATGGGATTAATACAAATAAGTGTTAACAGTAACTGAGTACTTAGCATATGTGAAACATTATTTTTAAAGCTTTATATTCATTAACACCTTCAATCCTCACAACAACCTATGTGAAGGTACAATTATCATCTCCATTTTACAGATAAATAACTTAAGGCACAGAGGGGTTAAGTAGCTTGTTCAAGCGCTCATGGGATTGTTGAGAGGATTGAAAACGTGTCAAGTAACTAACAGAGTGCTCAACAAGCAAAACACTGAAGAAAGGTATTTCTTCAGTCAGGAAGAGCTCTTGGTCACATTTGTGGACTTTTAATAATAGATAAAAAGAGTACAGGTTTTCTCTATTATCTGCATGAGTACTTGATTGTCTGGGTCAAAGTTTCTGGAAATTTGGAAATTTGACAGAGACCAATCACTATATATATATATATATATATATATATATATACACACACACACACACACACACACACACACACAAACACATAAACACACACACACCTGGGGTGCCAAAAAATGTATACAAGTGGACACTTTGGTCAACGTTGCTCAAGCAGTACTTCACATAATCAGAAGTGTCTGGATGCTGATGGTAACCACTTTGAGCACCTCTTGTAATTGCAGAAGTCAAACGTGACTTGTATTCATCTTTTGCGATTAGTGTACATTGAATATTGCAATTTTAATGTTTTTTTCCTCTCTTAAAATGTGCATACATTTTTTTGGCATATAGATAGGTGATAGATAGATGATGATAGACAGACAGACAGACAGACAGACAGATAGATGGATAGGTGTTCTATGTATTAGTTTTTGAAGTTGAATTGAATTACGGTAGCAATGTGTAATATGACATTTATTCAAAAGATGGCGTTAATCTAATGAATGTTGGCATCATCATGCGACAGGTAGGACAGTCAAAGAAAATGGCAGAAGCACAGTTGTTGTTCAAGGAGCACAAGACCATTTTGAAGTGGTATTTGAAATTCAGGAACGTAGTTGAATTATAACGACAATGGAGGTGTGAGTATGCAACAGAACCTCCAACACGCCCAACAATTGCATGCATTTGTGATAAGTTTGAGACACGTGGTACTATGTGTGATGTTCACAAGGGAAGATCCGGGAGGCCTCGCACAGCAACTAGTCCTGCTGCTTCTGCTGTGGTGTTGGAAGAGTTTATGCTGATGGTAACCACTTTGAGCACCTCTTGTAATTGCAGAAGTCAAACGTGACTTGTATTCATCTTTTGTTATCTCTATATATTGAGTGTTACAATTTAAATACAGTTTTTTTCTTTCTTAAAATGTGTAAACTTATTTTTGTATTTCTCTCTCTCTCTCTCTCTCTCTCTATATATATATATATATATATAGATATAGATATAGATATAGATATAGATATAGATATAGATATAGATATATAGATATCTATATATCTGTATCTCTATCTATCTATCGATCGATCGATCGATCGATCGATCGATAGAGAGAGAGAGAGAGAGAGAATATATATATGGAGAAGTAGACACTTTGCCAATTTATGTGACTTGGCTGAGGTTTCGGAGAAAATGGCTTGCACTTCAAAGACTAAAGAAAGGTTTATATCTTAACCAAAGGCTTATTCTCTCTCATAAGCCCAATGTGATAGTTCCTCACATTGCTATCAACTTGTTGGCAGTTCGTTTTTTGTTAGAAATATTCAGGGTCAAGGAGGTGTACCTTGTCTTGTCTTTCTACTTCCTAGGGAATAGTGAAGACAAATTATTTTGGTCCTACCCTCATTAAGTACACTGTTTTCGTTTATAAACAGTTTTCTTTTTTTCCTACTGATTTTGGTTCACAAGCACCTGGCCATAAAGTCCAGGATAATTAAATGAATGAATGCAAATTGAGATAAATTCCAAAACAAAGCCTCTAATAACATCCGGTGCTGGTATGAAAAGCAGTGAAACTGACATTTGTACATTACTGGTAGTGGTGGAAACTGGAACTACCTTTTGAAAACAGTGTGTCCATAGGGAAATGCTCTACTCCTAAGGAAATAATTCATGAGATACAAATGACTATATGTACAAAAAGCATAGTTATGGTGTTACTCAGAAGTGCAGAAATCCATAAATTACAAGCTAGACATTTTATACTAAAGGGAGAGTTTAGTCAATTATAGTATAGAAACAATGTTATGGTGATGGAAGGAGAACTGACTCTGGGTGGTGAACACACAATGTGAGATATAGATGATGTATTACAGAATTGTACACCTGACACCTATGTAACTTCACTAACCATTGTCACCTCAATAAACTTTAATCAAAAAGAAAAAAAATTATTTTGGTCCCAGAGTTACAAACTTTTGGCAAGAAAAAAAGAAGGCAATTTATATTTTTACTTTTCCCCATATAACCACAATTTAAATTTGGTTAAAATAATGTAAAATAGTTCCTTTATTTACCCCTCTGTACTGGGAGAGTGTGGAAGTTCTGCTTCATTCATCTTTTAAATTATCTAATCAAATTATATAAATTAACCTTCTTATTTAACATTTTCTCTCTTTAGGACACTATGTAGGAAATGTAAATATCAGCTAATGACTCTCAAGTGAAGAGTCAGACAAAGCAGATAACAATTAACATATGGGTATATTTTTCTAAAGGTAAGAGAAAAATCTGGGATCCATTTCATTGGTTGTGATTTACCTTATGGTTTTGACGTGAAGATGGTGATTGTGCTTCAAAACTAAAAACAAAACAAAATAACCCCAAAAACTTTGGCTTGAAGGAACATGCCTATATACCCAAGTCCAAAGTTATTATTCAACTTTTAATATTACTAAACTGTCCCAGAAATGCTGAATGTCATGGTTAACGTGATAACTGGTCTTTATGTGTATGGTGTATATTCAAGAATTCTGTGTCCCAAAAACAATTGAATTAGTAGATTTATTTTAATCTTTCACATAAACACCAGCTTACACTGAATCAGAAATTGTTTTTCCCTTTATGTTCCTCTATTCTTTGATTGAGAGTGATCTTTCTCTTTACTGTTACTTTCTTGGTATAACCAGATGTAGGTGGTCACAGTCTATATCAAATTGTGGGAGGTGCTATAAGTGATAGAGATTCTATGTGAGATTAATTTAATCAAAATTGATCCCTATTCCACTGCAAAATATAAAAACCAAGTTGTTTCAGTTTGAGAATTTTGTATTGCTTCTATCTGACTATTTCCTCTGGCATTTAGCATCAAAAAATTGTATCTAATATAAAAACATTGATTTAGTTTTTTCCTGGATATTATAATTTTAATAGATATTTATTTGGACAAGTTTACCTATTTAATAGATACATATTTGGACAAATTGGCATTATCTTGGTGGCTAAGTATTCAAGCTCTGGAGCAAGACTACTTGGGTGTGCATGTTAGTTTTGTCACTTCCCACAAGACATTAGGCAAATTACTTGTCCATTCTTTGCCACAGTTCCCTCATGTGTAAAAGGAGGAAAAAGTTGTTTTGAGGATTAGGTAAGTCCATGTGTGTTAAGTGCTTAGTATAGTACCTGGCTCAGAATAGGGTTGGTTTGCTGTTGTTATTGTTTTAATTGGCATGCATTAATTTTGAGGTTGAACATGTTTTTGTTTCAATAACCCTATTTAAAAAAAGTGGGCAGAGAACCTGAACAGACACTTTTCCCAAGAAGATATACAAACAGCAAAACAGATATATAAAAAGATGCTCAGCTTCACTATTAGGGAAATGCAAATCTAAACCAAAATGAGACAAGAAATAACAACTGTTGGAGAGCATCTGAAGAAAAAGGAACCCTCATTACACTGCTGGTAGGAATGTAAATTGGTACAGCTATTTTGGAAAACAGTATGGAGAGTCCTCAAAAAGTTAAGAATAGAGATACCATGTGATCCAGCTATTCCTATTGTGGATATCTACCTGAAAAATTTGAAAGTATTTATTCCTAAGGATATATGTACACTATATTAACTGCAGCATTATTCACAGTGGCCGAAACATGGAGACAACCAAAGCATCCTTCAATACATGATTGGATAAAGGCATGGTACATATACATAATGGAATATTGCTCAGCCATAAGAAAGGATGAAATACTGCCATTTACGATAACATGGATGGATCTTGAGATGACCATACTAAGCAAAATAAGTCAGACAGAAAAGGACAGCAGCTATATAATTTCATTCATATGTGGAATATAAAACAGAATGCAACAAAGTAACAAACAAAAGAAACAAACTCATAGACACAGATAACAGACAGGTGAGGGTAAAGGTGTTAAATTTATGGTGACAGAGGAAGAGCAGACTATGGGTGATGAGCACACAATGAAATATACAGATGATGTTTTATAGAATTGTACACTTGACACTTTTATAGTTTCTAACTAATGTCACCCCCATAAGCTTAATAAATAAAAAATGAAATAATTTTGTTTCTTAACCATTTCTATTTCTTCTACAATTTCTTTTAAAGAAGCCTCTTGCTTCTTTTTATTGTCATGTTCATTATTTCGTTTATTGATTTTTGAAATATGTATCATTTGCTGACATGCTGCTTGAATATGATCAATGTCATAGATTCAAAATAACTAAAGAAATATTAACCAAGCATGTCCAATGGATAAGACACAGTGTTGAGTGCTGTGTAGAACAGAAAAATGAATAACACGGTCCCTTTCCTCAGTGTTTTTTCACATAGTGGGGGAAAAGGAAGCCTCCAAAATAATCACACACTCTGCGTAATGTGTCAGAGCTTTCCCTAGCTGTGCTTTAGGTACATTGCTGGAGGGAGAGGTATTAAGATAGGACTCATCCCAGAAGCTCTGGAAAGAGGTGGCATTTAAAACTGGATTGAATAATGGGCAAAATTTTAAGAAATATAGATCGGTGGATAAGGGCATGTTAGTGGGTTAGGATAATGGAAAGGAAGATAGAGTGGGAGGTAAAACACTCATTTAAAGAAATAATTTTTAGGCCGTTGAGCCACAGCCCACTCCTAACCCTTTGGAGTGTACTTTCTCTTCTAATAATGGTCCTTGCGCCACTGCCTTCTGCCCGGGCCCGCTTCTATCTATTTGAAGTGTACTTTTTCTTCTAATAAACTGCTGTTTCACCACTTTAAAAAAAGAAAAAAATAATTTTTAAATCTTTTATCTGTATGTGATACTTGTTTTATACAAAGCAAAGTAAACCTCATGGTCACTTCTCCCTTAGAGCTTTGAATACCGGGAAAGAGATGAATTGTGCTTAACTTGACATAAGACTAATTCAGGAATTCAAACTACTGGTGTAAATGATCCATTGAATGTTGCAACGTACATTAAAAGGCCAAACTAAATGTATAAGACAGACAAAGAAACAATACAGACAACTTATTTTTGTCATTATTGAATGGTAAAAGTAGATTATGCCAATACCAAGTCTGTAAAAATCTAGAGAGATAATAAACAAGATTCTGTTACAAATTCACAAAGGCAGATTTGGAAGAAACCTGTCAGTGATACATTTGAATAAAACAGGGTTTTTCAACCTGGGTTCTCAACAGGGGTTTTACTGTGTGGATTTGTCCTATACATTCTAGGGTGTTTAACAGCACCCCTCGTCTCTATCCATTAGAGCCAGTAGTGTTCCTCACCCCAGGGTTATGACAAGCAAAATATTTCTATTATCAAATGCTCTTTGGGGGGCAAAATTGCCCCTGATTGAGAACCATTGGAATAAAATATGTAATTATTCCTTTATTTCAAATCTCTTTTTACCATATTCTTGAGAAATATATGTTGCACTTTTTTTATAGTGATAACGCCAGCGACCTACCACTTATTAACATAAGTGTTAAAGGTTTAAAAAATATACGTATGTCCCATATAAACTGTGTTCCAAAAGTGAAAGCTCTACAAACCAAACTGAGCTTATTTTTTGAATTCACCCACACAATAGCAAATGCCTTGTTTATCTGTAGCAACTTAATGCTTCTGCTGTGAAAAATCAAGCAGGTTATTCTAACTTGGGAGACTTAGGGAATTACATTTTTTACAAACGTTATATTTTGTGTAATTTCAGAATTAAAAGAAAAGTTGCTAAATTTATAAAAAATATCCCATGTACCTTCACCCAGAATTCCCAAACGGTAACGTTTCACTGCTGTGTTTGTGTGTGTGTGTGTGTGTGTGTGTGTGTGTGTCTTTTAGAACCGTTGATAATGAGTTGCATATATGATGCCCCTTTATAACTACCTCAATGTTTATTACTAAGTGCCCTTAGATGCTGGCAATGACATGGTAAGATGGTTTGTTTCCTAAAAACAAGGGCATTCTGTTTTATAACCACAGTGCAGTTGTCAAAACCAGGAAGTGAAAATTGATTCATGACTAATATTTAATCTTTAGGCCTTAGTTAAGTTTTGCCAATTGTTCTGATAATATCCCATCCAGGATCACATGTTACATTTAATTGTCTCTTTTAATGTAGAACACTTCGTGTGTTTTTTTTTGTTTGTTTGTTTGTTTTGTTTTTGTCTTTCTGTTATATGCCATTATGGACTGAATGTTTGTGTCACCCCAAAATTCATATGTGGAAGCCCTAACTCCCAGTGTGGCTCAATTTGGAGATGGGGCCTCTAAAAAAATAATTAAGGTTAAATGAAGCCAAAGGATGGGGGCCTTGATCCGATAGGATTAGTGTCCTTACAAGAAGAGATACCAAAGGGCTTGTTCTCTCTCTCTTGCTCTGCACACACACAGAGGAAAGGCCATGTGGAGACACGTGGATTTAGTGGCCATCTGCAAGCCAGGGAGAGAGCTCTCATTAGAAACCAACCTTGCCGGACCTGATCGTGGACGTCTAGTCTCCAGAACTGTAAGAAAATACATTTCTGTTGTTTAAGCTACACGTCTGTGGTATTTTGTTATGGCAACCTGAGCTGACTAATAACAATGACTGACGTTTTTGAAGAATATAGACTAGATCCAGTACTTAACTCATAGTTTTAATATCTATCAAATCTGTGATCAGGTAAGATGCTACTGAAATTGTACAGGCTATGCATGATGGTAGATTGGTCTAAGATGCTGGCAGTGACATGATGAGATGGTTCATATTCAGGATGTATTTGATAGTAAAGCCAATATGCTTCCTGATGCATTGGGTATGAGGCATGAGGGAAAGAGAGGAGACACAGTTTCAGCAAGCATAGCAGAGATCATACCTCCAAAGGGCTGCAAGATCTATGAGAGTTTAAATATTTTACCAGAAAGATTTCTATTTTGAAATAAGTTTCAGTCCTAGTGGCGTAATATTTTTTGTAGATTTCCTATATAAGTTTATTGAATGAAAAATGGTTGGTTGAATAAATAACCTCATTCATAGCAAAATTTTATTTCAGGATAAATTTAACTTTAGGAATAATCCAAAAGTCACTGAGTAAATAAGTTAGTTGATCACTTTAAGCAATAAAATTTGCAGCTAAAAATATAAGTAATGGTTGCTTTGCATTGTTCTTAACCTGATTCTGAAAACAATTTCAAGGGAGAATTTTCAAAAAAAAGCTTTTAAGCAACAATATCATCAATAGCAAAACTAGCTATATCTTAAAGATTATTTTTTTTAAGGAAACAAAACTCAATAATACCCATAAATATAATAGCTATTGATATCTGTATATAAAAATATATATTATTTTTTCATTATTTCCATTTCTCCTTTCTCCCTGTAGAAAACTAACCTCTTTTCCTTCATTTCTTTCCTATTTTCTGAACATGACTATGTCTAGGGTACTTTGGTGTGGTCATTAGAGAGCTATCTATGCCTATATCTATCTATCTCTATATAACATCTATATCTATATATTTACATCTATATTATCTATATTATCTATATATACATACACCTATATGTATATGACTATTATGAAGAGGCTTTTCTTTTCCATCTGATAATTGCCGTTGCATTGTTTACTAATTTCTTTTAGACTTATGAATCTGGAAAGAACTTAGAAGTCATCTACTCAAACTCTAATCTAGTCTATGAGGATGTTGTGATTTTCTTCCCCAATAGACATTTAACCAGCATTACATTTAGGATAAGAATCTAGGTTCCCTGTCTCCTGGTGGGGTTCTCTTTCTAATCTATTAGAATGAATATTATAGTACTATTCAGATGAGGAAAACCATTACTATTACTGTAACTTAGTTTGAGAGTTTGAGGTATACTAATTTATACTGTAGATATTTTGAGAAAATACAAGGTCAACATCACAGCTTCAAAGGATTCACAAAAGGGTCAGTTATAAGCCAATTTATTACTCTAAAGCCAACAGTCTTGATCCACAGATACATAGACAGACTGAAAATAACTATCTTTTTAATGAGGGGTACTAGGATTCTTGAAAAATACCTCTAGTTACCATTACATTGGGGATTAGGGCTAAAATATATGAATTTGGGGACACATAAACATTTAGTCCATAACACATATCAATGTTTGTTTGTTTGTTTTTCTTTGATGGGGCTTACTTACTGTCTAGTGGGAAAAGTATAAATAAAAATTTCTTGCGACCAGCATTATAAAGTGGAAGAATAAGGTCCATAAGGGAGAAGGACAGGGAGAATCAGCTTGAGTACACTTTTCAGGAAAGTCCGCCCTAAGGAAATGCTTGTGATCTGATGGGTCCTGGAGGTACCTGGGTAGAGCTGTTCACACAGAGGAAACTTCATTTGCTAAGGCTCTGAGGAGGGAGAGATCGTGGTGTGTTTGGAGAATGAAAATAACTTTTCTGTCTAGGGCATGGAAAGAACTGGAACCAGAACCCAGACTGTATAAGATTTCTTGGGCCATGCCAAATGTAAATAGATACAACAAATTCTAAATTATCAAACTACACTCTGCTTGCTTTGATCACCACTAGAAAACTTAAACAATAAACACAACTAAAATTTGGCTAAGGAAAATGAAGAAATACAGTTTACTAATTTATCTATTGTTTTCTTTAAAAATAGGCTTTTTTGTGTGTTTTATTTGACAAACATGGAAAAGATGTTAGCAATAACCCAATAATGTATGGAACAATTATTTTGCAAGAAGCCAAATGGTAGACCCTACATGACATTAAGCCCCTAACTTCTAATCTGCTTTCCTTCTTACTACATTATTCTCTTAAGAGTAAACAAAAATACTCTACTGAAAACTGAGTCTCTAAAAACGTGGACCTTCTGGGCACAATTTCCTACTCTCGCTGTCCTAGACACTGGTGGTGGTGTTCTATATGAGCCCTACCAAGCTACCCTAGTCCAGCGAGAGGAAGGCAGAAATAAGACCTTGTTTCCCCACACGGTTTAGCACTGGTTTAAATCTCAGGCAAATGGCAGGCTGGGGCTCTGCTCTGAGGCACCATCTGTTCTTCTGATTTTAGAAATGATTTAAAGGATTTGAAACACTCCATTTAATCATGTGTAAAAAGAAACATTGACAGTTCCATTTCAACCCATGACCAATATATTCCTTGAAGACATACAGTTTCCATTTAAAATCAAGACAGAGAAACAGCTCAATAAGGTTAATTCTGGCAGGAAAAAAATATATATTTCAAAATGAAAATACACTTGCAAAAATATTATCGTATTTTTCTATCTCCTCCATTAAATATATCTACCTAATTGATGGAGGGATTTTTTTTTCCTGAAAATTTAAATATGCATCATATCTGAAGATATGAGTGTTTCAAACGCAGCATTCTGTTTGTACACAAAACATTTATTCTGAAAGTTTAATAATGACATGTTTGGGACCCATAAGCATAATGGATATATATGCTTTGTTCAGTGAAAACATTCTATGAAGAATTATGTCTTAAGTTGGCCCTAATATAAATTGGAATATGGGAAATTTGCAGGGAATTTGAAAAATGCAAGCCTAATGATTTTATCGTTTCCCTTATTTATCTGGCAAGTTGAGGCAATATAAAAGAAATATACTTACATGTAAAACAATCTGTAAATCAATTGAATTGGTATAATTTGAGACTTAACCAGTGAATTAGGGCAGAACAGATTGATGTTTTCAAAAGGAAAAGTTAAAGTATTACATAAAGATCTGTTCCTTAGGTCTCTTGCATACAGTTCCTTTATTGTGGGGGGAAAGAAAAAGGTTTGACATTTTTATCTCCTCCATGCAAAAAAAACCAAAAAAAAAGAATAAAAGAATGCATGCCATTTAATTTAAAATATTTAAAGAGCTTGACTCTCTAGTAATTTAATTATTAATTTTTAATTACTTTCTCTTTTCTGCAAGATGGGAAAATAATTTGCATTTTAATGCACATCATATTCCTTCAACACAAAATTCTTTAAACCAACAATGCACAGAGGGACAGATGTTGTTTATTTCTTCTAAAGATTCAGAAATGAGACAGCTTGAAGATGATATTTAAACAATCACTGGCTAGTCAGTTTTAAACATACTTCCTCCACAGTATTCTTTGGGCTGTAAATGAAATGGTAAACATATTCAGTTTTCAAATATTTATTAAGCAACTACTGTGTGCCATGCATGGTGTTTGATACCAAATCTATAATATGATTATGACATTGCACTTGCTTCATGGATATTTTGATCTCATTTGAAATAAAAATACTTAAAATTTTAAGTAAGCAACTATCACTAATTTAAAAAAACCTCAGGTTTCTTATTACAATGAATTATCCTGTTGTATGCTATATTTCTTCGTTTTTTTTTACAGCTTAATTAAGTATAATTGAAATATAAACTGTAAAGTATCAAATTTGATAAGTTTTGATATGTTTATGTACTATGAAACCATCACTGCCATCAAGGTAATGAACATATCCTCTATACTCCAAAGTCTCTTGTCGCTTTGTGATTCTTCCCTCTTGCTAATTCCTTTCCATCCCCACCCCCAGGCAACTACTGATATTTCTGTCACTATATTCTACCTCATACTTCCTAGAATTTTATACATTTTAGAATGCATTCCTTTTTGTATAGTTTCTTTCATTCAACATAATTATTTTGTGACTCATCTATTTTGTTGTATGTATCAATAGTTCATTTGGGTTTATTGCTGTGCAGTATTCTAGTATACAAATATATTATAATTTGTTTGTCCATTCATCTGAGGATGGACATTTGTGTTGTTTCCAGCAGAGCAGTTTTTAATTTTAATGAAGTCCAACTTATCAATTATTTCTTTCATGAATTATGCCTCTGGTGTTGTATCTAAAAAATTATTCCCATACCCAGGGTCATCTAGGTTTTCTCCCATGTAATCCTCTAGGAGTTTTATATTTTTGTGTTTTACATTTAGGTCTATGATTTGGTTTGTATCTAGATTCAATTTTATTTTTCACGTTGATATCTTGTTGTTCCAGAGCCATTTATTGAAAAAACTATCTTTGCTCCATTGTCTTGCCTTTGCTCCTTTGTCAAAGATCAGTTGACTACATATATTAGGGCCTATTTCTGGGCTCTGTATTCTGTTTCATCAATCTATTTGTCTATTATTTAATCACTACTGTCTTGATTATTGTAGCATTATGTAAGTTTAAAGTAAAGTAAGTGTTAGCACTCCAAATTTATTCTTAGGGTTTTTTTTTTTGTTTTGTTTTTTAATATATAGATGCTCTTTGTCAGAGTGAGAATCACTCTTTTTACTCATAGTTTACTAAGAGTTTATTTGTTTATTTTATGTTTGTTTTTAAGAAGGAATAGATATTGCATTTGTCAGGTGTTTTTCTTGCATTTATTGAGATGATCATATGTGTTGTCTTTTCCATTCTATTCATATGGTGAATTACACTGATTGATTTTCAAGTATTAAGCCAGTCTTACATTCCCAGAATAAACTCTATTTGGTCATGATATATTATACTTTTTATATATTTTTTGGATTAATTTGATAAAATTTGCCAAAAAACTTTACATCAATTTTTATGAGAGTTGTTGGAATGTAGTTTTCTTTTCCTTCAATGTCTTTGTCTGGTTTTTGTATTACAAAATGTTTCCTTTTCTTTCTCCTTGCTAGAACATGAAGAGATCTTTCTCAGGTATTTACTGTGAGAACATGGTCAAGCTCACTCAATGAAAGTGAGTGAACATTTTACATTATTGAGTGCTTGATATTTTTGTATTCTATAAATACTGTTGAGCTTTGTTCTGAGATGCAGTTAATTTACTTGGACATAATTTCATAATTTAATTCCTGCTTAGTTTTGTTTTGTTAGGAGGGATATGTAGCTGTATGCTAGGGCTAATTTGCCACACTAGTAAGGTGCAACTTTTCTGAGCAGTCTACTTGGTATCACTCGAAATCTGAGGTTTTCCACTCAGCTGGTAGAAACAGGAACTCAGACTCCTAGAAATTATTCCTCTACTGCCTTTTCTTGCCTCCAGGTAATTTCTTCATATGCATGAGCAGGTGAAGTCTCTAGAGGGGACCTCCATAAATCTCTGGAATTTGCTGTGTAGTTACTGTGGCCTTTCTGGGCTTCCAGCTCTATCTGCTCAGCTCAGGGAAGCTTTCAAACTTTGCCTGGTTTCCTTTTCTTCACCACATCATGCAAACCTTTTTAAGAATTACTGTCCTTAGTAAACTTCTGTGTAATATCTTGAGAACTATTATTTCAAACATTCCCTGTCCCACACTGTGTTTTTTTTCCATACTTTTAATTGAGAAGATAAATCTGAGTCTTGTTACTTAACTTTGGCCAGAAGAAAAAAATCCCCTCATTTAAAAATTTTATTTTAATTAATCTATTTAATTAATTTTTAATAATTAATTAATTTTAGTTTTAATTTTAAGAGCTATCTTGATTGGGTGGTTATGATTTGTATGTATGTGGATTTATGTAGCTCAGTGGAATTAAAAACATAAATTATACAAATTGAAGGTAGGATAGTTGAAGAATTTTAATTAACTCTCTCTTCATGTTTAAATTTCACATACTTCAAATAAATACCCCTCAAAAAAGAACCAACAAACTTGTAGGAATGCATATTTTCAGAACTAGATAGGCCAAATGGATTGTAAAGTGTGTTAATGCTATTGACACATTTTGCTCCATCTTTTATTGACTTAGTTGATGTATGTTGGATTTGAATTTTGCAAAGTATTCAGTAACAAGGCCTTTATATACAATGTTATATTTTTGTTTATATAGGGTTATTGCTTTCAAGGAAGGTATTATCACCTGTATTTTTCACATAATGTAACAGCTGAGGTTCACAGAGCTTTGGACATCTGTTTAACCATGTAACAGAATCAGAGCAAGTAATGTGATTACCTCCTGAATTACTGAATTACAAATTTCGGGGATTAAATACTTTCTGCTTTTCTATATTGATTCAGTGGTTACTCATATTCTCAGGTAAATTAGTGAATGAACAATGCAAATGTAATGAACTTGATGTTATTGAGAGTTAAGGAGGTCATATTATTTATGCTAACTCCATATTTTGTTACTTGAGGTTATAAATTACTATGTGTATTGATGCTTATTAACCCCCTCTAATGGGAGGGACCTCCCACTTTACTTCACAAAAGGGGTCAGTCTATTTCTCCCTAATTTTACTTGTTGCTCTCCTCAGAAGTAGGAGTGACCTATATGACTAATGGCACTTGGAAAAAGAGAGTTTGAGCCCGGGTTGCTTCACTTTTTCTTGGCTCTCTCTCCATCTCTCACTCTTGCCCTAGTTTGCCTCCTGTTCCTGCTTCCTGTGGTAAATCTGGGTCAGAGCTCTATTCAGGACTTTCTGTGTCTGTCAAGCTATCACCTGTCCTTTTCTTTCTGCCTCCTCCCTTGGAGGGCTTTTTGCATTTGGTGTGTTGAGAGAAAGGCCAGGATCCTCTGGTGACTGACTGGTAAGAATTTAATTGGAACTGTTAGGGAATCTTCTGGGCTTCAGTTCATAGCCACATATTCCATCCAGCTTTACCAGCAATAAATTGGATATTTTAAAGTTTAAGACTTAAAGGTGAAAGGGACGTGATAGATCTACTTTATAAACCCCACAGATATCTTTATATCACATACTTATTTCCTATGAGTAAGAAGGAAATTTCTGGACTTCCAGTCAAATTGACAGAGTAGATAAACACTGTACTTGTCTCCTCCCATGACCACATCAAAATTACAACTAAACTATAGAACAACCATCATCGAGAATCATCAGAAGTCCAGCTGAACAGAAGTCCAATAACTTAGAATATACAGAAGAAACCACATGGAGACTGGTAAAAGGGCCAGACAGAGAACCACCTGGTCCCACATGTACATGTGGTGGTTATAAATCAAAAGGAATATCTGGGTTTCATAGCCCACCCACCCTCCCCCGGAGTGAGGGGTCCCAGCCCCACACCAGTTTCCCCAGCCTAGGATTCCAGGGTGGGAAAGAAAAGACCACATAACTTCTGGCTGTGAAAACCAGTACAGATTGTGGCTGAGGGAGACTGAGGGCTGTGTTTAAAAGGCATTCCTCTTAAAGGGCCCTTGAACAAAATTACTCACTGATGGATGCATGTGCTCCAAGCTCCAGTGCTGGGGCAGCAGCTCAAAAAATGCCAGGGACATATAGGGAAGAACTGAATTGTCTGGCTTTAGGATGAGGTCTGGAGGGGAAGCTCTGTCCAAGACAGAAGTGCTGGCAAAAGCCACTGTTGCTTTTTTGAGCCCCCCCTACCCCACCCCCAACCCAGGTGCAGATGCAGATGGCTGCCATATTTGAGTCTCCATTAACCTGGTTAATATCATTTTCCCACCCTCATGATTCCTTGTGACCCCACCCCACCCAACTTGTGGGCCCATCCAAACCTCTTCCATTAGCTTTTACATACAAAGAGCCTGTCTTGGCTTGTGCTATGGACTTTCCTAAAATCTCTCAAAGGTTCACAAACTCCAAACAAGGGGCATCTGGCTTCAGTGTGCCCCATACATCTTGCTAAGCAGCCCCAAGCCCAGCACCAGAGGAAACCAGACTTAGTTCACAGCTTAGCCTCTCCCAGGCACCTCCAAGCCCGGCACACATGGCAACCATCTGCAGATCACTTTGTAGCTCATACCAGGTGGCTCTGAGCAGGGCACAGGCAACAGCTGATCTGGGACTATATGAGAGCACCCCCCCACACACACACACATGATAGGCCCCAGAACTGACACACCCAGGGGTCAGCTTCACAACATGAGTTCCACCCAACCACTTCCATAAACAACACACCCAAAGGGTGGACTTGGCAGGCACTACAGCCCCACTAAAGCAAATTATGCTCTGTGAAGTTAGCCCTTGCACCACATCTCCTCCACTGTAGTCACAGCCAGTCCTCACAATCAATCAGCCTTAGGATCAACTCCTCCCAATAATGTGCCAACTCCAATCAAGGCTCAACTATAACAGGAAGGTACACACAGCCCACACAAGGGACACATCTGGAGCACCTGGGTCAGGTAACCAGGGAAACTATGCCACTGGGCCCCACAGGACACCTACTACATAAAACTACTCTACTAAGACTTGGAGCTGTAGTAGCTCTACTTAATATATAGAAACAAACACAGAGAGACACTGAAAATGAGGAAACAAAGAAACATGTCCCAAACAAAAGAGCAGTACAAAGCTCCAAAAAAGAACTAAACAAAATAGAGATAAGCAATCTACCAGATATAGAGTTTAAAATACTGGTTATAAAGATGCTAAGTGAACTTAGATGAAGAGTAGATGAACTCAGTGAGAACTTCAACAAAGAGATAAAAAACATAAAAATAGAGGTAGAAAACATTTTAAAAAAGAACAGAAATGAAGAATATAATAACTGAAATGAAGAATACGTTACAGGAAATCAACAGTTGATTACATGACGCAGAGGATTGAATCAGCAATTTGGAAGATAAGGTGACAAAAAATGCCCACTCAGAATAGTAAAAGGAAAAAAAATAATCCAAGAAAATGAGGGTAGTTTAAAGGACTTCTGGGACAACCTCAAGCATACCAATATTTGTATTATGAGGTGTCAGGAGGAGAAGAGAGAGAGAGCAAGAAATTGAGACACTATCTGAAGAAATAATGATGGAAAACTTCCCTAACCTAGTGAAGGAAATAGACATACAGGAAGGGAAGAGTCCCAAACAATACAAACCCAAAGAAGCCCACACCAAGACACATCATAATTAAAATGCCAAAGGTTAAAGACAAAGAGAGAATCTTAAAAGCAGCAAGAGAAAAACAGTTCATTACCTACAAGGGAACTCCCATAAGATTATTAGTTGATTTCTCAACAAAGACTTTGCCAGCCAGAAAGGTTTGGCCTGAAATATTCAAAGTGATGAAAAGCAAGGATCTATAACCTGTTGTCACACAGCAGCCTAGCTGACAGTTCCCCCCACCCCCCATCTTTCCTTGAGGAAAGAAAAGTCTGTGAGACTGTGCATTTTTGGGGCTTTGCTTATCTCAGTGTTTTACACCTTATGTCTCTTTGTTTGGTCCCCAAAAGATGGTTTGCAGCCAAAGACAGGTAAGATATCTCACGTGACATACAACCTAAGACAGGTGGAACTGAGTGGGGACCCCCAATGAGCTGCCTTAGAAGATCCGCAAAGGAGCCTTTCCTCCCCTTCCCCTCTGCCTGGGAAAAGCCATTGCTGACTCTGGCTTTCCTCTCTCACCTGATTGTGAGAGAAGTCATGAGGGCAATAAAGATCAGCTCTCTCCACTTATCTCAACAGAACTGTTACAACATGAGAGACTTGCCCCCCAGGGAGGTGCATACCTCACCTAAGTCATCACAAGACTTTCTGCTCCGGCTGCTTGGGGACAAAGATAATTGGTTTGATTCACTTTTGTGACATGATGTATGAGATTCACAGACCTTGGAAAAGATAATGCTACTTCCTTGCATGATTATCAAAAAAAGCCACCAGTTGGCCCGATTAGGGGCTCCAGTCTCTGGTGACTGCGAGACCCCCTGGCTTTCTGAAATTTAACTGCATTAAGTCTCTGTTTCTTTCTTTCTTAAAACTTAACCTAACGCCACCCCTTCTCGCACCCTCACTGCCCGTGTTGCGCTAGACGCGGCAATAACCAAGTTGATTCTACCCAGCAAAGTTATCATTTAGAATCAAAAGACAGACAATGAGCTCCCCAGACAAGAAAAAGCTAAAGGAGTTCATCAACACCAAACCAGTATCAAAAGAAATGCTAAAGGGACTTCTTTAAGAAAAAAAGAGAAAAAGAAAGATTAAAAATATGAATAGTAAAATGGCAATAACTACATACCTATTCATAATTGCTTTAAATTTAAATGAATTAAATGCTCCAATCAAAAGACATGGATGGCTTAATGGAAAACAAAACAAGATCCATACATATGTTGCCCACAAGAGACCCACTTGAGATCAAAAGACACACACAGACTGAAAATAAAGAATGGAAACAGATATTTCATAAAAATGAAAAAGAAAAAAGAAAAAAAATGCTTGAGTAGCAATACTTAACATCAGACAAAATAGGCTTTAAACAAAGTCTATAACAAGAGAGAGTGAAGGATCTAGTCACTCCTGGGTATTTGCTCAAAGGAAATCTAAACACTAATTTGAAAAGACATATACATCCCTATGTTCATTGCAATATTTTTTACAATAGCCAAAATCAGGAAGCAATAGATGAATGGATAAAGAAGTGGTACAGATATATAATGGACTATTACTTGGCCATAAGAAAGAACAAAATCTTGCCATCTGCAACAACATAGATAAACCTAGAGGGTATTATGCTAAGTGAAATCAGTCAGATAGAGAAAGACAAATATCACATGATTTCACTCACAGGTAGGATCTAAAAATCAAAATAAATGAACAAACAAAACAGAAGCAAAGTCATAGATACAGATAACATCTTTATGGTTGCCAATTGTATTGGAGGGATAGGTGAAAAGGGAAGGGCTTAAGATGTGCAAACTTCAGGTGTACAATTCCGTACTACATCATCCTCTATATATCATATCGTGTGTTCACCATGTAGAATCAGTTCTCTTTCCATCACCATATATTGGATCCCCTTTACCCTCATCTACCACCCCCCTTCCCCCTTCCCCTCTGGTAACCACTAAACTATTGTCTGTGTCTATGAGTTTTTGTTCTTAATGTGTTTGTCTTGTTCCTCTGTAAAAGGGATCAAATATATGGTGATGGAAGGAAAACTGATTCTAGGCGGTGAACATACAATATGATATATAGATGATGTATTACAGAATTGTACACCTGAAATCTATGTAATTTTAGTACAATTGTCACCCCAATAAACATTAATTTTTAAAAAATGGGCAAATTGCCACTTATGAAATCAGTCCTGGAGATATAAAGTACAGCATAGAATATATAGTCAATAGTGTTCTAGTAACTGTATGGTGTCAGATGGGTACTAGATTTATTGGGGTGATCACTTTGTAAGTTACATAAATATCTGACCACTATGATGCACACCTGAAACTAATGTAATATAATACGTCAACTGTAATTAAAAAATATTTGAAAAGAAGGAAATTTCTTGAAGTATGCATGTACTTACTGATCGAACCCAGATCTGTAGCATCAGATAGCAAAGTTCTCCCCATGACTTCATGGATTTTCTCTGAATAACCTGGTTTCCTCCCATGTCCCAAAGATGTGCACGTGAAGGGAACTGGTGCGGTGAACTGGAGCGTCTTCATTGTTCCAGGATGAATGAGTGTGAGTATGTACGTGAGTGGCCCTATGATGGAAGTTAGTCCTGTCCAGGGTGGGTAGCGCCTGTGCCTTGAGCTGCTGGGTTTGGCTCTGGCCATCTGTGACCCTAAACTGGAATCAGCAGATTGGAAAATAATTCTCTTACTTGTTTTTATGAATATTTCTTAAATGCATGTATAGCTCACATTTATTTTAATATTTAACATAAGAAATGTTTTGGGTCTTTATTTAGAAGTCTGATGATGTTTTTGTGATCAGAAATATGCCATAGGAGCTTAACTCTTGTTTATGTCAACTAGTCTATGGTAAAATTGGTTTTGTTATAAGTCATTTTAAAAGCCCAGTTTCCAAGAGCTGATCAGTGAAATCAATGAGGACTTTTGCTGTTTTTTAATACAATTTAGGAAGCATCTAACTTCTTATGTTCCCAAATACTCACCCATTGTCCTAGCAGCCCCTGACTCCCCTTCAGGGCCATCCTGACCACTCCCAATACAACAGCTAAAGGGTAAATAACTGGCACAGTTACTGCCAGGACTCTATTCAAGCTCTTTAGCTTGGCGTACACTCTGATTGTCGGGCCCATGGCAAATTGGTTGTTGAACAATATTGACTGTTACCCTAGTCTAATACATTAAAAGGAAAGCAAACATAAAAAATATACCATAAATTATAGAGAAGATAGGAAACAATTTTTGTTTAATAAAATTGATATGTTATAATTTTCAAACGTTTTTCTTGTGTGAAAAACTACAGCAAGTGAATCATATTTTTTTCTGTTGGTTCCTATAAAGTATACAAGATTTCATCTAAAAGAGGGGAAAACAAGCTATTTACTCAAAACCTGCCTTTTGACAAAAGATTTCAAGTAGCTTACAGGAAATACATAAAATGGAAATATACAAATATATGTTTGGAATAGTCACCGAAGTAGGATGAGACTCAAAATATAGATTTATAGGCTTCCTGGATTATGCAGTTGCTAAGGTGGGCAATACAGTTCCTTTTGAGACTCCCAGTGAAGTTTAAAGAAATCCAACAACATAAGAAATGTTAAAAGTTTTAAAATATTTTTATATTTCTAGATGAGTGATGACACAATGTAAAATCAGTAGATGAAAACAGATGGGAAAATGGTGGATTTAATTACATAGAACTAATTTTTTTTATCTCAAAAATAATAAAAATACAATCTGTCTTTAAAGGAACATACCAGGCTCAGAGAAATAGTTCTTAAAAATGACAACGTGTGATATATATATTTTTTTTATTTGCAAAAGCTGCTTAAGAACTCAGAAGGATTGTCATTAGTGGGTTTCTAAGTATCATCTTCCAAATATTTCAGATGTTTGCCAAAACAAACTTATAAACCTACTAAGTGACCCACTTAATTTTTTCCAGTTCCCCTCCACATTCTGGAGCTCTGTCCTAGCATTATTTTGGTAGAGTTCTACTTTATACAGAAATACAGAAATTACAGGTGGTTTCTTGGACTTCCAGGTATTTTTGTATTGTTCAGATAACCCTGTTACCCACTTGTAGGCACAAAGAATTGAATAGCTGACTTAAGCCAATGATCCTGTTCTAGGAGGATTTTGAAGCTGAATTTAGGTGGTTCCGATTAGTCTGGCATTTCTCCTTAAAAGGAGAAAACGTGCTGATGATGATCCCTTCCTACCACAAAGGCTATAAAGCAGACGAAACTCGTTGCTCAAGAGTTTTGCAGCTAAGACTGTATCATCTGTCTCAACACCTCTCTTAGGTGTGCCTGCCTTGTGTTAGTCTGAATGCCGCTTCTTCTTCTGACTCTCCATGTTACTTTTAGGTTCTCCTGACTTCTGTAATTCCCCACACTCCCATCTGGACACTACATAATGAAGTGAATTAAGAAATTTTCAGGTTTCTGGAAGAGACACTCTAAATTTTTTTTTTTTTACAGATATTGTTACATGACAATATGACTGAAAAATTCAAAGTTAGATTTTAACATGTATATTATTACATGTATATACCATTTTGCGGTGTTTTAATTTTGACAACACTAGATTATTTTAGTCCACTAATTTAAAATTAATCATTTTATGAAAATATGTTAGTGGAAATTCCCTTTATATAATAATAAAAATTCCAATACATTTTTGTGGGGTTCCAGCATCTCCTTGGCTCATTAGAACATAAAGTGGGAAATCCGCACAACATTTTGAAGAATGGTGACTAAGATCACGTAAGGAGGAGATGGGTGGTAAAAGAGGGAAAAGGGGCTCAAATATATGGTGATGTAAGAAGAATTGACTTTGGGTGTGAACAGACAATGCGATAGATAGATGATGTATTATAGAATTGAGCACTTGAAACTTGTTTAATTTTACTAACCAATGTCATTCCAATAAATTAAAAAACATAAAAAGATTTTATTTAACAAAAGATTATGTTTAGAAATAATACATTGCTTTTATAATATAGATTGTTATTTATGTACAGTACAGTAGGGAATATAAGGAAAAATACTGTCATTCTGCATTGCAACATGTTGTTATCTTGTTGGAAGAGTTCTGTGCACATTATTTTGGAGTTTGAATGGTCAGGAAGAATTTCCTTATTCAGATTTCCATCACTGTTAGAATAAAAGTACAGTTTGTTTTCAATCTCGAGTCCTTTAGGAGGGCCTTATTCAGCAATTTATGATTCTCATTACTATAGTTAATGTTACTTTAAGAACCTTTTAAATGCTGCATATAATTGAAATGTTTTTGGAGTCTTAATCTTTAAGGCAAACATAAAACAATATAGCATCATGGCTATATGTTATAATGTTCAAAACTTAACGTTCAAAAAGATTCCAATGAGAAATATGTATTAATTATTAGCATATATTTAAATTATTTTCACTCGAGATGAATTTGCTTAAGACTACCCCTTCCCACCCATTGCTCCTTAGGAACTCCAGTGCAGTAAGCTAATGAGACCCCCTACCTAGTAGGCATCTGTCATGTAGGGCATTTAGGCACCAAAGCAGACCACACCACATCCTGTCATTGAAACAAACACTTTAGCCTTATTAAAAGCCAATGGTGTCTAGGCAAAATAATTTTATATTATGAAAAAATTTCTGATGGAGCTGGAATGATGTTTGATTGATTTCAGCTGTTTATTTTATAATCTAAAGCCAGAGAGCTGCTTGCTCCCTCAGGGAAGACAACTCCACAGCAACTCATTTTACACCAAAACTATTAACTGAACTTAATTGGGCATAGCATTTAATAAAAAAGAGCCTCCTTTGGGGGGAAACAAATTTGTATGTGTCTGCAACCTCACAGCATAAAATTGTTATTATTTGTGTGTGTGTGTGTGTGTGTGTGTGTTAGAA
Organism: Rhinolophus sinicus; assembly: GCF_036562045.2. Lineage (NCBI taxonomy): Eukaryota > Metazoa > Chordata > Mammalia > Chiroptera > Rhinolophidae > Rhinolophus > Rhinolophus sinicus. The sequence goes on from NC_133752.1 coordinate 76,745,164, forward strand.
ACAACTTTATAAAATACTCTAAAAAACATTACTTTTACATGGTGTTTGTCAAATTGTTGACTATTAGAAAAATAATGTCAATTTCTCTTTCTAAACTTTCATATGAGAGTTCATCTTCTCCTGACCAATGATTTATCAAATTCCATCGGAATAAAACACAGGTGAATTTTGTTTGAGAAGTCTTCCTTTTTGAAGTATCATATAGGAACTTGTCTATGGAAACACGTATTTCAAGCTTTGTTTTCTGTGCAATTCCTTTCTTATATCTGAAAATTGATTTAAAAATAAATTGAAATAAAGTAGCATTACAGATTGTGGTAAAATTTACTTTTGCTCTTTCAGAATATTATCTTCCTTGATCATTGAATTTTAAAATGTCACAGTTTACCCCAGGTTTATTGTATTTATCTTCTTCTTTGATATAGTCTACCTCTATCTTGTACAGAAATTTCAATTTCTGCATTTGTATAATATTCTACTTTAGTTTAATGCAATTGAAATAACTTTGATGTTTTTTTAAAGCCCTAAAGAAACCATAAATTCTGAGGAAAAAAATGAGACTTAGAAAAGAAAATTAGAGTCTTTTTAGTGTCAATAAAAGGATAATGTGCATAAATGAGAAGATATAAAAAATGTGTTTGTCATTATTGGTTTTAAAACTCAGTCTGAGTAGGTTGGAAAAGAGAAGGTTTTATTCTGATCGCCTTTTTGTGATGAATGTAATAGCTCATAAATCTCAGAAATGCTATTTCAGGACAAATTGGCATAAATATTTGTAAAATTCTTGCATTAAAGTAAGAACTAAAACATTTCTCAGAGGAAATGTATTTGCCACAGATAAGAGCATTCTAAAATAATCTGTTTTAAAGTAAATATAAAATATGGAATATTTTGTGCTCTGCTGCTTTGTATTCGAATATGAATCAGTGCTCTGAAGTTTCTGAGACTTAACTCCAACAGATGTGCAAACTCCAGCAGTCAAAAGTCTTCCACTTAGACATGCGTTTCTTTAACCATAGTAAAATCTAAACCATGAGCTCTGGAAGAACATCTACACAGAGGGTGCCAAAAAATGTATACATATTTTAAGAAAGGAAAAAAAAAATCTGTATTAAAATTGTAATACTCAATATATAGCTATAACAAAAGATGAATATAAGTCATATGTATACATTTTTTTGGCACCCCTGGTCTGCTTACCCTATTTTACACTTAAATATTTCTAGGTATAGTGAGGTCAAATGACATGTCCATGATCAAACTTATAACAGCCAGGATATAGTTGTAAATAGCTAAAAAATAATTATGTCTCAATTAGGTGCTCTGCTATTTCTGGTTTTGTATTGAACTGTGATTATGATAATCATCTTTGGGGTAAGATTCCTGGGTTCAAATTCCAGCTTGACTACTTTCATATTACGTGACCTTGAGCAAGTTACTTAGCCACTCTTTGCCTCAGTTTCCTTACCCATAAAAGGGGGGATAGAACAGTATTTACTTCTTAGGATTATCATGAAGGTTAAATGATTTAAACTCACTTTGAATAATGCCTAGACTGAAAAAAGTACCTTAAGCTGCATAAGTTTGTTTTTAACTTCCATTAATACATGACAGCCTGCATATATACAGAGATATTTCAAGTGATATAAAAAGTGATAGAGTTCAGTTTTCCCTCTTGGCAGTAGAGTGTCATTGATTTATTACCAACTATGCATTCTGAACATAGTAGATGTTTTGGAAGTAAACTACAAACCCCAAATATGGATATTATCAGTGATAATGACTAGCTAGGAAGAAATATTTTGGTGGATGCCTTCAGTATCAAAAGTCTCAAACTGAATTTCTTCATTTTAGAAAAATATGATTTTCAAATGCGTATATTGAGAAAGAGTTTGTACTCAGAATATCCATTTGTTTTGAAGTTACTAGAGTCCGTCTGACAACCTTTATGCCAAAGTGATCATTTGCTGCTTTGTATGGTATACTCAACTTTCTCATGAGTTAATCCCAAAATGAACTCCTTGCCAAAAAAAGTAGCCAGTTTTACACATAAGTAATGTTTAAACTATTTTTATAAAGAGTCTATGTATTGTGTCTTATTGTAATCATTCATTCAGCTAACTTTTGATTTGATAAAACAGTTATAAGTATCCTCTTTGATTTATCAGACTTACCATATTTTGGATCCATATAACTCTTAGGCTCTTTCTTACTTGCTTGTAATTTGTCCATGTTTTCTACGAAAGATCACTAGGCATGCACATGTCATTGAACAAGTAGGGTTTATTGCTCTTGGAACTAAAGAGTGCACACCATGGGGTACTGTGTAGCAGCTCAGTAACAGGGTGTTAGAACTTGCTGTAGGATTTGGGCTTATGGTAGGTGATTTTGGGGAGAGTATAAAGAAGCTAGACTTTGCTCTGAATCAGATGCTATCAGGAAATTTCATGGTTTGGTTTTTAATAGACCTTCTCCAGAAGTAGGGAATACCAGAGTGAGGCTGAAACTGCAATTCATGAAGAAGCAGCAATTACTCATATGAGCGAGGATGGGGGGATGTTGGGTTGTTTTGTGGTTTGTACAATGTCCATGTCCATATGTATAGGGATTGTCCTTGTTTTTTGTCTTGATCCATCATGACCACAGAGTGGTCTTGTCTGATGTTGACTTCCCATAAAATTATTTATGTTCATAGGAGAACACCAAGACCTAGCTGTGAGTGCCAGGTAACCTCCTGTCAGCACAGAGTCTGGCTGACAGCACCAGACCAGCACCTGATATTAAAGACAGCTTTTCTTTTTCCCACATTTATTTCCTGTATCTTTCTTCCATTTCTAAAAGATAAGAATGCCATCTCTCAGGCCCACATTGTCCCCATTTGCTCCATTATCACCTTGCCCATGCCATGAGAAATGTTGTATTTCAATAGAAATAATAAGACTATTTTGGATTCCCTGCTTAAATGGCGGAGTCCTCTTCTCAATGGTTCTGTAGTTAATAATTCTTTCTCATAGTGACACAAGATTCATTATTTGTCTAGACCTCCGTTTGTCATCCTGCAGGCTTTATGTATTAAATAGAATCCACTGGTGATCCACAGTACCTTTCAACCTAGAATATATTGCCTTTACCTTACCTCCAGTTAATATGTAGACTCTGTTTAATTTAGGAATTTGACTTGGTGATGCTGGTTAGGTTTAAGAACACAAAAGCCAAGATGAGGAGATGAACATCACAAGATCCTAAGAGCTCACACAGGCAAGCCAAGAGGAAACCTTTTAGGGCATCCATTGATGAGCAAAGTATAAAGCTCACTTGGTAGGGGAGGATTTTTTTTCTCTCTTTTTGTATCCTTCCCATGCTCTGAATCTCTGTTCTGGAGTAGATCACAGTTTTCTTGGAGCTGTGATGATCATGGCATTATTAAAATCATCTAAGACTTTGCAAGTCACACTAGTCTGATTTTTCTTACGTTAAGTTAGCCTAGGACTCTAAAAAGCTCCGGCAATTGTTCAGGGTTTTCTGGCCTCAGTGACAGAGGAGACGTCTTCCTTTCTTTTCATAGTCTTCCTGTGCCTCAAAGAATATTTTGGTACCACATGAGAATAACATATGATTATACACCATTTAAACAGTTGTAGCATAAAGATTTTCTACCTTTCTTTGAATGTTGACCAGTGCTTCTGGGGCTTTTGTATATAAAACAAAATCCCTATGTCATCTTCTCTGTGTCATTGGAAAACATACACTGTGTAATGTTGTAGGTAAAAAGTGTTAACTCTGGAGCTAGATTAAGTTCAAATCGTGGCTCCACAAATCCTGGTTGTGTGAAGTTGGGCAAGTTAATTGATTTTTCTGTGCCTGTGTTTCTTCATCTGTAAAATTGGGTAATAAAAGCAACTCTCTCTGCTGGGTCATTGTAAGATTTAAATGAGTTTTCATATGTTTATAAAGCATTTAAAACACTTTCCAGCACACAGTAAACATTCAATAGATTTTAGCTTTTATTTACCTTTTTAAAATATCTGTTTAATTACCAGTTAATAAATAAATAAACATGTCTGATATCTTTTGCTTCATTATAAGTCATACCAAACTTAGTGGTATGAAACAACAGCAGTCAGTTAATATTATTTCTCACTGTTCTGGGGATTGACTGGGTTTACTTAATTGGTTTCTGCTCAAGATTTTCCATATGGTTGTTGTTGGATGTCAGCTGGAGTCACGTCAAAGGCTTCTTCTCTCATAATCCTGACTGGTAGCTGGGACCTCAGCAGAAGCTATTATCTAGAACAGCTACCTACATGTGATCTCTGGATGCACCCTGGGGTTCCAAAAGCATGGTGTCTGGGTTGCCAGGGCGTGCTTCCCAAGAGTAAGAGTTGGGAAGAAGCTATATCTTATTTTCCAATTTATCTTGCCTTAAGAGCAAGTAAAGACCAACCCATATTCCACGGGAATTCAATTTTTATCTCTTGATGGGAAGAGGGTCGAGGAATATGTAGACATGTTTTAAAACTATCACAGCAAGTATAACAAAGTAATTAAAGAAAAAAGTGGTAACACATAGAGATTTATTATAGGTCTCTCAAAATATTCTTTTCAACTCCTGCAGACTATTTGTGTGGCGATAAATGGGCAAGCATTTTCTCACCACCTTCCCTGCCCCTACCCCAAATAACCAGTGGGGAGAGGGGAAGGCTGCAACTTATTGATCTAATATTCTAGTTTTTATAATGGCTCATTTAGATTTTTATATGATTAAAAATCATTGGACAGTTATAATATCAAATACTATACCTTTTTGAGTGTCTGCTATCTTGAAACACTTTGACGGTTTAAATTTATGGTCAACATAGCTAGGCCATAGTGCCCAGGTGTTTGGTCTGACTAAATTACCACTAGTCTAGATGTTGCTGTGAAGCTATTTTGTGGATGTGATTAACATATAATTAGTTAACTTTAGACAACGAAAAATACCCTTGGATAATATGGGTGGGCCTTGCCCAATCAGTTGAAGGTCTTAAAAACTGTATTGTCCTCGAGAGGAATGAATTCTAGCTCAAGACTGTAGTATAGAAATCCTGCCTGAGTTTCTAGTCTGCTGGCCTCTCTTCCAATTTCAGACTTGTGGGCCTCCTACAATTGTGTGAGTCAGTTTCTTCAAACTAATCTCTTAATGTACATTTACATATATTTTATTGGTTCAGTTTCTCTGAAGAAACTGAACAAACACAACTGCCATTTAGCACTTATAATTATGATTTTTATATTTTTAAGTACATGACAGGAACATTGAGTGCTGGGACTTTATATTCTCCAAGACTATGCCCTCTGATTACTTATTAAATGAATCAGTGAAAATTTGGTGGCATTTTCCCCATAACTTAAAATCCTCTTTATTTCATTAGTCTTTCCCAATGGTTGAAGGACCTTAGGGTCAACTTAGTTTTTCTAAATCAACACAACGTTGTTTATATGTTAATTTAAAATTCAGACTTTATCTGTATTTTGAGTGAGTAAGATGAGATAGAGGAGCCAGGTTAAAAATGATTGGGCTTGCTTGAAAGCTGAAATTGAAATATTTGAAAATTCAAACAGGCTGCTAATTTTATGCCCTAATGCACTATGTTTATTATCATGTACGCTATTAAGAAGTATGCTATTCTTGCTTTATATGTATAGCCAGGGCTAGAAAGTTAAGAGTATGTAGACTTTGCACAGTAGATATTTTGAACTGGCCATTTCCTTTAATGGGATTTGGCTATCACTATATTGACTATGTTAATTTTTTTTCCCTATTAATGTGTATGCATCGTCCCAACTTAAGTCTTTTTTGGCTGTTTCAAGCATGTGATTTTAATATGAATTTTAAAAGTGATAGTTGTTTGAGGTCCAAGACTCTAAAATTTTAAGAAGGGCAGGATATTACATAGAAATTTAACTTGATTCTCTGTTTAATCTTATTGGCATATGTAACTGAGACTAGACAAATCATTAAACGTGTCTTCTCTGCATCTTTTTTTCCCCCATACGCCCAACATCTGTGGTAGGGTGTTCCCTATATCTTTTATTCATATATCTTAATGTCTTAGCAGAATTTTCCTATGTAGGAACAACTATTCAGAATTTTAAAATAAAATGAAATGCAATTAGTGAAAGCTGAGTTTTTAGGATCCTGGCCATTAAGATTAATTGGAATTCTTATAACTTCTATCACAGTGACTCCTGGGTTTTCCATATTCTATCATTTCTGAACCATCCCATGTTACTTCTTTCATCTACACTTTCAGCTTTTTTTGCAAAGTAAAAGCTACACCTGCGTGTGGGCAAAACAGTTTCTCTCCATAGGACCAGATAGTACTTTGCCCAGTCTATACTCTATGTCTATGTCACATCCCCTGTCACATTTTCCCCTCACTCAATTACTTGTCTTCAGAATAAGACATTGATTTTACACACACACACACACACACACACACACACACACACACACACACACACACTCCTAGGCTGGTTTAAGGTTCTTCCTCTGTGGTCCTGTAGCACTTTGTATTTCCATTATCTTATCTCTTAGCTCACTGCACCTCTGTTGCTGTACTCACTTATCTTCTCTCCATTCTGCGAGCTCCATGGTCACAATGTTATTCAATCACCAGTGCCTAAGAAAGAGCCTGGAGCACTGTGGCACTAGCTAATAATAAACATGTCAACAATCAGAGCTTTCACAAGTACTTTTCATTCGAAGTGGAGAAAAAGCAGTTTCGAAAAAAGGCAAAAATGTTTAGCAACAAAAGCTGGTGAAGTGATATTTGCAATTTTTGAAAAAGCTTAATGAGATATTTGATAGATTGCTAATTCCTAATAAGTTTTTTCAAGCCTCACTCCTAATTATAACTTGAATTCAAGGTATTATTTTTTTCTATTTGAACTAAAATATAATGTAAACAATGAATCTATCCAGTATATGCTTATTAAGAAAACTGCAAAAATGTCAGGGAATAATGCTTCCACCCTTTTCTAAAACAGAGTAAACATAGTTTAGTGATCTCACAATGTTAGGCTTCCTAAAAATATTACACAGTAATTTGGTAGGTCTCCCAATATATCCCAATAAGTTGCATTATGTTGCTCCCAATGCTGGAAAGGACTTAATAGAAAGATTGCTCTAAAAGTAAAAATGTACAATATGGATTTCAAAACCTAAATTTTAATACCCTTGCCCTAGATTACTTCTTTGTGTTAACAAGAAGAAGCCGTGTAATAAGACCCAGCTTCTTCAAAGTTGCCTTCATGAGTTCTTCAAATTCATCATTAACAGTAATCAAAATAGTGTCTATGAGTTTCTGTTTCTCATTTGTTTGACTTGTTCTTTTGTTGTTTTTGGTTTATATACCACATATCAGTGAAATTACATGGTTCTCTGCTTTTTCTGTCTGACTTATTTCGCTCAGCAATACACTCTCAAGATCCATCTATGTTGTCACAAATGTTCCTATATCATCTTTTATTACCTCCGAATAGTATTCCATTGTGTATATATACCGCAACTTCTTTATCTATTCATTTATCGAAGGACATTTTGGTTGTTTCCATGTCTTGGCCATCGTAAACAAAGCTGCAATGAACATTGGGGCACACGTGTCTTTATCTATAGATGTTTTCAGATTTTTTGGGTAGATACCCAGGAAAGGGATTGCTGGGTCATATGGTAATTCTATTCATAATTTTTGAGGAACCTCCACACTGCCTTCCATAATGGCTGCACTAATCTGCATTCTCACCAACAGTATATGAGGGTTCCTTTTTCTCCACAGCCTCTCCAACACTTGTTATTATTTATTTGTCTTGTTGATGATAGCCATTCTGACTGGGATGAGGTGATATCTCATTGTGGTTTTAATTTGCATTTCTCTGATGATTAGTGATGTTGAGCATTTTCTCATATATCTATTTGCCACAGACAATAGTTTACTGGTTACCAGAGGGTAAGGGGGGCGGGGGGTGGGAGATGAGGATAAGGGGGATCAAATATATGGTGATGGAAGGAGAACTGACTCTGGGTGGTGAACACACAATGGGATTTATAGATGATGTAATACAGAATTGTACACCTGAAATCTATGTAATTTTACTAAAAATTGTCACCCCAATAAATTTAAAAAATAAATTAAAAAAATAAAATAAAATAAAAAAGTTTCACACACACACACACACACACACACACACACACACAAAGTAAAAAGTGGCCTATTTCTCCAATGTAGTGAGAGATAAAGGAAGGGAAGGAGAAAGGAAATTTGAAGTTGCCTGTTCACCCAGTTTTCTCATTCTGGCACTGGGTAGGAAACTGTCCTGCAGGTGTTTTCCTTCAGGGTGTGTAGGTTACTGGTGACTGTGGTCCCTTCTGCTCACTAACTTATTCCTGTTTGCCCTTTCCTCCCCAACCCCCTCTTCTCCTGCACAGAAGATCGGTTGATCTTCACTGGTCCAGTCCCCCTAAATTAATATTCTAGATAATAGTGACTTTTCTCATTTTCTTCCAGAGTCTATTCAAGAAGCAGAAATCTGTTAATAGATCAACTTCACTATATTACTTCAGAAAACACATTTTTGGAAAAAAAATGAACTAGGTGATTTTTGTCATCAGTTATTGATGTCTAGCTCAAATTTTTCTCTAAGGCATTTATTCAAAGTAATACATTCAAAACCAAATTGCATTTAGAATAATTATGTTATATTAATTTTAATTATATAAGCAACACATTAATTGCATTGCCTTTGTTAATGACTAAAACATGCCAGATAAATCTAAGTGCCTTTCATCATGACTGCAATCTTGCTCCCCTTCGTCCTTCTTCAGAAGTTAACTGCAGAAATAGCTTCTCATGTGTATCTTTCTAGCATCTTTTTCTCATATTTGAATTGCATAAATATACATAACTGTAGAAAGTACAAAATATTGTTTTGTTTTTTACATTAAAAATGCATTGTTCTGCAAATTTGCTTGCCTCTTTCACACTCGACAGTATATGTTAAGGATCTCTATGCTAGAACATAAAGGTCTACCTCATTCTTTTTATCTGTTGTACTGTATTGCATGATATGGTATCCTCTTCTCTATTAATTGTCATTTAGGTTATTTCCATTTTTCAGTGTTACAAATAAAACCAGAATAAGAATGAATCCTCAGGTTCAGGTGCAGTGTTTTCAAGAATGTATATGGAAAATAGAAAATGGAAGATTGTAGGGTCCACATAGTCTTAATTATAGTAGATGAATTGCCCCACAACGTTACTATTACAAACAATATACCATGAGCAATGTCCATTTTCCATAATCTCAGTAACATTTGGTATAAAGCTTTAAATTTTTACCAGTTTCATAAGTGAAAAAATAGTTTTAGGTTAACTCTTATTTCTTTTTCCAGGGTGAGATACTCATAACAAAAATCTCTAAAAATAGTAGCATGCGATGCATTAAGCAAAAACCAAGTTGACATATTAACTTTTTTTTCACTTCTATTTTATTACATCACACAGTCAGATGCCCTTGTTCCAGGAGTACTTTAAGACTCTCTCTCTCTCTCTCTCTCTCTCTGTCTCTCTCTCCCTCCCTCCCTAGGGCAGCACTCCCTCCCCTCATCTCAGTAGGACTATTAATTGGTTTTTGAATCTCACTGCTGATACAAATTAGATCAACGATAAAAGCACTAAGCAATTTATTTCATTTTCACAGTTCATTGCCAAGAAAAACAGCTGATAAGTTTCCATGAAACCAAGAGATCATCCATCCTCCTAAAAAGCAAGCAAAAAAAAAAAAAAAAAAAAAAAAATCCTAAGCAGATATCACTGACAACTTATTAAAAAAAAGCCTATCGTTATAGGCTTTTTTGGGTTTAGGATTATGGGGAGAGTCTGAGCATATTTAGGCCCTCACTGAACTTCGTATTATGCAGAGCTTCCTGCTTTCACTTCAGCTAAAGGCTGGAGGTGGGCTGTCAAGGCCTGGGTTTGAACAATCAAATCAAGTTATTTTTAGAACTAGAGATGCATCCACAGCTTCAGAGGCTGTGCTGTGATAGTGGTGAGGAGGTCGCTTGGCCCCGAGATTCAGACTTTTGAGCAGGAATAAAAAGGGAAGACACAATATCAACGAAGAGTGTTAGGGGGAAATGTGCTAAACACACAGCAGTGACAGTGCAGAGAAGACCTGGACTCTAAGTGCACTCAGTATATAAACAATCTAGTTCTATGTCATATTACTTGCCATAAGTAAAAGAAAAATAGATTTGATAAAGACAAGTGCTTTCCACTGAATTAATGAATGTGTGAAGGAATGAGTGAAAGTGGCAGCACTGTTTAATCCTTAAACCATTGTGAAATTGACACCAAAGTGATATAAGCATTTTAATGTCATATGACCCTATCCATACGGCTTTGTGTGAGAATTTAATTTCTTTGATTTTTTTATTTACTCATGTGTAAAATGGAATTACTAAAATTTTAATGAAAACTTCATAGGGCTCTTAAGAGAGTCAGAAGACAGCATATAAATGTCATGTTGTATAATAACCTCTAAACAACAGTTATGGATTCATTCATTTATTAATCCATTCAACAAATAGTTACTGAGTTTATGTTATATTTCAGAAATACACACACACACAGAAACGCTGTATAATATATATTATATATTATACATATACAAAAATATGTAAACATTATGGAACCTGAAAAGTTCTGTTTGAGCTACCTTTTAAGGAAATCATATTTTTTTGTTGCAATATAGTATATATCTATTGAGTTAGCTCTCAATCACTTAACTGATGAAGAGACATTTAATTTTTTACTGTCACTAAATCATACTTTGTTTGTTATATAAACAATTTCCCAATGCTAGAGCAGTTAAAAAGCAGAAGATCATATTTATTAAGTGCTCAGGCTCTGGGATCAAACTCTGGAGACAAATGCTGATTCTGGCACTAATTAGCCATCTGACTCTGGAAAATTTTCTTAGTCCTTCTAGGCTTTTAGGTGTTAGCATCTATAAATGGAAATAATAATTTGATATATCTCATAGACTTTTGTAATTAAGTCAGTTAATACCTGTATTGTGTCTGGTATGGAGATATCACACAATGCATGTTAGCTGGCACACCTGGTGGACAGTTTTGGGACAATCCAGAGCATTACCTGGCCTCCTCCAAGGAAGACACACTCAAACGGCACACTGGGCAGGCACCAGAATCCTGCTAAAGCAAATGCTGCTCTGTAGTGTGAGCTCCTGCGTAGCAGCTCCTCCACAGTAGTCATGACCAGTATTCACAACCAATCAGGTCAAGGGTCAATCCCTCCCAATGACATGCAAGCAGCAACCAGAGCTTAACTACAATAGTATGACACACACAACCCACACTCAGGTGCCCTGCTCAGGTGACCAGGGAGACTGGGCCACTAGACCCTGCAGGGCACCTACTACAGAAGTCCACGCTACTAAGACAGGAAGACATAGCAGCCCTACGTAATACATAGAAACAAACACAGAGGGGCAGCCAAAATGGGGAGACAAAGAAACATGTCCCAATAAAAAACAAAGCACAGCTCCAGAAGAAGAACTAAACAACATGGATACAAGCAATCTCTCAGAGGCAGAGTTCAAAACACTGGATATAAGGATTCTCAATGACTTCTGTGAAAACTTCAACAAAGAGACAGAAGACATAAAAATGGAGATAAAAAACATTAAAAAGTACTAGTCAGAAATGAATGATACAATAACTGAAATAAAGACTACATTAGAGGGACTCAAGAGTAGATTAGATGAAGCACAGAATCAAATCTGCAATTTGAAAGATAGAATAGCAGAAACCACCCAATAAGAACCGTAAAAAGAAAAAGGAATAAAAAAAAATGAGGATAGTTTATGGAGCCTCTGGGATAACATCAAGCATACCAACATTTGCATCATTTGGATACCACAAGAAGAGGAGAGAGAGCAAGGAATTGAAAACCTATTTAAAGAAGTAATGATGAAAAACTTCCAAAGCCTGGCAAAGGAAATAGACATCTAAGCCTAGGGAGCTCGGAGAGTCCCAAATCATATGAACCCAAGAAGCTCACACCAAGACACATCATAATTAAAACACCAAATGTTAAAGAAAGAATGTTAAAAGCAGCAAAAAAAACAACAACAAAAAAACCCACTGAGTTTCTTATAAGGGAGCCCCCAAAAAGACTGTCAGTTGATTTCTCAACAGAAACTTTGCAGATCAGACGGGAATGGCATGAAATATTCAAAGTGATCAAAACCAAGCATCTACAATCCACACTCCTCTACCCAGCAAAGCTATAATTTAGAGTCGAAGAATAGATAAGAGAGCTTCCCAGATAAGAAAAAGCTGAAGGAGTTCATCACCACCAAAACAGTATTAGAAGGAATGTTGGGGGATTTCTTTAAGATGAAAAAAAATAAAAAAATATGAATAATAAAATGGCAATAACTACATATCTGTCAGCAATTACTTGAAATGTAAATGGAGTAAGTACTCTAATCAAAAGGCATAGGATAACTAAATAGATAAGAAAACAAAACCCTTACATATGCTGCACATGAGAGATTCGCTTCAGATAAAAAGACACACCAGCCAGCCTGCAAGTAAAGAGATGAAAAAAGATATTTCATGAAAATGGAGATGGGGATAAAAAACAAAACAAAACAAAACAGAAAACCCAGGAAAACAATACTTATACCAGAAAAATAGACTTTAAAACAAAGGCTATAACAAGAGACAAAGAAGGACCCAGTAATCCCACCTTGGGTGTTTATCCAAAGAAACCCAAAATACTGCTTTGAGGGGACATGTGCATTTATATGTTCATTGCAGTATTATTTACAATAGCCAAGATATGGAGGCAACCTGGGTATCCATCAATGGATGAATGGATAAAGAGGAGGTGGTACATATATACAATGGAATATTACTCAGCCATAGAAAAGACTGAAATTTTGCCATCTGCAACAACTTAGACAGGGTGGTATACTGAGTGGAGTAAGTCAAACAGAGAAAAACAAATGTCACATGATTTTACCTGGACTCTAGAGCACAAGACAAATGAACAAACAAAACAGAAACAAGCTCATCATTACAGAGAGCATTTTGATGTTGCTGGACTGGAGGGCAGGACTGGGCGGACAGGTGAAGGGGGAAGGGATTAAGAGGTACAAAGTCATAGTTACATGATAATTATGGGGATGTAGAGTATAGCATGGGGAATATAGTCAGTAGTATTTTAATAATATGCATGGTGTCAGATGGGTAATGGATTTATTTGGGTGATCCCTTTGTAAGTCATAAATGTCTAGTCATTGTATTGTATTATGCACATGAAACTAATAGAATACTGTATGTCACCTGTAACTGAAAAACTTTTTAAAAGTGTGAAAAAGTACAAAGAAAAAAATGAGAATGAAAATACAACATATCAAATATTCTGGGATACAGCAAAACTGTAATAATAGGGAAATTTATACCATTATAAGCCTATCACAAGAAACAAGGAAATATCCAAATAAACAACCTAACATTACATCTTAAAGAACTAGACAAAGAAGAACAAATGAAACTCAAAATCAGCAGAAGGAAGGAAATAATAAACATTAGAGCAGAAATAAATGAGAGAACAAAAAAATAATAAAAATAATTAATACAACAATGAGCTGGTTCTTTGAAAAGATTAATAAAATTGACAAACCCCTGGCTAGACTTACTAAGGAAAACAAAGGCACAAATTAATAAAATCAAAAAATGAAAGAAGTTATGATATATATACCACAGAAATACAAAGGGTCATTCAAGAATACTATGAAAGACTATTTGCCACTAATTTCCATAACCTAGGAAAAATGGACAAGATCTTTGAAATATATAGCCTTCCTAGACTGAATCACAAAGAACTGAACAATCTAAATAGACTGATCAGCAATAAGAAAATTAAAACAATCATCAAAAACCTCCCCAAAATAAAAGTTCAGGATTAGATTGCTTCACAAGTGAATTCTACTAAACATTCAAAGATGATTTAATACCTGTCCTCCTTAAACTCTTCCAAAAAATTGAAGAAGAGGCAATACATCCTAACTGATTTTATGAGGCCAACATTACTCTGATATCAAAACCTGGTAAAGATAACACAAAAAAAGAAAACTATAGACTAATATGTCTGATGAATACAGATGCCAAAATCCTAAACAAAATATTAGCAAATTGACTACAACAATACATAAAAAAATGTATGCATCACAAAGAAGTGGAGTTCATTCCAGAAACATAGGGATGATTCAACATATCCTTTATTCATGTAAACAAAATAAAGGATAAAAATCATATGATCATATCAATAGATGCAGAAAAACACATTTGACAAGATACAGCATCCATTATAATTAAAGGACATATAATAAAATGGATATAGAAGGAAAATACCTCAACATAATAAAGACTATATACAAACCCTCAGCTAATCTTTAACGGTGAAAAACTGAAAGCTTTTCCTCTAAGACCAGAAACAAGACAAGGATGCCCCATGAAACCACTGTTATTCAACATAGTATTGGAAGTCCTACCCAGAGCAACTAGGAAAGAGAAATAAATAAAAGGCATAAAATTGGGAATGAAGAAGTTAAATGGTCACTTTTGTAAATGACATGATTCTTTATATGGAAAACTGTAAAGACTCCACCAAAAACTACTATTAGAAACAATAAACAAATACAGTAAAGTTACAGAATCAAAATCAATGTACAAAAATCCATTGCTTTTCTATATACTAACAATAACATTTCAGAAAAAAGAAATGAAAAAAAAAAAACACACACAAAAAAACAGTTCCTCTGGCAATTGCAACAAAAAGAACAAAATACCAAGGAATAAACGGATGTGAAGGATCTATATGCTGAAAACTACAAGACATTATTAACAGAAATTGAAGAAGAAACAAAGAAATGGAAAGATTTTGTGTTCATGGATTGGAAGACTCAACATAGTTAAAATGTCCATATTACACAAAGCAATATACAGTTTTAATGCAATCCCCATCAAAATCCCAATGGCATTTTTAAAAGAAATAAAAGAAAAAAAACCATCAGGTTTGTATGGAATCACAAAAGACCATGAATCGCTAATGCAATCCTGAGAAAAAAGCAACAAGGTCGGATGTGTTACATTTCCCAACTTCAAATTATACTACATAGTGACAATAATCAAAATAGCATGGTATTGGCAGAAAAACAGACACATAGCCAATGGAATAGAATTGAGAACCCAGAAATAAACCCACATATATATGAACAAATAATTTTCAAGAAAGGAGCCAAAAACATACAATGGAGAAAAGAAAGCCTCTTCAATCAATGATGGTGGGAAAATTGGAAAGCCATGTGCAAAAGAAAGAAAGTAGAAAGCTATCTGTTACCATACACCAAAATTAACTCAAAATGGATCAAAGACCTAAGCATAAGACCTGAAACAATAAATTGCCTAAAAGAAAGTATACATGCTAAACTTACTGACTTTGGGTTCAGAGAGGATTCTATGAATTTGACCTCAAAGGCAAGGGAAATAAAAACAAAAATAAATGAATGGGACTATGTAAAACAAAAAGAAGTTTCTGCACAGCAAAAGAAACCATCAACAAAACAAAGAGTCAACCAACTGCATGGAAGAAGATATTTGTAAATACTACCTCCAATATGGGGCTAATATACAAAACATGCAAAGAACTCAAACAACTCAGCAGCAACAAAACAAACAATCCAATTGAAAAAGGGGTTGAGCACCTGATCAATCACTTCTCCCAAGAAGACACACAATGACCAACAGATATATGAAAAGATGCTCAACTTCACTAGCTATTAGAGAAATGCAAATCAAAACCACAAAGAGTTATCACCTCACACCTGTTAGAATGGCTATCAGCAAGAAGACAATAACCAAAGTTGGAGAGGCTGTGGGGAATTTCTTTATTCATTCACTGCTGGTGTGAATGTAAACTGGTACAGCCATTATGGAAAACAGTATGGAAGTTCTTCAAAAAATTAAGAATAGAATTACCCTATGACCCAGCAATCTCTCTTCTGGGTATCTACCCCCCAAATTTGAAAACATTTATACGTAAAGATATGTGTACCCTTGTGTTCATTGCAGCATATTCACGGTGACCATGACATGAAAACAACCAAAGTGTCCTTCAATAGATCATTGGTTAAAGAAGATGTGGTACATCCATACAATAGAATATTACTCAGCCATAAGAAAAGATGAAATACTGGCATTTGCTACAACATGAATGGATTTTGAGATTATCATGCTAAGTGAAGTAAGTAGGACAGAAAAAGTTGAGAACCATATGATTTCTCTCATATGTGGGATATAAAACTAAAACCAACAAACAAGACAAACAAAAACTCATAGACACAAACATCAGTTTAGTGGTTACCGGAGGGAAAAGGGGGATGGGGCATGGGGGAGGTAGAAGAGGGTAAATGGGGTCAAATATATGGTAACAGAGGAGATTTGACTTTGGGAGGTGAACACAATGTGATATATAGATGATGTGTTATGGAACTGTACACTTGAAACCTATATAATTTTATTAATCAATGTCATCCCAATAATTTAATTAAAACAAGAAAAAAAGTTATTTTTGTGACTAAATTTGAATTTCTTTGACTAAAAGAAAAACTAAATTTTAATTAATTTAAACTTTGACATACAAAAGCTGTACATAATGTATAAAACTTTATGAATTTGGGAATAAGTATATGCTGGTGAAACCATAATCACAATCTATGCCATAAACCTATCTATTACTGAGATAAGTTTCCTTCCACCTTCTTATTTTTTATTATTATAATTTTTTTAAATAATAAGAACATTTAACATAAGATTACCCTCTGCAAAATTTTAAGTATACAATACATTATTCTGAACTCTAGGTACTATGTAGTACGGTTGATCTCTAGTACTTCATCTTGTATAACTAAAATATTGTACAGTTTGTCTAACATCTTCCTGTTAATGTGTACTCCCAGTCCCTGGCAACCACCATTTATTCTCTGCTTCAATGAGTTTCACTATTTTAGATTCCTCTTACAAGTGGTATTTATCTTCCTATGTCCAGCTTATTTCACTTAACTTAATATCCTTTAGGTTCATCCAGGTTATCACAAATGGAAGAATTCCCTTCTTTTTTTGTGGTTCAATAATATTCCTCTGTTGTACATGCCAAATTTCTTTATCTATTCATCCATTCATGAACATTTAGATTGTTTCCACTTCTTGGGTATTATGAATAGTTGCTGCAGTGAATATGGGAGCGCAGATACCTTTTTGAGATTATGATTTCAGTTCTTTTGGATAAATAGTCAGAAATGTGATTGCTTGATTATCTGGTGGTGTCTTTTTCAGTTTTTTTACCAACCCCTATACTGTTTTTCCATAGTGGTTGCACCAATTCAGATTCTGACAGTGACCACGAGTTCAGATTTCTCCATGTTCTTTCCAACATTTGGTATCCTTTTTTTTTTCTTCTTTTGGTAAACGTTGCTAAATGGTACTAAATGGTTTTGATAATGGTACTAACAGGCATAAGGTAATATCACATTGTGGTTTTGATTTGTTTTCCCCTGATGATTACTGATGTTGAGCACCTTTTCATGTATCTGTTTGGAATTTGTATGTCTTTAGAGAAATATCTATTCAGTTCCTTTGCCCATTTTTAAAAAATTGGGTTATTATTTATTTTTTCTATTGAGTGGTAGATATTCTTTATATATTTTGGATATTAACCCTTTATCAAATATATGGTTTGTAAGTATTCACTACCATTCTGTAGGTTGCCTTTTCATTTTCTTGATTGTTTCCTTTGTCAGACTTTTTAGTTTGACATAATATTACTTCTCTCTTTTTACTTTTGTTGCCTGTACTTTTGTATGTCATATCCCCTAAAAACCATTGCCAAGACCAATATCAAGAAGCATTTTCTTCTAGCAATATTATGGTTTTAGGTCTTACATTGAAGTCTTTAATATATTTTGAGTTGATTTTTGGGTATAGTATGAGATATCCACTTTTTGCAACAGTATTAATCTAAAAGACAATCCTGTACCCATTGTGTAGTCTTGGCACCTTTGTCAAAGGTTAGTTTGCTGAATATATGTGGATTTATTTCTGGGCACTCTTTTCAGTTACATTGGTGTATATGTCTGTTTTATGTCAGTACTATACTAATTTAATTACTGTAGATTTGCAATATATTTTAAAATTGAAATGTGATTCCTCCAATTTTGTTCTTCCTGACGCTTGCTTTGACTGTTCATGGGGTGTGTGTGTGTGTGTGTGTGAAATCTTATATGAATCTGTGAATTGTTTTTTTCTATTCTGTAAGAATACCATTGGCATTTTGATGAGCATAGCATTAAATCTGTAGATAATTTTTAATAATATGGACATTTTAATAAGACGAATTCTTCCCATCCATGAACATGGGATATCTTTTCATTTATTTGTGAAGAAAGACTGATTTTGTCCCCCTGCATGCATTTTTACTTGTATACAGGGGTGCCCAAAAAATGTATACACATGACTCGTATTCATCTTTTGTTATCAGTATATCTTGAGTATGACAATTTTAATTCAGTTTTTTCCTTTCTTAAAATGTGCATACATTTTTTTTGGCACTCTCTGTATGTTCTTTTGTGTCTTGTCTATGTTATTTCCCCATTTTTCGTATTGCTATCATAATGTTTTTATTGACTCTTATGAGTTATGTACAGATGGATGCTTTTACATTTTTTTTGTGAGCTGTATTTGCAGAAAATAGTATTCCTATTTATTAATTTGTATTATTATCAAATTGAGAAAGGAAGGGATATTTGATAAATGGTGCTGATAAATTATTTTTGTGAGAGATTGCAGGGAGAAGAGGCTTGGACTGAGTGTTGCACCTTTACTCTATACATTCACAGAAGTCCACTTCAGGTGGATTGACGAGGTAAATGTAAAAGAAAAATTCTCATGAAAAAATTAAGAAGCCATAGGATAATATCTTTGATATAAAATGGTGAAAGCCTTTTTAAGCATAAAGGCAATAAAATAAATTTGTAAAGGAAAAATTAAGATTTGGCCACATTAAAAAAAAATTAGAACCTATAGGTTTAATATCCTTTGAAAAAGATTTCCAAGAGAAAAGACTTATTTTAAATGTAAGTAATAATAATAATGGGTGAAACTAAACAATATAACAAAACTATCTAAATCTTTTCTGCAATCAATACCTACCGTGATCTGATATTCTAAAATGAAGAATCGTTTTATAGAAAACATGATTCAAGTATAATTGAAATTTCGTAAATAATAACAACAATCCTTTTGAAGTGATTAGATTGGTATTTTGGTGATGGTTTATTAAAGAAAGATGTTGCCTTTCTAATTGGCATGAATGTATTTTCCGAGAACCCTTCTTTTCAGCCTCCCTTTGAGCTGAAGCCCAAGTGGACGTGCCTACTATGGAGCCCACACTGATATCACCCACACCCTGAAGAATGATGACTGCACTCCAATCTCTATCTTAGGCCCCAGGCTGGTGTCACTAATTGCATAAAAGAACACCATACCTGGATGTCAGACTGTAAATCACTGTGTCCCAAACTTCAGGAGTCATTGTTCCTCTCCAACCTGTTCCTCCTTCAGTATTCTCTCTCTTAGTTAATGATCATTGATCACCTAGATTCCTGTTCTTGGTGCCATTCACTCTCATTTGTCTGCCTTTGCACAGATATAATTGTTTCCCAATAATCGCTTGTGATTCCACTTTAGAAATCCCTCTAATTTTCCTCTTTCCTTCCCTTTTTAACAGCATTTCTTTTGTTTAGGCCCTTCTCATGGATCACTTTACTCTTTTAACAGCTTGCTAATTTGTATTTTTATCTCTTCTCTTTCCCCCACTCCAAAGCCTAGTTAGATGCTCCAAAAATATCTGTGAAGATACCCCCTTTGTACGTCTGGAACATTCACAGCTATGAGAAGAACTTTAAGGGGATGTACTCTTTATACATCTCATTCAAAACTCTCTTCATATCCCACCAAAAAAAATTTTTTTTTTTAAATCTTGCAAGTGTTTCCTTAAACAGAAGTAGTTCTGTCAAGTAAGATATAAATTAAAGAAAGGACAGAGTGCCCAATCAATGATTGTGGATAAAGGACAAGAAGAATGGAATGTGAGAGGAGAGTTAATTAGCATTCACTTCTTTCCTTCACCTCCTACTCAGCTTTCACTCAGCTTCTCCCTCTTTTCTTAGTTTCACTCTTACCTGTTTAGACCAAGGAATCTGGTTGCCTTTACTTAGTACCCTGGCAAGGAATACACTAATAAATAAATTAACCAAATATGGATCAAACTCTGAAATGAACCACTAAAACCTAGAAAATCTTCTTTCATTATTCATAAATTGCATCTCTTTAGATTTGCCATCTTCAAGCACTAAACAGATACTACTTCCCTCAATAAAGGTTTTCTCCTTCTAAAGTGAGGAACTATTGTGTTATTCAGGAAACTGAGATTAGAAAGATTTGTTATGTTGAGTGAATAATTCTGGATTCATCATTGAAATAAAATGTTGGGACAGAGGTCTAAATAAAACTAGTGGAAATCAGTGAGGTTAGTCTCTGAAGGGAGTTAAATATTTAGTAGTTCTTTCACTTCAGTCCACCCACCATGATTTTGTAGTGCAATCATCAGCAGAGCAAAGAAGAGACACATATTTAAATATAGCAAGTCTTTCAAGTAATATATTTTATTAATTATAAAAAATCTTTGATGGACAAATATCCAAAATTCTTCCTAAACTAAGTAACCAACTTGATATTTTGTCATATAGATGCAATTAAAGTGAAATGACCAACAATTCTCATTCATTACTCTCCACCTGAGACTTTTCTCTATAAAAATAATAGGTAATCCTCCATTTGATGAAGCTTTCTTTTGGCCATAATAAAATCTGTATCTTGTATGAGTTTCTGTGAAATTTTTTATGAGCTCTAAAGTATATTCTTCCGTATGCACATACTTATTTGACAAAAAATGGAAGTGAAAATGTGCTTCAGAATAAAAATTATAGTGAATAGAAAGTGATATAGTTTAATTATTTTTGCTAGTATGTTTTGAAATTATATTTCTTTGGAGTAGCCAAGCTGTGGAGCACTGAGGAACTTTAGGCACTCTCTATATAAAGTATTTTAAGGGAAGGAGGTTCCCTTGCCTCTCCTTAATAACTGATCTTTGCTGTATTCTTGGGAAAATGGGGCCAAGCAGTACCTTACTTTTGTTCTTTGAGTCTCATGTGCTTATCATTATTGTAACAGGATTTAATTTCCTCTGAGTCCTATAATAAAATGAAAAAGTGAAGAGAAGCCAAAAATCATACAGAAGGAAAAAACAATCTTTCATTTCTTTTGGTATACATACGGAATTGTGGGGATGCATTCAGTAGGGATGGAAAATTCAATATAAGGTATTTAAATAGAAAAAAATATCTATAATACTGTGAATAACTACTAATGATTAAGGACGTGTTATATGCCTAGCACCATGATAAATGCTTTACAGACATCATTTCAATTAATGCTTGCCACAACTCTGTTTAATACATTATTTTTTAAAAAGTGATTATCTGGCCTGTACTGAAACAACTGAGCTATATATTTGCATTATTTATTTAACTACACTTACAGAGTCATGGAATATTTCTATGTATTCGATACCAAGGATTGAAGAATAGTCTTCTATGTTCCCCTGGTTCTTGAGAAGAAATGATCAGAAGGTGTCAGTAGAATTTAGGCAAATCTATTTACGAACAGGCAAGGAACAAAAGCAGATCTGAACCAACGGATGCACGCTTCTTTCCGACTCCCACCCTTGATTTTGCTGGCTCTGCCAATCCCCACTGGCGCCCAGTACTGCACCTTTCTCACATGCTCGCTCCCCACGAAACTCCTCTCAGATAACTCCATCCTCTCACTTCCCTCTTCACAGCATTTTCATTAAGTAGGTCTGGTGTGTCCTATCCTATTAGAACATTTTTATCTACCATTAACTGTGACAGTGAACTAATTGGATAAACTAATCCTTACTTTTGTGTTAATAAGAAACAATAGCTTATAAGATATTCCTTCCAGGTAACAGCTAATATTCTCACTGAACTTGTCTTGTGATAAAATGTTCAAGTATTTCTAGGAACTAACTGAAAAAGGGTGATAAGGGAACAATTTAGGGGGCAGAGTAAAAAGGGCTTTAGTTCCCTTCAAAGTACACTCACTTGTAAATTGTTAATTTAATAGATTTCCTTTCCTGCATTCAACATGTACAAAACCTCCCATATGCAAAGCCGCTTTGAGGTGCTGGGGATACAGTGGTGAATAAAACAGCAC
This sequence comes from Rhinolophus sinicus, assembly GCF_036562045.2. Taxonomy (NCBI): domain Eukaryota; kingdom Metazoa; phylum Chordata; class Mammalia; order Chiroptera; family Rhinolophidae; genus Rhinolophus; species Rhinolophus sinicus. The sequence goes on from NC_133752.1 coordinate 76,767,650, forward strand.
AGGCCTCGTGCAGGCCCCACCTAAGTCTGTTACATATTTCTAGGGTCTATAAAGCCCTCAGAGGTGAATGAATTACAGACTGTGCTCAAGGAGTTTGCAGGCTCAAAAGTCACAGCAATGGTATTTTGATGACACTTTTTCTTCTTTATCTAATTATAGAATTGGTCATATATAGGATAAACACTGACCTCAGGGTGCTCTTTAAAAAAGTATGCTGAAAGCTGCTGAAGGAGGACACCCTACAGTGCTTTAGGCAACTGTCTTCTCTGATCACTCTGTTAGAAATATACATCAGCGTTCACAAACTCAAATATTTACCTGGGCCTGACAGGTTAAAGAAAAAAAAAAAAATCAGTGATGTCAACTGAGTATAAGATGAGCTGTTGGGACTGTTAAGTTGAAAAGTATGTATATTACTTATGACATTCCAATACAAATCTTAAAAATACAATGCCAGCTAACTAAAGCACAGCCGAGGACCCCAGAATTTGATCTCCATGTCACTACATTTTTATCTCTGATTGGTAGGATTGACTGTAATAATCAAAGGATGCAAGACCTTTAACAACTCTATGAATTCTGGTTATATTTACGGTTCCATTGGGACTGAGAACTATAAATTAGCTTAAGTAATGTTATATTAATCTATTCAAAAAATAGTTAATTCATGCCTTCAATGTCCTGGGCTCTGTTCTAGGTGTTTGGGGATATATCTGAGCCAAGCGAGATGAAAATATCTGTCTTTGTGGGGTTTACATTCCAGCAAGGTAAAATTAAATTGTGGTTTTTTTTTCAGTTTTTTTTTTTTTTTTTAATTTTTATTTTATTAAATTTATTGGGGTGACAATTGTTAGTAAAATTACATAGATTTCAGGTGTACAATTCTGTATTACATCATCTATAAATCCCATTGTGTGTTCATCACCCAGAGTCAGTTCTCCTTCCATCACCATATATTCGATCCCCCTTACCCTCATCTCCCACCCCCCACCCCCCACCCCCCTTACCCTCTGGCAACCACTAAACTATTGTCTGTGTCTATGAGTTTCTGTTTCTCATTTGTTTGTCTTGTTCTTTTGTTGTTTTTGGTTTATATACCACATATCAGTGAAATCACATGGTTCTCTGCTTTTTCTGTCTGACTTGTTTCGCTCAGCATTACTCTCTCAAGATCCATCCATGTTGTCACAAATGTTCCTATATCATCTTTTCTTACTGCCGAATAGTATTCCATTGTGTATATATACCACAACTTCTTTATCCATTCATCTATCGAAGGACATTTTGGTTGTTTCCATGTCTTGGCCACCGTAAACAAAGCTGCAATGAACATTGGAGCACACGTGTCTTTATCTCTAAATGTTTTCAGATTTTTTGGGTAGATACCCAGGAGAGAGATTGCTGGGTCATATGGCAATTCTATTCGTAATTCTTTGAGGAACCTCCACACTGCTTTCTATAACGGCTGCACCAGTCTGCATTCCCACCAACAGTGTATGAGGGTTCCTTTTTCTCCACAGCCTCTCCAACATTTGTTATTATTTATCTTGTTGATGATAGCCATTCTCACTGGGGTGAGGTGATATCTCATTGTGGTTTTGATTTGCATTTCTCTGATGATTAGTGATGTTGAGCATTTTTTCATATGTCTATTTGCCATTTGTATGTCCTCTTTGGAGAAATGTCTCTTCAAGTCCTCTGCCCATTTTTCAATTGGGTTGTTTGTTTTTTTGTTGTTGAGTTGCATGAGTTCCTTGTATATTCTGGATACTAGCCCCTTATCGGAGGCACTGTTTGCAAAAATCTTCTCCCATTCAGTTGGTGGCCTCTTTATTTTTTAAATTGTGTTTTAACAAGGATTATTCCAGTGTTGAGGACAAGTTCTATGTGAACCAGGTAGAAATATGGAGACAAGTTGGGAGGCTGTTTCAGTGATCCAGGCAAAAGACAATAGGGTATAAAATATTCCTCCCAGGTAACATGTAACATTTTCACCAAACGCTTCTGGCAATAAAGTGTCAAAATATTTCTAGGAACTGACAGAATGTCTCAGATCACGGTGCCAGCTAGGACTTAAAATTGTTGAGAAGTTTGACAAATCTAGGGTGGTAGACAGCAACAGTGAGTTATCGCTTGATGACATGTGATTAAAAGCTCTGGTGTGATTAAGGAAGAGGGGGCACGGATGTTCTGAAAGCAGGAATGAGGACTAAGAAAGACAGGTACCAGGAAAGAACCCAATTTCCATTTCAGCAAGAACATAAAGTGAGGATGAGAATGAATACTGAGGAATTTTGTTGATGATGAACCACGTGTCTCAGAGGGTACAGTCGAAGTTGTTAGGAATTGAGCAAGGAGAAATTGAGATAGGAAAAGGATACAGAAGAAGCAGGATGACTATAAAAATTGTATCTGCCAAATGGGACATTTCTTAAAGTGTAAGGGGTCACTGTTTGATGCATGTGCGGGGCAACAGACATAAGATGGGAACCATTTCTGGCCCACCTGGACTCATGGTAGAGGTGAGAATTAGAGTGTGAGTAAGGAGGGGAGCCCTGGAATCTGAGGCCTCTCAGAGCCTTTGAACAGAGTTAAAGGGCCTAATGAGATACTCTTGCTGAATTCAAGACAGTAGCAGAGGGAAGTCACATGTTTGAGCTGAGAACCGAATGACAAGCAGAAGCAGCCTTATTTCAATCTGAGGGACTAGAGAAAGAATTCCCATAGAGAAAACAGCAGGGGGGGAAGCTTGGCACCTCTGAGGAATACGAAGGCCGGTGTGGCTGGAATATAAAAAACAAGGGAGATTAGATGAGTAAAGATGACGATGTCTGGATGTAGTGTTTTGTAGGCTAAGACTCTATTATCCAAGTTATGAATTATCATCTAAACCAGGGATCTTTTGAGAATAAAAGGTGATTCTAGTATTTATTGTACTGTGACTGTAAACCTGGCAGCTCTTGGGTGCGCTGCGACATAAAGTTATCTGAATTTTGAATCAGGTGAGGAGTTGAGTCTAATTGCTCTAGACGATCTTATTTATATTGTCCACCTGGTGGCAGTATAAGACAAGACGGAATATTTTCTCACTTGTCTGACCTAATACTGACATTTTTAGGATGTCACAGTCTGTGTTTCCAAAAACTTCTACAATTTGTTAACTGTATTCATGGACTAAATCCATGCTTTTTTTTTTTTACGTTGTGGGAACATTTATAGAGACTGTAAAAAAATCCAGAACACCCACCTTAATGGATAGTCTTTTAATCAAAATAGATATAAACATTTCTCAAAACAGTAGTCATACTTCCTTAAAAGAAAAACTTGGTTCCTTTGAACAAGATTACAGACAAGGTGTATAGGTTTGAAAATCAATTATTGGCTAAGAGCTGACACTTCTTTGGGCTGTTGCTGAGTCAGCCTAACAGCAAATTCAGGTTTGTCTGAGTGTCAAGACCTCAAAATCATCACACCTTTTAAGCTCCATCCTAAAAATTTAATGCCAGGTTTTCCTTAAATGTTAGTTTCTAGACTCTTTTATCGGTTGTGAGATGAGCCAGCTTGGGAACCAGAGCCACCAAGGGCCTTTTGATGGGAAGTGCAGATAGGTCAACTGTCGTCACCAAGAAGTCCAGCGACAGCCAGGCAGACAGGTGGCTTTCTTGGCAGGCTAGTGGAACAGGGCGGGAGAAGCATTTGGCAGCAAGTAATAGATAAAGCTCCAGGAAATTTGTCTGTGTCTGGGAAATTTGATAGTAGAGAACGATGTTAATCACGTGAACAGTGATTTAGTCCTTGGATAAGGAAGAAGATTGGCCATTTTTAATCAAATTTCCCCAACTAGAATGCTCAAGGGTGAGAGTTATTAGAATATGGACCAATTCCCTCTAATTGTCTCTGGGGGAGGGTTGGGACAGCCTTCATGGAGTTGGATGTGGATTCTGAACAGATGGATGGAGGCTAGGACCAGACAAACACTGACAGACCATTACACTATGGAGCTACTAACTTCTGCTTAAATGGCCATGGGCTTTGCTCTGGCACATTTACCTCCAACCCACTAGGATGCCCTTTTGTAGAGCAATAATAATTAGGATTCATTCTCTTGTCAGGTAACAAACGCTAGATGGAATCCAAATACTACATGGGATCCCCAAGGGTTCAACTAGGACACTTAACTGACAACAGGAGATTGATTAAGGGGCTCAGAAAATAGGATTCCAAAGAGTCTAGTGCTGAGAAGACCTAGAGCCACCAAACCCAGTTTTCACTTCTTTAAATTAATCTCCATATTATTCACCTAAGGGAAAAAATAAAATGTTTTTCTGTAATATGTTCATTATCACATATACAGAAATCTCCATGAAAACCTGGCAAAATGTTAACGAACATATAAACTAAGTAATGAAATTTAGCCTTATTACTTGATTTCCCTTTGGCTTGCCTGTTCCTCTTGGCACTGTGCAGTTAGGCATGAAAATGGTCACAGCTTTGTTAAACATTGTTACTAATAGCAAATCTTTCCTTAATCCTTAGCTAGAAACAACCCACTCCCTTTCCAGAAGCTCAGTAGTTAATTTTATCTTTCATTTACTGGCTAAGACTATTGTCATTATGATGATTGTAATTATTATTATCTACACAAATAATCAGGGTACTTAAAAATGCAAAAGATATTTTGGGGAAGACTAGACAATAAAACTGTTATGTCTCAAAGGCGTTGTAGGGTGTGAAGTTCATTTTTCTCTCCTGCAGACTCAGAGATATTCGTGAAATTTTTTTTTCATTTTCACTCTCAGGTAAAAAGTAATGCTGGTTGTACAAATTCATCTTTAGTGTGATTTTTAAAAAATAGAAAGATATCAAGAGTCGTTCTGTGTTGGCTTAGGTTTGACCTGTGATGGGAGCCTGTTGTAAATTGCACAGAAGTTTTAGAAAATCTTCATTTCAGTTACATAACGTGCCCATTTGTAAAAGTCATACAGTGCTTTCTTCTAGGAAGATCAAAGTAGTGTTCAGAGAATGATCGTGAAGTGAATGCTAACTCCTTTCATGCCATAAAGGTTATGATGACTAAATAGGAGAGAAGACACGAGAGACAGTACTGAAAGGTAAGGGAAATGCAGAAAAGCACAGAACAATAGAAGGAGTGACAAAAGTATCTTTTGTAAGGAAGTACACGGCGTCGTTTAGTCTTCTTTGTGTATTTGAAAAGCTGTGCTTCTGTGTGATAGTGAAAGAGGTAATGCATATTAGGTTATTGAATCATGACATTACAGTTAAAAGCAGTTCACTATTTAAGCGGCAATCCTGACAGGGGCAAAAATGACATGATAGGTACTCAGCAATAGCATTTAATGGTGAGAAAAATAACAATTAAAATGTCAAGAAGGAATGGTCAGTTGGCCTCATTGCTTCACCTAAAGGCTAATGCATCTTTGTGATAACAATGTTAATAATTGATCTGCCCTTTCAAAGAAGACTTAAAGCTATGTTCATATAAAATAAGCTGAATTGAATGAAGCAAAATTGGTAATTCCATGGCTATTTTCAGATTGTCTTCTTCTTATGTTACCTTTGAGATTCACAAATTACTAGCTACGTCTCTATGAACTGCTTTCTCTGGCATTTAAAATGTAGATAATGTGGGTGTTTGTGCAACTTTTTATTTGCGGAACAGCTGGCACCAGAATTAACTTGGGAGGATATGTTTTTGTTTAAAAGTGATTGTCCACTGCTTACCCCAGGCTATGCTGCCTACGGACATACTGACCTGAATGATATATATTAAAATAAGCCAATATTTTAAACATAGAAAATTTTACATAAACTTTGGATTCCAAATTCCACAGAAGGTCAGATCAGTGTGCCTACATGTCAAACACTTTTTGTAGCTAAATACTATAGCTGTCCCCCTTAGACCTGGCCTGTCCTTTTCAGGTTGCCATGGTCCCAGTCAGTTCCTGTTAGCTTCCCCACACTGAAGCAAGGTGTCCGTTGCCATATTTCATTGGATTTGCATTGCTTTGTACTGACATACAGTTTACTTTAGTCATGCATATTATTCTCTCTCCTTGGTAAGTATATATATTTTCACTCTGTTCCATTTTAGAAAAATGTCTTTATAGAAGCTAATAGATGTCTTGAGGGAAGAAGCCAAAGCAAATAGATAGAATTCATTTGAAACATAAAATAAAAATAATTGGATTTCTGCCTCTCAGAGAGGAAAAGGAAAGGGGAAGGAGAGAAGGGAGAGATAATTCTAAAAGGTTTTGTAGCACTGGGAGCACAGTGTGGGACTGTGTGTCCCAAGAAAATTCCCTGGGGTTAGAGAGGCCATAGTCATTTCAATAAGAAGGACAACTAATCACCATTTTCTAGTTGATGTGAGCCAGTATGGGATAGCGAGATGGTCCATTAGTAGAGCAGCTTCTGTTGAAGCATGAAGCTAGAAACCAGAGGAAATGCCAATGATGTTAGCCCAGGAAAAATGCAAAGAAAGTAATGGGAGGCCTTTTGTCTGTACAGGGTTTAGAATGGAGTTTCATGGAGATCTTATTTAGATTTCAGGGTGCTGGCAAATCCCTTTTGACATGTTTTTACACTGTGATTCCTCTTTGGATTACTAAGATCTTTGTATAAACTTACAGTTTAAGAGAAACCTGAAAAGAGGAAGTAGTAAAGAACTAAAGTCATTAAAAATATTCATAAAAAATGACTTATATTAATCTTATTTCTGTTTTTGAGAGCAGATTAGGGAAATGTGGCAAATACAATGTATCTGGACATCAGCAAAACTTTTGACGAGGATTTATGATATCAAATAATAAGGTGGAAGCTATACTTGGATAATTAATAATCCTTTGAAAAACTGTTAAAAGAGTTCCCATCAGCAGATGTTGTTGACTAAATATTGAGTCAATTTTAACCGAAGGTGGATAGCTATAAAACTGTGGTTTCTCAAGCAACAAGAATCTGTTGATTTGAAAAAAAAGAATTATTAATTTGTTTGATGAATAGAAAAATAATTGTGTTACATTTGTAGATGACTTGCAGCTAGAAATAAAATTGCAATTTATTGTATTAGAGCCTGATTCATGTCTCTATAGGTTTAAGAACAGTAAAAATAAGAGCTTCTCTAGTTAAGATAAAATTTCACAATGTGTTGAACTTGCTAGTATGGCTTCATATCAACATAGATGAAACAATGCTTAAATATCTTGCAGAAAGATAAGTTCACCATGAGTCAATAGTTTTATGTGATTGCCAAAATGGCTACGTTGGTCTTAGAATCCATCAGGAGAAGCATAACATCAATAACAGGTATGAAAAAATTGATTTTACCTCACATGTCAGCTCTGATTAGTGATAGGTTCTGCCTACAATGCAGTGTTGAGGGGGAATCTGAGGCTGTATCTAACCTTGGCAGGAAAGCATTGCCATCAACTAATGACACCTGTCATGGCCACAGCATGGAGAGGCAACAATTTTATGCACCTGCTGTTCTTGGTAGAGAATGAAGGAGTTGATGAAAGAAGCCTCATTTTGCTCTATGATGAACATACAGCATTTGGAACCTTTAATTTTTGTTAGTTTCCATTCTTAAAAATGGTATGAGTTTTTACAATGTATATTAAATGGTCACAGTGTACACCCTAAATATATACACTTTTTGTTTGCCAATTATACTTCGGTAGGCTGGAAAATAATGTCATTCTTGTCATTCTTAGATGGAGATGAATGGAAGAGGAAAATGAAACTTTGGGATTGGAGATAGAGCTTTTTCCTTTCAACACCCCCCCCCCCTTTCTTTTTCCCCCTTCTAGATGTGTGTTAATTATATTTGGTACTTTTTGCTTTCTATCAGGTTCCTAGTTACGTACTGGTTTTTCATTTTTAATATGTTTTTGTCTTCTGTGTCTTTTGCTTTGACCTCAAACATCCCTGTCTGGTAATTTTTCTCTAGTATTGAGAGGGAAAATTCTCTATCCTTGTCCCCAAAGCAATGGTTCTCAATCCAGGGTAATTTTGACCTGCAGAGTAAGTTATTTTTAGTTATCACAACTGAGGGGATGCAACTGGCATCTAGAGGCTAGAGGCCAGCAATTCTGCTAAATAGCTTGAAATGTACAGGGGCCTCAACACAAAGAATTATCCAGTCCCAAATATCAGTTGTGCAATAGAATGAAACCTAAAGACTCCTTATCAAGATAGCCATATCCTAAGAATTGGTGTTTAACTTGCCTACTCATTTTTGCACACATTATAAACCATCTTGAACTAGCCACAAAACCATAACCATCTTCAGTATTTTTATTAGATTGAAATATGCCTATTCTATTAAGCTATATTACATTCTCTTACCCACTTACTGTTCTTCAAGTTCTTCATATCCTTGGATATTATTCATTTTCTGTGCATAGCCAATAAGCCCTGATCTACACATATGACCCAATACAGGCCAAATACTTTACCTTGACAAAGAGAAAATAGTTCCACATTGTAGAAAGGAGTCAGGAGGCTTTTGTGTTGAGTCACAAGCAGCATGAGTTGGTGGAATCTAGTCAATGGAGAGGGGAAAAAATGGACCAGCCCAGAAAGAAAAAATATTAGTAAATCCTTATGTAGCACGTAGTATACGCCTGGCATTATTTAAGTGCTCTGCATATGTTCACATCATTTAATCCTCATAACTCTATTTCCCCTATTTTTAAAATGAGGAAACCGAGGAAGAAAAAAGGCAAATGACTTACTTCAAGTTACACAGTTATGGAGTAAGCAAGCGGGAATTTGAACCCAGAAAATCTGGTTACCCGGGAACAATCTATACCTTAGTTTCCAGGTCTAGTTCCCATCACAAGCACATATGCTTTGTTTCTTATCTTTGAATTTTTGTGAGAGTACATGGTATATGATACCACCTTCTTTAGTTGAGCATGTTTGAATTTATTTCCATTTATTTATCCAAAAAAGCCTTAGCGAGACCTGCCAATTTCCATTAAAAATTTCTTAATATAGTCTCTAACTGAAATGCACTTTCTACCATTTTTTTCTGTTGAAATTGTACTACTGCTTCATGATCTAGCTCTCGTCATTCAGGTTATTTGTGACTTTTCTGAACACCCACCTCAAGTTAGAATTGTTTTTCTCCTCTTTGTTCTCAGTGAACATCTTATTCTAGTCAAGGACTTGAGACAATCTACTTTTGATGTTTTAAATTTTCTATTTTCATAATATTACTTTGAACTGTATGAAATTGTAAATGCTTAAGTATTTTTAACTTACTAAAATGGTAATTTCATGTGATTCAATTCAAAATATTGGAAGGAAAGTGATTGTCAGGGAGGTATCTTAATGATCTTTGTACCCTGAATATCTAATAAATGATTAGGGTCTCAATAAATTTTGATGAAATTAAGTGTTTCTTGGACATAACAAAATTTTAGTAATTTGGCAGAATTTTCCCCAAATATTCTCTTGGGGGTACGAAAATGTGTAGAAGAATAAGTCTACTGCTGGCCCTATATTTTTGACTTCTGAAATTGTATCTTCTTCCCAAAAAAACCCTGAAAGTAGTTATTCAATATTTTTATATGTGAATAACCACAACAGGAGGATTAAATGTGGCTGCAGAAAATGTAACAAGTTCACATTTACTAAAAGTACATTCATAAGGATTTTTGAGTTATTATTCCAGTAATATTTAGCAAATAAGTCAGAATATTACAAATGAACAAGGTCCAGTCCTTAAGAAGCTTATGGAATAGTGAGGGACCACATACAGATGGAGCTCTTTGGAAGGTCTGAAGAACAGATAATATCAGGGAGATATCATGAGACATTTCTCAAAGAAGTGGCTGAGTAGGAATTAGGACAGGAAGGAGTACGGGGTATTGCAGAATACTACAGTCAGAGTATGTACAGAACTTATGAAAGCTTGAGAGAAATCCAAATAGAACTGTCTAGGTAGAATATTCGATGTGAGGTAAGTTGAGAGAAGTGACGAGAAGAGTCACTCGAACATTTTAAGTAGGCTATTAACATTTCCAGATTTGTACTTTCTAAAGGTGAAAAAGAGAAAGTCCAAACTGCTGAGTAAAATGAAATGAGTATTCTGGCTGTGTTGCAAAGGATGATAAAAAGAGAGTGAGGGAGACCAGGTAGGGGATTACTGCTGTGATCTGAGCAAACACGATGAGGACATTGAATAAGGATGTTGCCAATTGACATTAGTAGGGCAGTATGTTCAAGTAACATAGAAAAATAGAATTGATAGGAATTGGAAATCAATTAGAGGCTGGGAGTAACCCCATTTTGGTTTCCTGTTAATTATATCTCAGTAGTTTATTGTTTTAGAATAGACCTGGATCACTTTAATGATCCAGGCTCAACTTAATTTTGAATGATGCTTAAACAAAGTCCTCTGTGAACTGAATACTTTATTCAAAATGTGTATACAGAGCCTGGAATAAATTATTGCTTCTCTGGAGACATTCTTTCAAATTAAGTTTCATATAAATTAAACATATCATGATGATGACCAAAACACACTTGAAATTAAAACATGTAATAATGTTAATTAAACAGAAGAAACTTGTAAATTAAAGTCGGCATATATCACCTTCATTTCTTTTTATGAAACTTCATTATTAATGTCCCTTTTAAAAATGAAAGATTAAATAGCATTTTGTCATTAAAAAATGTGTGCCTAGACTGCTATTGTCAGCTAAAGAAGATAATTATATCACTGTTATGAGGAACAAAGTGAGACTGATGAGAGGGGCTTATTTTGTCAGCTCACAGTTTTTTGTTTTTTGTTTTTGTACCAGCATTATGTGACACTTAGAAAAAGGTGTTTTATAACATTTATATTTTTTGGTCTTTCATTTAGTTCAAGTGGAATTGTCTTTTTTTTTTTTTTTTTTTTTTTGCTTTTTTTAAAAGGTTTTTATTAAAAATATAGCTAGTTATTCAACATTTATATGTTTAAAGAAGTGATCACCCTGATAAGTCTAGAAACCATCTGACACTGTTCAACACTATCACAATATTATTGACTATATTCCCTATGCTGTACATTACATACCCATGACTTATTTGTTTTATACCTGGACATTTGGATATCTTATTCCCCTTCACCTTTTCTCCATTTAAAAATTTTTCAATTTCAGTTGATACTCAGTAGTATTTTATATTAATTTCAGCTATACAGCATAGTGATTAGACATTTATGTGATTTAAGAAGTGATCCCCCTGTCTAGTCTAGTATCCACCTGGCACTATACATAGTTATTACTATATCATCAACTATATTCCCTATGCTTTACATTGTATCCCCATGACTATCTTGTAACAACCAATTTATATTTCTTAATCCCTTTTCCTTTTTCATCCACACCTCCGAACCCCCCTCCCATCTGGCAACCATTAAAATGTTTTCTGTATCTATCAGTTTGTTTCTCTTTTGTTTGTTAATTTTTTTCTTAGATTCCACATATAAGTGAAATTACATTGCATCTGTCTTTCTCTGTCTGACATACTCCACTCCACTCAGCTCAATACGCTCCAGGTCCATCCATGCTACCCCAGATGACAAAATTCCCTTCCATGGCCGAACCATATTCCAAACTACTGAATTTTGCCATGTATGATGCACTCCTGTGTATAATGTGCACCCACATTTTTGGCCCAAACTTTCAGGGAAAAAAAAAATCTTTTGTTTTAATTTTTTAATTCAAATTTTTATTTGTTTATATTTAGGTACTTGTTTTTGTATTATAAAGGAATTTCAGCAATTTATTTTTATGGTACAAGAAATTTTATGTAATAAATAGTTACAAAACACAAGAACAGATACAAGGTATAAGAAATTTTATGTACTGATAACAAATTTATGATATTTACACATCATAGAAGGCCAAGAACTCTTTATCATTGCAAGTTTGTAATAAAGTCTACAAAACCGATTATTGTAATTTGGTATTATTTTGCATAAGGATACTGTTATTGATATATAGAGTTACACTTTTAACTCATAAGCATAAGTAAAATAATTAAAAACATTGATATGGATACGGAATTAGTACTCCTCATGTATAATGCACATCCTTATTTTTCCCTCACAAATTTGGGTGAAAAAGTGCATATTATACATAGCAAAATACTGTATATGTGTACCACCTCTTCGTTATCCATTCATCCATTGATGGGCACCTAGGCTACCTCCACATCTTGGCCATTGTAAACAATGCTGCAATGAACATCTCCTCGAAGTAGCATTTTGGGTTTCTTCGTGTAAATACCCTGAAGTAAGGTTACTGGGTCCTTCATTGTTGGGGAGTTGGGTAGGGCAGGGTTCCAATGATTCAGGAGGGTGGAGCCACAAAGCTTACCAGGCCAATCAGATTCAGATTTGGCTGTGGAGGGGGCGGGCTCAACAAAGGAAAATGACGCCCACCTGCTGGCTGCACCAGAGAAAGACTCCACAGAGGGAAAATGCAGACTGTCCTCTAGTCCTCCCTCTGAAGCCATATACCTCAGTCTGCCCACCCTGCACATCTCCAATGCCTCCTGAGTGGCACCATTCCTCTGCCAGAGCCCAAGGTGAGTGCCTGCGAGCAAGTGAATCTGTGCGCCGGCCATTTAAGAGGATGACCGGGTTTCCCACAGCCTTCCGTCCCACCCAGGTGGTCAGAATCCCCAATTTGTTTTACAGCTAGATGCTGTGGTGGGGTGGGGGGTCCTCTTCCCATCACCGGTACTCCAGGCTGGGAAGTCTGGTGTGGGGGGCTGGGGTCCAATGCTTCTCCTGGGGTAACCTCCACAGTCAAAATATCTCTCAGGATTCTCAATGCCACACAGAAGTTTGGGGCCCGTTCCTTGTCTCCGCCCCTCTTTCAAGTCTGCATGTGGCTTCTTCTTTATATTTATAGTCATAGGACTTCTGTTTGACTAGCTTTTAGATGGTTCTCCACGTTGATTGTTTTATAATTTAGTTGTAATTTTAAGGTATTCACAGAAGGATGCAAGCACAGTGTTTATCTATCTTGCCATCTTGGATCTCTCTCCTGAATATATTTTCTTAAAGAGTTAAAAACTTAATTTCTTCACAAGAGTTAAGGGCTAATTTTTTAAAAAATCAAAATGTTTGTTGCAGTTTTGTACAAAAAGTTTCTAGTCATAAAATGTATATTACAAATCATTAAAAAGAGGGATGATTTTTTAAAGAATTAAATCATAAATGTTATCTAAATGGAAAATAAACATGTGTCATGTTTATTATTTGAGAGAATTAGTAAGTTCAAAGGAAAATGTGGAGAACACACACATATGTAGGCAATCAGGAATGTTGAATGCATTTACAATTACATGCAAAACTGTTCCATATCTATAGGGAAATAGTCAAATGCAATCCACTGGTCACAATTCATTTGCATTATTATCAGTTTTCTGTAACTTAACAGAGTTCTCAAACAGCTCAAAGATGACAAAAGGGACATTTTTCACCCATTTCAAAGTTTTTCACAATTTTTTTGCCAAAGGAAAATGTCATGATAGGAATAAAAATCATAAAAACATATTCTCCTCCTGATAACAGGTATCGAAGCTTTCCCCAAGTATCCTTATTCTTGTTTTAAGAGATCTGTAGTACATTCTAAGGCCAAGTCCAGTTTTGAGTAGGGGAATAAACATTTATCACCCTGTTCATTTTGTCAAAGACTACATATTGAGAATTTAATTTGTGCCAGTTGCTAAGTGACTGCTTGTTGGTATGATAACAGTAAAGGGAGAATATTGTGCCTGCTTTCATGGAGCTTACATTCTAGAAGGGAATACTGACAAGTGGCCAGTCAATCATATTACTGTGATAAGAACAGGGTGCTGGATTAGTGAGGTTTCTTAGAGGAAATAAATTTAGGTGAACATGTGGAAGGTGAGTAGGAATTATGCTGGTTACTAAGATAAACGAGGTAAGCAGCATTGCAGAAAAGGGGCCTATGTGGTGGATCCGCACCAAGACTTAGGGGAGCTCACAGGACTTCAGCATCTCACAGCTCACTTAATGCCTCATAAATCAGCGTGCCAATTTGGCACATATGCATTGCCAAGGCTAAAAGGAAATTTTAACTGTCTCTTGCCATTTTTCTTAGTCGGAGATTTTCTTTTTATTTAACTTCTAAGTTATCAGGATTTCTACAATTTACCTTGAAATGATAAAACAAGTTAGGGAAAATAATCCAAAGATTTAGAAATTAGGACTGGTTAAATTCATTCTAGTTTTTCCATACTGGTTTATCCTTATTACCAATACAGCCTGTTCTCTTTAGTTCTTTCACAAATCCCTTAATCCCTCTACCCCATGACCAATAACTCCTTTCGTAAGTAAAGAGAGTTTCCTTTCCTTCTGGGCAGAGACTATTTTTGTATTCCTCTGTGTTTTTATCAAAGTAGCAGTGTAAGAGAGTTGCTTTATTCACATAGGGCACAATGCAGTAAGACAATAACCGATTTAGGTTAATGTTGCAAGAGGAATAAATGTAGAAGCCACAATTTTAACAATAGAAGTAATATAAAATAAATAAAACTCCACTTTTCACAGAGAGCTGGGTACATTTAAGTTCACTCACCATATTGGTGTGAAATCTCTAAGGCCATTTTTTGGTTTGGTTTGTTTTGCTTATTGTCTTGGGGTTTTCAAACTATTTAGATGCGCTTGGTTATACAATTATTCAGATGAAGCAGATTAGAAGTCAGAGATTATAAAACTCAGGTAAATAGTAAATGGATCAGCAGATAGTTAAGTTATGAAAAAAAGGGAGGGGATCCGGCTCTATTACAGCATAATGCAGTAATTAATGGCTGCAATAATGTCTTTAATTCAAGGAAAGGGTAATTATCTTCGATATCTTCTATTTAAAGAAGATATATAATACATTTTGTATTTTTTAAATTTAAAAAGTGCTAATTAAAAAATCCGGTACACACAGAATTAAGCTTTAGCTGTCTTGGTAATTACATTGGTGATACCTCCTAATTTCCTAAGAATGGCCAGTTATATGTGATATAATATGACTCTTGACTCCTGTTATTAATAGTGTAAAAGGTTATATCTATGAGAGAATAAAGTTGTACAGTGCTTGGGTTAAATGGTGAAGGGTCAATGGAGAAATCAAGGACGCAGGATAATATTCATGTTGAGAAAAAATAAGGAAGCATAGAAGGAGAAATGTGGTGATGTGTAGCAACAGTAATTGAGGAGTTTCACCCATCTCTCATGCAGATTTGGCAAGGGTTTGTTGCTGTGGTTTGTAGAACATCCAAATAAATGGCTAGGAATTATTGCAGGAGCTTAGCTCTTCTGGCAGGTGGCCACCACAGCAAATTGCCCCATGCTGTACAGGAGATTGCTTTGTGCTGAAAAGATGATGTCTTAAAGAGGACAAAAGTAAGTGCGTTGGAGTTTCATGGTAGGATGGTAGCCATGGGGGATCTATAGGACAAAGCGCTAGCTAGGTGCAGGTTTTAACTGAAAGTGGATGATACAGCTGTAGGCAGTGATTGCCACCAATCTACCTGTTAGATGTTCAATGAATGTTATGTCATATTTTTTGTTTATTACACTTAAAATAAATCTGTGTGAAAGTGCTAGTCTGGCATTTCAGATAAGAGCTGATCAAAAGGATATGCCCCCCTTGCTCTCTGACTGCTTTCATCTTTTAGTTTTCTTCATAGCCCTCTTCATTCCCTGATAAGGTGAGGTAAACAGAATAATGGCCTCCAAAGATGTCTGCATCCTAATCCTCAAAACTCATGAATGTGTCATCTTATGTGGCAAAAGGGATTTTGCAGATGTGATTAAAGTAAGGACCTGGAGATGGGGAAGTCATTTGGATTATCTGAGTAAATCCAATTAATCCCACTGCTCCTTAAAAGCAGAAATAAACCTTCCCCGACTATAGGCAGGAGATATGACTATGGAAAGATGGCCAGAGGGATGCAATGTTGTTGGCTTTGAAGCTAGAAGGAGGGCACCATGTAAGAAACTTCTAGAAGCAGAAAAAGACAAGGAAATTTATTCCTAAAGCTTCCGGAAAGGAATGCAGTTCAGCCAACACCTTCAATACAATGAAATCTGTATTGAAATTTAAACATAAGAAACTATAAGATAATAAATTTGTGTTGTTTAAAGTCACTAAGTTTGTGGTAATTTGTTACAGTAGCAATAGAAAACTAATACATAGTGTATATATTTTCTCATTGTCTGTCTTTCCTTTCCCCATATATACACACTACAATGTAAACCTCAAAAGGGCATGAAATGTCTTTTCTTTAGTGCTCCGTCCCTAGAATATTTTGAAATGCAGCAGGTATGCAATAAATACTTATTGAATGAATGGATGATTGAATGTGAGAAAACTATTTGAACAGAATTTATGAAAATGTGTTCAAATATTTGTATAAAATAACAATATCAATTTTGAAGCACTTCTATTTTATTTGTATTTCTAAAACACTTCTTATATCATGTTTTACAAATGTGAAAATAGATATTCACAAGCTTTAGGAAACATAATCCTAGTTTTACTATCCATTTATCAAGACTAACAGCAAACTAACATTTCAAAAGCAACGTAAATGTGTAGGAAGTACCATGTAATTTTATAAAATTAAAACCGAGAAAGAGATTTCACATAAGGACACTGAGACACGCGTCACAAAGTGGTAGTAACTTGGGTTGTTTCTGTAGTCCAGGCTTTGGCTTTGCCTTTACAAAAATCTAGACAAGGGATGCAGTTGTTGCTTTTGGAAGCAATCAGGTCCTCAAGGGACAACCCTCATTTATTTATTCTGTAATATAGCTGAGCACTTTCTATGTGCTAGGTATTGGTTTAGGTATTAGGGATACCGCAAAGTACAAAGTAGACAAAAATTCCAGCCCTCATGAAAACCACATCCTAGACAGTGGTGGAGGTAGACAATCACCAAATAAACAATGAAAATATAAAATATATTAAGCAATGATTAGACCTGTGGAGAGAAATATGACACAGAAAGTTGAATGGCGAGAGAGTGCGTATGGTGTGTCTTTTATAAGGAGGCTATCTAGGGAAATCTTCAATGAGTAGGTGAAATTAGAACAAGTCCTTAAGAGAGTTACCGTTTGGAGAAAGCAAGAGCATGAGCTATGAAATTTGGGGAGAAGAATTCCAGGCAGTGGAAATAGTAAATACAAAGCCTTGAGGCAGGATGGACCTGATGTGTTTGAGGACCTAAAAGACCATTGCTTATTTATAGAATTTTAATTAATTAATGAGTTTTAATGTAAAACAAAGTTGAACTTTGAGTATGGCCTGAATGTGTCTAGATCTGTCCATAATCCTTTCAGGTCTGATATATCAAAACTGAAGGAAATAGAATCATTATTGTTCCAAGTCTTTGTTTTGAGAGAGAATGATCCAAGTCAAATGAGTATACTGTGAATCAAGAGAACATGCTGTAATTTTTTTTCGTATTTATAAATGCCATAATTTATTTTTATTTCTAAAACTGAATCACTCAAGTCTATCAGAAAAAGCAATGATTTCATTTGCACACAAAATGTGAAATCAAGTGACTAAAAGAAAAAATTCTGGAGTTTTTCACAATAATCAAGTCACATGATCTCTTTAAATTCTCTGATTACCACAGCTCTTCCTTCTCAATAAGGTTCTGGTTTAGAAAGTTTGATACATATGTACGCTGGAACAAAAAGAAATATACATTCCATTTGTTTATGTTATGGCTTCAACTATGTTGATACACTGATATGTTCCTATACTTTCTCAATTACCCATTTACTGACTGCTTTTTAAGGGTGTATTATTTCTAAAGATGTCTGCTGTCATCTACTACATTTAAAATATCATTTAAAACTGAAAACAGAATTTACAGGCATTGTAAAACTTTAAAGTATAGGTATAAGATAGAAAATAAAATCTATCACCCTATTCCATCATGTTCTCTCAAGAGTTCTCTGACTAACTTCTTTGCTCAGAATTTTTGTGCTTATCTTTCTGTATCCCTCTTCTGAACGTACCTTCCCCTCCCAAACAAAAATCCTACATTACATTTTTCTTTTTTTCTTTTTCACAAACAGTTAAACTATTACTTGTCTATATTCTGGAATAAAGGAATGTTTCTCATATTAAATATATGTTCATGTCTATAGTCACATGTTAATACCTCGCTCGCTCTCTCCCATTATAAAGATGAAAGAAGAAATAATTCTCAATATAAACATTTTATGGTTCTCCAGTACTAATTTTATGGAAAATTGATTTTTGAATGTGTACAGCTTTTCTAGATCAGGTTATTTTAATTAAATTTTCCCTGCCTTGAGTTTTATTTTTATTATCAGTAATTTGTTAAAATAGACTTTTAAAATGTCTAGTTCCTTGTTGTAATTAACTTTACACGGACTGTATATAGTCACTAAATTGCTTCAGTAGATTTCAAAATTGCAAATAGCTGTCCAGTATCAGGAGCTAAATGAAGCTTATGCAGATTCTCAAATAAAGGTCTTAGAAATGTAAGCAGTGAGGACTATTTGGCCTTGGCACAGATGTTCTGATGATTGCGGGAATTGCATCTTTAATTAAGTTTATACTCTAGTGCCAGTTCAAAAACTTTGTTTTTCACACAAAAACCCAATTAAACAGTGAAAGGATGTTCATGCTTCAATGAGTTGAAAAATCAAGAAGAAAAATGTTACAATATTTATGCAAGTTTTTTTTATTCAGACACTGTTGTTAGTGTACTATATCAGATAAACTTCCTGTTTTTACCAATGTTGAAATGTGTGGAAGACCACAATAAATGGGAGAGGGGACTATAGATACTTTCTTCTAAAATTAGATAATTTAGATAATTTAAGGGTACAGAACACTAATTTTTTTACTAGATGATAAAACTATCTCTAGGTAGGTCAACTTTATTCTATAACAATAAAAGCCTATTCAAATCAAGTGGAAATTAAATTTAGAACCAAGTTTTGAATATATTAACATTTTGTATCTTTCCATATATTTATCAATATGTATTTAAACATAAAGCATGCTATTTGACCATTTTGAAGCTGTATTTACGTAACAGAAATTTTCCTCGGTTGCATCTGAATTATGTACACTTTCAATTCAAATAGCCTAACTTTACCATAGAAAGTGAAGAGATTGAAATTGTCAGATTTTAGTAAACATTAACCTTCAGATATCTGCTGATGTCATGGGAATATCCATTGCAAAGCAATGTCACAAACTAACTTCATAGCAGTAATTTTACATAGATTAAATCCTTATCTACTTTACACAACAAACACTCATTTAGATCCCTCCAAATAAATCAACCTCGATAGATAGTTTCCTTCCTCTACTCCACCACCCTGCCTGTCACTTTGAGATGCATATCCTCAGGGTCTCATTTAAATCTTCCTTGTGTTCTTTTCGCTCACGACAGACAAATTGTGAAAGCGGTGTCAGTCTATTAATGCTGAAAACGTGTGTAGATACTTCTAGTTATATCTGAACATACATGTTTTACCCTATGTCCAGATGATGGTGTCTTTTTACCTCTTATTAAATTAGAGAAAGTCTTCACATATGTGACCAAAATAGTTTATCCATGAATGTTCCTCTCTGTGGATATTAACATACAGCATGTAATGGAACAAGGACAAGTATTTATATATCAGAATAAAAAAAGAAGTTCAGGCTGTGGCTAATTTTTAGGCATTAGCAGACAGCTTAGCTCTTCTGAATTGGATGGCACCTCCATCCTGTGTGGGTGTCCCTTGTGTTAAAATTTGTCATGGCTACTACTACTTTTAGAGCTCACTGGCCATCCATATATGTAACTGGAAAAAGATACTTTGGCAAACATTTCTACATATTTACCCCAATCCATGTTCTCTCTCTTTGCTTCTCTTTGAGGGCACAACTAGACCATATTTCCCATTCTCATGACTGTTGGTGTGGCCATGGGAAAAGCTTCCAGCTAAAAGATTATGAGTAGAGTAAATGTGTGCATTTTCAGCTCAGGCTTTTGATGAAATCAATGTGCTTTCTCTTCTCTCTCTCCCCTTCACTGGCTAAGTGCATGTGATGACGGGGCCCTAGGGGATAACAGGCCTCCTAAGTTGATCCCGGACCACTGAGTAAAAAGCTGGATCCCTGAACCACTAATTAAGAAGAATTGAATGTTGACAAAGGAATACCTTCTTGGATTGTTGCTGTGAGCAAAAATTAAACTTCCACCATGACTGACTCACTACATATTTTGGAGCTTATCTGTCACAGCAGCTTCCTTTAATAGAGAAATATCACTTGGACATTTTTATAAATTGGGTATTTTAATTAGTGCTAAAATAAAAGAGTAAAGCCACGAAAGTTGTGAATGTAATATGAGTGTCTTTGTAACAATGAAAAAAAAAAGCCATAAATAGGAGATTTCTGAATTGGTTTAAAAAGAAATAAATGTGAAATCCTAGAACCAGGTAGAGTTACTAAGCAAATACTTCTCATTTGGTAAAAGTCTTAGTTCTCCTTAGGCCTTACTTTCTCATCTAACCCTGAGTATTGGACTCCAAGATTATAACCATCTCTGCAGCCCTATTCTAGACATGGGCCATCTGTGTCTTCAAGTCTGTTTTCTGGGCTTTCCTTCAGTGAGGAAAGCACCTTCCTACTGATTACAGACAGGTGCTTTGTAGGTTTCAGCCCATCCTGCACAATGTATCAGATGATTCCTTTGCTGCGCTAATAATATTTCTTTGCCTCTGGTCTCATGAATATCCTCTGCACAGTTAACTTTGCTCTGCCCAGCGTGATTTATCTTTTTTATGGATTTTTTTAAACAGTTGTTTTATTTTTCAATTATAGTTGACATAATATATTAGTTTCGCGTGTACCACATAGTGATTAGACATTTATATAATTTACAAAGTGATCACCTCAATAAATCTAGTACCCATCTGACACCTACATAGTTATTTCAATATTACTGACTATATTCCCTATGCTATAGTTTACATCCTCATGACTTTTTTGTAACTACCAATTTGTACTTCTTAATCCCTTCTTCTTTTTCACCAACCACCAACTGCCTCCCAGCTGGCAATAATCAAAACTTTTGTCTGTATCTACAATTTTATTTCTGTCTTGTATATTTTGTTCTTTATATTCTACATATAAGTGAAATCATATGGAATTTGTCCTCCTTTGTCTGGCTTATTCCACTCAGCACAATACGTATCATCGATGTTCATCCACGTTGTTGCAAATGGCAAGATTTCATTTTCTTCTATGTCTCAGTAATATTCTTGTATATATACCACCTCCTCTTTCTCTGTTCATCCATCAATGGACACCCAAGCTGCCTCCAAATCTTCTCCATTGTAAATAATGCTGCAATGAGCATATGGATGCACATGTCCCCTGGAAGCAGCATTTTGGGTTTCTTTGATAAATACCCAGAAGTGGGATTATTGGGTCCTTCTTTGTCTCTTGTTATAGCCTTTGTTTTGAAGTCTATTTTTAGACTGGTATTAAGTATTGCTACCCCAGCCTTTTTTTAAATTTCCATTTTCATGAAATATATTTTTCCATTTCTTTATAAATTTCAGTGTGTCTTTCAATCTGAACTGAGCCTCTTGTAGGCAGCATATGTAAGGATCTTGTTTTGCTATCCATTCAGCTACCCTATCTTTTGAGTGGGACATTTAATAAATGTACATTGAAGACTTTTTGTTAGATATATAGTTATTGCCATTTTATTATTCTTATTTTCTTCTTCTTCTTCTTAAAGAAGTCCCTATAACATTCCTTGTAATACTATTGGTTTGCTGTTGATGAACTTCAAACTAGTATTTCTTGTCTGGGAAGTTCTTTTTCTGTCCTTTAGTTCTAAATGGTAGTGTTGCTGGGTAAAGTAATCTTGGTTGTAGGTCCTTGCTTTTCATCACTTTGAATATGTCATGCCAATGTCTTCTGGCCTGCAAAGTTTCTGTTGGGAAATTGGCTAACAGTAATGGGGGCTTGCTTGTAGGTAACTAACTGCTTTTCTCTTGCTGCTTTGAAGATTCTCTCTTCGTCTTTAACCTTTGCCATTTTAATTATGATGTAGGTTGGTGTGGGCTTCTTTGGGTTCATTTTCTTTAGGACTCTCTGTGCTTCCTGGGCTTGTATGTCTTTCCTTCACCACGTTAGAAAGTTTTCTGTCATTATTTCTTCAAACAGTTTTCAATTACTTGCTGTCTCTCTTTTCTTTCTGGAACTCCTATGATGTAAATTTTGGTACACTTGACGTTGTCCCAGAAGTCTCTTAAAGTATCCTCATTTTTTTGGATTTGTATTTCTTTTTGCTGTTCTGATTGGGTGCATTCTGCTACCTTAACTTCTAAATTGCTGATTCAGTTCTCTACTTCATCTAATCTGTTGATTCCCTCTAATGAATTCTTCATTTCATTAATTGTATTCTTCATTTCTGACTGGTTCTTTTTTATGTTTTCTATCTCTGTTTTTATGTTTCCTGTCTCTTTGTTGAAGTTCTCACTGAGATCATTGAGCATCCTTATAAAAACTTTTTGAACTCTGCATCTGGTAGATTGCGTGTCTCCATTTTGTTTAGTTTTTCTTTTTTCTTTTTTTTTTTTCCCCCTGGATTTCTGTTCTGTTCTTTCATTTGGGACATGTTTCTTTGTCTCCCCATTTTTGCTCCCTCCCCGAGCTTGTTTCTATGTATTAGGTAAGGCTGTATGTCTCCCATTCTTGGTAGAGTGTACTTATGTAGTAGTTGTCCTGTGGGGAAGAGTGGTGCAGTCTCCCTGTCACCTGAGTCAGTGCTCCAGGTGTGTCCCTTGTGTGGGTTGTGTGTGCCTGCTGTTGTAGTTGAACCTTGATTACTGTTGTTTGTCAGTGGGAGGGATTGACCTTCTGGCTGATTGGTTGTGAGGACTGGCCATGAGTACAGTGGAGAAGCTGTTGTGTAGGTACTGACCCTACAGAGCAGGATTTACTTTAGCAGGGCTCTGGTGCCTGCCCCAGCTGCCCTTTGGATATGTCATTTTCAGATGTGGCTGGGTGATGCCCCTCCTGGTCTGAAGCTCGCTACTGAATGGTCTAAAGGAGCCTGCTGTGAGGGGCCCTGCTGCAGGACAAATTCAGCCACAGCCTATGCCTTTCCCGTGACCACTTGGCACAAGCCACAAAGAAATCTGCATATGGCAGCAGCCACCTGTGCTGGGCTTGAAGGTGCCTGGGAAAAGCCATGCCATGAACTGAGGCTGGTCACAGCTATTGCTGGGTTTGGGGCTGTTCAGCGCAAGATACAGATCACTCTGAGGCCAGATGCTGCTTGTTTGGGAATTGTGAACATTTGAGAGATTTTAGGAAAGTCCACAGCATGAGCCATGATAGCCCATTTATAGGCAAAAGCCACTAGAATTGGCTTCAGTGTGTCTGCAAGTTGGGTGGGTGTAGTCTCGGGAATCACCAGTGTTGGGTGAAGGAATGGTGTTAGTCAGACTGATGAAGCTTCCTGCATCTGCATGCCCAGAGGGGGGAGGGCTCAACAAGGAAACAATGGATTCTACTAGTACTTCTGTCTGGGAGAAAGCTGCCCCTCCAGCCCCTCGCCCTAAGCCAGACAATTCAGTTCCTCCCCATGTGTCCCTGGTGCCTTTCAAACTGCTGCACCAGTGCTGGAAGTCAGAGCTAGGGAGTCTGTCAGTGCGCCAGTCAATACACAGGTCCTTTAAGAGGAATTACTGGGTCTCTAGCTGCCTTCACTTCACTCTGTTACAATCTCTGCTGGTTTTCACAGCCCAAAATTGTGGGGACTTCTCCTCCCATTAGCGGAATTCTGGGGAGTATGGTGTCAGGCGGGGACCCCTCATTTCTCTGGGGGTGACATCTACAACTGAGGTATCCCTCCCAATTTTTCACAGCCACACAAGGTTGTGAGACAAGTACATTCTATAACTTCGTCCCTCCTACCAGTCTCAAGGTAGCTTCTTCTGTATGTTTTTAGTTGTAGGACTTCTGTTTTTTAGTGAGACTTCAGCTGATTTCCAATGACAGTTGTTCTGTAGTTTGGTTGTAATTTTGATGTGGTCATGGGAGGAGGCAGTCATAGCATTTACTTACTCCACCATCTTGACTGGAAAATCCTCATGTTTTCTAATTGTGTTCAATAACCAATTCTAAATGTGATTTCCATTTTGGCTTAGCCAGAATGGTTTTTACTCAGAGCTCTCACTGAGTGATCTAAAGCATGGTTTCTCTAGGCATTATGTGGTCTCAATATTTGTTCACTGTACATAGAATTTTCAAGATTGTCAGATAGCTTCTTATTACTTTAAAACTAGGACTCACATTTCCTATCTGAGTGGTGCTGCTAGTTCTTAGGTCATCTATAGAGTGGATGCAGTTGACATTCCTGAAGTCAGTTAATAACAGACTTTAGTTACTTGGTCCATTCACTTCTTGAATTTCTGTTCAACATTGAATTATGCTGTTGCAAATGTCAGAAAGGAGTAGTGGCTATGCCGTAATAGAAGGAAGCCTAGAGAAGCCTAGCCTGAAATTTAGGCACCTTGTGTTTAATTCAAGCCCCACACTTATCAACTAAATATACTCCTGATATTTTATTATCTCAATTAAATATTATGGATAAAAATACTTCTTTCAGGGTTGCTGCAAGGACTGAATAAAATTGTGCACCTGGAAGCACTTAACAAATGTTCTAAGATATATTATTTTATTTATATAGCAAGTATAGTTATAATGTTTCCAATGCCTGTCAATGTTATTAGAGTATATACTATATTAAACACTTGATAATGATATATATGATACTCACAAAATGTAAGTGGAAATTCAGTCTTTTGTGTGTGGTGGAGTCTTCTCTCTTTACATAAAAATTGTTCTTAATTTTTTCCACATGTGTTTTACATAAAGGTATAAAATAAAAGGCATCAAGTAGATGAGGATCATTGGGATGAATCCTGTGGGCCCAGCAAATTTCAGCAATAGAAAAGCAATCCCTGAAGTCTATTGGCCTCAGACCCATCTGTCTGCCTATTTGATGTCCTCTTGGTATACAAAATATTGTTGTGGAGGGATAACGTTGTAGTTAAGTATCAAGGCCTCCTCTCTCAGGATATGAGCTGAGACATTTTAGGAAATGTCTGCTGCAACCAAGAGAATAGGCAGCTGCTGTTAACTCAATCCAGCAGGAGCCATGAATAAATTACATCCCATGAAATCTTGTGAACTGAATTTTCCAAAGATCCTGCTTTGCTTTATGCTCCATTTCTTTTAGATGCTTCTTTTTGTTTTAATTTCCCCCCTACCTTAGCAATGCTGAGGACTCTTGCTTATAACACATAGGCTCTTTAGGTGAGAAAAAAATGAGATATTCTATTTTTCACAAATAGCAATAGAATCCTTACACCAACCACTGTGTGTTATAAGATAGTACATAGGTTTAACATTGTGCACCAGTTATTTAACCTGGGCCCCTAGCATAGCTCCTGTAATTTTGAAAAATTAATATAATATACAGCATTAGTCAAAATTATTGCTTGCGTTTTTTCTCTAGACACCCAAAAAAGATAAAGGAATTTATCATGTCTTGTAAATTTTTCTTCAGATAAAATATCTGTGTTTCAGGTATTTAGATACATTTATAAAGACTTCCATTGAAAAAGATGTCCATCCCCTAGATTTTCATGTAACAACTTTAGTGTGACTGAGAATCATCTGCATTTTCAATAATTAAAAAATTGACCTGCTTTATTGGAGAGATAATTATTTACCTAACACCTTAATCTTAAATAAAATGAAAGAGATTCATTGAGAAAATTAAAGGGTAGATATTTGGCTGTTTGATAGCCTCCTGTCTGAAGACTAGACTTTTAAAAAAAGTAGTCATTCAGAAGATCGTTCTTTTATTATGCAATTTTTTGAAAAAATAATTCCTAAGGTTGTTTTATTTTCTAAATTTCATTGTAGAGATAGTACAATGGATTTCCTATATGGAATGTTTCTTTTAAAAATTATTATAAGTTTCAGGTGTACAAAACAACATAATGGTTAGACACATGCACATCTCACAAACTGATAACCCCACCAAGTCTATTACCCATCAGACACCATACATAGCTATTACAATACCATTGACTATATTCCCTTTCTTGTACTTTACCTCCTGTAAATGAATATATATATATATCCAAAAAAATGTATACAAGTGGACACTTTGGTCAACATATTTATGTAATCATCTATCAAAGGACACTTTGGTCATTGCCATGTCTTGGTCACTGTAAATAAAGCTGCGGTGAACATTTGTGCACATATATCTTTATGGATAAATGTTTACTTTCAGATTTTTGGGGTAGATACCCAGGAGAAGGATTGCTGGGTTGCATGGTAATTCTGCTCTTAATTTTTTGAGGAACCTCCACACTGCCTTCCATAGCGGCTGCACCAGTCTGCATTCCCACCAACAGTGTATGAGGGTTCTTTTTTTTCCATAGCCTCCCCAGCACTTGTTATTATTTGTCTTGTTGATGATAGCCATTCTGACTGGGGTGAGGTGGTATCTCATTGTGGTTTGTATTTGCGTTTCTCTGATGATTAGTGACGTTGAGCATCTTTTCATATGTCTATTGGACATCTGTATGTCCTCTTTGGAGAAATGTCCTCTGCACATTTTTTAATTGGATTGTTTGTTTTTTTTGTTGTTGAGGTGTATGAGTTTCTTATATATTTGGGATATTAGCGCCTTATCAGAGGCATTATTTGCAAATATCTTCTCCCTTTTGGTTGGTTGCCTTTTTATTTTGTTGATGGTTTCTTTTGCTGTGCATACGATTTTTAGTTTGATATAGTCTCATCCATTTATTTTAGCTTTTATTTTCCTTGCCTTTGAGAGCAAATTCATAAAATCCTCTTTGAACCTATGGTCCATAAGTTTAGTACCTATGTTTTCTTCTATGCAGTTTATTATTTCAGGTCTTATGTTTAGGTCTTTGATCCATTGTAAGGTAATTTTGGTGACAGGTAGCAGTCTAGTTTCATTCTTCTACATGTGGCTTTCCAATTTTCCCAGCAGCGTCTATTGAAGAGGCTTTCTTTTCTCCACTGTACGTTTTTGTCTCCTTTTTAAAAAATTATCTGTCCATATTTATATGGGTTTATTGCTGGGGTTTCAGTTCTATTCCATTGGTCTGTGTGTCTGTATTGTTTTGTTTTCTACTACCTTCCCAATTGTTGGTTGTATCCTCTGCTTTAATCTGCTGTTAAGTCCTTCTAGTGTATTCTTCATTTCAATTATCATATTCTTCATTTCTAAATGGTTCTTTTGTATGGTTTCTGTGTCCTTTTTGATGTTTGCTATCTCTGTGTTGAAGTTCTGACTACATTCCTTGAGACACCTTATAACCAGTGTTTTTTCTCCAATTCTTTCATTTGGGATTATGTATGTATGTATGTATGTATGTATGTATGTATGTATGTATGTATGTATTTATGTCATTAGTTATAGGCGTTTTGGTCAGCTAATCTTCAGCTGATTCTTAAAGTTGATTGCTTTATAATTTATTTGTAATTTTGACATGATCCTGGGATGCACTAGGCATAGCATTTACCTAACCCACCATCTTGAACCCTCTCCCTGGAATATTTCTTTAATACTATATCTTAGCTTGAACTGCTAAAACAGAATATCATTATCTGGGTAACTTAAACAAGATAATTGTTTTCCTCACAGTTTTAGCGGCCTGGAAGTCCACGATCAAGCTGCCAGCCAATTTGGTTGCTGACGGAACCAAAAATTCCTTTTCCTGGTTTGCAGACAACTACACTCTTGCTGGTTCTTCACATTGTGGGGAGAAACATGAGAGGGTGGGCAGAAGGGAGAGAAGATGATAGATAGTAGATAGATAGATAGATAGATAGATAGATAGATAGATAGATAGATAGATGATAGATAGTCCCTGGTATTTCTTCATATAAGAGCACTGTTCTTATCATGGGAGCTCCAACTTCATGGTTACCATCGAAACCATCGAAGCCACTTTCCTCCCAAATGCTCTACCTTCATATTGGGGATTAGGGTTTCCACATATGAATTTGGAGGGAGACAAATGCATTCAGGTCATAGCATCCCACAAGGGAATCTTGAACTGAAGGAGAAAAGGCCACATCATGATTAGTGGCAACTGCTCAGAAACAACATAGCAAGTTTCAGAAGGGGTTCTAAGGGTTGCTCATTGAAAAACTTGATCAAGATTGTTTATTGGTTTACAGTTAAGAATCAGGGCCAGTACACATATTTCTCAAATTTTACAATGTAAACTCAAGACAAAGTGATATTGTAATTATCAGTGATGGTCTGTGACTTAAGTGAATAAAGTGGAAAAATTAGCATTGTTTCATTTTTACTGTATTTACTTTTAGTATTTTCTATTAATGGCTAATGATACTAGTTTTCCACTTAAGGTGTTAATTTAGGAATTCCTTTCTAAAGGCAAAATTTTTTCTAGAAAAAGAAATAATTTTATTTAAAGCATATTAAATAAGTTCTTAAATGTGACAAAATCTAAAGTTAGTACATTTGAAAATAAAGTGTAGGAAAACTAGATTATCATATTTTAAGTGTTTTTTTCTATATACACATCTAGTAATTCCATTTGTGACCTTCTGCAACACACAACAATTGTTATGGATAATATTTCTTATTTTATTTATTCAAAGTTTTGTTTGTTGCACTTTGAGCTAATGTCCTCTTGCAATTTTCCATCATGGTTACCACTACCCCTGTTACATACACTGAACTGTGTTACCTACAACTGGGATTATAGCAAAATACATGAAACTAACTCTACAACCTTGTTGGGTTAGTAGGACATATATGGAGGCTATTTACTGTGAACTGCACTGTACCTAGTTACAGAATACTGGGAAGATCTTAATGCCCATATGCAGTATGCACATTAAATTGTCTTAATTGCTTACAAGTAAAGAAGGGATAATATTCAAATGCATAATCTTCTAAATATGCTTCCTTGGCCTGACAATGTGATCCTTAAAATGACTTATAAAAGCATATTTTATGTGAGTTGAGTTAAAAATTTTACAAGATGTAGCAGTTAGGTAACTAAAACAATTGCTTCTATCATTGTCTCTAAGAGGGAAAAATTTGGTGATTCAGACACAGGAAGTAAGGGAAGAGGGAGTAAAGCACCCTTGCCTTTTTTTTTTTTTAAGTTTTTTTTTTTTAACTCACAGCAATCTTGTCTTCCAATTTATTTCTTTTTATATGGAGGTATTTTCAAACTTCTCTAAAGATGGTTTAAACAAACTTCATTTTACTCACCAAGGAGTGTTGTGGAAGAGAGGCCTCATCAGATCAAATATAGAACGTCAGGTAGTCTCAATAAACAACAGGTTGATATCAAAGGTTTTTTACATTGTGTACTAGGAAAAAATAATTTTTAGCCATAGATTACCATAATAATGCAATTTGTTTTTATTGTTCAACTAGATATCAATTTTTGATGATACTCTACTGTTTGTTTTTGTTTTGTTTTGTTTTTTAAGATTTTATACCCTGGGGTAAATATTGCTGAATATTTTTCTTTTATGCCTCATTTCCAAACAGCCATATGTTATCAATGTATGGGTGTTAACAAAAGGACCTTAGCCTAATGATTGTCTACTACCATATACGCATTAAACAACAATATAACAATAACACATAGTTCTACCTCAGTGTGACCAAGAAGAATCACATTTTACTTGGTACTAGCAGAGGTCAGAAACCAAAGAAAAGAGGCGCCCGTCTATTAAAAAGAAAACCTGTGCCCTGTGCCTTTTGAAATATGTCACTAAAGTGAATGTGTTATGATTGCTATGGGAATACACACACACACACACACACACACACACACACACACACACTCACCATTTAATCTATCACTTTTCCAGGAAGGAATTGAAATGAGAAAATAAGACTAGCTTAATGCAAAGAAAATAAAATAGCTCATCTTTTTCACTTTCACCCCATATCAGAGCAGTCTGCTCTTTGGTGATGGGTTCTGTTATTACTTTGATAGCTTGTTTTGCCTTGTGTAGAAGAACATGACGTTTGGATATTCCATCACGATTTTTCTGGCACCCTGCCTTATGCACAGTTCCCTAGAGTGCTCCACAAAGAGAAGTCAGATGATTAATCTGACTGCTTCACTGAAAAACGCATTAGCAAGGTAGGACCAGCACACTTTTGTTTTACTCTTGGCATCATTGTTATTCATACCAGAGGTGATTCAAATGGTTTCATTCTACAAGAGACTGCAGAGCAGCCATGCCTTTCTCTGTGAAAGAGACAGGAATCTGAAATGTTTCTTTTTGATTTATAAAAAATAATCTGTTTATTTTCTACTGAGCTGTGCAGTTCTGTGATGACTAAACGCAGTACACATATGATCAGCTTAGTCCTTAGAATAGTGTTATATATGCTTAGCAATAAAATCTATGACAAGGATTATGAGATATTAGGACCTTTTGAGGACCTAAAAGTTTATCGTTAAACATAAGAATTTGTAGAATGACCAGCATATATTTTGGTCAGTGTTTGTGCTGAATCATGACTCATGACAATGCATCCCATATCATGACTTGACAGCTCTGATTTAGAGAGGAGACTTACTCCCCAGTCCCTCTTCTTACCCAGACACCCCTCTGCGGGACCAGGTTGTGTTATATTTTTAAAGGAAAAGGTCCTGCCAAGTTTGGTTAGTTCAAATTTATAACAGTAAACATGGCCACACTGGGGTGGGTACTGTACCTAAGTGGGTGATGGCATCCCCTGATTGCTTACTTGGATTTGATGTGGCTCAGTGGGACGAGGAACTCAGAGTGGGCCATTGCCTTTTTCTTTCTTTTTCAACACATTTAAATAAGCAACTAGGTGGGTCCACAGCCTGATGTGTAGTGATGAAGATGTCACGATGGTGATGAGGATAATGATCATCATGGTACCAAGTATATATTGGGTGCTTACTGTTTATCATCCATTGTCTGAAGCATTTTACATTAACACATTCATTACTCTCAGCTATAGTATAAAGTGGGTGTGATTGTTACTCTCATTTCACAGATGAGACAAATGAGGCTGAGAGACCCTGACTTGTACAAAAAGTTGGCACTGCTGGATTGAGCCTACACAGCTTGCTTCTTTTTTATTCTTTAGCTCTTTCTTCAAAGCAACTGTTAGGAATATGGCAAGATCTCAATATTTGGATTTAGAAAAGGAGGGAATGTGAAAGTGATGGGGAGAGTGGAAACCTCTGTTTAGACTCCAAGACTAAAGCAAGTTTTTGGACTCAGCTTTTAACGGAGTGCTACAATAAGGGTATACAGTGCTATCTGATTTTCATTTTGCTGCTGCTCCTTCAGTACAGTGCTTTCAGAAAGTTTATGGGTGGAATTTTTGGGTGCAATGATTCAATTGACAAGAGCAATAATTGGTCATTTATTTCTTTAATGTCAACTAACTTCACCCGCCATTATTTCTAACTTTTAATATTTTAATTTTATAGCTTGCAACTAGTTTAAATTGATCTTTTTAATAGTTTCCATTTATTAAAAGCAACACACATAAAGTTAATGTTTTTTTTCCATAGCCTTTAAATATTTGAAAAATCCGTGTGGTGGATTGACCAAAGCAGAGTGACTGCTTGATCTGTATTTTTCTGGTCCATTGACCCTAAGAAAAACAGGAAAGGAGACAGACAAGTCATCACGTGAAGGTCTGTATCCCATTCAGCCTAAGCTTAACATATGCTCATTTCAGGGCAGATAGTGAGGATGCCAAAAAAAACACACAATTTCTATAGAGGAACTTTTCAGAAGATATTTCTACTTTAAAAGAACTAGATAAGCTTGGCCAAGTGGCACATTTTTAGGGATCAGGATTGAGTCTGTTCGCATTATGGTGTTTATTTATCAGATGTGTCTTTTTGTCCAGCCACCCTGCTCTCATATAATCTGGGCAGCAGGGAAAGGAGTTTGGAAGGTAAGAGAGTAAAGGGAGACATCAACAAAGAGATATAGAAACAAATGGAGATATTTTGCCTCAAGAGTCCTTAAGATATAGGGATTCAAATCAGTATTTCCTTGGTAGTCTTAAATTAAATTCACATTAATTTTTTTTTTCTATTGAACATACAACCTGGGTTTAAAGCCGTAACACTGGATAGAGTTAAACATTAGTTTATTATTGCCAGTGCTCTAGAGTATGTGGCTACAATGCCGTCCAGCCGAAGTAGCACTGAGAGTACTTGGAAAAAGAAAGCTCGACTTAACAAGATTTGAAGTGTCTTCATGTAGCGCTGGAGACAACTGAGGTCTCAGTAACCGACAGTATTAAAAAGGGCCAGAGTAGAAGAAATAATTCTTGGATGCCCTGTTGTTGCTAATTCACATGGTCATGATATTCAGGAAACATCATGCAGTACAATGACTGGAAGGATTTTGGCAGGGAGCATCTTGCTGAAGACAGGAAAGCCTACAACAGAGGTGGTCAGTGAAGGAGCAGAGCCAGGGAAAACATTTTCCTAAATTGGACCCTTTTTCAAATCCTGGTTTTGTTTGGCTATATAATGAATAGATTGCATGTGTCTGGAAATCGTATATGAACTCCCATAGGATTCAACAAGCCCCTATTTACTCCTTAGTAAGTGAGAGAAATAGTAATAATATGTATTGCATGTTTGATGAACGAATCATTATGAGCTCACTATATATACAGTACCTTGGACAATTGGAAAAGTCCAACACTGTTAGGGGAAAATGGCATGCAAAC
Organism: Rhinolophus sinicus; assembly: GCF_036562045.2. Classification (NCBI taxonomy): domain Eukaryota; kingdom Metazoa; phylum Chordata; class Mammalia; order Chiroptera; family Rhinolophidae; genus Rhinolophus; species Rhinolophus sinicus. Next base: position 76,800,554 of record NC_133752.1, read on the forward strand.
ATGAAAGTTTTACATAATGGACAGCAACGCATTGTATAGAAAAAAATAACATTTAGGATGTATTTTCCCAGAGAAGGAGAAAATACAAGTGGTTGGGGTGTGTTGTAAAAGGTGGTATTAGAGACAGTGTTCTTGATAAAGAACTTAAAAAATAAGTAGGATTTGCATCAGAAGAGGAAAAACAATAATCCAAGTGCCAATTTTAAACTCTAGAATCTAAGCTCCACAAAGACATATTTTTTCTTCAGCGATGTATGCTCAGAACCCAGAGTGGTACCTGGCACATAACAGATGCTCAGTAAATGTTTGTCAAATGAATTAATGCTGAATTGTTTTAACTTTAAAACTAGTGTATTCCTTTTTGTAATGGCATTTGAGATAATCTAATTAGAGAGAAGTTTTTCTCATTGGACTTAAACTTGGCAGTAAATATGGCTGAGGTTGACCAATTTCTGTCTCATATCAATTAAACCTTTCATGGGGTTTTACTCAGATGCAGTCATTAATGAGCAGCTGCCAAGGGCAATGATAATGATGATACATAACACATTGCACTTACACAATCTCCCTTATCCATGGAAGCATAAGTGCCTTACCAACAGTAATTATCATAGCTCTTATGGGAAGTAGGAAAGTATAATTAACACCATTTACAGCTGACAGTGGAAATAGATATTAAGCAACCAGCCTAGAGATATGTAGTAAGTCACTTATTGTTTTAAAAAATATCAGCCTTCAAGTTTTCTTATTAAGCCTTGAAAATAGTGAATGACAAATATCTGATAGCTATTTAAGCCATGTGTTTGTTTGTCTCTCTTTTTTGGGATGGTAGTGAAATAACCAAAAGGAAGATACATTTTTAACTTTGTTAACCCATGTACTGCTTGAGAGCTTGAGACGTAGTTTTAATTCTTGTTGACTATACATTGGTGGGTGCTAATAGGTTAAGGAAAGCATACAACTCGAGTCGTCTACATACGTTTCCTTGGCTCATATAAATTCAGGCATGTAACAGTTACTCAAATTTCAAGTAGAAATGATTGTGTTATCACATGTTTAGCTCCTTTTCTTGCAGCTCCTGCTTTTTCTCCTCACTTATAAAATGGCCCCACCATAGACGCTAAGATCAATCTTGATATCTGTCAAGTAGACCTAAGGAACAATTGGGTTACATTGATTTGCCGTCGAGATAAGTTTACTTTTGATTTTGATTTGATCTTGTTTTCCACTCTTAGTGATGAAAACTCTTTATCGAAGTGTATTGTACACGTTAGTGTGAGTATGTGTACATGTCTGTGTATGTGTGTGTTGGATGGGGGGATGCCAAGCATTTGTTTCTCTCTTCTTTTGTTAATAGTATACTTGTATCAGGGTATTTCTAACACAACTGACAGAAAAGCAAACCCAAATGGATATAAGCAAAAAAGAAGTTTATTAGCTCTATTAATTAAAAACTTCAGGGACAGAACTGGCTTCAAGTATGGTCTCTTTGAGCTCAAACAAGATCCAGTGTTTCTTCCACTTTTGCTCAACTCTCATCAGGGTATTGGCTTTACTTTTGGGTTACATGTGGTGGCACACTGACAGCAGTAGCTCCAATTATAAACTTTCATGTTCAAGTTCAGTGGAGGAGAGTATTGCCAGAATCCTCCAAGCTGCAGCATAATTTTCATCTTACTGCATTGGCTCTGCTTGTGTGACCTGTTCATCCTGCCCAAACCTTCTTGTCGTAGGCATGCTACCCAGGACATTAGATTGGTAAAATTAGGACCCACTACTGATGTGTAAATGCTCGCTTAAACCATGATGCGGTATATAACACTATACCTCACTCCTAACCCTTAGGGAATTATTCCTTTATCCAATGCCACTATATCGTTTTGTGGACCTGCCAACCACAGTCTTCCACCATAGCAGTAACTCTGGCACCCACGCCAGGGGTTGGCTATATGACATGGAGCATGGATCATAATGCTGATCCTCCCATCTAAAGTGATTTGTCCAATGACTGGCCGATGCTGGTAAAATCAGTGTCTATCCCTGAGATGGATGTATATAATGAAACAAGAAAGTTATCTTAGCTACAAGGCAGATACTCAGAGATAAACTAAGGCAGTGAGTGTTTGAGAAATGTATTTACAGAGATGTCTGCTGATTTCTTCACTGAAATTACTGGAATTTCCCTGGTCTCTGCAGCCTTTCCATTGATTCTGTGACATATCCTACTATCCCTCCAAACCCCCCCACTTTTTTTTTTTACTGTTTGTTTACGTGAATTTTAGAATCACTAGCAATAAAAAGAGTCATTGGTAACACTTTTTTATGTTCCTGAGACATCAGTTTCTTTCTGGTTCCAGTAAGTGGGTCCTTATCTTGCTTCCCTCTGCCTGAGTTCCTGCTTTGAAAAATTGCCTAGTAAATAAATCTTTTTCATTTTTACTGTGACATGTTTTCAAACTTGTAAAAAGTTTCTATAATAGTACAAAGGATTTCTTCATACCCAGATCATTGAAACGTTAACATTTTATTATGTTTGCTTAATCCTTTTCTTTCTCTATATAGACTTATTTTTGTATAGAGACTGAGTTGCATACATGATACCCCTTGAACCCTAATTTCTCAGAGTGCTTTTCCTAAACAGTAGATGCATCATCTTGCATAATTACAGTAAATAATAAATATCAGGAAATTACCATTGACAAAAATTGTATCCAATCTACAGTTCTTATTCAGATTTGGCCAATTGTCTCAATTATGGTCTTTATAGGGAAAGAAAATCCTGGGTCATATGTTGCATACATCAGTGTCTTACCTGTTTGGTCCCTTTTAATCTGGAACAGTCCTACAGTCTTTCTTTTCTTTCCTACATTGACATTTTTGAAGCTAAAGACCAGTTATTTTTACCATAGCATATGTTGATTTGTCTCAGTGCTGGTGTGAACCTTGATCACTTGGTTCAAGTGGCAGCTTCTAGTTTCTTTGCAGTAAAGTTTACCATTTTTTATATTTGTAATATATGTTACAACTTGAGGTTGGTGCAAACGTAATTGTCATTTTTGTATTGTTAAAATTTGCCATTTGATATTTGAATACATTCTTAAACAAATGTAGTTATGCTATACATCATTTTAATGAGCGTTTCTCGCGTTATGTTTTTTGCTAATGACTTATTATTTGCTGTTTATTTTATATTTATTTTAGACTATGGAAATGATATTAGACAAAAAGCAAATTCAAGTGATTTTCTTATTCAAGTTCAAAATGGGTAGTAAAGCAGTGGAGACAACTCAAAACAACAACAACGTATTTGGCCCAGGAACTGCTAACGAACATACAGTGCAGTGGTGGTTCCAGAAGTTTTGCAAGGGAGATGAGAGCCTTGAAGATGAGGAGTGTAGTGGTCGGCCATCGGAAGTTGACAACGATCAACTGAGAGCAATCATCAGAGCTGATACTCTTACAACTACATGAGAAGTTTCTGAAGAACTCAACGTCAACCCTTCTACAGTCATTCGAAATTTGAAGCAAATTGGAAAGGTGCAAAAGCTCAATAAATGGGTGCCTCATGAGCTGACTGGAAAAAAAAAATCGTCATTTTGAAGTGTCATCTTCTCTTATTCTACGCAACAACATGGAACCATTTCTCAATCAGATTGTGATGTGCAACAAAAAGTGGATTGTATATGACAGCCGGCCATGACCAGCTCAGTGGTTGGCCTGAGAAGAAGCTCCAAAACACTTCCCAAAGCCAAACTTGCACCAAAAAAAGATCACCGTCACTGTTTGGTGGTCTGCTGCCGGTCTGATCCACTACAGCTTTCTGAATCCTGGCAAAACCATTACATCCGAGAAGTGTGCTCAGCAAATCGATGAGATGCACTGAAAACTGCAAAGCCTGCAGCCAACATTGGTCAACAGAAGGGGCCCAAGTTTTCTCCGCGACAATGCCTAATCATACGTTGCACAACCAACTGTTTTAAAAGATGAATGAATCAGGCTACGGAGTTTTGCCTCATTCCCCATATTCACCTGACCTCTCGCCGACTGACTACCACTTCTTCAAGCATCTTGACAACTTTTTGCAGGGAAAATGCTTCCACAACCAGCAGGATGCAGAAAATGCTTTCTAGGAGTTCATTGAATCCCAAAGCACGGATATTTAAGATACAGGAATAAACAAACTTACTTCTTGTTGGTAAAAATGTGTTGATTGTAATGGTTCCTATTTTGATTAATAAAGATGTGTTTGAGCCTAGTTATGATTTAAAATTCATGGTCCGAAACCGCAATTACTTTTGCACCAACCTAATACTTGGAGGGCAGGGATGTTCAACTTCCTAAAATGCTAAATAGAGTCCTGCAAAATTAAGAATTATTCTGCTCAAAATGTCAGTGTGAAGACTAATGCCATTTATTGTTTGCAGTGGTTGAAGCAGTTAGGAAATTTAAGCCAATGAATAATGGGGAAATTGAGTATAGTAGTTCTCTGTAATAAGATCTCCCTAGTATAATTTCATTATTTGTTTAAACTGGTAAATTTTCCTTTAAAAAAATAATTAATGTTTATTGGGGTGACAGGTGTTAGCAAAGTTACATAGATTTCAAGTGCACAACTTTGCAATACAACATCAAACTCTGTTAGTCTATAATCAAGCATATCTGTAAAAAGCATATTCTTTCACTTAGATTTAAAAAAAAATACTGCTGTTTCTTGAATACCAAAGCTGTATACCATTATTACAAATAATTATAGTTGACTATGAAAACTATATGACTCTAGCCACAATTATGTCTCAGTGATGCTACAGCAGTCATCAACCAAAACTCGAAACATCTGTGGTTACTAATTTTTTAAAAAATATTTTTATTAAAATACAGCTAACATATAATGTTACATTAGTTTCAGGTGTAAACAATAATTACTCAACATGTATATACCTAAAAAGTGACGGCCATGGTAAATCCAGCAATCAGCTGACTCTGTACCATGCTGTCACAATATTAGTGACTATATTCTCTATTCTGTACATTACGTCCCCGTGACTTATGTTTCACACCGGGACATTTGAACCTCTTATTCCACTTCATCTCCCCCCCTTTAATTCTTCAATTGCAATTCATATTCAATATTCTTTTATATTAATTTTAGGTGTATGGCATAGTGATTAGGCATTTGTGCAATTTAAGAAGTGATCCCTCCAACTAGTCTAGTACCCACCTAGCACTATACATAGTTATTACCATATTATTGACTGTATTCCCTATGCTTTACTTTATATCCCCATGACATTTTGTAACTACCAATTTGTACTTCTTAATTCCTTTACCTTTTTCACCCTATTCCTCAACACCCCCATCTACTACCCCGATAAATCTAGTTTATACCATACATAGTTACCCAAATCCCTCCCATCTGGCAACCATCAATATAGTTCCTGTATCTATGAGTTTCTGATTTTTTGTTTGTGTATCTTGTTCTTTGAGTCTACATATAAGCAAAATTACATTGCATCTCTTTTTCTCTATCTGACGTGCTCCACTCAGCACAACACCCTCCAGGTCCATCCCTGCCCCCACAGATGACAAGAACCCATTTTATTCCATGGCCGAGCAATATTCCAATGTATATATGTATCACCTACTGTTTATCCATTCATCCACCCATGGACACCTAGGCTGCCTCCATATTTTAATGCTGTAATGAACACACGGATGCCCATGTCCCCTTGAAGTAGCGTTTTGGGTTTCTTTAGAATAAATACCCAAAAGTGGGATTACTGGGTCCTTCCTTGTATCTTGTTATAGCCTTTGTTTTGTCTTGTATAAGTGATGCTACCCTAGCTTTTTTTTCTCATTTCTATTTTAATAAAATATTTTCCCCATCCCTTTACTTTCAGCCTGCGTGAATCTTTCAATCTGAAGTGGGTCTCTCGTAGGCCGTATATGTAAGGGTCTTATTTTCTTACCCATTCAGACACCCTCTCTTTTGATTAATTCATTTACATTGAGTAATTGTTGATAGATATGTAATTGCCATTTTAGTATTCATATTTTTAATTTTTCTTCATCTTAAAGAAGTCCCTCACAAATTCCTTGTAATACTGGTTTGGTGTATCCTTTAGCTTTTTCTTGCCTGGGAATCTCTTTATCTGTCCTTCGATTCTAAATGATAGCTTTGCTGGGTAGAGTACTCTTGGTCAAAGGTCCATGCTTTTTATCACTTTGAATATTTCCTTCCCATCTCTTCTGGCCTGCAAAATTTCTGTTGAGAATCAGCTTAGAGTTTTATGGGAGCTTCCTTGTAGGTAACTAACTGCTTTTCTCTTGCTGCTTTAAAGATTCTCTCTATGTCTTTAACCTTTGGCATTTTAATTATGATGTGTCTCTTTGGGTTCGTCTTGTTTGGGGCTCTCTGTACTTCCTAGGCTTGTATATTTATTTCTTCACCAGGTTAGGAAAGGTGTCTGTAATTATATTTTCAAATAGATTTTTAATTCCTTGCTCTCTTGCTTCTCCTTGGAACTACTATGATGTGAATATTGGTATGCTTGATATTGTCCCTAAGGCCTCTTAAACTCTCCTCATTTTTTTGGATACTTTTTTAATTTTTATTTTTGCTGTGCTGATTGGGTGTTTTTACTACCTTATCTTTTATATCACTGATTTGATCCTCTGCTTCATCTAATCTACTCTTGATTCCCTCTAATGTATTCTTCATTTCAGTTATTGTATTCTTTATTTCTGACTGGTTCTTTTTTATGTTTTTTTATCTCCATTTTTATATTTCCTATCTCTTTATTGAAGTTCTCCCTGAGTTCACTAAGCATCCTTATAGCAAATGTTTTGAATTCTGCATTTGGTAGATTGCTTGTCACCATTTTGTTTAGTTCTTTTTTCTGGAGTTTTGTCCTGTTTTTTATTTGGGACATGTTTCTTTGTCTCCCCATTTGGCTGCTTCCCTGTGCTTGTTTCTATGTATTAGGTAGGGCTGCTATGCCTCCTGCTGTTAGTAGAGTGGCCTTATGTAGTAGGTGTCTTGTGGGTCCTAGTGGTGCAGTCTCCCTTGTGTGGATTGTGTGTGCACTCCTGTTGTAGTTGGCCATGGTTGCTATTTGGACATCAATGGGAAGGATTGACCAATTAACTGATGGTTTGTGAGCACTGGCTGTGACTACAGTGGAGGAGGTGTGGTGCAGGGGCTGACCTCATAGAGCAGAATTTGCTTTAGCATGGCTCTAGTATGCCCTTTGGGTGTGTCCTCCCCAGTGGCAGCCTAGTGATGCTCTCTGGCTTGGTAAGAAGCTAGCCACCAGGCATGCCAGCCCTGGGGCCTCCTGGGTGGGGACTGGCTGCATGTCAAGTTCAGCCTTAGCCTGTGCCCCAGCTGAGGCCACTGGGAAGGATCCACTAAGCAATCTGCCGATGGCTGCCTCCAGCACTGGACTTGGAGGTTCCTCGAGATATCAAGCCATAAACTGAGCCATCTGTCACTAGGCCAGTATTAGGGATGCTCAGCCAGAGGTACAGGACATACTGAAGTCAGATGCTGCTTGTTTGGAATTTGTGAACTTTTGAGAGATTTTAGGGAAGTCAGGCTGTTTATAAGGAAAAGCCATGGGAAGCGTTTTAGGTGGGCCCAAAAGTTGGTTGGGGAGGGGTCTCAGGGAATAAGAGTGAATGAACAGTGTTAGCCAGGTTGATGGAGACTCAGATATGGTGGCTGCCTATGTCTACATGCCGGGAATGAGGGAGGGCTCAACAAGGAAACAATGGCTTCTGCCAGCTTCTCTGTTTGGGAGAAAGTGGCCCCTCCAGCCCTCTACCTGAAGCCAGACAATTCAGTTCATTCCTGTTTGTCCCTGGTACATTTTGAGCTGCTACCCCAGCACTGAGTTCAGAGCAAGTGAGTCCATCAGCGAGTAAGTCCGTTTGCAGGCCTTTAAAGAGAAATGTCTTTTAAGAGCAGCCCTCAGTTTCATTTAGACGCAATCACCACTGATTTTCACAGCCAGAGTTTTTGGGGACTTCTCTCACCAGCACTGAAACATTGGGCTGAGAAGCCTTGTGTGGGTCTGGGACCCCTCACTCCTTTGGGGGTGGGGACCCCCATAGCTGATATATTCCTTCCCATTTTTAATGGTCATATGCTGGCATGGGGCCAGCTTATTCTGTGTGTCTGTCCCTCCTACCAATCTTGAGGCGGCTTCTTCTGTATGTCCTTAGTTGTAGGAGTTCTGCTCAGCTAGACTTAGATTTTTCTTAATGATGGTTGTCCTGCAGTTTTGTTGTAATTTTGATGTGGTCGTGAGAATAGGCAAGCACAGCATTTACCTACTCTACCATCTTGACCATATCTCTGTGGTTACTAATTTTTATTTGGTGTTTTATTATTTAAAGGGGGTCAACATATGCACAGATGACAAAGATGCCTGAGATAAGACATCTTATCTGGCCAAATGAATGCACATGTCAATGAAAGTTTGAACCTGGAGCAGATGTCTGCAAACTGCCGTAATGACAAGATAGGCAGTTTCTATGACAACCATGTCAATAATCACTGCAGAAGGGCCCACATTTCAAAGATAATGTTAATTCTGCTTAGAACCAATATGTCAATTACATTAACTATATTTTTGTCTCTCTTCAGCTAATTGCTTTATGGCTTGCATTAATCATAGTTCTGTCAGTAAACATAATTACTTTGCATTAAGACCACAATTTCATTAGAATTAGAGGATTAAAATGTAAAAATAGGTTTACAAACCTGTGATTGGGATATCCAAAATGGGGGCAGTGAGATCAAATTCTGGGAGTTAATATAACTTAGCCCACAGGGTCTTGCCTCTGAACCCTGGTCAGCCAAGGGAGAGTCCATCATAAAGACTCTTCACATTTTTTTCTCCAGCCTGGATGTTATTAATATTGATAATACAATAACTTTCTTCATAGTTAAGGCTGAAATTTGCATTTAATTAAAAGTAAAAATCTAAATGTGTTTCCTCTCTATTAAGTTTGGGAGCAGACTATTACAAGAAGGAGAGAGAATAGACATGAATATCACTTATTTGGTCTGTTATTTGGCATGTTTTTCCTCTGTGTCCTTGTAGAAAGGGGATTTTAGGATAAGAACAAGACTTTAGCCCTCAAACTCTAGTAATTTATAGCCCACCCTAATATGCTTCAGTTACCCTGATTATTTCTTTAATATGTCATTGGATTCTACAGTTTAGAATAAACTGTATCAGGTTTGACTTGATTTATGACCTGTCAAAACTACTGTTGACCCTTGAACAACAGGAGGGTTAGGGGTGCTGATCACCTGCACAGTTGAAAAATCCACATATAACTTTTGCCTGCTCACAAACTTAACTACTAATAACCTACTGTGGAGCAGAAGCCTTACCAATAACATAACTAATCAATTCACACATATTTTGTGTGCTATAATGTATTATATACAACATTCTTCCATTATAGAGTAAGTTAGAGAAAAGAAAATGTTATTAAGAAAATCATATGGAACAGAATATAAACTTATAGTATTTCTTGAAAAAAATCCATGTATAAGTTGACCTCCACAGTACAAACTGGTGTTGTTAAAGAGCCAACTGTAGTTCTTTTAGCAATTCATAGTAATAAATATGCCATTTCTCTAAGCTCTTGTATGTCTTTTGACAATTTTAAACATATGATTTGTTGAGCTTCTTATTGAAGGGGGTAAAAAATCAAAATACTATAATGTATATCCAGCAAGTTCTGTGTTTAAGCAAGACTCTTATAGTACGTGACTATGTATTTATTGTCTGTGTGATATATAACTAGCCCTACACCTGGAATACTGTAGTAAACAATACATGCACTTGTCTTCATGGAACTTATAGACTGAAAAGAATATTATTCAGAACTCTTCACTTTTGAAATAATGGTAACTCTATAGAAATAAAAACATACCTTTTTCACTGATGCTGGGAGAACTAGTGCAAAGAATGCCTATAAAACTCTCCAAAATTCAAGTACACAGGATCTAGAATCTATGATAATGTTGTGACTAAAGCACAACTATGAATAAAGAAGCCAAAATCCTTTAGGTTTGAAATACTCTTAGTGGTCAGACCAGAACATCTCTCTACAATGTCTTTGCCTTTTCTCATTCACTAGGGACATAACCTGTTCTTTCCTCCTGACATTAGTATCACTCTTTAAAAGAGGAACTCTTTTCTTTAGCTTTCCCTTTTTTGCTCCTTTATAGTTACACTTGTTGCTAAGTGTTATTGTTGCTTGTGACAAGGAAATAAAAGATGATACAAATAATAACTATCAAGGAATCCACAAAGCTTAGGTAATGTTATTAACTTCTTATGGTAGAAATGACCCCAAGTGAATTGTTTTTGATTTCCTTGTTATGATGGTGACAGAAATCCTCCTCTGATTCCTAAACTCTACTTTTCTTCTTGGGTGAGCAGGAGGAGCGTGTTTCCCACTCCTCCTCTACTATCCCAGTGTTTCTGACCTTGTCCTGAATTTAACAAAAACAAAACAAAGCAAACAAAAAAACAAAACAAAAAACAAACTGAAAATGTAATCAAAACATTACATTCCCTCAGTGCTTCTGTTGGTTAATTTTCTTTATAAAGATTTGAGAATTATGGAAGGCAGTGTGAAGTTTCCTCAAAAATTTAAGAATAGAATTACCATATGACCCAGCAATCCCTCTCCTGGGTATCTGCCCAAAAATTTGAAAGCATTTATCCGTAAAGATATATGTGCTCCAACGTTCATTGCAGCTTTATTTATTGTGGCCAAGATATGGAAACAAGTGTGCTTCGATAGATGATTGGATAAGGAAGATCTAGTATACATATACAATGGAATACCATTCTGCCATAAGAACAGATGAAATAGTGTCATTTGAGACAACATGGCTTGATCTTGAGATTACTATGCTAAGCAAAATAAGTAAGACAAAAAAGGTTGAGAACCATATGATTTCACTGATATGTGGGATATAAAATTGAAAGCAGCAAAGGAACAAGACAAACAAACAAACCAAAAAAACCCTGATAGACATAGACAATAGTTTAGTGGTTACCAGAGGGTAAGTGGCGAGGGGAGTAGTCAATGACAGTAAACAGGATCAAATATATGGTGATGGAAGGAGAACTGACTTTTGGTGGTGAACACTCAAGATGATATATAGATGATGTGTTACATAATTATACACTTGCACCTATGCAGCTTTATTAACCATTGTCACCACAATAAGCTTTAATTAAAATATATATATATAATTGAATGTCACTGATTTCTCCATACATGTAACTTATATAACCATATAAATTAGATTTCAAAAGTTTATGGTAAAATTCCGGGGTGGCCAGATGGCTCAGTTGGTTAGAGCACGAGCTCTCAGCAAGGTTGCCAGTTCAATTCCTGCATGGGATGGTGGGCTTTGCCCCCTGCAACTAAAAATTGAAACGGGTACTGGACTTGGAGCTGAGTTGCACCCTCCACAACTAGATTGAAGGACGACTACTTGGAGCTGATGGGCCCTGGAGAATCACACTGTCTCCCAATATTCCCCAATTAGAAAAAAATAAAAGTTTATGGTAAAATTCAAATTTCAAAATGATACAATACAAAAGTTGCCTACTGGAAATAGTATCATTACTGCAGACAATATGATGGTCTCACAATACTTTGCATGTTGATTAGTTTACCAACTATTGAGTAGCAAGGGACTCACATCTATTTCTCCATTATCAGAAAGAGATACTGAGGACTAGCTAGACTAGGAAAGCTAGGAGACCTAGAAAGTCTAAAAGGCAAGACAACACACACACACACACACACACACACACACACACACACAAATGTGGTAGGAGCTAGTTACAAATAGAAGGTCCTCCAATTAGTTAGGTAGAGTCAATTATTTGGACAACAAAGCCACATATAACAGAGACGCCATGGTATAGACTAGTTCTAATAAAATTCTAAATGGCAAGTACAACAGATGAATGACAAGGTGCCTAAAATGCCAAGTTGTGTAAGATGACCAGGTGCCTAAGACAAAAAGATGGACACTAGAAATAGGACATTTGTTCTGTGCCTGGGTGGGTGGTGGTGATGCCTTCACAGTGAGAGAAAATGGATGATCACTCATAGAAGAAATTGGTGAGAGTAAAGAAGGGACATAGTTTAAGACCTAGGGATGTAAAATTAAGTGGGTGAAAATATGAGGAATCAAAGGATTTTAGTCCAAGTATCTCCCCACAAAATATTATGCCTACCAATTTGTATTTCCTAATCTCTTCACCATTTTCACCCTATCCCCAACCCCTTCCCATCTATCACCTCAATAAATCTCATACCCATTTGACACCATACAGTTATTACCATATTGTTGACTATATTCCTTATACTATATCCTTCATCCCCATGATTGCTTTATATCAACCAATTTGTACTTCTTAATCTCTTCCCCTTTTATAGCCACTTCCTAAACCCCTCATATCTGGCAACCATCAAAATATTCTCCGTATCAATGAGTTTGTTTCAGTTTTATTTGTTTGTTTATTTTGTTCTTCAGAATTAACGTATAAGTCAGATCACATTGCATCTGTCTTTCTATGTCTGACATACTCCACTCAGCTCAATTCTTTCCAGGTCCATTGATGCCATCACAGATGACAAATATCCATTCCCTTCAATGCCCTAAAAATATTCCATTGTATATATCTACCACCTACTCATTATCCATTCATCCATCAATAGACACCTGAGCTGCCTCCACATTTGGCCATTGTAAACAATGCTGCAATGAACATATGGATGCATATGACCCCTTGAAATAGTGTTTTGGGTTTCTTTGGATAAATACCCAGAAGTGGGATTACTGGGTCCTTTTTTGTCTCTTATAATTGCCATTGTTTTAAAGTCTATTTTGTCTGGTATAAGTATTGCTACCCTAGTTTTTTTTATTTTCATGAAATATTCTTTTTCATCTCTTTACTTTCAGTCTGTGTGTCTTTCAATCTGAAGTGAGACTCTTGTAGGCAGCATATGTAAGGGTCTTTTTTTCTTATTTATTCACCCACCGTATCTTTGGTTTGGAGCATTTACACCATTTATATTGAAAGTAATTCTTAATATGTACTTATTACCATTTTATTATTCATAATTTTATCTTTTTTTCATCTTCTTTCTTAAGAAGTCCCTTTAACATTTTTTTTTTTTTAAATAATACTGGTTTAGTGTTGATGAACTCCTTCAGCATTTTCTCAATTGGAAAGCTGTTTATCTGTCCTTCAACTCTAAATTATAGCTTTGCTAGGTAGAGTAACCTTGGTTGTAGGTCCTGACTTTTTATCACTTTGAATATTTCCTGTCAATCCCTTTTGGCCTGCAAAGTTTCTGTTGAGAAATTAGCTGACAGTCTTATAAGAGTTCCCTTGTAGGTAGGTAACTGCTTTTCTCTTGCTTTTAAGATTCTCTCTTTGTCTTTAACTTTTGTCATTTTAATTATGATGTGTCTTGGTGTGGGCCTTTTTGCGTTCATCTTGTTTGGAACTCTGTGCTTCCTAGGCATGTCATGTTTCCTTCACCAGATTAGGGAAATTTTCTGTCATTATTTCTCTCTCTTTTTTTCCTTCTGGCTCTCTCTTTTTTCCCTCTCTCTCTCTCTTTTTTTCCTTCTGGCACCCCATTGATATGTTTTTTGGTCCACTTTATGTTGTCCCAGAGGCCTCTTAAACTGTCCTCATTTTTTTGTATTCTTTTTTTCTTTTGCTATTCAGATTGGGTGTTTTCTGCTACCTTATCTCCTAAACCACTGGTTCAGTCATTTGCTTTCTCAAATCTACTGTTAATCCCCTCTAATATATTCTTTATTTCTGACAGGTTCTTTTTGTTTGTTTGTTTGTTTTCTATCTCTAATTTTACATTTTCTGTCTCTTTGTTGAAGCTCTCTCTGAGTTCATTGAACATCCTTATAAAAAGTGTTTTGAACTCTACATCTGGTAAATTTCTTGTCTCCATTTTGTTTAGTTCTTTTTTTCTAGAGCTTTATTCTGTTCTTTGATATGGGATATGTTTTTTTGTCTCCGCATTTTGGCTGCTTCCCTATTCTTGTTTCTATGTATTAGGTAAGGCTGTGATGCCTCCCAGTCTTAGTAGAGTGGCCTTATGTTGCAGGTATCCTGTGAGACCTAGAGGAGTAGTCTCCCTTGTCACCTGAGCCAGGTGCTCCAGATACGTGCCCTTCTGTTGCATTTGAGCCTTGGTTGCTGTTTGCATGTTAATGGGAGGGATTGACCAATGATCTGATGGGTTGTGAGGACTGATTGTGACTACAGTGTAGGAACTGTTGTATAGGGGCTGACCCTACAAAGCAGGATTTGCTTTACTAGCGCTCTAGTGCCTGCCCGGTATGCCATTTGGATGTTTTGTTCTTGGATCAGGCTGGGTGATGCTCCAGCTCAATCTGAATCTATCCACTGGGTGTGCAATTTCCAGGGCCTTCTGGGAGGGGACCTGCTAGAAGCCAAATTCAGCTATAGCCCATGCCCTCCCCCTGGGCCACCTGGCATGAGCCACAAAGCAATCTGCAGATGGCCACCATCCACAGTGGACTTGGAGGTGCCACAAGAGGACTTGTTGCTAACTCAGACTGGCTTTTGCTAGTGCTGGGCTTCGGGATGCTCAGCAAGAGGCACGGGACACACCAAAGGCAGGTGCTGATTGTTTGAGGTTTGTGAAACTCTGAGAGCTTTTAGGGTAGTCCATGACATGAGCTAAGTCAGGCCATTTGTATGGAAAAGACACTGGAAGTGGTTTGGGTGGGTCTGCAATTTGGGTTGATCAGGGTCTCAGGGAATAACCAGAGTGGGGCAAACAAAGGATGTTAGCTAGGTTGATAGCGATTCAGATATGGTGGCCCCCAGGACTGTGGAAAGCTCAACAAAGAAACAATAAATTCTACCGACACTTCTGCGTGCATGAAAGCTGCCTCTCCATCCCTTACCCTGAAGCCATCAACTGAGTTCCTCCCTGTATGTTTCTCCTGCCTTTCAAAATGCTGCCCCAGTGCTGGAGCTCAGAGTAAGTGATTCTATCAGCAACTAAGTCCACTAACAAGCCCTCTTAGAGTAATGCCTGGGACTGTAGCTTCCCTCCATCTTACTCAGCCACAATCTTCGATGGTTTTCACAGCCACAAGTTATGGGGACTTCTTTCCCCAGCATTGGAACCCTGGGTGGGGAGCCTATCATGGGGCTGAGACCCATTGCTCTTCTGAGAGGACTTCTGAGCAATCCCTCCCAATTATTAAATGTCACACGTGGGTGTGGGACTAGCCTGTTCCTCATTTCTGGTCCTCCAACCAACCTCAAGTTGGCTTCTTCTGTATGTCCTTGTTGTAGATCTTCAGTTCAGTTCAGCTAGATTTCAGGCAATTCTCAATGATGATTGTTCTGTAGTTTAGTTGTAATTCTGATGAAGTGATGAGAGGAGGGAAGCACAACAATTACTATCTCTGTCATCTTGACTGGAAATCCTTAAATAAGTGAAATTATCTCGATTACATTTCTATACACTTTCTAGTACCTTAACAAGATTAATGATATTATTACTATGTAGTAACATTAACAGAATTTAAAATGTTTTTCTGGTTGTTTTGTAACTTTGTTTTTGTCACACACATGACACTCAAGTGGTTATTTTGAAGATATTTCTATGTTAACTTTGGTATGACAAAATAGTAGTTATGGAAGATAGAAGATCAAATCTCAGTTCCTCTCAATTTGAGTCATGAATGATGAAGATTTTACTTGTTAGGCTTAGCTCTTGAGCCAACTCTGGACGAGGTAAACATATATAAATAACAGGAGTATGGTGGTCAATGTTTAACATTAGGCTCCTTGGGGAAAAAGAATTTAAAGCCCATATTTTTCATATTTACAAATTGTCAATGCATTAATTCTTCTGACATAGCCCATTGCAAGCTACTGTCAAAGTCACTGACCATGTATTTGGGAAGAGATGCACAATTATTTGATTTCCTGACTGTTCAAGCCAGCTTTCGAACACTACTAGTTAAAGGCCTGAGCCCTCTAACTGAGGTCTACATTTCACTGTATTATTGAGCTGGTATTCATAGAGTAAGCCTTGAACACTCTTAAGTATTAAATGTTACAACATCCCATTTATTTATACTACATTTGGCAAGTCAAAATGAGAAAGCTTCTGTCCTGCTTCTATTTTATACCAGAATAGCCCCCCTTTATCTGTGGAGGATATGTTCCAAGACTCCAGTGGATGACTGAAACCACAAATATTAAAGTCCATATATTATGCTTTTTCCTATACATTCATACTTTTTCATTTAAAGGAAGCACTTTATGGCTTCTCTTTGACATATACAAACTGCCAGCATCATTACAGTTGTGCTTGGTGGCATTATTAAGTAAAATAAGAGTTACTTGACCACCCAACTGTGATATTGTGACAGTTGATCTGATAACTGAGATGGATACTAAGTGACTAAAGGGTGAGTAGTGTATAAAGTATGGATATGTTGGACAAAGGGATGATTCACGTCCTAGGTGGGACAGAGCAGGAGGATGGAAGACTCCATCGTGCTACTTGGAATAGCAGAGCACAATTTAAAAATTATGATTTTTTAATTTTTGGAATTTTCCATTAAATATTTTCGGACTGCATTTGACCATGGGTAACTAAAATGAACATGGGTAACTGAAAACAAAACCATAGATAACGAGGACTACTATATTCATGTTTGGCTTGGAATCCAGAATCCTATAGTAAGTCAGAGCCCAGTTTTTTAGAAACCTAACAGTGCTTGCTTTGACAATCTTTCCTCCTTTGGAGCTGAATTCTATACTTTTTTTCTTCAACTATTTATCTGTCTTTCTATAAATAGATCAGCTGACCAAGACATTGATTCTTCTTTTCCTCTTGTCTTCAAAAATTGGTTCTCACCAGTCCTTCCTGAATTTTAATTTTTCAGTCATTGACATCTGTGTAGATCAGCTTGCATTTGCTCATTTGAACGTTTCATCAACCTGCTCAGTTATTCTATTGTAATGACACTATGATTTTTCATTATCCTCAGTGAGTGAGATTAGAGTATGCCTCACCCCAAGCCCCTGAGTTATAACAACTATTGTGAGTGAATGTAGTAGAGATGCTTTAGACAGCTTGATTAATAATTTTTATTAATGAATGAGGTCTGACAATTATGTTTGTGAACTTGCCACTGTGTACTTACATTGGCAGCACTGTATGAATAGCTTGGTAAGGTTTCATAACCTTGCTATATCAGGATGTCACAGCTGTGTTTGTGTGAATGTGTGATGGTGTCTTGCCAAGTGGCGTTCATTATTGTTGTTGCATGTTTTTGTGTGCTGTCATGAGAATGTCTGAGTTTGAATTAGAGCAATGAACAAACATTACATTTCTTGTTAAACTTGGAAAAAGTAGAAGTGAAATCAGGAATATGTTAGTCCAACTTTATGGGGATACTGCCATGAATAAAATGGCAGTGTACAAATGGATTAAACGTTTATCTGAAGGGAGAGAACATGTCACTGATGAAGAGAGGTCAGGGTGGCCAATAATGAGTAGAACTGGTGAAAACATTGCAAAAATTTGTCAAATTATGCATTAAAATCATTGGCTGACTGTGAGAAGCATAGCAGATCAAGTAAACATCAATAGAGAAACAGTTAGGAAAGTCTTAAATAAAAATCTTGGTATGAGAAAGGTATGTGTAAAAATGGTCCTGAAGTAGCTCACCAATGAACAAAACCAAAGGAAGTTTTTAGTCAGTAAATAAGTAACTGTATTGGAACACCCTCCCTACTCACCTGACCTGGCCTCCAATGACTTCTTTCTTACTCTAAGATAAAGGAAGTATTGAAAGAAAGACATTTTAATGACATTCAGGACATCGAGGGTAATACGATGCCAGCTCTCATGGCCAGTCCAGAAAAAGAGTTCCAAAATTGTTTTGAAGGGTAGACAAGGCACTGACATCAGTGCATAGCTTCCCAAAGTGAATACTTTGAAGGTGAACATACTGATATTCAGCAATGAGGTATGTAACAATTTTTCTAGGATGAGTTCGAGGACTTAATTGTCCAACCTCATATTCAAAAGACCCAACGCAATTAAAACCTCACATATATCAAGTTTTTATGTAGTTGTATTTCTGAGATGTAGTATGATCATAATATAAAAGCTATGCAAGTTGAAAGGTATTTTGCTTAAATGCTTAAATTCTTTGTTTGATAAATAATGGGAAGGAAAAAGACAATGATACACATATACATAAACTTGATATGATTTCTTCACTCAGGTAAAACGATATGAATAATTTCTTTTAAGATTGTATAATATATTATTTTTAAGTCTTGTCCAGTTGACAGTAAAACTTTTCTTCATTAAAGTAAGATAGCAAGCTGGAGAAATAATTGCAAGTATGTCTTTTAGACAAAAGGAAACCTTAAGAATTCAGAGTAGCAATGCATTATACAGTGATACTTTCAAAACAATTTAGCAGAAAAGCGTTATTTAAAAACTTGCAAAAAAAAAAGCAAAAAAAACTTGCAGCATCTGTAACACACCATTAGAGAGTGTGATGAGTAGTAAAAATGGAAGATGTGTTATTTGAACAATTATTGCAGCATATTTGACGAGGTGTGCCTACTCACATATGTATGTGCTTCTCTTCAAATGTCCAGACATAGAGAAAATCCTTTTTAAAAGAGATACACACAAATTCAAAGTAGTTTATGTTGTGTCCTAGCTAGTGCTTGCATTAAAGTAAGCCTAGTGGGACAAACAAATCTAAACTCCATGATTCATAAAGTTCTTGAAAGATTTTGAAATTTTGTTTGAATGTTATATGGTGTAGAATTCAAACATAATATCAGTAGTAACAGCTGTTAAAGTCTTTAATGAAGAAAGACACGTTACATAAAATAAAGCAATATATTCTTTGAAAATAATATAATATACATATTTAAAATTAGTAGTGATAAGATTATAGTTCAAATTCTTATTTTGTTAATCTTATACTTAGCTATTTTTAAGAGTATTTCTATTTTTATAAAACACAGCGTATTACTTTCTAATTTGCGGCCAAGCAGTCAAAATTCTAATACTAAATATCATGGTAGTTTTTACAAGTCAAAACCAAAGCAACTTTCTGCTGTTCACTGATATTTTTATTTCTATTTTTTAGAAGTCTACTGAATATACAAAATCTTCATAGTCCCTATTTTCATAGTGTCTTGCTACATCTGTTTTACACAGCATTATCCTAGATATCTATAGCATGTCATTAGTTGTTGGTGATTGCCACACATTGTATGATGAATGACTTAGAAACTCTGTGTTTTTGAAAAGTGTTGTAAAACACTTTAGAAATATTACAAACATTTGGCAAAAATTACATCATTCTCAAAGCCGTGTTCAAATGGGTTAATGTGTTCCCTATGCCAGATTTCATTCATCTTGGGCTTGTCAAAGTAAAATTGCACCGGACAAGGAAGACTTTGTTCAAGACTATTGCCATAGAAGATAATGTAATCAACTCTCCTGAAAGAAAAGGTGGAATGTTTTATAAACACTAGGGTGAGCTAGTGGAAAAGCACTGGAGGACTTTAGGGTGGAGTCTAACAACTAACAAGGAGCATAGACAGAATTCACAAGTGTCATTTTTCTAGAGTAAATGCTATAAGACAGACAAGGGATGTCTGGGTTCCACAGTCAGGAAGAAATCTGTCTAACATTTAGTAAAGCTGAGGGGAATGTTCAAGTCTTCATGGTCAGACTCAAAACATGTTATTTATACACATTTGTTAGCAATACTGGAATCTCCTACTCCTTTTATTGTAACCGTTACTCTTTATGAATCACAGAAAATTTAACACTAGACTGAGAACTTAGGCACAAATTTTTGGGAGATTTTATTGACACAAGATATTGTCAACCTAAGGGAAGCAGGCTTTGTTTCAGTAGTAAGCCTATTTCAGAATGACCCACATTCATAAAGATTATAAAAGCTAAAATATTTTAATGACTTTTATCTTCCTGATGAATATGTACATAATGACAGCAAAGTAGAAATAAGTGTTTTAGATGCTGTCTTATTTATGTTCCTTGTCTTATGCTTTTACATTTCAAGGTATACGACACAATACCCATATATTTTACACTGAACTTTGGCAAAAACAAGTAACCCAAATTTTACAGCTCAAAGGGCTGGTTTCTCACAGGGATTCATGGAATGCTCACACAATGAGCTGAGGCAACTCTAAGGATGAAGTGAACCAAGTCATTATTGCAAAGTTTGAGACTTTCACAGTTAGTTAGCTCTAACAGTTTTGGGCCAAGAATGGGAAAGAATATGTTTTCTTCTGGATAAGTAACTTCTTAATAAATCAGATATGTATGATTATTAATACTATTTGTTATCAATACTAGGTCTAACTGACATCCCATCCTAGTAATAGTCATTAACACTACTTCAGGTATTTTCATTTTTCCATTAACGTTTTACAACCTGTGTCAGTCTCCAAATTTACATATTTATCTCTATTCCCTAAATCCTTATTACTCACCAGTATCACTGAGTGCATGCAAATGCCTTATTCTATCATATTTTCATACCGGAAGCCTGCTGTCTTCTTCCTCCATCCTTTAACAATCACTTTATGTTCAACTCCTTAACTTGGCTATAGAGGAGGACTGCCCTCTCAATATGTATCTTAGTTTCTCACTTAACTCACCTTTTTCTTGGTTTTAGTAACCAGAAAATAATTATACATAATGTCAAAGAAGAAAACTTGGAGAAAAGGCATCTATTGAAAACAAAACATAACAACCAGGAGTAAGAAGGAAGGAGTGTTGTTTCCAGTGTTATTTCTGTGAACGATAAACACAACACTTTCTAGCATTCCAGAGCTGTTTTCTCACCTGATAGGTGTAAAGAACAAAAGGGAAGAAATAAGGAAATGCAGAAGCTAAAATACAGCATCTGCACACTGTTTCCTCCAAAATGATGTAAATGATGTTGGCTCTGCCTGCAGTTTCTGGGTGTGGGCCGGGATCCTGTCTAGTAAGATTGAAGAATGGAAACACGGACCAGGGAGAGGCAGAGTTGTAAAGGAAGATAGTTTATTGAAAGCAAAGGGTCAGAGCTCCCTACCGGGAAAGGGTCCCGAATGTGGTGCCCAGTGACTGAGGCAAAAGTTCTTTTATACCTTCCCTTGCCTGTTTGGGGAAGGGGGCTGGAGACTTCTAATGGAATTCATCTATCCGGTCTGTCCTGTTTGCCCATCCTGAAGGGATTAACAAAATAACCCATTCCTATCTATCAGATCTGCTCCTTTGTCTGGCCAAAAGGGATTTGAGATAATTTGTTAACCTCAAGGCACATTCTCATATCTTTGTCCTAAACAAGGAGACATTCCAGAACCCAGAGTTTCAGGATATGGCTGTTTTTTTTTTTGTTTTGTTTTTTTTATTCCACCAGGGACCTCCCTTTCTACCTAGCAACATACTAACTAACCTGTCTCAACCCCTCCTCTGAAAACAGCTATTAGGGAGTAGGGTCAATGGCTGCTCTGGCTGCTTTAGGCTGAGGACAGGAGTAGAGAGAGAGAGAGAGAGAGAGAGAGAGAGAGAGAGAGAGCGCGGCAACTTTGTGGATGTCTTGTAGCTATGCCTTAAGTTCTTATGAGCATGTATTCTCCCATGAACCAACATGTCATGTGTTAGTTCAAGAAGTATTAGTCATAATTTTCACTAGTTATATACAAACCTTCTCAAGTGATCCTCAGCTATCTTCTTTTTAGTATGGTAATTTTACATAGATATTTTAAAATTACTACTTATATTTGAATTGAGGTCATTCGTCTTGGATCAGATAATTTGTTCTTCTATAAATAATGTAAGATCCAACTGGAGAGTACACAATTATTACAGGCAGCTTGAGCTTCCTTCTGTGGTCTATGGGAACGTCTCTTTAACATTTCTTTGCCTTTTTGATTTGATTCAGTTTCCCATACACTGAAAGTCCCACTGATTCAGAATGAAGCCATGTAGATTTTGTGTGGTTTTTTGTTTTGTTTTGTTTCTTTCTTTTTCTCTCTCTCTCCTGATATATCCTTCTCTTCAATTAAACTTCCATAAAAACCCAAAAGGACAATGTTGAGGGAGCTTCTGGGTTGGTGAACACATGGAGGTCCTGGGAGGGTGGCCTGCCTAGAGCAGGCATGGAAGGTCTATGCTTTCCCTCCACACCTTGCCCTATGTATTTCTTCTTCTGGGTGTTCCTGAGTCATATCCTTTTGTAATAAACTTGTCATTTAGTAAGCAAAATGTTTCTCTGAGTTCTGTGAACTACTCTAGCAAGTTAAACCAAAAGGCAGGGGGTTGTAGAAACCTCTGATTTATTGCTGGTCTGTCAGAAGTTCAGGTAGCAACCCAGATTTGTGAGTAGCATCTGAAATCAGCGTGGGGGGCAGACAAGTTGGACTGAAACTTTAACCTGTGGAATCTGATGCTATCTCCAGATAGCTCACGTCAGAATTGAGTTGAATTGTCAGATCCACAGCTAGTGTCCGCAGCATTGCTTGTTTTCAGTGTGGAGGAAAGTCACCCCCAACTCTGCCACCACCCCCCCAAACACACACACATTGGAATTGGGTCCCAGAACCTAAGCGGAGATAGCCCCTGCTCTTTATTCATGGGGTCCTTTTTGTAATTTTATAAGAAGGGAGAAAATAATGACCATCCACTTGGTGTATAATGACAGTTCACCTGTGACATTCTGTGATTTAAAACTGGATAATTACCCAGAGTATCTCCAGCTGTTCCTGTGGACCACCTATAAAGAGATGTGTTTTCTACATCTAATATTTTATTTATGTTTCTTTTTTTAAAGTAGAATTTTATCATTAGCTTGTTAACCTCCTTTCATTAATTTACATTCCAAGCAAAATAAATTTAGGCATTTCCTTATTGAGTAGCCTCACTTTTATTAGAAAAATCTTTCCCCTTAAAACTTTGGTGAGGGACTGAGAAAATTTCAGGTAAAAGCTACTTAGAAGCTACAGTCTTTTATAAGGTACTTTCAAAGAAAGTGTATGATCACTCTGCCATATGCCATGTGGCAGAGGAACCCTGATGCAATTAGGGTGGGGACTACCTAAGAGTATGTGTAACAGAACGTAGGGATCGCTGTGGACCACCTTACATTTTACAGATAAATATTTTAAAGGATAAACCAACTGCAGAGATTTATCCTTTATAACAGATAGTACTACCTTCATCAATACCTATAGTTCTGATTTGTCTTTCATTAATAATCAATAGTGTTCCTTTGCATGGGAGAGTTTGACTTGGAAATGAATGAAAGCGTAGTAAAAAACTGACACAAATTTCATTAAAAATAAATGTTTTTAAGTATATGCTATGAACTGAATTGTGTCCCACCACATTCATATGTTAAGACATCACCGTCAATATAACTGTATTTGGAGATAGGGTCTTTATGGAAGTAGTTATGGTTAAATGAGGTCATAGAGCTGGGCCCTGATCTGATAGGATAAATGTCCTTATTAGAAGAGACACAAGAGAGGTTGTTCTTTTCCCACCAAATGTGAACACAGAGGGCAACCAGGACTTCTACAAGCCAAGATGAAATCTCTTACTAGAATCTGACCAGGCTGTCACACTGATTTCAGACTTCCAGCCTCCAGTACTGTGAGAAAATATATTTCTGTTGCTTAATCCATCCAGTCTACGATATTTTGTTACGACAACCTGAGCTGACCAATACAGTATCCATTTATGGAGGGTCCATCCAATGTTATACCAGAGTAACAAAACAAAACAAAACAAAACAAACAAAAAAAATATTCCTAAAATGAGTCATTGCCATGCAGAGGAAAAGCCATGCCACAGCTGTTAAGTAGCAAGATGAGGCTCAAGACAGAGTTGCTGATGCTACCCTCATGACAGCAAAACAAAACTAAACAAAGTTTCTATGCTTTCTATGTTTGACTCTCCCAGAAAAGAAAGGCCTAAGTCAACCAATCACCACTTGCCTGCTGAGCACAAATTACCTAACCTGGCTCCAAGACTTCTCTTTGTTCCATATAAAGAAAATAACCCTGCTGTAGCCCACCAGCAAATGCCCAGTATAACTTCCTCATTCCTGCTCACTTTGGTCTATGAATATCTCTCTCTTTGTACAGCGTTTTAAAGTTCCTTTCTATGTGCTAGACTGGATGCTGCTGCCCAATTCATGAATTGCCTACTAGATCAGTACATTTTCTGCGGAAAATTTTGTTTGAACAGGTAAATCTCTACCAGGAATGTTCCATGGCCAGACTGTTGAGAAACTTGAAATTTGGATCTAGAGGGAAGGGTAGAACTTAGGAATGGAGCCCAGGTCAAATCTACGTAGTCTGAATGGCAGGTACTGGAATTCAAGAACTAAGAGCTGCAAATAGCAAGTAACAATAAAAACTAGAGGGTAGAAGAGCCTCATCATTAGCATAGGCTTTGTTTCTGACAGATAAGGTTTGAATCTCATCTTCACCAGTAATGGTAACTTTGAGCAAGTTAATTTACTCAGTTTTAGTTTTCTTGCCCCTAAAATTAAGGTATTAAAATATATTTTATATGGTTTTTCTAAGACAGTATTATGCATGTAAAATACCTAATAGAGTGTCATTAAGAGGAGCATTTGATTACACACACAAACACACACACACACACACACACACACACACACACACACACATATTCGATGAAATGTGTAATAAATTAGTTGACTACAGGGCTTAAAGAGGTCAACAGAATATTGTAGATTTCAACATTGTAGATCTGAATTCTTCAGTAGTCTCTATTTCCAGTAATGGATTATGTTGGCTAATCAAGAACATAATTTTAATGTTAATTTTATTTTTAATGGAGAAGGCAATAATATGATATAAATAGAGAGAAATTAAATTTTTGAAATTTTAAGTATTGAGGTTTTTTTTGTAGCCATTTAATAATGAAATGTTGACTTTCCAAGTCCAAATCTGTACAGGATGATACAAAATAAAAACTAATATCTGGAGCTTGTAAATAATTTCACACAAATGATCTCATTAAATTTTCATCACCACTCTTTTGATAGGCATGAGGTGTTATGTTCCTCATTTTACTAATAAAGAAACAAAGCTTAGAATGATCGTCAAAGATTACAATCAGTTACTGGCAAAGCAAGAATTTAAATGTGAGACTGCTGACTGAAAAATCAGGATATAATACCTGCTTTACAAGGGTATCCGTTAGCATTGAAATAGAGAACAAAAAACCTACAGAATGGGGAAACACCAAGCAGAGTTCCTACACATATTAAGTAGTAAGATGAACTATCTTTCCCATCCACCTTCCGTCCCCACATCTGAAGTGCTTTCTATCACATCGTGATTCTTAAGTTAGTATCCTGAATCTGCACTGTAAAGGAAGATAGCAAAAATCTGAATCAAATCTGTTTAAACAAAAAACATTATCAATTTTAGATATCAAATAACTTATTGAATATATCAAGATCACAATAGATACTGCATGATGGATCCCCACCCCACTTCTGCTCAAAGATTTTCATTATTAACCTGGACAGACAGCGTACTCATTAAGTTTGCAGGTGACAGATATTTTTAAAAAGGAGGTTAAAGGGAAATGATTGGTAAAAGAGAGATTCGAACTTCAAAGTGACATGAATAATTTGGAGAGGAAATCAGGCAAAGTGAATAATTTGCTTCAATAGTCATACAACAAATATCCATTGAATATTTCCTATGTGCATTGGGAATTCTGCAGTGAAAAATAAATATGAAACAAAACAATGATTCTGCTGCCATGGAACCTACAATCTAGTAGTAAGAGAAAGACCATAAACAAATATGTGTACATTGTATTAGATGACTATGAGTACATGGTGAAAAACAAAGGAGAATAAGGTGATGTGGGGACCTGGGGATTTATTTTACATAGGAAGGTCAAGGAAGGCCTCATTGCCAAGTTATGTTATTCAATTATGTATTCAAGTTATTAGTTCATTCCTTAATATTTATTCAGAATGTACTCTTTACAGGCACTTGGCAATCGGATAGTTCAGTGAATAACTATGGTCATATTTGCAAGAGATGATTCTGTTTGACAATGATTCTTAACACTTTTGGCAGCAAAGTTGCCCTCAAGAATCTTTTGAATGCTATGAACCTTCTACCAAGAAGATGCCTACAATACATAAACAAAAATTGTTCATTTTAAATGTTTCTTGAAATTAAAACTCAGGATTAAAATGCCTGCATTTAGGGTTGCAATTATAACCTGGCTGAACCCAGCAATATGGAGCCATTTCTCAATTTCAAGTAAATCATAAGTGGAATTGTATTTAGGATGGACAAAATTATAGTATATAAATACAGTATTCTGTACTTAAGAAAAGAACCATGAGGACAGTTAAATGTTTGAAAATAGGAAACATTTATGAGGACTCTTTATATTGGAAAAAGGGAGTTGGAAAAATCCACAGTGTCTTTAAAATGAACAAGTGGTTATTTTGAAGTAGCTTTTCTTCTCATGCAATGCATCTTAATTCTTATATAATTATAATATGAAATGTTAAATATAAATTAAAAAAACTCTATTTTTAAAATTAATTTTTTCTTATTTCTCCTGTCCTCTTCTCTCCCCTACTTTGCTTGACTCCTTCATTTATATTCACTTTGCTGGCTTCAAGTCAGTCCCAAACTGACTCTGATGGTAACATCCAGTGCATTTGTTTGTTTTGTTTTTATAGAACCATAGTCCTTCAAATCTAGATGTGACATCACATGATCACATAGTCGAAATAATTTATTTCGTAGTTGAAGAAATCAATTCAAAAGATAAATGACTTGCTTAAGTTCACACATCCAGTTATATAATAAAATCATGGCTAATATTTAGCAATAGGTAACGCTCAGGCACTGAGAAAGCTGTGTCTTACTGCTATATTCCTTTAAAAATGTGGAAGCTGAGCAAGAAAAGGGATACATTATTTGTCCAGAATCACAGGATTAGTAAATATCAAGTTGGGATTTAAGGGCAGACTGCCTGTCTTCACAACCCACCCATGATTGCATGCCTCTCAAGTCTTTTTGCTCTTAGTTCTCTGCAATATACACAGCCCTGCACTGTCTCCATCTTAATCTCCTCAACCTCTTACTCTTTTTCAGCTCGAAACCTCAGTTGCCTAAATACTGCAGTCAAGGGCAGGTGGAAAATTGTGAAAAGAACAGGTAGCAACATTCTTGTTTAGCCTTTTTTTTTGTATCTATTTTATTTTTTCTACAGATTGGGGTATTTTTCTCAATTATGCATACTTATTCATTCTGCCAAAAAATTCTTTTTAGGCTGTTAAAACTGTAGTCAATTTTCTCAGTTTGATGTTCCAAGGAACCTGCTGTGTCTTTTTCATTCTGTGCAAAAATAGGCATGGTAGGATCCACCAGCTGCTGAAATCACTGGGTGGCTTTAAACTTTCTATTTGTTTTCTCCATTGTTATGGTTTCATAGTTTTAGAATTTGAGCAGTATTTAATTTCTCTCTGCTTTATATTTTCCTTTAGAGGAAAAATACACGGCTATTTGTTTGTAGATACTGAAAGAACAAATGTCTGTGACCACTGAATACTAAATAATATCACAACCAATTAAAAAAACAAAAACAAAATTCCCAAACCTACCAGACAACAAAAAAATTCTGCAAACCAAAAAGTGCAGGAGGTCTCAGAAGTATATAACAGTTGTTCTTATTTCCTAAAATATAAAGATGCTTTACTATATCTTCTCTGCAGAGAATTCTGGCAGCATTTACCAAAGACAAAACTTATTCACATCTTTTGACTCAGCAGTAAACATTTTAAAAGTATATATATACAAAAATGTACAATGTAGCATTTTTAATAAAAAGAAATAATCAGAAAGAGCCAACTGTTCAACAATAGGACATTCATTGAATAATTTATGATATAATTACACAATAAAGTATTATAGAGCCATTATGATAATATTACTGATATTTATTAGTGTGGGCAGTCATTAACAATTTGTAGTTAAGCCACAAAACAAAACGTTTATAAAGTAGTATGTACAACATCATCCCATATTTTCATAAGGAAAATCACTTGAAAAAATTACCCCCAAATAGTTTCATTTTGCACAAATGTCTTGTATGATTACTATTTGTATAATTTTTTATGTCTTTGAAACTAATCTACTGATTTCTTGGCCACAATATTTTCTATCAGCTGTGGGTATAAAAGGGAATTAAAAGAGGTATGATCTAGCCTGTTTTCGTGACACTTGCCAAGTACCATTAATGCAGGTGTTAAAGAAATATGAGGACTGCTAGGAAGACAAAACACAGAATTCTCTTTGAGAATACAAAAGCAATCCTTGGAAGCCTAAACTCTAGGACAAACTTTTTACACAGGACTTCAAAAGAGAAAATATTTGCCTACTTGGAAGGAAAAGAAAATAAGACTGTCTATTTTTGTAAACTTGAACTTATTAGTCATTGCCTTATTTATTGACTGGATTTGTACAGATTCTTAGAAGTTAAGCCTCAACCATTTTTACGATTCCAAAGTCTAGAGTGACTTTCCTCTTTTGAATTCCTTTAGCACTATTTGTCAGCTAGCTCATTCAGTACTCAGCAAATACCATTTATTTTTATGTGCATATCACTTCTCTTCTCAACATGATGGAAAATTTCTTTGAAGGAAATATAGTCCTTTCTCCTGACTCTTCACAGAGTTTATTATGGAACCCAATAAGTAATAGAGACTAACTCAATGACTGTTGAACAAAAACCCTCCATTCAAAGCTAGATACTACTGATGTATGTTCTGTGCAAAGGCAAGCTAAATATACATTATCTCCATAGGAAAACACACATAATTTCCTATATGCTCAAAGACCTCCAAATTAAGATTATATATATATATATATATATATATATATATATATATATATATATATACACACACACACACACACACACATATATATATATATAGTATTAAATATCTCTAAGAGGATAAAATTCAAGCTTCAGGAAGCATGCTAGAGAGGATAATAGAATATAATCTTTGGAATCAGACACATATATGTTTGAATTCTAGCTCCTGAATTTCTAGCTATGTGACCTCACACATGAATTACTGTTAACATGGGAAAACAGTAGCAGACCTAAAATATTTTTAGGAGTATTTCAAGAGATAATCTTGGTGAACCCCTTAATTCCATTCTTTATATACTTTACATAGTGATTCATTCTCATAATCTCTACTGCAGTCCAAGTAGTATTGTTGTTCCTTTGGATAATGCAATAGATTTCTAGATGACCTCCCTGTTTTCACCCTTGCCCCATTGCATTTTATTCTTGTTATGGACTGAATGGTGTTCTACAAAAATCTATATGTTAAAGACCTAACCTCCAGTACCTCAGAATGTGACTACATTGGAGATAGGATCTTTAAGGTGGTAATTAAGTTAAAATGCGGTCATTTGGGTGGGTCCTAATCCAATGTGACTGGTGTCCTCATAAGAAGAGAAATTTGGACACAACAGGTACAGAGATAAAACAATACGAAGACACAAGAAGAAGACAGGGGTAGATCTCAGAAGAAACCAACCCGGCAGACACCTTGATCTTGGACTTCTAACCTCCAGAACTATGAGAAAATTTCTGCTTTTTAAGCTACCAGTTTGTGGTATTTTCTTTGGGCAGCCCTGGCAGACTAATGCAATTCTCTATTCAGATAACAGGGAGAGTCTTTAAAACTTTAAAATGTCTAAGTCATATTTTAACCTACCTGTATCCCAAGCCCGTCCTCTAACACTCACACATATCTGGAAGTCTTCTAATGTATTCATCACACTTAGAGTAAAATCCTAAGGCCCACAATACCAGCAGTAAGTATACCAGGAGACTCTGGCCTATTTCTCTGACCTCATTTTCTATTTTTCTTCCAGTCATTCAGTCTGGTCTTTCTTTATGGGCCTTGTTGACCTTTCTCAAACACCAAATTAATTCCTACTTTAGAAAATGTTTTACTTGCTGTTGCTTCAACCTGAAAGATCTTGCAAATATTTATATGTTCATTCTCTGATGTCATTCTGGTCTCTGTTCAAATGTCACCACCTGAGAGTAGCCTTTGCTGACCACTCTACTGAACATAGGCGATGTCCTGTTACTTTCTATTTTCTTACTTGGCTTTCCATCTTTTCCTGGCATTTACCTCTGAAATGTGTTAAACAGATAGTCCCTTAAATCATTGCTGTATTTACACATCACCTTCTTCCACTTCAGTATAAACCACATGAGAATAAGAACTCTGTTTTGCTCACTCTTGTAAATCTAGTGCCTAGAAATCACTTTACAAAAGGTGCATACCAAAGAGATATTTACATAGTAATAAATATAACCATTAAATAGTATTTCTTTAGTTAATATCATGAAAGGAGTTGCTGTAAGTATTTCATTTAATGAGCATGCAAAGACAAAAACATGAATCAGTGTGTCTTCTGTAATGAAGAAACATAATTTAAAGTAGCAAAGCAGTAAAAAAAATACTTAAAAAAAAACAAATATTAAATCTAATCAGCAGATTGTGTTGTTTTTGTCATATAGTCTTGTCATATCAGATTGTTAATAAAGAAATCATTGGTTGGTCAATTATAGTTGTTGGGTCTGTAAGAAAATTTTGTAACTCATTTGGTTCAGCCCTCTTTAAATTCTTATATGAGTATAAAACTGGATTCTGATCTTATCCTGTCATTTAATAAACAAATGGGCTGGGACAAATCTTTTAATTCTTTAATACTAACTGCTTCATCTGTAAACTATGAATAATAATATTAGTCCTGCTTGTCACACCGGTTTATAGCAAAGTTCCATTTTAATAATGCATTTATTTTGTTACCTGAAAAGCACTCTGTAATGATGAGCAGCAGTATGGTCTTAAGAATAGTCCAATCAAAATTGGAAAGAAATACCATTTTTTTGCCACTAACATTTCCATTGCTGTCACACAGTCCTCAAGCCTATCCTGGAATTTAACCCAAAGGAGTAATATAATTGGAAATTTTTGTACTATTAGGTCTAAGGATATTTTACCTGCTATGCTAAAATATGAATCTAGTGACTCTAATCAGATAATTAGCAGGGAATGTATTATGCATTGCCCTTCAAGGACCTAAGAGGACTTGGACATTTGATATGAACCAGGCACTGAGCTCTCCGGAGGAGCGGTCAGATGATCCTCTGACTCTGTGCACAGCTGGGATGTTCTGTCAAGAAAAGTGGATCACAGAGTGGCAAAGAGTACCTGGGGCTGGGACAAGAAAATTGTTTTGACAAAAATTCTTTGCCTTATTAAAATTTTATATTTTATAAGACTTACTCTGCTGTAGAGATGAGTAGACTGAAGAGGGCAGGGGCAGCATAGAAGGAAGGATATCAGTTTAGAGGGTATAGCAGTAAACCCACCTGGATTGTGGAGACATGATGGTGATTTGAGTCAGGATGGTAACACATGAACCTGTCCAAATCTATTTTGAAGCTAGTATCAACAAGATTTGTTCATATAGTATGACTTGTGGAAGAATGGAGTGAAAGAGGAAACCAAGATTTGAGGGTTTAACAAGAAGGATGGAGTGTGTTGACTATGATGGGGAAGATGGTGGGAGGAAAACTGGGGAGATAGGAGAGGGAGGATAAGAGTGTTTTGAGTATGTTAAGTTTGAGATGTCTGTCATGGCTCCAAGTAGAGATAGTGGAGATGAAATGTAGGCAACTTCATGTGTGTCTGGAGTTCAGAGCAGAGGTTTTCGCTGAAGATATAAGTGGTATGAGTTATTAAGATAAATTATCAATCACATTTGGGAAAAATATTTTTACATTTTGAGATCATCATTAGCAAAGACAGCAATGTACTTCTAAAACATGATCTTTAGTGCTACTTGTCATAAGTTATAGTGAACCATATTTCTGACCTGTGATAGTTCGGACATTAGTTATAAAAATCACTAAGAAGTAAGAGTCAGGAGATGGAGTTTTTCTTCTTAGGGCTTGGTATGGACTGAATTGTGTCCACCCCAGAATTTGTATATTCAAGCTCTAATCCCAAATGTGATGGTATTTGTGGTGGTATTTGGAGATGGGTCTTTTGGGGATAATTAGGTTTAGGTGAGGTCACAAGGGTGGGGCCCTCATGATACCTTTATAAGAAGAGCTGTCTCCCTCTCTTCCCCTCCCCCTTCATGTGACAACAAAGTGAGAAGTTGGCTAAATGTAAGTCAGGAAGAGAGCTCTACCAGAACTCAGCCAGGCTCTCACTCTAATCTTGATCTTCCAGTCTCTAGAACTATGAGAAAATATCTCTTCTGATTGTATTTCACTTATTGTCATACACAGCTGTTGCCACATTACCTAACTGATAACAGCACAATTTTCTAAACCTGCTACAAAAAATTCAATCATAAGGTCCATTTATTCATTTTCAAAGATTTTGTTAACGTTAGCTCCCTCTGAAGCTGTACTTTGATCAAATAGAATCCTATATCTCATTATATGCCACTTATGAAGATTCTATACCTTTAATTATTCCTGTACAGAGATTTAAATCAACATAGTTCCTATCTTCTAATTCAGTGCACCTCAAAAGTGTGGTCACTGGATCAATAGCATCAGTGTCACCTGGGTTTTGCTAGAAATGCAAGTTATCAGGTGTGACCACAGATCCACTTTGTCTCAGGTGAGGCCCAGGAACCTTTGCACAAGCCCTCCAGGTGACCGTAATGCAGCAACAGTTTGAGAACCACTGTTGCATGTAGTTGATTAACTAACCAAAGAAATAGCTTAGGCATAGATGTGTACATCGTATGAAACTTAATATTTCCTGATTTTCTAAAGAGAGTGCATTGAGAAGCAGGTCTGTCTTAGGTACCATTAAATTGATTCTATTGCTGAATATTAAAAATGATTTCCTTGTATGAAGCTGTTATTGTCAGCCTATCCCAAGGTGTATGTATCTTCTGAGGTTAAACTTGAACAAGTTTCAAATATAACTAACAAAGGATCCAACACGTAAGGAAATAAGTATTATAATGATTAAGGAACTTTTCTCTTTTACTTAAATATATACATTTGAAAACTTATATGAAAAACAGAAAGAAAACAAATGGTTTAAATATTCAATTAGTTTTGATATTAAAAAACAGCATATGGCCAAAATTATAACCATGAACTAAATTCTAAACCTAATGGGATTTCCCCCCCTTTCTCTGTAGCACATGCATAATAGACATGACCCTTTGCCTAGTATATCAATAATAGAAATAATGAGCTCTTCCATTGAATTTCAGCCTTCAGAGTCATTTAATCTAATCACCACCTCTCTTGTAAAGGGTCAGTGAAATTGGTAGGTATTACTGACTGATTCTTCCTGGGTTTGTTGCCCTCTGATTGCATATGTGATACCTAGAGTGTTACAGTCACTCCTTCAGAGGGTCATTTAGTACATTGAAGCCCTTATTTTAAAATATTTTTTCCACTAAAGAAAACTGGGCCAGAGAAGAACTGAAAGTAAATTGACAATTTTAGATGCATTTAAGAACCTTACAAAAGAGGAAGAGCAGGGTGACCCCACCAGTGGGCTGCCAAGGTAGGACTGGTGTCACAGCCCTCTCTGCCCCTCCCCTATGTTTCCCACTGCAGTCATGCTTGCCTTGTTTGGTAAAATTCTCCTTAGGGGGGTTCTGGCTTCAAGTGCTACTGTTCAATTATGGCCTCCTGTGCCATATGATCTCTCCTCGGCCCCCTGGAATACTCAAAACCTTTCAATCTTACCTCACACTGTGAATAACTGAGTATCATATGGTGGTAGTAATTGGGAAAAATTACTCAAACACTTTCAAAATTTCCAAAGTTTTTATCGTCAGTTTGGAGACCCCTGCTCTTTAAAAGTTTCAGAAATTTTTTTAAAGCAAGTATTTTCTACGGTTATTGATCTGTGACAAGCTTTCTGATTTTAATCTTTTTTCTTTTTTTCTTTTTTTTGGTAAGACAACTTTGGAAAGAAAGGAGAAGAATAGAGAAAACATCAAACTGACTGAGAAAATCCTATAAGGAATGTGATTAAGTTTTTATTAGTTCAAAAAATTCAATATTTTCTAACAACAAAGTTGGCAATTTCAGGATCTATCTAATTTATCCAGAGAATAGAAGGTCAATTTGGAAATTAAGATGCATAGGGAAAAAATTATATATTTCTGATATTCTTCAGATTGTTTCTGCCATCTATACCCAATATATTCATTTTTAAACTACTTATTATTCTACTTATATAAAGAATTAACACCACTATGGTGGTCAGCTTTTTCTATCTCCATAAAGAATCAGATAAAAAATATTTAGGCTTAATCATTGTTAAAAGAAATCCATTAGGCCATAACTAATAACCAAGAATATACTGATATTCTTGGCTGACATTGACAGAACTGGCTACCAAGGATATTTTCAACTTAAATTCAAAGGCTTCTTGAAATTTTGAAAAACTTTATCAAGCAATAATATTTTTGTGCATTTTAAAATTTTTGTTCTTAGCTTCTGGAGATGGATCTATGTTATTTTCTTTATGTCTCTTTTAGATGATAGTCTATGATTTAGAATTTCTCAGTTCTCAACTGAATATGAAAAAAGATCTTTAGCTCCCAATAAGTAACAACATTGATAAATAAAGACTAATATGACACAGTACTCACACTTAGGTAACTATGACATGTATTTAGAGACATGTAGGAGACATTCTGCCAGACCATTTCATCTTTAAAGATTCAGTTGAAATGGTCCCACCCAAATTAATGTTTTTCTGATTCTGAGAGGATGTTTTGTCTTTACCAATGTGGTAGCAATTGCTGCATCTGAGCACTGAAAATTATCTACTTTTATCTGCATCACCAGCCTTCTGTGAGCCTTTCAGGACAGGATCGGTGACTGAGTCTTTTTTTTTTAACCATAAGTCATAATAAGCGTAAACTTTGACTACCCAGCATTAAATTGCATTAAAAACATGTTTGTAATTATGAACTTAAATGTATACATAAATAATGACAAAATTAGACTCACTGTTGAGGTAAGCATTGCCTATGATGTTGGGGTCAGCATGTTATAAGGTTATCACATATGCAGAACCTTCTAGAATTGAAAGTGTCTTAGAGATGATTTAGTTCAATTTTCCTGAATTTCCCAGGTAAATAAATAAAGGTTCAGAGGGTTAAATGACTTTCCATAGGATGCAAAGTTAGTTGGTAAATACATTGTGTCCATTATAAACTTTTGAGTTAATGATAGGTAATTATAACATGCAAGTGATTAGATAATATCACTAGGCAATTAAATATTATTAAGTAAATACAATTTTATTAATAAGTGTTACTTAAAAACAAAACACTGTTGTTCTACATAGCACCATTGCACAAGTATGAATAGAGTCAAATTTTTGCTTTGGATTTAAACTCAATGAAACTGGTTTAGAGAATGGCTTCCTACGTATAAAATGGGAGTGAGTGTGTGTGTGTGTGTGTGTGTGTGTGTGTGTGTGTGTGTGTCGGTATGTGACTATGCACTCTGGATAACCTCTTAGAAAAGATATAATTTCTAACATCACAACATAATCAATGCTATAGATTATCTAAGAAATAGTATGCTGTGTATTGGAATCTTATGAGTCCAAAATGGTAGACAAAAAGGGTTTTCATTGTAAAGCTACTGCCCAGCAGGATGGCTTTTGCAAGAATATAGATGACATTGTTTTTTTCTTCCCCAGTGAACAAAGAGCTGGTCACTTCATCAGCACATTCATTCTCCCCTGCGTGGAGTTGTGTGGCCCATGCTGACTTTCAAACCTTAACCTGCAACAAATTCCATTAGAAATACTTTTTATTTTAATTATTTTTGAGAGTTTGGAAGCTGAAATTAATAGTGAATTACAGTCATTGTAACAGCTTACTATTTCTTTTATATAATAGATATGATTTTTTCTTGGAGAGAGGCTATGTGCTTAAATCATATTGGTTATATCTTTGTATTTCTCCTCAATCAATTATCACATGTTCAATATTCATTAGGAAACACATTTTCTATTAATATTTTCTGAGAGTTTTGAGAGCACATTTTCAGCAGCTTCCCAAATCCAAAGTGAATACTTTAAATACATTTATTCAGTTAGTCATTCAATTTTCTTCGATGTAAAACAAGGTGCCAGGTATTGTCATTTCCCTGATAAAATTTGAGCTGCTTTGAATATTACCATTAAAACTTTTCAAATGGTTAAGGTTTTCTTCCATTATTGTTGTTGTTGTTGTTATTGTTATTGTTATTATTTAACAAGACTACTTCATACATGGCATTGTGTCAGGGGGCACACAATGCCAGATTGTTTTCTCTTAGTGACGTTAGCACTGCAGATATTCATTGCCATCACTCATTAGTTCATCAGACACAGCAAAATAATGGTATTCTAATTATATCATTCCTTCTTCATTTATTAGTTGGATTATTTTTAGAAACAGAAACTTATCCTCATCAAATTTTGATTACCTTTAGTACACTTTCTAGGGGAAAGGCACGATAAATGCTTTGTGTTTTCACCTTTATTTTCCAGCTTTCACAATAATGATTTTGTTCCTTAGTGTATTTTATATTTGACCACTGAGTTGGATTTTGTTTTTTAAATGTCAACATGAATTGACTGAATTAAATATAGTTAATGAGTTGTAATTCAGTGCATTTATTATCTTTTTGATACTCAAATGGTTCTATCTGGCCCTACAGTAAGAGCTTATTACATGGGTCCTTTGCCAGACTCTGATAGTCTTTGATAGCTTTCTTAATTTCTGATATGACAAGATATGCCAGACTCATTTTGTACATAGCCTGATCCAGATGAAGAATCTGCCATTTCTTACAGTAAATTTAGTTTCTTTTAGTGAGAAATCATCCTTTGCTATGAAAATCTGGACACCAGTTGTGCTCATTGTTACTGAGAAGTCATTGTTTCTAGCCATTTTCAGTAAACACATACACACATATGTGATAGATAATCTCTCTCTCTCTCTCTCTCTACATATAAATAATAAAACACCGTGAATTTATACTCATATTTCTAATTCTGATTTAGGACAATAAGATTTTTATTTCACCTTATTCATACTAAAACTGTATCTCATTTTTCCTAATGAAAACAAAACAAAACAAAACAAAACTCTGTTTTCAAAGTCACCAACATAAATTTTCACTTGTTTTATCCTACCCTACACCAACAACAATCTCAGAATTCAATAGCAACACTACCAAAAATATATAATTACTAAAAATATTTTTAAGTTTATTTTTCCAGTTCCTTTAGTTCCTATTAAAGGTTATATCCCATTGGGGATGTACAAAGTACCACATCTTAAAATCAATTGGAATAGTTTTTCCTTTGTATTTTATGCCATTAAATATTTGTGTAGGTTCACTTGTTTCATTATATTACTTTCAGTTTTTAATGACTTTCTTAAAATTTTAGTTTGTTTTATAATTAAGTGAAATATTTATATTGTTCTTACATAAAATTCATAAAACTGTTTATTCAAAGAAATCTAGTTTCTATCTTCCTATTTCCTCCATTCTTTTTCTTTTGTTATATGTAAACACTTTTACATATGTACACACCTATACATACATATATGCATACATAGTTTTACATACAAACATTTATCTATGGCTCATCCATCTTTTTTAATATTAACAGTTGGACACATATGTTGTTATCCTTCCTTTCTTAGATAAATAGTAGCACTTATATACATCTGCACTTTGCTTTTTTATTTAACAATACTGTATATCCTAGAGATTACCACATAGTTCCATTTAGAGGAATTGCTCATTACTTGGTATTGTGTGGATATGCCATGGTTTATTCAACTAACCTCCTCTGTTGGATATTTGAATTGTTTTCTTTGTTTTTTTTTTTTTTCCCTGTTGCATATAGAGTGACTGAAAAAAAATTTAATGAATAGGCTAGGCTTTTACTTAGCCTCTAAATCTATTTACCAAATTACTGGAGAATAAGAAGAAAGATGGATGTGTTAAACAGTTTTTAAGAATACAGTTAGCAAAATCCACAGTGTGGGAAATGCCACAGGACTTACCTGAAATCTTCAAACACAAAGACAAAAATGTAAGAAAATATAGGATGGAGATATAGATTAAAAGGGAATTAAGAGATGTTTTAGCAGTTCTAATATGTGGACCTTATTCTGGATCCCAATTAAAACAAAGTATTATGAAAGGCAATTGTGGACTGTGTATTTGATGATACTAAGGAATTATTTTTCATGCTTTAGGTATAATAATAATGGTATTGTGCTTATGTTATACATTTTAGAGATACATACTGAATACTTACTGATGAAATGGCATATCTGAGATTGTTTTAAAATAATCTTGGGAGGGTAGAGAGTGGTGCCAGTATAGTTGAAGCAAGTATAGACATGAATTGAGAAATGTTGATGCTGGATGATGAGTATATGGTCCTCCATTATATTACTTTCTCTTATTTTGTATATCTTTTAACATATCTATATGATATTCTAAAAATTTAAGTATCCTTAATTAATCAGTTATTGCCTTCCAAGACAGGGTTATCTTATGTGTATAGTGTAATTTTCTTTAAAGATCCTGAAAATCTACATTTAACAAAAACATTTATTGGCTTTTAACTTTTTAAAATTTAAATTTAAATATTTTTAAATATTGGCTTTAAAATATGAGAATTTGGCTTAATATATCTTTTTCATGCAGGAACTAGTTCATTTGAGCTTGATATTATAAGGAATAAAGTATTACTTGCGGAGCTTATTAATGTATAAAATGGAAAGGAAAAGTTAATAAATCAGGATAATAGAAATTAAGTATAAAAATAAATTCCAAAATGTAGTATTTGTGGATTTTTTCCCCCCCGTTTGATGATAATTTCTTTTCCTGCTGGAGAAAATAAGATTGTAAGCTGTGACATCTTACGTTGTCCAAGTTCTGGAAGCCATAATGAAAC
Organism: Rhinolophus sinicus; assembly: GCF_036562045.2. Taxonomy (NCBI): domain Eukaryota; kingdom Metazoa; phylum Chordata; class Mammalia; order Chiroptera; family Rhinolophidae; genus Rhinolophus; species Rhinolophus sinicus. The sequence goes on from NC_133752.1 coordinate 76,839,789, forward strand.
TTCTAAGTTGCAGCTAGGCACACGAATTCAACCCCAGTAGTCATACTCAAAAGGGCATGACAGAAAAGTTAAATGAAATAATATGTATAGGAGGGGGAGAACCTAGTACACAGTGATGTAATTTAGTCCCCCAATGACTTTCAAAAGATCTACTCTGGTAAGTTGGATGATGTAGCACACATATTTAAGTAGATGTAATACTAGTATATAGGAGGCTAGGACTATCATAGTTTCAAAGGACTTCATCAGAACATGGAGCAGAGGCCAGTCATGGAAGGGGAAATATCTACAATCTGGTAACTAAAACAAAAAAGTTTTTACCCTGTTCCTGCAGACCATACACAGTTTTTGTAATGGTGATTATAGATTACTGTTTAAAGGAAGATCATTTACATTTTGAAATTTTACCTACCACCAAACATAAGGGGAAGAGATAGGAAGTCAGAAAAGTCCAGTGAGTGGACTGAATGCTAAGACCACAGATGTAGGGAAGCTGCTTGATTTTATGCATGTTATATCCTCAACATCTGGTCCAGAATCTGGGTTATAGCAGACTTGCAGTAAATCCCATTGCCTAAGCAAATGTGTGCATGCTGCGTAGGATAAGATGGACACAAGGTGAAGGAAACCACTCAGTGAACACTAATAAATACATACAAGCATTACTAGAACACACCCATCTTTTGTTGTTGTTATTGTTTTTATTAATGTAAGTCCCATAGCATACATGCTCATTGATAATCTCAGAATGTTTACCACCTGTGACCCTGATTTCAAAATTATTTTTTTAACTTTCCCTTCCATTGCAGAACTCACAAAGAGTGAAACATTTATTGAATCAAATTTGCTCAGTTTATCAATGTTCACTGAGGCTCCTACCAGCAAATTTAGCCCAATCATTTTCTCATCCATTCATCTTGTTAATTTTTTTTTTGTATTCAAAACCTGACTTTGAAAACACTTTGTAATTATGTAGTAATATAAAGATATCAAAAAAAAAAAATATATATATATATATATATATATATATATATATATATATCTTCTTGGATAAGAAGTCCTATCTACTATTTTGGGCAATACGAGTATGGAAAGACTTTCTAAATAAAGTAAGTGTAGACATGTTAAGTGGCTTAGTTCATTACAAACCCACATCTTGAATCTTAAGTCAGGTTTCACCACTGGAAATGAAACCCCACAAGGCAGACAGAGTCTATACATTTATAATGAGAAAATACCTTTTCATTTTTTGAGAAATCTGTTTTAAAGTAAAAACTGACAACAACAACAACAAAAACACACAGTGAATTCCAGAGGCTGAAGTTATACCTATTGCAGTTACCTTTATTAAAGGAGGAGAGTAAGGTAGCTGCTTCATATTTAGTATTACTATGATATTCATACATTAATTACTCAGTCAACAAATATTTACTGGGTATATTCTATGTGGCAGGTAGTTTTCCAGATGCTGGAGGTACAGTGGTGAACAAGGAAAACAAGGTACTGGTGTGATTTTAATGTGATTCTAATTTTGGAACATAGGGTATGTGGGGTGGAGACAGACAATAAACAAATAATAAAGAAATTTAGTATTTTCAGGTAACAATGAGTGTTGTGATTGTAAGAGAGGGGATTAAGTGACATAAAGAAATGAATAAACATAAGCCCCAAATGAGACTAATTGGGAGTGGATATTGGGAAATTGCTTTCAATAGTGTGTTCAAAAAGGATGTCTCTGAGTATTTTGCATTTTTTTTTTAAGCTGGGGTCTAAAGAGATAAGAAGCTTCCTACCTAAAGCTGTAGGAAAGAAGTTGTTGACTGGAAAGAAAGAGAGTGAGGCTGGGCAAATACTGTTCTGACCCAGAGCTTTTGCACTTCTTTCCTCTGTCCATAAATAACTTGAGATTAGAGAGTGGACAGGGCTCCAACATGAAGAATCATTTAGTATATATAATGAGTCTTGTTTTTATTTAAAATTCAAGGGGATGTTACTGATGAGTTTTAAGAAAGAGCTACCCTTTGAGCTACATTTTATTTTTCAGAGTTCATTCACCTGCTCTGTGAAGAATGGATTGAATGGATTCAGTGAGAACAGAGAAATGAGACAGGAGGCCATTTTATTGACCAAGTGAGAGAGCATAGTAGCTTAGCATGAAATAGACATTGTCTGTGTCTTTTTTGGAGATAGAGCAAAAGGTGTGTGTAAATTGATTTGATTGAGGGTAAGGGGAGGCATTGTATTGAGGTGATGTTATGTACATCTGTTTCCATGTTGAATTGTGTGATGAAGCTATTGGACAGATGTCAGATAGAATGAGCTTATATTCAATATTATAGTAGCAGCTCTCATTATGGAAAACTCAATTATCTGCAATAAGAGAGGAATGCTACTGGTTACCTTTAAGCTAAACTGGGCAATAGTGTCCCATTCCAATGAAACATTTTTTGTGTAAGTTTCTATTATAGATAAGACCCAGTTATAGGTGTTGCACATACAATATCATCTAACAATCATTGATACTTTCCATGTGGCAAATGCTGTTTTAAGCTCTTTACCTGTTAACACATGTAATACTCACCATAAGCCTTAAGCATAAGCACCATTGCTATTATCTGTATTTTACATTTGAAGAAACTGAAATGCAGAAAAGTTACCCGAACTTCCAAAAATCCCTCAGCCATAGCGGTGGAGCCAGAACTTAACTTGGATAATTTGTCCCTCAAGCATCACACAATGATGTCTCTCACATAACGAGATTAAGACTGTCCCACATTTACATTATGCTTCAAGACTTTTCTACATGCATTAACTCAGACTTTCTCATTTTATTATCATCTCATTCTGTTAATAACCACAACATATCTCTCTGTTTGGGATATCATTTGGTAAACTAATGTTTGCTGATGTCCTGCTCTGTAATGTTCTCTCTAAGTGCCAGGGATACAGTGTTGCAGCCATCAGAAAAATAACATTCTAGGTTTGAATTTCCTCTAGTTCATTGTGTGAAGTTAGCAAGGTATAACCTCTTCACATTTCACTTTCTTCAACTATATAGTGGAAGACCTATCAAATGTTATTAGTGACTGATTTATAAACAGCAATTAATTTTAACAAGATTGTTAGTTGATCAAGCAAATAACCTGATTTAAGATCAAATGTAAAAATCAATAACTTTTTCTCATTAACCACAACAATCAAATTAGAAAATGTAATAATGATGAGTAATAAAGATTTCTTTCCTATTAGTAACAAAAACTCTAAAGTACTCAGCAAACATACAGCCTAAAAAATCCAAGCAATTTTTGTGCACTGTTATAAAGTTTCCAAATGTCAGTAAAGGGCACACAAAAGACTGAATAAATGGCCATTTTTACTATGTTTATAAAAGGGAAAAAAACTCAACATTCTCAAGATCAAGATACCAGTTCTTTCTAAATTCATCTATGTCGTAGTCTCTGTTAAGATTGTTATGAGATTCAGCAAACAGTTTTAAAAATTCATAAGACTAGCAATAAAATAATTTGAAACATAAGACTAGCAATGAAACAATTTTAAAAGGACAAAGACAAGTGGCTTGTTCTACCAAATAGCAATATACCATGAAGCTTTGGAAATTAATAGTGTGCAATATTGGTTCATGAGTGAACAGTGACTTAATAGAAAAGAAAGTTCAGAAATAGGTAGGTATATGTGTGTATGCATATGTGTATATGTATATGCATATATATTTTTCACATATAAATATATAAAAAACAATGAAAAATACCCAAATCTGTGAGTGAAAAAAAGTTCAATAAATTTCAATATAGTTATCATTATAACATAGAATATATAACATAGAATATTATAGTGTAAAATTAGATTCTTATCTCACACCATATAAGAATAAAATCTAAATATATTTAAAGCTTAAACATAAGGAAGCAAACAACTTCCAAACATAAGGAAGATAATTAGGGAAATATAGGTTAAAACAGGAAAACATGTAATCTTAGAAAATTTTAAACATTTAATAATGGCAATTATGGACTTGTGGGGAATGGGCTACTCACCTACTGAGGAGGGAATATAAATTGAGTCAGGCATTTTAGAAAGCAATTTGCTAGTACTGTTTGAAACAAAAATTGCATTGACTCAAGTAGGTAGGTAGTTTTTCTTCTAAATATATATTCTTCACAAACAAAGCAGAGGAGGAAGATTTTTAACTAAGGTCACAAATCCCATTCATGATGGGATTCTACCCTTATGATCTCATTACCTCCCAAATGCTTCACCTCCAAACATCATCACATTGGGAATTAGATTTCAACATATGGATTTCCAAGAAACATTCAGTCTGTAACACACAGTTAATCAGTTGTCAAATTCTTTGAGACATTTCTTAACAATTTAGGTCAAATCTTGCCCTACATCATTAATGTATACCGTAGCTCCTTGTATCTGCACTATTGCATCAGCTTCTGTGTTACCGTTCTTGTCCTACAGCATTTGATTCTCCATTCAACAGTTTGACTTGCCTTTTTAAAATACAGATCTCCTGTTCAAATTCCTCCAGTAGTTTCTTTTCTTTTTCTTTTTTTCTCACATTTATCCCTGGCCATCTTATCGGTCCTTGCCTATCTCTTATGCCCCCCACCTACCTCATGCTCTATGCTTTGGGCCATTTGAATTTCTTGCTGCTCCTCTAATAAGCCCCTTCCCCTTTCAGGCACTTTGCATTTGCTGCTCCTGCTGACTTCCCCTCAGTACTCTAGGTGTTCACACTATTCACATCTTCTCAGAAGTCATTTTCTGAGAAAAGCTTTCTCTAATGACTCTATTTATTGCACCATGTCCCTTTGAGCTATACACTCACTCAGCAAAGTCTTGTTTATTGTCTAATATATCTTGTCCACTTGTCTTGCCACTAGTTTCCTTACTCTTTAAATTTTTCTATAGTGCACTTAATTGCTACATGTGCTACATATATATATATATATATATATATATATATATATATATATATATATATATATGTATATATATTTTTATATATATTTTTTAGTATGTTTTCCCTTTTTCTACTGTAAATTGTGTAAGAACAGGGATCTTGGTCTATCTTATTCATCAAGTGCCTGGAACAGACTAAACACATAGAAATATTTGTTCAGTAAATGAACAGGTATGCAAATTAAAGCCTAGTTTTTTGCATAGTGCTACCTAAGTCTTTATATTAAAGGGGAAGAAGCCTGTGTAAAAGTAGTGATTCACCAAGAGCAATAAATGAATTAATTGGAGAAAAGAATAAATTGGAGAAATGAATTAATTGGATCAAGGTCATAACAAGGAATAGCTTTTGAAGGATTAAAGAAGAAGAAAGGCAATGATACTGGGTTAATCTAGGGTAGGTAGGAATCAGATGATTTGGTAAAAGTGAGGCAGAATGTGTTTAGTTAGGAGTTTGAGAAAAGGGTAGACATGTCTGCAACAGCCCATGTGTCTATGGTGATATAGCATCAGCAAATGTTCAGCTAAAATAGATAATTTAATTAAAAGTTTAGCAAGGGCTTAATTAACCAGCTGTCTTCTTCTAGTTTTTAAATCCACTTGACTGCCTTCCAGGTTATTAGGAGTCAAGTAATGACCATGAATTATTGGAACACAGATCAGGTACATTTTGTTGGAAGGAAGATATCTAAAGCCAGACCTACTCCAAAATGGTCATGAAGTTTCCTTCCTACTAGTCATGAATCCTTCCATTCCATTTGTATTAAGGTCACCTGGAGATAGGTGTTGCTGTCAAGAATAGAAGTATAAAATGTACCAATTGGTAGGCACGCATATTTTGGTTATGTGATACAAATTCATTTAAACTGCATCAATCTCAATACCTGATTGAGCTTGATTTGTCTCAATGCTAATGAAGGTTAAGTTACAGGACCCCTCATTTTTACGAACATTCTTCTATGGATCTAGGCAGGGCCCTAAGAAAAATACTGGCAATGTATTTGCCTGGTAATTTGTTATTATAGAATATGGTGAAATAATATATTTAAGCTATAATAGATCAAGATCATTATCTCTACTATAACTTTTCCTTTGTCATAGTCCTACTTTCCTTTCTGTTGGGTGGTCTTGTGGCAGTCCTGGGCATATTTGGGTGCTAACTAAGGGACATTGAGTTGGGGAATATATTTTGTTGGACTTAGTGGGAGTTTTTTTAGGTAGTTTGCAGTAACCTCTTTGTATGGTTTATTTAGTGCTAGCCATTCTGGCATAGTAATGTCTTCCGAGAGTATTCCACTTGCTTATTCTTATAACTTCTGTAGTGTAGTAACTGAAGGTAAAGGAACAGAGGTCTTGTAGGGATATAAACATATTCTATGGCACCTGGCACTAGAAGAATGTATGTAGTGTGGAGATACAAATTTGAAATACATGAGGTCAGAAGCTATTGTGACTTCCAATCTTTAGATGTGCAAAGTAATAAACAAGGGATTTGCTTCTTTTTGATACCTAAGCAAAATGGGTGTCCCTTCCTGTCTATATAAATAAGTATATAAATAAGGATAAAATGCAAATTGCACAATTATGATTGAATTATACTCATGTTGCTTTTTTTGATCAGAATTAAAAGAAATGAAATAGGTCAGAATTCTTGGGTTCATAAGTGACAAACACTATAAACAGCTTATAATACTGTTTATAGCAGTACTGTTAATATAAACAAATTGTATGTTGATTAGTGACATCTTTTGTTTTATGCATCACAGATCACAGTATTTGGATCACCTTTTGGAGTACCTAACATATCTTCTGGTAATCCCAGGCAAAACAACATTAAAATTTCTACTGACACATAGAAACAACTGGAAGAAAAACCCCAAAATATTTCAGCACAAAATTTCATGTATTAATCAGTACGTCAGTGTAGGTAGTGTGGAACTAATTTGATTACACATTTATGTAGCTCAATACATAATGGCAGCAATTTAAAAATACCTCAAGATTTCCCTTGTATGTGTCTTAAATTCAGGATAATTTTCACTTACTTTCAGGAGGATTCAATATACGAAAATTATCTTGGTAGATTCCAAAATGATATACCTTCTCCCCCTCCAAGTGAGCTCAGAAATTAAACATGTAAACAGCTCCCTATTTCAATGTGGAACTCAAACCCAGGATAGTCAAAAGTTAGGAAAATAAGAGGAAGAATCACAATTGCTAAGAAAATAATGCAGATTGCTAAAATCACAACAAAATTGATAGAGAATTTTGAGATGAGAAAATATTTGCAAATCATATATCTGACAAGAGGTTAACACATATAATATATAAAGAATATGTATAACTCAATAATAAGTTAGTAAAGAAACAATCTCATTTAAAAATAAGCAGAAGCATTGAGTAGACATTTTCCCAAACGAGGCATACGAATTGCCAACAGGTACATAGATAGTGCTCAACATCACCAATCATCAGGGAAATGTAAATCAAAACAACAATGAGATATCACCTCACACCTGTTAGAATGGCTATCATCAAAATGACAAGAGATAAAAAGTATTGGTGAGAATGCAGAAAAATGGGAACCCTTTTCACTTTTGGTGGGAATGTAAATTGGTTCAGCCACTATGGAAAACAGAATAAGGTTCCTCAAAAAATTGAAAATAGAACTGGCATGTAATCCAGCAATCCCATTTCCAGGTATATATCCAAAAGAAAAAAAATTACTATCTTAAAGAGGTATCTGCAATCTCATGCGCATTGACGCATTAGCCACAATAGCAAAAACATGGGAACACCTAAGTGTCAGCCAATAGATGAATGCACAAAGAATGTGTGGTGTTTGTACACAATGGAAAGTAATGAGAAAGGTGGACATCCTGCTGTTTGGAACAATATGGATGGATCTCGAGGGTATTTTGCTAAGTGAAATAAGTCAGAGGAAGATAAATACTGTATGACATCATTTATATATGGAAGCTAAAAAAAATGCTGAACTCATAGAAAGGGAGACTAGAGTGGTGGTTACCAAGGTCTAGGAAGTGGGGGAAAAGGGAAAATGTTGATCAAAGAGTATAAAATTCCAGCTATAAAATGGATAATTTCTGGAGATTTAATGTACAGCATAGTGATATAGCCAATAATAATGTTTTATATACTCGGAAGTTGCTAAGTGAGTAGATCTTAAATGTTCTCACCACAAAAAATAAATTATAATTATATGATGTGATGCAGGTGTTAGCTAACACCATGGTGGTAATCATTTTGCAATATGTGTATCAAATCACGTTGTACTCCTTACTCTATAAAATGTTATATATCAATTATACCTTGATAAAGCTGGAAAAAAGAAAATTATGAGAATAAGTGTACATCCAAACAAGAGAAACTTAATAATAATAATAATACCAAAAAGGAGACAGAAGTAAAGAAAAACACAATTTATATGGTCAAACAAGCATGAAGAAGAGCAGCAGCTTTGCTTGGATGAATTTGTTGCCTCTGATAAGTACAGTGATCTTCAATAAATACTGTAATGAGAATAATTTTACCCAACACTACTGAGTAATAGCTTGTTTATTCACAATCATGGTTCTAGAATATTTTTTAGGGAATAAAAGAGAATATATAATGGGAAATAAAGATTATTCTGAAAGATATTTGGAAAAATATGAAAATACTTCAAACTCTTACAAGATACTTGCTAGCCCATTCCAAATCTAAAATTTGCTTTTTAAAAAAATCAGTTGTTATTCAACAAGACAGACAGTATATATATTAGGTTGATCTTCAAACTAGATGAATACATCTAGAGTTCTTAAAAGTCATGAAGATAGTAATAAAAAAAGAAACTATGTTTACTTGGATTATGAAAATTCATTGGACCAGTATCTTGGACACAAGACAGAACATTAAGTTTTATGTTGAAGTGCTAAAAGGAGTAGTTTATTAAGTTTTTAAGTGAAAGAGGTTTACTTTTCATAGGTGAAGAGGCAAAGGAGCATTTTTCAAGTAATGCAAATGGCATGATAGTGGTTGAAATTGATCCATATTTTGCACAAGCACTTTTTTAAAAAAAAATTCTGAATTAAAAAAGTGTTTATTTACCCAAAAGAGTTTATGAACAATTAAAATAATTGGAAAGTGTGGACAAAATGAAATGCTAAATCTAACAAACAAAATTAAGCAGACACTAAATACTATCCTATTATTGTAGGTTCTTTGTTGGATGTGACAAACACTGACTAATTAGTTGATAATTACTGTTCACTCTTATTATAATGCAAAACCCTCTGAGCAATTGTTCACTTTTTTGTCAACTGAAAATTATCCACTATTGACTGTTTTTAACAAATGGAATCTGTTTGGGATGATTATGAAATGTCCTTAAGCCACATTTGTGGTCAGTCATATTACTAAAAGGTGATGGTAAAGGCCTGAACATACTCTTTATGACCATTAACAAGTAGGCAGCATATGTCTAATGTGCTCTGATTCCCAACAGAGAAAAAAACTACACTCACAGTACTTGAGGTTACTATTTTTTTGTATTTTATAATGATAATGGGTTTTCTTTTGCATGTGAAGAAATTTATTTGAAGAAATGTTATCGTACATTACATACTGACTGTTTCTTTACAATAATAAGTGTATAAGATGATGTGCCTGTTGTAAAGCAGTGCAAGTCCTGAAACATTGCTACAACATTTTAAATACTCTATATTTTCAAACATATGGAAAAGAAGCCTATAGATAAATGAAATGCAAAAAAATATATATATATATTCAAAAATTTGATAGAGCCCAGATAGTTCATTTTAAACTACATATTACAAAGATGTTTTTAGAACAGGAGAAATTATATGCTTCTGATTTGGATGTATGGAAAAGGTAAATATGTTTACATTTATTCAGTAAAGATTTTCAAAGAAATTAAGTAAAATAGTTAAATCTAAAAAAAATACATAAAATCAAAAGAGAAATTGCTAGAAATTATTCTGATATCAAATTGTGACAAATACTTACTCGTATATAATACCAAAGGTGACAATTTAATAAGAGGAGAGATAAACTCTTAATAGCAGTTATGAATAGGCTCTCTTCTTACTTATTTATGCCTTCAAACATAGAGAATGAATCACACACATTAGAAAAATTTAAATTTGCTATTTGGATTGTTTTAGTCAATTAATAAGAAAACTTGAAATGCAAAACAAACAAACTAACAAATGAAAAAAAAACAACAAACAACAAAAAAACTTTGAAAAAAACGATTATGCTTCATATACTAAAATACTTATGATTCTTCCAAAATGCAACCACAATCTGAAAATTCCTAGTAAAAGTATCAATTACAAGTTGTGAAGCTAAAATAAACTATTTTAAACTATTGATTAAAAATTTTCAATCATGCTTTCTCTCTATAGAAAATTATAAAATTATTGTTCTATAAAAAGATAATTACAAAGAAAGTGTTCAAAATCTAGGTTAAAAAGTATTTTTGACAGATAGGCAGTTAATTAATACAATGAATGAATTACTTTCTGTTTATTCTGATGTTTGTGTTATTTGCCAATTTTTAAAAATTGTGATTTGTCATGATTTCTTTTCTCTAGATAAATGTTCATATCCATTCCTAACCCTATGTTTAAAATTTTGTATTCTCTTTTTAAAGCGATGGCACTCTAAATTGTGCAAGCTTCAGCTACTGTAAAATCATCATCTTTTTTGTAATTTCAATGCTTAAAAGTAAAGAACTAAAATTACTGCTCACAACTTCTACTTGCCATAATCATAAAGTAACTGTTAGAAACAAAGAATGCAAATTAACTGTTGGCTGTAGAACAGAGTCAGTGCAGGGTACAATCCCTGAGAGAACAAAGACATGTGGGGTGAACCACAGACACTTCCTGGTTCTCTACCTAGAAGCACTTTTTGGACAATGGCAATGGGAAGTGGAGTCCAGAGTATGGCAGTCTCACTAGGCGCAGGAGGCAAGGATTAAAGGCTGAGGCTCCAGATGTGGCTGTAATTTGCAGAACAGGGAACCAGATATAAGGCCAATATTCAAGCTATGTGTTCATGGGGTGAGACTCTTGAAGCTTGGCAGAGAACAGGAGAAAAAGGGAAACTGCAAACCAAATGGAAATTCCATTGGTCACAAATTTTAGGGAGGTATAGGAATAGAGTTCTCCACTAAACTCTCAGAGCATTCAATTGAGACAGCAGATGAGCCATGTCTTAGTAACAAGAATACTCTAGCCTTAGAATTTGCGCTTCTTTAGATTCACACCAAAGCATATCTTTTTGAAAAGCCTCAAAAGGACAAGATGGCCTGCCTTTAAATTAGCTTCTCACCAAAATAAAATGCAACACTATCCACAACCATCATCATGTAGTATCCATAATATTCAACAGCTAATCGAAATTGAAGAAGAAAGAAAATATGACTTATTAAAAGGAAAAAGTCAATAATGCAGATTCACAGAATACAGAAATGATAGAATTAGCAGGTTGAATCTTTAAAGTAGTGATTTTAAATAAGTTTAAGGATTTATAAAAGAATAAAAATATGGAGAATATTTATAGATAAATGGAAACAATAGGAAAGACCTTAATGAAATTCTAGAACTGACAGTAAGATGTCTGAAAATAATATCACCATAAGGAATTTAAAAACTGGCATTTTGGAAGAAAAGATTTATAAACTTATAACAAATAAATAGATACCATGAAAACTAAAACATAGTAGATAAAAGGCTGAAAATGGAACACACTGTCAGAATCCTGTGGAAAAATATCAAGCAATCAAATATGTATGTAAATGGAACCCAGAAGGAAAGGAGAGAGATGTTGTGGCAGGAAGACTCATTAAAAAAATAATGACAAAACATTTTCAAATTTGATAAAAAATGTCAATCCTCCAGATTCAAGAAGCTCAGTGAATCTATAGGAGGATAAAAACAACAACAACAACAACAAAAATCAAGTAGGCATATTATGTACAAATGTTTTAAAATTAAAGAGAAAGAGAAAAATCTTCCAATCAGGCAGAGGAAAAATAGATGCGTAACACAAACAGGAATAAAGGTAGGAATAAAGCAGATTTCTTGTTAAGGACAATGTAATGCAGATGGCAATGTGCATCATTAAAGTGAGGAAAAAAGAAAACTGTCAACCTAGAATCTTATATTCAGCTAAATCTTTTCTCAGAAATTATGGTGAAATAACAACATTTTAGAAAAGCAAGAACTGGAAAAATTTGCCCCCAGTAGATTAGCCACATAAGAACTCGTAGAAAAGGTTCTTTAATCCAAAGAAAGATGACACCATATAGATCCTGAGATGTACCCAAAGGATAATATGGCATAAGAGATTATAAATGTAGGGTAAAATAGAACATTTTTCTTCTTTCTTAAAAAATTACAAAATATTTAGTGGTTTAAATTAGTAATAATAATGTAACATGAAGTTTATAATATACATTGATGCAAAACTAATGCTTAAAATAACAAAATATGAAAGAGTGGTAAATGGAACTATACCATTTTAAGATTATTAAGTTTTATGTAAACCAGCATGGTATTAATTTATGGTAGACATGCTTGACATCTTTGAGCCTCACGATGCATTACAGGGCTACCCTTGAGTTACCCTGCTTTCACTAAATGTGCCTCCCATCCAGCAGAAAATGTTCCCCTCTGGTTAGTTTCCTATCAGTCAGACCACTTGAATCCTGTTGGATCTTCAACCTAATGTTTCACCTTCCTTTCAGCTCAGAAAATTATTCAAACAAGCCAGTCATATCCTCCTGCAGGAACCAAGGGTCATCCATACTCCTGTCCCTAGAAAGCCTGTCTCTCACAACCCATGGTTGTTCACTCAGCTCCTTAGTGCAATCACACATAGCCTTCCATGGCATGTAATGTTCACCTCCCCTGAAGCTGTGAGTATATGTGACTAAGAAATTCTTGCCAATCTTATATGTTTAGTATTGGGTATCATGTGTTTGGTCATCTCCTACTATGTAGGGCAACAGATCCTTCCTGTAATGAAGTGAATAGAGGGTGATAAGATTATAGTGTCAGTAAAATGCTATGTTAAAAAATATTTAAATATTTAATTAATACAAAGAGGCAGGGAAGAAAGAAAAAAAATATTACACAAATTCAAAGCAAACAGTAACATAGTAAAACTAAATGCAATCAAATCAATAATTATAGAAAATGTAAATAGATTAAATCTTTGATTTAAAGATATAGAATGTTGGATGTGATTAAAAACAAGAAACATTTACATACTGATTACAAGAGATGCATTTTAATAAAATGTCACTGATAGGTTAAAAATAAAGGGAATAAAGAATAGCCAAATGTTAAACATAAAAGTGGGCTAGCTATATAAATAATACCAAAGTAGACCTTAAGACAAACAATATTATCAGAGATAAAGGGGCACACTATATGATGATGAAAGAATAAATGCATCAAAGTGAATGTACAATCTTAAATTTATATGTATTTAATAATATGGCTTCAAAATATTGAAGCCAACAATGATAGAAATAAAAGAGTAAAGGACAAATCCATAATGATTTTGGAGATAATGTTACTCTTCTTTCAATGTTAAAAAAAAATTTTATATATATATATATATATATATATATGTAAAGTAAAAAAAAAATCAGTAAGGCTATAGAAGATCTGAACAATACTATTAACCAACTTAATTGATATGTATATAGCAATCCACTCTAGCACTGCAAAATTTATTTTTTTCCCCAAGTGTACATAGGATGTTCACCATTATGGATCCTGTGCTGAATCATACAATGCCTCAATGAATTTCAGAAGACTGTAATGTTAAAGGGTACATTCTATGACTGCATTGAATTAAATTAAAAATCAATAACAAAAAGGTATCTAGAAAGTATCAAAATATTTGGAAATTTAAAAAATTTCCCTTTAAATATCCAATGAGTTTAAGATTATATTACAAGTGAAAGTAATAATATGATAGTGAAAATTTGTGGGCTATAGATAGAAAAGTGCTTAAGAGGAAATTTATGTCTTTTAATGTTATATTAGAAACAAAGGTTTAAAATCAATGGTCTAAGCTTCAACCTTAAGAAGATAGAGAAAGGCTTCTGGTCAAGATGTCAGAGTAGATTAAACACTGTACTTGTCTCCTCCCAAGAGCACATCAAAATTACAACTAAACTACAGAATAACCATCATTGAGAATCACTGAAGTCTTGCTGAACAGGAGTCCTACAACTAAAGATATACAAAAGAAGCCATCTGGAAACTGACAGAAGGGGTAGAGATGCAGAATGAGTTTACCCCACACCCGTGTGTGGAGGTTAAAAATTGGGATGGATATTTGGATTGTGGAGGTGACCCTGGAGGAGTGAGGATTCCCAGCCCCACAACATCTGGCTGTGAAAACCAGCAACAATTGTGGCTGAGTGAGATGGAGGGTGGCTGCACTCCCAGGCACTCCTCCTAAAGGGCTCACATGGGCTCACTGACTAATGGACTCATTTGCTCTGAGCTCCAGTGCTGCGACAGCATCTTGAAAGGTATTAGGGTCATATGGGGACAAACTAAATTGTCTGGAGGGGCAGCTTTTTTCCAGACAAAAGTTCTGGCAGAAATCATTGTTTCTTTTTTGAGCCCTCTTCCCACCCTGCCTATAATTGTAGGTGGGTGCCATATCTGAGTCTCCATCAACCTGGGTAATACTATTTGCCCCACCCTAGTGCTTCCTGAGACCTCACCCCACTGAACTTGTGGGCACACCCTAGCCACTTCCAGTGGTTTTTCCATAAAAATAGCATGTCTTGGCTCATGCTTGGGACTTTCCTAAAATTTCTCCAAGGTTCACAAAGCCCAAGAAAGTAACATCTGACCTCAGTGTGTCCTGTACCTGTCACTAAGCAACCCCGAGCCTGTCACTAGCGGCAGCCAGCCTCAGTTTGCGGCTTAGCCTCTCCCAGGCACCACTAAGCCCAGCACAAGTGGCAACATCTGCAGATCACTTTGTATCTTGTACTAAATAGCCCCAGGCAGGGCACAGACAATGGCTCACCTTGGCCTCCAACATAGTACTTTATGCAGGTTGACCTGAAATAGCATGAAAAGGGAATTTCATGGGTTGTTGGAAATAATTTTTATCTTGGTATCCATGTGGGGTATGTGGATGCATGCACTTGTAAGATGCATTGAAATATTACACTTAAGATCTGTGCATTTCACAGTGTATAAATTACATCTTGTTAAAAATGTTCATTCTAGAAATGAATAATTTTCTGATTTTTTTAATTTTAAACAATAATTCTGAAGTAAAATCTCCAAAGTCTGAGGATAAAATGAATTTAGTGCAGTTCAACTTCATTGACATTGTCTAAAGTGCTTCGTAGGAAAAGTATGATCTGAAAGTATATGTTGTTTTTGCTCTAAAGTATCCCTCTGTCTGACTTGTTGAAACATTTACAACATGTTTATTTATTTAGTTGTCCATTAGAAAAACGCAATGTTCCGTTTTGAGGAATGATTTTATACTGTTCTGCATCTGGCAATTATCACAATTCTAAACAAACATACTCTGTTGGCTTAATCCCCAATTCTAATACAGTGCTACACTAGAAATGATTATACGGTGTGTAAGTCTAATAGTTTTTCCATCGTTTTATGGCACTTGGGCTTCACGCATTTGGAGATGGCATTCTGATGTCAAATGTATTTTCAGTTTTCCCAATCAGTTCATTTCTTGAAGAACCAGCAAAAGGATGCTATTCTGACAATTTGGCTAAACTCATGGAAATTTCAGCCTGGCCCAGATGGTGAAGCTCAGCTGTTGTATGAAACAGGTAAAAGCACCATTTAAAATGCTACTGGCAGTTTTCCTGAGCCTTGACAACAACAGGTGTTCCAAATTTCCTTTTTCTAAAATGATCTCCAAAATTGCAAATTATATGGCATTGTGCTTGTTTTGACAACAAAGAAACCTTTTCCCACCTTTGTAATAAGTGATTGTGATTACTTTAATTATATTCTAAGAACTTTACCTTTAAATTCTATATGATTGAGGTAGGGTAAAATTCAATTTATTTTTCACTAAGGTCAGGCAATGTAGGGAATATAGAATGTACAATTCATTATTATGATGGAGCTGTCAAAAGTGATAGACCCTTGGCATGCAGTGCAATGACAAGAAAGGAGCAGTGATGGCCTATATCCACAAAGTGCTTTGGTCTGGCTCATAGGGGTTTTTGTTTGTGTATGTGTGCTGACATCACGCCAAGTACTGAGCTGTATCAATTTTGCTCAATTGAATTGTATTTGTCATTTTAGTCATCAAAATTACCAGCACTATTCTAGTTATCTGGGTCATTGAATTAGATTGACTACTCTTGATCTGATTGCTCACTTGGAAATTGATCTTCAAAGAGACAATCCAGATGGATGTCATAACAAACCATGATAATGTGATGCTAAACAGCTGTGAATTGGGAGCTCTCCCAAAAGGCTTGAGTTTCTGCTCAGGAGAGAGTCATGGGAATTTTTAAATGACTCATGGAAATTAACAAAGTAAAAGTTTGTCACTTTTATGGAATCATTGCTTAATGCAAGAAGCTAACTAAATAATTGAATAAAAAATGTGTACAATCTGCTTTTGGTCTTTTAAAAATTTTTCTCCATTGTTAGATTCACTGTTTTGTGGAGTTTAAATAAAATTTCAAGAAAATATTTCTTAAATTCTAGGTAATTTTTATTTCCAACCTCAGGGAGTTCGGGGGGTGTAGGGAGGGGAGGCTATTTGTAAAATATAATCCAAGAGGTACAGGTACAGTGGCTTAAAAGGAAACTGTTGGGTGAAGAGTTTCTCCAAGTTTGGAGGATCTACTAATAATAAATCTTCATTTGCTGTTGAGTTTTTTCAGATGTCATTTCCCCCATGTGCTCCTGTACCTCTTCCATATGGGTTTGCTGTGTATATCCTCTTAATTACTCAGGTATATGTACTGTTTCAGTTTCTGAAATAATCCATCTGCTATCATTGTCTGGAAATTTTATCTGCTGGAACAATTGTTATTAGTTTTCAGTTTCTTCACTTTGATTGCTCTTTCTGCATGTGGACATGTATGCTTACTGCTGTGCTTGTATCTTAGGGGACAAAGAGGCTATGTCCCTTTTGGTGTTGAATCATGTGTATCTCATGCCACCAAAGGGAAAGAAAAACACTATTCATTCATTTGTTCATTACTTCAACAGACAATTGTTGAAACCTTCTACATGCTATGAATTAGTGTCATATATAAAATTCTTTAAACTCAATGTCAATTATTCATTTTTCTTCTAACGTGGAAGCAGAAGACCTTTTCTAGAAGTGCAACTGTTTAGTTGCAGGTCAGACCAAGGCTTTATTTCAGACTCTAGCTCATAGTCAGCTGTAGTTCATTTTAGTTATCTATGCTGGAAGAGGACATGCTGCTTTTTAAGTTTAACAAGGCTTGACAGATGCCGTTTCTCTACTGTATTTGAATATTGGAGCAGCTAAAAGATATATAAAGTGGCATACGACAAATATGGACCAATATAGAACTTCTACAGTTGATGTAGATATTAAAATATGACTTATATCTGTAGCTCAGTGGGATATAGGCCCAGTTACATACTCAGTTCAAGGGCAGAGGCTATCTCTATAAAATGTGTAGCAAAGAGCAACTAGTAGAGTAGGGCTTCTTGTGGGGAGAAAAGTGGGATAGGGATACACATGACCAGTTTCTTAGATTAAGCTTTTTTCTTGTCCCTTGGAGACAATTTGGTGAAGGCACTGGGAAAGAAGCCAGGCAAATTGGGTGAGGCAGGGTGTCAGGGAGTCACTAGAGTGGGAAGAGTTGTGGTCACTGGTTTGGTGCCAATGCTGAGTCTGGAGCTACTCAGTAAAATTCTCAGAGCACACAGAAGCCAGTCACCACCTGCTGGGGGCCTGCCAGACTCCAATAATTTACCAAGACAGAGTGTAATTCAGGCAGGGCTGGCTGCTCGTGGAGAAAGTGCCTCTGGCATTGGGGAAGTTGGTGGGGTATGGTCTCAGTGAGTCAGCAGAGTGGATCAGCGGAACTCACCAGGCCAATCAGATTCAAATTTGGCCATGGTGGGGGCGGACTCAACTTATTAAAGATGGCACCAGCCTGCTAGCTGCACTGGAGGAGGTCTTCACACAGGGAAAATGCCGACTGTCTTCCAGTCCTCTCCCCAAAGCCACACACCTCAGTCTGGCCACTCATATATCTCCAATGCTTCCCAAGTCACTGCCTCTCCACTGGAGCCCAAGGTGAGTGCTAGCAAGCGAGTGAGTCTGTGCTCAGGTTCTTTAAGAGGATGTTTGGGTTTCCTGAAGCCTTCCATCCCACCCAGATGATTGGAATCCCCACTGGTTTTCACAGCCAATTGCTGTGGGAGCTCCTCTTCCTGGCACCAGTACTCTGGGCTGGGGAGCCTGGTGTGGTGGGCCTGGGTGCCCTGCTCCTCTGGGGGGAAGAACCTCTGTGTCTGAGATTTCATCCTGCATCTTCCTGATTCTCCACCACCACACAGAGATTTTGGGCCTGTTCCAGTTCCCTCCTGCCAGTCTCCATGTGTTGTGTCTTCATTATGTTTTCAGTCGTAGGATTTCTGTTTGGCTGGACTTCAAATGGTTCTCTAGGTTGATTGTTCTGTAATTTAGTTGTAATTTTAATGTGTTCATGGAAGGACGCAGGTACAGTGTTTATCTATTCCACCATCTTGGATCTCTTTTTAATCTTGAATTTAAATAACAATTTGCATTCCCAGGAGATTCTAAAATAAAATCAAATTAAAAAACAAAGCAAAACAAAACACTGATAATGATTAAGTAGAAAGAAAATCTGCCTTTCAAAAAGTGGACATATTTCAGTAACTTTTTGGCCCCTGATTTATTTTCCAAAAAGTTAATTTAAATAATTATACTGACAAGAAATGTGATTTTCAGTTTAAGAGTGACCTTTGGTTATTGTAAAAATAGTAGGAAACATTATTCCTGGGTGGTGTGCTGTAGGGTACATGTCAATCACCTAGCTAAGTTATATGTTTGTGGCCCTGAAATCAGCACTAACAAAATCTGTGTCTTAGGGCACATTATTTCACTTCTTTAAAACTTGATGTCTCTATCTGTGAAATGTAGTGGCCAATGGCCATTTTTAAAAATGCCTCTGTTTGTGGCATTTAACATTTTAACAAATTTTAACTTGTGAGGACTAATATTCCTAAATGTAGTACAATGAGTGATTTGTATATTCCTGGCTACTAGTGCCAAGTATGTACCTGATAATCTCCCAGAGGCTTACCACATAATATCTCAATGAATAACTGTAAGAACTCTGTGCTGTAGGTACTATTATTCCCATAATAAATGTGAGAAAACTGAAGATCAAAAGTTTAAGCAGTTTACCCAGTACTGTGTAGTACATAATTTCTAGGTTTATATAACTTTTAATTCTAATCATTCTCCCTTATGATGTTCCTACTTAAGGCCCAAAGAACAAGGATTATTTGGTTATTGTTTTTTTAAGACCTATTTAGGATTTTATTTTATTTTATTTTATTTTATTTTATTTTGCTAACAATACTTAACATGAGGTCTGCCTCTCAACAAATTCGGAAGTGCCAAATACAGTATTATTAACTATAGGCACAATGTTGTACAGAAAATGCCTACAACTTATTCTTCTTACATAAAATTAATCTATTTTTTAGACTTTAAGAACCACCTAGTAATATTTTCAGACCCTTGATAATATATTTAAAATTGAAAACTAATCCCTTCTCTCAAACGTCTCTCTCATTGGATTAAATGTTTTGTCAAATTAAATAAAAATATGGGATTCCTAGACAGTTCAATTAAAAATACAAATATTGTGCTTTACGGGGTTACTAACAGTCCATAAGAAGAACTGTATGTGCATACAACTACATCTTCATGAGGTAAGACAAATAGATTTTCATGGAGATTTTAATAAACTCTTATTTCTAGTTGGATTTTGAAAAAAAATCAACAGGACCCTCTCCCAGCACAATTCTACGAGAATCAACCCAGTCAGAGCCAGTGGTAGGAGCAGGCTGATTTAAACAAGCTAAATCCTTTCCATCTAACTCATGTTTCTAGAAAATTGCATGAATGCTAAATTTCGATTCACTGGATTAATCTAGTGAGGAAAGATGAAGGTAGAAAAAAGTTTAAAGTCATGAATTAGGACAACATTTCCAATAAAAAAAGCCTTTGAAAAATTCTTTGAATTTCTCATGAAATACAGTATACACAGTTTTGAATGTACTAACCTGTAATGTTAATAGATATGGAGAACTATATAACAATATACATTGTTTAATTCCGAAGTGTTTCTTGTTTGGAACAATTCATTGCATTATCCTTTCTATTGCATTCACTTCCATCTTCTTAGACTTTTTTTTCTCTTATTCTTGTCTGAATAATTTTCTCATTTGCCCCCTATAAGCTGTTGAAGGAAACTCCATCACCCTTATCAGGTGATTTGAAAGATGTCATTCACTACTCTGTGAGTGGTGGGAGCAAAATGTCCCCTTGAGTTTATACCAACATGCATAAACTCTATTTTAAAAATATAAATTCTTTATTTTAGATTAGTTTTAGATATATAGAAAGGTTGTGAAGACACTCCATGGTTCCCATATGTCCAACACTCAGTGTTACCTGTTATTAAAACCTAATATTAATATGGTACATTTGCCACAATTAGTAAACCAATGCCCTCATTATAACTAAAGTCCATACTTTATTCAATTGGGTAGCCCACACTTAAGTAGTGAAGAATTATGCTTAATTTCCTTGAGTCAGAGCATATGCATATAGCGTGCCAAAAAAATGTACGAGTACATTTCGGTCAACATTGCTTAAGCAGTAGTTTGCCATAATCAGAAGTGTCTGGATGCTGATGGTAACCACTTTGAGCACCACTTGTAATTGCAGGAGTCAACCGTGACTTGTATTCATCTTTTGTTATTGGTATATATTGACTATTACTTTAATACAGTTTTCCTTTCTTAAAATGTGTATACATTTTCTTTTTTGTCACCCTCTGTATATATACATACATTATTTGGATTCTTTCTGTATGGGAGGTTTGTCTATTCACTCCCATTTATGTATTTATTCAGACATTTATATTAGTTGGAATCATAATTTTTTTATACTTTAATTATACTGAAATACCATTTTGTTTTCAAATTGTTCCAGCTTTGGCCATTGAAAGCTCTTTCAGTTGGTTCTTATGTCCCTTTGACATCTTTAAATTACCTTCATTGTTGTGTGTGTGGTATGTGATGTGTGTGTTGTGTGTTTAAGAAGTTCTTTACATTCTGACACTGTAAGATGCTCCAGACTCATGTTGTATAATTTCTGCTTTAGTACTGAATTAGCCTTTTTTTTTTTAAACAGCTAGGATTTGATGTCACTCATAGCGGTGTAGGCACTCCAGCTCTCTTTTTGTTACTGTTTGCATGGATTACGGTTTTCCATCCTTTCACTTTGAACCTATATATTTGTGTTTTAAATGTAAAGTATATATTGTAGACAACAAATAGCTGAGCCATTTTTTAATGTGTTTGGCTTATATCTGCCTTTTTATCTACTGTTTAATCCATATATATATATATATATATATATATATATATATATATATGGAGAGAGAGAGAGAGAGAATGTGTACACACTTTAAAAAAGGAAAAAAACTGTATTAAAATTATAATAGTATATACTGATAAGAAAAGATGAGGGTAAGGGGGATCGAATATATGGTGATGGAAGGAGAACTGACTCTGGGTGATGAACACACAATGGGATTTATAGATGATGTAATACAGAATTGTACACCTGAAATCTATGTAATTGTACTAACAATTGTCACCCCAATAAATTTAATAAAATAAAATTTAAAAAAGAAAAAAAAAAAGAAAAGATGAATACAAGTCATGCGTATACATTTTTTTTTGGCACTCCCAATATATGTATTCATTACTGATAAGATAGATAGGTTTTAGATATGCCATTTAACTGTTTTTTAAGACTTTATTTTTTAGAGCAGTTTTAGGTTTACAACAAAATTGAGAGGCAGGTGAAGAGGTTTTCCATATAACCATGCACCCAGATGCATAACTTCCCCCATTATTAATCACTTAACCAGAATCATAGTCACCGAAATTCCACAGTTTATCTGAGGGTTTACTCATAGTGTTGTACATTCTATGGGTTTGGAAAAGTACAATGACATACATTCATTATTATAATTAAATGTAGAGTATTTGCAGTGCTCTAAAAATCTGTGTGCCCCCTTGTCATCTCTCTTCCCCCCTCCCACTCCTGGCTACCATTGATGTTTTTATTGTCTCTATAGCTTTGTGTTTTCCAGAATAACATATAGTTGGAATAACATAATATATAGATTTTATAAAATGGCTTTTCTAATTTTGTAATATGAATTTATGATTTCTCCACATCTTTTCATTGCTTCACAACTCATTTCTTTTTAACACTAAATAATGTTCCATTTTCTCAATGGACCACAGTTTATATATTCATTCATCTACTGAAGAACATCTCAGTTGCTTCCAAGTATGGCAATTAAGAGTAAAGGTGCAATAAACATGTGTGTGCAGGGTTTTGTGTAGTGGACATAAGTTTTCAGCTTCTTTGGGTAGATATCAAAGAGCACAATGCCTGGGTTGTATGGCAAGAATACGTTTAGTTTTATTTTTAAAATGCCAAACTGTCTTCCAAAGCAGCTGTACCATTTTGCATCCCCACCAGTAAAGCATGAAAGTTCCTGTTGTTCCACATACTTGCCAACATTTGGTGTTGTCAGTGTTCCAGATTTTTGCCATTCTAATAAATGTGTAGTGGTAACTCATTGTTGTTTTAATTTGCATTTCTCTAATGACATATGATATAGAGCATCTTTTTATATGTGATTAGCCATCTGCATATCTTTGATGAGATGTCTGTTAAGGACCATTTTTTCATCTGATTGTTTGTTTTCTTATTGTTGACTTTTTATAGTTCTTTTTTGTATTTAGGATAATAGTTCCTTATCAGATGTGTCTTTTGCAAACGTTTTCTCTCAGTCTGTGGCTTGTCTTCTAATCTCTTGAGATTGTATTTCACAGAGTAGAAGTTTTTCATTTTAATGAAATCTAGCCTATCTTTGATGTTGTATCTAAAAAGGCATAGCCATACTGAAGTTCATCTAGGTTTTTTTTCCTATGTTATTGTCTAGGAGTTTTATTGCTTTGCATTTTCCATGTAGGTATATAGTCCATTTTGAGTTAAAATTTATGAAGGGCGTAATGTCTCTGTCTAGATTCATTTTTTGCACATGATGTACAGTTGTTTTAGCACCATTGTTGAAGAGACTATCTTTGCTCAATTGTATTGCCTTTGCTCATTGTCAAAATACAGTTGATTATATTTATAGGGGTTTATTTCTGGGCTTGCTATACTGTTCGCTTGTTCTATTTGTTCATTCAGTAATCCCACACTATCTTGATAACTCTAGTTTTATAGTGAGTAATAAGTTTGGGTAATGTCAGTCTTCCAGTTCTGATCTTCTTAAATATCGTGTTGACTATTCAGTTTTTTGCCTTTCCATATAAACTTTAGAATCCGTTTGTTGATATCCAGTAAGTAACTATGCTGGAGTTTTTATTTGGATTGCGTTTGATCTATAGATCAAGTTGGACAGAACTGGCATTTTAACAATATTGAATCTTTCTATCCATGAACATGTAATATTTCTCCGTTTATTTACTTCCTCTTTGATTTTGTTCATCAGAGTTTTGTAGTTTTTCTGATATAGGTCTTGCACATATTTTGTAGATTTATACCTATGCATTTCATTTTTGGTGGTACTATTGTAAATGCTATTGTATTTTTTATTTCAAATCTTATTTATTCATTGTTCATATATAGGAAAGAATTGACTTTTGTATATTAACCTTGTATGCTGTTTGCCATAATTACTTACTAGTTCCAGGATTTTTTATTTTGTTAGTCAATTATAAGGTGTGATCAAACAATATGGTGAATTGCTATATACCAGAAGCAATGTGTAACACAGAGTGTTGTCATGGTGGAGGATGATTTACATGATATTTTATTTATTTACGTATTTATTTGTTTTGATTTTATTATTGTTTTAAATTAAATGTATTGGGTGACAATTATTAATAAAGTTACATAGGTTTCAAGTGTACAATTCTGTATGTGGCATACTTTAAAACACACCTTCTGTCAGCCGTAGCTCACACACCACTGACTGCACAGAACAAGTTGAAACTTGTCACACATTGTTACCAAGGTTTGACATGTTGCTTCTAGTATTGTAGATCCCTGTCTTTCTGTTGGATGGCACTTGGCAGCAGCAGTCACCCTCTTTTGTGATCACAACGGAAAGGCTCCGGTGTTACACATCGCTTCTGGTACGGCAATTTCTGTCAAATAAAAGCATTGCAGTGTGTCTTCATTCACCTTATTCACTGGATCTGACACTATGAAACTTCTGGCTCTTCCCCAAAGTTAAAATGACCATGGAAAGTAAATGTTTTGAATCGATTCAGGACATTGAGGCAGTCATAGAAGCGCAACTGAAGACACTCATGAAAGAGGACTTCCAGAACTGCTTCAGGAAGTGGCAAGAATGATGGGATAAGTATGTTCGAAGTGAGGGGGAGTATTTTGATGGAGATTTATGACAATGTGTCTGTAATAATTTTTTTTTAATTTAAACATTTCACCATATGTTTTGATTACACCTCATATTTTGGATACTTTATGTGGTTGGTCACGCCAACTGCAAACACGAAGTTTTATGATTTCTTTTCCAATCTGGAGATCTTTCATTTCATTTCCTTGCCTAATTGAACTGGCAAGTACTACCAATCAGATTTCGTAAAGGAGTGGTGAGAGGAAATATCCTTGCCTTGTACCTGATATTAATGGGAAACGTTCTAGTATCTCACCATTAAGGATGATGGTAGCTGTAGGTTTTTTGTAATCTTTGTCAAGTTGAAGAGGTTCTCCTCTATTCCTATTTTCTGAGAGATTTTTATCGTGAATGGGTCTTAGATTTTCCAAATGCTTTTTCTGCATTTATTGATACAATTGTATTATTGGGTTTTGTTGTTGTTGTTTGTTTGTTGATGTGTTGGATTATATTATAGCAGGTCCTCAAATAACATCATTTCTTTCAATGTTGTTTCTTTATAACATTGATAAAAAAAATAAATAAAAGATTCCTACATTCCTAGCTGGCACCCCTGTCTGTGTGGTGTTTGCACATTCTCCCCACATCTGTGTGGGTTTTTTTCTGGGTAGTCCAGATTCTCCTCACATCCCAAAGGTGTGCAGACTCGGCGAATTGGCAAGTCTACATTGTCTCAGGTTGAGTGAATATGGGTGTGTGTGCGGGCGCGTGTGTGTGCATGCCCTGAGTCCTGTTCAGAGTGGGTTCCTGCCTTGCGCCCTGAGCTGCCTGGAGAGGCTCAGGGCACCCATGATCCTGTGCTGGAATAACTAGGTTAGAAAATAATTATCTTACTTATTTTTATTAATCATTCTTAAATGCATGTATAGCTCATATTTATTTCAATGTTTAGTATTAGAAGTGCTTTAGGTCTTTATTTAGAAGTTTGGTGACATTTTTGTGACCAGAAATATGCTATGGGAACTTAACTCTTATTTAGATCAATTAGCCTATGGTAAAATTGGTTTTGTCGTACGTAGTTTTGCTTGAAATCACTGTTTCTGAGAACCAACCAAAGAAGTTAAGTGAGGACTTACTATAATTGAGTTTTGAATGTTAAAACCAGTCTTTCATACCTTGGATAAAGCTCACTTGGTTGTAGTTATAATTATTTTTATACATTGTTGGAAAGGTTTAGTTCTTAAGGATCTGCTATATTTTCAGACTGGCTGATGACTGTCTTACATTCATGACCAGAGAGTCTTCATTAAGACCATAAAATAGAAACCAAACCCTACTGTTTCGTTAATTTTAATTTTGTCTCCTTTCTATAGTTTCATACTTCCGTGATTCATTCATTGTTCAATGTGTTGTCCTTTCTTCTTACTTGGTTTCCTTTTCCTTATACATGGAAACACCTGTTGTTCAAGCCTAGCTCTGTGCGCTGACTTGCTCCAGTAGGTCACAACCTGCAAACACACAGAAGTCTACCTGTAGGCTGAGCATTGATGAAACAGCTCCATTCCAAACTACACGGCATGTGAAGGGTTTCAAAAATTGTATCTACACTCAAAATTGACAAAATTACGGTAGTGTAATCTGTCTGGATAATGAAAAAGAAAGTTCTGAATGGAAGCGTTCTTTCATTCAGAACTTTCTTTGTCATTATCCAGAATACTGAATACTGAAAGGAAAGAAAAGAGATTCATTTAAAGTGAATACATGTAGATTTTTAAAATTTAATTTGGAATGTTCATAAGTATATTTAAGGAATATAATCCAAATAGGGAAAATACACAAATTCCATTTATATGTATAAATTAGTATTATATTTATAATAATTATTATACATATATTGTTATTCCTGGAAAATAGGTATTCTGTTCCATCAGTTATCAATTCATTTCAGCTTACTTCTTTCTGTAATTATAGAAAGAGATTTCCACTCTGAGTGCAGTGTTTAGTGAATTCATAATTGCACAGTTGACCTCTTGGGTTCATGTTTTTGAATATGTGTCAGTGTGGCCTGGAATAATAAGTGCCTGCATCAATGCTCTTCATCTTTTCTTCAATGTGATTTAAATGCATTGTGCTTATATTGGAATACAAATGTGTCACTCACTATTGAGTATGTCATTCTGAAAATGCAGCCTAGATGCTATTCATTTTCAGGTGAAAAAAATTCCATCTCTTCTAGGGACAGAGGGGCAGTTCATCCTCTGATAACCATGGAGATCTACCGAGGTTGGGTACACGCTCATGTGTGTGCTCCATATCAGAAGAAAATAGCTGTACAAAGATCACAGAAGTCACAGTTCAGCCTGTAGGGAGGGAAGTGCGCACACTCAGGGTATTACAGATTCACACACTTTAGATTTAATTCCGATACTTGGTGTTTCCGATCAAACCTATTCAAAATTATTACAAAATGAAAGCAAAGTGAATCGAACAGTCATAGAAGATTTCAAGCACGTAAATTTTTAAAAAGAGTTGATTTTTTTCCTAAGGCAAAGTCATTATGTGCAAACCAATAATCTCTTTAGACCAGTTTGAAATAGTTCATCTCATTCTGTAGTCCATCGGACTATCCATGCACTTGATTCATTTAAAAATATACTGAAATGAGGTCCTTACCATGTGTTGCAAGTCACTATATGATTTTACTCCTGGCACCATTTCTCCTTCCCCCTGTCTTTTAACTTTGCATCTGCTCTTGCCTCTGCTTTTTGGGCTTTTTGCCTAGGTGTATACTTGACTCATCCTCCCTCTGTCCCTCATCAATCTTTGTGTCACTATCCTGCTTTCTCTGCTCTATTTCTCAACTCTATTTTCTGCTTTCTTCAAATTATATATGTATACATGTATATATGTATATCTATATATTTATCTATCTATGTACATATATCTACATCTATCTTTATCTATCTATCTATCTATCTATCTATCTATCTATCTATCTATCTATCTATCATCTGTCTATCATCATCATCTATCTATCTGATTTGTTGGTGATCTGACCTCCCCGATTCTTACCATATTCCTTCCAGAATGTAAACTTCCAAAAGAAAATACCTTGTCTGTTTTACTATCTTATCTTCAACACTTAGAACAGTGCCTGGCATATGATAGGTGCTCATAAATATTTGTTGAATGAATGAAAGAATTCAATATCTCTTTTTTCCTCTTATTCTAAGTACTATACTGTACAATCAGGTTAAATTAAAATCCATCAAATTTCTGTGAGTTTTCAAACAGAGTAGTGATAGGAGAGCAAAAATGATTGTAAGAGTCATTTCACAATAGCATAGTACCTTTGAATTGTGCCATTGGGCTAGAAAAGCCAACACCCCTCCCCCCAGAAAATCTAGATAGGTAACAAATTTCCAATAAATGAATAAATCAACTTGATATTAATTATGCCAGATTCTTTTAAGTTGTAATAAAATATGATAAATTCCAGTGTTTTAAAATATCTACAATAGGGAACATAATTTTATGCTTGTGGATATTTCAACCTGATCTAATTACCCTCCTCTCTTTAAACTTAGCTTCCTAATAATCTTAGTATTTCTCTTACAGTTATAGCTATCGACTCAAACATTCAGTCTTACAATTTTTATGACATGTATAATTCTCATGCTTTTGCTTAAACCCTTTTTCCTATTAAATTGGACATCATATCATATATGACTCAGGGGAGGAGGTGTTTTTTTGTGCTTCTACTTTCTTATCCAGGCCTGCAATGAGGATGTGATGATGGAGAGCCAGTCACTGTCTTGAGGATCACAAGGATGGTAGTATAGAAAGTTTGGCTCCTCTGAAGACTCCATGAATTCACTATGTTAGTTATTGTGTGTTGTGAATTGTCTTCATTTAAACAAGAGACAGTTGAACTTCTATCATGTGTAAGCTATCCTTATTTTAGATTGCCCATTACACATATTTAATTCCAATCCTAACTGATACACACCTCACAAATAAATCCTCTTTATTCTATTGCCACCTTTCCACTGGATAATCATAAATGTTTTCTAGTTTGTCTTCTTGTATGCAGTTCTTCATGTAATGCTGCCAGATTGATTTTTCTTCATCTTGGCTCTGTTAGTCTTTCAGCTCAAAAGGCTTTGATAGCTCACTTTGAGCAACATAATAAAACTATATACCTTCATCTGACAGTTAATATCTTCTATAATGTTGCATTAACCTATTTTACCACTTTAGCTTTCTTCATTCCTTCCATTTGTCCTGCATTTTCACCACAGTGAACTATTCTACCTGGTAGGCCACCACCTGACAATAGCTGCCATATCTGTAGCCTTTTTGGATCAACTCTTGCTGTGTCCGTTCTTCTTTCTGTACTACTATGCACTATATACTATAACATGTCATCTGTAGTTCTCCTATAGTGCCATATTCTACCTAATATGTTGGTTATCGATGTAAATTTATTTTGAGAGTAGTGATTCTATTTTATTTAATTTGAATACCCTGTAGGTTTTTATACATAATGAAAACTCAAGAAGTAATTATTAAATAAATGGATGGATGGATGAGTAGATACTGGCCATGTTTCTTTTTCAGTTCCTTACATCATTTCACACTCTGATTCCAACACTGGCAAATCTATTCTCCTTGAGACGAGAGTGGAATCTGATTATTTTCTGATTAATCACCTTGACTACATTCCACTCTGATTCCTAAATAATTTTCTGAGATAAAGAGTAATTGAGTGTTCATGAAGTTTACTTTTTTCTCTCTGTGGAACACCCCATTACACTGAAAAGAATATGTGCTAATATTTGCTGTCTGCTTGCTTCTGTTGAAAGAAGAAAGGTGGAGAGAAGAAAAGTGAAACTGAGGCATGCACATGATTTTCCAAAGAATATTACGTATTCTTGGTATCTTTGATCTGTTACCTAGAAGAAAAATGTTTTTTGTTTTGTTTTGTTTTGTTTTTACTTGTCTTTCCTTGAAATAAGATTAGGACATTTCTTCAGCCTACTGAAGCCTTTGTTTTCCCACTTGCATAGTTTTATCCATACAGTTTACCTGTAACTTCAATCTTTATAGCAACTAGTACTTAGATGACACGTTACAGACAATCAAAAGTACCCAGACTCATCAGGTCTTCACAGTAATCTGATAATGTAAACAAGGTGGAAATTTATTTCCACACATACAAAAGAGAAAACTAGAGTTCTCAGAATTTGTATCATGTTTTCCCAAAAATAAGACCTAACCGGAAAAAAAGCCCTAGCATGATTTTTCAGGATGACATCTCCTGAACATAAACCCTAATGCGTCTTTTGGAGCAAAAATTAATATAAGACCC
Source organism: Rhinolophus sinicus (assembly GCF_036562045.2). NCBI lineage: Eukaryota > Metazoa > Chordata > Mammalia > Chiroptera > Rhinolophidae > Rhinolophus > Rhinolophus sinicus. The sequence continues at coordinate 76,869,908 of NC_133752.1, forward strand.
GGTCTTATTTTTTGGGAAACACGGTAATTTTTCTTAAATCATGTATATATAAGTGACAAAGGACTCAGGTGCTTTGATTTCTAGTCCAGAGTTCTCCTTTGCATTTCTACTTTCTTATTCAGGTCTGCAATGAAGCCACAGTTTTCTTCTTCCCCTCTCCCCCAAAAAAGAAGTGATCATATAACCAGTTAATCTAAATTAATCAAACTTATGCATATCAACTATATCTGTTTATACATATGGCAATACATAAGTAAAATGTCTTGCTTGTTTCTTTTCTTCCTACTTTTTCTTATAACTGTCTGTCTACCACCATCTATTATCCTGGTTCCAGGCACCACGATCTCTCACATGGATCACTGCAAAAGCCGCCACAAACATCTCCCTATTTCTGCCCTTGCCCCATTAAGTCCATTCTCTAGGCAACAATGATCATTTTCTTTTTCTTTTTTACTTTTGACATTCAATATTATTGTATATTAGCTGCAGGTGTACAGCATAGTGATTAAACATTTATATAACTTACAAAGTGATCTCCCCAATTAGTATAGTAACCACCTGGCACTATATACAGTTACTACAGTATTGACTATGTTCCCTAATCTGTACTTTATACCCCATGTGACTGTTTTGTGCCTACCAACATGTGATAATTTTAAATAACTCATAATTTAAATAAATCATTGAAAATAATTTTCTAGGCAGATTGATTATTTTAAATAAATCAGGTCATGTAATTTCTCTGCTTACAACTGCACCATGGTTTAGAATTGTCAGAAAAAATACAGAACATCCAGATAATTTAAATAGAAAAACGCATGATATTTTATAAATAAGCATGTCCCAAATATTGTATGTAGTGTACGTATGCTAAAAATGTATTTGTTGTTTATCTGAAATTGATATTTAAATGGGTGTCTGTCTTTTTTATTTGCTAAAGCCAGCAATTCTACACAGGTTGCCATAATAAAAGCAAACTCCTTCCCATGGTCTCCAAGCTCCTGTGTGGGAGGCCTCTCTGACCTCTCTGACTTTGTCTCTTATTACTCTCTCCTTCACTCTGATTGTTTCCTAACAGGTCAGACACTTTTACTTCAGAGCCTTTGTTCTGACTGCTCTTTCTGCCTATCAGCTACCCGAATCACCTGTTTAATACTGCAAACCATCTTCCCCACAGCATTTCTGATCTTGTAACTGAATTCTGCTTGTTTTTCCATAGCACTCATCTCCCTCTTGCGTGTATATTTATTGGGTTTATTGTGTATTATCTGCCTTTCTTCACTCGAAAGAGAGCTTTACAAATGCAGGAATTTATGTTCAGCATTACACTCCAACCACCTAGAAAGTTGCCTGGCACATAGAAGGCATTCAATTAATATTTGTTGAATGAATTACTGATAAAATATAGAGATGCAGAGGATGTGAATCGAAAAATTGAATAACAATCTTTCATGCAATAAGGAGATGGATAAAATGTAGGTAATTACAGATTGAAATAAAGGCTAAAACATTGTATTCTGTTTATAGCCTATTTATAGACTTATTTGTGAGAAGAAGATACATTTATGTAAGATAAATACAGACCACATTTTTTTTCCATTAAATGTCTGGATATTGCTATTGCCTAAGTGCATCATTCTTTTGTTACGTGTTATTTATTTTCTGTTGGCTTTTAAGGATTGGAGTGTTTCTGTATGACTTTATTGATGTCAGTAAAATAACAAAAATGTTCAAATGAAGAAAAGAGAACAATGGACTTGTTTGACATTTTCACTGTAATCTCCTATTTAGAAGGGTCAACATTATTTTTCTGGGCAAGCATGGCAGAACAATCTGTACTAAATGTTACAGCTTCCAGAAAGCCCACTTTGTTTGTGTTCAACTATATTTTTACCCAGTACAATATTATCACATTCATGTCCTAGATTCTGGGTCTCAGTCCTAAAGATTAGACAAGGTTCTTTTAAAAGCTTGCAAAGGAAATTAAAGTTTTCACGGTGGTGATGAGGCAGAGAGGGAAAGAAAGAATAATAACGGGTCTGTTTCTTATAGAATGAGGATAGATTGTTATGTCTCTTGGACATACAAATAGATTATATGTTTACTAAAGGTCAGCCCATTATTAGGGGAAATTGAGGTGTTCAAAAATAACTGCTGGCACATCCCATATCAGTTTTTCCTTGCAATTTTCAGATGCCAGAATATTAGCCATAACTAATATGTGCTTTCTTATTGCAAATAAGCAAAGTAGACTGGTGAACAAAATTGGATGAGAAAATGGAAGAAAAGTGTTTAGGTGGAAAATGAATGTTTTCCCTCTCTATTCTCTAAACTTGCTCTGACATTATTATTTCACTTTTGTAGTTAAAATAGTAATGTAATATAAAATGAGAGCTATGGGGAAATGCAACAGTGGCTGTGGCACATGAACATTAGAGCTCAAAGACTTACCTGGCACGAGGCAATAATAAACGTCCGTAGAATTCTAACTTGATGATCCTTTCTGACAGGTCAGCTTTAGAGACAATGGGGAAGAACAATAACTTTGAAACCTGACGAACCTAATAAAAGCCTTTTTATTTCTCTTTTAAAAGGAATACACATCATTTTTTATATATCTATAAGTTGAAGTTATAGTGACTTTCATTTTAAAAATTTATTAAAGACTCAAACTTATTTAAATTGGTCAAATTTAGGTTAACATAAGGAGAATGAAGAGCATAGGAATCATAAATAATATAAAAGCATGGTCATGATATCTAAATCTCTATTATCTATATCTATCTATCATCTATAATATCTATCTATCTATCTATCTATCTATCTATCTATCTATCTATCTATCTATCTATGAATCTCTTGACCTATCTTTTTTTTTCTTTTCTAAGAAAGGTACCTGTTTGTGATTTTATCTAGACCAAATAAATCTCATGGTTTCATATTGTCATGAAATGTTCTTGTGGTAGCAGTAGCCATAATTATTTCATAGTAAATTTTTTTTTTTTATGGATGAAACACTTTTACTTGAGAAAATCGTATCTCTCAGTTACTTTACTGTAAAAATGAAGGCCTTTAACTAGATTTCTAAGTAAACTCCTCTTCCTACAAGACTACTTCTTAGTATTATAGCTTTTCCCTTACTGTGTTTACAATGCAAAATCCAGTGATAGAGATTAGATTTTCAAATGATTCTGACTTAGAAAACTTTTATGAATATTAGAAAGAATTAGTGAAGTTTCAAGGAAGTAAATTATAAAACACTTGACTATATCATAACTGCATCTTATTTAGGAAAAATTAAAATATAATCGACAAATTAAAGGAAGACTGCATTGATTTTTTTAAAGAGAAAGGATATAGAAAAATGGAAACATGTTGTTTTAAATAAAAGGGATCAATTACCTACTTGGCAATGACTACAGGAATTTCTTACCCTTAACCTTACATGCACCCCTTTTCCCCTCCTCACCCCCCCCACACACAGACTTAGGCAGACATGAAGAGAAACATAGACACGGAGAGATAAATCAGAGAGTACAAGTTTAATGTGCTTAAATTAGCTATCCCGTAATTCCAAAATAGAATGCCCTACTTCTGGTTTCAGAATAATTTTATTCTTCACTTAAAATATTTTGAGCTCTATCTATTCCAGTAATAAGTTATATCTGGAAAGGCATTTTGGAATCGCGGGAAGGATATGCTATTATAATTAATGATGCATCTTGAGTTCCAATGTCACCATTTATTGCCTGCTTGACCTTGGAAAACTTTGTAATTTTAAACCTCTGTTTTCTGGTTTATAAAATGGAACACTGATTCCTGCTTCTCTAAGCAATGCAATTCCTTTGGTATTGACAAGATCAAACTAATTCTAGTAGAGCAGGGCAAGTTTAAAACTACCTAGTTAAATGCAGATATATATGATGTGAGGAGAGTATATTTACAAGTTCTTTTAAATGTGTATGTATTTATAATGTGGATACACTACTAGCTCATTAGTTACAGAAGACAGAAATCTTGAGTCACGGAGAAATCATAATTTATGTACCTTAGTTTGCTGCTGCTTTCATTGTGAATGATTGTATTATTGACTATCTGAACAAAGAGAGTGAAATAGGAATTGCCAAATGATGCTTGGCTTAAATAAATGAAATAAGTCCATTTGTATTACACAGTGAAGACACTGCATGTTAAAGTATCATGAACACGGGACTAACTCTTCAGAGCTTGCTCCTCTATCTTCTTTATTTTATGCTATTTAACCGTAAGTGAACAAAGACAGGCTTGGTCATCATCTCTCTGCTTCTTCTTCTCATAGTGGAGCTAGAACTGCGGCCACTTCTCTGGCTGTATGCTAGAGATGCTTCTGCTCTCCTACACACCACAGGTATGGTTGGGGGTGGGGGGACATCTCCTTTGCTGTCTGTATCACTCTCTCTGCTTATGTGTGTTCTGGGAAGAGGGTTATAGTTATCTTTTGCATGACCTTTTTGGGGAGAAATTTGGAAAGAACTCTGCCCTATGATTCAGTCCAGATTATCTGGAAGGTCTATATTTAGTTTTCAAAGACCCATTCAGGTAATGATAAAATGCTTTAAAACTTCCTTGGCAAAATATCCTTTGTGAGCTTCATGGTTTGGGGTTGCTGTGCTTTGATGCAGATCCCATAATCACTTTTTTTTTTCCTTGACCTTACGGCTGTCATAACATCATAACCTCACCATGGTTCCTATCTTTTTATTTTTTACTTTCTTTTTCTTTTCCCCACACCTTGTTTCTTAATACCCTTTACTCCCAGAGCTGCTACAGTCATACGTCTCAGGTTTATGCCTCTTATTTTAGGAAGGGGCTTGTGGATCTCTCAAATACTTCAGTTTCCAGTGTTACTTGGTTTTCCTTTGACCAATAAAAAACTTTTCTTATTTCAGTTTTGCTTAGCCAGAACTATGGGGTAAAGCAATTATACATCCTAGTTTTTCTTGAACAGTCCCAATTATACCTGTTTTTCTTGAATAATTATTAATAACTCTTTTTTTTTTCCACTCTCAGTTTTTTCCTAGTCTGTATGAAAAATTATATGGTCTCCTAGCTGTAAGAAAAAATGAAGATGACTAACCTAATTCATCTTGTCTTGTGAGTGATTAGAAGTGTTATAATTCTTCACACAAAGAACTCTCTGGAAACTATCCTAATAGGAAGACAAAAAGGATTATATCTAAGACATCAATTAAACATTAAACAGAGTTTTTGGTGGAAATTGAGTAGCAAAATAAAGCATAGCAAAATATAGGGGAAGACATTGTATGTTATGGTTGATGTTTAGAGATAGGAAGGAGGATATACAATCAATCCTAAACATGTTCCTTGCCCATAAAAATGCTGTTAGAACTCTAGTTAATCAGAGACATATCTTATGTGGGGTCTTTCTTACTTGAAGTTGCCACTTATGATGTTTGACACTTTCTTACCTCTACCTGCAATGTCCAAAAACACAGAAAATACGTCATGCTCACCAGCAAGACTTGCAAAGTGATTCCTGGAAAATCCTTCACAATTATTTACATTTTACTCTAACACGTTCCGTAAGCAGTATCTCTAAACACCTACTGCTTTAGACAAGTTGCTTGTTATTCATCTTCAATTTAAGCAAGGCATTACTCATTCTCTCTTTTTAGACAAGGATCAGTTCTGAGTATAAAAGCAGAAGCTCTGTGGACATCAAAGAATAACATGATATGTAGGTGAACAGCTGTTTCATAAGTGGTACGATAGTGACAAAGGCATACATGACACTAAAAGTGGAAATGTTTTCTACAGATAAAGGAAAGGATGTCGAATTATATTCACAAAATGCTTATTTTCTCATCCGGAATCCAAATAATGTGAAATGGCAAACACACGAGCGATGTTTGTCCTCTATTTTTATAAGAACAGGATAGAGGACCTTAAAAAGTTGATATTAAATAATTCATAGGGTCTATTTCATTATTCTGGCAGAGATTGTCTGATTTCTTATCACTTCTACACTTATACTGTAAAATAAGAGGTGATATTCAAGTGGATAATCTTATAGCATCAAATTTTAAGTTAAAAATATTACCAAGAACCCAGAATGTGTAAGTTAATAAACGAGATATGATTTAATTGGGATAGTTCCTGGCACATAGTAGAAACTCCATGATGTAATGAAAAATAGAGTCCTTTGTTTAAGAAATGTATAATTTATTAAGAAGACTTGGGAGAATACACAATACACTGTATATAAAACAGAGTAAGTCCGGGATAGAAAAATACCACTTTTCTTCACCCCAGCCCCATTTATAGATTTCACCACACGTGATTACAACTCCAGTTTCTTTGTGTGTGTTGGTAGTCCCTAGTTGAGACTTTGATAAATAGCAAGGATTTCCTTTCATTTTTTCCTACTCAACTTAGGTCCAAGTGAGGTAGATAAAAGGCATGACTGGCTGCAGAGGTAGGAATGACAGCAGAAAATGAAAGGCAGGGCTGGCTGCAGAGCAAGAAATCTCAGCCCCTTTTTGAAACTCGTTGTTGAAACTTATCACCAGACCCCAAGACAGGATAGATGGTTAATAGTATAGGAGCCACAAAGATTGGCTGCAACCAGCTAGAGCCAACACAGCAACAGAGTTCACATAGCAGCATCCTTAAGACTCATTATACATTCATTATAATGCTTAACATGATAAAAGTCACACCCTAGGCCAGCCATGTTGGACACAGAAAGACAATAAAAGGACACAAAATGGCTAAGGGAGCCAGTCCAAGAAATCTCTGCCCATTCCCAGAAAACCCTTGAATATTCCTCCTATAAATTTGAATGAACAGCCCCTAATTCAAGGGACACTGATAATAGACTTAAACCCTGGGAGGAGTGCTGTCGCTCTGTCTATGGAGTAGCCCGCCACTTGTCTCTCCTCTGCTTAAAGAAACTTCTTGCTTTCCTTGGTGCTTGAATTCTTTCATGCACACTGCAAGAGCCCACTGGTCGGAGACCCCTCTGGGCCTCCCAAGGCTCGGGGGTTCCCAACCTCCCTACATCACCTGCATCACAAGTATTATGTCCCTTATCCGTTCCCCTCTAACCCTGTAAAATAACTTTCCTCCTTATGGATTTATTCAAAACCAAATAAAGCGTCTTTAATGAGTATAACTTAAACATGAAGGGATTCACTTAATTTTACTACAAACCCAGTTATTTCAACAGGAATATCACATTCCTCCCCCCACCAAAAAAAAAAAAAAGTCTCAACTTGTGACTTCAGCAGAGTCTCAGGGATTTATGGAGTCCTGCACTCCTTGGCTATTGCAACACAACAGGTCCAGCATGGCACCCTGGGGTACAGACAAAAGCAGAAGAGAAGAGTTGTGCCCTGATGGCTAGGTGACAAGTGAAACTTTACTCCCTAACTCTCAAAAATGTTGGGGGGTAGTTAGGAAGAAGTTTTTATTCTTATTTTTCCTTTAAATATGGCACGCTAGAATTGTAAAAGATGCCAATGAGTTTATCCAAGAAGGTGATATAATTATTTCTCCAATTGCCAGGAAGTGAGAGTGAAGGTGGCAAAGCCAGCTAGCACTGTTTCTATTATCGCAGTGATTGGCATCATGAACTGGCAAAGGTATTGAGATTACCATGTAATCTGATTAACAGAAAGGTTTTTGGGAAAATGTACCTGGCTTTGCCCCTTCATGTTTTATATTTTAGGAGAAGATATTTTCCCAATATACATATATTGCGTTGAGTCAAACTAACTAGGGTAACATTTAAGATGCCTATATCATCCTAGGAGATTACAATAGCAAATGGCAAGCTTCTTGTGTTTATGTCTTGAGTATGCTAAAATTTTGAAATAGGCTTTCCAGCACACCACACTGGCTTAACATCTACAGCCTATTAATACCTTTCACTGGTGACAAATCTGCTCCTTAAATTAATAGTTGGCTTGAAGCATTTGCTGAGAAATCAATTGACAAGCGTGTCCTATATTTAGGGTATGTTTATAATGTTGCCCTTAAGGAATCTGCAACCCAATTGGGAGGCAAAATAAATATGCACAAAACAAAAACAGTAGGAGCTAAATTTGTAGCACTGACTCAAATTGTGAGAACAGTTCATAGAAGAGAGCCGATTACCTATAGCCACCAAAGACTTTATACGGAAGATTTTAGTTGTCTTGAACAAGTTGAAGAGGTCTTGAAGAATGAGGAGGTTTTAATAAACGGAAGTAATTAAAAGGAGTATTCAGGTGAAAATCACAGTATTTTCAAAGATTGGGGCAGGAGTAATGATTACGGTCTGGGAGCAAAAGGAAACTGATTTTTGCAAGAAGAGGATAAATGAAGGTAACTTCTGGTTTCTCAAGTTGCTTGTAGAAATCTCAGATGAATTTCAATCGAAATTCACAGGAAGAAAACATGGTAAATACTTGAATTAAAATTTGTGATAGTATTTATAATTTTTTTTTCTTTCTGTTTTCTAGTTTGAGACCCAAACCACAGATGAGATAGAGAAAGAAAGGAACAAGAGCAGTCTCAGAGGCAACTATGCTCTCGATGTTCCACTCATAGTTTGGCTAGTAGTACTGGTTAGGGGTGTTGGGACAGGCTGCGGTCTCACAACAAATGTGAGCAGACACTACTACTGCATGGCCTGTAGACCGATCAGTTCTTATCACTCATCCACACCGTTGAAAGTCTGCCTTATTCAGGCTTTTTACTAAGTATCCCGTTTTTCTCAAGCATAGTATCTAAAAGATAAAGAAGGTCCAAATTGGAGGTTATATTATTATTATTATTATTATTATTATTATCACCTTATTATTATTCTTAAAATCAAACAAAATCTTATCAAAGACCCAAATCGATAAAACAGATAAACTGTAATAGTGATTTTAGACCAAATGGATACTTTTTGCCGGGTGTTGGGTGAACTAAGTGCTTTACACACGTTTACATTTGTTGTCTAAAATAACTATCAGAAACCACTGTGAGGTCAGTGTCATCATCTGTTTTTTTTTGTTTGTTTTTTTTTTTTTATTTTGTGTGTGAGGAACTTGCCTTAGATCCCACATCCACTAAGTAGCAAAGCCCAGGGATAGATTCAAATTCACTTGATGTAAAAGCCTGCGCATTCAACCACTGTTTGAATTCCTCTCCAATAACAGAGGAGCTCCTCTGGATTAAGCTGTAACTGAGTCAGGAGAGGCGTGCCTGCTGCCATCTTTTCTCAAAAGAGGCATGCTGCCATCCTTGGGAGAACCCAAAGAATTATATAGAGAACAATGGGAAAATCATGAGTTTGGTTATTTTGAGTTATACAATGATATAACATTGTCCCAAAGAACTACTATTTAATTCCAAATGTTTATGCTCTTTCTTTAAATGTAATTTTGATATTAACAAGAAAATGCAAATCTAACCGTAATTCAGAAATAAAAGTTTTTCAAAGGTGCTCTAAGGATTACTTATTACTTATTGAAATGCAGATCATTTTAGTTAATCATGCTAGGATATTACAATTGGTTGGTTAGAACTCAAACTGTATGGCCCCATATAAATAATATTAAACGTTAGCTACATTCCATAAACAATTGATAAAAAGGCTGTGTTGTATGTGAAACATGTGACTTAGTACTAAAATTACATCATAACGTTATCTGTAAAGATATTTTTCTGGCAAATGGCTTCAAGTAAAATTTGGGTCATCCAGAAATCATCTTTCTGCCTTAACCCTTCACTGTCTCCACATACAAATGCATTGCTGCGGTGGGGTGGGCTGGGTCTATATTTCCCTGCATCCACTTTCCTTTTTTATTGGCATTGGAATGAAGATCTCTTTCTATTATAACGCATTTTTTATTATTACTACTAACTAAAGCAGGTGTCTGAACAAAGTCAGGAAAATGTAGAGATATAAGGTTCAGGACTCTTGAATGGGGAAAGAAATAGGAGTTTAAAGTAAACTTTACTGAGAGTAAAGACAGACATCAAGAGAGAGGGAACTTTGTCTCTTTGGCAATGCTGTCCAATAAAAATACAATGCAAGTAACATATGTGCAATTAATTTTGTTTTATTAGTTTCAGGTGCACAAGACAAAGCAATACTTAGACGTTTATCATTTATATCCTTCACACTGTGTGAACCCCACCACCCCCATTCACTATCCCTCTGACATCACACAGAGCCATTACATTTCCACTGTCTCTATTCCTAATGCTGTACTCCGCTTCCTGTAACCATATACATATATATATATATATACATACATATAATTATATTTGGTATTCATTATTGTTCAGCTTCAGGTGTACAGTGCAGAGATCAGGCATCTACATCATCCCTGAGGTGATCTCCCAAATAGGACACGTGTCCATCGGATACCCTATAAAATCTTTACATTATTGATTACGTTCCCCAAATTAATTTTCAAAACCCCATGGCCATCTTGTGGTTACTGACTATTTTCTAAACCTCTCACCTTCCCCCTTTGTGCAGTTAAATTTAATAGTAGCCATATTAAGGAACAGTAAAAAAAGGATACTACTTTTAATAATTCACTTTAGTTAACCCAATATATCTAAAACATTCTTTCAACATGTAATCAATATTGAAATTATGAATGAGATATTATTTACATTATTTTTTAACATTATTTTATTCTTTTTTTTATAATAATAAGTCTATAATCTGTTGTGTATTTTGCACTAACAGCACATCTCAATTTGGGCTCTAAATTTTCAATGGTTACAGTGAGTTTAGAAATATGTTCAACGAAAAAAAATGTGCACCATTTGTTTCTAAATTTAAATTCAGACAAATTAAATTAAAAATTTAGCTCCTGAGTTTCAGTAGCCACATTGGGAGTGCTAAATAACCACACATGGCAAGCGTTATAGACTGTCCACCTACATTTTCCACAAAGCTTTGACTAAGGAATCTCTGTTTTGAGGGGATTGTTCAGGGCTTTCAAAGTCATAAGTGTGTACATTTGTACTATATTGTTGTTTATATTTTGTCACAATGGAGGAAGAGGGAGTAGTAGGAACTGATAAATCTACATTTGAACATAATCCATTGGAGAATGATGCATTTTAGGATACGGCTGCCTCGGGAGGCCACTCCTTAATTATAAAGCACTTCATACTATTAAGACATAAGATTTTATGAAAGATCATTTAGGACTTATTACAAAATAGATTATTTCAACTATTTCCCAATTAAAAGTAATTGTAATTTCTAGCTGGGAGTTCTTATGATATACGTGGAGCATGCATCAAAGGTTAGGCTAGCATAGAACACAGGGGGGATTTGAATGGTCCATGAGCATCATGAGTACATGAGACATAGGAGTTAGAATACTATGATACACAAAGCAGATATATGCACCTAAGTAGAATGAAAATAACCTGCTCATGTGAACTTTAGCTTTCTGGAAATTTAAGCCTAGGGCTTACTGTACATTCTGGCCATTTTTATTGTTGATGAAATCAATACCATAGATTGTGATGAGATAGGTAAATTTCCATCTGCAGCGCAATCACCTATTCAAAAAATATCCAGTCCAGACAGATGAGGTGCAAAGCCAAAATGTGCCAGGTCACCAGCTTCCACGGGGTCTAATGGATGTTGCCATGTGAACAGCATTCTGTCAGAATGCACTTGGCTGAGGACAGTGACTATTTTCTCTGACTAAGACATAAAGCTTAGAGATACATTTTGGAGATAACCCCAAATAAGACTACTGAAGAGAACTTGCACTGCTAAATGTTTTGTTAATGGATGTCAATGTGGATTTGATGAATTTGAGGGTATTGTAGTGCACACCTGCAGCAGATGGCCTGTGCTATTCAGCTGCTCTTATGATTTAGCTACAAGTAGTTTAAATCCCAGCTGTCATCCTATAAGCACTGACCATAAATGTTAAGATTCACAAGCAGCATTGCCAGTGGCAAGAACACACTTATTGGGGTCATCCTGTTGTGGGAAACATGACTCAGCTGACCTTTTGGCCTCTGTGTTACTTAAAGATGCCAGAAGAAATTGCAAAAACGAAGTCTACTTGATCCATTTCATGATACTGCCAGAGAACACTTTGGTACAGTTACTAAAGCAATGCTAATTTTAATCCTTTATATTTGCATAGGGCTTTGTTGGTCACAAAATATTTTTTACATCCATCATCTCATTTTATTAATAAAATACCCATGAGAAATAAGCAGGACAGACGTTATTATTTCTATTTAATAATTAAAGAAACTGAGGCTCATGGAGGTATAAGGATTGGGCATGTGTAACTTGATGAGGTTCAAAATGGCAACTTGAATAAAATAATAGGGGAAATCAAGCTAAAAATAATCCATTTGGGTTAAGAGTATAGGATATGAGAAATTTCTCTCATAAGTTGTCTAGTGTTTATTTTCTTTAGCTTGAGGCTTCTGCTCTCTTACTATGGTACTATGAAAACTAGCTTTAAAAAGGATCTCTAGAATGAGGATGAGAGAACCCCCACCAAAAAAGCCATATTATTTGAGACAAGGTTGCCATTTACTCTCTTCTTGTTTCATAGTAATAGAATCCTTGATGTAAACCTTACATGTGGCCATCCTGAAAAGAATAGTATTTCTCATATTTCATTGCATGATGTTTTCTGACAAAAGTGATGTGAGCAGATTCTCAAAATTGTCCTTAGTGGAAATATATTAGTCAACATCAGCCATTCTATTTCTTCCAGGTGTTGAATACATTAATATAGAGAATTAGGAGCTTACCCAATAATTGGAAGAGCAGGGGAAGCAAAAGTCACAGGAACCACTAGTGTTTTTTTTACAGCTTGAAGTGACAGATTGGGCGGTTCTTAAGAGTTTTCTGGGGATACGCTGAAATTATGAAGTTTCTCTGGAAAGCTCTCGCCAATTATCTCTGTCAGAAGTTGCCACATGAGTTGTTCACAGAGCTCCCTGGGAAAGGTTATGACTCACAGCCCTGAGAACATATCTAACTACAACTGCTGCCAGAGATTACAGTCTTTCCTTTCTTCAGCCTCCAAATTGCAGGGGCATGACTCACATTGGAAACCATTGACCTGGAACTGTGGGGAAAGGGTTTGGGGAAACGCAATTCCTGACTTCTGTTTTGTCTTGCAGAGAAATCCTACAACGAGGTTGTGCTATTGATTTGACAACAGACAATCCAATACAGCCCACCTCTTTGTTCAACTCAGCATCCATAAATGGCATTTAACTTATATTTAACTTCCAAATAAAGACCATGACAGTGCCACACTGTGCCTACCACAATGCCACTCCTCTTACATAAATGGGCCGGTGCAAAGTCGCGTATGGCATTTATCTACCTCAAGATTATGCTCATTGCTTTTTTAGCTCACTCATTTTCCCTTCGAATGATACTATAACTTAAGTATTGATGTTAACTATTACTAATATACCTGATAGTCATTAGAAAGGAAATGTGAAAAGACAAAAATCAGTTAATACATAAAAATATACACATGTCATGGCCAAAAGTAAAATATGCATAGCTACCATTGTCCTCCAGTTACACAGCTATAATTTACATTTAGAACTTTTTTCTTTACTGTTGTTTCCTTTGCCATCAGGTGTTACCTAAGTGGGTCATGGTGTTTTACTGGGCGGGATGTAAACCTTATTTATTAAAGGTTTCTAGCATTCATTACCCTGTATATATCACATTGGCACAGCTTTTCGTTACTTTTAAACTAGTGAACATAGGAGTGCTAAGCGGTGCTCTCAATAACAATATCTTAGACTCCAGAGATATACCCTTCCATTATCCTCTATGTGGTAGCAACTCTATTTCCTCTTAATAGCCAGGAACAATCACCCCAGCCAGAAGGATAACTCCTTTATTTGTCTGTAGATTTGGTGACATGAGGAATCCAAAATGACCTGGTGGAAATTTTAGCTTCCAGATCAAAGGAGCTCTTATTTAATCCCGGATAAAATCCTCCTTGGAGAACTTGAATCACTAATCCCAATATAGTTGTAGGGAGCTAGAATAACTATTTTCCTAATTGGTCACTAAGGATATTAGCAGAGGAGCTAATCCCTCTTCTGCCTTTTGATTCCCAGATTCAAGTTACCTTACTAAGGGATAGAGAGCACCATATATTGATTTTTAGTTTCAGAGCGTAGGTGTTATTCGTTGCCACTGCCATTGAGTCCTCAGTTTACATGAGGCAATTCCAGAGTTGTCTAACATATTTTTACTTTATCTTCTTTTGGCACTTTCATTCCAATTGAATGCTAACTTACATGTCAATCCTAATTTGTTGACATATTTCAGTGCTCCTCTGTGTTGTCAAAAAAACTCATAGGAAATCCATTTTTAATTTTTAGATTAAAACTTTATATCAGTTTTATATAGGCTTGTGTCATCAGTGTGGTAAAGGGTAAGAGAAGGGCATTATTATTATCATTTAGAATTTTTTTCAAATTATACATTCCTGAGTAGTATATTTCCCTCTCCATCCTGGCAAGTTTTGCAGAAAGGTATAGAGTAGAACCTCATTAAGAGAGGGATAACAGAAAAGGACTGGAATAAAAGCAGATGGGCATAATATGAAAATTTTCTGATGTTCGTTTAGATATCATTCACGAGCCTTGGTTAAAAGTCATAGCTATAAGCAGTTATAGGTCTTTCACCCCGTGTTGCTATCCATACCTATACACTCATGATTTCAAAACCACAATCGTGTCCAAATCTATAATCCTGACTTATTCTTTGAGATCTAGCATTTTCATCTACTTCCTAGACATATATAGCCATTTATTATCATTTATAACCTATTTCACAGGTTATTGTAAAGATCTTATGACTTAATACCCTAGTATGATTTAATAAGTACAGTAAGTAGTCAGTAAATGCTGGTTAAAATATTGCTAATTGTATAGGCAGTGCCTTCATAGACTATTATAAAAACATCTGGACATTCTCAAAACACTTATTTAATGCACATACAAAGTTTGTAATTCTATTCTTTGAGATAGGGGCCATTTACCCACCTATGTGGTGTTTTCAAGGATGTAAGTTAAGTTAAATTTAGGAATTCTTGGGTTACACTAATGTTTGGGTCCTGCTGCCTCTAAGGATGATGGGATTACATGTCCCATGTAACCATGTTTTCTCTCTTTCTTTTCTGGGTAGTATATACACAAATCAGATTTGAAATATGGTACGTCAGAAAGGTCTGAACTGAGAGTCTTTGAATGACACTCCAAGCAGAGGTGTGTTAAATTGAAATAACAATAGTTACATGATTAGTTCTCACTGTGTCAGGCACTGTTCAAATTCTTTTGATAGGTTTGCTCATTTTATACTCATATTATCCATATGTAATAGGTAATATTGTTATTCCCGTTTTACAAATTAGGAAACTATAGCACAAAAATATTACATCAATTCGTTTTTTTAGTTTTTTTTTTTTTTTTTTTTTTTTTTTATATAACCGATGACCTCAAGATTTAGAACTTTATTACAACAGCCATTTATTTAGTTCACAATTCTGTGAGTCAGCAAATTGATCTGGGCTCATTTGGAAAGTTCATTTGTTATGGCTGGGCACACTTATGCTTCCATGGTTAGTTACACATCAGGAGAAATATAAATATTTTAGGGGGCTCTGCTTCTAGGGGTTGAATAGATGTTGGCTGGCTTGACACTGGTGACTGGGTCATGTGTTACGCGTCATCCAGCAGACCATTCTAGGCTGTTCAAATTCTAATTTAATATAGAGAGAAAGAGTGAAAGAGAGCAAGGCCTAAATTTGGAAGTGGCACAACTCCAATTCCACCACATTCTATTGATTAAAACGAGTCATAGTGCCAGCCAACATTCAAGGGATGGGGCAGTATATGCCATACTCAATGGGAGGAGAAACAAAGTGACACTGGATACTGGCAGGAGTGTTATGTCCATTTGCTGTGTAGCATTCAGAGTGAGATGTGTGGAGAAGAGAATATCTAAATTTATTGGGAGTTCTTTAATTTATCAAGCCCAGTTATTTGAACGGCTACCCATGATATTCTCTCAAAGTTATAGTGAAACAAATATTAGTATTAACCTTCAAAAGGCTTCTCTATCCTGAAATTCTGTATCTGCCTTAAGGTGCAGAGAGCATTGCTACAAAACACTGGCAAGTTAGCTTGAACATTTTTGAAAGCTTTTACTTGCTGTTATGTTCTTGAAGACCTTTACTATGAAAATTCATCTACAATGGCTTTGAGCTATCTCTTACTTTTCTTAAATTTATTCATCAAAGAGCAAATGGAGAAAGATTGCTTTGTGATTGTTACTCTAATCTAAGATTGTCTCATCTTTCTCTAAAATTAAATAGTTTTTAAGCAACCATTTATTGAGCTCCTTCTATAAGACAGGCACTTTGCTACAAGAATTGAGATACAAGACAAAAAGACATGTTCTTTTGTCCTGATTCAAGATGTAAACAGATATATATATATATATATATATATATATATATATATATACACATATAATTATGATAGAGGCACAAACAATGAATTTGAGAGAGAAGGTTAACCTATCTTAGAATTGGGGTGTTGGGAATCTGGAGAAGTTTTCTTCATAGCAATGAAGCTTTAAAAGACAAGATGTAATAATCAGAAAATGCTGAGGATTGGAAAGGTAAAATGTAGAAATATTACAGAAACAACAACTAAAATAGATTACCGTAGTTTCAGTTATATCGATGGGAAATATTAAGGGACTAATGCAAGAGCAACGACAGGAAGGATGGAGAAAAGGAGAGATAATAGAAAGGTATAAAAGTGATAGACTTATAGGAATTAATGACAGATTAGAAGTGAGGGCCAAGACAGAAGGAGGAGTTGAGGATGACTTCCACGTATTTCCCTGGGGCACGTATAAGTATATGGGCATATATCTAAGTTCCATATGTGTGTAATACATATGTACTATATACTGTTTTTCCCTGAAAATAAGACCTAGCTGGACCATCAGCTCTAATGCGTCTTTTGGAGCAAAAGTTAATATAACACTTGGTCTTATTTTGATATAAGACCGGGTATAATATAATATAATATAATATAATATAATATAATACTGGGTCTTATATTTTTTTTTTGGTCCAAAAGACACATTAGAGCTGGTGGTCTGGCTAGGTCTTATTTTTGGGGTAACAAGGTAGAAAGGGGGCAGGGGAGGAGAACTTCCCATAGAAATCAGTACAGAGAATATTTAGACATCAGTTTGCTCATTTCAGCATAATTATTTTTAATACCAATATTGCAAAAATATAGATATCGGTATATGTAGAAATAGAGATCTAGATTAAATGACAATACATTTCTAAAATAGATATGTAACCTGTAGGGTTTTACAGATATTATATAGACACTTTCATCAATATTTGTAGGCTATAGATTTGTAACCTATTTGATATGTTGAGATCATTTCCCATATGACTACATATTCCAAAAATATGTATTTTGTAAAGGCCGTATATCATTCTATCAAATCATGCTTTCATACTTTATTTTATTCATTTCCCTAATGTTTATTATTATTCCAAAACTTGTGCTTAAATTTTTTACCATCTAAGTAAACGGTGGTCTATTTATGGCATCTTCGCTCACATGATCCTGTCTATGGAGGAGTATGGTCATCACATCATTTGTTTACTTGCTTGGGAGCACTTAAAGTGAGGCTGATCTCATGAACTGCAAGGATGCTTGGCTCCATTTCCTCTGAATCTGACAGAAATGGCTTCTTCCTTCTTGGTGACAAGAGTTGGACTTAGAGGAGAGAAATTATGTGACACTTAGTTTTTCCTTTCAAGTCAACCTGAATAAGGCAATAAATTCTCTCGTGGACTCTTTGGTATTACATTACAAAAGTAATTGGGACCTTTAATTGGGTGTCCAAGAAACCTGTCTAATCATCCTCATAAGTGACTGTAATGGGACCTTTACCAGGTCACATTTATCAACACATATCTACTGTATATTTATTTCATTTAACTAATGCATATTGCATTTCTACAAATTTGCTAAAACAGATAAAAATGACCTTTTTCATCTTCCTTCTAAAAAATGAGAGAGAAGTAAATAGTATTGCATTACACTGAAGGGCAAGGCAACAAAGTCTAGGATAGTTGTGGCCCAAAGGTAAACTATGTATACATATATATATGTAAGTGAACGGTGGAAAGTTCACGAACTTAATTGTCCGACCTCGTGTGTGTGTGTGTGTGTGTGTGTGTGATATAATAAATATATAAATATATAACATGTAATATGTTATATATATATATATATTTAATGTATATATATATATTTACACACATAGACAGACAGACCTATATATAGAGAGAGGGAGTCAATGTTGATCTTCATTTTTTAAAGTATTTGAATTGGTGGATAAACTTTCTGTCAAAGCAGTAAACCTAGTAACTCTACATGGATGCAGCCTATATTTTTATGGATTTCACTTTTGTGAAGCAGATATTTCACTTTTGTCAATTTTTTCATGTCACTAGCAGTGATGATTTATGTTTGAAGCATTGTCTACACAGGAAGCCATTATCTCAATTTTACGTTTAGTGACATTCTTGCCATCTATTCTATTTTCAATTTCTTAGCGAAAGAATGGTTGAGCTCTCATTCAGATGCACCACGGATTTTAAAATCATCTATAGCTCTCATGAAATATGAAATAAAAAAGGACTATATAATAGTAACTATGAATTGCTGCTTGTAGAATACACATTGATTTCAAGCTTATTTTCCTTATGTGATTAATTTTCATGTTCCTCACTAGGAATCTGCGATTTAATTATCTATGGCCATAGAAAATGCTCTACAATAATTATTCTGGTAACTACATAATATTCAGGTTAGTCCTTCTTTTTCTAAGAAAAGACCACCCATTGCACAGAAGATGAGTTTGTCCTTATGATGATGACCAACTATACTGCCCTGCAAAATCAGATACGCTTACTCTTTTACAATGGTTGAACTAGTTTATATTTGGAAAGATGGCATTGATCTAGAAACCAAAGGTACACATTTGGCCAGCTTGTGTCATTAAGTCGGCACTGACAATTACTAACACCCTCCAGGATAAAAGTGAAAATTCCAGTCAATCTTTTAAATTTGCACAACACTGAACTTCTTATATTTATCAGAGTTTCACCCCTAAAGATTATGATTGATAAAGGTGTTATTTTTGTCTTTTTTTCTAAATCCTAGTTTAAATTATATCTTTAATAGATAATAATCTATGTTCAAATGATACATAATGTTGTTTACTGCTAAGTACTGCATCATAATTTTATAATATGCAACATGGAGTGTTCTCACAAACTGACATGTAAAGTATATACCTTTATTTAACAATTATTTTCCCCCGACAACACCGTTGGTTGCTATAGGATATAAAAAAATGTGACACAAAATTTAAGCTCTTTTGCATCCTCCAACATAATACCAGAGATTGAAGTTTAAAGATAACTGTTAAACTGTGAAAATTTAAAAGCTTAATACTTTAAAACATTAAGCAAATCCAAAATACGTATTACAGTTTTATTCATCCATTAGTCCCTGTCAAGGAGATTTTACAGTTACCTTAGGAAAGCATATTTTGAATACCCAGCCTCTGCACATGTAATCTCTTTTGTTCTTCTATTTGACTGATATTTTTTCTACATTAGTTTTGCTAGTGTTCCATAAATATCTTGCCAAGATCCTTTATGTTCCTTAGAGGGAACTATATATTTCTCTGTACAGTTAAATGTCTAGGGCTTTTCAAAAACAAGGTCTCATTTTCTGCTCCAGACACTGAGTCAGTTGGAGATTATTTTCACCAGTGAGGTTATTTTCCTTGAATTCCATAAAAAACTTTTTTTTTTTAAAAAGATGGACCTCGCATTTTTCTATCTACTATATATTTTGATTCGTATATTCCTGCATCAAAATATATTCTTTTGAGTTGAGATACAAATTCATTGTTTCTGAAAAAATTCTCTTGACTGTATTCACTAGGGAAATTAAATAGTTCAAATTACTATGGAACAACCAACTCTGTCGTCTTTGTCCTCTTTTCTAGAAATCCTCTGGAGTTCAATGGTGTTAATGGGAAAGTTCTAGACTATAACGTCTATACTGTAAAGGTGTAATATTTAAATTATTTTCTAGAGAAATATTAACAATGTACCTCGAGAGCATTTATTGTGGCTGCAGTAGAAGACCACTTTCACTACTCAATTGGGGATGATAGTAGATAATTCATAATTTAGGAAGACTTGATAGATGTGGAGATATTGCATTTGAGCTGTTGAGGATATGCAGGATGTGAACAGGCTGAATTGGAAGAGAAGATATGTAAAGAATCTGACACAAAATATATAGACACTAGCTTTTCAACTGGAAAGTACAGGAATTTGTCTTGCTTGATCATTCTTATCTTGCTAATTATTTGGTGAATGTTCAATCTAAAAGATTGAAATGTTTGACCTAGCAGTCATCAGTCTGTTTGAGACATCAAATAGCTGTTTTGTCAAGATTAGAGTGTCATTAGTTGTATTTCTAAATGAAAGCTCTGCATGTTAATGCTAATTGTGACATGAATAGTAAGATTGGCATTAAAGACTTTCTGAAATGAGAACATTCATGATAAACGTACAGAATGTAAAAATTGGGAGTCATCTAGTAACTTCATGAGGCTTTGTTGCATTGTAATTTCATTTTTGTTAGTAATGAAATTGTTATGGAATAATAACGGAACTTGAAGTGTAATAATTTAGTCAGGTATAAACAAATTGCTACACCAGGTTTAGAACTTCTAGTCATTTAGTGACTTACAATTTTCATTTAAGTCTTGAACTAAAATTTGGAGATAGAATTTTGTTTATGTACATGTCTTTACTACTGTTGGCATACTATTTATAAACATATCAAAGATGACTGTAACTGGTCATATATTCTTAGATCCAATCACCACGTTCTGCAGTTTCAGTTGGGAAGAAAGGAATTCATATTTATTGGATACCTCCCATGTGCCAGAAAGTTTATGTGTTTTCCCATTCAATCTTCCCAGTGAACCAGTGAGATTATTATTATTATCCACATTTTACAACTGAGAAGACTGAAATTAAGGGAAATTAAATAAAGTGGATATGTGTAAATATATGTTTGTTTGTTTCCTTAGTACCTTTATTTTTGAGTGCTGCTCCTCACCCCCTTTTGTACCACATGGTCTTGTTAAATACTCATCCTTCTTTCTTCACCTAAAGGAGAAGCAGTGTTAAAATCTATGTAACCTAAAATCAATGGTTAATCTAAGGTGGGCTCATGATTGCACAGGCCAATAAATGTTCTTTATTGAGGTTTGATAAAAACACCATGGAAGAAGGGGTTTTTCTCTTTCGATGATCTTGAACCTTACGAACCACGTAATCCTGGCACTCTTTTCAGCACCCATCTTTGCTCATGTAGGAAGAGATCTTGCATAAGAATAAAGTCATTAGAGAGTATGGCAGAACTGAGAAATGGGTTGGGTAGGGAGAATGATTCTGGGGCTATAATTTGAAGTTAAAAAAAAATCTGGCCATAAAACCTAGTAGAGGGGAGTCAGATATACATGTAAGTGCAATAAATACTATGCTAAAGTATTTCCTAGAAAAAGCACTTACTCTCATCACTAAAATTTGTTTCACTTCTCAAGCTGTACAAGCTGTACATCCCTTTAGGATATATCTGTAATATTTCTTGACACCACAAAAATGACTTCAGTTAGTAACATGTAAGATGTTGACCAGTGGGGTACTCAAATTTAGCAAAAAATGTGGAAATTAAGGAATTGTATTGTATAGTTATGGGTAGTTTTAAGGGGTCAGAGCATATTAATTCTTATTGTGTTTACTGACTTTGCCATGTCTGAATTGTGAATGTGTTTCTCTGAATTTGCAAAAGTAACATGGAAATACCAGTACAGAAATGACCCTTGTAACATGAAATGAGTATTGCCCTTGGTATATTGTATCTTTGTGTCTTGGGGTTTGGCTGTTTCCTGCTCTTCTCAGTCAGGTTTGACTCTTTCAGGGGCATTCTTTTTTGCTTGACACACATGCTGTGTGTAGCAGTCATGCAAGTAGTGAGTATCCTAACAGTTTGAAAGTGCTCGTTTCCTCTAAAGAGAGTAGTGTTTACTTCCTGCAGATGGTTGACTCAGAGACCAGATGATGCCTGGTGACCCTGAATCTCTCTTATCTGAAGGAAGTTAATAACAATACGGTTGTTTGTTTGTTTGTTTGTTTTTTGCTATTGTGAAGGGGAGAAAGTGTTCCCATTCCCAGAAGTTTCTTCTGGGAAATAGCTAATGGCAACTAATACTGATGCTAGCAATCTATTGCGTACCTTCTAAAAACCAGACACTAGGTTAGGAATATATTATTGTTAATCTTCACAACCATCTTTCAAGGTGTGAACTAGGTGGGAACTGAGGCTCTGAGAGTTCTAAGTGACAGAAACAGGTATGAAAACAAAATGAAATGACACATGTGAGAATCCTTCGTACACACATTGCACGTGGTAGGCAGTCTGTTTCAGCTATTCTGTTTCCTCTCCTGTCTTCCCTTCTGCTATGGTTTGAATGTTTGTGTCTCCCCAAAATTCACGCATTGAAACCTAATGCCCAATGCTGCAGTATTAGGTGATGAGGTCGTTAGGAGGTGATTAGGTCACTAGGGTCGAGCCCTCATGAATCAGATTAGTACGGCTATAAAAGAGACCTAGACAGCTTGCCCATCTAACACAGGAGGTTACAGATAGAACAACATCAGTGAAAAAGCTGAACCTCACCAGACACTGAATATGCCAGCTCCATGATTTCGGATTTCCCAGCCTCTAGAACTGTGAGAAATAAATTTCTGTTGTTTATAAGCCACCCAGTCTTTGCTATAGTAGCCTAAGCAGACTAAGATACCTTCCTTCCTTTTTCCTTCCTCTCCCTTTTCCTCTTTTCCTTGTGTGCTTTAGTGCATACATCAAGCATTTTCCATTTAGGCTTCTCTTTGTTCATTACAATGACCTGATTCGGCAACTTGCAAAATTTTCAAGTCTTTTTCAATTTCACATTAAAAGCTGTGCCAAATACTGGGTGAATTTTACAGCTTCAGCTACAGTGGATACTACTGACCTTGTTTACTAAGTACAGGAAATTCCCAAGTACTGGAGCTGCAGTGGATCTTGCGTTTGCCTCAGAATGAGCTCAAGTCTAAAAATAGATTTTGTTCTGTACGAGGATTTCTTCTCTAGTGCTTTTAAACCTCTGCTTCTCAAAAACAGTTGATGCAGCTCAGAGGCAGAAAAAAAAAGAAAAGAAAGAAAAGAAAGAATAAAAGAAAGAAAGAAAAAAATAATAAAAAAACAGTGAGAGTAACTCCATAACTCACAGTGGGCGGAAATTGTATTAAAATCCTAATGAGTTCTGACACATTCCATCATAAAGTGCTACAAGTCATAGTAACATTTTTAGGAGTAACCTTGTTAAAAAGTTATAAATTTCAAACTTCATATATGTGACCAGGGTTTATATATTTATAGCTCATGATTCAGGATTTGTCTTTGTAATATATTTTACTATATTTTACACACAAGCACACACACACATACACACATGACAGTTTCTAATACTTCTGGGAAGTCATCTTTTAAAATACCGTAACATTTTCATTATATAACCAAGTTCTACTTTAATTATGTTTTTTCCTCCTTTTAACTAGGATCGTGTCCTCCAATTAAAACAAAAATTATCAAAATGCAACTTTGAATTTGTCTGTGTTCCACGAGGCATTTTGAGATTTTGCTAACTGCATCAGTGGTTGTTAACATAAAGCACTACACTGGATGTCTCAGGTTAATTTGGTGGTATGAGCAGATTGAATCAACTGTTTGGTGGGGAGCAGTAACAACGCCGATAATGCCTCTCATCGCTGTACTTTCAGACCTCTACCATGGCAAAACACGTGCTGTACTATCTGTATGTCTGCCTTGTCTATTTGTGTTTCAGCAGCTAGAGAAAGGCAGCCATGCCATATTCAGTTTTGTGTTGTCCTCAGTGCCTCTTGTGATGCTAGATGCACACTCTTTCAAACCTCACAGTGGAGGAGAGACAATGTGTGACCTGGGGGTCACACAATGTGTGACCTGGGGGCATATTTGATTTAAAAAGAAAAGCAGGGAGGAGGAGTGGGGGGGGGAGAGTTGCTTTAAATTAACTTATATGGAATAACATTTACATGCCAGAACATGTTCTGTATTCACCCTGAGATACTGATGATGGATACCTAATCAGAGTGTGTTGAATTGAATTAGATTTAGCAATCCAGTTTCATAAATCCAGGAATAAAGACAATTCAGCTGGAGTCAAGATAGGCATAGTTTTGAAATCCTCTGCCTCCCTTCCAGTATCCTATAGCACTTTTTGCTCTTGTTCTCTCATCTCTATGTCTTCATTACTTCCCAAAGTCTCTATACCATCCCTTCTATCAGCATCTGTACCAGATCTCAGGGCAGGGACTCACAATGACACATGGGCCCCAAGTTCACATTGTCACAGTTGAAGGATTTATAGCCCAGCTGAGGGGCTAGAGAAGCAAGTAACTGCCAAACTGGCCTGCTGTAATGTATGAATTCTGATTTTGAATTCCATCCAGTGTAGCATAATAGCAAGATCACGGGCAGTGGGATCTGACAGAGCTAGATTCAAATCCTGGCTCTCACTATGCCAATTCTACATCATTGCGTAGATCATTTAAGCGTTCTGTGACTGGCATTGTTTTGGGTGCTTCATATATGTGAGTGCATCTATTCCTCATTGACACTTCTTGACGTTGCTATGTTTCTCTTCACCGTACACATAGGAAGGTACCATGTCTTTAAGAGTTAAGAAATTGTGCTGATTTATGCATCTACAAATTGGCAGAGGTAGAATTGAAGTCCACCAATCTAACATTAAAACACTTTCCATGCAATGTGCTATCATCTGGAATGACTAAGCATGTCTTAGAGAAAATGATTTCAATTATTGTAGTGCATTTTTAATAGACTTTAGTTTTAGAACAGTTGTATTTACAGAAAAATTAAAAAAGATAGTAAGAAGCGTTCCCATGTACCCAATACCAAATATACCCCTATTATTAACATCTTACATTAATATGACACTTTTACTGCAATTAATGAACCAATATTATTAACTAAAGTCCATAATTTATTCAGATTTTCTAAGTTTTTACCTTACATCCTCTTTCTGTTTTAAGATCCCATCCAGTATATCATATTAATATGTGATTGTCATGTCTTCTTAGGCTCCTATAGGCTATGACTGTTTCTCAGACTTTCCTTTTTTCTGATCATTTTGTCAGTTTTGAAGAAAACTGGTGAGGTATTTTGTAGAATTCTTCTCTATTGAAAATTTTCAGATGTTTTTCTCATGTTTAGACTTGGATTATGATACTTGGGGATGAAGAACACAGACACAAAGTGGTGTTTACATCACATTAAATGAAAGGTACATGCTAGCAGCACAATTCATGACTCTTGATGATAACCCTGGCTGAAGTAGTATTTGTCAGATTTTTCCATTGTAAAGTTACTCTTTCCCCTACCTCTCTATCTTGTACTCTTTGTACAGTAAGAGTCACTATGAGCAGCCCAAATTTATGGAGTGGGAATTTATTCTCTCCCTCCCTGAGAGATTATTTGGAATTATTCTGTATGAGAGACTTGTCTCTGCTCCATTTATTAATTTGGTCAATCATTCATATGTAGCAAAATAGACTCATAAATATTAATTTTATATTTTTGGTTATAATCGGAGTTTACTCATTATTATTTATTTATTTATTTATTTATTCATTTTTGCTCAATTTTTCCCAGTTTTGGCCAGTGGGTGCTATTTCAGTTGGCTCCTGTGTCCCTTTGCCATAACCCAACATATCTTGAACCATATTTTGTGCTTTTTTTTCTTTTTAGTATGTTTTTACTTTCTGACTCTACAAGATGTTCCAAGCTCATTTTATATAATTCCTGCCCTAATCCTTGAATCAGCCATTTCTCCAAGAAGTTTGTTCCTTTTATAGAAGAATGACATTAGAAACCAAGATCTATGCTGTTTTTTGCACCTCTCAGCTGACAGAGCAAAGGAATGTATGTGTATGTACTAACCCATGCATATACATATGTCTATAAATATTTTTATTTACAACCATATGTAATACATTAAGCTAAGCATGAGTTGTTATTGATGTCTCCAACTGTAATCTGTTACTACCTGGATCATTCTAGCCTGTTCTCTTTGCTTATTGTAATGCATTTCTAATATAACATGGGTATAAGTTTTTTTTCTAATTACTGATGATAAAGAAACATTTACTGATGGCTTACTATGTTTCAAACATTTTTTGAACTTTCTTTAAATGATCTCATTCAATTCTCCCACCTAACCTGGTAGGGGGATGTCCTTTTTTTTCAAGTTTCATTTTGAAGAACTTAATATTTACATATTTAAAACTTCTTATTTACCAAGAGAAATAAATAAATAAGACATACTTAGTAACTTGGCCAACACTGTGAGGTGGTGAGGGCGATAGCTTGGGTTCTCTGACTTCGGAACTTGTCCCTAACTATTCCGCAGACTAGCCCCTGGCTCCCAATGTCCCTCTGCTTCCCATGGTGGGTCTCAATGGGTGAATACAGTGTGGGCACCCTCAGGAGGACAGCAAGAGCGGAGGCATATATGTACCCAATTACCTTAGAGAGGCCCATTATTTTTATTGTTTGAAGACACAATCAGTGCACATTTATTTATCTGATGAGAACAATGGCCAAGAGATTACAGAGGAATTTAATATATTAGACTCAGACAAGCCCTGTGTTTGTTATCTATTTTCACACAAACCTTCCCTTTGACAGCTGCTGTATCCTCTTAAAATGTTTAACTTGTGGCTTTGGGGATTTTGTGGACTAGGGAAATATGAAAGTAATGTTTTATAGGTTAGCAGGAGCAGCAGAACTGCTTTTTCATACATCATGAGTGAATGTTAATAAATGGTTATGCCAAAATGTTCAGAACACTTAGTGCCTAGTACTTGTATGAATGTCATGACTTTGTTTTCTAAGCAATATGAATAAGTAAAAATTCTGAGGGAGTTATTCTTGGTCATAAAATTATATGGATTTCCAGGAGACAATGTATATTGATAGACTGAATTGGGGAAACAATTATTACTCTACGATCACTAGTAATACTCTACTTATATTGTCATAATCATGTAGACTCACTTGGGGTTAGGTATAAACATGCTGAATTTTCTCAACTCCATTCTAGGTGAGTATCACCATCTTTTTTATAGCTACATCTGTGCAATGCCAAACAAATGGTCAATTCAGTTGTAATTTTTTTTCTCTGGCCCTTACCTGCTGTCCCTAAGAAATTCCCAAGTTACTCATGAATGTTTAACTTTTATCATCGATATTTTCATAAGCTCTAAGCCTCAGATTCTCCATATAAAAATAATAGGTGGTTATGGATCCCCTATTAAACACAAAGCACTTTTAAGAGAACTTTAATGTAATCTTTCATTTAATCTTCCTGACAGTTTTATGAAGTCGGTAATATTGATTATCCCCATTTTATAAATGAAGAATGTGAAAGACATTAAGAAACTGGCCAGAGTTCACACATTTCACATATAGCAGGTTTGGTACTTAATTCTAGGTGATTTGACTTTTAACTTGCACCTCTAACTACCTCTCAGTAGGTTGTAAATCCAGGTAGGTTGCAATCCCAAATGAGCAGTGGCTAAACTAAATATAAGTGTATTTTTTAAATCATATTACATGTCTCATACAACTTGGCCGGGGGCTGTGATCTGCAGTCTCTCAGAGCTCCACTGTCATGTATGGTACAATCTGGGGCACAAAGTCTCCTCAGTCACTGTGCCAGAGGAAGAGACTGCTAGAAAATTCTGTTTTAGTTCTTTTATACTTAAATCTCAAAGTGACAACGTTGTGCGCTAGAACTAGTCAGTGTGGCTGTCTGACTGCAGTGGGGATAAGAAATGTGTGGGTAGAGGCAGAATGATTGGACAGTGTTACAGACTGAATTATGCCCCACCTCCCGTGCATATGTTGACGCCCTAACCTACAATGTGACTATATTGCACATAGAACCTCTAGAGATGTGGTTAAGGTTAAATGAGGGTAGGGCATAAGTACCATAGGATTGGTGCCCTGATAAGAAGAGACATCAGAGCCAGGTGGCCACCTTTAAATCAGGAAGAGAGATCTCACCAGAAACCAAATTTGCCAGCCCTTGATCATGGGCTTCTAGCCTCCAGAACTGTGAGAAAATAAGTGTCTGTTGTGTAAGCCACTCAGTCTGTGTTACTTTGTTATGGCAACCTGAGCTGATTAACACATATAGCACCTGTCTCTGTTGTTGCACTATGATACACGTTTCAAGGAATTGCTAGGTGAATTAAGCTGAAAAAATGTTAAAAAAAAAAAAAAAATTCTTAACTTTTTTAGTTACTAAAAGGAGTTGATATTCAATGAATGGTAATAATTTTAAGGCTTTCTATTTATCTTGCATGAGATGAAACACTTCTAAATTTGTTGCTGTTCAGTGCTTTTCCTTCTTAGTTGTTTTGATCAGCATTCCCTCATAGTATACATTTTCCATTGGAGAGTATTTTAGTCAGGGTTCTGTAGAAAAACAGAACATCAGTAAAGTTGCTGCATAAAATTCACTATCATAAAGTGGAAAACATGAAATATTAAGAAAATTATTAATTAATTTTCAATTTGTGTCATCATCAAACTCTAAAAACATAAAAACATCTACTTGAAGGTCAGCATGAGAGTTGTTTAAATGAGGAAGTATAAATATTTTAATATTGATCTCTCAATTGCATCCACAAATACTTCTGAATATTTCAACACATCTTAAGCTGGTTATAGAATATAGAAAAAAAATTATCTGTGTGAACATTTACATATATGTTCTATGGCAATAAAATACTAGTGACATATGTACAATATTCAGTGATTTACATTTTTACAAATTAGTATTTTGAAATACAGCAAATATTGTTTTAGTTCATAAATAATAAGTAATAAATCACAACAGATTTTAAAGTAACCAGTAGAAATATCAAATGGTATTGCTTTGATTCTCTGAAAGTCCACACACAAATGTAATCTTTGTGTTTGCCTTTTAAAACTGTATGTACATAGTTAAATTTGGACGTGCCCTAGTTGTATGTTATTTTATATGGTAAATATTGATACGAGGTCAGACAATTAAGTTCACAAACTTGTTGCAATGATGTCACTAATGTCTTTTGATATCAGAGGAATTATTCATTATGAATTTGAACCAATGGGACAGTTAACCGAGTTTACTATTTGGAAATGCTCAAAAGGCTGTGTGAAAAAGTTAGACGATCTGAACTTTTCGCCAATAGTTCATGACTCTTGCATCATGACAATGCACCAGCTCACATGGAACTATCTGTGAGGGTTTTTAGCCAGTAAACAAATAACTGTATTGGAACACCCTCCCTACTCTCCTGATCTGGCCACCAGTGACTTCTTTCTTTAAGATAAAGGAAATGTTGAAAGGAAGACATTTTAATGACATTCAGGACATCAAGGGTAATCTTATGACAGCTCTGATGGCCATTCCAGAAAAAGGAGTTCTAATATTGCTTTGAAGGGTGGACTAGACACTGGTGTCAGTGTATAACTTCCCAAGGGGAGTACTTCACAGGTAATTGTAGTGATATTCAGCAATGAGGTATGTAGCACTTTTTCTAGGATGAGTTCATGCACGTAATTGTCAGAACTTGTACATTCAAATCCAGTTATTTCTCCTGTGGAACAAATGTGCCCACCTCCAATTATTGCAGTCTTTCCTTTCCTTAATTAATTAATTTTCATGATAATACAAATTTATAAGCT
The DNA here is from genome assembly GCF_036562045.2 of Rhinolophus sinicus. Classification (NCBI taxonomy): domain Eukaryota; kingdom Metazoa; phylum Chordata; class Mammalia; order Chiroptera; family Rhinolophidae; genus Rhinolophus; species Rhinolophus sinicus. Next base: position 76,899,971 of record NC_133752.1, read on the forward strand.
TGTGCGTGGATTAAAAAAATCAAGATTCACAATTGTACTGCCAGTGTTAGCTATTCAATACCATATAAATGTATTACATTGGCATAATTAAAAACCAGAATTGTTTGAAGATCACATCTGTGCTTATTACACTGACTCATAATGTTATTATTTCATTGTCATATTGAAAACGCCAACTCTGTTGTCTATTCTAGTACTTATTAGAAAGAAAAAAAACAATTCTGTTGTAAGCCAATCTATGAAGTTATGGAACTTATTTTTCCCTACTTTTACATCTGAATGTCTATAGGTGGAAAAGTATTCTTTACCCCATATATTTTCCACATTTACTAATAGCTTTCATTTAATTAAGTCTCTATGTATATATGTGTGGGGAGAGATTGTTTCAATTTCACATTTAACTGAGAATCCTGACAAAATCAAACTAATTGGAGTATGTCAATAGGCTCAGTTGATCCTCAGCAGAGCTCTGCAATATTCAATATACACTAGCATTCACCCAGGATACAATTCACAATGTTAACATAGAAAGTTTAAAGTACATGGTGATTTAAAAGAATGGTTACGAAAAATTTACTATAGATTTTTCCATAGGTGACTCTATTGGTATCGTTTATCAGTTTCTCTAAACTTCTTAAATGGATTAAGCCAATTATTGCGTCTTTTTATGATCATTTGATTCTTAATGGCAGAGGCTGTTAAGTTTTTCTTTTTCTTTTGATTTTTTTAAATTTATTTTTTAAAATTATCGGGGTGACAATTGTTAGTAAAATTACATAGATTTCAGGTGTACAATTCTGTATTACATCATCTATAAATCCCATTGTGTGTTCACCACCCAGAGTCAGTTCTCCTTCTATCACCATATATTTGATCCCCCTTATCCTCATCTCCCACCCCCCACCCCTCTTACCCTCTGGTAACCACTAAACTATTATCTGTGTCTATGAGTTTCTGTTTCTCATTTGTTTGTCTTGTTCTTTTGTTGTTTTTGGTTTATATACCACATATCAGTGAAATCACGGGTTCTCTGCTTTTTCTGACTTATTTCGCTCAGCATTACACTCTCAAGATCCATCCATGTTGTCACAAATGTTCCTGTATCATCTTTTCTTACCGCCGAATAGTATTCCATTGTGTATATATACCACAACTTCTTTATGCATTCATCTATCAAATAGTAATAAGTGTTGGAGATGGTGGGAATGCAGACTGGTGCAGCTGTTATGTAAGGCGGTGTGGAGGTTCCTCAAAAAATTACAAATAGAATTACCATATGGCCCAGCAATCCCTCTCCTGGGTATCTACCCGAAAAACCTGAAAACATTTATCCATAAAGACACGTGTGCTCCAATGTTCATTGCAGCTTTGTTTATGGTGGCCAAGACATGGAAACAACCAAAATGTCCTTCGATAGATGAATGGATAAAGAAGTTGTGGTATACATACACAATGGAATACTATTTGGTGGTAAGTTTTTCAAAATCGCTTTCCTTTTATTGCTCCGCACAAAGCTGGAGTACTTTTTGCAATTAGGTGTGACTATGTGACAAGTTCTTGTTAAGGGCGTGTATGTGGAAATAATGTGTACCATTTCTCAGTAAAGCCTTTTTGTATGTTGTTATGTTTCCTTTTCACTCTTTTCTCCTCATTCTATGGGCTGGATGAAGATGACAATAAGGTTCTAGAAGAGGACAGCAGTGCTTAAAAGGAATCACATTAAGCATGTGTGATAAAAACAATATATGATAGCAGTTATATTTATTTAATTTTGATAAAATTAGATATACCTTCCAAGAAAGCCAATAAAAAGCAAGCTTTCTGGGGGAATGAGGTAAACGTTAATATTTTCTTGAGTTTTTGTTTGTTTGCTTGTTTGTTCATTTGTTTTGTTTTTGACTCTTACGACCAAGGATAAATCTACCCTATAAGGAGGAATGTCATGTGCATATTTTGAGAAAGGAGGAACTCAGTTTCCTTTTCTCAAACAGCCTCAAGAAGGTTATTAAGTTTATCTTTTTAATTGAGTAGTGAAACTTTTTCCCATAATTTGAGAGGCAGTTAAAGATATAGGGTAAGAATGTATGAGACGTCCTTCTAATTTGCTCACCAGCTGGTGGACATCGTCAGTCTGTTGACTTGACACCAGCTCCTGCAGGGATGCCCACAGTAGGGAAAACTCCCACCCAGGTTTTTGGTGTAACTTATCTGGATAGAGAAAACAGAATAGGGTCAGCTCACTGCTTACTGGCTAAATGGTTCATTTACACTGACCATTGATGCATTACTTCATGACCCTGAGCTTTCTCAAGCTGTGTTTAATTTCAGAAACATGCTCTTTTCTTTACAATCTCTCAAGATACCTTTTTCCTAGCATTGTTACCGGGAATGATGTTGTACCTTGGCTCTTTGTCTTCTTGAAGGAAATAATTCAATCAAGAGACAGAGTTTGTGCAGCATAGAACAATAAGAAATTTATTAGTAAAAGCAGGTACACTCCGTGACATGGAGCGGGCTGACCCAAGGGAGGGAAGCAACCGCTCCGTACATTGTGTGAGAATTTTTATCCCTATGGGTACAATTGTCTCCCCGTCTCCCTTCTCTTTATCCATCTTCCTCTCCTGCTGAGGTGACTAGTCTTCTCTTTTGGTTCTCAAGGTAGTTTCTGTCAATTTTTTTTTTTAAGATTTGTTAGAGAATCTCACTAACAAGGTCCTGATAAGCAGGATGCATACTCTGATAAATGGGATGTCTCTTCCCTTCTCTGGCTTCTAATAATACATTCCTTTTATTTAGGGGCATGTGTAAACATAGTCCTTTGATTTAGGGGTATGTGTAAGTCTGGAATTCTGCTTGTCTAGTAAGGTATTTTTGGTCCTGACAAGCAGGATGCATACTCCGATAAGCGGGATGTCTTCCTTCCTTCTCTGGCTTCTAACAACACATCCCTTTGATTCAGGGGTATGTGTAAGGCTGGAATCCTGCTGGGCTAGTAAGGCGTTGGTGCCCTAAGTGAGGGCAGTTGCAAGGGGTCTTGACCCAAGTAGGAGCTGCAGCAAGGGGTGTTCGAACCTGGGCTAGGTCTCTCCTTCTCCTGCTCATTTCTATCTATCTACCTATCCTATCAGCATTGCTTATGAAATGTCATTTTTCCCATGAAACCTCTTCAACAGCTTTAGAGAAACAAAAGGTATATTACTTTCCTATGTAAATATACATAATTCTAAGACTATGCGTTCCATAATTTATTTTAAATATAAGTATTAGTGACTGTTCATTCATCTTTCTGAATATGCATATAATGCTTCTCTGTGTCAGGCTGGGTTGTTTTACTTTCAGCATTGAGATAGTGACTGTTATTTGCTTCTTTCTTAGTTGGTCACATTTTTAAATGCTCCTTACAGAGAAATATGTCCAAGATTATATCAAAGGATGCCAATTGTTGGACTTTATGATCTAATTTTATGAAGATTCTTGTTGCATCCTTAGCATCTCCAGAAATAGTAGCAACTGCTTTTTAATAGGCTCAGGTCTTTTTCTTTTATATAACTTTCTGAACATTCATACATTCCCAGGAAGTCTTCTTCAAGTAACAAAATGCCTGCCTTCTAATTCAATTGGGAGTTACATTGGCAACTACTGTCAGATTTGTCTTTGATGCTTGAGAATTGTGACTAGTGTCTGAGTTAGTGGTATAGTTGAAGGTCATGCAAATGAGGAGGAATTCTCTTGAATCAGTGTCTTTTCATAATGGGAAATAAGCAAAGAGTTGTCAATAACGTGGGATATTGAAAGTAAAAACTTCCTAGTAAAGCAATGTTTATCCTCTTCAGTGGCTGTGTTTCCTTATCAAGAAGCAATATAACATGCTGGAAAATATTTTAGGCTAAAAATTAAAAGCAAATAAAAATTTGGGGTCTTGGCTCAGTTTGCCTCTTACTCAGCCTTGAGCAAATGATATAAGCGCTGGAAGATTTAGTATTTTATCTTTAAAATGGGAGTAACAAGCTCCAATTTTACTGTAATGTTTGCTGTGAAAATAAGGTAATATTTAAGTGATCCTGGGAAGGACTCTTTTTTCAAAGAGGGAGATAATAAGAAAATGATCTGAAATGATGTAGCTTTTATTCAAAGATAAAATTATTGTTAATTCCCTTCTACATAAGTTTGCTCTTTTTAAGAGTGATCTCTGCATATTAATAATGTAATCCTATTAATAATTTCTTACCTACAGATGACTTGGCAAAGAATCAAAGACTATGTATCACATAGAATGTTTGTTCTAACAAAGTAAACCAGCTGTGGACCTTTAATCAATACATCAACATCTAGATATTTTAGCTTCTATTTCTGTTACATTCTGCCAGTCAAGGCTCTTTATATAAATATAAAGAAAAATCAAGAGCTTGTAACACATTTATGTGTTGTTCTAATGAACTTTAGAATGCTTAATATCCTCTTGTTTAATTTCATGTTTCATAAAATCTTCTCAATTGCAGGATCAATTACTTTCAATCTCCACATCAATCAGTCCAGATGGTTCTCATTATTTACTAAGGAGAACTGCAAATTGAAATTTTGAACCCATGATACACATTGTGTTAATCCTTGATATAGAAGGGTCCTTCTGCAGAATAATTAGAGCTGGAAAAGGTGTGTTTTACATTCACAAACTGAATATTATTTAAAGATTGAAAAGTGCTTTTCTAAAATGCTATATTCTGAATACTGTATATTAAAAAATACAGTGTTCAGAAAATCTAGTCCTTTCATTTATGTATTCATTGCTGAAATAAGAGCATCATTTCATTTCTGATTCTAGTTTAAATTTTGATTTACAGATAAAATATCCTCAGGATTTTTTTCTATTACAGAATAAGCTATAACTTGTTCCATAAACGCTATTTGTTCTTAGACTAAAAATATGAGTTATATTTCTTTGTGTATGATACAATTCCTTTATCGTCAATTTTTCTTGTATTTAACTCACAGGGAGAATATATTCCAATTTGAATAGTTTGAAGAATAATGTAACTGATATAGAATAATAATTTTACTTTTCTTATTTAACTAAGGAAGTACTTTTTAATAATATCCATTTGCATTTGGTGGCATTTTCAACTGCTTCAATTATTTTCTATATTGAAAGAAATTATGAAGATGAACTTTTATTCAACTTTACATGTTGCATAAATTATATAATTATATGTTAAATTTGGAGGGGAATCAAGCCTCCATACAGTCTTAAGTTTAATTATAAATTTATTGGGGAAAGGGTATAATTCTGAATGTTCAAACAAGTAACGGACATACACAAGAGACAGAAATAATAATTAAAATGTCAGTTCAGTAAGACGATATGACAATTGTAAATATATGTGCATCACAACATTGTAGAACCTAAATATTTAAAGCCAATATCAGGAGAACTGAAGTGAGACATAGACAACAATACAATAATAGTAGGGGACTTCAGTATCCCACTTTCATCGGTGGAAAGATTATTCAGATAGAAAATTAATAAGAAACAGTAAACCTCAATAATACTGTAAACTTAATGAATCTAAAAGGCATATACAAAGCACCCCATCTAATAGCACCAGAATACACATTGTTCTCAAGTGCACATGGAATATTCTTCAAGATAGATCATATATTGGGCTGCAAAGCAGTATTAACAAATTTAAGAACATTGAAATCATATCTAGTATCTTTTCCAATCATAATGGAATGAAACTAGAAATAAGTAACAGGAGGAAAACTGAAAAATTCACAAACACATGGAAATTAAACAACACCAAACAACCAAAGAGTCAAAGAAGAAATAAAAAAGAAGGAAAAGCATCTTGAGATAAACAAAACTAAAACACAACACAACAAAATTAATAGGATGCAGCAATAGCTACACCTAAGAGGGAAGTTTATAGCTATAAACACATACATAAAGAAAATAGAAAGATTTCAAATAAACAACCTAAGTTTATGCTTAAGGAACTAGGAAAAGAAGAACTAATTAAGCCCAAAATTAGCAGGAGGAAGGAAATAATAAATATCAGAGCAGAAATAAATGAAATAGAGACTAGAATAACAACAGAAAATATCAATTAAACTAAGAGTTGGCTTTTTGAAAGGATCAATAAAATTAACAAACCTTTAACTAAACTAACCAAGAACAATTATAAATGAAAAATGGCACATTACAACTGACACCACAGAAATACAAAAAATCATAGGAAGATATTATGAACAAAATTAAACCAACAAATTGGATAAGCTAGAAGATACAGATAAATTCCTAGAAACACGCAACCTTCCAAGACTGGTATCATTAAGAAATAAAAAAATATACGCAGACCAATAATGAATAGGAGATTGAAGCAGTAATTCAAAGTTCCCACCCCCCGAAGAGAAGCCCAGGATTAGATGGTTTCACTGGTGAATTTTACCAACCATTTAAAGAATAATTAATGCCAATCCTTCTCAAATTCTCCAAAAAATTAAAGAGGATGAAACACTACCAAACTCATTTTATGGGGTCAGCATCATCCTGATACCAAAGCCAGATAAGGACACAAGAAGAAGAAAAAAACTACAGGTCAATATCCCTGATAAATATAAATGCAAAAATTTTCAACAAAATTATAGCAAATCAAATTCAATAGTACATTGAAAGGCTCATACACCATAATCAAGTGGGATTTATCCCTGGGATGCAAGGATGGTTCAGAGTACACAAATCAATAAACATGACACACTGCATTGATAGAATGATAGATAAAGAACATATGATCCTTATAATTGATGCAGAAAAAAAAATTGAACAAAATTCAACACCCTTTCATGAAAAAACTCTCAACAAATTAGGTATAGAAGGAACAAACCTTAACATAATAAAGCTCATATATGACTGACTAACCCACAGCTAACAGTATACTCAATAGTGGAAAGCTGAAACCCTTTTCTCTAAGATCAGGAACAAGACAAGGGTGCCAACTGTCACCACTCCTATTCAACACAGTACTGCAATTCCCAGGCAGAGCAAATTAGGCAAGAACAAGAAATAAAAGAAATTCCACTTGGAAAAGAAGAAGTAAAATCATCTTTGTTTGCAGATGATATGATCTTACATGAAGAAAACCCTAAAAGACTCCAACGTAAAACTCTTAGAACTAAAAAATAAATTCAGTAAAGTTGACACAAAATCAACATACAGAACATCTGAAAAAGAAAGAAAACAATCCCATTCACAACAGCACTAAAAACAATAAAATACTTTTAGATAAATTTAACCAAAGAGATACACTGAAAACTATAAGACAATGATTAAAAAAAATTAAAGAAGACACAAATAAATGGGAAGATATCCTATGTTCATGGATTAGAAAGATTAATATTGGTAAAATGTCCATATTACCCAAAGAGATCTACAGATTCAATGAAGTCTGTATCAAAAATTTCAATGAAATTTTTTCAATGAAATAGAAAAAAAAATCTAAAATTTGTATGGAACCACAAAAGATCCCAAATTGCCAAAACAATTCTGAGAAAGAATAGCAAAGCTGGCAGGATCACACTTTCTAATTTTAAGCTATATTACAAAGCTATAGTAATCAAAACAGTATGGTCCTGACATAGAAACAGACATATAGACAAACGGAAGACAATAAAGGGCTCAGAAATAAACCCCTACATTCAGTCAACTAATATTTGGCAATAAAGCCAAGAATACTCAATAGAGAAAAGATAATCTCTTCAATAAATGTTGTTTGGAAAACTAGTTATTCACATGAAAAAGATGAAACTGCACCCCTGTCTTACACCACTCACAAAAATCAACTTGAGGTGGATTAAATACTTAAATATAAGACCTGAAACCATAAAACTCTTAGAAGAAAGCATAGTGAAAAATACCTTGACATTGACCTTAATATTTTTGGGGGGTATAAAAATAGCAACAAAAGGAAACATAAACAAGTGGGGCTACATCAAACTAAACAGCTTCTGCACAACAGAAGAAACAGTCAAAAGAATGAAGAGGCAACCTATGGAATGGGAGAAAATATTTGCAAACCATATAACCAATAAGAGATTAATATTCAAATTGTATAAAGAACTAATGTAACTCATTAGCAAAAATTCAAGCAAACAAACCAAAAACAAATAATTCAATTAAAAAATGGGCAAAGGAACTGAATAGACATTTTTACAAAAAAGACATACAAATAGGCAATAGGTACATGAAAAGGTGCTCAACGTCATTAATTATCAGGGAAATGAAAGTCAACAGCACAATGAGGTATCACCTCACTCCTGTTAGAATGGCTGTCATCAAAAAGACAACAGATAACAAGTGTTGCTGAGGATGTGGAGAAAAGGGAACCCTTGTGCATTGTTGGTGGAAATGTAAATTGATACAGCCATTATGGAAAGCATTATGGCATTATGGTGTTTCCTCAAAAAATTAAAAATTTAGCTATTGTATGATCCAACAATCTCACTCTTGGGAATATATACAAAGGCAATGAAATCACAATATTAAAGTGATATCTGCACTCCTATGTTCGTTACAGCATTGTTAACATAAGCCACAACATGGAAACAACCTAAGTGTCTGTGGATGGGTGAATGGATAAAGAAAATGTGATGTATGTATAATATAAACAATAGAGTATTACTCAGCCATAAAAAGGAAATCCTGCCATTTGCAACAACACAGTTGGATTTTGAGGGCATTACGCTAAGTGAAATAAGTCAGGCATATCCAGTATGGTCTTACTTATACGGGAATCTAAAAAAGCCATACTCATAGAAAAACAAAGTGGAAAGATGGTTGCTAGGGGTTGAGCAGTGGAGGAAACAGGGAGCTATTGGTTAAAGGATACAAACTTCCATCTGTAAGACAACTAAGCTCTCAGCATGTAATATTCAGCATGGTGACTATCATTAGCAATACTATATTATATACTTGAATGTGCTAAGTAGATCTTAAGTATCTCACCACAAGGAAAAATTATAATCATGTGGGGTGATAGATGTGTTAAATAACCATATGTGGTAAGAATTTCACAATGTATATTTGTATCAAATTCACATTGAACAACTTAATCTTACACAATGTTATATGTCAATTATATGTCAATATATCTAAAAAAAAGAATAATTAAAAATCTGTAACACATTGTATTGATATTCCCTCTGTGTTTCTGTCCTTTCCACTAGACTTTGAGGTCTCGAAGACAGTGATCAGGTATTAGGTTCAATAATTTAACCAATATTTTCAGGGAATTGATGCTGTAAATAATATTGTAGGATTTAATTTGTCTTTCAATTATGTATATTATTTAGAGAGCTGGAGGGAAGGATAAGGGAAATTAGCATAATATAGGTGTGTAAAACATCTTGAGACTTAGAATCTTTGTGCAATTATCTTACACGTAATTGCCTGGATATAAAAGCAGAACTTGATAAATGAAGAAATTTCACATTTTCAGCTAATGACCAACACATAACAAATGGTGCCATTGAATTTCCTCAATAAAGTTCCTCCTGAGAGTGGTAACTGGTGAACACAGTTCATCCATGGGGAATACAGACAGTAATAGACTAGGTGATTCAAGAAAGAATGTACCTAGCACTGTAAGGGAAAAAGATGTGAATAAATCAATCTGATTAATGTGGAGAGTTCTTCCAGAAAATAGACAAAATTGATTAAGCCGGTAACATGGTACTAAAAAAGATACATTGGGGATGATTGGATGGTAGATATAACAGAATTATCCCCTACCCCCTTTTTTAATTTACTAAATTCTTCCTGTCTTCTGAGCTGATATCTACCAGGTGGTACATGTCTACTTACTTTTCTTATGGTAATTGTATCCCCAGAAAAATTGTAACTAAAATAAGCTTTCCAAAAGTGTGTTAAATTTCTATCTCTAGAAAAGCTTATTCAGGGAACCCTGAAAATTTAATATCAGAATAGATGTAGCATTATGTTCTTTAGCTTGACTTGTCTCCCTTCTTAGTCAACACGAATAAGAATCTGTAGTCAAGTTGAATGGAGAGAGGATGTGAAATATCAACCTGTGTTTGTCTAAAAGTTGTATGATGTCTTCTCCCTTGAGTAAATATATATTTTTTAATCATATTCATTCATTTGCTCATTCAAGAAAATAATTATTTTTGAGAAGCACTGCAGTGTGATGATTATGAACATGTCCTATAGAGCTGGATTGTTTGAATTAAAATCATGGGTCCTTCCCATACCAGCTGTGTGACCTTGGGAATGCCACTGAGCTATAAATTAGGGATAACAATAGTATCAGTTTGATCCTGTTATTATTATAGCACATGAGTTAATGTATGTGAAGCATTTGCATATGTTTGCATATAATAAGTACTGTATAAATGTAGCTATTTCTCTTTTTATTTATTGAACACCAAATATTTTTAATTTTTTAAATTTTATAATAATTGTAGATTCTCAGGAAATTTCAAATATAGTTCAGAGCAGTTCCATGTACTCTTTACCCAGTTTCTTCCAATAGTTATACCTTTTATAATTATTGTACAATATCAGGAATTTGACATGAGCACAACATGTATATAGTTCTGTTTCAGTTTATTCATATGTATAAGTTCATGTAACACCACTGCAATCAAGATACAGAAGTATTCCATCACCTCAGAGCTCTCCATCATGTTTTATAGTTACACCCTTCTCATATCCTCAACTATCTCTAACTCATGAAAATCACTAATCTGTTTTCTATCTCTATGTCATTTTAAGAAAGTTAAACAAATGGAATCATATACTATGTTACCTTTTGAGATTATTTTTTCCTCAGCAAAATGCTTTTGAGATCCATATAAGGTATTACATGGATCAATTGTTTATTCCTTTTTATTGCTGAATAGTATTTCATCATATATGTGTACCATAGTTTGTTTAACAAATCCCACATCCAACATTTTGGTTGTTCCCAGTTTTGAGCTTTAAAAAATAAAGCCTCTATGAAAGATTGTGTACAGATTTTTATTTCTCTGACATAAACACCAGAAGTTAAATTGAGGGTCATGTGGTAGTATATGTTTAGTTTTTTAAGAAACTGCAAAAGTACTTTCCAGAGTCCTGTACCATTTTATATTTTCACTAGCAATATATAAATGATGGCATTTCTGCATTCTTGCCAGCATTTGGTATTGTTACTATTTTTTTTATTTTAGCTGGTATAATAGGTGTGTAGTCACCTAGCATTTTGGTAAGAGCTGAGGATATACATATATATATATATATATATATATATATATATATATATATATATATGTGTATATATATATATATATATATATGTATATATATATATTTGAATATGATCTGCGGGAGATAACAATAAATAAGAAAACAAATAGAAAATAAATATTGAAGATTATGAGGCAAATTAACAAAGTGAGGAGATAGCTACTAACCAGGAAAGCAATTTTTATTAATTAAGGTGTGTCAGGAAACTTTTCAACTGAGATTTCAAAGAAATAATAATGTAACTATGCAAAGGACCATTAAAATATTATTCTAGAAAGAGACAACAAGCATACAATGCTAGAGGCATAACAACAATTGGCATACTCAAAGATTGGGAAAGTGACCAAGAAGGTTTGTGGTACATATGGTAAATGTTATGGCCTACATGTTTGTGTCCTTCCAAAATTCGTATGTTGAAACCATGACCTCCAATGGGATGGTATTAGGAGGTGGGGACTTTGGGAGGTAATTAGGTCATGAGACTGAAGTATTCATGAATGAGATTAGTACCTTTATAAAAAGAGACGGAAGAGAGGTTGCTTCCTTTCTGCTCTCTCTCCACCATGGGAGGACACAATGAGAAGAAGACCATTTGCAAATAAGGAAGTGACTTCTCACCAGAACCCAACCATGCTGGCGCTCTGATCTCTGGCTTTTCAGTCTTTAGAACTATGAAAAATAAATTTCTGTTTTTTAAGCCACCCAGTTTAGGGTAATTTGTTATAGCAACAGAAACTGCCTAAGAAAATTTAAAAAAAAAAGAAAAAAGGAATAGTACGAAGTGTGGTTGGAGAGGTAGACAGGAAAATATCAAGCCTGAATCTATGCCATCATAAGGGAGTTAGTTGTTTTGTTTTGTTTTGTTTTTTTGGTTGTTGTTATTTTGTTCTGTTTTTTCCTATTAGCAATGGAAAGCCAATCAAGGAATCAAAGCAGAGTGTGGGGAGTGAAGAGTCAAAATTTTGTGTACTTGTTTCTAAATATCACTCTGATGGTTTTTCATCTACCATGAAAATACATCACTGAGGGAGGAGTTGACCTATAGGGGAGCAGAATGTTGCCATATTCTAAAGTAGAGATTAGGTGGCTTTGACTAGAGTTAACAGTAGAAAAACAGGAAAATGGAAATTTTGTGCCATGGAGAGTGATGGAAAGAAAGGAATTTCGGCTGACCTCTAGGTTTGGGCAAGAATTTCACAGGCACACTGCGGTGCCATTTATTGAGATGAGAAAAACTATTCAAGGAAGTTTGTTTTGTTTTAGTAGGGGTGTGTTCAACAATCAGCTGATTTTAGACATATAACGTTTCAGATTTCTGTTAGATATCCAGGAGATTTCAAGTAAGAGATTGGATATATAGCTAAAGTATCATGTTTGCAACTATCTTTCTTCAATTGATCTTAGATGAATCATATTAGATAAATGAGTTGAAGTACAGTAACAAAATTCCATGAAACTTAGATCTATCTGGGTTTATATTGTGTGTTTTCCTCTTTCTTATCTATGTGACTAGAATGAGTGATAAAAATCACTCTGAGATTGTTTTCTCATTGGTGCAATGGTAATAATAATAATACCTATTTGACATGCATAGTGTAAACACTAAGTAAAATTATTCATACAAAGTAGCTCCAACAATAAAGGTTATACAATTAAAATTGTTTGCACTCTACATAAATATGCACTGTTTTACATTTAGTTTTCCCTTTTTGAATATATAAGCAGACATAAAAAGATATCCTATATCCACTTGTCTAACCTATAATGCTTGTATAGCGGTCTCAGTGTGTAAGTATGAACATTTTTAATATAATTTACCTTGAATGATACTTTGAGGCTAATGTAACCAATTTTAAAAAGTGTATAATTCAAGTATTTTACTTGGTCTTAAGCCATCAATTTATTTCACATATGTGACACTATTTTTTTTTTATATTAGTAAAAAAAAATATTGCAAAATTATCTCTTTCCATGAAAGCAATTCTATTCATTTTCTTTTCTCAATTTTAAATATAAGGAACCCAAGAATTAATAACTTGATCACAAGTACTAGAGCCAGGTAAAAATTCTTACCCACAAACCTGGTTCATAACCCTGTTACACTGACTTAAAAATTTTAGGCATTTATAAATACCTGTTAACCTATTTCCATTCTGCATGGATATGAATATATTATGTACTATAGGAGACAGGTGTTTTGTAGTTGTTTGCTGTAGTGCTTTTGTAAAGAGAACAGTATATTTTCACAGTCACAGAGAATATAGTTGAGAAGTTCTCTTGATCCTTGATGGTTTGTTTGTTTGTTTAAGTTGCTACTGGAAAAAAAAAAAAGAAAGAAAGAAAGGAAAGAAAAAGAAACTTAAAGGAGAAAATAAAAATAACCTCTCTCATAAAATGAAAGAATAATTTATATTAGTCAACACTACCTGAAAGAACAGAGGGTTCAACAGAAATAGCAGTTCACAATCAAATTCAGTGAAGAGACAAGAGCTTGAAAATAGACTCTGTAATGAATGAATGTTTTCTTCTCTTCTGAACCTGAGAGATTTGCTGTCCTTGAGAGAACACTGGAGCCCATTTGATTTTTCACTCATTTTGTAACTCAGAATTTCAGCTTAATATTGCATGAGATCTCAAGCATTTTATCCAGACAGCAGAGACATTTTCTATTATATAAAACTAAAATCTTTGAAGGGATCCCATGACTTTAATTATGTGTGGTATTTTCTGTAAGAAAGACCACATCTCTGTAATCCAAGGGGTTTTAAATTTATTTGGATTAAATCATGCCACATCCTAGAGTTCTCTAAAGTTTATTAAAGATACATTATTAAGATGAGTAATTACCCCTATAACATTAGACACCATATCTTCTATAAAATAGTATAAGATTTTCTGCTAACTATGGGGTGTTTTTAGACACCCATATTTGAAAACAATCCAAGCAGACTATTCATCTTCTTTGTATAGAATAACCTTTTAGGACACTGTATATCGACATAATTCTTCAGCAGCCAAAATATTACTTGTATTAGGTAGTCCTTTCCTTTCCCAGAAGTCCAAGGGATAAGTAAAGGTTTGTACAAACAATCATGTGCCTCTCTCCAAAAATGAGAGGGAAGAACTTTAAGTATTTTGACATTACTTAAAATTAAGTGGTTTGTTCCTATATTTAAGATTAGGTATGTTAATTACTTTACTCTTGCTACCACCTCATCTGAACCCCTAAGTTTCTCAGTAATCTGTGCAGACCCTAAAACATTTTTGCACTTTCAGAACCAAAGGTTTGGGTGATTTGGGGATTAACACCCCACAACTTGTGACAGGGCCGAGTCATCTGTCCATTAGCAACTCTTGTGAGGTTTCTCCATTTTCAAAAAGAGGAAGGATGAGAAAAATCTCCAGATTTGCCTAAGAATGGATGCAAGGTAGTGATAAGTCATCAAAGTAACTGTCCTCTCTTGCTAGGTATAAAAGAATTCTTGTTGTCTCTTCAAAGAATTGTAAAGAGTGAAAGATAGTCTTTCAGACAAATTGAGGCATTGGAAACGGCAAGTCATTATTACTTTCGGTGTTCTACAGTGCTTCACAAGGTTATAAAGTTTTATAAACAATCCTCTATGCAATGGGTTGAAATGAGAAGTAGGTTATTAATTTACCTTGATGAAATTCAGATATATCCCATGGTCATGGTTATATAGACACACTTGTTTGAGTTTTTCTCAATCAGCCATTATCTGCTGCAGTTATAATTCTACATCAGCCCAATTGTGCAAATGCCTGCTCTCCTCTTCCAACTCCCCTTAATTTCTGCTGAGTTTCTGCTTTAACAACTTCATTGAAATTGCTCATCTGCGTCCTGCTTTGCCTTTTGGCTTACTGCTTGTTTTCTTCCTGCTTAGAAAACTTGGCTAAATAACTGGTAATTTCATCTCATTGGGCCTTAACGTGTTCTCATGCACGTTCCCTTGGATATGCCATATACCCGATAGTTAATATTTCTGAGCAGCAACTTCTCTCACTCCTGCTTTTTTACTCCTCCCCGTTGCTAGGACAATGGAAGGTGGAAAGTGTAGGCATTTTTTCTATCTTAGAAAAAATGACATAAAATTTGCCAAAAGTCTACAATGTTTTAATTAATAGTGACCTCTAAGTGATCTAGAAAATGATGGTAAGCCGTGTGTGTGTGTGTGTGTGTGTGTGTGTGTGTGTGTGTACTTTTTGTAGAGCTCTTATTATTGGTATAGAGATTTGTTAAATATCTAAGTATACAGAGGTGCCAAAAATGCACACACATTATAAGAAATGAAAACTGTATTAAAATTATAATATTCAATATATGCCAATAACAGAAGATGAACACAAGTCATGTTTGACTTCTGGAATTACAAGAGGTGCTCAAAGTGGTTACCATCAGCGTCCAGACACTTCTGATTATGGCAAACTACTGCTTGAGCATGGTTGACCACTTGTATACATTTTTTGGCACCCCTGGTATGTCATTTTATACAAATGAAGTATGTGGGTTAAAATGTAATGAACAAAATAGAACTATACATTCATGATTTAGAAGCTTTCTACACAATTCCTTGAAGAATTGCTTAATGGCTAATTGTTTCTACCTTCCCTGACAAAAATAGTAATATTTGGACTTAAAAAGAAAACCTTGGTAACAGAAAGTAGAATTTCTTTAGGAAGTAACTATGGAGCACCACACAGGGAGAGTGAAACAGATTAAAATAATCACTGTAGGAATTTCCTTGTTAGAGCATATCCAATCTGGCCTCGGGAAAATGTATGTCTCTCTTGTTGCTTTGTTTCTTAGCTCTTTGACTATGTCAAATCCCATTTTAGTAAAACTATTACCCATTCCAGGACTGCAGTTTACATAAAGCCATCTATTGCTACTGATCTTCCTGGTTCAATTATCTTCCTCTGCTTTCACAACAATTCTCTGAAACTGAATATACATTTATGCTTAGGTCCAAAAATTTGAGGCAACTATAATCTCTCTCCTGGGTCTGTTCACTGGCTTTTGCAGGACGTAGCCATTGCCTGATTTTCTTTTGGGTCAGAACCCTTTCTCTGGCACTCCTGGCTCTACTCTTAAATTTCAATTTCCATCTCTGAAATGCCTCTCAAATCAGTCTTGAAATCCAAGACGGATAAAGAATCATGAGATTTTTTTAGTACTCAAGACATACTCAGTTTAATTGTATCCTAGGGATCTCAGTAGTCTACAAATAAAATTGTAAAATTGTTGTCAATTATTTCTGAAGAAATATAGAAAACAGGGAATGTAACTGGCTTGACTGTTACATCAAAGACCCCCGATGAGCGAAGCCTCCTCATATCCACACTCTTGTACAGTACTCTTCTACACTAACTTTCTGGGTAAGTGATGGGGAATTAGGGCTTGCCAAGTTGAAATGGCACCACTGCCGTCTAAGAAAACGGATCTATCCTACTAGGGAGGCCAAGTGGAGAGGAAACAAGGCTTCTCAGGTGGTAGCATCAATGAACTGCCAGACATTTGAATGATATTACTTTGGACCATACAGACTTAGTACTATAGCCACGTGAGAAAACCTACGCAAGATTCAGAATACCATCTTACCAAGCGCAGCCCAAATTACCAAATTGGGAACTTTTGTTTGAAGTAATTATGTTTTCTGGTTGCTTGTTAAACAACAATGGCTAATTGAAATAATAACCAAAATTTAACAATAGACACAAGATATTCTGTTTTAAAAAATGAACACATGAGTATTGCATAAAATATAGATCATTTATCTTGATGGCATCACAAGCTAATTTTTCTGTGAATTATTAAAACAAATTATTCAGGTGTTGAAAATAAAGTTATAATCCTTGGGGGGGCAACATATATTTACTTATAACATGGCCTTTCACACAATCTCATTTTCTTCTTTTTTTCAATCGTTTTGCTTTCAACAGTGTATCTGAGGTATTTTACAAGGGCTTTCAGATTCTTTTCATGTATCAAGTGAAGATATATGGATTGGAAGCAAAGTCAATAAATAAGGCACATTATTCTCATATTGAATAATTGTATTTAAATGTGTTTAATAGGAAATTGAGGACAACTTTAAACCCTAGTGTGTGATGTAAGATTCTTCCCATAGCCCTCAATTTCCCTTTTTAAAATCATTAATATAGATCAAGACACAGACTGTTGTACATTTCAAATGTATGGATGATACAGCAAGAGAGCAATAAATATTATGTGTGAGAGTATTACAACCTTAAAATACTGGTATAGGTTGGGGCAATGACCCAATATTACATGATGAAATCAAACAGAATGGGGAACATGTAAAATCCTGCCTTTATTAAATGTTACTTAGTAGCTACACATATTAAAAATGTATCAGTGTTTACCACTAGTGGGATATGTATGAGCCAGTGATGGTTATAGTCCCCAACAAGCTAACCCAAACTAAAGAGACTGTGATGCTTCATTTTATATGTCAGCTTCAGGGGGCTAAGGGATGACCAGACAGCTGGTTAAACATTATTTCTGGGTGTGTCTGGGAGGGTGTTTCGGGAAGAGATTAGCATTGGAATTGGAGAAGCAGATGGCTCTCCCCATGTGGTGAGTGTCCTGCAACCATCCAATCCTTGGACAGCCTGAATAAAACAAAAGGGCAGAGGAAGATTGAATTTTCTCTCTCTTTGCGTGATTTCTTGAACTGATATAGGACGTCATATGATCATCTTAGGATGTAAGACATCAATTCTTTCCTTTGGACTGGAAGTTACACCATCAGTATGCCTGGGTCTCAAGACTTCAGACTTGGACAGGAAGTTACACCACTGGCTTTCCTGGGTCTCCGTCTTGTAGACGGCAGAGGCAGGTTCTGTGTCTCTTAGGCTTCCATAATTGCATGAGCTAATTCTTTATAATAAACCTAAAAAGGAGAACACTGACTCATGCAGATACAATCTAATAGTTGACAAAGGAATTTACATTTCTCTTCTTCTCTGCATATGTCAGATGACATCCAGAATTATAGAGTTAAATCTTATTTTATGAAAGGATATATAAAATGGTTGACCTATGAGTTCAAAGTCATTTGAAACAAAAATTGCCCTTGAAAATTCCTTAAATACTCGTCAGTAGTCATTGTGTGGTTTACAAAGATATATGATGTAAGATGATTGCTATCTGTTGGAATCATTTGCCATTTTCAATAGGCAAAATTATTATTTGCATTTAGGTCTATATAAAGGGAATGGCACGATATTTTTAAAGACAAGTTTGAATTCAGTAAAGATACTTACTTAAGGTTATTATTGATTCCATTAAGAACTAGTGTGTCGAGTTTGGTTTAGGGACTATATTGTGGGAAATATTGCATCAGGCAGTTTATGCTCCAGCTGCAGAGAGAAATAATTATGAGTTTAAATGAGGAATGACATTTTTCACAACTGTCTCTAGACATGTGGTACTCTCTTGAGAAGTGTATATTTCCCTGTACCTGAAGAGATTCATGCGTTAGAAAGGCTGTGGACTCCTTGAGTATTCAAAATACCTTTAAACCTTAGAGATTATCAGCCTGTGATGGTAATTATCATCTCTCAAGAGTATAATTAACTTCCTTTAAGAGATGTAGTAGAGTCTCTCTGAGTCACCCCCAGACACACATTACCCCAATTGCTTGCAGAAATGTTTAGCAATCCACACAGAATTGCTCTCAATGCGGCTTAGAGCAAACATTCTCATAATTGTTTGAAGAGCACTAGAGTTGAGGAAAATATGGTAGAACTTGTAGGTTGGTTTATTCTGCCTCTGCTGCTCTGAAGACCTTATAAAAATGTGATGAAGTCTTTGTTCTAAAACTGAAACACCAGTCTCTGTCCAAAGCCCCAAAATCAGATTGTCTGTTTTATTTGTACTGATTTGTGTTCTTTTAATTTTTTTTCAAGCCTATTTATAGAGCACCTCTGTTAAATAACAATATTATCACAATAAGGTCTCTTTGATAATATTAAGAGCCAAATCCCATCTGTGTTTTGTAAGAATGCTCCAAGGAAATTACATTGAAATGCCCTCTCATATTAGAAAGAACAAATTACACATATAATTGCCTGTATTCCATTTTTGAGTTGTATCATTTTCAGTTTTAACCTGGCCACACAGCAGATTTTCCTCATGGTTGGTGAACATAGTAGTTTAATGATTCGGATCAGCTATTTTGCAGAGGCATTTAAACTCAGAGATTGATTCTAATTCTTCCAATTATCTGAATTTTAAAGGAACCCTCTTAACCGTGTTTTATTTTCATTAGCACTCACATTGACACTTGACACCTCACCTCACAACAGGTGTCCAGATCCCAATGTGCATTTAATTGTTTCCAAAACAGTGTCCATTCCATTACATCCTTACAGTTTCCCCCAGTTTTTATTTGTCCTCATTTAGATAGCACTAGACCATTGCTCAATTAGGATGAAAATTTCTATTCCTTTCTAATTACAAAAACATAAAATGGTCGATGGGGATTCTTATTTCACTCCTTATAATACACTTAATACAAAGTGGAAACGCATTACATAAATACCCCTAAAAACATAAATGTTAAAAGCAAGAGTTTAACATCAAAGTATCCAAATAAAACCTGAAGAAAATATATCAATTCAGATTTTTTTTTTTCTTTTTTAAAGAATACTAACATGTGCATACAATTTTCACCAAGTATCACCCACGTCTGGGAATACGGACTCTTAAGGTGAGACTATTTTTGGCTTACCCAAACTTTGGGTAGTGCTTAATTGATGTAGAGGTTCACTACACAATAGAATCAGGGTAGATAGTGAGAATTATTGTCCCACAGAGAGACTGGAAATGCTTGCTAACTCTGCTGTCAACCCCTGTGGAATACCTGTGGGTAGATATACAACTAAATTAAATAGTTTTGAGACTAAGACAATAGTTCTTAATTATCAATTGTTTTTGAAATTTTGCCATTAAGTATATGATGTGTCATTTAATAATCGCTTTGGTAGAACTCAAATTCTAAGGGTTCATAAGGCAAATATTAAGGTAATAGACAGTTGAAGGTATTAAGACCTAAAATAAGTATAAAAATAATCCCAAGATGTGATATAAAGTCCAGTTAGACATACTTGAGGGCACTTTCAAACAGTGGGGAAAAAGAAAAAATTGATGACATATTGTTATTTCCCCAGATTGTAGAATTGATGTCAGCATCCACCCATTAGGAAAGGCTTTAAAGGGCTGAAACCTCTTCTTCACTCCTAACCTCCCTACTGAAGAAGATGGCATTCCTGTTTTTTTTTTTTGTCCATTACCACCGGCTGACATAATGACTGGTATCCCAACATTAAAAAGAAAATCACTTTGGATTAAGATTTTGAAAGGATTTGATAAATGCTAATGATATCATGGAAGATATGAGAAATTAATTGTTATTTCTGACCATTGATGTGTGTTTTTATAGCATAACACACTCCAGGCAGGACTACCTGTCATTTAAAGTAGTGATCCTCAAGTGTAGGCTGAGGGGAAAGAGGACAACACCAATCCCAGAGAGACAGATGCCCCAAGTGTGAAATCACTGCCTTTAATCTGTATTGGTCATACAAACTAACATTAACATGTAGGGAGTTATTTTATTTTTTATGAACTCTTCCTTGCAAGACAAGGTGGGTTGGAATTTAAAAAATGTTTTTTGCTAGTTAGGCAACATATTAGTTAATATAATGCTAGCAACTGTAACAAACAAACTCCAATGCATGTACTGTCTCAAACAACAAATGAACAAACAAACAAACTCACCCAAAGTCCAAAATGAGTGTTCTTTATGGCAGGTGGCTTTCCTTCAAGTGATGTTCCCTCCTTTTATCTTGTGGTACCACTGTGATATTGTGGATCATTGTACTCATTTGTATCAAGACAGGAAAGAAAGAAAAAGAGAAAGAGAGAAAGAGAAGAAGGGAGGAAGGGAGGAAAGGAGAGAAGGAGAGAGAGAGAGAGAGAGAGAGAGAGAGAGAGAGAGAGAGAGAGAGAGAGAGAGAGAGAAGAAAATTACATGGGGTAGTATTTTTATGGGCAAGACCTAGAAGTAATGCTCATCTTTGCTACTCACATTCTATTGGTTAGAATTTGAGCTCATAATCCCCGTCCCCAAATACAAAGGAGGCTGGTAGATATTGTCCAGCAATTTGCCAGGAAAAGAGTGAGCAAGAGTTGGTGAGCTGCTAGCAGTTGCTGCCACATGCAATAGCATGAACATTATGCTTCAACATCTCTACATCCAATGAGAGGAAATGTAAAGCGGGGAAAAAGAAAATAAGAGTAAATGAAATGTGTTCTCCATAGCTGTTGCACAGAATTCCCAGATGTTCAAAAATTACACATTGCACTCTGTACTCAAATATACATTGCTTACCACCAATTTTACCTTTGAAATTCTACCAGTTTCCCTAATACCTAAATACCCTCAGCTCTCATCTTGGTAACTCTGGATATCACACACCCTGGAAACATACTTAACATATAATAATGTCAGTGAGTTAGAGGGGTGACTGACGAGGTTGAATGATAGAGAAGTATAGAAAAAGGATTTGTAAATTCAGAAAAGAAGCCTCTTTTGTTGGATGAATTTGCCATCACAAGGTATCAACTTATCATGCAATGTAACAGTTTAGACTCTACAATTCACACACACCTGCAGTTGAGAAACATCTGTACCATAAGAGAAATATCTGCACATATCTGCTCTCTCTAATATTGCTGTGTTACTTTGAGCAAGTCACTTCACCTCTCTGGCTTTCCTATCTTCGTAAAATAGAGACTAGATAACAAGTCATTTTTCTTCCCCCTCTGTCCATATTTTGACTCATAGTCCTTTAAAATACTCTTTTCGGAACCTATTTCTAAATACAATTTGAGTTCTTAAATGACCTTATGAAATTGTATTTCAACATACAGGCCCATGTGGGGATCTTTGTAAACCTTTCCTGCTAGAATTAAAATTACAATTTCACTGCATGGGGTAAAGATAAAAGGATAATGCTTCTTTTATTAATGTTGGAAGTCCAGGAACAGTTTCAGGTATAGGACTATATTTTTTGGCAAAAGAGTTTATATCTATTTTTTAATCCAGAAAGTGAAATGTCTTTATTACATCCCTAAATGAACATGACTGTTTTATACCAAAAATATTTCTATTACTTAAAATATATATCATGAATCCATTTCTGTAACCAGGCTGCCTTTCTAAAGGAAAACAATTTTTTGCCGTGGTACAATAACAGCTCTGGCTCCTATCCTGCTGAGTTGCTGACTCTGAGGTCGTTAAGTACCAAGCTGGCAGCAAAACCTTTTTAAATGCAGCCCAGTGGGGAGAATTGGTTTTTGATGTGGGGCAAGTAGGAATCAATCCTGGGCATATATGACTCTATTCTTTGAAGTATTTCCCTGAGTTAACTTTTTCGTTGTGCCAATCTTACTCCACACCCTTTTACATTAGTTCTAGTACTAGATATTTTGTTTTTAATTGACCATGCACTATTCAGCATTTTTTTGAAATAGGGTTGGAAATTTCCTAACATGCTTTGGGAGATGCAGGAAGTACTGGTGGAATGAGTAAAGATGTCTTTATGGTTTATTAATGCAAATGGAGTCAGCAAGGGCACCCCAAACAAGCGGTGGCCATGGAGAGAAAGCAAGGCAGAAACAACATTCGCATGCGACACACTTGAAGTTGCAAGTTTGAAATCATCTGGACTCTCACCTAGAACAGCGCATTTTTCTCCATAGGAAGTTATCCACTGCAGAGGGAAGATTGGGTTATATAAAGATAAACAAACATTGCAGGTTGTAGGTATTCTGATTCTGCAATGAAATCAAATTTCAGACCTCAGTGTTATGAACTTTTGACTAAGGAAATCGGGGCACCAGGGAATTTCAGAAAAAAATAAGCAAAAATATGAATATCTCCTAAGTTACAGGCCCTGTGCTATACTTTTTGCATTAAAAAATACAGGATTTTGATAATTGTGCATAATGTAATGAATTCTTCTTGTCTGCACAATAAGGTCCAAGAAAGGTTTTTGAAATCGATGCATAAGAGAAAAGTATGAATTAAGATGTTAGAAACACCAGACCAGAGCTATAAGAGGCTTTGAGATCATCTTATTACTTTGTTTCATTGATGGCTAAAGAACAGCCTAAATAGGTTGAGTGATTCTTGCCCAAGTTTACATATATAGTCACAGATATTGAGGTTTGACATGTCTCCTAATTCTCATTACAATGTTCTTTACTATTAGATAAATATACAGCAGCTGAAAATTACTTTAAAGCCAACATTCACTTTTGCAACCTGAAACAAGTGACATATTTTCAATAGCCACAAAGATGTATTAACTGAAAAAAAAAAAAAAAGGTGTTTTAGCTTTGCTTCTGCTAATCAAATGAGAAAAGGAGTGAAACAGAAAGCCATATATTAAAATTACTAAATACTGAGCTAGGATTATTCGCTGCAGTGTTGCACAGAAACATAAGAAATAAGAACTTAATGTACAAGGGAAGTTAACTGAAAATTATTTGAGTGGAAAAACAAAAAAACAAAAACAAAACAACAAAAAACAACAAAAAACCTTAGCAAGTCAGTTACAAAAAAGATAAAGCCAAAACAAAGAAAACAAGGCAACGGAGAATTTCACCATCTCATTATTCAAAGAAGTAATGTCACTATGGCATTAAGATGAAGATGAGGAACGACAAACAATATCCTCTGAAAGCATCTAGTAGCATTTTTTTTCCAGTGACTGTATACTAGTATGCATATGCAAGATAATTTTTTATTTTTATTTTTTTTATCTTGGCAGTATTCTTATAGTAATTAGCTGCAGTGAGACTGTGGTTGTCTTGACATAAACTAAGCTGAGAACAAGACAAATGAGGTGAATAGCTGTTATATCTAATTAGGAGAAAATATAAATGATGGAAAGAGGGATGGAGTTTAAGATTTGTACATGCAAAAATCTTGGTCAATGGTGATACAGTGACTAAAATAACTACATGGTAAATTAACTTGTTTGACGTTTATCAGGATATAATTATAGAATATTAATCATATAGAAGAAAAAATGATACAAAGATGACTTACCATGGTGTGAGCTTTGTTTCTATAGAACATTGAGGAAGAACATATATGGCATAAAAAGAATTACCATTATGATGTACCTATTAAACCCATATCAGTATGTTGTACTGCTTCACTTTTTCTTTCTAATAGACATCAAACATGGGTGTCTAGATATGCATAGTTTAACGTGAATAAAAGTCCATATCTTCACATTTTATGAAAGTCATATATAAATTTGATCTGAGACTAGGCTGTATGCATGCAATAAAAACTGTTGTTTCACCTTAAAGAAGACAGTCCTTGCTCTCTCCCATTCTGTATCTTATTATGGTATATTACCCGGAATGTAAAAATCTATGGGGGCATCAAAGAAGTTGACAATTCAATGTATTATTTCCAGGTGTTTGCTTTTAATCAACGCTCCTCTGTTTTATACATATTTCTTTTAAGGGTAAAGAGCTACATTAGAAAATGCTGTATTTAAAACCATATGAGGATGCTCTTAAATCAGATATAGTAGAGTGAGGTGATGCAAGCGATGATAATTTTAACTTCATGATCTGTTCTCTTCCATTTTCTGAATACTATCACATGTCAATTTTTTTTTCCTGAGGGAAAGGCCTATTAAAGGAAAGCAGAAGGAACATCAGAAAGAAATGCTGAAAACCACGATTCATTAATTCATCTGTAAAACAAACTCATGGCAGGACTCCATGCCTTAGCTAGCTATATATTTGTCTAAGTATTGGAATTCATAAATGAGATAAGTGCCAAGGGTCACATTTTAATATCTACATTTGAATTGGAAAATGATATTGGGCTGATTAGGTTAATACACTGGACAATGAGAATTGAGTTTGCCAGTTAGGTTATGTATTATATGTTTTCTGCAAATTAAATGGCATAAATTTGTAACTCCAAGGCTTTGATATTAATATATTTAAAGTACATAAAGAGATTAAAATATTTTATTAAAATTTGATACTGGTGGAGGTACATTAAAACTAATAGATATTTTGTTTTTCCTAATTCTTTCTTATTGACTTTTATAAAGTGACTCCAAGTTAAAAGGGAACATGTGTAAATAGTACATCTTTGAAAAATCTTGTTAAGGTCTTTTTCACATACGTATTAGTTTTCTATTGTTGCATAACAAATTATAAAGTTAGTGGCTTAAAAAACATCCATCTATAACCTCACAGTCTATGGTTTAGGGATTTTGGGTTTTCTACTCAGGGTCTCACAAAGCTGCAATCAAATTGTTGACTGGGGCTGCAAACTCATCTGAGGCTCTTCTGAAATCCTCTATCAAATGCATTAGTTATTGGACTGATATGACCCTTTGCTTGTTAGCTGTAGAACTGGACACCTTTCAGCTCCTAGAGTCCACCCTTTGTTTTTTGACATGTGGTGCCTGTCTCTCAAAACATGGCAGCTAGCTTACTTCTTGAAGCACAGCAGATGAATCCCTTTCTATGAAAGGCTCAGTCCCTTTTCGAAAGCTTTGCCAAATTAAAATATACTCACCTGGGATAATCTTGATTTTTACTAAACTAATTAGTTGATTTTTAGTCAACTAATTTGGGATTTTAGTTCCATGTGCAGGATGCCTTTATCTTTGCCATTTCATGCAATCTACTAATGGGAGTGAAATCCATCATATCCACATCTCACCCACTGAAAGTAGGGGATTCACACTGTGTGTACCCCAGGGGATGGGAATCTGGGGGTCATCTTAGAATTGTGCCAATCACAGTGCACTTCCCAGAAACTGAAAAAGAAAAAACAATCTCCAATGGTTGAGAATAAATTATGTTGCCAGTCAGGTCTCTCTGGACATTTCTCCTTTATCTAAATCCTCACTATTTTGTATTGAAAAAAATGAATAGATTTGGATAGATTTTTTGAGATGGGGCTAGTTCTCTCGTTCATTGTTTTTCACAGGCAGGTCAGATTGCCTAGATGTTAGATCTATTGGACTGAACACACCAGTCTCCTAAGAGGCATCAAAGAGTAAACATTAATTATTAAAGATGTTTCAATCAAAATTGATAATGTGGGAAGATGTGTGAATCAGTCAGTTGGTTTATGACATACTGTCCAACATCTTTCTAATGAAATTTCCTGAACTGCAGAGGCTGGAAAACTGAAAACCATGGTTGATAGATTCCTCTGCAGGTTAAGATTCCAGAGTGATTTGGATACATTTGCATGCATTTTGGAAAGTGAGGCTGAAGCTGGACAGGTGCTGCTTCTGAGGAGTCTGCTAGTAAGCAGTATTGTACAGGCTTATTCGTTTCCTTCTTTAATAACACATTTGTTTATTTTGCAGGGCAATTAGCCTAGGTACCAATGTGCAGTCAGCAGCACCATAGGCATCAAGAGAACTGAGTGGAATATCTGTTCTGATCATGACCATTATCACGTGGTTCTGAAGCTGAGAGCAGTAACAGCTTCGTGGTTGTGAAAGGGGCTTACTATCACAGTATGGATTGGAGGAAACATCTCTAACGGGAGCCTCTCAATTCAGTGAGTAGCTTCCTAGTCATAGAAGAGGTCGCTCTTCGGTGATTCGTTCTCTGTTGTGGTTTACGAAGTCTTTCCTTAAAGCACAATCTTGGTGCTTTCTTTTGTTTTTGTTTTTTCACCCAGATCTCCCAGTAATTCTGTAAACCATCTTTTTTGGCCTTAGCAAGATAGAATGGATTCTCTCTCTTACTGAACATCACCCAGTACAGCTAGTACTTTCTTATCTTTCCCAATCCTCTCCATTTCTGGGAAGAGAGAGTCGCACTACTGTGCAGAATGATAATTTAAATTGTTTTCTTACATCTTTAAGGCTTGTTGGATATGCATGGGGCCATTCTATTTCTTATTGGAGCTCATTTTTTTCGTTTAATGTGAGGTATTTGAAAATGACCCTTACAGTGTGGACTTAATTATATTTGTACCTAAGGGTATTTGTTCTCAAATCTACTTGGTGGTAGGGAAGATGATAGTTTGTTCTTAAATTTTAATGCCTATAAAACGTTTTGAAAATTTTCACAGATAGCATATAGAGCTTGCATTATTGCCAGTTACAGATTCACCGGGAGTTTTCAAATTTAATGATCTTTTTATAGGGAAAACGTATAGGTTAAATTGTCCATTTACCCATGATTATTTTTCCTGCAGGCAAATTCATTTTCTTCCTCCCCCCAACCCCAGCTATTACTTTAAAAGTTTGGTTCTATAAAACCCCCAAGACTGCTTTAAAAGGATGGATTATCATGGTGTTTGAGAGAGAAAGTTGAATCCTGGTTTCTTTTTATTTTGACAGTGCTAACATCATATGCTGCTTCCGACACCTATGCTAGAGATAATGAACTCAGTGTAGCAGGAGCGATATTTGGGTTTTAATGTAATAATGACTTCTGGGCAATAAGGCTGCTTTGGTATGGTTCCCACCTAATGCCATGTCATGCACACAGCATGATTGTGGTCCTCAGAGGACACCCGATGTTTAAACTTTGATAAAGTTCTGGATGATTGGCTGATTTTTTTTACCCTTTACCTTAAAATATATTTAATTCAACCATACCTTGTTTCTGCCACAGTGCCCTTTGTGCTTCCTTTTTCATAACACTCATTATTCTTGTAATCCTTTGAATATTATCTGTATCTGCCACTAATCTGTAAGTTCTACAAGTTTCAAAACTTTTCTGCATCAGTTTCATATGCCACTATGTATCTAGCTCATCACATTAGATGAATGACTGAAGAGATGCTTAGGAAAATAGCCCGATTACGTTTAACATAAAATGGTAGAACATAGAGGTTGTGGAATTTTAACACCTTGTATGATATTAAGGCAACTTGAATTCATCTTGCATTTTATTTATTTAACAAATGAATAGTTTGCTCTTATTATGTGTAAGGAACAATTCTAAGTAAAATTCTGTTTTGCTTATCTTTTTTTGAAGACAGTGTTATTGTTAACCCCCAACACACAAGGAAATTGAAGCAGGTAAAATTTTGTTCAAGGTAACTCAGGGAGAAAGGGGCTGAGCTAGGATTCAGATTCAGTCAGTCTTTGCTCACAAACCATGGTCTAACCACTACAAGTTACCAACTTCTTAGCTTTGACAGTCTTTGATTGTAAGACGAGGGAGATCTGTGGTAAACATAGATACAAACAAAAGTTCCATTAATCTACGTTTTATCAGTTTATGGTAAACAATTATGATTTATGGCACATTTTATGAAACTATTACAAACGAATAAATCAGTGAGAATCCATATGAGAATTCAACAACAATAATAAACGCTTACCAAATTCAGAGAATACATTTGAGTTTTCAAAAAGAGGCACGAACAAAAGAAGTAAAACAAACAAACAAACAAAAAACTCCGTTGCAGAACATATTTACCAGAGCTTTATTTTTCCAGTCTGTTTCCTCTCTTATTTGAGTCTAACATCCCTTCTTATTCAGATTCTCTCACTGATGAAAATTAAAGTGGGAAGGCTCTTGGTGGGTGTTATAATGACAGTACTGCTAAGTAGCAATTATAGACTGAAGTTTTGGGAAGTGGCTTATACGTACTAAGGAAGACCCTAAAGAATTAACACTGCACTAAAATATTCTCTCTTATGATGCATTGGCCCAGAAGGACAAATTTTGGCACATTACAAGGTGCTTCTAATTACGTAACTGTGTCTATCATTGTCTTTTAAATAGTGTGACAAATCATTGAGCACTTTAAAAAAGCTGAGGAGAAGTTCCCTGATTTGCTAGAGCATGAATGTGATAGACGTTATAAAGCCTGTTACATATATAAAATGTTATTACTCTCAGATCATTTAACTCAATATCTGAAAACTTAACATGGATATAAAACTGACATTTTTTTCTGCTTTTGATAATAGAACTCAACTGTATCTCCTACCTTCACCTCCATAAAAACTCAAAAAGTACAAGCAATATATAGCTCTAGGCACAGAGATACGACTTTCTTATAAACTTCCTTGACCAGTCATGTCTATGCTTTTCCTACTGTAAGATTAACCACAATACATTGTAACATTCTCTTTACTTATCCCTATTATTTTTTCGGCCCTGAGGTCCTTGAGAACACTAACTATGGCATGTTTGCCACTTAGCACAGAGTACAGAGAAACCATGTGACCAATAAATATTCACTAAGAGGCCTATATTGTTTATCTCCTGTTTTCTCCTGTATCTGTAACAAATTGCCACTTCTTAGTGATTTAGTACAATACAAATTTATTACCAAAATATTCTGTACATTAGGAGTCAAACATGGATCTCACTGGGCTAAAGTCAAGAAGTCAACAGGGCTGCATGCCTTCTGGAGGATCTCGGGGAGAATCCACCGCTGTGGCTTTCAGGTGCGAGAAGCCACCAACCACATTCCTAGGCTCCTGACTCTTCCTCTTTCTTCAAAGCCAGATGCATAGCATCTTTGGCCAGTGTTTTATCTCCCTCTGATTTCTTCTTCTGCTTCGCTGTTCCACTTTTAGGGACTCTTATAATTACTTTGGACCCACCTGAGTATCAAGAATCATCTTCTTATTTCAAGGTCAGCATTTTTAATTTTATCTGCAACCTTAATTTAACTTGTTCGTGTAACATAACATATTTACATATTCGGGCATCTTTGGAGAGGAGGGACATTATTCTATCTACCACACTCCCTGTATTCTATTACAAAGTCAGCCACATACTTGATAGTAAAATGGAATGGATGGTTTTGAATATGGCTCATGCAATGTCCAATCCAACCTCCAACCTTCTCTGTTTCCTTCTGTATTGTAGAAACTAGTCGAAGTATGGTATATGCCCCAAGTTCCTTTGCAGCCAGTTTTCTAGATGTGATTTAAGTCTGAGAATCAGATGCACTTCAGGGAAACTTGAATTCCAAAACAGGGAAAGAAGAAGGGACAAGGCATTCATTTTTCTGGTGTGTGATACGGCAGAGGAATCCACAGAGCAGCATTCACCATTTCCATGATTCTGCAGCTTTCTACAATCAGGGAGGCATTTACCCAATTATGGCCCAGGCAGTGTGGTGCTAGTTCACCCATTTTCTGACTTGGTAACTACAGTTTTCCTGGGCAGGGCCAGGGCGCTTCTGATAGTTCTTGGGGACCTCCTCCAGCACTTGCAACCCATTTATAAGCCATGTGATGTATTGGGATACTGTGTTCCATCAATTCTAACTACCTTTTCCCACTTTTAACTGGCAGTAAGTTTATCTTTTTTAGTAGTACATGAGATAATGATGTGTCTTATAACCAATACTGTCAGATATGTGAAATGTTATAAATTTCTTTCTGGGAAAACCATCTAACATGGCTTTTGCAACTCAATCCTATCTGATACAAGTAGCTGTTGTTTCAGTCTTAGGTCAACAGTTTATGACATATTGGAAATGAATATCTGACCTTTAAAATTCTACTTGTAGACATAGACAAACATACAATTTGTTGTTTTTCAATCTCTGTGTTCTGACCACCAATGACAAAAAATGGACTTTTGTTCAGAAAAACCAGGTAGCTGCAAATATATATATTGCTGCATGAGATGTATAGGATATCTTTAAAAAGATAGATTTATTGTAATTTACTTATAGGCATTAAATCTTATCAACCTGTGAGCCCTAAAAATTTTTAAAAAAATCTGATTATTTGACTTTCCAAATTGATATGAAAAGCTACAATATACCAGAGATTTTGTGAGGTTCCCCCAATCTCATTGCCTTTTGTGTACTCCATATTGTATACCTGAAACATCAGATAATTTTAAGGAAGCAGGCATAATATTGGAAAAATAATTTATCTTTTGCCTCAACTTTTAATGTCAATTTATATCTTCAACCTGTAGCCAAAATATTCAGATTTAGGATATGAAATATTATGATATGAGAGTCATTATAAAACATCCAACCTTGTGCTAATAATAAAGGTGCAATTGTAATCTTACTT
The DNA here is from genome assembly GCF_036562045.2 of Rhinolophus sinicus. Lineage (NCBI taxonomy): Eukaryota > Metazoa > Chordata > Mammalia > Chiroptera > Rhinolophidae > Rhinolophus > Rhinolophus sinicus. The sequence continues at coordinate 76,931,397 of NC_133752.1, forward strand.
CTGTGCTCTTAAAAGTCTAACATTAAAAACAGCTAGACATTCCAGTTAGTTGATGTTAAGCCTTTATATGCCAGTCCTTAAAGAAGTCCATTTTGATAGGATGCTTCTATGTTTTTCATGCCTTCTTGCTTCCTTTTTTAAAAACTATGTCGAGATTTTCTTATGATACATGCTTATGCTGTGATTATCAAGCATTACGCCCAGGCACAGATCTAGGTGGGATGGGATGTATTATTGATGAGACATCTATAACCAGGTTGGCTCTGAAGCTTTTTTTTGAAAAGAATTCCAGCGCTAGAATACTTGTTTTCAGCCCTCTCCTTCCCAAGGAAGGTTGAGTTTTAAATTTGTAGCTTCGTGACTTCCTAAACAGAGCACAAAAGCTGCATTAAAAACACAATGCACAAGAAAGGCTGAAGCAGAAAATTATCACTGAGTAAAAAATTTAACTTATTATTACCTCTTCTCGTTAGTCCTTTGATTCACCTGCACAAATTTAACACTATAATTCCTGCATCTCGAACACAATGAATCAGGGTACTCTGTTTTCTCTCTTGTTGCCCTATTTAGGCAGAATATTTTTCATTATTTAAAATATTTCTAACAGTGAATTTCTGGAAGACTCACTGAAAGTGTACGTATTCTTTTTTTTTATTTTGTAACTTTCACTTACTTGGTATCAGACTGCAGTTTTTGTTAAGTTTTACTGTAAAGAGCAACACAGACACAAGTAAATTTATAGTTGCATCTTTATTTTAAGAACAGTAGTAAAAGTTCTCTAATGGACCTTTTATGTGACAGCATTTCACATTTAGAGGCTGAATACCACGCTTCATAGGTTGAATATAGGAAATAACATTGAAAATTCAGGTAGATAATAAAAAGTGTTTTTCCAAGCTTATGCCTGCTTCCTTAAAAGTTTATCAGTGTTCTATATGGAACAGAGAACTTGGATTCTTACTATATGTCAGGCATTGTGTTAGATAAAAAAAAAAAAAAAAAAAAAAAAAAGATTTAGCAGCAAAGGCATTGTTATCGCAGGGCAGAATTTATTTTATTGAAAATATACAAGAAGGATAAAACCAATTAGAATGTGTTTTTCTTTATACTTAACTAGTTTCTGTTCCATCAGTAACAAATTAGAGTGTTTAAGAAACACTGTGTTATCTCATTGATAGAGTTCTACAGGGTAGTATTGGGCGATAGTTTCAGATGAAGTCAGAAGCAGGGAAAATAGGTAGCTATCATATGTGATTTCATGCCTCTGACTTCATACAGAAATAGTGTTTCAAACTTTTAAGAATACTGCATATCATCAATAATAAATATTAAAATTACTTTTATAAAATAATAATTGATACCTATAAATCGATACCTATATACGAACTACCCTAAGGTGTGGTCAGTTTTATTTAAAAAATCCCCTGTTTAAGTGGGTTGCAATTTTTGAACCCGTAAAACTTGATCTGCAATGAGCTTCTATGTACAAAACCTTGATACTATTTTTCTGATTACTTTCTTTGGATACATTCCAAGAATGGTAATAGAGGACCAAATAATACGTACAGTTTAAACGTTTTTCTATACACATTATTAACATCTCCGCACTATTTTAATGTTACTTTACTTTATTCTTCAGGAGAGGAAGACTATAATCTATAAAAATGAGTGTTTCCTAACGTGTCTACTTTTGTTCCATTGCTTAAGTTAACACTATTGTTTAGCCAACAGCACTCACTTGCATTATTGCTCACTTTATCACTGTATTGTTCACTTATTCTGTGGACAGTGAGTAAACTTCCTCTTTCTAATGCTCCAGGATATTGACTCTATTGACTGGTATAATTTTGAGACACACAATAATACCTTCAATTGCTGCAACCACAGGTCCTGTGGCTATAACTCTCCCTTCTTGTTGCTGATGGCTCTTGGGAGCTAGTTAGAAAAATACTGTCAATCAACCCAAACTGATTCCTGTGGTGCCATAATACTAGGTACTTAACACTAGTACGTTAAACAATAGAGAGTATCCAATACTAAGTGTAGACAGCAAATAAGGATAATGCATTACCAGAACTAAGGTGTTGTTTCAGTCCTTTAAAGTAAACTTGTCTATATATCATATGATTTCATATAAGTTCACTTTGTCCTTAGCCTTGCAATTTTGGTAACACCCCATTGGAGATTTCAGTTGACCTTAGTACAAGCTTTGATAAGGGAATCACATGAAATAACCGTGTATTGAGTCCATCTGTCAGTCTGAGTGCTCAAGAGCAGTAGAGGATCTATAGGTGCCAGGCATTGTGAAGTCAGTGAATTAAAATTAAGAACATTAAAAGACAACTTAAGAACCTACGACTGAAAATATTGATATATAATACAGTGATTGACCACCATGTGGCTTCTTAATATATTTTATTTGCTGAATTATTGAGTAATTTATCAGGAAAAACAACAACACATAACATTCCTACTCGAAAAAAATTTATTTCCAAAGAAATTTCTCTTATAGGTAACTTAAAGGGAGGTGTCCTATTTCTAATAAGTTAAGTTTTCAAGTTTCTGGAAATCCCCCACTCAGCACTGAATTCACAGTGGAGTAAAGGGGGCAGGAAACTAAAATAAAAATGTCATTGTAAATGAGAAGACTTTGGCTGGTCTGAAGGTAGTGAGTTATCTCAATTGATTGTTCACAGTCAGTAAATGAGAAGAATGGAAGACACCTAGATATTACCAGTCAATAACGATCCTGGACTCTTGTAGAGCAGTCATTATCTCTGGGAGACATTCTCTTTTCTATTGTTCTCTGTGCTCCCTTACTGTCTTCTGGGGAATACATCTGTGTTAATTATTCTCCATGACACTTAAATAAGCATTGGAGATTATGCCCTTCTTGGGGGAATCCAAGCTTAAAAGTCATTTTCCTGCTCATGTAAACTCAGTGCCCCAAAGTTTATTTCAAACTAGAATTAATAACAAACTTTGTTTGGGCTCATGTTTTCTTTGGTAATAAAATTCTCAAAAATTTAATAAAGTTCTTCTTATTGTTATTATTTCTAGTTTCAAATCTGTTCCATGTAACAATGAGTACATTTCATGTTGTTTCTTAGACATATTTCTCCAATTTGCTTTATGATGTCATGTTAATGGAATATACACATACAGGAAAGGGAGTGATGTCAGTAATATGGCTGGATAAGATGTCCTTTGGTGAATCAGACTCTAATGTCTATTTGAAAGTTTCTAAGAGAGTACATTTTAAATATTCCCACCACATACACACACACACACACACACACAGACACACACACACACACACACACACACACACACACACACAGGGTAGCTTCGTGAGATGACAGATGTGTTAACAAACCTTATTGTGGTAAGCATTTCCCAATATACTCATATATGAAATCATCACATTGTACCTTAAACCCACACAAAGTTAGATGTTAATTATAACTGAAAAAAGCTGGAGAAGAAAAAGAGTCCACTAGTGTTTCTCTCTATTAAATCTTCACTGAATGATTTCTCTTAAAAAAGTATACATATAAATATATATGGATGAATGATGGGTAAAACCTGTTAGAACTTGTTTTGATTTGTCCATTATTAGTTCCTTTTAATGTGGGTAATCATTGCTGTACACATTTTATTTTCTTTGAATAGATGTAAAAAAGCAAATTCAACGAGGGGAAATGTTGCAATAAACGTATAAGATTGATCTAAGGCCTAAGTTGGAATATAATGAGAGAAACATACATACACATCAAGTCCAAATTAACCCAAGTACATGATACAAAGCAATCTAAGTCTACTTTCTTAGCGATTTCAAGTAGAAAATACAATATTATTAACAGTAGTCACCATGCTGTAAATTTATTCATCTTCTACCTGAAGATTTGTGCCCTTTGACGAATTGTTTCCTTTTTCCCTCACTCACCCAGCTCCTGGAAACCACCATTCTACTTTCTGTTTCTATGAGTTCAACTTTTTTTTTTTTTTCAATTTCACATGGAACTGATACCATACAATATTTTCTTTTTGCTAGGTTTATTTCACTTAGCATTATATCCTCAATGTAGAATTTCTATCTTTTTTATGATATATATATATATATATATATATATATATATATATATATATATATATATATCACATTTTCTTTATGTATTCATGAGTTTTGAGTATATTCCCAGAAGTGGGATTGCTGAATCATATAGCTCTATTTTTAATTTTTTGAGGAGGAAACTCCATACTGTTTTCCATAAAGGCTGTGCCAATTTACAGTCCCACCAACAGTGTACAAGGGTTCCCTTTTCTCCACATCCTTACCAAAGCTTATCTTTTTAAAAAAAATTTTTAATTAAAGTTTATTGGGGTAGCAAATCTTAGTAAAGTTACATAGGTTTCAGATGTACAATTCTGTGATACATCATCTATATGTCACGTAAAATTTATCTTTTTGATACTAGCCATTCTGCCAGGTATGAAGTGATACGTCTTTGTGGTTTTTATTTGCATTTCTCTGATGATTAACACCTTTTTAAATTACTGATGTTAAATATCTTTTCATGAACCTGTTGGCCATCTGCATATCTTTTTTGGAAAAATGTCTATTCCGGTTCTTTACCCATTTTTTAAATGGATTATTTGTTTGTTTGTTCATTTTTTTGTTGTTGTTGTCGTTTTTTGCTATTGAGCTGTGAGAGTTTCTTAAGTATTTTGGATATTAACGCCTTATTCATATATGCTTTACAAATATTTTCTCCCATTCTGTAGGTTGCCTTTTCATTTTGTTGATTGTTTCTTTTATTCTGTAGAAGTTTCTTAGTTTGATATAGTCATAGTCTTACTTGTTAATTTTTCCTTTTGTTGCTTATGCTTTTGATGTCATATTAAAAAAAAAAAATCATTGCCAAGACCAACTCAAGGAGCTTTTCCTCTTTTTTTTTTTTTTTTTTCTTAGAACACTTAGTTTCGGGTTTTATGGTTTTGGGGATTTGAATTCAGAAAAAAATCTGAATTTTATATCCTGATTCAGTATTGAATATGTTTATGAGAAGGTTAATAAAATTCTCATTCCTCAGTTATAAACTTTCTGTTTCAAGTTCCTTATCTGGTCAAAGTTAAAACTGCTAACACTACATGTAAAGTACTTTGTATAATAAGCACACCAAACTAATAGAATACTTTTCAGTGTAAGTTTTCAAAAATGTTCTTAATATTATTATTATTATTATTATTTTGATTTTAAATTGTCATTTTTACCTAAATGTGTATATTCAACAACATTCTTTGGCAAAGCATATTGTTACAGTTACACCTATTATTTTATCAAAGATTGAACAATTTTTAACCAACTTTATTAAGCTATAATTGACATTCAATAAAATACATTCATTTTAACTGTACATTTTCCTGAGTTTTAAATAATATATGTATCAGTGGAGCTGCCACTGTAAATAAAGTGTAGAACATTTCCATTATACCTAGAAATTCCCTTTGCAGCCATCCACCCAGCCCTACGAAACCTCTGATATGCTGCCATAAGAGATTAATTTTCACTTTCCTTTGGGATTTGTACATTATATCATCTGGGGTGGCTAGCTTCTGTCTCTCAGCATAATGTATTTGAAACCACGTGTGGCAATAGTCCATTCCTTTTTAGTGCCGAATAATATTCTATTGTGATAATATGTATGATTTAAAAAAATCCATTCACTTGACAATGGAAATTTGAGTTGTTTTCTGTTTGGACTATTGGAAGTAAAAGTGCTATGAAGAACAGTTGTATACATATAATTGCATGAAAATATGTTATTATTTCTCTTGGAGAAAATACTGAGAACTGGTATTGCTAAGTTGTAAGAGTGCCTTTAACTTTATAAGAAAATAGCACGCTATTTTTCAAAATGGCTATATTTAAAATTTATAGCAGCAATGAATGAGATTTATTGTTTACATATTGCTAACACATGAGTTAAGTTTAGGGATGATCTGGTGGTGACCTAATTATCATGTCCATTAGACAGTTCTGACCCTGAATCAATTCTATAGATTTTGTCACATGCAGTATCAGTAGTTAAGTGAAACAAAACATCACTGAAAATGTAAACGATGCCTCTTAAAGTCTTTTGCCAATCATTAGCTTATTAGGCTTGAAAACACAATACATTTACCTTGCAGATGCTGAAGTAATTCACACAATATAAAAAATGAGTATTCAAGCACAAGGGTGTTATTTATGTACAATAAGCTACCAATATTCCACAGAACTTTATTCACTTGTTTTTAATATTTTTATAATATGAAACACACAATACATTGAATAAATTATGTGTATAAATTAGCCGAGGTACTTTCTTTTTAGAAAATTGATTATAGTCTCTAATCTTAATGGATGTAGGCTTTATTTACTCTTGACAAGTTTATTGCTTAGAGTTCCCTAAGGTATGCTAACACAAAAGGTAATGCCAGTTTCTAATTCTATTTCTACTGTTGAGGTATTTCAATTCATTACTTTAGACTTCCACCTGGCTAGAATTCTGTAAATCAGTTTCTCTAGAGATTGATAATTTGAAACCATTGTGTTCCCTTTAAATGACAATAAATTTACGTGCTACTCATGCAAATCAAAAATCAGCAAGAATCTTATTTTACCTGGACATCAAAATTTGTGTTGTTTTGTCTTCACTTTCTTGATATTAAAATGCTTGGCAGTTGAGGAATTATACATTTTCATTCATTTATTCATTCTTTCAAAAAGATATAGGGAACGTCATTTCATACCAGATACAATTGTCAGTGTTGAGGACACAAACAAACCAACTCAGATTAGTCTTTGCCTAAAATGGTTCACCACCTACTGGGAGTTAAAAAAAGAAAAGAAAAAAAACACACAAAACAGTCTATAAGCTATTTCAGCTTTTAAATGATCCATTTATACTACAGTAATTGTTTTTTAATTTAGCACGCTTAAATGGACTTATATGGGCTTTGTTAAAACATCAATATTCATGAAAAGCAGGGTATTGCAACCTTGATTCCATTAATCAGGTAAGATTTTTCACATTCATAAATATATCCACAATATATAAATGTATTGAATGGCTGAAAATGGACGAGAAGAGTTTATTTTAAGTTGGAACTTTATATACCCTACAAACAAAATTAGTTGAAAATGAACCAATAGTAAAGAATAAATATTTTTCTGTGCAGTTTAGTATAAATACATTTAGCAACTATGAGGGTTATATTAGGGTTTTTATGTGAATCACTCAGTCTTCATATCCAAGTAACTTGTATGAACACTTAGTATGGTTGAGAGTATAATCTTTTATCTGGCTATCTCAATTTCCTTTTTCCTGGGTTCTGAGAATCATCTATCTATCTGTCTGTCTATCTATCTATTTATCTATCTATCTATCTATCTATCTATCTATCTATCTATCTATCTATCATCTATCTATCTATCTATCATCTATCATCTATCTATATTATACTGGATATGTAGAATGCTGCTTTCTAGCTCAGAGACTTTATTGTAAGTCTCTGCTTATGCACTCACCTAGAAATTATTCTTAAAGCAGAAATATTTCTTAAAGCAGAAATCACTTTCTAATCACAAATTTCCTTATGGAAAATTGCATTATATGTCAATTAATATCTGTATGTACCAAATACAGAAATGTATTTTGTAATGTTTTGAGAAACATAATAATTTGTGTTTCAATATATTTGAAACAGAAGTTGATGCTGTTGTAGATATTTTTCAAGTCTTGCTATGGAATAAGGCAGGAAATAAGTAAATGAAAAAGGTTAAATATGAAACTAGAATATTGGCACTAAAAATGGGAGTTAAATAGGGTAGAGATATGTGCCATTGTTGCTGTATAGAGGAACAGCAACTTAGAGAAACTAATCCTAAATCTTAGACTTGAATTGCCTTGTGTTGGCAAGGAGAAACGAACACATGTTTGAAATGAACTATTGATCTGTCCTGGGATTACCATTTTCTATGGGTGCTGTTTAACTCCCCAACAGACTGGAAATTGAGAATTACTTAATCAGATATGCGGAGTAGTATAAACAAAGGATGCTCGCATTTTCTTGCATTTCTTGCATTTGAGTTTTCTTAGATGAGGGGGGCTGCTATCAGAGATTCTAAGTAGTAGGATTGATGAGTCTTTAAAATAATTCATTGCGACTTACACATACTAGGAAATCTTATAAAATTTCTGATATCCAGTTTTGAATTTCTATTCGAATAAATATGATGCATTCAACTTGGTTTCATGCCATTTATAAAATTTAATATTTGAAAAAAATTCTAATGGTTTTAAAAGGATTGCTCAACCTTCTTATTAATATTAAATTGTCTTTTGCTGACAAAATTTTTACTGCAAGAATGTCAGAAGCATAGCACAATTTTGCTTAAGACATATATATTTATTGTTTTAAGGTGGCATAATAGACCCATCAACATACTTTCAAGTTCAGGGTAAAGGTAGGATTTTCAATTTCTTACTACCAATGCTGTATTTTGAGTGAATTTGTACTGCCTAATATTTACTCCTTTTTCTGGAATCCAGTCCTAACATCACAGATATAAGTCATATTACATGGCAGTATAATTAATAATTTAGGATCAGCAAGTTCAGAATAAATTACTTCATTATTACCACAAAAATATTTTCAAACCCAACTAAAATTTATGGCAATTGAATACTGAAACTCTCAACTATAACAACCTTGACTTATATGACACTGCTCTTAGCAAAATCAACATTATAGTATGTTTATTTCTTTACATCAGTAAACATTATTTGTTTATACTATTCTGCATTCTCCTGTTTTTGTTTTTGTGTTGTTTTTATATTCTTTTTTAATGTTATGCCCGTTATTCCTTTCTGATTTCCCGCACTGATTCCACCACTTATATATTCTTTCCTGAGATGGTGTTCGTTACACTGAATTTCAAGTGCATCATTACATCTTGGCAAGGTTGTATGCTTTTGCTCTGGTAGTTTTTAACAAGAAAACTAGAATCAAAGACTTGATTCTTTGGATCAAGATGTGTTCTCAAATGTTAAACATCTAGAAGTGAAACTGAGAAATTCTTTAAAATAATAGATTGGATCTATTTCTATGTTATTTCTCTAATTAAGGTATACATGCATGATGGGTAGCGGTGTTTCAATGTTTTGGTGAAGGTATTATTTATAGTTTCATTAAGTCCCTATCTATAACACAAGTTCCTGAGCTTAAGTATCTAAGCTCCAACCTCAGTATCACGGAATATATGTTTGCCTGGGTCAATGAAAGGGGTGGGGTTGGATGGAACTAAACAACATTTTGGGGTACAGATAAGTGTCACTGCTACAGATAAATGCATTAGATGATACTTTATATGGATGAGATGTTGGCTGCTGTAGATGCCTAGGAATGTAGGTGGTGTTCTTTGAACAAGGATTGGATTTTCTGCAGGGACTAATTCTGTTGTCATTCAAATATTGATACTAGAATTAGATTGTATTCTTTTGTATGAAAGCTGCTTGGTTTCTTATATTGATGCTGGTCCCTCCAGAGTCAGCCTCATGAATCAGAGCCCTAACAATCTATTGTTTGTTCATGTTCCACTGGATAGTTTCTTCTCTGCCTGACTGTTTAAATTTTATTTTATTATAGGTTTAAAAATTTAGCTTATCATGCGTTCTTATGAACATTGGTGTTTATAATTAACTTCAAATTTTGAGTTTATTTAGTTTCTTAGCCTATTTGGAACTCTAAAGCACTTATCTTGTTCAAATAATTTGGACTTTAGAAAGTCCCTTGAAGCTTATATTTATTTGTATGAGTTTCAAGAATCTACTCTGAAATAAGATAAAAAATAGTTTGTTTTTATCATATTTATTCATTCATTCATCCAATGTCAGTATTGACTGAGGGCTTACCATGTTCTAGGCATTGTTTTTGGTGCTGGAGTTAGAGAAATAAATTAGCCAATGGAAGCTTCTGCTTGTATATTCATGAGGTGAAGTGGAGGCAATCAAAAAGTAAGTTTGCAATAAAAATATGAGAACATAGGAAGTGCAGCACAGAGAAGTACAGTAGAGAAGTGTGATGGCATTCCTTGATAGCCAGGCTTGATTGTCCTCAGGAAATAGCCTAGGTGCTGAAATTTGAAGGGGGTTTGTACCACTCATTGTACCCTACTCTGAACAAGTGAAAAACTGTAGAAACGAAGGACACAAGACAGATAAATGGACCCTAGTATAGTATTTCAGCAACGTTTCTCCAGCTTTATTGTGTATTAAAATTGTTGTTAGTGCTTTTTTATAATTCAGAGTTCAGAGTTCATTTATTGTTGGGTTTTGAGCAGAGCTCAATACTATAAATTTTTATCAAATCCCCAAATGGTCCTTGGACTACGAAAAACCAGCTGTATAATCCTCTGAGACAGGATAGATGCCCATCTAAGATTCGGTTTGGTGGGGGGCCGGATAGCTCAATTGGTTAGAGCGTGGTGCTAATGGCATCAAGGTTGCCAGTTTGATCCCCACATGGGCCACTGTGAGCTGCGCCTTCCTTTAAAAAAAAAAAAAAAACATTGGTTTGGATGTTGCTACTGATGATGCTATAGATGCACTGAGAGGATTTAAAAATACCATAATGAGGCTTTCTTGGAGAGCAGGGCAGGCTTCCCACACTGATTCAAAAAATGGCTTCAGAAGGCAGGGATAAGAAAGTGGCTTAGGGTTTTTACGGTGACTAAGCGGAGGAATTGGGATAAAGGTCTTAATTTTCTGCTGGCATTCAAGGAATGGAGCACATGGGCTTTCTTATCAGCTTGCTCAGATGAGGGGCAGAAGGGTAAGAGGGAGGGATGGGGCTTAAAAACTGTTAGCCAACATCAAAAACAGAGACTCTTCATTGCACATCCAAAAACGAATAACTGCAGCAGTATGTAATCTACCTTGAGTATGAAATGAATTCTGTTCCAAGACATCCTAATCCTATTCAAAAAATTTTTGAGCCAAATTGAATGTGTACTTTGGTATATGTGGTGGCACACTTAGATAAGAGTTTTGCTTGATGTGTTAGATTATATTGTAGTTCAGCAAATAATCATGTTCTCCCCTAATTTCCATGGAAAGAGGACACTACCCGAATCCATTGATATTGTACTTGATCATGTGATTTTCCTTTGAATATGTGAAAAAGTGATATAAAAGTGACATGTGCTAATTCTGAATCTGGGCCTTAAGCAGAGGCATTGTGTGTTTCCATTCACCTCTAGGGGATCTTGCAATCTCTGCCTGAACAAAAGAAAAAAGAAAAAAGAAATCTTGCCTTGAGTAGCCTTGGATCTAAAATGATTAATATTTGAAGGCAATTTGGACCAAATACACAGTTTGGAGCCAATCCCAGCATGAACACAGCCCTGACCAGTCAAACTCCAGCAGGCTCTTAAAATTGCAACCTAAACAGTTTCCCCCAACAACTCAAATATTTGTATGAGAAAATACTTATGCTGTATGCCACAAAGTTTTGAGGTAGTTTATTATGCAATATTATTGTAAAAATAGCTGACTGATACATCTAATATATTTAGATCTATATTGCTTTACATATAGTGAGACATGTAATCACTACTCTTGTCCATTTCTTCTTACATAGTTCTATTTCCTGGACACTGATCTTGTATTTTTCCTCTCTCCTTAGAACCACACCCTGAAATTATGTATCATGCTTATTCATCCTTTTTTTGTCTTTACCATTTAATTTTTTTTCTTACTCTTTCACAATAATGCATTCTGGAATTCCTCTGATTTGTTGGAATGTTAGTATCTGACATCCATTTCCATCTAATTTTCCCTTTCTTACAAGTGTCTTTTACTTATAATAGCAATAGATTTTTTTTTCCATTTCACTGTACTCCTCACTTACTACTGTCTATAATAATGTAGATGATCATGACTTTTCCCAGGAAATAAGGAGAAACTAAGTTTGCTGACCTGATTTGTGTGTGTGTGTGTGTGTGTGTGTGTGTGTGTGACTGAAGTGCATATTAGAAAAAGTCTAACTATTACATTGTTTTGTACACCTGAAACTAATAAAAAAAGAAAGATTTATATACCACATATCAGGGAAATCATATGGTTCTCTGCTTTTTCTGACTTATTTCGCTTAGAATTATAAGAACAAGGTAAACAAATGAGAAACAATAACTCATAGACACAGAAAATAGTTTAGAGGTTACCAGAGGGCAAAGGGGGGTGGGGGGTGGGAGATGAGGGTAAGGAGGATCAAATATATGGTGATGGAAGGAGAACTGACTCTGGGTGGTGAACACACAATGGGATTTATAGATGATGTAATACAGAATTGTACACCTGAAATCTATGTAATTTCACTAATTGTCACCCCAATAAATTAAAAAAAGAAGTGATCCTCAAAAAAAAATAAATAAAAGAAAGAAAGAAAGAAAGAAAGAAAGAAAGAAAGAAAGAAAGAAAGAAAGAAAGAAAGAAAGAAAGAAAAAGAAAGGAAGGAAGGAAGAAAGAAAGAAAGAAAATGTGTTCAACATCAAAAGTAAACTTGGCAATCCTCCTGGAACTTATTTCCACATAATTTGTGTTCAGTTACATTTCTTGAGTTAGTGGAGGAATGAATCAATATTTTGATCAGGCTAAATCACATTTTATTTATTAAAAGTTTGGAGTTGTCAATAGGCTGAAGGCTATTTCAGAAATTCAAAGCACAACACAGGGATTACGTCTATGAGGTAGATCATTCAAAATTGAGTTAACAAAGATTGGGATATTCTTAATATTCAAAGATTATTAGTAAACATGGTAACAACGCCTCCATTTTGAAGCTGTGTATGTATTATGATATATAATAATACGAAGGTAGGTACTTTTGATCCTTACAAGGGAAATTATTTTTCTGAATGTTTTAAATATACATTTTCAAATGAATAGACTATTTAAAAAACCCTATGAGGGATACATTTTATTATCATCATCTTACAGATGAGAGAATGGAGACTAGAAAGCTTCAACAATTTATGTGTCTGTCAGGTCAGGCAAGGTTATATAAGTGATAAAAACCCTAAAATCTAAGTATCTTAGCACAATAAAAGTTTATTATCTTTCTTATTTAAAAAATGCTGCAGGTCCTGGTGATTCTGCAGGACAATTGTCTTTGCTCTGAGAATCCAACTGTCCAGGCTAAGGGAGATTCCAATGCCTGTAGATTCTCAAAAGTGTGGTCTCCTGAAGAAATGGACACTGGTTTTTCAATCCTCCCACTCAGCCGTAGTATGTCTTGTGTCTGCTCATATTTCATTAGTCAAAGATAGACTCAAGTTCATTCCCACCCTCAGGGGAACAAGAAGCACAACCTTTTCCTATTGCCTAGAAGGAGAACCACCTCTCAGTGGACAGTAGCAACACTTGCCATCCTCACCTGGTTACCTAGTTAGTAAGTAGTTGAGCATGCATTTCAACCCAGATCTATCTCCAAATTTTGTGCTTAGTCACTGGGCAATCTGTCATTTTTTATTTTTATTTTTATTTTTTACCATAAATTAATTAGGAAGCTTGGAATAAGAAAATTTCAAAAAAGGACTGAAAATAAGAAAGCTTCATGGAGACTCGTTACTAAAGATTTTTTAGAATACCTTGAGATTCTGGAAGTTTAGGAGTATTGTACGTGCTGCTTAAATCTCTACCTTAGTTTTTGGTGGCACCTGAAGAAGAAAAGAAAACCTGGGGAAAATTTAGGGAAAGCATACACTGAAATAATTGATGCTCTAGATTTTAACTTTGATTGACAAGCCTTGACTACCTAGGCAGCAAGCGTATTTAGGTAGGACAACATACTCATACTAACATGATGTTAAAAATGCATTCCGCGCCTCAGATGAGAGCCTGTGAATATTGGACTCAGATAAACAATCTATTTGGATATTTGGTATTCTGTCAAATTGAAAAGGGAATCTCCTGAGATGTCTATCAACAGAAGAGGACTTCTCTGTTAGGATAAAAAAAGTTAATTAATGATTGATTGCCTGCTGAAATACTAGTTGAAATATACAGCTCACCCTTTCTGCATGGCCACTTGAGAATTCGCATTTCACTTTATAAAATGGAGTCATTAGTATTCTAACTGCTTATTTTATTGTCACTATAGCTATGGCTGCAGTTATGGCTTTACTCTTATTGAGCAATGCTATTTAATGATATTTTATTTTGAAAGTAAAATGCCTTATATTCTCACACTGGCACATCATGCCAGAGTATAGATGTTAGACAGATAAAGGTCAAATGAAACAACCAGTCCAGGGTCTAGCTAGATTTGTTTTATTTTATTTTTTAAAAGAATAACCACATACAAGCCCAAAATAAGTTTAATTTAATTATTTCACTGGAATTTATTTTTTAAAGTTTCATTTTGAATCTTTTGAGTGCTGAGTTATTCAAAATATCATAAATTTTAGAACCTATTGGAAAGCTATCCACAATTATCACTATTTAAATTTTGTAGCCGTATAAATAAGATTGGGACAAAAATAGTTGTCATGTTGACTTGATCGATATAAGTAATATCTTATATCGATATAAGCTGTAAGTAATTTTTGAAAGTTTATTGTTATGATTTTATATGACAATGAATAAAATAAGAAATGTTTAAATATGAGGAATATATATTCTTGTACATTTCAGCATTCATAAGGATAAAAATATTATTAAGAAGCACCTTTTCTAATTGATATGTGGTAAATATTGACACTTTAAGAAACAAGTTATTATTATGACTGAAGAAAATACAGCATAAGAAAGGCCCATTTGAGATGGAACTCACCTTCCTTGGCAGCGGATACATTGCCTAGTAAATTACCAAAACTCACATGAGGAATCATTAAACAGTGCTTGACATCTTTTAGAAAAAGCCATGCAACTGCCAGGATATGATTTCTGGGATTAGTCACACAGATTAATTTTTCAATTAGCACCTCTCTTTTCACATTAGATTTATTTTTCCATAAGAAAATATAGACACATTGTTTTTTTAAAAAAATTCATGAAATTCCCAAACCAAGGCAAATATTTTGGCTTATTACTACTACATGCAAACAAAGTAAACAAGAATACAGTAGAATTTTGAAAATCTTGATTAGATTTTAAGATCACTACTAAATGCTTAGATTTAGATAGTGATTTCATAGGCATATGTCTATTATGCTTATAATAAAAGTTCTTCATTGTGTCTTCTGGTCAATACTTATGATGGTGCCAAAAATGAATGCTCCTTAGTTGAAAAAGGAATAAACTGAAAGGAAGATTTTTTAAAACTATGAATATTAAAAGTAAATGTATATACACAATTGATATTTTATATTTGAAAATGTATAATGAGTCAATAAAGCACATTCTGTTTTCCACTTCATCTTTCAGTAGAAACTTTATTAATAGAGTCTAAAAAATAAGATATATGAGAATGGTTTGTGAATAAGCATTTGACTTCTTTTTGAAATCTATTTGATTATAGATTCAAGTCATTAAATCTAAATTTGGTTCTCTTTATGGAAACCAGAAAAATGTCACAGTTGGAAAACACTGTTTCTCAGAAAAGGAACAATAGAGCTTTTAATATTTAGCAAAGATTTCACCTTAAGTGTGTTTATGGATTTACCCCATATTTTCTTTTATGTGCTTAAGAAATGGTCTAATACAGAAAAGGTATAGGACAAGATTTATTTATCATGTGATCTCTATAACATGAGTGTCAGAGTGTGAAACAACATAGGATGAAAAATAAAGAAAATAATTGACTATGTATCAGAAGAATAATATTGTAGTCTTGGTTCTGATATATTTTGTTTCTTTGATGTTGGGAAGATGACTCTGCCTTAAGCCTTCATTTCCTGATATAAAATACATATAAATACATATAAAACCTTTATGAGACTCTCAATTATATCAGGTTTTATATTTCCTGATATAAAATACATATAAAACCTTTTATGAGACTCTCAATTGGGTCACACAGAGCAAATGAGATAATATATGGAAAAACACTTTCAAAATTGAAAATCATGATACAAATTGCTACTTAACAAAATAATTTCACTGGATTCACATGAATGTGAAACTATCTTCTCACTATTCTCTAGTTACCCCTACCTTAACCTGAGTTCCAGGTTGACCAGCAACATTGTTTAACTTTTTTTCCTTTTATTTTTTGCAACTGATTCCTTGTTTTAAACAGGGATTTTCTCATTTCCTTGCCTGTATTTATATATATATATATATATATATATATATATATATATATATATATATATATATATAAAATTTATTGGGGTGACCTCAGTAAAATAATGTTTTCAAGTATACAATTCTATAATACATCATCTATATATTGCATTGTGTATTCACCATCCTTGCTCATATTTTTAAGAAGTTTATATTCCTACTTTACTTCAGTACCTAAAGGCATCCTAGGGAAATAGATTGAATAAGATTATCACATAGTGAGAAATTTACAGTAAATTGTTTCATGCTCTCTGTCCCCTTTAATAAGACTTCTTTTTCTTTTTGCTTTTGTTCCATGATTTTTATCTTTTTTAATTAGAATCAGAAAAATTATACTAAAGCATATACTTTACCTACAATTACCACCATCTGTTATCACCACCATTTCAACACTTGTTTCTTTTGCTACTGCTGATATTACTCCTGGCTAGTATATTCCAGGCACTGATCTCAGCATTTTACATTTATTGTCTCATGGGATCATCATGATAAACACATATCACCAATTTGCAGTCATCAAAAGTATAGCCCAAATAAATTACCTAATTCAAAGTTGGTACGCACTCATCCACTGAGGTGAAATGGGCATTTGAAGGAGAAGTCCAGGGAGGAGATGGTGAAACTCAAGATAGAGCCTGACGAGCCCTATGTGCATAGTGACCTTGTGGTCCAATGAAATTAAACCTTCCTTAGTTGTCATGCAGCAGAAACTAACAAGTGGGTACCATAAAGGAAGTAACATATGGGGTCCCAGAAAAATAGTGATTAGGTGATCCTACCTGCAACAAGAACACAGTGGAGTGGAAATTGCTGTGCAAGACATGAATTTTTCAATAAGTAAAAAAGATCTTCAGGTAAATTGGAAGGGTAGCGTAATATCACTTCTCTCAATTAGTAATGACCAATACATAATTTAAAATTCTGTCTTTGGTGAAACATGAATTGGGTTCACTTCTTTTCTCTACCACTCAGCTCTGCAACCTTTGTCATTAATTAAGTTTTCTGGTTCTTCATTTCCTCATCTATAAAATTGGGGTAATAATAGTATCTAGCTATTTAGGGTTATTCTGAGAACTGAATTTGACAATTCATAAAGCGCAAATCTGGCCCATAACAACTTTTGCACATGAATGTTATAATTACAATATATTATGGTAATGACCAAAACTCTGTAAATCTTCAATTTGTTTTAGAAAAAAAAATTCCTATTTCAAAAGATTCATGGTCCTAAGACCCAAAATCACTTGTGATTTAATGTTTTAAGATAGTCAAGGAAAGACAAATCCAGCTCTCTCCCCAAATACCATTCCTATAAACTAATAGAAAACCAGCTGGGAACAGGGTCCTGTGGTCCCTTTAAGATCAGTGAACCATCGCTGACATGGGTTTTGCCATTTGAAGTCTTTCTTTAAATGAAATTCTACACTTGATTCTTTTTAAGTGTGCTCAAGTGAATAGTCACAATTTATATGTGTCCTGTGGTGGTAATATACCATAAATTCTTCTCTCTGCAACAAGATTCAGCCAATTAACTAGCTTTAGGTGGGAAACTATAGGATAATCTACTCAGCAGGAGTAATACAAACCTACTACTTTTATAGTTAATAATGCATTCCTCCCTTACCCCCAACACAGCTTTTGGACTATTACTTTTGTACTGATCATTTGGATACAAAAGACTAAAATTTAAAATAAAAACTCAAGTGATATATATGTATATATACTTTTTGTGAAACAATGTTCTTTCCCTGCTTAGAACATTACAAGAGACCTTCCCTTGGAGAATTTGAAATCAACTGATAAGTGTCTCAAGCTTAAAAATGAGCCTATAAAGAATTATTTTCTTACTTAACCTCCTCAGGCTAAAAGACACCATGCTGTGGTAAGTCAGTAGCAAAAAACCAACAACAAAAAACAAATAACACTTCAATAGAAAAATAAGCAAGGAATTCCAATGGATAATAAGATTCGTCTGACATTTCAACTTATCTGGAAATAGCCACAATTTTCATTACCATGTATTAATCAGAAAAATCCAAAAAATAAATAGCTTTAAAGATGAATACAAGTGAGTTATGATATTCTATGCAAAACCAAATCTTTTATAAATTTCAAAACTGAAATTATCTTCTTCAGTTGAAAATGGTTGCCATATATTCGATACCTTTTGAAAAATTATAATAATGAAAAATACATTATTATTTACGTAGAAAATTTATACACATTATCTCATTTGTTCTTTTTCTCTAATGTTCCACATTTGTAATCTATTTTAGCTTCCTTAGTTGAACTCCAGACTCACTCAAAATTCTCATTGTATCTTCAAATGATTATACTTAAGAGTGCTGTATGTCTCAGGCTCTCACGTTAGCTTGCTAACATTCAGTATTATGCTACATCACCTTCAGGTGTACAGTGCAGTGGCCACGCATTTACACAATCTATGAAGTGATCCCCCCATGAGTTCAGTACCCATCTGGCACCCTACTTTATCTACACAACATTATTGATTATATTCCTCATACTGTATTTCATGTCCCTGTGACTATTTTGTGACTACAAATTTGTGCTTTCTAATCCCTTCATCTTTTCCTCTACCCTTAATCCTTCTCCCATCTAGCAGTCATCAGTTTTATTTCCACTGTCCTTTTTTTTTTTTTTTTCCTTAGTCTGGATAGAAGCTTATTGATTTTATTGATTTTTTTCAAAGAACTAGCTTTTGCTTTCATTGATTTTCTCTATTGATTTCCTGTTTTCAATTTCATTGATTTCTGCTCTAATTTTTATTATTTCCTTTACTTTTGCTTACTTTGGATTTAATTTGTTCTTTTTTCCAGTTTCCTGATGTAGAAACTTAGATTATTGGTTTTAGATATTTCTTTTTAGTATATGTATCCAGTGTTGTAAATTTCCCTCTAAGTACTACTTTCATTGCATGCCACAAATTTTGTTGTCTTTTCATTTTCATTTAGTTCGAAGTACTTTTTAAATTTCTCCTGAGATTTCTTCGTTGACCCATATGCTATTTAAAAGTGTATTTAATCATCACACATTTTGGGATTTTCCAGTTATCTTTCTGTAATTGATTCCTGGTTTCATTCCATTGTGTTCTAAAAGTAGACATTACATTATTTCTATTCTTTTAAATTTGTTAAGGTGTGTTTTATGGCCCAGAATGTGTTCTCTCTTGGTGAACATTTCATGTGAGCTTGAGAAGAATGTGTATTCTGCTGTTGATTGATGATGATGTTGTTGAATTCAACTATGTCCTTACTTATTTTCTGCTAGATTTGTTCATTTCTGAGAAAAGGCTGTTGAAGTCTTCCATTATGATAGTGGATTAATCTATTTCTCCGTTCAGTTCTATTATTTTTTTGTCTCATAGTTTGACACTCTGTTGTTAGGTGCCTTTTTTTTGTTTGTTTTTATGAGAAGCAATGGTTAGAGAATCAAATAATAAATATCATAGAAAATGTGTACATTAAGTAATATATGAATAAAGTGGAGGTTGCTGAGAATTATGCATGTAATCAGTTTAACAGTTATTGTACTTATTTGTAAATGCTGAGTAAGGACTAAAAGAACATACTTAACACACAACACCTTGAAAATCATAGAACATTTCTGCCAGCTTTGGCTCTCATCCACGTGAAGGAGAACTAAACTTTTAAAATAGGTCTAACAGAAATGAACCATTACATGAGATCTACAGAGGTACTACAAAATAAAAGTAGGAAAAGAACACACACACACACACACACACACACACACACACACACACCACCAAATAGATTAACACCATAATGAAGAAAATTTTCCCACACAGCAGGTGAAAACTAACCAAATATCTCTCCAAAAATAAAAAAATATATAGGCAAAATAAAGTAAAATTGTCTCTAATGTAAGAAGACAACAGTAGATATAGAAAAGCTTTCCAAATAGAGGAAAAATAATGGAGTTGTGAAACAAAACAACCTTCTAAAAAAATGAAAGGTGAATTAAGATGAACATATATCAGAATAGATATGGCTGAATTTATAGGACTGGACTTTGTCTCAGTTCAAGTGCTCTAGTAAATATAAACTAAGGGTAAGAGTTACGTTAATACCTTATTGAGTGGTGTATTCCAGAGTAGCAGGAAAACATAGAAGTAGAGAATGAGAGAGAGCAAATACATAACAGTGAATTATTGAGTTTTACAGAAAACATAGCTGGTTGTGCTATGTAGATGTACAACATCTACAGAAAGGCTGTAAGGGGCTACAATGACTCAGTCTATTCAGTCAAAGGGAAGGAGGGAGAGAAATTTACATGCTGATTTTGTCTAGTCTATTTCTTTTCATTGGCCAAATTAGGCTCGTGGGGTGTTTACTTTCCTTCACTTCTCGTTTTTGCTACGTGACTCCACCAAGAAGTTTCTGGGCAAGCTAGATGACGCAGAACTTCATTTGCGTCTGGAAGGGCTGTGAGGAACCAGGGCTTCCATGGGTCTAGTTGGTTGGGCTTGGATACTGGAATGCCCTCAACTTACATTATGGTGGAGGGAAGGACACTAGCCATCCTCTTAGGAGATGATGAAATAAATGGAGAAACCAATATATGAATCATGAAGCCAAAGGCTGGAAAGCAGATAAATCTGGGAAACAGATAAATTGTGTCCAAAAAGTCAATCCGTTTCACTACCCATTAAAAGCATCTTCTATGGTATCTCACCTTATACAAAATATATGAAATAAGAAAATCTCATTTCATCCGTGAGAGTAACAGTAAAAATCCAGTGTTCCTTGGTGGTGGTCACTTGTAGTATCCTAAAAAAATCTTAAAAATGGTTTAAAAAACAAAGCAAAATAAACCAAAAAAAAAAAGGTAAGGTACTCACTGCTGCAGCTCCCCCAGGTCTATAAATTATCATCTTTGCTTCCGTCAACCATTCTGCATTCCCAGAATGAACCTAGATTCTCTTGGCCGCTTGCCTGGTGGGGTAGCATGGACTTTCACAGCCAAGGTGCTTAAAGTTTTATAGTTGCCTTGCTTTTATAATGTTACAGTGGTTGAAATTCAGTTATCATTGAATTTGGCAACGTCAAGAGATATCCTGATGAATGCTCTGAATTCTAAGTGTGTATATCCCTGCCCTCTGTGTATTAGCAACCCTAGTTCCTCATGGTGATTTGTGTTATTCTTTTCTGGAAGAGCAATGACTACTTGTTTTACCCTGTGGTTCCCTAATGTTAGTTATCTACCAAATATTAAAGATGAATGGAAGAAATACACAAATAGGAAACATTAGGAAAGGGATACTCTTCTGCCACTTGTTCCCATACCTGCATATTCTGGTGATACATCACCACATTCTGATAACTGATCTACTTACTGTGTTGCATCCTGCAGAAAAATGATCCAACAATGCAAGATGTCATTGAATTTTCCTTAGCTGGGCAGTCTATATCCCATTCAGCCATTCTATCAGGTCAGCTGTCAGAATGATGACACACATGATAATAAGCCTGTTGTTGCGTCTCTTGGTCTGAAGCAATCTGTGTGGGATATCACGTCAAAACATGAGGGATTCTGTAAGCCCTTAGTAGTATTGTTCTTAGAGGTATTATAGGCAGATAATATAGATATTTGGAATATGAATCATTTTGGTTGGTGAGAATTACTGTCCCCTTTAGGATGGAATGTTTGTGACATCATCAACAAGCTCTAAGTGCCTGGCTTGAGCGTTCAGTATAAGTCCCGCCCTGTAGCAAGTTTGACACTTAAAAGTAGTGGTAGCTAGATTAGCCTTCATATGAAAGGGCCGTGTTGTTGATCCCACATATGTCCCCCATCACTGCCACACGGCCATTCTCTTAACGGGTTAACTATATGAGCATCTCAGTGGTTGATGGCAGAAGCTAAGTCATTATCTTCACCTGGTCACTGTGAGCAACCTCTGAAGTGAATGATTTCTGAGGGACATTGACCTGAGACACAACTGACAATTCTTGTGGTTTCTTTACCTCATAACTCCATGCTTCCAGTTTTCTGGCCAGTTTTTACTTCCTTCCAGGCCTTTGACCAACCAAACAGCATTTGGTACATATAACTAACTCATTTTTTCCGCCAAGCAGAACTCATTGCTTTGTCTATTGGAAGGATTTCCCTTCCACACCCTTATTCTGGGATCCTCCTCAGTAGGGCTGTAACATAGCAGCAGTCCATTTTTTCACTGGTGCACACATATCCTGTTTACTAGTCTGAGAATTAGACTCACAATATTTCCTTGTTCACCATTAGTCATCAAAACAAGCCCCTCAGCCCCTTGGGTGTGGGTTGAGAGAATGACTTTGTTCTATCAGCACTAGGTGCCATCAGGTCTGAAATATCTTTTACAGCCCAATCTAGAATGCAGCACTTCACTTACACAATGTGTTGTTTCTGTGCCTGCCTGGCTTTGTGAATCAGGGGATCTGATTATGACTATATCATGATGAGCAAATCATGTTACTATATCTTGTTCCATTGTCAGGTTTTCAAACTTTATTAGGGTGTAATACCAGGCCAAGGGTAATTTTTTCTAACAAAGCGTAGTTCTTGGCTATGGAAGGCATTGCTGTGTTCTAAAACCCGAGAGATATGTGACACAACTATCATATTAACACTTACGAAAGACTTCAGTCATGATTCTTATCCAACATAGATACATAAAATAATATCTTATTTGTTAAGCCTGGTAAAATATACACGACAGATTTCACTAAAGCGTGGACCTGTCATACTGCTCTCTTGTGCTGTGGATCCTACTTGAAACTGGGAGCCTTCTGTGTCACCCAATAAATAGATTCAAGGGATATTCCCAAGTGCAGTGTATGTTCCTATATTTACTGAGATCTTTGACTCTTTCATGGCAGTAGGAAGTATGAGGCAGGGAGTGGGAGTGCAGAGCAACAACTTGTCTTTTGCTTGGCAGGGATATCCCAGCATGCCTCAGACCACTGGACTTCTAAAAACCTCACCAGTGTCTCATGCTTCTGAGTCATTACAGAATTGATTTTTCTACACTCTGGCACATACATGTGCTACAAGGACATCTAGTGCCATAAAAAACAGGTGAAAGACATAAACAGAGCACTAAAAATACTAATGTCTCAAACATGGAAAGATTTTCAGCCTCATTTACAAGAGGAGAAATGCAAATTAAAATTATACTTTGATACTATTTTTTATCTTTCAGGTTATCAAAGAACAAAGAGCCCATGTTAGAAAGAGAGAGAAATAGTTTGACTTACATGCTGCTGAGTATAAATGAGAAAAATATCTATGACGGTTAATTTAACAATATCTTATCCACATTTTGAATGCATAAGCATTTTTTTCAAGCAATTTCTTTCCTCAGAGTTATTCTACAGAAAATCTTACATTTGATAAAAATGACATATGTAAAGAAATTATTAAATAATATTTTTAACTAAAATTATTTAATTATTTGTTTATAACTACCAGATTGATAAATATTTATATAAAAATAGTCTGGTTAAAAAGGCATTCAAAGATAGAGGCTTTTAGAATGAATGATGTAGAACTTTAATTACTGATATCCAAAATATATTTTTAAATGAAAAAAGCAAGGTACTGAAAAAATGTATATGGTGTGCTACTATTTTTGTTTGCCTCTGTGCTTATGAAAAATCTCTGAAACGATGCTCAAGAAAGTTATTAGTTTTCTTTTTTTTAATTAAAATTTATTGGAGTGACAATGGTTAGTAAAATTACATAGGTTTCAAATGAACAATTCTGTAATAAAAGAAAGTCATTACTTTTCAAAGTGGTTTCCTCATGGGTAGGAAATTGAATACTTCTGTGACAAAGATTTTAAACAACTTAATATATTACTGTATATTTATTTGTTCATGTTGAATTTTCTTTTTACTATATACATACACATTCATTTAAAAAAATTCATATAGACTATACCTAATTCAATTTAAATTTTCAGTCATACCTAATTCAAACCTTCTCCTCTTCCTCTAGTTCAGTTCTGAACAGAGGCTTGAAGACATGTAATGGAAAGAGAGTAAGATTTGCTTATCCATTCTCCCTTCATCTTCTCCCATTTGCTGCTAGTTCCTCCAAAATTAATACAAGGATGGAGAATTAAATAAAAATAATTAAAAGTCTTATGAGTTTTGAAGACGTGAGGAAATTCATATACTGCTGCTGGAGTTTAAATTTGTTAAAATAATGGGAGTATAATTTGATCATATCCAATGAATTTTGATGAAATCTGGTAGAGTCAGTTCTTACTGGAGTTTGGACATCTTTGACCTGCTCAGATGAAATAATAGGCAGGAACTCATCCAAATAAATGAAGGACATCGTCTGCAGATGGAAAGGACCACCTGATGCCTAGAAAAGTGAATTAAAGAATACATGTGGTGAGTTTTTTTAATCTACTTCAAATAGATAATTTCTTAAAATATATATATATATATGTGGCCACCAAGTTTCTTGGTTCTTCTTTAATCATCTGACTCATCACCCTATTTCAGGCATAATGACCATGTTCATAGCATTAATATTTTAATGTATAATAACTGCATTTCCCTAATAATCTTATTTTCAAGCACCCTAGTTTATGGCCACAATCTTTCAGTTGCCATTTTATAACACACTTCATGATGTACCTGCACTGTATTGCCCCTATATGTTGATGATCCCCAATACCATCTCCAGTTTTAATAATTTGCTAGGAAGATTCACAGGGCTCAAGATACAGTCCTACTCATTGCCAAAATTTATTATAGAAAAGGAAACTAAGACAAATAAGCAAAAAGAAAGACTTGGAAACATGGGAAAATGGTTGACGGAGACCAGAAGAAGTTTCCAGGAATCCTTTCTTAGTGGAGTCACACAAGATGCACTTAATTCCACCAGCAATAGGCAGGGAAAACAAGTGTGAAAGATATTTTCACCAGAGATACTCACTGATAGCAATAGGCAGGGAAAACAAGTGTGAAAGATATTTTCACCAGAGATACTCACTGAATACTCAGTACCTAAGGATTTTATTGTGGACTGGTTATGTAGGCACCCTCTGCTTGTCAAATACCAGAATTTCTGACTCAGAGAAGGAAAGCAAATATTTAGCATAAACAGTAATGTTTACACACACAGTTTAGATACAGTCAGTCATTCTTATTAGGGAATGATGAGAACCCTCCCCAAATCCAAGCTCCCAGGTAACAGCTAAATGTCCAGCAGATAAATAGGACTTGCAGAGAATAGTAATCCCATGTCTGCTATGTTAATTCTATTCTGCACACACTACATTTTTTTTTATGTCCATCCTTCTGCCACATCCTCATAGCCTATCTTCCTGAAGTCAGGGTCTGTGGTGCATCATTATAATTATTCTTGCATACATCTGGGGTCCCATTTCTGTTCTCTATTTACGTGACATTGCGGGGAAAAATCATGATTAAATCCAAGTCTCTATATCTTCAACTGTGTATAGTTAAACACACACACACACACACACACACACACACACACACACACACATATATATATATTACTCTCACACTAAATCCATTATCAATGTACCTGCATTTGCTGCCCAGAAATTCTACTAAACTTGTTTTAGTTTATTGCTTATCAAACTGTGATCATTAAACCCCTAATATCAGCACCACCTGGAAATTTATTAGAAATGTAAATTTTCAGGCTTCACCCCAGGTGCAGTGATTCAGAAAATCTGGAGGAGGGCCCAGCAATCTATGCATTAGCAAGCTCTTTGGGTGATTCTGATGCCTGCCAAAATTTCAGAACTACTGTGCTTGACCTTCATCCTCATAATCTCTTAGAAATCTATTTTATGTTTGCTTCTTTGACATAAATTACAGTAACACTGCTCCCATCTTCCTTCTAAGCAAATGCCCTTGTTTTTTTTTTTTTATTTTACTAAGAAAATAGAATTAAGAGATTATCTAAGGTCCCTTTTACCCACACTTCTAATATGTGCATATATTAGCTCCTGTTATTACAAAAATTTTACTGTAGCCCATTTGTGCCCTGGATTTCATCCTCTCTGCCTAAGTATATTATTTTCTCACTTTCTCTTCAACATCCATTCCCTTTTCACTGAATCATTTCTATTAGCATTCAAATATGCCATATTGTCTCCAATAATAACAGCATCTTAACCTTAATCTCTAGCAACCTATTTCAGTGATCCACTTTACAGCAAAACATCTAAAAAAAATCTATGTTTAATGTCCCTAATTTCTTTCCTCTGATTCTCTCTAATCTACTCTAACTAAACCTTCTCTCTACCATTCCAGAGAAACAACTCTTGTTAAGGACATCAGTGTTCTCCACCTTACAAAATATAGTGATCAATTTTTAGTCCTCATGTTATCACAGCATTTTAAAAGTTGATTCAACACCTCTTTATATTTGGTTTCTATTATGTAGAATATCTCCCATATTTCCTTATGACTCACTCCCTTGTGTCTTCATATCTCTGCTCAGATATAACTTTATTAATACAACCTAATGATAATAGCAAATACCAAATATATTTATTACTTATCAGACATGATTTTAAGCACTATAGGTACTAATACTGTCTCAATTTTACAGGTAGAGAAACTGAGACAAAGAAAGGTATATTCATTTTTTTCAAAGTCATGCCATCAGTAAGAGCAGAGCCAAGATGCAAACCCAAGCAGTGTTACAATATAGACCATGACCTTGATCCCTAAACTATTATGTCTCTGATTTAAATAGGTTTCTCAGACTCCCTCTACTAATTAACTAACTACATCCCTTGTCCTCTTGATCCTTTTCAAATTTCTTTGTGTATCTGCTTAGCATTTATTATCATCTATGTCAGAGGGTGTCCAGTGTTCACTGAAAACTTGTTTTTGCATTGTCTTTGGTGCATAGCTAAATTACATTTCCTAAACTCTCTTGCAGTTACTTAGCCCTGAGTCAACTTGTGTGCAGTGGAATGTGCTCACTTCATTAAGAAGACTATTAATTGAAGTTAGTTATCAGGATGCCAATATGAAAATAAGTTTTATTAAAGTAGTGAGGTAAATGGAATTTTTCCTTTATTTCTAATTTTAAGGTTTTTGATATTATTACATTGATTTTTTAAATCTCTAAAACATATTTTTATGTTAAACTTAAAAAAATGTTAATACCAGGAGGACAGAGAGTACTTTAGTTTTTCTACTCTATTTTAAGGACATAGAACAATGATAGGCATATAGTAGATACTCCATAAATATTTGTTGAGTGAATGAAATCTGAATTCAAAAAATATTGTTTAGTTATCTCCTACATGGAAGGCAGCATTTTAGGTTTAGCAATTCTAATTGTAATCATTTACTTTTCTTTTTACAAATCTCATTTTGATTTCACTTTAATAATTTAATTCCATCTCTATTGTCCATTACCCTTTGCCTCACATGGTTTATATCCATGGAAACCTAAAATACTTTAATATTATATTTGACTTTCCAGAGGAGCTGCCATTTAAGATGAACTCTGGAGGATGAGTAGCAATTGCATAAGGTGAATATCACAGATGGAGGCAAAAACATTTATGAGAACTTGGTGTGTCAGAGGTACAGGGAGGTATTTGATACGGTTAGAACATAGAGTGTGAGGATAAATATAACCTGAGTGTCTGTAGATTTCCTTGTCATGGGGGAAAAATTGAAAGGACAATGGAAACCATTCAAGGACATTGTGTTTCAAAACAATCTATACAGCTGCAGCCAAGTATTGACATGAGGTGACAATGGAGAACTATTATAGTGGTTCAGATGAGAGATTATGTGGACAGAGCAAAACTATGGGGGGTAGAGAAGATTATATATAGATAGAGTCAAATTATTAAACCTTGGACTGAATGGTTATAGGGAGAACGTTTCAAAGAGGGAGTTGAAAATACTTTAGGCAAAACGCTCATGGAGAATTTGAAGGGGAACCGATTTTAATTTTTAGTGGTGACAGTGATGGTATTCTATATGTTTTCTTGTGATTATGCTGATGCATGTGAATTGATGGATTCTATTCAGTATGTCTAAGATGCCTGAGTGAAATCCAAGTAGAGATGTCTAACTACTTGTCAGTTAGAAATTGAGTCTTCATCTCGAAAGAAGACATTCGACTGATAAAGTTTTGGCAACCAATATTAATTCTCAACATATAGAATTAGTAAACTTGAAAACTAATCAGCCATTACATTCACTGCTACATCTTTTATTTAGAAATCTTACGTATTGTTTTTATTGTTTTATCCCACCTATATCTAATATGTAATATAAAATAATAATTAGATCTACTATATATTGAACGTATGCTGTTCACTAGGCATTATACTGGATACTTTACGTTTACTGCTCATTTAGCTTCACAGAAATCTTGTGAGGCATTGACATCCGTATTTTATTGATGGTAGCACCAAAGATTATGAAATATATTCTTTTGTTTGGTAAATAACTAGACTCCTGAAAGAGCTGAAGTCTGGGACCATGTTTGCCTTATAGTATGTCCATATTTGTCCTTTAGCAACACTGCCTCCAGTCTATTTCAGTTCAGTGATGTGTATTCAAGGAAGAATTCACTTCACTAAAACTATTGTTTGACAACTTGCCACCTACTCTCATGCCTTGTTATAGATGATTTAGAGACATTTATGTGACTGAAAATGAATGATGTGAGGAAAATACAGTGGAATCTTTTTGGGGCTTTTTAGTTGCTTTTTGAAACCTTACCATTACAGATTTGTCTAAAATTTATCTCTCTATACAAGTTTTACTTTGACATTTTACCTTCTGATATATTGAAAAATAGGTGCCTGACAAGATGGAGTATAGAGCCACTGTTAACATTTCATTTTTGAGTTACTATTATGCAGACCATTCATGTTGATATATAGGTCTGCAGACATATGGTCAAGGCTCCTAGAGTCCATAGTCCCATGTGTTGTGGTCTGCTAATCCTGTTTAAGATAGATAAAGTGCACACACACACACACACACACACACACACACACACCTGATATAAACCAATAAAGACATCTAGAATAACACGACATCCAATCACACAATATTCAATCTTTCAAATAGTGGATCTTTATAAACCAGGACATGAGCCAAGTTCACAATTAAAAGGGATTCTGCTCTACGGATGATATCCTGCAATTTGACTGTGAACCCAAGTGTGTCACATCATATCTATGACAATGATAAGTATCACTGGCAAAGTCTGCTGCCCCAAATCCAGTCATTGCTCACTTCCTCACCACTGTCTATGCTCACTAGTGATTGAGGAGCAATAATATTCCTTTCTAAAATTACTCAATGAATAAGTGGTGAGGGAACTTTTAGGTTAACAGGAAATCAGAGATGTGCAATATCCAGAAAAGACTTTGTTATAATGGCCTTGGTCAATTACTACAGGTGTATTTGCATTCCCACCATCAAAGAATTAGCTTCTAATTTGCCTATTCTAGATTCAATTTTGCAATAAGTTGCTAGACCCTTGATGACAGCAGAAAGGATAAGAAGGTGCGGTTAGTGAGACTCAAAGAATCTGAGAAGCACATTGTAAACTGGGGACCTTTCTTTAGTGACATATTTTTTTGTCGAAAGCAACTTTTGAGTGAAAAATAATAAGTATTTTCTTGGATAAGTGACAGATGGTTTAGATTGGCAAATTTACTCTCAGTAAATCCAGAAGTGGAAAATAATCCCTCATGTTTCAGAAGGGTAACAATAGGTCAAATACTAAGATTTGGATCTAATCCCTCAGAAGCTGAACTATGAATGAATATCCCTGATCTAATATCATATTTCAGAAAATTCTCTTTGAGAAGATATGTTGTGCATCTTATTTTAAAGTAAGTCTGATTAATTTCCGTATGCTGTGCATAATTGCTTTTGAGTACCAACCTTCTCTGTGAATTAAATACGTAAATGTATGCATGCATGCATTTTTTCTGTATGTAAATTGATAATGGGGACGCAACCCGAGGATCTTGGATGTTCTTATTTACATGGCAATGTTATGGAGCACATTTTTATTCCTTTTATTTAATTTTATTTTGCAAAATGAAAAGATACCAGAAAAATAAATGAGAACTCCAATGTTGATTAATACAAATAATGTTGGCTATTTATTTTCTCCTATCAAAATTAATAGAAAGTAAATAGTTAATAGACAAAACATTTTTTTTCTCTAAGGAAGCTTAGGTAACAGTCACTCTATCATTGTTTCCATTTGGCTCTGAATTACAGAAAACCTTACTGCTATAACTTTCACTAGTTATAGGCTTATATTTCTTGTGGACACACACACACACACACACACACACACACACACACACACAATCAGAAGGAGGTAATCCTGGTAGTTTGGTTTAATGATGCATTTGCAACTTCCAATCCTTTATCTTCATGCTTTACTAATTTTAACCTGTGGTTTTGGCTATGATGATCACAGGATTATTGATGAACATTGAAGAACGTGCCTCAATTAAATTAAGAGAAAAGCACATAAGGAAGATAGATCCTCCATGGGATGCTTTACGTGGCTAATCATAGCTACAAGGGAGCTTGGAAAATATTTATTTAGTTTTACTACTTTGTTAATAGAGGAAGGCCAGGGAAACTAATTTAAATCATACCTTCTGAGGAGTCATTCCAATGTGTTTTATAGTTATTAATTAATACACTATTTTAAAAATTAAAATAGGATGAGACACTTTCAGAATACAACTGAGTACTACAGTAAAGTGAAACTTACTCCCTAGTACATGTAGAAAAATTGTTTTTATCTTATTCCTAGTTATGGTAGTAAACTATGTACTTATGTTTTCTTAGATTTGTCTGTTCTTTCTTGTGAAGCCCAATATCTGTTACAGAATCACTGTTACTAAATTTTTAGCTACTCAGAAAGAAAAATCATCACTTATTCATCTTTGTCTTTCTCCTAGCACATAGCATTGCTCTGGGTATCAATAATGTTGATTGATTAAATGAATAAATATTTTAACTGCTTTTAAAATATCCAGAACTAATTACTCGAGGTGGTTAAAGGAGAAGTTTTATTTCCTACAGCTACCATATGATTAACATAATTTAGATAATAATATTACTAGGAACTTTAGAAATATATGAATAATATTTTACATTTATGCTGAAATAATATATTTGAAATTATAATTTTAGAGATATTTACTCCTGTCATTTCAGCCCATCTCGACTTGCTATTCAGTGCAGACATAGTGACATATAGACATTATAGGCATTAGCCAGTATTAGCTTTCACAGATAGCTGGGGATTCATTTCTGCTATTTCCACATCACTATCAAACCAACCTGCCCAATTTAATTCCATATCTAGGAGAGGAAAGAATGGGCTGTGCCAATTAAAATATTAGGACTTTTTTTTTTTTTTGCACTAAAATCCTAAAAGGTGGATCAGTGAAAAGGTGTAAGAAAAGGATGAAGGAGAAATTGGACACTTGTAAATGCTCACATATATTTTCCATCATTTAGTGTGATAGGCATAAATACAGTACTCTTAGAAACTACACATTCCTACATTTAAGCTCCTAAGAAAGATCTTCCATTTTAGCATTGGAGAAAAACAACAGCAATAACAATAAAACCATCGCTTCTGCCATTTGACTTTTGTTGATGAATGGAATGGTAAGATGCTAGAATACTAAGACATAGATAAATAATTTTGATTTAAGATTTTGGATATATATATATATATATATATATATGTTTGGAGTAGACTTTTTAATTTAGCTTTTGCTTTAGGTTACTCCTATTAAATTGGACTAGACAAAAATGATCCAAAAGGGAAGATTATGGAAGACATTACTAGAACTCATCAAGGTATCTGATTTTATTTTGTTTGTGGGAATATGTTCCTTGGAGATATCCATGACCATGTGATTTGTGTTGGCCAATGAGATGTGAGTGTGAAATGGCATCTGTTTCCTGAGTGGAGCATTGTAGAGTCATGTATGATTATCTGTGCGCTCTTCTTCTGCCACGGCAATAGTGACGGCACACGTTAATACGTCATGCCGCAAAATCAGAGTAGCCTTAATTGATGAGTCAAAGCTTAGAAGACAGCTGCTCTGGAGAGTCATTTAGACACGCAGACTGCATGATTAAGGAAAACGTCACCCAAAAGTTTCTGATCTCTTGGTGATGTTGCTAGTGCAATATAATTAAGTCTACCTTGGCTGCACCTCTAGATTCTCAAAAATTTGAGAAATAAGACAAAAGACTTAAAATGTCAACTTATTTCACTAATAAAATCTAAGGTAAGGGATAAAATCTAAGCTTTTGATGACTCCCTCCAAGCTGTGGTTAAAGCTAAAATTCCTATCTGCAACACCTCAAGAGAGGATTAGGGAATGGGGAGACAGTAAGAAATTCTGACCTCGATGGCAGATTCACTACCAAAAAGGAGAAGAGAGGAACTGAATTGAACATAACCAGTTTATTGTTACCAAATTTTTGAATTAGGTAAAGTCATTCTACCTCTTCAGGTATTTAAGGGAATAAGGGTCACAGAGAGGCCAGAAATGCACCAGAGCTGTACTTGTAAGAAACCAGGATAGGGAAGAAGACTTCTTTTCTTCATTCATTTTCTTTAAAGTGACTCAAGTTCTCTGAAGAATAATGCATCCCTATAGAGTTTCATTTGACTCATCTTACTGCTTTGTCCATGAAAGATGTGTCCTAGTATCTTCTTGAGTCACCAAGAATAGTAATTGTAGGTATGACGCTTTGACCATATTCAACCAGCTAAACTGTGTTCAGGTCTCAGATAATTATTTAAAATCAGACATAAAGATAAAAATATTTCTGTGAAGTTCGTTGGAAGAGATGACATCTATTGCTGTTTTGGGGAAGGGTTATGTTTAGGATTGGCAACCTGGGTTGGTCCTTCCTCTTCTTAATTAAAATAGCCAATCTAAATATTTGTGCAAAGTATTTATAAAGAGGAATAAAAATAATATTATATATAAGTACAGGAAAAATAGTCATTATTTAACCTTAAAGAATACCTAAAAGATCTAATATTGTTTACTGCTAGAATTAAGGTGGATAAAAACAAATGCCCTAAGCATCCTTAGGGGACAAGTTTAGGATCCCATACAGGAAGTTTAGGAAGAGGAAGTGAAAGGTTGAGGTTCATGTTTACCAACAGAGCTTCTGATTGGAGACCCATGAGCAGCATACCCACAATTTATTGTAGATCTATCACGATTTCTACTCAAAGGTATTCCTAATGCTTGATGGTGAAAAGTAAGAAATGGCAAATTGAAGAATGTTTTCCCTGGTTTCTTTGCATGAGCAGAAACCCCATCACAACATCCATTTTTCTTTGCAACTCTTTAATATTTGCTCCTATACATCTTTTCCATTTTAGTAAGTGCTAGATAAAAATAAGAGCACTCTGTTATCAGACTCTGTTCCAGTCCCAGTCAGATCCAAACATTGAATACTTTCAACTAGTAGCCTTACTTTTGCTTTGTCCCTGACAAAGTTCTGAACAAACCAGAAGGCTTTTTGTTTACA
Organism: Rhinolophus sinicus; assembly: GCF_036562045.2. Classification (NCBI taxonomy): domain Eukaryota; kingdom Metazoa; phylum Chordata; class Mammalia; order Chiroptera; family Rhinolophidae; genus Rhinolophus; species Rhinolophus sinicus. The sequence continues at coordinate 76,965,337 of NC_133752.1, forward strand.
TTCATACGCAGTCTGACAATTCAGTTCATCAACTCATCCTAGAGAAAGTGCTACCCACCTCTTTGCTGAATATCACTACAGTCACTTTCGAAGTACTCCCCTTGGGAAGCTGTGCACCAATGCCAGAGCCTAGTCCACCCTTCAAAGCAATTTTGGAACTCTTTTTCTGGAACGGCCATCGGGGCTGTTGTCGAATTACCCTTGATGTCCTAAATGTCATCAAAATGTCTTTTTTTCTTCAATATTTCCTTTATCTTTGGGTAAATAAAGAAGACATTGAAGGCCAGATCAGGTGAGTTGGGTGGGTGTTCCAATACAGTTATTTGTTTACTGGCTAAAAACTCCCTTATAGGCAGTGCTCTGTGAGCTGGTGCAATGTTTTGATGTAAGAGCCATGAATTGTTGGGGAAAAGTTCAGGTCGTCTAACTTTTTCATGGAGCCTTTTTATCATTTCCAAATAGTAAACTTGGTTAATTGTTTGTCCGGTTGGTACAAATTCATAATGAATAATCCCTCTAATATCAAAAAAGTTTAGCAACATTGTTGCAACAAGTTCTCAAACTTAATTGCCAGTCCTCGTATTCATCTTTCTATCTTGCACATCTGGAGAAAAACAGTAATACCTTTCTTCCCATTGAAATATACTGTTCTCTAGCTTCTGTTGTGTTTCTCATTTTATTTGTCTGGAGTTCTGTTATGCATTCAAGATCAGATTCAATTTACAGAAGAAAGCAAATTTCAAACTTCATTTTTTTCACTACTATATCTCCAGGAGATATAGCAATGCTTTATTCATAGTAGACAATGATAAATATTTGTTGAATTAATCAACCAATGAATACCAATATTAGTCCTCTGTGCATTTACATTTTTGACCCAAGATCTGAGATTCTGTGTATTAACTCAGATAAATATTGTTTTTTAAGGATCTAAATCTCATTTTTCTCTCTCCAGAATTTTGTCTGAAGTTTTGTTCCAGACAGAATAAATGACATAAAAATACTCATCTAATATAAAATGTTATGAGTTTACAAAGTCTGTTGTCACATTTTAACCTCCACACTGTATACCTAGGGGCATCGAGTAGCTAGGAGTCAGTACAATTTTGCCGTACTCCTTTGCTGCATATAATTTGCTGGAACATAAAGTAGTGGAAAGAGGCTTGGCTTTGTAATAACCCACATTGGGATTCTAATACTGTCTTTGCCATTGTAATTGTTCTTTGTCCATAGGCAAGTTTCTTCATTCGATTCAATAAAAAATAATGGATTGTGTGCTCCAATTCATCAGGCAGTGTACATAACCCAGGGTTATGAAGATGTAGTCTTTACCCTTAGAGAGTTCAATATGCAATAGAAGAAATAGCCATATAACAGATGATAAAGAAGGGGTTTTAAAATGCAGAGTGATTTAGCAGAGGATTATAAGAGGTCCAAAGAGGAAATTATTACCCAGCCTTAGGAAATTCCCAGTTGAGATTACACCCCATGTGAAATAATCAGCAAAATATAGCCCAAATCTAAACATTTCTTGCTACTTCCAGAACTAGCCCTCTAGTGTAGTTTAACCCATGATCACTTTTTTTCTTTGAAAAAAAGGTTCAAATTTGTTGACCAATATTGCCGGGGTGCCAAAAAAAGTGTATATAAGTGGACACTTTGGTCAATGTTGCTCAAGCAGCAGTTCACCATAATCAGAAGTGTCTGGACGCTGATGGTAACCACTTTGAGCACCTCTTGTAACTGCAGAAGTCAAATGTGACTTGTATTCATCTTTTGTTACTAGTATATTGTGAGTATTACAATTTTAATACAGTTTTCCTTTCTTAAAATGTGTATATGTTTTTATTGACACCCTCTGTATATTATAACCACACAGCCATATTAATCTTAAAAATATAAATTATGTAATTTTCTTATTTAAAAGTCTCTAATAGCTTCCCACCCTACTTACAGTAAAAGTGCTGTTGTTTATCATGGCCCACACCACTTTGGCAGAGAGTGCCTGCTGGCTCGCTAAACCCCTTCTTCACAGTTATACAACTAAACGGCATGTCCCAGATTCCCTTTCAGTGATGCGTGTCCTTATGAATATTCTAGGTGAGGGGATTTTAGCACAAAGTGAATATGGAAGCCACATGTTAAAGATACTATTTTTTAATATCTCAAAGATTTTATGAAGCTGTGACCCTCTCTCTCCACAACATTGGCCTATCAGGAAAACCAGAATTAAGTTATGGATATTTCTGTGAACTCTGCTAGATTAGCTTAACTAACACAAGGACCCCACTTTTTATATAGTTTCTTGCCAAATTGTCTGCCTCATCTGCTGTCACCGTTATACTTCATTCCTGTCACACTGGCCTTCCTCCTGAATTTTAAGCATCCCCAATATTTTCCTATCTCGGGACCTAACTCATACTCTCTTCTCTGAGTGGAATGCTATTTCTCAATGTGTGTAAATGGCTTATTGTTCATTTCTTTAGGTCTCTGACAAAAACAAAAACAAACAAACACAAACAACAACAACAAAATCCTGTACAAGAAGCTTAACTTGACCACTTCCACTTTTAAAATAGCCACCCCTTCTGTCATGCTCTGTCTCCTTACCCTGCTTTATTTTTCTTTATAGTATAATATAATTACTTCATGTTATTTTATATATTTAGCATTTCTTTATAGTATAATTTTAGTTAGTGAAATTATACTGTATATTTTCTTTTTGTTTGTCTTTCTTGCTAGAATATAGTTCCAGGAGGGAGGGGCACTTTCTGCGTTTACAGTTTTTCCCTAGAAGAGTATTTGTATATGGTAGGCAATTGCTAAATATCAGTTGAATGGATACTGAGTGAATATTGGTGTTCAGATATCTAAAACAGGATGAGTCTTGTACCTGGAAGATCCAGGGCATGGTTTTGGGAATAGATGCCTAAGCTGAGACAGAGGTCCTGGCTAAGACCTGAAAACAGTCCAACAAGATGAGATTTTCTGTATTCATTTATTTAAAAATGGTTTATTGAGCACATGGCAAACCCATGATAAATTCTGGGTATAGTGATATGTCAGGCAATGACTCTGCCCTTATACAGCACTTATATTCTAGTGGCAAAGACAAGTGGTAAACAAACAAATTTAAGGTATAATAGATGGCTTTCCTAATTTGACAGAAAAATACTCCTTGGAAGGGAGAGTTTTGCACCATGTGCCCATGATTTCATTTTAAGCAGGGACAAAGACTTAAGGGAGATCCAATACTGAAGATAAAGAGAGGATGGTAGGCTTTCATTTGTTAACCTCAAAGGAGGAAAAGTTTGGGAAATCAGGTCTCCTACTGTAGGCTAGAATTCTTTCCAACTAGACCACACCGCTGCTTAGGACTGATTTTTTTACTATAAAAAGAGTCAGCAGCTAGGCTTTCTCTACATAGTGTCAAACCACTGCACTTCCACCCCTCTCTAGGAAAAGGGTCATTATGTCTGTGTATTGGATGTCTTAAAGATCACAATTCCAAGATGGCAGACCTAACCTGTAATGACAGTTTGCATTTAGGAAGGCACCTCTAGGAAGGAAAAAAAGATGCTATTTTGGGAAACAGTGAAATCAGAATAACAAACAAACAAATATGAATGTGGGTTTATATTTTCCAAACCAGTTGTGACTGCTGTCTTGTCTGCAGTGCATGATCTTGCATTCTGCCTTCTTGCTTATTATTTTATAAGCTTGCCTTTTAAACCCAATTATAGACTGTCTAAAATTTGAATTCATGGACTATAGCATCAACATTTTTCATATATACATTTCCAAGCAAAATGCACTGCACACAACACATCAAAATTATTTATTGAAGTTAATTATATTTATTAAAGAGTATTTGCCCATATTCTTCAAAACTCCTTAATTCAGCTCTTTCACCTCCTCCCACATTTAATTAAATGAAAAAAAAGTAAAAGAAAACCTCTCCTAATCCTTTCCACTCCTTTTCCCCTCATGGATAATTTTAATACATGTTTGTATAAGATTCATTTTTCTGTTATTCTGGCTGCCAATCTCCATGCTAAATGAAGCAAAAAGTTGTCCTGCTGTGCATATCTGAGTTGCAGGTGCAGGAATTCAGTGCTTAAGTGACTGCAAGGGAACTGGTGATACCCATGGATTATTGGACATGTATTCACTCTCCTGTTGGGTTTAAAATATGATGTAATGGCATTCAATTAAGAATGTAGATTTAAACAGGCCAAGTTCAGAAGGAACTTAAACTCTTTCAGGCAAAATAACTTTACAGGAGTCTAGTACCATGAAGAACAAACACCCATTTTCATTTATCTTTTTAAATTATTTACTTTGTTGGCATCGGCTCTAAAATTATGGATGATACCAATCCTTTTTCCACCCCTAACTCCCACTATTTATGAATGTGTTATAGAGAGTAGTGGAGACACCTGGGTTTTATGAGGAATTTCAAATTTGGATTTCAGCCCAGACTGAATAATACTTTCTTTGAAATATATTGAAGTGAAGTCAACTCATGTGTCAAAAATCAGAAATAGCAAAATTAAAACCAACAGGTTAGTAAAATAATACAGTTGTGCATAACAAAATTTCTGTCATCGACAGACCACATGTACTGTGGTTGTGCCATAAGATTATAATGGAACTGAAAATTTTCTAGCACCTAGTGACATCGTAGCTGTGTAACATCATAAGGTAATTCGTTACTCACATGTTTGGGGTGATGCTGGTGTAAACAAACCTACTGGGCTACTAGTCGTATAAAAGTATCACACATACAATTATGTACATAATACTTGGAAGTAAAAGTAAAAAACCCTATTACTCGTTTTTGTTTTTACTATACTATACTTTTATCATGATTTTAAAGTATACTCTTCTACTTAAAAAAAAAATACTGTAAAGCAGTATGCCGTGTTACTCTGGCAACAGACTGAGGCATCTTGTGTTTATGTCCTTGAATGCATCATTTTCTCTTGTGCTTGCATTAATCTCGTGTTGTTTTTATAAATTTAGTGTAGCCTAAGTGCTTATGAAGTCTATAGTAGTGTACAGTAATGGCCTAGGCCATCACATTCCCTCACTGACTCACCCAGATCAACTTCCAGTCCTGCAAGCTCCATTAATGGTTAAGTACCCTATGCAAGAAACTGTATCTTTCTATGTTTTGATATGTTTAGATATACAAATACTTACCACTGTATTACAATTGCCTCCAGTATTCATTACAGTAACGCTGTACAGGTTTGTAGCTAAAAACAGTAGGTCACACTGTATAGCATAGGAGTGCAGTAAGCTATAGTTTTTCTAATGATAGGAGATTGGTTAAGGATGGTTACCTCATACCAATTTTGGAGAATAACTTAAATTTCATTGATGATTTTCAGGTGCATTTACAAGAAGTGGCCCAACTTAACTTTTGCTTGTTTTGTGGAATAACTTTTGCTCATGTGGCTTAAATGATTTTGTCTGCTCAGGGAATTTTCAGGTTTGGTCTCCATTTTGTATTTTACTTTAACATGTATTTATTTTACAACATTAGCAGCACCATTTCATAAACAACTTGAAATAAAAAACTCAAATCAACTTTTAAGTTTTCATTTTCCATTGTCTAGATTAGGAATGCCATGTGAGAGAGATATGGATTTAATCTGTGAGAAATTTGGGACAAACGAAGAGTGTTTATTTTATTATAGTATTTGAGAAATGGTAATATGTTATTAGATTTTACCTTTAGAATGAGCCCAGTCTTATTGCATTGTGGAGAGTAAATTAGAAGAGGGAGAAGGCTGGAGGCAGATAAACCAGATTGGAGAAGGTTATGATAAGATATGCAAGAAAAATTAAGGACTTGAGCTAGAGTTATAGTATTAAAATGGATGTAAAGAAAAATGGCATATTTAAGGTATGTGAAGATGGTAGTTTAGGTACTACTTGTGATTACATGTGAAGTGTAACTATGATGACAACCTAATGATAACTACATCTTGTGGTGAGGATTAAATGTTATACATCATTAGTTAAGTTTTAATAAGTTCTCAGAATGTTTAGAAATAATATTAAAGCTAGTAATGTTTATTAGTACATATAGTAGTGAAGATGATGATGGTGATGATGACGATGATGAAATGTCCCCTTTCATGAAGTACACATTACAGATAATATAAAAAATGTATGTATTAAAACATTTTAAATCAACATATCAACAAAACCAAGGTGAGGGTTACTTTAAGGATGTAGAAAATATCAGTAGCTATAGAGGATTAAATAAGACGATATGTTGAAAATTATTTATTGTCATTAATAGCAAGATTATTAGAGACCATGAGAAGAAGAGTTGCTATTGGGGGAGTTGGAGCAGAAGCAGTTCCCTGAGGTGTGTCTTAGGAGTTACTCTGTTTTGCTCTTATTGAAATCATCGCTGTGGGTACAGACCCACTATACACTGCTAGGACAGCTGCCAACTTGCCTAAACACAATTTTAGAATTTGTGATAATTTTTACAGTAGCCTAATAATTTGGGCTAATAACTCAGTTCATTTAATTGATTCTGCAGTTGCTATTCCCTACTGGAACATAGAGATGGCACCAGAAGTCTGTATCTCTCAAACCTTTAATCAACAACTTGTATTTTACATTCTCTTTGAGATCTCCTATAGTGTGTGACTAATTACTGCTTTGTGCCTCCAAGCATGGGAGAAACCCAGCAAAGACTTTCTCTGTATATTTTAGCACAAACAGAAATTTTGTGAGTTTGCACAATCAGCTTTAGAAGTTTAAGAGCTTTAGGTATCTCCACCTAGAGTTAAATGTTGCCTCTTGTGACAATTTTAATGGTGGTTAATAAGCATAAAAAATTTTCAAAAGGCTTGGGCTATAAATAGAAAGGCAGAAATAGGGTGGTAACTAGAAGGATATGTAAGCATAAGATAAGTAAGTCTCTTTTCCACACAAATAAGACTTGAACATACCGCTAATATTTTTGACACATTAATTAAAACTTGACAACATTGTCAAAATAAGGAATTTATAAGTAATAAATTACAATGACCTTTTCATTTAGCTTTTTACTTTATAAAACAAAACAAGGAATTTCTACACAGTTGTTTTTATGCTTCTTCTATTTATTTATTTCTAAAATTTTGATTTTGTAGGCCAGCTTTTATACAGAGCAGAGAATCCACGTGATTTTGACAGTTTAAGAGATTAAAAACAATTGTATTTATGTTTTTGACAATATAGATGATATGAGACTCTTCCCTTAACACATATAGATTGTATTAAAGTAAGCTGTTATTTTTTTCTCTCTGATTTCCCTTGAGATAAAATTTAAGGTAAGAGTTAAATATGACTCTTTTTACTTATTAACTTATTAATTTTGTTTTTCAATTTTATGGGATATTACTACTGTTGGCTATTTAAATAATCACAATGTTCTTAGGTTGATGGTACTTGTGGCAATGGTTAGAAAATTTTAAATATGTAATTTTTTAATATGTTATTATTGACTTTACGTTTTTGGAAGTTTCACATAGGCACATTTTGAGAATAGTTTGGAGGTGTCAAGGATAGAAATATCAAGATTAATAACCTGAGAGTATTTAAAATGCTATCAAAATTGAGTCACTTGTTAAAAAACAACTTGATACATGTTTTCTCATGATAGGTTTTTTGCCCTATGAATTTATTTTACCAGATAAAACTAGTAAGGGTAACTAAGTAACAATCTTTTTTGTTAGACTTCTTAAATTAGGATTTCAATTTTGTTTTACACATCTTTAAATGAGTATACTGATTTGATCTGCATTGTTATGGGACAGTTTATATTTTACAGAGGTCACACACACACACACACACACATTTTCTATATGTTTCTGATTTATTTAGTTAAGGGTATAGATCTCAACAGCGCAAGAGTAATTTTACTTCATCTGTGTTCCATATAGAATATAATTGCTGCAGAAGACCCTTTTTCAGATATGAGTCATTTCTGAGTTGATAAAGCCAAATTCTTGCTACACCACAGGCTTTCCCCCCCATTATTCTTTTATTTATTTATTTTTGTAATTAAAGTTTATTGGGGTGACAATGGTTAGTAAAGCTACATAGATTTCAGGTGTATAATTCTGTAATACATCAACTATATATCACATTGTGTGTTCACCACTCAGAGTCAGTTCTCCTTCCATCACCATACATTTGATCCCTTTTACCCTCATCTACCACCCGCCTCACCCCTTACCCTCTGGTAACCGAAAAACTATTGTCTTTGTCTATTAGTTTTTGTTTCTTTGTTTGTCTTGTTCCTTTGTTGCTTTCAGTTTTATATCCCACGAGAACCAAATCATATGGTTCTCGACTTTTTCTGCTTGACTTATTTCACTTAGCATAATAATCTCAAGGTCCATTTATGACTATATTGTGGCCATTAAATTTTTTTTCTTTTTCTTTTTTTTTTAATTTATTGGGGTGACAATAGTTAGTAAAGCTACGTAGATTTCAGGTGTACAATTCTGTATTACATCATCTATAAATCCCATTGTGTGTTCACCACCCAGAGTCAGTTCTCCTTCCATAACCATATATTTGATCCCCCTTACCCTCATCTCCCTCCCCCCACCCTCCTTACCCTCTGGTAACCACCACAGGCTTTTTGTAATCATGCTCATGTTATGTTCAGGAACAACTAAGATTATCTATCTAGATTCTTCCATTTAAAAATTTTTTACAAAAATTAGCCTGTGCTGATTCTTATATATTCTCATCATCAGCTGAGGTACATCCTTATTTAGGTAAAGTTAGAGGATCAAATATCCAAGCTGTCCCTGAATGATATTTCTACCTTCTTCTGCTACTTTCTCAGAAGCCTATTTCCCCACAAGGTCATATGTACCGTGTTTCCCCGAAAATAAAACTTAGCTAGACAATCAGCTCTAATATTTCTTTTGGAACAAAGATTAACATAAGACCCAAATATTTATATTATATATTATATTATATTATATTATATTATATTATATTATATTATATTATATTATATAAGACCTGGTCTTATATTATAATAAAATAAGATTGGGTCTTATATTAATTTTTGCTCCAAAAGACGCATTAGAGCTAATTGTCTGGCTAGGTCTTATTTTCGGGGAAACACGGTAATACATGCATGCACACTCACACATGTACACACACATACTGTTTAACTTGTGAATTTACCTGTCTCTCCTGGCTTAGAAAATGTTAAAAGAGCAGACTCTTTATTATTACATTTGAATATAGTTAGAACATTACCAGTATACATCATACACTGCAGAGACATATCTTAGTATAAGTTGATTTTCATTATTTATATTAATGTCTGTAAGAATGTGGAAGTCTTTTATTTTCCTTTTTGTAGAAATGATTCAGATTTTAGACACTAAATTGCATAAGGTTACATTTTTCTAGTGATGAACTGGATTCAGCATTAAAATCTTTTATTCAATTTACAGTACTTTGTGTTATATATATCAATTGAGTTAATATATAATGTTCCCTTTTCAGCTACCATAAGCATTTTTTAGACATTTAGCATACAATGTCCTATGCAGACTAAAGAATTAACATTGTAGAATTTCCCAATAAGTGGATAGAGTACACTTTCTCTTTTAAAATAAAATGCTTAATTAAAGTTGCAAGTTGGAATGAAGTGTCACTTTTTAATATATCCAATTTAATGTCACTAGTTCTTCTAAACCATAATGGGAAATTGATACTACTTTTTATTATTGCTGCTTTCTTAAAATGAACACTGATGTGAATTGATTTTTTTTTCTGTAATAAAGCTTTATTTTCAGCCAATAGGTTCCAAGTCACTAGAAGGCATCAGTGAAATTTAAAATAAATCAAGTATTAAATGAATTATGTATTTTAATCACTTCTGTTATGCATAAACTTAGAAATTGTACGTATGTCCACTGTAAGATAATTAAATCATTTTACTAAACTACAAACTGATAAAATGTAAAGAATAGAGGCAAAATTTGAAAGCACCATCCATTTTTTTCTAAAGTGAACTTAAGCCCATAGATGCTTCCAGGATTATGCGGGGTCCTGGGGTTGACTTTCAAGTGACATATTCAAAGACTAAGTTACACAGATAATAGATAAGATTGCCTGAAACAAAACTATGTACAACAAAACCAAAATAACACTGTGGGTCTAAAAGATCCTAAAATCCATAAAATGAATGAACTGATGAAGTTAAATGAGCCTATTTGCTGTAAACTTAGGTACAAGATAAGCTGAAGACATTTTTATGGAACAATATAAAGAAATGTGTTTGGATTTTCTATATGGTTTTGTTCTGCTTCGCTTACCAATTTAAATTCTTGCCTAATAAGCGATTCTAAAGCCAACATCATAGTTATTAAATTTACTTTCTAAAATGCCTCAGTAGAGGTTATTTATATGAAAGGTATCTAATAAACACTGTATAGTGTCCTAATGCAAAACTATTAAATGGACTTAAGGGGTACAATGTGAAAAACAGATTATGTAATATACTTTATTTCTATTAGCTTTTTCATCAAACATTTCAGTATTTCTTATATTATGCATCTGTATTTTAATCAACATTCTCTTATTTTCTACCTGTTACATACCAGATACTATATGATTCACAATCTTGTAAGACCGCCTTTATCCCACCGCAGTGATTGGTAGGGGAGAAAAATGCAATCATATAGCATAATGCAGTCTTATAAATTCTATTACATCAATATAATATCATAATGTTACAGGGAAATAAAAATAAATAGGTATACTTAGAGGTGGTTAAAATATTTGTTTAAAAGTTATGAGGAAAGCCGACATTGCACTTATATTCACAGTTAATATAGAGTATAATCACAGGTAAAGACTTGGTTCAGATTTTGTAGAATTGTAAAATTGTAAAGTTGGACAAAATTGTTAAGCTTCACAGACTAGGGAGGAAAACATAAAACAGCCATAATACAACATGGTAATATTATACCCAGTTTCATACAAGTAAACGCAGGTCTAAAGGGATGAAGAGAAAAGAAAGACCAACTTGGGAATTACATGTTGCGATGATGTCTATTGATTCACTGTGATTCACTTAAATTCTCAGTGGGTCATTTAGCAGGTATGTGTACTCAGTGTTCAGGACTTCTCAGGAGAGGCTACATGAGCAGACATTCTTTGGAGAAACTGATGGTGGTGAGGAAGGAAGGGAAAGAAATTCTCCATGTCCATCTCCTGTTTTCTATTGGTCAAAGTTCATTCCATGGGAAACTAATTTCCTTCCCTTACAGGTTGCATCACCTGGCACTTTATATGCCATTCCTGGTGCTAGATCCATAACCACATAATAGGTTGTTTCCTCACCACCTAGAAGCTGTGGGAGTCTGGAAACTCCTGGCATCACGCTGCTTTAGTTGGCATGCACTTTTAGGAAGAGTGATTGATCAGCTCCCTTTAGTATTTCCTGGACAGGTTTGTAGGAGACTGGAACATTGGGACAAAAGAAGACCATTGGAAGAAATAGGGAGCCATGAAAACTTTTTGTCTGAAATAACCACCCCCTTCCTGGCAGTTTCAGGATGAATGCTTGATCAGCTAGCTCTGGTGTTTGCTCGACAGGTGTGTCCTTCATTGGACTGACAGTACCTTAAGGGAAGAACTGAATTGTTTATTTATCTTTGTATTTTCAGAGACTGACACAGTTCCTGGTACAAAATTCATTCACAAATAATACTTATTATAAACAATACAAAAATAGTTTTTAAAGATAACAACATTTAGTATGGTTTATAAAGATCAAGAAGAGAATTCTCTTCAAGAACATTAAATCTATGTCTTCTTAAATTGAATGGTAGGTTATTAAATTAATGGCTTCGTGATTCACCCTTGATTCATAGAAAGGCCCAAGGCACATAACTGTTGCTTTAACAACTCAGAGCCAAGTTTAGACTAAGTTAGAATTCTTCACAGGACATTTGTGTAGTAACAAGAACAGTGAATGTAATTTAAATAGTGAATAAATTGAAATTAACTTAATCCCATAATTATGCCCTGCAGTATCTGGAAAGCCAAGGAGGAGTGATTCATTAATATAAAAATTATTATTGGATAATTATGAGTATTCATGGAGACTAGAATAAAATTTTTAAAAGTTCTTTACTTTGAACACTTAATCTCCAACCATTGAAGTCTGAATCATTTGGAGACCTTATTTTCCCTTCCATTCTCTTTCTCTTATCCCCACCTCCATTGTCCACACCAGACTGTACAGGGTTAGAAATTCCAGCCAATTGTTTCACTGAACATCTTTGGCTGAGGGGGGTTGGTGGGGAGTGGCATAATTTCCACTGTGGATGTCAAGGATAGGACCTAGAAGGCGATTTTGCATTCTTCAGGTGTTATCCTCTAGCAGGATTCATTGGTCCTTCAGAGTGAAACATCCACAGGTCAAATCACCCTTTGTTTCCTAATAATAAATACTTCCTATAACATTATTTGGTGTCTTTGTGTCAAAAGTTCTTTAGTTTCTTTTTATTCCTTTTAACCAAAGACCTGCCTCGTAAAAATGGTGGAGAAAGCATGAAGATAGGAGGTGAGCTGGAATGAGAGTTAAATGAAGAAATTTCCGTATTGCTTCACTTATTCTATTACAACAACAACAAAAAAATGCTTTCAGGTAAAATGAATTTAACTAATTTTATATTTGGTATATCTTTTGGCTGATAAGGTAATGGCATAAATATTATTAACTCCAAAAAGTGTTTTTATAATAGTATAGGCTTTGAATTTTAAATGCTTATCTAATGTTTTAAATTCTGAATGTGGATTTTTCTCAGCAAAGTAGAAACTGGAATTGTAAAATTAAAATACGGATTTTTCTATCCATATTTTCTCACATACTTGATTCCCTGAATCCCATGATGCCAGTAGAATAAGCCACTGCTTTCCCATTCTATATCCAGACTGATACAAAAATCAGATAGTGTACTGGAAATAAGTTAAGATTTTCATTGGATGGTTACTAACCAGCTGCTTCTAACTTGCTTACTTGACTTTGAAATAATATAAAATTATAGCTAAAAGGTGATAGCTGTACTATAAGAAACTAAAGATCAGTTAGTGAAATGAAAGCCGCTGGGATGAAATATTGATTGCTAACTGAGAAAGTATTGACCACCTAGTTAGACTTGAAAAAGTAGTATATACAACCTGGAAAGAGGAAACAAAAAAGAAGGCCTCCTCTCATCTCTGTGTTGCTATATCAAGGGTGAAACTTGATAGTTCCTTCTTTATTACACAGGAGCATTCCCTCAACCTGGTCAATGCTTTGATCCCCGTTAGGCTTTTCACCTTCTGTATCAGTTTGGGAGAAAAGTTACAAGGAAGCAATCTGGTCTAAGTTATAAAGTAATTTGTGGCATTCCTTGTACTATCTCTTTAGAATATTTTCCAGATTGTGAATTAGGAGGCAGAAGAAGGGGAAGCAGGAAGAGGATATTCTGAGGATTAAACTTTCTTTAACTGCTTCTACCAAACAAACACATGCAACAAGGCATCAGAACAGTGCCATTTCCTCAGACATCTGGGACCACACCTATGGAGACCATCCTCTGAGCTTTTGAAGCCATGTCCCTTCCTAAGAGATATAAGTTATAGATTCTGATAAGCCTAACTTAATCTCTTCTCTTTGTGCAGTCCTGAAGTGGTAGCTGCTTCTTGCGATTGCTATATCTGAATTACTTTATTGTCCCTATTTATCCTTTTCATTTCTTCAGTAAGTATATAGCAATTTGTCATATTAAATTTTGTTTAACAACTTGTATGGTTTCCATGCTCTTGTCCAACTGACATAAGAACATTTAAGCAGGGTAGCTCTGAACAATGGAGACATAGTAAGGAAAGATTTCCTTGAAGTGATTTTTTAGTGAGATTTAAAGTACCTCCAGCCCAAATCAATTTCCTGATCTTAAAACCCATTGTAACACTGCCTATTGAAATCTCCATTTTAAAGTTCAATAGGCATCTCAAACTAATCAGATTAAAAATTAAATTATTTTTTTCTTATGCTTTGCCATTAATCTTACTTCTTCCTCAGTCTTCCCTATGCCAATGAATGGCATGATTATTCATTTTGTTATTTAAATCAAATAATTGGAGATTATTTATTATTGACTACTTCTTTGAGCTACATATCTAATCAATCACTAAGTATGTGATTTCTATCATTAAATATCCCAAAAATCTGTTCACTTATTTCCATCATCAATTACTACTTCTATCACATTCCTTGCCTGAGAGTTTTCGAATTATGCTTCCTGATTATAGGTTTATCTCATTAAATCATTCTCCATGTTAAATTTGATCTACATTTAAAAGTAGAAATTTAATGATACCATACACCCTTGCTTAAATCCTTTAAATAAACTCTTGATTAACTTAAAAATAAATTCAAAACTAGTCTTTCATAATCTAGTAACTGCTTGTCTTAAAAAATGTTGGAAGAAAACTGTATTTTATAACTTTCTCTTCATGAGTCTAGCACACTGCCACAAACAGATTTTTTTTAAAAATGTATTAATAATTATTTTATAGAGGTTCAGAGTGAAAGATTTAGAGCTACTGTTTCTGGTTGAACGTATTATTCTTACTAATTAGATTCTAAAATCACTCTTACAAAAATAAGCATCTCATGAGTTTATAATTATTTTTTGCCCTAAACTGGCATCCTGGGGAAAGAAACCCTTAGGAGCACAGCATGTGTGACTATATCAAAACCATGCTTGGGCCTTTGAGTGTCAGACTCAGAAACACCCATATATGAAGTTTTAAAAAGACAACACAATTGGAATAAACCTGTCCTTGTGGACATTTTTATAGGCTGCCTGGGTTTGAACATTAGTTGTACCACTTACCATATATGTGACCCTGGTCCACTGACTTATTTTGAGTGTGTGTGTGTGTGTGTGTGTGTGTGTGTGTGTGTGTGTGAGAGAGAGAGAGAGAGAGAGAGAGAGAGAGAGAGAGAGAGAGAGAGAATTATTCATTTATAAAATGGGAATAAGTATATTTACCTCCTATAATTGTTAGAAAATTAAAGTGGTTAATATATGTATAGCATTTAGAACACTGTCTTACAAGTGACAATTGCTTGCTGTTACCATTAAATATGTGTTGCTATATCTAGTCTTATATACTAAATGTTCACATATATAAACATATATAAAAACACAATAAACACAACCAATTCTCAGTATTCATCTTAGTCAACCTGTCAGGAGAATTTGACGTTGTTGGTCATTCTCTGCTTCTTAAAATATTTTCTTCACTTGACTTTCAAGGTACTATATTCACTTGTTTATTCTCCTATTTCTTAGGCTTCCAGTTCTCGGTTATTATTCCGGCTCCTTTTCATGTTTTTTATTTCAAATTTTGGAAATGCTCTAGAGCTCAATCCTTGGTTAGCTTTTGTTTTCTATGGTATCTAACCCAATCTCTTACTTTCATCTGTTATCATTCTAAACTGGCTACCTGTGCAGTCTGGTTTGACTACAGGTCTTAAAACTTGTGAGAACTGAAGATAACCGATGAAATTTTATTGCTTGCATTTTTAAATGTGTAAGATACACTTTCATATTTGTTTAAAATGTTATTGAAATAGTGTTTTAGTCCATTCAGACTGCTGTAACAAAAATATCGTAGATACCATAGACTGATTGGCTTAAACACAACACACATTTATTTCTCATAATTCTGGAGGCTGAGTATCCTATAATTAATGTGCTGGAAGATTTAGGGTCTGGTGAGAACTGGCTTCCTATGTCATAGCTGGCCATCCTCTCCATGTGTCCTCACAAGACTAAAGCGGAGAGTGTGTTCTCTGGAGTCTCTTCTATAAAATCATTAATCCCATTCACCAGGGTTCTGACCTCATGACCTAATCATGTCCCAAAGGCCCCACCGCCAAGTACCACATTGGGGATTGGGTTTCAGCACAATAATTTGGGGTGGAGGGGGCACAGTCAATCATTCTATAGTAAATATCATGTCTAATTTATTCAGCAAAATGTTTTATATAGATATGAAGAAACGATTTGTGTGTGTGTATTTGTATTGTTGTATATGCTAAATTTGTAAGAAATACTGAAGAAAATGCAAAAGCACTTGGCTTTATTTTGTGACTGGAATTTTTATTAAAAATAAACTGTGCTTAGTCAAGAAGTTGAAGCTACATCTTGGTCACAAAAGATAGCAAACAGAAATTTAGTCTGTATTACCATGCTTTCTAATACTAAATTTTGCTGCAAATAATTTTTAATATATATTGTTTGGCTATAAATGAATCTTTCCTTTGGTGATGCCAAAAGAGGGAAATACCTGATATGCACAGAAACAAACAGCTGGTGTTCAGATTGCAAAGATATACTGACTGCTAAGATTGAAGTGTTGGATATCATTAAAGCAAAGCCCAGGGAGAGGAGGAGAATCACATGTGTGGACTGGATTCTAAAGAGACCAGAAAAAGAAAACTTTGTAAATGGTCAGCAATTCCCTTAAAATGTCGTTGTGACGAAATCATTGAAGACAGACATAGTAGTCCTCTTTAAAGCTCATACAGCCAATTTTACGTTCACTATTGGGATGGTAGCGGTTTCTTTGGTTAAGCACCAGATGAAGTAGTCGGGGTTTTGTTTTAATA
Organism: Rhinolophus sinicus; assembly: GCF_036562045.2. Taxonomy (NCBI): domain Eukaryota; kingdom Metazoa; phylum Chordata; class Mammalia; order Chiroptera; family Rhinolophidae; genus Rhinolophus; species Rhinolophus sinicus. Next base: position 76,982,063 of record NC_133752.1, read on the forward strand.
ATAAATAATCGATAATGAGATGCTCACATTATGATAGATATTTAGGTATCTGAAAATTGCTATTTAACTTATGAGTTGGACTTATAAATCCTATATTACACTTATTGTCAGCCATATGGTCATGTCTCTCTCTGTCTCTGTCTCTGTCTCTCTCCCCAATTTATTTTTTGCTAGGCACACACAGTTAAATATCCTAAGTGAAACACGAGTACAATATTACTATACTGTACTGCAAATTAGACCATCCTAAGTCATACATAAATATAGTTTAGCAAAGAGATTTATACAGAATTATCACTGCTCTCTTGGAATATGCATTTTTCTCTGTTAAATTATTTCCACTTTCTAGGTTTTATATTACTTCCATCATCACTGTATTTACTGCCAAAATAAATACTTGGACTAATACAAGGCACACAAATATTAATAAAATTTAGACATAAACATCAAGATTCTCTTCTATAACACTCTAACTTTAATACTTACAGTTCATATTTCACTGGACCTAAAGACATATTTTCATTTTCTACTAACTATAAAAAGGAAAGCGTTCAACAAAAAAAGTCAAGACAGCAGACATAGGATTAAGACATGTGGCTTGATATAGTTATACCAGCCATTAGAGAACCCAGTGTTTCCTCCCCACGGAGAACCTATTTCCAATTTAACAAAACATTACTTTTAGATTCTTTCAGAAAACTTTCTCCCAAACATTATTGAGAAATAATATGGTCCAAAATTACTAGTGATCTTTTGAACCTCTGGGCTTTTTAGATTGAAATTAAATAGACTTACTACATACCAGTCCTCAGTGATTTTGAACATTTCCCGAAAGTATGAATCAAAGCACATAGCCTAAAACTGCTCTCCAAGGTGCATGTGTGTGTCTGCATTGTGGTCGTGATTACACTGGCAGGAACTAAAAGCATTGTGTATGTGAATGGCTTACCATTCAAGCTGAATTTTCAAGGTATAAAACAAAACAAAATTTTCTAAAAATTTAAGGGTTCTGAATTATTTTCAATTTATCTTCTCTCCTCTTTTTTTTTTTAATTTTATTTTATTAAATTTATTGGGGTGACAATTGTTAGTAAAACTACATAGATTTCAGGTGTACAATTCTGTATTACATCATCTATAAATCCCATTGTTTGTTCATCACCCAGAGTCAGTTCTCCTTCCATCACCATATATTCGATCCCCCTTACCCTCATCTCCCACCCCCCACCCCCCGCCCCCCTTACCCTCTGGCAACCACTAAACTATTGTCTGTGTCTATGAGTTTCTGTTTCTCATTTGTTTGTCTTGTTCTTTTGTTGCTTTTGGTTTATATACCACATATCAGTGAAATCACATGGTTCTCTGCTTTTTCTGTCTGACTTGTTTCGCTCAGCATTACTCTCTCAAGATCCATCCATGTTGTCACAAATGTTCCTATATCATCTTTTCTTACTGCCGAATAGTATTCCATTGTGTATATATACCACAGCTTCTTTATCCATTCATCTATCGAAGGACATTTTGGTTGTTTCCATGTCTTGGCCACCGTAAACAAAGCTGCAATGAACATTGGAGCACACGTGTCTTTATCTCTAAATGTTTTCAGATTTTTTGGGTAGATACCCAGGAGAGGGATTGCTGGGTCATATGGCAATTCTATTATCTTCTCTCCTGTTCTACTCTACTGACTTTAAAATATAAAGTATCTTTGTAATTACTCTTTACTCATTTGTTTGCCACTTAGGCTAACCTGAGTTTCCAGATCATTAAGTTTTACAGTGATTTATAGTGATAGAAATCTATATGTATGAATTTACTTTTTAACATGCAGTGGAGTTAAGATGTCAGTGTGAGGAAGAAAAAAAGATTGAGTTGCTGTAACCTAATATTTTTGTGAAATAATACAGACGTTGGAGTTTGAAGGTAGGAATTCCAGTAAAGATTCTGTCATCAAATGTACATGTAAAGGAAGTTGCTTCATTCTTTGCATGTGTTTCTTTCTTCAAGTAAAGAATGTGGAAGACATTTTTGGATTGTTAAGGAAATGAATATTTATAAAATTATGAGCAGTTACTTTTTATAATATACAAAATTATATAATGTTAAAAATAATTGCTGGAGGGAATTATGAAGTCAAGTTGTAAGAATTGTGTTTTTTTGCTAACCGATTGCTTAGGCAAAATTTTCTTCCATAGCCAACAGGAGTGGCTCATGTCAGGTGATGTAAAGAAAAGAGATATTGTGGATGTCTTTTAAGCATAGAATGGCAAACGGTACATTTTATTTGGAAAACGTAAATTGATCATTTGTCACAGGGTTGTCCATGCTTTGCAAAATTGTGTATATTATATATATATATATATATATATATATATATATATATATATATATAATAAAACTATATATTATATATAATATATAAAAAATAAAACTGTATATAGTTGTGTGTGTATATAAAGATATATAATACATATATATATATAATATATATACAGTTGTATTTTTTCCTTGTGAGATTAATCCAAGAACGTTTGTAGCATAAAATTTAAAATAACAGGCAACATTTCTACGCTGTTTTGTTAACAACTGCTATTTTCCTCCACTACCAAATGGAACCCCCTGCCTTCCTTTCCCAGGATCTCTCTTTTCCAGTTTTGAATACCAATCTTGACTTTAAGCAAGACTTTTTTTAAACAACTGTATAGTGTCCTGTTTAAGCATGTGAGCATGGGAGCTACAATGTGTGTATGTATTAGAATTTGCATTAGTCATTTTGCTGCACTAAAAAATGATCCCCAAATCTCAGTGACTTACATTAACAAAATTTAATTTCTTAGCTGAGGGTGGGTTGTGACTCGGCAGAGGCTGTATCGCTGTTGCTGGTGTTTTCTCATTCCAGGACCCTGGAAGAAGGAGTGGCCCCTATGTTGAACGTGTTCATGGCCCAATCTTAAAACTTTCACTAGCCAGGTTGTATGTCACGTCTGCTTAAATTCCACTGGTCAATATGTCACATGGGCAAGCCAAAACTCAGTGAGGCAGGAATGTGTTCCCTTTCCACAGGATGCAAGGCAAATCGCGTAGCCGTGGAAAGGGTGAGATAATCCTACAGTGAAAGGCGGGAGAGACTAAGTATAAACAAAATAAAACAAAATAGAAAGATGTATAGACACAGAGCACTAATTGATGGTTGTTAGAGGGGAGGAGGTTTAGGGGTGGGTACAAGGGTAAAGAGGAAGAAGAGGTACAAATATCCAGTTATTGAAAAAATTAAAAAATGAACAAAAGTGGCAGGTATGTAATGTACAGCATAGGGAAAATAGCAGTATCGTAACAATTTTGTATGATGACATGATTACTAAACTTATTGGGGTGATCGCATTGTGAGGAATAGGCATGTCAAATCACTATGATATATACCTGAAACTAATATAATATTGTATGTCAACTACACTTTAATAAAATAAAAAAAAACAGGAATTTTGCAGCCATCTATCACCACATGTTATATGGGCCTATTTCCTAGATCCCCCATGTGTTATTTACAACAGCCTCTGCCAACCATTTGAAAATTACTGAATGAAAATTCTTCTGAGTTTAAGTAACTGCGTTTTTCATCCTGATAGGCCTCTTTCCAGCTTTGTCTTTTCTAATTTGCCCCAGAAAACTTAATTTCCATAGTGTAGCCAATACCAGGGAACCAAAAAAATGTGTACAAATGGACACTTTGGTCAATGTTGCTCAAGCAGTAATTTGCCATAATCAGAAGAGCGTGGACGCTGATGGTAACCACTTTGAATACCTCCTATAATTGCAGAAGTCAAATGTGACATATATTTATTTTTTGTTATTGGTATATATTGAGTATTACACATTTAATAGTTTTTTTTTTCCTTTCTTAAAATGTGCATATGTTTTTTGGCACCCTCGTAGATGTGTGTTTTTATGTACTTTGTAGATGTCGTTTCTTCTTTCTAGTCCTATTATCCCCAGTCATGTCTACATATCTGACTGCATATTCATTATATGGGTAGAACTTTTCCTCAAAAAGAAAAAAAGAAGTTAGAGAGGAGAAAATGATACTGAACTCACGGACCATATGTATAAAGGATGTTTTAGGGATTTTAACTCAAATAGATACTATAGAACCAAGAGCTCTATAAAAAAATAAAAAATAAAATAGGAAAATATAAAAAAAAAATAGGAAGGGTCATAAAATTTATTCACAGTATAACTCAGATGTGCAGAGAAGATGTGGCTCTTTAATACTCTCTGTAATTTCTGTAGTCTTCTTCTAAAGCCTCTTTGGTGGTAATTAGAAAAAATATTTTATACTTACAATTTAAAGTTAATCTAATCCAACAATGGAAATAGTTCTTTTTAGGTAATATTCAATTTCACCAGGAAACACATGTTCAGCTTATCATAGTTTTTAGTATTTCACTCCCTCTGACTTTTCTTTTGTGTCTCTCCAAAACTTGTACCACACTTGGAGCTGCACTGCCTTAGAGAAAGTTTTCCCTATATGTACTTAGTAAAGATAGAAAATAATATTTATAAAAGCATTGTTTGTAACAACAACAAAACCTTTTAAGAAGAATTAACCTGAAAAATGGATAAATAAACTTTTTCATATTTGTATAGATGCATACTACATGTCAGAGTCAATGAAGCAAAGCAACTTTTATTCATGAGGCTTAATTGCAAAGACATAATGTAAAATGAAAAATGAAAATCATTGGGATTCTGGGAAGATATCCGTGTACTAGCATAATTTTCCAATCTCTTCAAATCCTAATAATACAAATAGAGCAAATAGACAGCACAGGGGGGAAAAAATGTACAAAATTAAAAATATTAATAGGTGACAAGTTAGTCCCACAAACCCTAAAATAAAAGCAGGTTGGGACTAACCACCAAAAGTCACCAGACATGTTTTGTATTGTCTGTATGGGACGAAGAAAGAGGCAGCGATGAGGAGGGTGTCTGTCAGAACTGAGAGGGGGGAAAAAACTCAAATAAAATATATTTACTCAAAAGCATGGTACTGGTAAGAGCAATTTAAAAATGGTTTTTGCCCCCTCCAGTACTGGGTAAACACAAGAGGTCTGTGATAAGACTATTGAATGGACTGAGGTATCTATCCCCTGTGAATTTGTAAAACTGACTGCAAAGACTTCTTCCAGGGTCCTACAGTGATATAAAATTGCCAGGAATGGATAAAAATTTAGAAGAATAGTGGAAACAGAAACAAAACAGAAGATGTAGACCAAAATTGGGAGGGGTACCAGGTCTTGAAATGTCAGAGAACAAGCTGACAAATATTTGAACACCACAAAGAAACAGAACCAAGAACTTATTGGAGATATACAAGCTTTTCTAACCTTGCATCATTCTAAAATTTCACATAAGCTAATTTCATATAAAAATAAGGAACAGAAATGAATCAAATCTTATGCAAAATTATAATAAATAAAAGAGAATGAGGAGCCTAATAATGTCTCTAGTCAAAATGAAAGAAGTGCCCCCAACATATCCAAACTTCGACCTATTTAAAAATTAGCTAAAAGATATTAAAAAGATTATATAAGTAATGAACAAATCCTTAATTAGGATTTTAAATCCCAAGAAATAAGTGGTAAATCTCAGGAAAGAAATACTAATAAAATAAACATAATTCCATAAAGAAAGCAGAAGGAGCATGTAAGCGTAAAACAAAACCAATAATGCCCTAACAGGAATATAAACTGAAGTAGAGGGAATGTTTACAAGAAAATGAAAAAAAGATACAAAGGATTCTAGAGATAGAGACAACTAGGCTGAGAAGAACCTAAAATAAAACTAAGGAACCAAATTATACTAAAACATATATACTTCAAGAAATGTAGTGTACCTAAAAATATAGATTTAGAATGACCGGCACCAAGACATAAAATCTTTTATTGGTTTGGAAAAAAAAAAAGAAAAAAATATTTGCACACATCATAAAATTAGGTTATTATTAAAATTTTTCAGCAGTACTTTAGGCCAGATGAAAATGTACTAACATATTTAACATGCGTACGGATCACGAGAATCTTCACGAGGGATTTAAACCCCACCGTACGCAACGTGTTAAGATAGTTAATGAAATAAAGAGTGAACAAGCATTGTTTTTCTAGCAAAACTAACATTTATGTATAAAGTTAATTGACAAATTGTTAATGACAAGCAAGACTCAGGTATTATTCTACTAGCTCTCATTGAATAATCTACCAAACAGTGAGGTTGAAAATCAAAATGACTAGAGACACTGATAAAGGACACATGTTGAGCATTAATTGTATAATTATTTGTAAAACTAAGGTTAAATTATGACTGAGAGGGAGAGAGTATATGGGATATTTGTTAAGATAATATAGATATACCACAATGTTTTAAGTGGGAGGAGAATAGGGAGAGCATGTTCAAATAAATCTTTGAAAATGTTTTCAGTAAGCACATTGATTGTACAATTAGTACAATCTAGTGTGTGTCACATAGGTTAAAAAAATGTGTAGTCATGACATTTTCTAATTGTACTATTCTTGTTGTCCTAAGTCCCAAGATTCTTGGTGTAGAATAAGTGAGACATAGATGTAGTAGAGAAGGTAGTTGATTAAAAGCTCTATAATCTTTAATTTGAATTGAAAATAATAATGATATACTCATAAGGTAACACACACACATGTAATTCTTAGCTCTGTTTACCAAAAAGGTCTAGAAACAGTGAGAACCTCAGAAGCAACGAGCGTCATTAACATCTAAGTTTTGATCTTGAAATACCATTTCTTGCTAAAATAAATCAGTCCTTCTTGGGGAAATGGCTGAGCCTGAGACATTTTGTCATACCACATGGTGACAAAAGTGTCAAAGATGGGACTGGCCAAAGATGGGATGACCTGAGTTTCAAATTAGATAAAAGTAATGGATGAAAAGCCATAATATATATTTAAATCTGAGTTCACAATACTATTAAAATAGTCATTTTCTGAGGAGGATGAAAGAAATCCAATTCTTTATCTGAATATTAATAACTTAAGGTAAATATAGTCAATTTTTTATATGTAAAAGACATATATACACAGGCTAATCCAGATTTTAGATAAATGTAACTTTTATTGTGGCCTTACTGTCGGAAAAAAAGTATATGTATGTATCGGTAGTATAGTTGCATAAAGGACCCCCAAAAGGTATGCCCACATGCTTACTTCCAGAACCTATGCATATTACTTTATTTGGAAAAGGAGTCTCTGTAGATATTATGAAATTAAAGATCTTGTGGTGAGATCATCCTGGATTATCTGTGTGGGCCCTAAATCCAATGACAAGTGTCCTTATAAGAGACAGAAGAAAAGATACAACCCAGAGAAGAAGGCCACGTGAAGATGGAAGCAATTTGGACGTACGTACAACCCCAAGCCCAGGAATACCTGGATCCACTAGAGGCTGGAAGAGGGAGGGAGGATACTCCACTAGAGGCTTCCCAGAGAGGTCAGCCCCACTGATAATGACATTTTGATTTCAGATGTCTGGCCTCAAAAATTGCAGGAGATCCATCCATGTTGTGGCAAAAGAGACTATTTCATCTTTTCTTACGGCAGAATAGGTATATAGATGATATAGTACAGAGTTGTACACCTGAAACCTATATAATTGTACTAACAATTGTCACCCCAATAAATTTTAATTAAAAAAAAAAGACTGTAGGAGAATAATTTCCGTTATAAGACACTCAGTTTATGGCAATTCATTGCAGCAGCCACAGAAACTAAATGCAGGCACCATAGACTGATTTTTAAGGAGAGGACTAATTTCTAAATCTCCTAAATATAGGATGTAATAACAAATGTCAGCAGGTTTTTAAAATATGAACGTAATTCAGTAGACCTGCTGATTTTTTTATGCCTTGAATAGTGTTGTAAGATTCAGTTTTTCTATGGATTAAATTATAACTCATAACATATTTCATATTATAATGCCAGAAATAATAGTAATCATCTACAACATGAGACTTAATCTGGTCTTCATCACCAGTGATGGAATGTGTTATGCTAATTTAGAAATTGGGTTTGCCATTGTTAATAAAACTAAGCTGTTTTATTCAACATCTACTTTTTCTATTATTCAGTTAAATAAGGGAATGGTTTCTCAGTATGCAATGGGTTTTTTGGCCTAGCTGGGAAAATTTAGGAGTAAAAAAAGGTCAGAGCAATTTTCTTTATGGGCCACATGTTACCAGTAAAATGAAATTACCTAGCATATGGCTTTTGGAAAAGAAATACACAAGCAAACAAAAACCTTAAATGTCAGAGTAACCTCATTTTAGCATACACATATATCTGATATGTACAGAGGAAGGTAACATAAAGTTTATACGATAAATCTAGTTAAGAAATACAGGTTTCTCCTTGTAGACAAAGCAAGAGCAAACAGTTTTCAAGATTTATTTTAATTAATTTTTTAAATTATGTAAAAGCTAATAATTCCTGTATTTTTCAAGATATATAAATAATATCTCTTCAGTATAGTCATAAGACATTTCAGAGCATTTACTAGTTTTTTGTTGTTGTTTGTTTGTTTGTTTGTTTGTTTTTGTAATTGTGTTGGGGAATGGAGCAGACTATAAATTGCCGTGCTATTTTTGGCATGGATATAAATGTGTTTTTTCCTAGAATATTGTGCAATTTTCCTGATTTTACACACATTTAAATCAAGTTAATTTTTGTTTTTCATTTTTACTAATTCCATCTATATTATATTCTTTCTGTGCATATGATTTCTCTATCAAATTTGTATATATGTGTACATAAAACAGAAGTAAGCAGATAAAAACCAAAGGGAACAGACCAAGAAGACAGTTTTATCTGTAATTGCTCTTATTAGAAGGAAACTCTGAAGATGTGGTAAAGTAAATAACCCTGGATGGGAGTGAATACATGGATTTCTTTGACAGCATGCTTCCCCCTGCCCAAAGGAGCCAAAAAAATAAAGGAACTATGTTTCTATTCCAGAAAATTCCCAACATGTCAGCATCATGTAAGCTTAAAGACATTGGCCCACAATAAAGAAATACAGTAGCATTTTCCAGGAAAGTAATTCTAATTGCAAGGAATAATTAAGAGAGTGTGGATGACCTAGCAGTTTATAGCCTTCAGGATAGGAAAAGTTTACTTATGCTGTTTTATTAATGCCTGTATTTTGTTTAGAAGGACTATCTCTTGGATGAGGATTTTCTGACTATTTTAAGCATTTTTATTTCTTCTGCATGGGCAATTTATTATGTTCCCTATTACTTTTCACAATCTACACGTAGCTAAGGGTTATGATTATTCTGTTTCATGTAAGTGATAATTTTTGGAAAGCTTACAGGGTCTAAATCAGTCAAGATTATAACTCTACTAGATATACATTGTAGGAGGATATATTTCCTAAAAAATGAGTAAAATGGAAAGTATTCCACAGAGAAGTTTTTCTGTCACCTTGTTCAATCAGGATTGTCAAGATAATTAATTATAATTTATTTATCCTATGAAATAGTTTCTTTTCTCTGATTTTATTTCTTATTGCGTTCCTTTTTTTCATTTCCAGTATTCATAACTTCCTTGGAGAATTAACATCAACTAAAAATCTGTCAGTGCCTGCCATGAGACAAGCCTGTGTTTAAAGGAAAGCAGTTGATCAAAAAAAGAAATGTTAAGACTCTACATTAATGGAGTCATAACCAGTAAACTTATCATCAGAACTATCAGAAGTAGAATACTAAGGGATAAAGAAGATTCACATCAGAAGAGAGTCACGGATAGAAATTCAGAAAGAGCTGATCTGGATTAATTTACCAGATTTAACAGCACAATTAAGAATTCAATCCATAAAAAAATTGATGAAAAATTGCTACTTGTGTAAAATGGATGGATCTTGATAGAGTAATGCTAAGTGAAATAAATCAGATGGAAAAGGACAAAAACTGTATGATTATACTCACATGTGGATTGTAAAACAAAAAGTAACAAACAAACTAACAAAACAAACAAAAACAAACTCATAGATATGGACAACAGAATGGGAGTTACCAGAGGAGAAAATGGATGGGGCAGGACAGAATGGGTAAAGGAGGTCAAATATCTGGTAATAGAAGGGAACTAGACTTCGGGTGGGGAAGCACTCAATAGAGTACACAGATCTCAAATTATAAACTTGTACACCTGAAAATTATATAATGTTATTAACCAATGTTACCCCAATGAATTTAATTTAAAAAATTACTCCTACTTTTTTGGAATAGTCCATTTTTTCCTATTATTTAATAGAACATTTCTTAGCATTTTTAAGACTATTTTTAGAGAAGTTTTAGACTTAACAAAATTAAGAGGAAGGTACAAATATTTTCTATATACCCTCTACCCTATACATGCATAACCCATCCCATTATCAACATCACTCTCCAGAGTTCCAGAGTGGCACATTGTTGTTGTTTTTTTGTTGTTGTTGTTACTAAGAATGAACTTACACTGACACATCATTGTCACCCAAAGTCCACAGTCTACTCTAGGATTCACTCTCAGTGTTGTGAATTCTATGAGTTTGGACAAATGTATAATGCCATATGTCCATCATTATAATATCATACAGACAATTTTCACTGCCCTGAAAATACTCTGTGCTCTGCTTATTTTTCTCTCCTCCCTACCCCCATCCCTGGCAACCACTGAAATTTTTGTTGTCTCCATAATTTGCCTTTTCAAAATGTCACTTAGTAACTATCATCTAGTATGTAGCCTTTCCAGATTGGCTTCTTTCATCAGTAATACTCTGAAAGTTCTTCTATTTCTTATCATGGCTTGATAGCTCATTTCTTTTCAGCATCAAATAATATTTATTGTCTGGATTACCACAGTTTATTTCTTTTTAATCTACTGGACATCTTGGTTGCCTCCAAGTTTTGGCAGTTATGAATAAACATGTGTATGGATACACATCTGTGTGTAGGATTTTGGGTGGACATACATTTTCAGATTCAATGGGTATTTAACAAAAAGCACAATTTCTGTCTTCTAAAGTGGCTGAGACATTTTGTATCCCCCCAGTAATGTATAAGAGTTCCTGTTGCTCCACATCCTTGCCAGAATTTGGTTTTCTCACTGTTCTAAATTTTGGCCACTCTAATAGATATGTAGTGGTATCTCATTGTTTTCTTAATTTGCATCTCCCTGATGACTTATGATGTGGAGAATCTTTTCATATGCTTATTTGCCATCCGTGCATCTTCTTTGGCAAGGTGTCTGTTGTCTATGGCCTATTTTTTATTGGATTCTTTGTTTGCTTACTGGTGTGTTTAAACAGTTCATTTTATATTTTGGATAACAGTCCTTTAGGATGTGTGTTTTGCAAATATTTTCTCCCAGTCTGTGGCTTCTCTTCTCATTCGCTTGACATTGTCTTTCACAAAGAAGAAATTTTAAAATTTAATGAAGTCCAGCTTATCAATTATTTCTTCAATAAGTTGTATCTTTCTTTGTGTATCTAAAAAGGCATCACTATACCCAAGGTCATGTAGGTTTCCTCCTATGTTCTCTTTTAGGAGTTTTATAGTTTTGTTTTTATATTTAGGTCTGTGATCAATTTTGAGTTTATCTTTGTGACAAGTATAGTTTCTGTGTTGGGATTAATTTGTTTGTATAGGTATGTTCAGTTGTTTCAGCACCGTTTGTTGAAGAGATTATCTTTGCTCCCTTGTCCTGCCTTTACTTCTTTGTCAAAGATCATCTATCTTAATGGAGTCTGTTTCTGGGCTCTCTATTTTGTTCCATTGAATTCTTTGTCTATTCTTTTGCCAATACCACATTGTCTTGTTTACTTTACTATAGATTTATAGAAAGTCTTGAAGTTAGGTAGTATCAATCCCCCAACTTTGTTTGATCTTCATGTTCAATTGTGTGCCCTATTCTGGTTTTTATGGTTCTTCGTATAAACTTTAAGCTTGTCAAATTCCATAAAATTACTTGCTGATATTTTGATTGGGATTGCTTTTAATCTGTAGACCGTGGGAAAGAACTGACACTTAGACAATATTGGGACTTTCTATGCATGAGCATGAAATACCTTTCCATTTATTTACTTCTTTGATTTGATTCATCAATGTTATATAATTTTTCTCATAAATCTTATATATATCTTGTTAGATTTACACCAAATTATTTCCTTTTTCTGGGTGATAATGTAAATTGAATTCTGTTTTTAATTTCAAATTCTACTTTTTTATTTTTGGTATATAGGAAAGTGATTAAAGTATGCATATTATAATCACTTATTAGTTCCAGTAGTTTAATTATTGATGGTTTCAAATTTTCTATATAGACAAATTTTCATGTCATCTGAGAACAAGAGCAACTTTATGTCTTCTGTCCCAATGTGCATATATTTTACTTCCTTTTCTAGTAGTGTGTGTCCTCTCTCTTTTTCATAGTTAGCTTTGCAGTTCTATTAGTTTTTCCCTCATGTAGTTTGATATTCAATTCTTAACATGTTAAGAATTGTTATACCTTCATGGGAGCTGACCAATTTATCATTATATAATGTCTTTCCTTATCCCTCATAATTTTCCTAGCCTTGACATCTGCTTTGTCTAAAATTAATATAATAGCTACTCTTGCTTTCTTTTGTTTATTTATGTTTCTCTATGCTCTAAGTGGGTTTCTTACACACAGCATATAGTTGGGGGGTGGGGGTGTTTTTAGACCTATTCTGACAATCTCTGACTCTTAATTGGTGCTTTTAGACCATTGACATTAAAAAACATTCTTTATTGTGTTCCTTACATTCTTTATTTTTATCTTTATTATATTTATTGGTATGATATTTGTTAGTAAAATTATGTGGGTTTCAAGTGTACATTTCTATAATACATCATCTATATATTGCATTGTGTGTTAACAACCCAGAGTTAGTATCCTTCCATCACCATATAGTTGACCCCCTTTACCCTCATCTACCACCCCCTTCCCCCCTTACACTTTGGTAACCACTAAACTGTTGTCTATGTCTATAAGTTTTGTTTGTTGCTTTCAGTTTTATATCCCACATATGAATGAAGTCATATTGTTCTTAATTTTTCCATCTGACTTATTTTGCTTAGCATGATATTCTCAAGATCTATCCATGTTGTTGCAAGCAAACATCAGTATTTCATGTTTTCATATGGTTGTGTAATATTTCATTTTATATATATAATGTATATATGTGTGTATACACACACACACACATATGTATAATATATATGCATGCCACATCTTGTTTATCCAATCATCATTGAAGGACACTTCAGTTGTTTCCATGTCTTGGCTACTGTGAATAATGCTGCAATGAGCATAGGGGTACTTATAGTTTTACAGATAAATGTTTTCAAATCTGGGGGTTCGATACCCAGAAGAGGGATAGCTGTGTTATATGGTAATTCTGTTCTTAATTTTTTGAGGAAACTCCATACCGTTTTCCATAGTGGCTGTACCAATTTACGTTCCCACCAGCAGTGAATGAGGGTTCATTTTTCCCCACAACCTCTCCAACACTTGTTATTATTTGTCTTGTTCATGAAAGCCATTCCAAAAGGTGTGACATGGTATCTCATTGCGATTTAGATTTGCACTTCCCTAATAGCTTGTGACATTGAACATCTTTTCATATTTTTGTTGGCCATTTGTATGTCTTCTTGGGAGAAGAGTCCATTCAGATTCTCTGTCCATAAATGTACTTTAAAGAAGAATTCACTTCTTTAAGAGCTATCTCAAACACATTGCCAGCCCTGGGACTAGGTAAAGGGCCAGGCTGGCTCCCATCCCTGAAACTCCTTTGTTTTAAAGATGTTGGTTGATTTTGATAACTGACCGTATGGGCCCTTTGTTTTTACCTTCCTGGGACTTAAATTCTCACTCTCGTATTTCAAATTCACCAATATGGAGTGAATCTGCAAAAACTTAGGCCCCCCCCCTTGACCCCAACAAAAATAGAATCCTAGATCCAGATATATTTTCTCTCTACCTGGGATCACTCTCTGTGTCCCCAGGCATGCCTTGAATGCTCCCTCCAGGACTATAAGTAATAGCCTTTTTTGTTTTTTCCCAAAGTTTCCTGATGGGTATTGCTGAAGTGTGTCTTGCAATCATAAGAACCACAAGGGCTTGTTCAAAGGCTACACTGGTTCAGAAGTAGAGATGTGTGTGGGACGCTCTCCTAGGAACCAGGTCAGTGCCCCAGGCATTTGTAGTCCATAGTGTATAAATAGGCTGAGACGAGCACAAAATAGAGGGTGACATAATATTAATTATAAAGGCACCTGATGTGACTATTAGGGCTGATGGAAATTATCTCTAACTCAGTTGTGATTATGATTTCACTGGTGTCTACATACGAGGTCTGACAATTAAGTCCGCAAACTTGTTGCAACATGTTGCTAACCTCTTTTGATAGCAAAGGGATTATTCATTATGAATCTTTACCAACTGGACAAACAGTTAACCAAGTTTACTATTTGGAAGTGCTGGAAAGGCTACATGAAAAACTTAGATGACCTGAACTTTTCACCCACAATTCATGACTCTTATATCACGACAATGCACCAGCTCACACGGCACTGTCTGCGAGGAAGTTTTTAGCCAGTAAACAAATAACTGTATTGGAACACCCTCCCTACTTACCTGATCTGACCCCTAAAACTTCTTTCTTTACCCAATGATAAAGGAAATATTGAAAGGAAGACGTTTTGATGGCATTCAGGACATCACGGGTAATATGAGGACAGCTCTGATGGCCATTCCAGAAAAAGAGTTCCAGAATTGCTTTGAAGAGTGGACTAGGGGTTGGGGTTGGTGCATAGCTTCCCAAGGGGAGTACTTCCGAGGTGACCGTAGTGATATTCAACAATCAGGTATGTAGCACTTTTTCCTAGGATGAGTTCACCAACTTAATTGTCTGACATCCTTATCTTACCATTTATCAAATTTAATACATGTTATGATATATATGTCATTCATTGTACACATATGTTCACTGTAATCCAAGAAAGAAAAAAGAAAAGAAAAAAGGGAAAGGAAAAAACAATGGAATAGTTGATTAATAATTCTTGAGTCCTAGAAAAAGTATTTAGTGCTATATTATAAAAGCGTAGCCATTACATTAAATGGAAGTTTGTAGTGTTAACTTTATAACGGTCTTGTTTGAGCACATATATTAGTTTGAAAAAAATTAATTCTCTTTATTCTATGTTGTTTCTAACTTACCAAATATTTGTTTACGTCATCTGTAGGGAATCCTCTGACCCTTTCTTTTCACATGTCCCAAACTCCATTTCATTTTTTTTAGATTCCATAGGCTTAGCTGCATTTTAATTCTGCTACAGTAAGCTGGAAGTGCAACAAGTCTGCAGGAAAATATTTTGTTCAATCAATGGCTTCAGTACAGGTGCAAGTCATAAACAATGTTTTATAAAAGATTTCTAAGAGAGGGAATTTTGACCAGAGGATTATTGTACTGTTGATGACTATTCAGCCTGCACCATGTGGAATTAGCCATCTACTAGGAGAAAACAGATTGCTTCTGTTTGCTTTCTGACATTGGAATGCTCTGACGTTTGATGTCTTGCCATGTGATTGTCAAGAAAATTCTCCTCTAGAAATTTTGTCTTTTAGCATTTTACTGACCCTCTGATACCTAAAGTTAAATCTAATGACTTGTTTTCTGAGTGTGCTTCTTTCTGTTTAAACTGATTCTATCTCTCCTGGAGAAGCATTTGAGTTTCTTTCATACATATTTTTCTTTCAAATGCATACCAGGTAAATACCATTTTATGTTTTAACACGTGTGGGAGTAATGTCAGTAAAAATTCTAATAGGTAATGGACATTTAGTTGACTCTGAAGGCTAAAGTGTTATTGTATAAAAGACGAGGACATTATAATTGACATCCTTTCATTTCAAAATTTTATCAAAATATTTTTTATTTTCACTAAATGGAGTGGGTGTTTATTGAAGAACACTCAGTTCTTCAATAAGACAAAAAACTTACAGGGTTTCGACTGTAGTTTAATATATATATATATATATATATATATATATATATATATATATATTCACGGGATGTGAAGTGCAGCGCAGGGAATGGGGTGAGTGGAACTGTGGTGGCTGTGTGCAATGTTGGAGTGGTGGTAGATTGGGGGAAGAGGGTTGTCACTTTGTGAATGGTTTAAATTTCTGACTATTACATTGTTTTATACACCTGAAACTAATAATAATTAAATGAAAAGAAATAAAAATTAAAGAAAAAACTTACAGTAACGCCTATAAGTCCATTGAGAAATCATCCTTTTCATAGTATTATTGGTAACTACCATTAAAAACCTACTGTGTACATATCAACTAACCTAAACTCTTTATGGATCTAATCTCATTTAATCCTTGCAAGAATCTTGCTTAGAAATTCATTTTAAAGTGAGTGGAGGGTGGGATCTGGGATCTAGGAGAACTTCTTGCCCAATATGTTTTATGGGCTCATAAAATATATCCTTAATTAGCTGTGGAATTAAGTAACAATCATTGCTTTGTTCATATTTCCTACCTCTTCAGGAGAGACCCCTTCTAGCAAAGGGCTGTTTGTGCACAATATTCAAGCCTCATGCAGGATTCCTCTAGTTAATTAGCCTGTCTATGGCAGGAGCTATTAGCCTGAATCAGAGAGAGAGAGAGAGAGGATTTCATTGTTACAGATAGAGATATAGAGATAGAAAGTGATACAAAAAGACAGAGACGGAGAGATAAAGAGATATACTAAACTATACCCTTCATGATTTATGCTCAAATTCACATAGCATCACTTCTGTGGCAGAGATTGCTAACTTCTCTCCAAGATCATGGTCTCTGATTCTTTCTGAGCATTCTAACCTTATCAGTAAGGTGAGAACCCTATGACTGAAGTATAGCCAATGGGATGTGAGAAAAAGATACCTGCATCATTTCAAGAGCTAGCCCTCAAAAGTCTTATGACCAGTACTCCTTGTGCTAACCGTCTTCCAGCCTGGAATAGATTAAATCTTCAGTGTGACTTTGAAGTCACTTGAGGATGAAGGCTGACTCTTCCATTGACCTTGGATTCTCAATATCTGCATTGAGGAGGACAATCTCCCTAACCCTGAAGCCCATTTAGTGTTGTTGTGAGAAGAGAAAATGCACTTCTATTCTGTCTGATCTACTTTACATTTTTGGATCTTTTTTCTGTAAGAGTTAATGTGACCACAAATAACCAGCACAGTTAACTGGCAAGAGGTTGGTGCTAACTAAATACTGGGGGTGCGAAAAAAAATGTATGCACATTTTAAGAGATGTTAACACTTTGGTCAATGTTGCTCAAGCAGTAGTTCGCCGTAACCAGAAGTGTCTGGATGCTGATGGTAACCACTTTGAGCACCTCTTGTAATTGCAGAAGTCAAATGTGACTTGTATTCATCTTTTGTTAGAAGATATATTAACACAGTTTTTTCCTTTCTTAAAACATATGTACATTTTTTGGCACCCTCTGTATTTTAGAGTGAATAAATACCTATTTTATGCCAATAGTCAATATTATGCATAGCAATTAAAATACATGGATATTACTATATAGCTACAAATATGACAAAGTGACAACTGTATAAACATGTAATTATTGGAGAGAAAAAGACAAAGTAACACTAAAAGTGCATGATAAGATTACTTCTAAAACTCAATTGAAGAAGCAAATTAATAACATTACAATGAGATAGTTTTTAAATTTTTTTAAATTTGATAGTTGTTCTACAAATATTGAAACTTCTCAGAAAATGTGAATTAAAGGTACTTCATTCATAGTAAAATAAAGAAAATAAACACTTGAGAATAGCTTTAATAAGAATAGATCTTTAAACTTTTAGAAGAAAGTATCTAGAACATATTTTAACATGTATCAAAATAGTATCAGAGCACATGTTAAAATATAATTGGGAAAAAAAACCTAAGAACACAAGAATTTGTAATAAAGTCAGAGATGCATTGTATTCCTATATGAGAGGACTGATGAGTACAGTAATGCTTATTTTCCATAAACCAATTTGTAAAGTAAATGCAATTGGTGTCAAGTCAGTCTGTATAGCAATTTTGGGCATCAAGAAAAATTGAAAAATAAAATGGAATAAAATATAAGTTAGATGCAAAATCTTTGAGCTTCCAATTTAGTAGAGGAAAATAAGAGTGCAAGGTATTTATTCTTATAATTTGTTCAAAGAAAGCAATAAAAATTCTTGTATAGGTATTCAAAATTAGTTATTATTCTGCAATAAAACTTCTTATATCCAAAGCAGCAGCAATTATATAGAGATATATACACATACAGAAAAAGTAAAATATATAGGGAGTTGTTGTTGAAAACATAGCTAATATTTACTTCCTATAGAGACATTAGGGAGCATGTATCCATTTTATACTCAAATGCACTCATGGTTTAGCTTTGTATAAATGTTTAGGAAGCTGTAGGTCTGTCCATTGCGAATTTTGTAGTGATGAGAAATGTCATGGCTATGAAGGAAACTGGAAGAAGTACAGTGTAATTCATTTAATTTGATATTAAAATCTTAATTCATCAAAAATTTGCATTAAGTAGATACTATTTTCCTAAAACTTTAAAAATGAGTTAGTTTGAAAATCTACGTTTAAAAATCTAAAATTTGCATCAAAAGTATTGTTCACATTTCCCAGATGGCAAACTGCAGCCCTGATTGGTGAAAGAGCAAATCAAGGTCCTATTAAATGTGGAACAAGAGGACAGGGACAAAAATCTGCTACATGAGCTGTAGGTCTATCCAGGCTGAGAGGAAATCAAAGAAAAACTGCTCTTTCATTTCTGGTAAGATAGGTTAATAACCCAATTAAGTTTATTCCTTTAAGCTAAATTTTGGCTAGACCAAAATTGTGCCATTTTTCCTGCCAGTTGTTAAATGGTATACTTCAGAAAACTACTAAAAAAGGCTAATTTGAAAGCAATGCAAATCAGCCATACAGAACACTTTGGAGACCGCTTCTTTGGTGGAGGTTTATGGGTACGTCCATAGCCCTAGGCACAGTCCAAAGATCTTGCAAACATAACAGCTATAAATGATGTCTCAGACATAAGAAAAATTAGTCCTTGTATAGCATGTAGGGACTTACAAAAGGTTCTTTCTGTGCTAGCCAACAGATGCAGAAATTGCACAGGTAAACTCTACTGATCCATTCTAATTACCATTTAATGACTACTCTTAAAATTGAATTTGTCAAAGATAAGCAATATTGTCTGCCTGGCAGCTGGAGAGAAAGTTTGATTGTGGATAAATTTATTTGTCAGAATAAAAATAATTTTATTGACAAAGAAGAATACATCTAGATTCAGTTTGAAGTACTTTCAATAATTATGCTTTTCCTGATATCCTTGATGTGCTCTGTATTATGCTTACCTTTATTGCTTTTCCTTATCTGTGTCATTCCCGATGGGTGCATTCACAGTTGTTTTCTTACATGAAATGAAACCTGGTGTGATAAAAAGATTCTTAAAGTAGAATGTTAAAAATCTGACTTTTAGATGTTGTTTTGGCTGCTTGGCACCTAACTTGAACTCTCTTAGCTTCAGTTTCTCAGATTATAAAAGGCGCGCTGCCCACCTAGCTCGCAGTATTAATGTAGGGTCTATTAGGATAACTGTTAGGAAATTGCTTTGCTAACTATAACGTGCCACATGATTGCAAGTAAGTACTAATAGCACGTTTAACAGTGAGTTCTGTCCATATGACCTTGTGCCTGCAGCATCTCTCAATGGTCCCCACACTGGTTGTGTTCCTCCATCCCCTGGTCTCTGGGGAGTCGTGCCTGATACAAACTATTATTGTTGCAGGCTCTGTTTCTTCTTTCATCAGCTTTGAGCCACTTGGCTCCAAATGGCAATTGTCTGCTCCACTGGTCTGCCAAAAGATACAGTTTCCCAGCAGTCAGTGTCTATGCAGCCGTTTGAAATTCTTCCATAGTGAATCTTAAGAATGTTGCATCAATCTTCCCTGCCAACAGTAATTCTGTTTTAGTCCAGCACAGAAGAGTGAGTGGTTATCGTGCTGGCATTGAACTTTCACACATGTCCTGCCTAGACGATCGGTGCTGCAGCCTGTGGAGTTACAATATGGTTGAACTGAATTCATTCTAAGAAACCATTCTAGCTGCTCCTGGCAAGTTAATAATGCCAAGCTTGGCACATAGCATGTGATAATTTATGAGCTTCTTATGGGTTCATGATGCCCAATAAAGTGTTGATATCATTGTGCATATTTAATTAAAATTTTGGTTTCATTGATAATTTATGCAACAAACTGGTAAATGTCATTTTTCAGAAGACTTTATCTTTACATTAGAGATAATAAAAATAACTGACCCTTTTTGAGTGCATAATATGTCAGATAGTTATAAATGTATTATATGTCATAACTTACTTTTATTCTCTTAGTTTAATATTATGAAGGTTTTCCTGTTTAGGAAACTTAGACACATAGGGTTCAAGGAATGTGCCTCAGAGAGCTAGCAAAGAATATACCTTGGATTTGGACCCAGGGGACATACCTCTGAACCTGCGCTATTAATCACTTCACCATTATGCCTTCTAACCATTCTGGCATGCTCACCAATGGAGAGGTGTCTAAACATTGGGATGGATGCTTGAGAAAGAAAAACTTCTGAACCTCTCATAACATACACCGTGGTAAGACAGAATTAAGGCCATAGAGGTCTTTCTTGATGATGATCAGTATGGATTTCCCTGGTAGCTGTGGATTAACCATCTTGGAGTGACCATATAAAGATTAGTAAAAACCAATCTATACAAATATTCAGAAATCTGAGGCTAGGTTGGAATACAAAGGCTTTACAAACAGAAAACTGTGGTTTGCAGCTGTAATACTTCTAGCAAAGTGAGCTGGAATGATCACAAAATTTTTCTAAGCCATGGTTGTTCTCTTCTTTGTAAAGTAAAGACAAAAATAATGCCATCTTGACTTACGTTGCTGTTGTATACTGAGGTTACTTATTAGGTTGGTGCAAAAGTAATTGCAGTTTAAAAGGTTAAAAATTATTGCAAAAACTATGAATACTTTTGCACCAATCTAATAGTCTGATGGTGTTGTTGGCAACACACAAATTGCAAGACATACAAATGGTAATTATTTATAGATTGTCACTGAATTTGATTATTTATTTTATTTGTATAATAAATTAAATTTAAAACAAGAAAAACATATTATGTGGCTTTAAATAAAAAATAAATAGAACCATGCCATTAGAGTCAGGAAAGATGCATATAAAATTGGGGTACTTTCAGACATTATGAACAATACTGTAGTAGGCAGAATTATGCCCCGCCCCCCCGCAATGTTTTAATCCTGAGAATTTTTGCATATGTTATGTTACATGTTAATAAGGAATTGAAGTTGCAGATGGAATTAAAGTTGACCTTCGTGATTTTATCCTGGCTTATATGGATAGGCCCAATGTAATTACAAGATTCCTTAAATGTGGATGAGGGAGGTAGAAGAGTCAGTATCAGTGATACGTATGATGTGAGAAAGTCTCAATCAGCCATTACTGGCTTTGAAGATGGAAGAGAGGTATGAGCCAAGGAAAGTAGAAGCTGAAAAAGGCAAGCAAACACAGTCTTGCATAGAGCATTCAGAAAGGAACATAGCCCTGCCAACAGTAAGAACAGTGAATCCTACTGTGTTTCCCTGAAAATAAGACCTAGCCGGACAATCATCTCTAACGCGTCTTTTGGAGCAAACATTAATATAAGACCCAGTCTTATTTTAATATAATATAGGACTGGGTCTCTATAATATAATATAATGTAATGTAATATAATTAATGTAATGTAATGTAATGTAATGTAATGTAATGTAATGTAATATAATATAATAATATAATATCGGGTCTTATATTAATGTTTGCTCCAAAAGACACATTAGAGCTGATTGTCCGGCTAGGTCTTATTTTCGGGGAAACATGGTATTTGAGACTTATGACCTTCAGAACTGTAACATCATAAAGTCATGTTGTGTGAAGCCACAGATTTGTGGTAAATTGTAATAGTAGTCATGAAAACAAATAGAAATACCACATCTGCCTTTTTCACCAATGCATCCCCAGTACCTAGCACACTGTATATTTGTTAAATAAGAGGTGAATAAATTTATTATTCAATTTTGGAAGTATCACTTTTTGTCTTTATGACTTAGCTGATTCATCTTGCGAATGAAATTCACCTGCATGAACTTTGAAATGTCTAACTCCACTAGAGTTTTATAATCCTATATATTTTATTAGACATCTCATTCGTTATTAAAGAAAAGAATATTAAAAAAATAAAAAACAACAAGGAAAAGTAACATGGCTTGGTTCGCTCTTTAGAGGTCACATCACAATACTTACTGTTTCCATTGAGGAATCATTATATGGAAATGCTTAGGTTCACATATGGATGCTAAGACTATTATAAGTTATGTGAAAATATCATGTGGATATATTCTGTATTTCAGACTGTGTGTGCCAAAGGGCTGCATGACAGCAGTTCCTCTAAAGCTCCAAAGAGAGTTATAAATGATACATGGATACCATTCCACCTTGAGACCATTTCCCAAAAAACACTACAGATTCCATTGCTGCTGTGAATAAATCAATTCCATCTAAACAAGCTCTGGCAGGTATGGCACCCTTTCTTAGAATAATAACCCATTCCCTTCTTGTTTACATTAAACATCTATTTCCATGTATTATCCATTTCTATCCATATTCTTCCTCATTTGTCAGGGTTCTGTTGCATGGCTGTATTGCCTATTCCTAGGACATAGTGACATCAATCTGGTCAGAGTGTCCCATTTGCACCATTCTAATGAATGTGCCATGGGATTAGACAAATAAAGCATAAAAG
Source organism: Rhinolophus sinicus (assembly GCF_036562045.2). Classification (NCBI taxonomy): domain Eukaryota; kingdom Metazoa; phylum Chordata; class Mammalia; order Chiroptera; family Rhinolophidae; genus Rhinolophus; species Rhinolophus sinicus. Next base: position 77,005,073 of record NC_133752.1, read on the forward strand.
GTACACTTGATGCTTAGTAATAGAACTACCCTCACTGTGGCTACCCCTAATTTAGTCACTTGCAATGAAGTTAAGCAGTCTGTTTGTCACTTTGTTACTTGGGTGTCTAGAGTCTTTAACTTCCCTTATCCTACTTCCTGAGGAGGTAATCGTCATGCAATTATCAATGTATTGCAGTAAGTTACTCCTAAAGGTTATCAAATTGGAATCATTCAGTACCAGATTATGGTAGTATGTTGGTGAACTCAAATAAATCCATGGCAAAACCATGAACAAAGAATAAAATTCCGTGAAAATGCATATTGTGCCTTACAAGACTTTGAAACAGATAAGAAAAAGAAGATATTTGCCAAGTCTATTATAATACACTAGTCACCCTTAGTATATTATACTTCTTGAACAACTTAACATACAAGGAATGGATGAAGCAATCAAGATAATCATCTTGTTTAATCCTTGGTACCTACTGCTATGGACTAAATTGTGTCCTCTCCTTCAAATTTGTATGTTGAAGACTAATTTGCATTGTGACTATATTTGGAAATAAGGGCCTGCAAGGAGATAATAAAGGTTAAGTGAAGTCATAGAATGGGGCCTTAATCCAATAGGGCTGCTGCCATTGTAAGGAAGAGATATCAAACCTCTCTCTTTCCATGTTTGCACAGATTACTGGCCATAATATGTGTGTGGGTGGCTCAATAAATCAGTTGAAGGATGCAACAGAACAAAGACTGACCTCTTCCAAGAAGAAATTCTGCCAGCACACATTTTGCAACTCTTCCCTGGGTCTTTGACCTACCATGCAGATTTTGAATTTACAAAGCTTCCACAATTACATGAACCAATTTATTAAAACCTCTCTCTCTCTCTCTCTCTCTCTCTCTCTCTCTCTCTCTCTCTCTCACACACACACATCCTGTTAGTTCTGTTTCTCTGTAGAACCGTGACTAATACACATCATACAAATAACATAGTATTGGGCAGTGTTTAAAATTAGTGCTGTGCTCTCCTGATTATTTATTCTTAGATTCCATGCTAGGAGGGATTAATCAGGCATCTGCTAGTCTCTCTATAGACTGCCTCAGATGTTCAATAGAATACAGTGTGGATTTCAGTGTCTACTGATCACAGCTCCAGTTACATATATTGAGGGTGCTTACCGGTTGTAGTTGAGTTACTTTGCAAGTAATTATATTCTCTCCCTGTGTGGCCATGGGATGATTCTATAGAAATATAGTTTTCTAGTTTTCAGCGTGAACATTAGTAAAAACCACAAAATGCTAGTTGTGCTTGCTAACTTTTCATTTGCTTGGCATTCCCTGATTATCTCCTTGGCCAATTCCTCTGGGTCTAAGTTTATTTACTCCCGATTCCATTGGTAAGACTTGTCCACTGTAATATTTTTGAGACTTTTACCAATTCATACTGAGAATGCATAGGGGATGCATTTATAGCATCAAACTAACATCGTATTTTCAAACTATTCCTTTTTCTTGCCAAATAGTGCCTTAACCATTATAATTCATGGGTCTGAAAAATAATCCTACAGCTGCCACCAATTTTTTTCACTATGAAGGTTTAAATGTCAACACAGACTCTGTTGATAAATTTCTTCCAATTCCAAACTTTAATAATGATTCAAGAGGTAAAGGCAAGTACCAGGCAAACCTCAAGCAATCCTTCCCCAGAGGGCCCCAAAACTCACTGTTGCAGTTTCCAGTAAGATTGAAATAAATCATAAAAGAATACACCAAAAACTTTTCTAACCACTTGGGAAGGGGGATAATAACATTCTTTTAAATGACTCTATAGTTGAAGTGAATACCAATATTATAGTAATCACTATTTAAAAAAATAGTAATAAAGAGAATGATGTCTAGAAAATAATGGAGTGTAAGATATACACCTGGGGAAATCTATGTATGCTTGAGCACTTTCATTACTAAGGATGAAATTATTGACATTAACAAACACATCATTATACTCAGAAAAAAAAGGAAATATAAAGAAGAATGGAGTAAAATTAAAAACAATTCTTAAAAGAGAGCAGAAACAGTAGACTCTGAAGACTTGGTTTATTTTAGAAATGCAATAAACAAAAAATCACTAGCTGTGATAGTCAATTTTATGAGTGAACTTGACTAGACAGTGGAATTTCCAGATATTTGGTCAAACATTATGCTGGGCTTGTTTGTGAGGGTGATTTTGGATGAAATTAACATCTGAATTGCTAGACTGAGTAAAGCAGATTGTCCTTCCTAATGTGAGTGGTCCTCTCATCTAATGAGTTAAAGGCCTGCGCTGAACAAATAGGCTGACGCTCCAGCAAATTAGAATGTTTCTCTGCCTAGTGGTATTTCCATTCTCTCCCATTTCATCTGCCTAATAGACATTGATCCTCTCCTGCCTTCTGATCCAGAATGGGACTATACTATGGCCTCTCTTGAGTTCCCAAACTGCTGTCTTCTCAGTTTTCATAACTGCATGAACAAATTCCAAATAATAATAATAATAATAATAATAATAATAATAATAATAGTAAATACACACACACACACACAAGAAGTCACTTAAGTTCACAAACTCATCCTAGAAAAAGTGCTACATACTTTATTGCTGAATATCACCACGGTCACCTTCGAAGTACTCCACTTGGGAAGCTATTCACTGATGTCAGCAGCTAGTCCACCCTTCAAAGCAATTTTGAAACTCTTTTCTGGAATGGCCATCAGAGCTGTTGTCGTATTACTCTTGATATCCTGAATGTCATCAAAATGTCTTCCTTTCAATATTTCCTTTATCTTCACATAAAGAAAGAAGTCATTGGGGGCCAGAACAGTTGAGTAGGGAGGGTGTTCCAATACAGTTAAAAACTCCCTCACAGACAGTGCCATGTGAGCTGGTGCATTGTCGTCATGCAAGAGCCATGAATTGTTGGAGAAAAGTTCCGGTCGTCTAACTTTTTCACACAGCCTTTTCAGCACTTCCAAATAGTAAATTTGGTTAACTGTCCAGTTGGTACAAATTCATAATAAATAATCCCTCTGATATCAAAAAAGATTAGTAACATCATTGCAACAAGCTCACGAACTTAATTGTCAGACCTTCTATATATCCCTATCAATTTTGTATCTCTGGAGAACCCAGGCTAATACAGAATTTTTTCAAGAGTGGTTTTAGAGGAGCAGAATATTATGGATGAGTTTTCTGCTTTGGTTCTGGAGTTTCTGGATTTGACTCTAAAACCTGATTAGATTTTGAAGTACTAATGATTCTACTTCCGGAAGTAGAGACAACACTGATGATCCATGGAGTAACCTGACAATAGGAACAGTCAAAGTATCTCCACTGGACACTCTTAATCAACCACGTGCAGAAGGCAAGCGACTGAGTATCTGTATACATTGTCATTTGAATCATGTTTTTTAAAAAATAATTAATACATGTAATGAAATTGGCTGGTTGTTCCTAATGTCACTGGACAAAGCAGAGAAAGAAAAAGATGAGCCCAGGGACTTGCATTTCCAACTTCATCACTAAAATATTGATTGGAAAGCTTTTATGTGTGTCCTGAAACAGACCCCGATCTCCTTGAATTAAAGAGAGTCCAGGTTCCCTTATGGAAGGACCCAAGTGCACTGTCAAAAAATGTCTCTCATTAATCTCCCTATCATTCTTCCTTAAAGTGACCAATAACTGTATTGGGGAAAAGGAGATAATCAGACCATTCAGGGACTACTGGACACTAATTCTAAACTGACACTAATTTCAGCACAATTGAAGCATCAGCGTGGACAAATAGTTAGAGTAGGTGCTTATGGGAGTTAGGTGATCAATGGCGTTTTAGCTTAGGTCTATTTTACAGTGGGCCCAGTGGGTCCCTGAACCCATGCTGTGGTCACTTTCCCAGTCTCACAATGCATAATTGGAATAGGTATACTCTGAGCAGGTGGCAGAATCTCAAGACTGGTTCCCTGATGTGCATAGTCAATGTGATTATGGTCGGAAAGGCCAAGTTAAAACCAATAGAACTCTTTCTACCTACCTAGGAAAATAGTCAACGTAACACAATACTACATTCTTTAGAAACACTTCAGAGATTAATGCCACTATCAAGAACTTGAAATTCCTACCATCCTTCCAATAATAAGAAGGAATTCTTATCTGTCTAATGGGCATCTATCCTTTCCTGCCTTCAGATCCAGACTGGACCAATGATATCAGCTTGCAGCCTGCAGATATTGGGGCTTCTCAGTCCCTACAATCAAGTGTGACAATTCTCTCTCTCTCTCTCTCTCTCTCTCTCTCTCTCTCTCTCTCTCTCTCTCTCTCTCTCTCTCTTTCACACACACACACACACACACACACACACACACACACACACACACCACACCACACCTAGTTTTGTTCCAGGAAGGAATTATAATAGCTTAAGTTAGACAAAAGTTTCCAACCTGGAAATTAGGGCTGATTGTGGTCAGATCTTCCATAGTTTAATAGGAAACAAAAATCCAGATGCTTATGTGAACTTACCAATTTTTAAACATTAGCTCAAAAAGATTGAAACACTGTGCAATCCACATGCAAAAAAATGACTGTTGATCAAACACAACCCACACTTGAAGCTTTTATCCTATGTTAAAAGGCAAAGATCACCATTATTTTCGACAATGTTTCATAAACATATAGGTTTATATCTGATTTTTTGTAATCGCTATACATTAGTGAAAGGATATTTCCTGGCAAGATGCAGCATACAAATGGTCAATGTTTTATATAAGGGAATAAAAAATTGTACTTTTAAAACAAGTTGAATTAGAGGCAGGCATGATAAGAACCTTTGAAATTTGAAACTCTTTCGGGTTTTCTATATAAAGAATCATGTCTTCTGCACCACCAAAAATTTACTGACAATGAAATTTCAGAAAAAGAAATGAAAAGAAAAATCATTTTGCAATTGCAAAAAAAGAATAAAATACCTGGGCGTAAACTTAACAAAGGATATGAAAGACCTATACACTGAAAACCAGAAGACATTATCAAAAGAAATTGAAGTAGACACAAATAAATGGACAGATATTCTGTGTTCTTAGATTGGAAGAATCAATATAGTTAAAATGGCTATGTTATCCAAAGCGATATACAGATGAATGCAATCCCCATCAAAATCCCAATAACATTTTTTTAAGAAACAGAACAAAAAAATCACTAGATTTGTGATTCCACAAAAGAACCAGAATAGCCAAAGCAATCCTTAGAAAAAAGAATAAGTCTGGAAGTATTACATTCCCTGACTTCTATTTCTAATATGAAGTGACAATAATCAAAACAGCATAGTACTGGGAGAAAAACAGACACATAGATAACGAGAATAGAATTGAAAACCCAGAAATAAACCCATTTATATATGGGCAGATAATTTTTGACAAAGAAACCAAAAACATACTTTTAGAGAAAAAGAAATCTTCTACAATAATTGAGAAAGACACAGACAGAAGAATGAAACCAGACTGCTGGCACCATGTGCCAAAATTAACTCAAAATGGATCAAAGACCTAAACATAAGACATGAAACAATAAATTGCATAGAAGAAAGCATATGTACTAAGCTTATGAACCTTGGGTTTAGAGAAGATTTTACGAATTTGACCACAAAGGCAAAGAAAATAAAAGTAAGAATAAATGAATGGAACTATATCAAACCAAAAAGCTTCTGCACAGCAAACAAAACCAACATAAAGAGGCAACCAACTGAATGGGAGAAGACACTTGCAAACAATGCCTTGATAAGGGGATAATATCCAAAATATATAAAGAACTCGTACAACTCATAAAAGAAAAAGGGAAAAAAACAACAACAAAAACAGTCCAATTAAAACAATGGACGGAGGACCTGAACAGACACTACTCCCAAGAAGACATACAAACAGCCAACAGATACGCTCAACTTCACTAGCTACTAGGGAAATGAAAAGCAAAACCACAATGAGAAATCACCTCATACATGTTAGAATGGCTATTATCAACAAGACAAGTAATAACAAGTGTTGAAGAGGCTGTGGAGACAAAGGAACCCTCACACACTGCTGGTGGGAATGTAAATTGGTACAGCCACTATAGAAAACAGCATGGAGTTTCCGCAAACAATTAAGAATAGCATTACCATATGACCCGGCAATGCCTTTCCTGGGTATATACCCCCAAAATCTGAAACATTTGTCCATAAAGATATATGTGCTCTGATGTTCATTGCAGCATTATTTATGGTGGCCAAGACATGGAAACAACTAAAGTGTCCTTTGATAGATGATTGGATAAAGAAGGTTTGGTACATATACACAATGGAATATTACTCAGCCAGAAGAAAAGATGAAATAGTGCCATTTGTGACAACATGGATGGATCTTGAGATTATCATGCTAACCGAAATAAGTCAGACAGAAAAAGTCAAGAACCATATGACTTTACTCATATGTGGAATATAAAACTGAAAGCAACAAATGAATAAGGCAAACAAGGAAATAAAACCTCATAGACACAGACAACAGTTTAGTGGTTACACAAGGGTAAGGGGAGACAAGGTTGGTAGAAGAGGAAAGAAGGTTGAATATGTGGTGATGGAAGGATTACTGACTCTGGGTGGTGAACACACAATGAGATATATAGATGATGCATTATAAAAGGATATACTTGAAGCCTATATATATAATTTTATTAACCAATGTCACCCCAATAAATTTAATAAAAAATAGCATAGAATTAAAGAATTTCAATATTATTGGGAATTTAAGAGATTATCTTTTCACTTTTCAACATTTCATAGTTATAAAGATTGAAATATGAAGAAGTAAAGTGTTTTGCCGAGAGCTTATGGGAACATGTAGAGGTGTCTACATAGAAAGTGTTTGAGTACTTTATATGAACATATAGAAGCGTCTGTCTATGAGATATGTTTACAATTCATCTTTTAAAATTTTTATTTATTTATTTTTTTAAATGAAGCACATACCATGCAATCAATTTAGCTTAGAGGTAAGGAGCATTATTTTGAATCTTGATTGTAGCAATATCTTGCAAGTTTTAGTTGACACTATTTTTGCACCTTTGATGCTATGTGCTCTCCTGTGCCTGTCTGATTGTTGTTGTTTCCTCAGTAGTCAGTCCCACTAGTCAAAAAGAAATGAGTTTAGAGGGCATGTGAATTGGTAGCACCTGAGTAAGCTATAAAGTTCACCAATAGTGGCAGGGGTTAGATTTTTAGGGAAGAGTAGAGATTTGAAGTCAACTGTTGGGTTAAAGTTATTACCAGTGAACATGATGAAACCAAGTAGCTCAGCACAAAGCAAAGACCAACAATTAAAATCAGTATATAGCTTATATCATCATTCTTCCGGTCTTTGTCCTAATGGACTTTGGAGCCCTTTGCATCTAATACATTTAAGTCATGATTTGGAAAAAAAAAAATGTCTTTATCTCTATATTTAGGATTTATTCTTTGTGCATTTTACGATTTCTATAATATCTAAACTGCATGATTTGACCTTTAATAAAAAAGGATTTATTGACCTATATGATAGCATTAGAAATGTTATTTGATTACTTTATGTTGATGGAGAACTCTTATTTTAGTAGTAATACACTGTGGGTGACAGTAAACAACCGTTAAAAAATTTTTATCTGGATCTGTTATTCAAGAAATTGATTTTAGGATCCCATTTAAGTCTTATTCTGGGAATAAGCCAGCAGTGTTTTATAAAGCAAACACTGTCATACTTTAAGAAATCAATCTTACAGAGAAGGAAAAAGACACAAAAGAAACATTATTTAATGCAAAGCTGTCCTACTATTGCGTTTCAGGTCAGTGGTTTTATATAGTACATGAACAAACTCATCATCCCTTGTCCACTTCAATCATGGAGAGACATGACATTGGTATATACAAAGAAAGAAAACTTGTACATTTTCTGTAATGCTAATTGTTCAAAGTCTGTGGGGAAATCATTCTAAAAATGTTTTATTTTTATGTGATATTTATCAGTACAACTATAGTCTGTTAAAAAGAAAAGTTTACATAAATGCTTTTGATCTCTTCCAATTGTTACTTTTAAAAGACATATAATTCTGTGATCTGCCTGCTTCTGTCTAATCTCTCAATTTCTACTTACTAGAAAATCCTTCATAAGAGCACAAGTCTTTAGGTTAGGAAAGAGGAAAGAAAATTGATTTTTAAAAAATTATAGATATTAAATACCATTATTCAGAAGCCAAAGATAACTGGTAAACCTCAGTAGGAAATGAATATACATGACCAAAAAGAGAATGCTTATTAGGATTCAAACTGAATGGGTTTTTTCTCTCAGGAAATGAAAGAAACTTTCTTTAGTCAGGCTTAGAAGTAAAAATCTTCAAAAAGTATCTGCTTTTAAAGAAGCTAAGAACAATTGCATTTACTATTTTGATATGTGAAGTTACATAGGTAAGACTACTTGTAACTGTTCGAGCATTATGCAATTTTACAATTATAATAGCTATGATTATAACCATATAATAAAATATTGATTATTAACCACCATAATTGCATAGCATTGAATAGTTTCTATTTATTATTACCATTACTATTTCAAAATTTTACCCATAATAATTCTGCATTGTAGCAAGTAGGGTAGGAATGCTCATTTTCAGTTAATAATAGAGGTGATTTTGAGTCCAGTTTGAGATTATTCCTACCTCAAATCAATGACCACTGCCATTGTGGGACATAACCAAACATCTAATTCTCATCACAAAGCAACAGTTCTGCTGACATAAAGTGCTGATGTGCATTTGCATTCTGACAAATGGCCAAGTATCCCGGCATTCGCATTTCCAAATAAAGAGACAGATTAAAGAAACTATTTTTTGACTCATAAGGATAGAATAGGATATCTGTGTTGAATATTTCCACTATTTAGCAAGTGTGTTAGTTAGTAAGAGGTTCTCAATAATCCAGCTGTCTTCTTCCAATGACAAATCTGTATTAAACTTCCCAGCAACTTGACTTAGACATGGCCATGTGACTTTTCTTAAGCACATGGAAACAGGATTTACGTGTATAGCGTTCAGACAGAAGCATTAAGCTACACTACAGGCTTCTTTTCCTTTTTGTAATCTCTTCCCCTTGACATAGTGACTGACAATGTTAGAGCTGGTGACTGTTCTCTCAACATGGAGTTACAGAGTGACATGATAAGTATAGCACCTTGCTATTCCACATGTACATAGAACATGCAATAAAATTAACTTTTGGAGTGTGCGGTCATATGAGTTTATATAGATTTGTATGAACACCAGCACAGTTAATATACAGAACATTTCCATCACCTCCAAAAATTCCCTTTTGCTCTCATTTTTCAGTCGCTCTCCCTCGCCCTAACCCCTGGCATTCTGTTCCTGTAGTTTCACCTTTGCTAGAACGTCATACAAAATGGAACCATAGAATATATAACATTTGGAGACTTGCTTTATTCATTTAGCATAATGTCTTTTAGATTCACCCATGTATTACATGTTATTGACAACTTACTCCTTTTCATTATGGACTAAGTGTTCTATTATATAAATGTACCAGTTTCTTTATCCATTCATTTAATGAAGGATATTTTGATGGTTGCCAGTGTTTCAGTAGTTATGAATAAAGATGGTATAAACTTTGTTTGCACTCTTTTGTGTCAACATCAATTTTTATTTCAGTCCTCTGTACAGAAATGGGATTGTTAGGTCAATGGTAAGTGCACATATAATTTTATAAGAAGTCCTCAGACTTTTCTAGAGCAGTTGTAGGGTTTTTCATTCCCACCAGCAAAGCATGGGAGTTGCAGTTGCTCTATATCCTCGATAGTAGTTGGCATTTCACATTTCATGAATTTAGCTATTCTAATAGAAGTGTAGTGGTATTCCATTATTGTTTTAATTTGGCTAATGAGATTGAGCATCTTTTCTTTTACTTATTATCCGTCTGTACATCTTTTTTTGGTCAAGTATTTCCTTAAGCCTTTTGCTCATTTTTTTTTTTTAATTGAGTTGTTTACTTTGTTACTGAGTTTTGAGAAGATTTTATATATTCTACGCGTAAGTCCTTTATTAGATATGTGATTACAAACATTTTCTCCATGTAATTTGTCTTTTCATTCTCTGTATAGTGTCTTTCCCTAAGTAGAGGTTTTAATTCTGATGAAGTCTAACTTATGAATATTTTTCTTTTAAAGATTTATCTCTTATTGCTATATTTAAGACTTCTTTGTGTAACCCCAAATCATAAAGATTTTCTCCTATGTTTGTTTCTAAAATTTTATACTTTTATGTTTAAATTTATATCTCTGATCCATTTTGTAATTTTTTTGAGTAAGTTGTGAAGTGTAAGTATGGGCTCATTTTTTTTTTTTTTTCCATTTGGATGTTCAATTGCGCCAGTACTATTTGATGAAAAAAATTATCCATCACCTTTGCACTACTGACAAAAGTAATTTTACCATATTTGCGTATGTCTCTTTATGGACTATCTATTCTGTAACATTGATCTATGTATTTATTGTTTTCCCAAGACCAGACTATTTTCATTACTGTTGTTTTATAGTAAGTCTTAAAATTGGTTAGTGTATGTCCTCCAACTTTAATTTTCAAAATTGCCTTCATTTCTTTAGTTCCTTTAACTATCTATATAAACTTTAGAAATAGTCCATTGATATCTCCAAAATAGCTTTCTGGAATTTAATCAGAATTGAGTTAAATGTATATATCAATTTAGGAAGAATTGTTATTGAAACTATCTTGTCTTTCAATATATGATTATGGTATATCTCCCCATTTATTTAAGTCTATTTTGATATTTTTATTAGCATTTGATAGTTTTTACCGGTATTGCAAATAAGAAAAAAATATTTTTCCTTTCTAATTGGCTAGACTTTTATTTTTCTTACAAGAAATTCCATTATAATATTGAATGGGATAGTAGAGTAGATATCTTGCCTTGTTCCCAATCTGAAGGGAAAAGCATTGTCTTTCACTATTAAGTGCAATATTCACTGTAGGGTTTGTTTGGTTTTATAGAGGCCCATAATTAGGTTTCGGAGAGGTTTTATCACTAATAAATGTATTTTATCAAAAGCTTTTTTAGTATCCATTGATATGATAATACAGTACTTCTTCTTTTGTTTGCTAATATCATCGATTGTACAATAATAGGACAGATTAAATTTTGAATGTGGAACAAGTCTTGCATTTCTGGAATAAATCTTGCTTGGTAGTTTGTATTTTTCAATTGTGGTAAGAACGTTTAATATGAGATTTACCCGCTTAACACATTTTTAAATGTATAAAGCAATATTGTTGACTATAGGGACTATATTGTACAGAAAACCGCTGGAACTTATTCATCTTGCATAACTGAAACTTTGTATCCTTTGGACAACACTTCTTCATTCCTTCCTCCTCCCAGTCTCAGTTCCTTGAAACCACCAATCTATTCTCTGCTTTTATAAGATTGATTACTTTAGATATCTCATATAAGAGGAATCATGCAATATTTGTCCTTCTGTGAATGACTTAGCATAATATCCTCCAGATTCAAACATGTTGTTACATGTAGAAGGTTTTCTTTCTTTTTATAAGGCTGAATAATATTCCATTGTATGTGTATGCCACACTTTCCTTGTCCATTCATTTGTCTACGGACCTTTAGGTTGTTTCCATATCTTGGCTATTGTGAACATTGCTGCAATGAACGTGGGAGGGCAGATATCTCTTTGAAATCCCGATTTCTGTTATTTTGGATATATACCCAGAAGTGGGGTTGCTGGATCATATGGTGGCTTCATTTTGAATTTTCCTTTCCATAGACACAATACTATGTTAGGTTCTCTGGCATAAAGACAGATATATAGAACAACATATAATAAAGAACCTAGAAATAAGCCCACACATATACACTCCGCTGATTTTCATCAAAGGAACCATGAATACATAACAGGGAAAAAAACAGCTGTTTAACAAATGGTGTTGAGAAACCTGAATACCCACATGTGAAAGAATGAAATCAGACCCTTATCATGGATCTGACAGAAATTAACCATACACAGAAATTAATTCCAAAGGATTAAATACTTAAATATTAGAACTGAAACTGTAAAACTTGTAGAGGAAAACTTAGGGGGAAACATTTTTGGTATTGGTCTTGACAAGGATTTTGTGTATATGATACTAAAAGCACATGTAACAAAAGCGAAATTAGATGAATCAAACTAAAAAGGTATGCACAGCAAAGGAAACAATAATCACAGCAAAAATACAACCTATGGAATGAAAGAATATATTTGTAAACCTATACCTGACAAAGAGTTAATACACAAAATACATAAGGTATTTCTAGAACTCAGTAGCAAAAAAACAAAAACAAAAACAAAAAACAACTGAATCAATTAAAACTTCGGCAAAGGGCTTGAGTAGATATTTCTTCAAAGAAGACCCACAAATCTATAGGAAAGATCACTCAACAACATTAATCATAAGGGAAATGCAAATCAAACCATTTACTCTTGATTTGTTATTCTCTTTACTTATTGTGAGATTAGATTTGCAAATTCTTTTTTTTATTTTTTGACTGCAGCTGACATACAATATTATATTTGTTTCAAGTGCACAGCATAGTGATTAGACATTTATGTAACTTATGAAGTGATCGTTCCAATAAATCTAATACATACCCATCTGACACCATCCATAGTTAGTTCAATAATATTAACTTTATTCTTTATGCTATACTTTACATCCCCATGACTATTTTGTAACTACTATTTTTTATTTCTTAATCTATTCTCTTTTTCCCCATCCCGTTAAGCCCCATCCCATCTGGCAACATTCAAACTATTTTCAATACCTATGAGTTTGTTTCTGTTTTGTTTGTTCTTTTATTTTGTTCTTTATATTCCACATATAAGTGAAATCATGTCATTTGTCTTTCACTGTCTGACTTACTACACTCACCACAGTACCCTCCAGATCCAATCATGTCGTTGCAGATAGCAAGATTTCATTCTTTTTTATGGCTGAGTAATGTTCCATTCTCATGTACCACTTCTTCTTTACTCATTGATGCACACTCAAGTTACCTCCATATCTGGGTTATTGTAAATAATGCAATGAATAGATGAATGCACATGTCCCATTGAAGTAGTATTTTGAGTTTCCCCGGATAAATACCCAGAAGTGGGTCCTTCTTTTTCTCTGGTTATAGCCTTTGTTTTAATGTCTACTTTGTGTTTTATTAAGTATTGCTACCCCAGCTTTTTGTTTGTTTCCGTTTTCATGAAATATATTTTTCCATCCCTTTACTTTCAGTCTGTGTATCTTTCAATCTAAAGTGAGTTTCTTGTAGATGGCATATGTAAGGGTTTTATTATCTTATCTATTCAGCTACCCTATCTTTTGATTGGAGCATTAATTCATTTACATTTAAAGTAAATGTTGATGGGTATGTAAGTATTGCCATTTTATTATTTATATTTTTTATCACTGTCTCTCTTTTTTTATTTTTTCATCTTTAAGGAGTCCCTCTAAGATTCCTTGTGATGATGGTTTGGTGGTGATGAACTCCTTTAGCTTTTTATTGTCATGGAAGATCTTTGTCTGTCCTTGGATTCTAAATAATACCTTTGCTGGACAGAGTAATCTTGGTTGTAGGTCATTACTTTTCATCACTTTGAATATTTCCTCCCAATCCCCCTGGACTGCAAAGTTTCTGTCAAGAAATCAGCTGATAGTTTTATGGGAGCTCCCTTGTAGGTAACTAACACAGGTTATTTTTAACCTTTGGCATTTTAATTATGATGTGTCTTGGTCAGAGCCTCTTTGGTTTCATCTTGTTTCTGTGCTTCCTGGTCTTGAATATCAATTTCCTTCCCCAGGTTAGGGAAGTTTTTGTCATTATTTCTTCAAATAGGTTTTCAGTTCCTTGCTTCCTCTATTCTGCTTCTGGTGTCCCAGTGATGTTAATGTTGGTACACTTGGTGTTGTCCTAACGGCCCATTAAACTGTCTCATTCATTTTTTTTTTTTTTCTTTCTCTTTTTGCTGTTCTGATTAGGCATTTTCTGCTACCTTGGCTTAGGTAGCTTCTAAGTCTCTGATTTGAGACTCCGCTTCATCTAATTTACTGTTGATTCCCTATAATATGTTTTTCATTTCAGTTATTGTATTTCTTATTTCTTACTGGTTCGTTTTTTTATGTTTCTGGTCTTTTCATGTTTCCCCTATCTCTTTGTTGAAGTTCTCCCTGAGATCACTGAGCAGCCTTGTAACCAGTGTTTTGAACTCTGAATCTAGTAGATTGCTTGTCTCCATTTTGTTTAGTTCTTTCTTTGGAGCTTTTTTTCTGTTCTTTTATGTGGAACATGTTTCTTTCTCTACCCATTTTGGGTCCCTTTCTGTGTTTTTTTTCTATATATTAGATAGGGCTGCTATCCTTCCCCATCCTAGTGGAGTGGCCTTATGTAGTAGGTGTTCTGTGAGTCCCAGTGGCAGTCTCCTGGTCACCTGAGCTGGGCACTGCAGGTGTGACTTTTGTTTGGGTGGTGTGTGCCCTCTTGTAGTTGAGCTTAGTTGCTGTTTGCACATTGTTAGGAAGGATTGACCCTCAGGCTCTTGATTTTGAGGAATGGCTGTGATTATAGTGAAGGAGCTTTTGTGCAGTGGGTGACCCTTCTGAGCAGGATTCACTTTAGCAGGATTTTGGTGCCTGCCCAGTCTGCCCTTTACATGTGTCATCCTTAGAGGTGGCTGGGTGATGCTCTGGGTAGACCAGAAGCTGGCTACCAGGTATGCCAGCCCAGGACCTCCTGGGAAGGACCCCACTGCAGGCAAACTTCAGCTGCAGCCTGTGTCCTTCCCAGGGCCACCTGGCGTGAGCCACAAAGCAATCCACAGATGGTTGGCACCTATGCCTTGAGAGGTGCTTTGAGAGGCCAAGTCATTAACAGAGACCGACAGCTACTAGTTCCAGGCTTTGGGCTGCTCAGCAAGAGGTACAGGACAAGTTGGAGATTCATGTTGCTTGTTTGGGTTTTGTGACCATTTGAGAGAATTTTGGAAGGTCTACAGCATGAACAAACATAGTCCATTTGTACAGAAAAGCCTTAAAGTTGAGTGGGTTGGGGTCTCAGGGAGTCATTAATATGGGATGTAGGAATGGTGTTAGGTGGATAGAAACTCAGCCTGCATGTGCACACTGGGTGAGGGGGAGGACTCAACAAAGAAACAATGGATTTCACCCGATTCTTTGTTAAGTAGAAAGTTGCTCCTCCAACCTTCAACCTCAGGCCAGAGAACTCAGTGCCTCACTGTATGTCCCTGGTGCCTTTCCAGCTGCTGCCCCAGCTCGGAGCTCAGAGCAAGTGAGTCTATCATTGAGTAAGTCCAGGGGTTGGCCCTTTAAGAGGACTGCCTAGGATTCCAGCTCCCCTCCATCTCACCCAACCATAATTTCCACTGGTTTTCACAGCCAGAGATTACGTGGCCTTATTTCCCCAGCACTGGAACCCTGAGCTGGGTAACCTGGTATGGAGCTGGGACCACTTGCTCCTCTGTGGGGACTCCCACAGCTGAGATATCCCTTCCGATTTGTAATGGTCACAGGCTGGTGTAGGACAAGCTCATTTTGGGTCTCTGCCTCTCCTACCAGTCTCAAGTTGGCCTCTTTTGTACGTCCTTCATTGTAGGGCTCTGGTTCAGCTAGACTTCAGGTGATTAATAAATTAACAAAATGAAAAAGAAATAAAAGTATCTTTGTTACTGTGACTGTAGTAAATTTATAGACTTAGACTTTAAGCTCCATGTATTTACTTCGTCACATATCATGGCGTTCTTCTGCCATTTAAATTTTTTTTTTTTTTTCTGTGCCTCATGAACTTTAATAGTTTTCATCATATGAGCATTTATTATTTTCTTACTAGATATTTATATACTGCTAAATGTTATGTTATATTTTATTTCTAATGAATTTTAAACCATTTACTGCTGATAAATAGAAAATTTATTTTAGCAACTCTACTGTAGCATACAGAAAGGAAAGTTTTTTCTGTTGTTTTCTTTCTTTCTATGCATCTCTCTCTTTCTATTATCTCTTATCTCTCAGTTGTGCCAAAGAATAGGATACATTCACATTGAAGAGAACAATATGCGACTAGAAATTTTCACACTTCTTTTGAAATGAAAACAGAAATACTCTACTGAGAGAGCGAGACCAGGTTGTAAGATCAGACGTATTACATAATTATGGGGATTTTTGTAAATTCAAGTGATACAGAAAGTGCAAAGTACTGATATGCATGTGTGTATATAGAGGGGTGTCTCTGTGTGTATTTCTATGTGTATATGACTATATCAAATAAATAGGTATATCAAAAAAAAATAATAAATCCCCATACCCGTTTGTCTTTCACATATTCTCAGATATGTTTTTAAGGTTTCTTTAAATACGTCCTCATAAGACCTCAGAAGATCTCAATATTTATTGAATAAAAATACTCCAAATAAATGAAGCTCTAAATCTTTTTGATTTTCATAACATAGATTATCAGTAAGTATTTATTGGTGGTTTGAAGAAGAATTTCTGTGGTTTACATGAAGTGAATTGAAGAGTTGACTGAATACATC
Source organism: Rhinolophus sinicus (assembly GCF_036562045.2). Classification (NCBI taxonomy): domain Eukaryota; kingdom Metazoa; phylum Chordata; class Mammalia; order Chiroptera; family Rhinolophidae; genus Rhinolophus; species Rhinolophus sinicus. Next base: position 77,021,755 of record NC_133752.1, read on the forward strand.
TCCTAAAGAATAATGATTAGAAGGACTATTAAGGTTTTATTTATTAATATTCTCTCTTTCACATACTTCTCTGTGTGTGTGTGTGTGTGTGTGTGTGTGTGTGTGTATCACATGATATCAATTTTGTTTTTGTTTGCTTTTAAATATAGTGTTAAAAGATGATGATAGAAGACCCTTGTGGACATGGTATTTAATGTTCAATGGATTTGACTATTCTGAGAAAATCCTAAATTACTAATCCTACAGTGATTGGTAGTTATTCTGAGGCACCAATTAGACCTATAATGCTAGGGTTTGGTGTGGCAGCGGTTGCCACTCAGCAAGTAAGTGAACATATGGTAACAAAGTTTTTGTAAGTAAGACTTGTTTTGTGTAAAGAATTTGTCCTTGGTGGCACCATACATTAGCACAATCAGGCAACTACTTTTACCTCTGTCTTCTATGAAAAGCAACACACACACACACACACACACACACACACCACAAACGATAAAATCTTTCAGTAGTTAGTGAGGTCCTTAGCAAAGACTACATTTGTCTTGAATTATGAAATACTTTTCACTTATTCTCAGTGCTATCTTCAATGATGCTTGTCAGTAAAAATGTAGACATATTTATTCAAGGTGTGATAATTAGTAATGCCTAATTTTAATTACTAATTCTACTTGCCATGTATTTGGCATTATTTCCTATAGCACAACATGCTGTGAAGTTCATTCACACTGAGTTAATTCCTTCTATTCACATTAACATTGAAGAAAAGCACAGAAATAATTTCATATAAGAACTATAAGAGCCAGTTGTTAAAAAAAACTTGCTTTCACTTACATAACTCATTTAAGTGATTTCCTATTATTAACTCAAATATCCCAAACACTGCCTCAGAGAAACAAAACTCAGTACTTTTTTACTCAATAAAATTGTTCTTTCATTGACTTTTGCCCATGGCACATTTCTAGATATAAATATAAATATTTTACTATAGATATCCAAGAATTAAAAATGTTACATATATACCAATGTACATAGGAATTATCCAGTGAGACCAAGCAAAGTATAAAATATTACTAAAATTAAATCACATTATATTTAGATTCATAAAATCCAACAGGGGTGTTATGGTTTTTCATAATTATTTTCAACCACAAATATAAATCTAACAGAGAAATACTTATTTACAAGAAAATCTTTTGTTTTTATTTTCTTTCTATCTCCATCACTCCAGCAAAATAGACAAATCTAACAAATAATTCATGATATTTTAAACTCTCTTTATCTTATTTTTATTGCCACACTTTGGGAAGGCTAGTCAAATATGCAACTAAATGTGGAAGTCTTTTTAAAATAATAGTGCAAACATCAGAAAATATTATGGTTTAGTTAGAATAAATCATATATGAAGCTGCATTTCTTCTGTAAACATTCATTGCATAACATAAAATTGACTAGATATTCAGACTCTCATTCGTTTTGAAAAGTCCATCCTCGAAAAAAACTACATTATTTATATAAGTAAACAGGTTTTACATTTAAGGAAATGAACCAGATAGAAATAATTTCAATTTTTATATTTAGCCTGCTCACATAAGACAATTTATTTTCTTACCTGATGACTTTGATTTCAAATTTGTTTTTTTATTGTCATTCAATTTATTGGAGTGACATTAGTTAGTTACATCATATAATTTCAAGTGTACAATTCTTTATTTTTTTAATTAAAATTTATTGGGGTGACAATTGTTAGTAAAGTTACATAGATTTCACGTGTACAATTCTGTATTACATCATCTATAAATCACATTGTGTTTTCACCACCCAGAGGCAGTTCTCCTTCCATCACCATATATCTGAACCCCTTTACCCTCATTTACCAAGCCCCTCCCCCTTTACCCTCTGGTAACCACTAAACTACTATCTATGTCTATGAGTTTTTGTTTCTCTTTTTTTTTTCTTGTTCTTTTGTTGTTTTTAGTTTATATACCACATATCAGTGAAATCATATGGTTCTCAACTGTTTCTGTCTGACTTATTTCTCTTAGCATTATACTCTCAAGATCCATCTATGTTGTCACAAATGGTCCTATTTCATCTTTTCTTACCGCCGAATAATATTCCATTGTGTATATATACCACAACTTCTTTATCCATTCAGCTATCGAAGGACATTTTGGTTGTTTCCATGTCTTGGCCACCCTAAATAAAGCTGCAATGAACATTGGAGCACACTTGTATTTATGTATAAATATTTTCAGAATTTTTGGGTGGATACCCAGGAGAGGGATTGCTGGGTCATACGGTAATTCTATTCATAATTTTTTCAGGAACCTCCACACTGCCTTCCATAATGGCTGCACCAGTCTGCATTCCCACCAACAGTGTATGAGGGTTCCTTTTTCTCCACAGCCTCTCCAACACTTGTTACTATTTGTCTTGTTGATGATAGCCATTCTGACTGGGGTGAGATGATATCTTATTGTGGTTTTGATTTGCATTTCTCTGATGATTAGTGACGTTGAGCATTTTTTCATATGTCTGTTTGGCATTTGTATGTCCTCTTTGGAGAAATGTCTCTTCAGGTCCTCTGCCCATTTTTCAATTGGGTTGTTTGTTTTTTGTTTATTGAGTTGTATGAGTTCCTTGTATATTTTGGATATTAGCCCCCTATCAGAGGCACTGTTTGCAAAAATCTTTCATTCAGTTGGTTGCCTCTTTATTTTGTCGATGGTTTCTTTTGTTGTGCAGAAGCTTTTAAGTTTGATATAGTCCCATTCATTTATTTTACCTTTAGTTCCCTTGCCTTTGGAGTCAAATTCATAAAATGCTCTTTGAACCCAAGATCCATAAGTTTAGTACCTATGTTTTTTTCTATGGAGTTTATTGTTTCAGGTCTTATGCTTAAGTCTTTGATCCATTTTGAATTAATATTGGTACATTGTGACAGATACCAAACTGTCCAGTTTCATTCTTTTACACGTGGCTTTCCAATTATGCCAGCACCATTTATTGAAGAGGCTGTCTTTTCTCTGTTGCATGTTTTTTGCTTCTTTGTCAAAAATTATCTGTCCATATTTATGTGGTTTTATTTCTGGGTTCTCAATTCTATTCCGTTGGTCTACGTGTCTGTTTTTCTGCCAATACCATGCTGTTTTGATTATTGTAGGCCTGTAGTATAAGGTAAAGTCAGGGAGTGTGATACCTCCAGTATTGTTCTTTTTTCTTAAGATTGCTTTGGCTATTCAGGGTCTTTTGTGGTTCCAAACAAATCTGATGATTTTTTGTTCTATTTCTTTAAAAAATGCCATTGGGATTTTGATGGGGATTGCATTAAATCTGTATATTGCTTTGGGTAATATGGCCATTTTACCTGCGTTGATTCTTCCAATCCATGAGCACGGAATGTCTTTCCATTTCTTTGTGTCTTCAATTTCTTTTAAAAATGTCTTATAGTTTTCAGCATATAGGTTTTTCACATCCATGGTTAGTTTATTCCTAGGTATTTTATTCTTTTTGCTGCAATTGCAAATGGAATTGCCTTTTTTTAATTTTATTTCTTTTTCTGAGATTTCATTGTTAGTATATAGGAATGCAATGGACTTTTGTAGGTTGATTTTGTAGCCGGCAACTTTACCATATTCGTTGATTATTTCTAATAGTTTTTTGGTGGAGTCTTTAGGGTTTTATATATATATATATCATCATGTCATCTGCAAAGAGTGACAATTTAACTTCTTCATTCCCAATTTGGATGCTTTTTATTTCTTTCTGTTGCCTGACTGCTCTGGCAAGGACTTCCAACACTATGTTGAAAAGCAGAGGTGATAGAGGAGAGCCCTGCTATGTTCCTGAACGTAGAGCAAAGGGCTTCAGTTTTTCACCGTTAATTGTGAGAATAGCTGAGGGTTTGTCATATATGGCCTTTATTTTGTTAAGGTATTTTCCTTCTATACCTATTTTATTAAGTGTTTTAATCATAAATGGATGTTGTATCTTGTCAAATGCTTTTTCTGCATCAATTGATATAATCATATGATTTTTGTCCTTTATTTTGTTTATGTGATGTATCACATTGATGGATTTGCGGATGTTGAACCATCCTTGTGCCCTGAGGATGAACCCCACTTTTTCGTGATGAATAATCTTTTTAATGTATTGCTGCATTTGATTTGCTAGAATTCTGGTTAGGATTTTTGCATCTGTATTCATCAGAGATATTGGTCTGTAGTTTTCTTTTTTTGTGTTATCCTTACTAGGTTTTGGTATCAGGGCAATGTTGGCCTCATAAAATGAGTTTGAGAGTATCATCTCTTCTTCAGTTTTTTGGAAGAGTCTGAGCAGGTGTGACCTTTCATTGAAGGTTTGGTAGAATTCACTAGTGAAGCCATCTGGTCCCAGATTTTTGCTTTTGGGAAGGTTTTGGATGACTGATTCAATTTCCTTACTGGTGATTGGTCTATTTAGATTTTCCAGTTCTTCATGGTTGAGCTTAGGTAGGCTATATGTTTCTAAGAACTTGTCCATTTCTTCTAGGTTGTTGAATTTGGTGGCATATAGTCCTTCATAGTATTCTTGGATGATCCTTTGTATTTCTGTGGTGTCCGTGATAACTTCCCCTTTTTCATTTCTGATTTTGTTAATCAGTGTCTTCTCTCTTTTTATCTTAGTGAGTCTAGCCAAGGGTTTGTCAATTTTGTTAATCTTTTCAAAGAACCAGCTCTTTGTCACATTAATTTTTCTATTGTCTTTTTGTTCTCTATTTCATTTAGTTCTGCTCTGATTTTTATTATTTCCTTTCTTCTGCTGACCTTGGGTTTCATTTGTTCTTCTTTTTCTAGTTCTTTAAGGTGTAACATGAGGTTATTTATTTGGGATTTTTCTTGTTTCTTGAGATAGGCCTGTAATGATATAAATTTCCCTCTTAAAACTGCTTTTGCTGCATCCCCAAAATTTTGGTAGGATGTATTTTCATTGTCATTTGTTTCTATGTATCTTTTGATCTCTCCTCTAATTTCTTCTTTGACCCAGTCGTTCTTTAAAAGTATGTTGTTTAATCTCCATGTATTTGTGGTTTTTCCTGCTTTCTTTTTGCAGTTGATATCCAATTTCAAAGCCTTGTGATCAGAGAATATGCTTGGTATGATTTCAATCATCTTAAATTTGCTGAAGCTATGTTTATGTCCCAGTATATGGTCTATCCTTGAGAATGTTCCATGTACACTAGAAAAAAATATATAGTCTGATGTTTTAGATTGAAGTGCTCTATATATGTCAATTATGTCCATTTCATCTAATGTGTTCTTTACGGCTGCTATTTCATTATTTATTTTCTGTTTGGATGATCTATCCATAGCTGTCAATGATGTATTTAAGTCCCCTAGTATAATTGTGTTTTGGTCAATTTCTCCCTTTTAGTTCTGTTAGTGGTTGCTCGGTATATTTTGGTGCTCCCTGATTGGGGCATAAATATTGATGACTGTTATGTCTTTTTGTTGTATAGTCCCCTTTACCATTATGAAATATCCATCTTTGTCTCTTGTTATCTTTTTCACCCTGAAGTCTGTTTCATCTGATATCAGTACAGCTACAACTGATTTTCTCTGGATACCATTTCCTTAGAGTGCCAATTTCCACCCTTTTCACTTTGAGTCTATGCTTGTCCTTGTAGCTGAGATGTGTCTCTTTGAGACAGCATATGGTTAGGTTTAGTTTTTTGATCCAATCTGCTACTCTGTGCCTTTTTATTGGTGAGTTCAGTCCATTTACATTTAGGGTGATTATGTGAGGATTTCCTGTCATTCTATCTTTAGTTTTCTGGCAAGGCTATGTCTCCATTGTTTCTTTGCCTTTTTGTTGTTGTCTATTATTTCTATGTGGTGGTATTCTGTGATTTTCCCTCTGTTTCTTCTTTTATTACAGTATATATTTCAGTTCTGGATTTTTCTTGAGTGGTTACCATTAAGTTTATGTAAAAGAAAGTTTTATATTTAGAGTATTCCATTTTCTTCAGCACGCTTACTTTCTCCATTCCTATATTCCGGTTCAGGCCTTACTCTCCTCCTTTTTATGTTTTGGTTGTCACAAATTGTCCCTGTTGATGGTGGTTGAATAGTCTCCTTTAGCATTTCTTGTTGTGCGGGTCATGTATTAGACAATTCCCTCAGCTTCTGTATGTCTGGAAAGGTCTTTATTCCTCCTTCATATCTAAAGGATACCTTTGATGGGTATATTATTCTTGGCTCATAATTTCTCTCTTTCAGTAGTTTGAATATTTGGTTCCACTCCCTCCTGGCTTGTAGAGTTTCTGCTGAAAAATCTTAATATATTCTAATGGGCTTTGCTTTGTAGGTTAGCGTCTTCTTTTCTCTGGCTGCCTTGAGGATTCTTTCTTTTTGTTGATTTTTCAAGTGTACCATTTTATAATGCATCATCTGTATATTGCATTGTGTGTTCACCACCCAAAGTCATTTCTTAAGAAGTCATAAGAAGAAAAGCCAGAACAACATGTTATTATGAACAATTTTATGTTCTTAAGTATGGAATGAAAATACCCTTTAAAGAGACCATATTTTTTTGGAATCATAAATCTTTTATTTAGCATTTTTTAGCAACAAAACTTTAAATATTATGAGTGAATATGTCAAATCTCTCAAGGAATCTTGGTAACAAACTGGACTGTGGTTAGGGTGATATAAGAAAGGCACTCACTTTAGGTGCAGAATATAGGGAGTAGAGAATAACTCAGTATGCAAGATAAATATTTTAATGCAATATTTAAAAAAATAAATTTTAGTGCAAAAAAAGTCAATTTGAGCAAAATATCAAACTTTTAAATGAACAAAGGATCTGACCCAGAGCTTTCATGAATCAGGTGTACTCTAATCCTTACCCTGCTAATAAAAATATTCATTTGCTTAATTTTTTTAAAGCAAGTATCCAAACTGAATAAAGAGAATTGGAAAATTTGAATTCCAATAATTAAATAAGAAAGTCATGCTATTAAAAATCATTATTGTTTGTGGTTACCAAAAAAAAAAAAAAATAGAGATTGCTGATACTTTCATATTTATTAATACAGATATTAAAGAAAATAAAGGTGCTAAACAGAACTCAATTTTGTTAAGGTTAAGTGTAACAAAATCTATTGATTATTATCTTTTGCTTTTTATTCATTATTTATTCAAATAAAACATAGGCACATGCCTGATTTGTTTATATTTTTAAATTTATAGCTTATTTGCACTGCTAAATATCTACATTGGACATAATTTATTATTCACTAATTTTTACTTGGCTAACTCTTGCTTCCCGTGAAGAGTCATAAATTTAAACTCTGAGATCTATCTGGAAATTCCAGCCACTAACCAATCAATAAGTATCCAATAAATCTAGTCATATCACTTAGAGGATTGGCCAGTGTTACTAAAATTGCGGTGGGAGTTGGTATAGTTGCTTAATGAAACCAAAAGTTTTAATTTTGATCCTCTTCATTTCCAATGACACATTGACTGTATATTGCTTTTTAAATCCAAATGTCAACTATTTTTGTGCCTTTGCAGATTTTGGCCTTTTGACAACATCCTATGGTTTGTTTAAAATCTTGAGTTACCTAGGTAAGATTGTATTTAGAATTGCTTAAAAAAAAAAAAAAAAAAGTAGCAGATTTAAAAAATAAGAGGAACTAGAATGGGGATATGCTAAATATGGCAGGCTTAATTTAGTAAAGAATTACTAAATAGAATCTCTGATGAAAATCAGAGATAGTAGATATAACTGAAAGCAGACATAGGAATGAAATATACTCACTCTGGTGTTGATTGAAAGGAACATATCTCAGAACACAGGTCACACAGTATAAATATCTTTGGGAATCTTTCTTTTCTCTAACTTTTCTGCCCTAGTAAGAGATGAAGAAATTGTAGGTCAGGGCAGGCATGGAGATGTTATAAATGAGAAAATTCTTAAACCCAGACAATATTAAAAGATGGTGACTCAGAAACTATATAGTCCAAGCAATGGGGCAAATACTTAGTGAAAATTTAAAAGTTGAGCTAAAGAGGCAAATAGATTTCATCTTAAGTGCTATCCTTAATTAACTGTGGATGCATGAAGTAGTAGAGCAGCCAGCTGCTCTGGAATCAACATTAAAAAAAAAAAAAAAATGCAATTAAGAGACAAGTCACAGGTTCTGGGAGACAAAGTTGCAAGTATTCCTGTTTTCTAGTTTTGAAACAAGAACCAGGGACATTATTTAAGAATCAAGGCTTTTCAGTAGAGAAAACCCACAAAGCAGAAGTAATGGTGTGTGCAAGAGTCTAAAACGTCACTCAATTTGTATAATCTATAATAAGGGCTTCTAACTTGGAACTATTGATAATGGAAATACCAGCGCGCGCGCGCACACACACACACACACACACACACACACACACACACACACTTCCGATTTTGTAGAAAGGGAGAAAGCATACAAAATTAACTCACTTGGACTACTCTAAACTGTTAGCTAGGAAATCAGTTGTTCCTATTCTGAGTATGTATTTGTGTTAATAAATTTGAAAAATTTGTCTTTGTGTGTCTATTAGGGATACATTTATTAAGTTATATTATTTCTTAATTGCTTAATTTGATTGGGAAGTTGACTTGTTTCTGGGGCTGCTGAAACTGCTCATCAAAAGACGTAGAGAAAAGGCCCAAAACAAGCAAATAAGCAAGCTACATTCTACTAAGAAAAAAATATATTTTTTTTCCACAACAATTTTAGACTCTGGTGGGATTGAGCATGTTTTATGGATTCATTAGGATATTCTCTAGTAAACATATTTGTATTGAATTACCAAGGAAGAAAAATCTTTATTTGGAAAAATGACATAATAATGGTTTCCAACATTGTTACATATTTCCTTCTATAAAAATAATGCAAACTATGCTATATAAAACAGATAAATGCAGAGTTCTCCTGGTTGAATCAGGACTGGAGAACTGGGTATGTCAAATGCTCAGCTTCTTTTGCTACCACCATACCCCACCTTGCAACATCCTCTCAATAGGCTTTGTGGTATCCCTCGTGATGAGAATCATTGGTATCCAGTTTAGGTGTGAGTTTTAACCAACTTTTTCTCTATACAAATATCAGAATATAATAACTGGAGATATTAAATTCCAATAATGCCTTCCTTTTAGCTAAAACACAAAAAACAAACAAAAAAAACAAAGTAAACAAACTGAAAATAGACCTCTCTGTAGAGAATATGTGGATACAGTTCATAGTAGGGAGACTCATTAAAAGCTAAAATGTTAATCCAAGGAAGAGGTGGTGATGGTCTAAATCGTGATTGTGGCAATGTTGGGTGAGATAGAGATATAAGAGAGTAGATAAGTTCGTAAATATATTTTTATGGTAGGATTCAGAGGATTAAAATGTTGGAATGCTTTGCTGGCTATGGGAAAGAGAAGAAGGAGGGACAAAGCAAGGAAGAAGATTAGATTTGTGACTTGACATTAGAGTGAAAGTTGTACTAATTTAGGTAGAGTGATTTAAGCTTGGCACATGTTGAGTTTTTGAGGTCCCTGAGGCCTTTAAGCAGAGATACATATCAGGCAGATCTATAGGTTCACAAATCAGGAGAGTTGAATGGATCTCTATCTTCTGTGTTTCCCCGAAAATAAGATCTAACCAGAAAATAAGCCCTAGCATGATTTTTCAGGATGACATCCCCTGAATATAAGCCCTAATGCACTTTTTGGAATAAACCTTAATATAAGACCCGGTCTTATTTGGGGGAAAATACAGTATCTCTAACTCTATCGTCTATCTCTATATCTTGATCTATCTTAAATGTCAATTATGTTCATTTGGTCTAATGTGTCGTATGAAGCTAATATTTCTTTATTGATTTTCTGTTTGGGTGATCTATCCATAGCTGTCCATGGGGTATTTAGGTCCCATATTGTAAGTGTGTTTTTGTCAGCTTCTCTCTTTAGTTCTGTTATATATAGTTCTATTAGTAATTGCTATATATATTTTGGTGCTCTGTGAATGGGAACATATAGCTTTATAATTGTTATGTCTTCTTGATGTATTGTCCCATTTATTATTATGAAATGTCCATTTCTGTCTCTTGTTACCATTTTTTTTTTTAAAGTCTATTTCGTTAAATGTAAGTATGGCTACATCCACTTTTCTCTCAGTGCCATTTGTTTGGAGTATAGTTTTCCATCCTATCACTTTGAGATATATCTGTCCTTGCTGAAGAGTTATGTATCTTGAAGGCAGCATGTGGTTGGGTTTTGTTTTCTGATCCAATCAGCTACTCTATGCCTTTTTATTAATGAGTTCAGTCCATTTACATTTAGGTTGATTATTGATATATGAGGATTTCCTGTAACTTTTTTATCTTTTGTTTTCTGGTAGTGCAGTATCTCCATTACTTCTTTGCCCTTGTATTTCTGCTGTTATTTTAGTTTGGTGGTATTCTATAATTTTTTTTTTCCTGTGCTTTTTCTTTTTTCTGTCATAAAAAAAAGAATTATCACTCAGTTGTGAATTATTTTGTGCATGGTTACCATTTAATTTATGTAAAAGAAAGTTTCATATATGCAGTAGTCCTTTTTATTCTGCATGCATTTTGTCCCCATTCCCCTTTGCAAATTCAGACCTTTACCCCCTCCTGTTTTATGTTTTTGTTGTCACAAATTATCCCCAGTTATAATGTGAGTTCATTTCCGAGTTGCAGTAGCAATTGTCTTGTTTTGTGCTCTTTTTTTAAAAAAATGTTTTTACCTCCTTTAATCTTTATGATGTATTTCAGTGTGTTTTGCCCTATTTGATTAGAGGTTGCAGTTTCCTGCTACTGTCTGTCTATTGGTCATCTTATTCATTGTTTTGTATTCTTTTACAAAGAATAACCCGTTTCCATATTTCTTGTAATGCAAGCCTTGTGGTGGAAAATTCTCTCATATTCTGTATGTCTGGAAAGGTATTTATTACTCCTGCATATCTAACGGATAATTTTGTTGGATACATTATTTTTGGCTGGCAGTTTCTCTCTTTGAATAGTTTGAATATTTGATTCCACTTCCAACAATCTTGTAGAATTTCTCCTGAAAAATCTGATAATAATCAAATGGACTTTCCTTTATAGGTCTTATTTTCCCTGGCTGCCTTGAGAATTCTTCCTTTGTCACAATTTTTTGACAGTTTAAATATAATGTGCCTTGGAGAAGGCCTTTTTGGATTGAGACAGTTAGGTGTTCTGTTTGCCTCTTGGATTCATTTTTTTTCCATATGTTTGGGAAGTTGTTGTTGACTGGTTGAGTAGGCTCTCCTTTCCCTTTTCCCTCCCTTCTCCTCTGGTACACCCATTATTCTTATATTGCTGCTTTTTTTTTTTTCACGGAGTCAGAGATTTCTTGTAGGGTTCTTTCATTTCATTTTTTTATCAAGTCTCTTCTTCCATCTGTGTTATTTTCCTATTTCTATCTTTAAAATTATTGAATCTTTCCTCCAACAGGTCAGCTATATTTCCCTGTTTGCTACTTCATTCTTCATCTCTTATTATTGAGTTCTTCAGCTTCAGAATTTCTATTTGGTTCTTTTTTAAACTTTCAATCTCTTTGGTAAAGTGGTTTTCTTTTTTTCTTTTCATTCATTTTGTTGAGTTCATTAAACTGCCAATCTGAGTTTTCTTTCAACTCACTGAGTTTTTTCAGAACTTTAATCTTGAATTCTCTAAGTCACATATTTCTGTGCCTTAAGTTTATTTACTTATTTTTTTAGCTTTTTTTGTTTTTCATTTTCTTTCTGAGTGGCCTGGTTACCTTGGTTGTTTGCGGTATTTAATAGATTCTTTCTATGCCTAGGTATCTATGGAGGTGAATTCTGCAGTAGGTTAATAATAAGAAGATATCTTTCTTTTGTTTTCCAGTAGGTGGCATGAGAGCATTTTATTTTCTCTTGCACTCCTCTGGCTGACTTTTTGGATCACTGCTGGGCAGTGGGAGATGCCTTGTGTTCCATGAGGAGTTGGGTGTCTCCGCTGTCACAAGTTCACCTTAGTCTCATGGCACCACTCCCATGGGGGAGTGTGGTGGGCAATGGGGTTCAAAGCCCCTGAAATTCCAGTGCTGCTGCTGTCATCAGATGCAGTGGTGCACTGCCTGAGCTGTCCCTGTTGTCCCCAGTGGGATCAGCCATGAAGGTTGGGGGTGAGCTGGGCTGGGAGAGGCTGCTGGTGTATTTGTGGCTTTGTTCTCCTTCCAGTAATGGTGACTGCCAGACCTCAGCTGCCTCTCCTTTGTATTTCTACCCTTGTTACTGGGATTAGCCTCATTATTCATCTGCACCTCTAAGTGTTCTGCTTTGTAACCTGGCACTCACAGTTACAGTTTCTTCTGGGACCCACTGCTAGCTCTGGGAAGCTGCAGGGTGGTGAGCTCTGGGAGGATGGGGGAGGCAGCCAAGCTGTGTAGCCTTTTTTTTCCCCCACTAGGCAATGGCAGCTGCTAGAACACAGCTGTTGCACTTCTGTGTTTGGTCTCTGCCCCATTGCTGGATTCAGCCATAGTATATGCTGATCACTCAGGCAGGAAAGCTAGGGCCACAGAGAGCGCACCTGCAGCCGGAATCCTGCACTCCCCTGGGACCTGTAGTGAGTTCTGGTCTGCATCCATGGCACCCATCTCTGCTTTTCTCCCTTCCCTCATCCCTGTTCTCCCTAATTCACCCCCCTTCAGATGTTTTGTTGTGAAAATCTCTCGGATGTGTTTGTGCATTGTGCAGGGAACCCTTTATTGAATTACAGCTGTTTAACTTATTGTAACTGCAAGGATCGAGATCAAGGATACTCCGTACGTGGCCATGCATCTGATGTCACTAACTTTATCTTATAGGTTATAAAAGTGAGGTTAATAGACATGAATGTTGCACAAGAAATAAATAATGCAGCAACAATTTGCACATTAGTGTGTTAAATCCAAAAGATGTAGTCTTTCCTCTCTATAATCATAGTCTCCATCTAACATTTTGCTCAAATAAAGATCTAACTATGTCATTCCCCTGCTTAATATTCTCAAATTTATCATTTTTTTTTTTAAAAGCTATCATGGCTTTATTTGTTTCTAGGTTTATAGATTAAGAACTAATCCAGCACACTAGGGATAATATCAATAATTACATTAATACAAATAGTCTCTTCCATTTTGTATGCAAGGGCTCTAAATATTGTAGCTCACCAGAAATTGAGGGCTGAATTGAAGAGGAGCAATAATGATCATCTTACAGCATGGTAGGGAAGGAACAGAGCGAATGGTATGTTCTGACCTCACTGTCTCCCAATCCTCTGACAACCTGACAAACCCTATTGCTAAACCAAGCTAGAAGTGACCGGGGAGATCTACTTATCCAGTCCATGAAGGCTGGTGTTCCCAGGGTACAGCCTAGAAAGAGAAAAGTGGAAAATGGATCTGTAAGGGCACAACTCAACACAACTGCTAATTTCATTTATCAGAGATATGAAACTCTGAATATTTTGTGCACTTATGATGTAATTTCATACAATCCAAGAAAGACCACCTCTTTTTAATACAGTCTTTGAAAATAAACTAGCTTTAGACGCTTCTTTTATTCATTATGCTTTAGTTTACGTAACATAATGAGTTCACTGATCATACTCATGTTGGCACTCTGCATGCCATAACAACCCTTCATTTGAAATATATCTTGCAGGTTTCTTTTAGATTTTGGCTGCATGATTTCTTTTTTTTTTGATTAAAGTTTATCGGGGTGATAATGGTTAGTAAATTTACATAGGTTTCAAGTGTACAATTCTGTAATACATCATCTATAAATCCCATTGTGTGTTCACCACCCAGAGTCAGTTCTCCTTCCATCACCATGTATTTGATCCCCTTTACCCTCATCTACTACCCCTTCTCCCTACTTACTCTCTGATAACCACTAAACTATTATCTGTGTCGATGAATTTTTGTTTCTCATTTGTTTCCACTTATTTTTTGCACCTGTGTTACTCTTTTGATTTCCATAAGTAAATAATTTTCTGTTATCTTTCTTGGGTAATGTTCTGTCTTTTAGGTTTATTGACTTTTATTTATAAATTGTAGTCTGTATTTTTTCTTTTGTCACATACGTAATTTTTTGACTCCCAAACAAAACAAATATTTCAAGAGGTAATTTTTCTATGAGTCACTTTTTTAGATACCTGTAATGAGGTATGTTGATAGAAAATGTGTTTTAAAAGACACACCGTTTAAATGAGACATTCATTACCTTGTGGTTAGTGGTACTTTTTAGTGTCCTGTGTTGAGGGATATAGAAAAATGTCAGCAAATTAATATACATATTTTCTCTTTGTAGAATTTTTAATACATATCTGCATATTGTATCTTCTAACATATGTATTAGCTTATCTCAATATTTTGCAGATGAATAAATTGAGACTCAGAAATCCTACATTTATTGCCGAAGATCATCAGCTAAAAAATGACAAAATAGCAATCCCAGTCAGATTTACTAGCTCCATAGTTTCCAGGCACTTCAATGTATACATATTTAGGATGCATGTACATGGATTCTTACAATCTCTTTTTTAGAAGTTAACATGTTGGTAAGTTTTCCATTCTAGTATGATAAGAATGTCCTGAGTTTCAAATTATTTGTTAAAAGAAAAAAAAAAGAGCAGCTACTCTTGGAAAGAAAAATAGCAGGCACATATTTACCTTATCAGTCCTTTACAAGAAAATAATTGGACAGCAAAGAGAGATATAATAGGTCACCTCACAAAAGGACAGCATTTACAAGAGACTATGGCATGATAACAACAGCTATATTATGAGCTTGCAAGTGTTGTCATCCATCATTTTGTGAATACACATAAGAATGAGTTCTGGAAAAAGGATGTGTGCAGACAAATCTGGGTTTAAATTATATGGGTTTGCTAAAGATTTTCACTGGACTTTTCTCAGAAAGTATTTTTTCTCATGAAAAGCAGTTAAACAAGTAACTCAGCATCACAGATAAGGCAAATGTAAATGACTCAGGTCTAGCAATAGTGGGCAGACATCATTTCTGGAATCAAATGGAAATCTCATGAGCATTATGAAAGTAATGAGAGCAGCTGTCTTTTAATTTTGCCAAGAAAACATGCTCTTGGAACAGCCCCTTCCACTGCTGGTGCCTGAATCCCAGTAGAATACTATTGTCATGCCATTCCACTTATATTTCACTATTTTACTCATAGCCACATTTTACTAAGACTATTGAAGCTTTCATGGAAATTAAATGCCACATGTTCACATTAGACTTTCACCAACAGCTGCATTCTTTGTGAAATATTCCAGTCTAAGGAGAAACTGACCCTGACCCAGGTCTCACTGAAAACATTCTCTCTTTAACCACCTAAATGTCATTTCCTTTTAATTTAGCACTAACCTCTTAAAAGACAAACATCTCAGTTTTACATACTGAAAATAAAATTATTAAACCTTGTAGTCACTAACCATAAGAAGTGTTTACAAGTAACATTTAAAAATATGTCATAAATAATAAGGAAGAAGATTTATTTGTCAAAGATACACATTAAATGCTGTTTCCCATTTGCATTCACTGTCACTGCTTCAAATTAGGAATTATTGTTTCCTAATACTTAGGGGAAAAGTCCCAAATTGTACTGTTCTAACCTGGGGCCCAGAAAGATTTAAATAGAGGATAAGTATAGCCCAGTTTTCAAATTGTGATTATAAAATGAATTCATAGTTATTTTTTAATTGTTGCTATTTCAAGGTGCCATGAATTTGAACAAAAAAACATAATCATAAAATTATGGAATTCTAAACCCGTAAGTCATGAAATGTAGAGCAATTGTTAGTTGCTGGGATTTAACAAAGACACATAAGCCAACATAAAAAAGAAAAACAACAACAATGAGAAAACCCAAAAAAACAAAAAAACTAAACAAATGAAAACATTGGCTTATTTGATCCGTAAGCTTATTCAGAATATCATATGCATTGGCCTGAAATTAGTAGTGTTAGGCATGAGAAATATAATATAATGATTAAGGTTATGGGTTATGGAGTCAAACTTCTAGGTTCAAAGCTATAATAAAGGGGCAACCTTTGGCAATTTATTTAAATTTCTGTGTCTCACTTCGTCTTCAAACTGTGCATACTATCTGTATGTATATCATAGGGTTAGTACAAAGATTAAATGAGATGGTCATGTAAAGTACTTTGAATACTGTCTGATATATAGTAAATGCCTCATACCATTTTTTCAAAGTTAATTTCAAGCTACATGAATTATGTATGTATATTATATATTTTTATGTATGAAGTTTCCTCAAAAAATTAAAAATGGAACTATCATATGTGCTAACAATCCCACTCTGGGTGTATAGCCACAGGAAATGAAAACAGGATCTCAAAGACACACCTGTACTCCCATGTTCATTGCAACATTATTCACAATAGCCAAGATATGGAAATAACCTTATGACATCAATTGATGTAAAGAATATATATATATATATATATATATATATATATATATATATATATACACACACATATACATATATACACACATATACATATATACATATGCATATATACACATGTATATGTAAATATATATACATATATATGTATATCTATATACACAAATATATACATATACACACACACACACACACATATATATATATATATATATATATATATATATATATATATGTAAAATGGCATGTTATTCAGCCATGGGAAAAAAAGGGTATTCTGCTGTTTGTGACAACATGATGGACCTTGAAGGCATTATGCTGGATGAAATAAGGTAGACCAAGAAAGGCAATTACGGTATGGTATCACTTATATGTAGAGTCTAAAAAGGTTGAACCTGTAGAAACAGAGTAGAATGATGGTTGCCAGGGGCTGGGAGGTAGGGGAAATGGGCAGATATTGGTCAAAGGGTACAAACTTCCAGTTATAAGATGAGTAAGTTCTGAGGATCAAATGCACAGTATAGTGATTATGGTTAAAAATACGATATTATATACTTGAACATTGCTAAGAGAGTAGTCTTAAATGTTCTAACCACAAAAAGAAATGCAGTTGACCTTTGGACAACACAGTTTGAACTGCATGAGTTCATTTACAAGCAGATTTTTAAAAAAATAAATATACAGTTGACACTCCCTATCTCTACATGTGTCCCTCCAGAGAACAACTCACAACTTGTTACTTGCGTTCCATCACAGTTGGCAAGTAAGAGAAGGGAAATCAAGAGAGAAGGTAGAGGTTTTCTAACCTAAGCTCAGAAATAACATCCTATCACTTGGCTATACTTATTAGAAGGCAATAAAGTGAATCACTAAGACCAGCCCACACTCAAGGGGGAGAAGATTTATAAGGACTTGAAAATCAGGAGGTAGGTATTATTTGGGGCCATTTTAGAGGTTGTCTACAATAGAATTTCAGCAAAAAGACTAAAACTGGGTATTTAAAGATTTGAACTTCATTTCATGAAAAATTTTAGATTAAAAGATTGTAAAATTTTGTCTACTAAATTAGTGTTGAATATTTTGGAAAATTAAGAGTCTAGCCAGTTTTATACTTAGCCACAATTTCAAATATATGAAGTAATGTCCTTTTAATGCTTTTCATATCGATTAGAAACATAGTCACTTGACCCCCAGTGGTTTCCCATTACAGCCTGTTTCATGCAATTGTTTTATAATTACATAGAAATACTGAAGTAGAACAGAAACAGAGCCAGAACTACAAGTTGTAAATAATACAGAAATTAGTATTTTGCAGCTACTTTATAGATTCCATCTGCTTGGTCTCTTCAACATTGTCAATTTGTTGACTTTATTCATTATTTGAATTTTAAAGTAAATATTATGCTATAATAAGTAGGTTCAACTAAATTGTCAAGTTATAGTTGTTTTTCTGAGCTCAGATATTTTAAAGTATTTAGATAGATTTTATTGATCTTAAGATATCTAATATCTCTGTTTACACATGGAAGACAAAATTGCATTTATAACTATCTAAAGGTAGTACAAATCTTGCTGCATTTGTGAAAAACAAAATACCTATAGCATTTCCAAAGGAAAAATACCTCATGTCATCCTGGCACAAGTTATCATTCTTTATATAAACCCATAGTTGGTCCCAGAAATTTTCAAATGCATCATACGTGAATTTTTCTAATACATTGTACATATCTTTTTAGGCCAGAGATTTTGCATTGTTTAGTTTGTGTTACAGAAGAGAAACTTAGTGATTTTTCCAAAGCTATAAACAAGCTGTATTTTCAAGGATTTTTATTTTTGTGAACCTGTCTAATATATGGTAGACCTAACTTGTTAAACTATTTTTTTCTATATTCAACTCCTAGATTCAACCCCAATAATTTGTTTTCTCCTGAGTACCAGGATGAACAATGGAGACATTTAGTGAGATGGCAAAGCCTATATATAGAACAAGTTTGGGACAAGAGTTGGAAAAGATCAGAGCTTGACTTAGGATATGTCTAGTATGAGAAGTTTATTAGATAATCAAGTGAAGATATTGAATAGGAAATTGAACAGGAATCTGAATTTAAGGTGAAAGATATAGGCAATCATTACCACACAAATGATATGTACAGCCATGATACCTGGCAGAATATTTTAAATATAAGGGAGATGGATAAACAAGCAAACCAACTAAGAGAGAAGGCTAGTATCATTAGAGGAGTAAGAGTGGCATCTGAGAAGCCAAATAAAAGATGTGTTTCAAAAATGAGCCATTGCATCATTTGCTACATTTAGGTAAATAAGATGAAGACTGAAAGTTGACTTTGAATATAGCGATATAAATGTCCTTGTTAACATTGACAAAGTAGAATTCATTGTGCTAATGGCATCAATATTCTTATAGGAGTGAGCTCAAGACAAAAGGAGAGAAGACAAATTAACAATAATAATAGATAAACATGTTTTAGTTTTAGTGGCAAGGCATCAGGAAAAAAAAAAAAGAGCGGTAGTTATAGTGGGATATTTGGTTAACAGGATTTATAGAAAATATCCACTGTGTTCAGCAAGATGAAGGACATTTGTTACTGTGACAGAATTTTTTTTTTTTTTCAGTTCTGTGGTAAGGGATGAATGCAGAAATGTAATGGATTCTTGTGAAAGAATAAGAGTGGAAAACTTGAAAACTCTTGAGGAACATTTCTGGGAATAAATCAATAAAATATAAAAGAGAATAGACAATAGCAAAAGTATAAAGAACAAGGCTGGTTCTTTGAAATGTTTAATATGATTTATAAATTTGGGAAACAGTAAAGGAAAAAATTTTTAAAAATGAATGAACAAAATTCAGAATAAATACTGTAAAATAACTTCAGACATATCAGAAATTTATAAAATAATACATAAGTTTTGATTAAATGTAGTAAACATATTAGAAGTCTGATGACCCTAGTAAAAGTTGACAATACCAAAGCTCAGTTGAAGAGATTATATACAGCAAATTATATACAAATATATACAGAAGATATATTTGTACAGCAGAAACTAATAATAATAATAAAAATAAATTACATAAAAAACAATTAGAGAAAAATAAATAAAAGACTATAGAAAAGAAATGTAAATAATCATAACTTTAAAACTAATTCTCTAGAGTTACACAGTTTTATATGTTCAAAAATAATCAATTTGGGGACTATTTTTGTAATGTTTTTTTCTCATATATTATACGATAAAGCTGAATTTATATGTAATTTGCTAGGTTCACTCAAATACAAACATTATATAGGTGAATAATATCCCAGATTGAATATTATGTTCAATTTTTATCAGGTCTTTTCAATATTTAAAAACATATAAAATAAAATAAAAATTCTGTTTTGTAATACCAAAAAAAAAAAAAAAATGATGTACTTCAATAAGTGAATGAATAAATGAACTGTGGTACATCCAGACAATGAAATGTTATTCAGCACTAAAAAGAAATGAGCTATCAAACCATAAAAAAAAAACTTGCAGGAAACTTAAACATATATTATTAAGTAAAATAATGTCATTTGTAAAGGTTACATATTATGATTCCAGCTCGATGACATTCTGGGAAAGATAAAACCTTGGAGACAGTAAAAAGATCAGTCGTTGTCAGGGGTTGGGGGAGGGAGGGATGAATAGGCCGAACACAGAGGAATTTTAGGACAGTGGAAATACACTGTATGATGCCATAATGGTGGATACATGCCGTTATACATTTGTCAAAACGCACAGAATGTACAACACCAAAAGTGAGCCCTAATGTAAACTATGAACATTGGGTGATAGTGATGTGTCAGTGTAGGTTCATCATTTGTAACAAATGTACCACTCTGGTAGGGGATGTTGATAATGAGGGAAAATATGCATGTGTGGAGGCAGGGAGTATATAGGAAATCTCTATCTTTCATTTAATATTACTGTGAACCTAATACTGCTTTTTGGTTTTTTTTAAGTATTTTTTTGCAAAAAACAAACCAAAAAACATCCAGTAAATTTGGATAAGAGATTTTCTGTGGTGTCATAGTAGTTGCTGGGACATTTTCTTGGATATTTTAGAACTTGCCTTTAAATAGAATGAGAATTAGAAAAGGTTCCAAACCAACATATTTATTCACTGCTATAAAGTCCCTTATAAGTCACCTACTGAAACATTCTTTACCCCCAGTTTTATTGAGACATAACTTACATATATCCCTGTATATGTATAAAGTATAATGGTTTGGCTTACATATACAGAGAGGGTGCCAAAACAATGTATACACATTTTAAGAAGGGGGGAAAAAAAAAAACTGCGTTAAAATTGTAATATTCAATATATACTGATAACCAAAGATGAATCCAAGTCATGTGTGTACATTTTTTTTTTGGCTCCGTGATATTGTGAAATGATCCACATACTGCAACATTCTCAGCGTGGAAGTAAGAGAACTGAGGCTCAGCAAGGTTAAGTGACTCATAGCTATTTTATCGTCACATATACAAAACTTTAATGTCTCATTTGAGAAGTGTCAATATCAACAATAACTGCTATATTTGATAGAAAATTAGTTATGGATTATGAATGTGTGCTAAATAAGCAAATTTCACCCTTTAAAGCTTGGCGAAAGGACTTTATAAAATTAAGTAACAATCTAAGGCTAGTATAATAATATGTAACAAGTTAAAAATTAGACTTTATAAAATTAAGTAACAATCTAAGGCTAGTATAATAATATGTAACAAGTTAAAAATTAGACTTTATAAAATTAAGTAACAATCTAAGGCTAGTATAATAATATGTAACAAGTTAAAAATTAAGATGTGCTGTCTATAATTTCAGTATTCTTTCTATCTTGCATATATAATTTCCTATAATAGAAAATTATATTTCTTCAATAAGAGAGGTCTGAGGTCAAATATATTTATAAAATAAAATATATAGCAGTCTTGGAAATTCACAATATATATCAACATAGTAAAAGTTTTGGAATATCTGGGAGTTAAAATATCTGTTTAAATTTGCATAGCCCAGTGCAAGTGTTTCTCAAATGTACTTGCTCATGGTACACTTTTTTCATAACATATTTGTATCATTTAATTAAATGGTGATAAAGGGTAAAGCCAAACACTTCTATGTTTTTTCCTCATTATACAATTCTTTGTTAACTTGTGTCAAAGTTTCTAGCTGAATGACATAGTTCTAAAATCTATTAAATTTTTTCTACTGTTTAAAAACCTTTCTTAGGGCAGTGGACAGCTTTAGCTTTAGCCTATAATTTTCTATAAACTTCTTATTTCTCTCACATTTAATTATCTGCCAAGCATACAGTAGTGCACAATAAATGGTTATTGAAAAAATGAATTGCATATGCTGTCTTAGCTTAGTATACATTCCTTTCTCCTTTATAATTTTAATATCCTATTAATATTTTTTGCTATTCTAGAAATTATTCTTTCACTGCTGATTATTTACCCATAATTCTCCTCTTTCTATTCTTCCTTTTCTCCCTTAAAATGGTATCTGCTAAAACAGCAAATGCTTGATGTCATAGAGGAGGAGGGTACTTTATCTAAAGAAACAGGAAAGGTTTCATTTTGGCCTTCGGGTTGTTCTTGCTTTTCTCAGAAAATCCCTTTTCCTTAATAACTTTATTTTCTGCAGCCTTTTAAAATATATTTTTAATCAAAATAGATAAGAAACTGTGATCTTGATAGTAAAAATGATAGCATTATGGAAACTGAAGAGTATACTATTTGAGGTTTTTAAGGAAATAATATTTTCTTGTTGGAATATAACATATCTACAATTAGCTCTCAATCACCTAACTGATGAAGAGATATTTAATTTTTTACTGTCATTAAATCATACTTTATTTATTATATAAACAAATTTCCCAACTCTAGAGCAGTCAAAAAGCAGAAGATACAGTTTATTAAGTGCTCAGACTGTGGGACCAAACCCTGGAGCCATATGCTGACTCTGGCACTAACTAGCCATCTGACTCTGGAAAATTTCTTAGTCCTTCTAGGCTTTAGTATCTATAAATGGAAATAGTAATTTGATATAACTAATAGACTTTTGAGAATTAAATCAGTTAATACCTGTAAAAGACTTTGAATTATGTCCAGCATAGAGCTATCACACAATGCATGTTATACTGTTTCCCTGAAAATAAGACCTAGCCGGACAATCAGATCTAATACATCTTTTGGAGCAAAAATTAATATACTACTCGGTCTTATATAATAATATAGTATGACATGACATGACATGACATCATATAATATAATATAATAATACAATACCTGGTCTTATATTAATTTTTGCTCCAAAATACACATTAGAGCTGATTGTCCAGCTAGGTCTTATTTTCGGGGAAACATGGTAGCTGCTAGAGTAACATTCATTAATAAACAGGGGAAATATCCAGAAAATGTGAAGCCTCCATTTGCAAACTAAATCTTTGTCCATCTCTCCATTTATCCCTCTCCTTTGTGCCTTTCCCAATGTAGTCTATTCTTTCTTCTGTTCATTTATTTCCTCTTCTCTGTCTTGAGGAGCAGAGTGTGGGAGTAGTTAAGTTTAAGATGTATGATGTTAGAGTCAGAGATTGAGGGAAAGAGAACACAGACACAGAAAGAAAAGTGAACAAAAAATTAATGCTCACATGAAAAAACAAAGGCATGGAGTTGAAGGAATAATTTCATGGAGTTACACCCTTACAGATTCAGAATTCCTACTTCCTAAATATTCAACATCTATTGTACAAGATGGACTACTTACTTGTAAGATTCATACAATGGTACTTGAATAGATTTTTTTTAAACAATTGAACTGATTTTCACTTGCTTATGAGTGATACTTGATTGGGCAATTTCAGCATCCTAACACAGTCACTACTAAGTAATATTATAGTTTCTACCTTACTTGTTTTGTTTGTTGCTATGAAATAATTTTGGCAGGTATAAAATATTATGCACTACAAAAATTATACTTGTTTTGCATTAGTTAAACTATGAGATGTATTTATTTATGATTTATGGTAGTTGAATATCTATTATTTTGCAAAAACTGCATTCCAGAATGTTGAAAGATATGGTTCTCTGATTATAGAAATTCAAATTTTTTCTAGTGAAATTCAGCATAATTTGGGGATGTGACAAAAATATATTCAAGTAATATTATGATGTAATAATGCATGATTCATTGAAAGTATTGATTAATTTGAAGGCAAAAGACTCAACAACTGAAAAGTAGATTTCAGGAAGTAATTAACAATGAACCTCATGGAAGACTATCACCTTTAGAAAAAATAGCTATTAGAGTAAATAGTAATACAGAAAATTACTTTCACAGTAGGGAAATAAATATTATATACAGCCTAAAAATTAATCAGGCTAGAAACGATGTTAAATAAGTCAAATAGAGTGTAAGGAAGACCATGACAGAAAATGACTCAGACACCAGGTAATGGAAATAACAATTATACTTACTAGCAGAAAGCAGAGTATGTGTGAGCTGCTATGCACTAGAACAAAGAAGAGAGCATTGTTCAAAATCAGGGATTTTGTTTTAAATTGTAAAATATATGAGAAAAAGGAAAGAAAAAAAGATGAAATTTATTCTAGAAAATTGCAGTGAAAAAATCTAATATTCAAATCAAAAGACAATTCAAGCATGGTTTATTGGCAAACCTAGAAACAACTATATATTTGATATTTTCTCCCAGATGTCTGCATTTTAAAGACTATTGTTGTGATAATGTTTATGATACAAATGCAACATACTTTAGCGGGAATAATATATTAAGAAAAAACTAACTTGTAAAGTAACTCAATATGATGAGATAATTGCAAAATAATATACAGTGGATTTCTAAGTCTTATTATCTAAAAGTATAATATCTTATTTACAGTCCTCTTATGGATTACATGTTAGATTGAAAATATCTTTGATATATTGGGTGAAATGAAATATATTACAAAATTTAATTTCACTTATTTCTTTTTACTTCTTGAAAATGTGGCTAACAAAAAATATGAAATTAAATATGTAACTTTAATTATATTTCTTTTGGACAGAGCTAATAGAAATGGGAGTTTGAAAACCATGAAACAGTTTCTTGGTAGACGGTTTCATTTCCTCTTTAAAAAATTAAAAAAAATGTTTCATTCTTATGATACTAAATTCAGGCCTTGACCATAACAATCAAGAAAAAAACAGAGGTGCCTACTAATATTTTGGAGCTCAATAAATTGATATTTTTTGCATCCTACACCTGTATTATTTATGTATATTATAGTAACTTGGAACAACTTGGATTTAAATTTTAGTCCTTTAACTACTTCCCAGCTTTCAGATCTTTCAACATTATAAGCCTTCGTTTTTCATCATCTAGTTAAAGAAAAAAAATCCTCTTGGTATTTTACAATTGTTGGTTGAGGGTTTAAAGTATTCAAACAATAAGCAATTTGTATTGCATTCAATTCATGTTTGAAATTATTATTATTAGCTATTATTGTTATTATTGATATTAGTTGAGTCTTTAGATTTTTTTTTTTTCCTGAACTTATGAATACCTGGAATGACTGGCAGACTCTAGGCTTTCTTTCCTTTTTTTTTTTTTTTTCCTACCCATGTTATAAAGAGCACAGCAGGGGTTTACCAGCTAGAGCATGAAGGGATATTACCAGCTAGAGCATGAAGGTAAAGCTGTTTTGCATTTATCCTCCCTTCAGAAGGAAACATTAAAATGTTGGTTGCTGTGCTGTCTGATACTCTGTGAAATCATTTACTGTGCCTTGGGATTATGAGACCTGGTGATGTGTTACCTTTTCTGAATATATCTTCCCTAAGAGAGTTGCTGCAGTGTGGCCGTTTGTGTCGGTATTGTGGCAGAGACATACTTTAGACGTCTACCTTTCTTTACCCTTTTTCTCAACATGGGCATTTTAAATCTAGAATCCAGTGTTTTAAAGCAGTTTTTCTCAAAGCATCCAAATCAAGAGAACAATGGATTTAGAGTCAAGAGACCTAGTTTCTAGTCTAGGCTTGGCCACTAATGAGTTTTGTGACTTTGGGAAAGTCATTTAATTTCTACTGACCTTAATTCCTTCATTTATACAACAAAGCATTTGAACTGAATTTTTTTAAACACCCCTTTCAAATATAATTGCATAAACTTTTTTGTCATGTTTAAAATAAAATATATTGTATTTTATGATTTTTCTGCTGTCTCCCTGATGTAACCTATTTTAAATGTCTTTCATTTACTGATTCATTCAACAATTATTTGAGGACCTGCTTTTGGTAGTGTTCTAGATGTTAGGTAAACAATAGTAAACTATATATAAACTATATATAAACTATATATAAACTATATATATATATATACATATTTTTATTTAAAATGTATATATATATATATATATATATATATACATTTTTTTTTTTTTCAATGAATCTCAGTCTGGTGGGAAACATAAACATTAATCAAATATCTACACACACGCATCTTCACAAAAACAAACATGATGTGCTTGTGACAAGGGCCATATAGGCCTAAAATTCAGTGATATGACAGTCAAACAGAAGTCTATGGTTTTTTTTTGGAAGGTAAGATAGGGTACCCATATATAGCCAAATATTATTTATTTACCTGTTAGAATATTACATATTCTAGTTAATGTATTATTTATTTATTTATGCAAAATTTGAGTCTAATTATTATTATATTTCAGGCATTGTGCTATATAAATCATTTTACAGCAATGAATAAAACCTTTTATGGCGCTTACAATGTAGTTAAAAGGACAATAGCAAACAATCAGGGGAGTTCTGCTTCCACTTAAGATGTAGCATAAGAGACTATGACTTCCATTCTAACAGCCAGAAGAAAAAAAAGGCCAAAAACTTACAAAAGCATAACTTTGCTTGAAAGTATAGAAAATTTGTCAAAAGGCAACCAAATAAATGAATTTCAAGACTGACAATTCTTTTCCAGGAGAAAAAGGATAAATGAACTGTTTCGTATTTATCACAGAAGAGAAAGCACAGGGGGTTTCAGTAGAAGCATCTGAGAAATTGGTAAAAATGTCGATGAATGACTAAAGATTGAGTTGGGCTGCCTATCAGTCTAGAATAACTGGGAGCTACAGATTTCCTCCAGATGTTCAGGAAAAAGACTGGGCGGGGCTGAAAGCAGGAGCCAGTCCCTCAGCAGTACACGCATGCATGAAGTGATTTTGGGCTACGCTGCTCCCCGAGACCCTCCTTTCACAGGAAACAAGTCTCTAACTTCTTTAGCCACTGAGGTAGAGGCGAGTGCAGCGAACAGTTTCACCCCTAAGGCCTTCATGTGAGTGGAAGGAACAAAATCTAAGGATGGGAAATTCTCTTTGTTGATGCCATAAAGCAGGCAAATAGATACAGCTTCTAGAAGAAGGGTGAAAGTAAAAGTCCTTTGCATCTAGGGAAGATCCACAAAAGTCTCCAGAACCCTGGATCCTACACGCATTTAAAACAGAAGTTTGCTGCTACAATGGGAGGGGCAGGGGATTCTCTTCTTCCCAAACTCACTGCAGATAGAAATCAATTTGCTGTGAAAAACACTGAGAAGATGTTATCTAGCCCCATGGCCTAGGGACAGGGACCCTTACAAAGACAAAGGCTGCACCAGGGGAATTGCCACCATTATAATCCCGACACAGAGTTAAACATTAAAGTTACGTACTGCTGCGGGGCGACAGCATGGAAAGAGAGCCCAGCTCTGCGGCAGAGCTGTGAGGAGGCAGCTGAAAGCTGAAGGTGGAAGAGGAACACAGAGAAAACTGCCCAGCCACTCCAGGCCTAACGCTTAGCACAAGGCAACAACTGCCTGCTGCGGGAAGAATGCGCACCTACAGTATGTGAACAGAAGGGATGGGCCTGCTTCTGTCTTGGGCAATAAAAATTGACCACGGAGAGTTCTCCATTCTCTTCCTCCTTGTACTGTCTTGAGGTTAATGTGTACAGAGACTGTGAAAGACGCATGGTGCAGATGGCATAGCCACCTTCCATCACAGTAGAAGGAACTTGGTGTGTTGTCATTTCTGGGAACAGAAGAACCAAGAGATTAGGGACACCGACTGAACTTCACATGAGCTTGAAATAAACTCCTGATATGACTGAGCTACTATACATTTTTGTGTTTATATAACGGTAGTGTTTAATTAATATAGTAATGGTACTTGGTGGGGAAATAAGTCCATTATGATCATACATTACATGAGACTGGCCTTGCAATTAGATGGTGTCTAAGAAATTGAAATTACAGCTCAAAAACATGTCAACAGCTTGGGCAGTGGCAATACCTCAAAGCCGTTGCCCTTGATAACTTAGTAGACTGACCATATGCCTACTAATCTGTAGTCTAAGAAGTGTGAGAATTAAAGTGATAGTGTGCATTGGTTTTATTTTATGCTTCCAGAAAGATATTTCATGAAAAATATACATTCATTAGAGAATTAGGCGCTTTACAAAATGAAATTAAAGCAGAGAGTCCTAATATTTGGAGACTCTCAAAAGTTTGGAAAAAGCCAGCTGCTTATAGACTCCCAACAGTGAGATTTGAGCAATAGATTTCTCAGGGAAACAAAATAGAACAATAGCATAACATTGTGCAAAACTCAGTTTATGAATCTTTCTAACCTAGATAAGCCTATTATTTCAGATAACCTCAAGGTGTTCAAAAGTATTCTGCATTAGAGAGAGGGGGGTGGGGTAAGGGAGGGGGACTAACCTAGGAAGACAATAAATGAACCAAAATTTAAGATTAGAATTAGGAAATGATTTTGCATGTGGTTAAGTGGTTCCTGGTACATAGAATGGACAGGAAGCAAATAGATCAGAAGTTTAATAAGTCTTTGAAGGATTGTCGGGTCAATGGGTCAGAGCCAACTGAAAAATCCCATTACTTATTTGAACTCCATCTCCAAACTTGAACCAGTAAGAAGTGGACAATAGAAACTGGGAAGCCCCCAAAGAAGGCATGCACCCCAACGGCCACTTCAGATGTGTGTATGGACATCATGGAACAGTCCCACAGGATGACATTAGGAGGCTTTGGAGAAGAGTGTACAGCTGAGATACTCTCACAAAGCAGAATAAGGATTCAGTCATGCCAGGGTTGAACGATTTTCCATATTGAGCCCACCAGAAAGTTATTATTGATGTATGGTCCAGTGGCTGCTGTGTGTTTCTAATCCTCCCTCCCTCCCTCCCTCCCTCCCTCCCTCCCTCCCTCCCTCCCTCCCTTCCTTTTTGAATGACAGTTTTAATTGCAGTTATCCTGTTTTTGCTACACCAAGGTGTATTGGGCATGTGTTGAGGATAGTAGGGGACAGGCAACTTCTCTTTAGCATATATAGTTTATTTGATCATAAAGAACAAACTTCAAATAGTAACAAAATGGCTATCAGTCACCTAGACATACTGAACTGTGATTTGGATACAATGACTGGGTGATAGAGTTGTATGGTTTGAGAAGGTAAGGTGGGAAGTAAGGCAAACAGACATTCAGTGACCAGAAAACCGAAGTGTAACAACCACTGACTAGTTGCTACGGTTATACGGTATTTTTAAATATATTTTTAGAATTTGTTTACTTTTTCTATTAAAGATTTTGCATTGATATCCACAAATAAAATTGATGTATATGCAAATGGAAACATGATGTATGCTTCCTTTTACCATTAGCCTCTTTTACTTAGCACATTATTATTAAGGTTAATTCATGTTTTCTGTTTTTTAGCTTATTTATGATCCATTTGTATTCTGAGTTGTTGACTTTTTGATTCATAGAATCCTATTATGTTTGCCTTTGCTTATTTACTGTTATTTAATTTATATTGAAGTGTTCTATAATTTTCCTCTGCTTCATAATTGTTGTTGGTGTGTATTTCCATCTACTGGAAGGTTTTGACAGTTACTTTCTGCTTTCTTCTTGTAGTACATCTGAAGTGGATACTATTGAATTTTTCTGTGTATTTGTAAGTACCTTTTATTTTTTGAATCATTAAAGTTAATTATATGTAGATGATGCTAAGCGGTTTGAATGGCTTGCTAAGATTTTTAGTTCAAGCTTACCATATTCTGATGGCACATTGAACTTTCTTTACTGATTGCCTTTTTCCTGTCCGTGTTATTGCTAGCAATGTAGAGTTTCTTCTGATGCTGTGATATTCTTTTGTTTCTGAGTTTCATTTTTTTCCGTTTTTTCCCGTCTCTCTCTCTTTACCACCAACCTTCCAATAATACCTCCTCTTCATGTAAACTTTCTCATCCCCCCAAATTATGCTTTTCCACATCTTTTTTTCCTACCATTTCCTATTTATTACACACATTTAATTATGAACCTTTTTTTTTAAATTGAAGTTTATTGGGGTGAAAGTGGTTAGTAAAGTTACACAGGTTTCAGGTGTACAATTCTGTAATACATCATCTATATATCACATTGTATATTCACCACCCAGAGTCAGTTCTCTTTCCATCACCATATATTTGATCCCCTTTACCCCCATCTGCCATCACCCTCCTCCCTAACCCTCTGGTAACCAATAAACTATTTATAACTGACTCTACACATGCTTGCATCCTTTCGTTTTGGTACTCTAATAGCCATTGTTTCGATCCACGACATTTAACATGTTCCAATTCTTCTGTCACTCAGAGTCAGACTTTCTCCTTCAAGGATCATGCTATCTATGTCCTACTGTAAAGTCTGTGTTGCTCAATTTATACTGATTTTGGACACTTTCTCTCTTATAAATTGGTGTTTTAGCAAGCTGTATCTCCTAATTATGTTCCTGTCATAGGTTACAGTTGGCCTTATTTATTTGGAGGTTGTGTGGGAAAATTTTGTATTTAGAAGCTAATCATATTATCTGACATATTCTTAAAAATAGGGTATTTCCCTTCTTTTGTTTTGCATAGTATTAGGTTCTTTGTGTTAAACAAACTGGATGATATTGCAAGCAATCGTTTTATCTAATTATTAATGTCATTGCCCTCGCATTTGACTGATTTTACTACCTTAATCAAAAACATTGTAGATTTGGGCTAAGTTTTTGAAGTAGAAATTATTGGTGCTCATCATGATAACTATTTTTTTTTTTTTGTCTAGTACAAAAGAGACTGCATGTTCAACATTTCTTTTAATTAGTCACGGTTTTGTGAGTATTCTGGTCATTAAAATGTGAATGGAAATGTGTCATGTGTAGGCTAAGACAGAAAATAAGTCACTAGAGAGTTCTATTCTCTCACTCTCCCTGGACCAGAAAAATAACGGAGAAGGCTTTAACTCATAAGAAAGAAGTTATAAGATGAAGGTGGCTTGAAGAGTTGAGTTTCCACATGGCAGATAGCTTTTGTATACTAGAAATACCTGAAACCACATGGAACTTAAAATGAGGAAGAAATATACTTTTGCTTTCGCTTGTTAGTGAGATTTGGGGTGGGGGGTGGGTATTTGATACCATAGCATAGGTTTATCCTACCGTGACATATATAGTGTAGAGGTTGAAACAACCTCCTCAGAGCAAAACTAGGTATATAGGCTTTGATGTTTCACAGAAGAAGAAAAAAAAAATACCTGTAATCACATAACTCAAATAATCATTAAATTGATGAAGTTCTTTAGTTGAAAAAGTTAAAGGAAAGCCCTCATACATAATGCAACTAGAAAAACAAAAACTTCTATTAATCTTCTGGAAGTCCCATTTTTTAAACATATAAACTGTCACATAAAATGACAAACTATTTAAAGTACAAATCTACTCTATTCAGTATCTTAAAAGAGTGAACATCCAAAAATATCTACTTATCAAGTTTGCTGGAAAGAGATATTAAAATTGGACATTTCTAAGCAAATCTTTACAAGACCCTTGCAGATCTCCAAATATGTGAAAATTAGTAAAATATATAAATCCTTTATAAAATGTTATTTTAATAAACAAATTATGTTTCAAAACAGCAGGGTATAAAAATACTAATATTAACTTGATTTAATTGATTTAATTTCATGTTGAATTTTTTATAGTAAAATGTATTCTACAATTTAATATGTCATTACTATAGTAATATTAATTATGAACTTAAACTGAATTGGCAAAGATAAAACAGTAACAGTAAATAATTGTGATTGCTTCTGTATCTTGTATGTGTGTGTGTGTTCACTAGAAACAGCACAAGTGTAATCTATAAACAGATTTTCTTCCATTATTGAATCATTTAATTCTAACTGAAATTTATTCTGCCTATGGTTCATCCCTGTGTGTTTTCTGCCCTGCTGGAGAAAACTTTGTCAGTTATGTATTCAACTGATGCCTCCTTTCCTATTAACTTCACATTGTGCAAATCAAAATGCTTCTTAAAATTCTTGAACCAATCATTGCTCATAAAATTGGTTGCTTTAAATGATGTGCTGGTAACTTCACCACCTGTGATTACATGGAAACATTTTTTTTTACAAGTGTCTGGCTTCTTCCTAAATTATATGTGTATCTAGAATCATATATTTTCTGTACCCATCTTCATACTACACGTTAATTATATTTTCAACTATCATAAATTATTCGCTTTTAAGCTATGAACTTTGTATAGGCTGGGGCATTTTGTGAAAGAGTTTCTATATATTTCTATATAGAATATGTACAGTTATCTGAGTCAACCAGGTTGATCAAAACCTACTATATTCTAGTTAGGAAGCTTTGCTTTCATAGTTTCATTTTCACATCTTGCAAGAAACACTACGTTGCCTTGCTAAGCGATTCTCAAAAATATGTATTATTATTCATTACTTTTTTTACTTTTAATCCAGGGTACCAGATATAGAATGAGTAGTTGAAATGGCCAAAGCTGTACTGAAACATAGATGGTGTTCAGATTTATTCACTAGTTAAGTGAAACTATCCTGTAACAGGGCCTCGGGTGTTCCACAAAAACCGTATACAGCCAAAAAAAAAATCATTATAATATTGGAAGAATGGAAACTTCTTATGTAATGCTAGACTGGATTCATTATTTGATTATTCTCTTGGTGAGACCTGTGCTGCAAATATCTGGAATTTTGTTTAATACTAACCTTAAAATGTGCACCTATTTTATTTTTAAACTATGTCCCCAGTTTTAGATGCTATGTCCTAAAAAATAATTGGTTTATTATTGTAGTACGTTCCCAAATTCTTAGAATATTGGAACAATAATTTTAAAAGTTTAGGAAAATACAGTTTATGAATATTTCAGGAAATTTTTAGGAGACTATAATTTGAAGGGGAAGAATAAAACAAATTCTGTAAAGGATTTTCCCAAAACATTTGTGAAATAAAATACAAAAGTACAGCATAGTGTTTATTTGTATAATTTAAGAAGTGATCCTCCTGAGTAGTCTAGTACTTACCTGGCACTATGCATATTTATTACCATATCATTGACTGTGTTCTCTAAACTCTACATCCCTATGACTATTTTATAACTACACATTTGTACTTCTTAATCCCTTCATGTTTTTCACTCTGCCCCCAAACCCCCTCCCATCTATCACCCTGAAAATCTAGTACCCATCTGACACCATACATAGTTATTACAATATTATTGATATATTTTTTATGCAATGCTATACATCCCCATGACTACTGTGTAACAACCAATTTATACTTCTTAATCCCTTCCCCTTTTTCACTCACCCCAAGCCCCCCTCCCATCTGGCAACAATCAAATTGTTCTCTGTATCTATGAGTTTGTTTCTGTTTTGTTTGTTTGTTTATTTTGTTCTTTAGAATCTACTTATAAGTGAAATCACATTGCATTTGTCTTTCTCTGTCTGACATGCTTTACTCAGTACAATAATCTCCAGGTTCATCCATGACTCTGCAGATGGCCAAAACCCATTCCCTTTTATGACTGAGCAATATTCCATTGTATACATGAACCACCTCCTCTTTAGCCGGTCATCCATTGATGGACACCCAGGCTGCCTCCACTGTTAAACATTATTAACAATGCTGCAACTGAACATATGAATAAACACATCTTCTGGAAGTAGCATTTTGGTTTCTTTGTACAAATACCCAGAAGTGGGATTACTGTCTCCTTCTTTGTCTCTTGTATCAGCCTTTGTTTTAAAGGTATTGTTACCTCAGGTTTTTTGTTGTTGTTTCCACTTTCATAAAATATATTTTTCCCATCCCTTTACATTGATTCTGTGTGTACCCTTTGATCTGAAGTGAGTTTCTTGTAGGCCACATATGTAAGGGTCTTGTTTTCTTATCCATTCAGCTATGCTGTCTTTTGATTGGAACATTTAATCCATTTACATTTAAAGTAATTGTTGATAGAGATGTAGTTATGGACATTTTATTATTCATAGTTTTTTGTTTGTTTGTTTGTTTTTGTTTTTTAAGGGAGTCCCTCTAATGTTCCTTGTAATACTGGTTTGGAGGTGATGAATTCCTTTAGCTTTTTCTTGAGTGGGAAGCTCTTTATCTGTCCTCCAATTCTAAATGATAGCTTTGCT
This sequence comes from Rhinolophus sinicus, assembly GCF_036562045.2. NCBI lineage: Eukaryota > Metazoa > Chordata > Mammalia > Chiroptera > Rhinolophidae > Rhinolophus > Rhinolophus sinicus. The sequence goes on from NC_133752.1 coordinate 77,055,845, forward strand.
GGGTAGAGTTATATTGGTGCAGGTCCTTGTTTTCATCACTTTGCCTATTTCATTCCTATTCCTTCTGGCCTGTCAATATTTTGTTGAGAACTCAGTCTTATGGGAGTTCCCTTGTAGAGAACTAACTGCTTTTCCCTTGTCGCTTTTAAGATTTTCTTTTTGTTTTAACCTTTGGCATTTTAATTATGATGTGTCTTGGTGTGGGCCTCTTTGGGTTCCTCTTGTTTGGGACTTTTTGTGTTTCCTGAGCTTGAATATCCATTTCTTTTGCCAGGTTAGGGAAGTTTTCTGTCATTATTTCTTCAAACAGATTTCCAATTCCTTGCTCTCTCTCTTCTCCTTCTGGTACCCCTATGATGCTAATGTTAGTATGCTTGATATTGTCCCAGAGGCTCTTTAAACTGTTTCCTTCTTTTTTTTCCTTTTTTTTTTTGATTCTTTTTTTTCCTTTTTGCTCTTCTGTTTTGGTATTTTCTGTTACCTTATCATCTAAATCTCTGACTTGATCCTCGATTTCATCCATCCAATCTATTGTTGCTTCCCTGTAATGTATTCTTCATTTCAGTTATTGTATTTTTTACTTCTGACTGGTTTTTTTTCGTTTTGTTTTCTATCTCCATTTTTGTGTTTAGTATTTCTTTATTGAAGTTCTCTCTGCGATCATTAAGCATCCTTACAAGTGTTTTGAACTCTGCATCTAGTAGATTGCTTGTGTCCATTTAGTTCAGTTTTTTTGTTTGTTTGTTTGTTGTTGTTTTTTCCTGGAGCTTTATTCTGTTCTTTTATTTAGGACATGTGTTTTGTCTTCCCATTTTGGCTGCCTCCCTGTGTTTATTTCTATGTATTAGGTAGGGCTGCTATGTCTTTTGGTCTTAGTAGAGTGGCTTTATGTAGTAGGAGGGCTGTGGGGTCCAGTGGTGCAGTTTCCCTGGTCCCCAGAGCTGGGTCCTCCAGGTGTGTCCCTCCTGTGGGTTTGTGTGCTCCCCTGTGGAAGTTTAGCCTTGGTTGCTGTTTGCACATCATTTGGAAGGATTGACCATTGGGCTTACTGGTTCTGAGGACTGGTGGTTACTATAGTGATGAAGCTGTTGTGGAGGGGCTGGCCCTGTGGAGCAGGATTTACTTCAGCAGGTCTCTGGTGTTGCATAGTCTTTCCTTTGTGTGTGTCATCCCTGGAGGCAGCCAGGTGATGCTCCAGCTCGGTTCAAAGCTGGCCACTGGGCCTGCCAGTCCCGGGGCATCTTGGGAGGGGATCTGTTGCATGCCAAGTTCAGTTGCAGCCTGTGCCCTGCCTGGGGCCACCTAGCATGAACCAGAGATTGATTGCAGATGGCCATTGCCCATGCTATCTTTGGAGGTGACTCAAGAGCCCTGTGTGTGAACCAAGGCCGGCTGCCACTAGTGCTGGGCTTAGGGCTACTCAGCCAGAGGTTCAGGGCATACTGAAGCCAGATGCTGCTTGTTTGTATTTTGCAAACCTTTGAGAGACTTTAGGAAAGTCCGCAGCATGAGCCAAGGCAGGTGGTTGGTATGAAAAAGACATTGGAAGCAGCTTGGGTGTACCCAAAATTTGGGTGGGGTGGGGCAAATGAACTGTGTTAGCTAGGGAGACTAGCTAACGCAGAGAAGGGGGATGGCTCAACAAGGAAACAATGGCTTCTGCCAGCTCCTCCAACTGGGAGAATGTTGCCCCTCTAGCCCTCACCCTGAGGTCAGACTATTCAATTCCTCCCTGTATGTCACTGGTGACTTTTGAGCTGCTGCCCCATTGCTGGAGCTCAGAGTGAGTGAGTCCATCAGTGAGTAAGTCTTTGCGTGGTCCCTCTAAGAGGAGCACCTGGGAGTGCAGCTGTCTTCTGTCTCACCGAGCTACAATCTACACTGGTTTTCACAACCAGAAATGATGGGGACTTCTATCCCTGGCACCAGAACCCTGGGCTGGGGTGGGGCTGGGACATCTCCCTACTCCGGGGGGAGCTCCATAATTGAGATATTCCCCCCAATTGTTATTGGTCACACATGGGTTTGGGACCAGCCCACTCAGCATCTCTGCCCCTCTTACCAGTATCGAGGTAGCTTCTTCAGTATGTCCTTAGTTGTAGGGCTTCAGTTCAGCAAGACTTCAGGTGATTCTCATTGATGGTTGTTTTGTAGTTTAGTTGTAATTTTGAGGCGGTTTTGATAGAAGATAAGCACAGCAGTTACTTACTCCACCATCTTAACCAGAAATCCTTAAGTTATTTTTTTTAAATCTTCTTCTGTATTGTAGAATATATTTAGATTATTTATAGAATTTTTATCCATTGAAATTTTAAGGAATAACATGAGACTGTGCTAGTTTTTTTTTTTCTTTAACTTAAGAAGAAAGAATAAAAAGCTTAGATAAAACATTATATTTTTATTTCATTAATTATCTGAATAAAGGTTTATAGCAGCCAAGGAAATAAAACTATAAGTGCAGGAACTAAAGTACTAAAATGAGTTTAATCAGAGTATTGCCTCAAGTCAACTGAAAAAGAGAAATAATTTCCCTTGATTTCCTTTTAATATTTACCTGTTTGACAATTACAATTAATTTATTAATGAAAGATATTTTATTGCAAACCTTAATTAATGTTTCTTTCTAATGTAAGATCCATGAGCAGGAAATGTGAATGGCTAATCTTAGCCAAAAGATTGCATGTATTGGTGGGATTAATGGATACTTTTGTGTTATATTAAAATTTTTCTGTATTTTTCAATATAATTTTTAAGGCCGACATAAAAAAGTGTGTTTATCCCATATCTAACTCAAATAACTTAATCTTACTTTGACTATAAATCATAAAATAGTATGTGAGACTTACAGATAAGTCTGTTATAAGTTATTATTTTTACTTAGAATTCTTTCAGATAAATATGTATTTGAATGCTGACTATTTTGTTATGTGACTTAATTCAAGATATGTTCATTTTAAGTATTAAGAATGACATTGGACATTATGCAACTTTTGTAGATATTTTACCTTAAACACTTAGGGATAATCATCTGAATTGTGAAAATAATTTTACCAATCTGGAACTATCAATGAATTAGCTTTGATTTATAAATGGTGGTTGGCATCATATTTTCTTGTTGTTATATTGTTATTTGTGTTTCAAACCACAAGGTACTTGTCATCCCATCATACATGATGTGTAATCAGCAGAACAAGTGAACAAACCCATCTGGCACCATGCTACAATATCTTAAAATTTATGTGTAAGTTTAGTATATAGACCATAAATGTTTTTGTAGAATTGGACAAGCTGTGCTTTTATTTTTGACACTGTCTTTTTTTAAAGAAAGATGTAATGTCTCATAATTTAGGAATTTTCCATTTAACTTGAGCTATCAAACGTTATAATCATGCAGACTGGGAGTTTACATATTTTTTCACTATGATTTGATACTTTGAACATCTTGCACGGCACACATGCAGGGGTATCATTACTCCCTTTATTGTAAGGTAATCTCAGAAGGGTGAAAGTTCCGGATAAGTATTTTAGAGTAACAATATGGGTTTTTAGACAGGTTTAAAAATACCCAATGGTAATGATTAGAACCAGAAAAAATTGTATTACAAAACCCATTTTTAAAGAAAGATTCAGGTGTGCTTTTTCTATATGGCTGAAGTTCAGAACTATTTGGATTTATATGCATTATACCTATTCTGCAGATTAAGTTAAACCGCCTGGGAAATAGATGGCCAATGAAGCACTTTATCTGTACTTGGCAGGTACCTTGAGTAGTTTGTCACCTGCAACATAATTATAATTCTGTTTTGATGTAGGTTGTGCTGCAGTAGCTAAAATCATTTTCATTTATTCCCAGAATTTCCTGCAGAGAAATGCAAGGTAATGCAGCCTATTTTGAAACAATATTGTTTCCCAGGATTTAAACAGTAAAATGTAACTAAAATTAAGAAACAGGTAACATATCCTTCAGTAGAAAATGGAACAATTATTTGTATGTTGAGGACTAGGAACAAAATTAAATGTAGACATCATCAGAGACCCTTGATATTTTGTTCATAAGATTACTTCGGTCACTTTTTAAGTCAAAACCATTCAATTGAAGATGTTTGCGTTCTTAAATATATTCTGATTTTTATACACACTTAAATAAAGTTTAGGGTTGAAGCAATTAGGAAGTAGATGAAAAAATGTATTTTGGCATCACTGATTTAGATTTGGGAAAATGTATGTGCACATGAATTTATATGAATACGAGTATATGTATGTAGACATATGCACGTATTTTACATGTAACTAAATTCAATTTGAGTAATTTGTATAATTTCATTTTGTTTTTAAAACTATACTTAGGAACTTTGCTATGTATCTTTAGAATGAACCCCCAAAGATGTCTACACTAAAATCCTTAGAATTTATGACTATATTACGTTACATAGCAAAAGGGATTTTACAGTTGTCATTGAGGTTATGGACTTTAAAATAGAGAGGTTATCTTGGATCATCTCACTGGGTCCAATCTAATCACATGAGTCCCTAAAGGAAGAGAACTTCCTAAACTGGAATCAAAGAGAGGAGGTAGCAGGAGAAGTCAGATATTCAAAGCATAACAGGGGCTTGATCTACTGTTGCTGGAGGGGTCATGTAGAAAGCATGAGAAAAAATACAGACAGCATCTAGAAGCAAAGACAGATCTTTGACAGCCAGTGAGGAAACAGGGACCTCAGTCCTACAATCACAAGGAAATCAAATTGGCGAACCACTTGAATAACTTTGGAAGCAAATTATTCTCTAGAACCTCCAGTAAGAAAGGCCGCCCTGCCAACACCTTGATTTCAGCTTTTTGCAATCCTAGCCTGCCCTAAATTCTGACCTACAAAATCTGTAAGATAAGAAATTTATGTTGTATTAGACCACTAAATTTGCAGTAATTTGTTACCGTAGCAATAGAAAATTAGTACACCATGTTTAAACCTGACAATTGGACAAAGCTATAATTTAGTCTGTTTTATTTAGCTAATTTTCATGTTAGTTACTTGTCCATATGGTAGTTATTTCATATGAGAATATTTAAATGTGAGAATATGACCCCAATGGAAGACCAGCCATAGATGTGATGTTCCCCCATCATCATCCCTATACTGGACGATTATAGGCAGTATCTCCACACCCACTTGATCACATTCTGAAATGAGCTGAAGACTAAGCCTCCCATCTTCTCCCCTCAACAACAACAACAACAGAAAAAAACAAACAACAAAGAAATAAACTGTTAACCTAATAATAAAAGGCCAAAGTGAGAGGCAACTTGTGTTTATTTGAGATATAAAAAAACAAAACAAAAAACAAAACAAAAAAACACACAAACAAATAGCTATTCAGGAAGCATTGATTTAGGCAGAAGCCCAAACAGTGTTCTGATTAGGAGACAAAGGCAAAGGGTATTTATGAGAAAATTACAATTACATCAAGAGAAGGAAGGCATTTCTATTGGTGCAGATAAGTTAACATAGTGACACGAATTCTAGAGAATGTTTTTAATTTTTAGTCTGGTAGCCCAGTAGTTATAATATCTTCTATCTTATTTTTGCAAACAGTTATTTGGGATACAGCATTGCTTTAGGCTCAGTCCATAGATTATTTTGCCCTGTTTTAACATTCTAAAAATTTGAGGCATAGCCATGCAAAGCAATTCCTCTGGGATGGCAGCTCTGACTTCGTTTTAAAGTGGCTTCGTTTGTATTGTTTTACACTTTTATGTAAGATTAAACCATTGCTTTCAGTTCATATTTTGGCCTAATCATGCTAGTGACACATGCTGCCTTAAAATACAGATACCATTTTCCTTTTAAGACATGACTATCATATCATCTGCTTTCCAACAATGAATACCAGAGTCCACGTGCATGTATCTGCAATATTTGATCCACCTTAGCCTACTCACTTCATTCCTCTTTGTCTGAGAGATCCCCCAATTCTCACTGTGTTTCTAAAGAGCGATAAGCTGATAAATCCTACTCAGATTAGTAGTCAAGATAGTCAAGTTAATCATTCATCTTCATCTATTCAAGTAGTCTGTTTTTATGTTGTATGGTTCATTTGTTGGATGGAACTTTTTCCCTAAGGGAAAGTAAACTTCTGACATTAAGTTAGTCTTTGTTTCAAATGTTAGTATCGCTATATATTCAACATTAGCAACAGACCTAATTTCCAATATAAGTAATGAGGGTCATTTTCTCCTAGCATCAAATATAATGTATAGAGTCATAAAATTCTATTAGTTTTATATAAAACTATGTAGCTTGTGTCAGCCCAAGTAATATATATTAGGTTGGTGCAAAAGTAATTGCAATTTTTGCAATTATTTTTAGCCTTTTAAACCGCAATTACTTTTACAGCAACCTAATACTAATATCTGAATGAATATTTTTAAAATGAGGCTTAATGGCTATCTAAATAGTGTAATTCTTCTGTCCAAAACTATTGTGAATATGTGTTTGTGATTTCCCCAAGACGGAGTGAAATTTAGTTTTATTTTACATATTACTAGATCTAATATTTAGAATTTCAAATAATTAAATCATGCAAGTAAAAACTGAAGAGAAGGTGCATGTTCAGAAGATATTATACATACTTATGTTATGAGACATTATTTTTGTATCACAAGTATTCTAACAGCTTTTATGAGGATATCTATGTACTGTGAAGAAAGAACACAGGTATATAAAAAGAAATATCTCAAGCTAGCAAAATAAAAATATTAGAAATATTATAATTAATAAAATTGATTAATAAGTTAGTTATTAATTAAATGCCACTTAAAATACAGAGAAATTCATTACAAGAATTATATTATAAAAAAGAACTATGTCCAGATTATTTTTTTATTATAGAAATATATTTGGCATATAACATTGTGTAAGTTTGAGGTGTACAACATTTTGATTTGAGACATTTATATATCTCTGTATGACTACTATTATAGTGTAAGCACCTCTATCACATCACATACGTATTATTTATTTTTGCCGTGGGAGTAAATAAGATCTAGTTTCTTAGCAAGTTCAAAGTTTATAGTACAATATTGTTCTCTATAATCACTAAACTGTGCCTTTCTCCAGGACTTATTTATCTACCAGTTGCAAGTTTGTATCATTAAACTACATCTCTCCTATTCTTCCATCTTCAGTCTCTGGTAACTACCATTTTACTCTGTTTTTAGGGGTTCAGATTTTCTTAGTTTTTACATATAATTGATATTGCACAGTACTTGTCTTTCTCTTTCTGACTTATCTCACTTAGCATAATGTCCTCAAGGTCCATCACAGTTGTCGTAAATGTCAGGATTTCTGTCTTTCTCATGGTTGAATAATATTCCACTGTGTGTGTGTGTGTGTGTGTGTGTGTGTGTGTGTGTGTTTGTGTGTGTGTGTGCTCATTCACTGGATTATGTTGCTTCCGTATCTTGGCTATTATGAATAATGCTGCAATAAACATGAGGGTACATATATCTCTTCGGTAAACTCTTTTCATTTCCTTTGGACGTGTACAGAGGGTGCTAAATATGTGTAT